>NC_133406.1:80920000-82170000 GCF_049350105.2 Macaca mulatta | reverse complement strand
AAGGGAGGGGAGGCAGGGGACAGGAGGGGAGGGGAGGGGACGGGACAGGAGGGGAGGGGGTCATGGGAGCAGCCTCTTGCTGAAGCCTCCAGAGGACCACAGGAGGAAAGGGGAACTTTCTTAGGGGGAGAGGAAATTGGAAGAGGAATCCCTTTACCAAATGTTGCTTGGAGCCCAGAATTTCAGCCAGTCTGCATAAGAATAACGTCCTACATTTTTAAAGAACACACCATAGTTTACAAAATGCTTGCACAAAACTGTCCTATTTGATGATGACAATGGGTAACATTTACTGAGAAATGTATCATAAACCAGGCACTACACTAGCTCATTCCAGCCTTAACAGGGTGCTAGGAAGTAGGTTGTAGTCTTGTGCCTCCCAGGTGAGAAAACAGAGGCCAAGGTCAGCTAACATGTGGCAACGGTAGGGTTTCAGGTTTGAACCCAGGTCTAACTCGGAAAGGCATCATCCATATAGTCCTCAAAACAACCTGTTTAAGTAAATAGGGCAAGTATTGTTTCCATTTTTCCGATGAAGAAACTGAGCCTCAAAGAGAGCAAGGAAATGAGTAACTTAACTCCACTAATAACTAAACCAGGTTTTGTGTCACCCAGTCCTCAAGTCCCCTCCACCCCACCTCCAAGTTTGCCTTCCCAGGCCTGAGGGCGTCTCTGTCCTGGCACCCCGCCCTCCTGGAGCAGCCAGAGGCCTCAGAGCCTGTGGTTGCTGTGGCCCACAGCACAGCGTGCCCGAGCCTGCAGGGCTGGGCCTGTTATTCCACAGTAGTTGGCACTCCCACGGCAATCCCTGCCAGAGGGCTGGGTCGGGTTTCCTGTCTATCTCCCTTGCCACAGCTGTGTTTTCAATAGGGAAGTCGCCTGCTGCCTCTCCTGGGGGAGGACCACACTCCACCTCCCCTTGCTAAACACCAGGCAGCCCTGTGCCGTTGCCAGGGTTGTGTGAGGATAAGATTAGGAGGGGACCCGCCCCTGTGCAGGCCTGAGCAGCTGGACAACCGCCCGTGCGACATGGGCTTCCCTGAGGCCCAGGCTGTCACCTCGGCTCTGGGAGGCCCTGTGGGGTTGCAGGCAGCAGCGACAGCCGTCCTGCTGCAGGGGAGCCACCTGGCTGTTTCGGAGTGAAAGTCCAGGCTGCCTGTGGGGTCAAACCAGGAGGAAGAAGGAAATAAGAGGGGGGAGGGTGACAGAGACAAGGGGAACGAAGACAGAATCAAGGGAGGAAAAGACAGAGAGGAATTAGGGCCAAAAGACCAACAAGGGAAGGAGACGTGGAACACTCTGGTCCTGGCTTTCCGCAAGTGCAGCACCCGTGCCTCAGGCTCTCCCTAGCTGATAGGAATTTTAATTACACAAAATTAAATTGTATATGACATTTAGTACATTGTGTTCTAAATAGTGTATTAGATTTGAATACAAAGTAAAGGCCATCTTCTTTCACATCCGCCTCCCAAAAGGGTGGTGACTTCATCCTAGCAGAAGTCTCCCAGGTTTCCTCCACCCCGGCCCCACCTCCCCCCTCCCTCCTGGGGGAGAGCTATTCGCCTTCCTCCTGCCCTTCTGGGGTTGGCACCCAGCTGTTTCTTCCCTCCTCCTCCTCCCTCACCCTCCAAAGCTCCGATCCCATCACCTTAGCCTGTGTTCCACCCCCTGTCAACTCACTGGCTTTCAACATCTCACCCTTCCCTCCACCTTTTATGTCTCTGGGCTCTGTTCCCCACTATTCATATGGTGTTTAAATCCACGGCTTCCTTTCAGAGGTTAGAGAAGGGATAAAAGCTTTCCTTTATGTTTGCCAGTGTTTAAATTGCTTCTGAAAACACCCAGTGGTGAAAACTATGAAAAGGGGACAGTCTTTTCAGCTGATTGTTTATGTAGAACTCGGCAGGGAATGTAAGCAGGGGGGTTGCTCAGTAATTATTGGACTCCGTTCCCCTGGCTCAGGCCCCGCCCTCCCTAACTCTAGAGGTGGAATAGCAGTCCACCTCCCTACGCTGCAGGTTAGGCTGGTGCAAGAGTGCCTAAACCAGGAGGAAGCCTGTTCGTTCTGCTCATGCAAGCCAGGAGGCTCTGGAAACAGGCAAAGTGGGTTTAGCCATAAAGAAATAGGCCAGCCTCCAAATAAAAGGCTTTCCGCTCTTGCTCCATGGCTGTGCCTTTCAGGAGAGCTGGGCTTTCGGCTCCGAAGGCTGCCCTTCTCCTCTCTCCTCCATGCTGTCCACATAGAGTCTCTACCATGAGATACTTGCCGCTGACCAGCTAGGTTCACAGAGATCATTTCGTGCTGCAATCTCACTCACGCCACTTACTTTATCCCAGTAGATGTTTGTTTCGGCCCCTAATTTCCATTCCCTCGGGCCAGTAAAGTGACTTGATTCCCTCTGTTTCTGAGGACTCCAAGAAAACAAGGGCTTCACTCTCTGGGAGCCGTAGCACTCTTGGGTTCTGCCCACAAATGGTATCCTCAGGGAAGACCCCTTTGGGCAAACCATTCCGAACAAGGCCCAGAGGCTCCTCTGCTCCCCTGCCCTCCCCACATTCTTCAGCACCTCCCTCCAGTTGCTCAGGAAGCCTCCAAATCCTCTGCCCCTCTACCCTACCTTCCTCTATCCTCCTCTCCAGAGAATCATCTCCAACAGGGACCCCTCTTCTAGGAAAGTAGCTGGTCACAAACAAATTTCTGTGTAAAGGCCGGGCACGGTGGCTCATGCCTGTAATCCTAGCACTTTGGGAGGCCGAGGCAGGTAGATTGCCTGAGCTCAAGAGTTCGAGACCAGCACGGGCAACACGGTAAAACCCTGTCTCTACTAAAACACAAAAAATTAGCTGGCCATGGCGGCACGCACCTATAATCCCAGCTACTCCAGAGGCTGAGACAGGAAAATCCCTTGAACCTGGGAGACAGAGGTTGCAATGAGCCGAGATCGCCCACTGCACTCCAGCCTGGGTGACAGAGTGAGACACCAGCTCCAAAAACAAAAAAAAATCTGTATAAAACATTATCATGATGAAGAACATGAACTCGGGTAAAAAAAAAAAAAAAATATATATATATATATATATATAATGTTCAAGCCTATGCTGCTGTCTGCTGAGCATGTGACCTTGGGCAATTCGCTTATATCACTCTAAACTCCAGGACCCTCATCTGTAAACCAGATACAATAATAATAGTACCTGCCTCATAGTGCTGTTGTCAAGATTAAATGAGATTAAATAAAATTATGAGAAGAATTCTTTACAAAGTGCCTTTCACCCAGTAAGCTGTCAGTCATGATATTATTATTGCCCCTGACCATTTATTCAACACTCTTAAACCCCTAAAATGAACAAAGTATGAATCCGCTTACCTCAAGGGTCTTTCTGTTCAATAGAGGAGTCAAATATACAAACAAGTGGACATAAAGCAAAGCAGAATTAGTAAATGCACATGAGATAGAAACATGATATGCTTTAGAGAATAGAGAGATGAAAAAAAAGATTACTCTTTCCAGAAGAACAGAAGAGGCACGGCAGTAGAGGAAGCCCATGAGCAAGGCTTTGAAGCATGAGCAGGGCTCTGATTAGTGGAAGCAGATGGTAGGTTCCAGGAAGTGGCAGAAGGGGAGGCATGGAGATGTGACGGTGCAGGGTGTGTGGAATGCACAGATGCCGGTTGCTTCCTCGGGTTTCAGCGCCCCTTCTTCCATCCCAGCAGCCCCAATGTCCACTCAGGCATCCACTGCATTGTGGGGAAAGTCTTGAGGTCAAGGGAAACTATGCAGCAGGTAGCCACTCAGCACATCCCAGCCCACTGGCGACTGGGGTTGGTGCTGGGGCAGAAAGATGTACATCAGAAACAAATCTACTCAGATTGAAGACCAGTCAGAAATGCTGGGGAAAAGTCATTCTTTTTTCTTTTTTTTCTTTGTCGAGATGGGGTCTCACTCCGTCGCCCAGCAGGTTAGAGTGCAGTGACACAATCTCACCTCACTGCAACCTCCGCCCCCTGAACTCAAGCCATCCTCCCTCCTCAGCCTCCCAAGCAGCTGGGACCACAGATGCATGCCACCAAGCCTGGCTATGTTTTTGCATTTTTGGTAGAGACAGGGTTTCATCATGTTGGCCAGACTGGTCTCCAACTCCTGAGTTCAAGCAATCTGCCTGCCTCGGCCTCCCAAAGTGCTGGGATTACAGGCATGAGCCATTGCACTGGCCAAGTCATTCTTTCTTTAGAGACATGAGATGAAGGGCTGCTGGCAACCCTTTTGGGACCATGAGAATCAGGAAGAAATTGTGGCCAGGCACAGTGGCTCAGTTTGTAATCGCAGCACTTTGGGAGACTGAGGTGGGAGGATCACTTGAGACCAGGAGTTCAAGACCAGTCTGGGCAACATAGGGAGACAATATCTCTACAAAATAAAAAAAAAGAAAAAAGAAAAATTGTTTTAATTAGTCAGGCATGATGGTGCAGGCCTGTAGTCCCAGCTACTAGGGAGGCTGAGGTGGGAGGATCACTTGAGCCCAAGAAGTCAAGGTGACAGTGAGCCATGATTGTACCACTACACTCCAGCCTAGGAGATACAGTAAGACTCTGTCTCAAAAAGAAAAAAGAAAAAGAAAAAAGAAAGAAAGGAATTAGATCCTTAGGGAATTGTTGAGCCTTACCCAAAGCCCCACTCTGACACTAGATTTCTTTTTCTTTTCTTTTTTTTTTTTTTTTTGTAGAGATAGGATGTCGCTATGTTGCCCAAGCTGGTCTCAAACTCCTGGCCTCAAGCGATCCTCCTGCCTTAGCCTCCCAAAGTGCTGGGATTACAGGCGTGAGCCACAGCGCCCAGTCAGCTGACTCTAGACTTCTTTTGTTCCAGAAGCAAATAAGGGCGTGTATTGTATAAGCCAGTTTGAGCTATGCTTTTCAGTTTCTTGATGTTCAAAAAATGACCCAAAATAGAGTTATAAAAAATTGAAAATAGAAAGGTATTAGAGGGTGAAATCATGAAAGGCTTTCCTTACCCCATTCTAAGGCATCAGACTTTATGTAGGCAGTGGGAAATCCCATTGAAAACTGTTGAGGAAGGAGGTGGCATGATCAAATCTGTTTTAGGAAATTAACTCTGATGGCAGGATAAATGATAGACTGGAAGGGAGAGGGATCAGAAGCAAAACAACAAAAACAACGATTGATTAGTCATGAGTCTGGGCTGGTAAAAGGACATTTTATCAAATATCTCCAGATGTCCACATGGCCTGGAGTAGGGAAGAGTAAGCAAGCAGAGATACCTATGGCAACCTCTCTTATCAGTACCAATGGCCTTCCCTTCACACTTAAGAGCTTAGTGCATACAGCAGAGAGTCCAAATCCTAATGCTATATTACAGTACCTCAGAAGACTACCCAGTTGTCTTAGAAGCTTCAAACAACAGGAAATTTTTAATTTTAAAGCAAAGTCAATTTTAATTTAAAAATTTAACTAAATTTAGTTAAATTTAACTAAAAATTAAATTAGTTAAATTTAATTTAGTTAAATTTAACTAAAAATTTAACATTTTTAAAAGGTGTGGAGTAGGATGCAACCCCAAAACAATAAGCTTTAACGGAGTGTCTTCACTCCCAAAAGTTTGTGAATCACTGATCTAAATCATGGCGCTCCCAGCACCCCTTCCTGGAGGGGGTGCCAGTCTTGGTATGGGTTCCCAGCCCCCTGGGGAGCTACCGGTGTGCTAAAGCTTTGCAGTGCCTGCGGCCAGGAAGAGGCTCCAGAGCTCCCAGAGCTCCCACCCTCAGATCCACGAAAAAGTGCGAATCTCTCCTGGAGCAATGTAAGTGTCTTGATTCCTCTTCCTGTCACCTTTCCCTGCTGCCCTTTCTGCTGCACTGTTGCAGCACTGGGCTGATGACGCCAGGGCAGCGAAGGTTCCTTGCCCCCCCGCTGCATCTTCCCCTGTGCTGAAGCAGTGCATGGTAACCTGGCTGCCTGCGTTCTGATGCATTCCCCGGTCTTTCCCACGGGCACACTCCCACCTGCATTCCAAACTGACTCTTTCATTTACATAATTCCAATAGCTTTCAATGCCAGCTTCCTGTTTTTGTAAACTCCTGTACAATTTTTTAGTTTCATAAGAAACAAGGGCCCCAGCTCACAATCACCCTCTACCAACATAATTTATCTGCATCAAAGAAGACAGGGAAGCTTCTGTCCATTGGTTTCCCTTCTTATTTGGAAATAGAAGCTTAAAAAACACCCAGTGGTTTCCAATCCAGAGCGTTGCATATAAGCTTTTGACCTCACTGGTTACTGGCTTCCTGTTAACCGAAAGAAGTTTCAAGCTGAGTCAGAGAAGAGAACCGGGCCCAGCAGTGATTCATTAGTGTTGCTAATGACACCCCTACCGCCACCACCATCACTGCTGCTTCTGCTGGGACTACAGGGGCCTCCATGTTAGCCTGATCCTAAGAGAGCAAGAAACTGAAGTCATTGTCCTGATTTTCTCTTGCAGATGGCATTGCAGTGGCAGCAGTGAGCACAGGCCAAGCAAGACTGGCCTTGAGATGAGGAGGCCAGATGGGCCCTGAATCAGGGTGGTTTCAGGATGCCCAGGAAGGCACTGCTGCTGCAGAATAACTTCCCCCTCTCCCTGCCCTCCCTTTGCACAGTGCCTGAAGATTTCTCCTCCCTCAGAGCTTTTCTGGTCTTCCCGTAAGATACAAATACAGCTTCAAAGGGCTGCTCATACCCTAATATGATTAATGTGATGAGCTCACTTTGGAAAATACTAATCACTTGAGAGATGCAGATGGAAGAGATGCTGAAATTATAACCCAAAAGACTACCAGGCCAGAAAAGAGAGGCAGGAAAGAGATGCAAGTGTCAACTACTTCTCAGTTTTGCCCAGATCCCGGCTTCACTGCAGGGTCATGGTCAGGAGCATCTGACCACAGTGCAGCCAGCAGTGCAGGAAGTGCTCAGCGCTCCTCAGCCATGACTCTAGTTTAGGGATTTCTCCCAGTGCCAAGATCCTCCTGAAGGGCTCCAACAAACAGCAACACACAAAAAAAGTTGTTTTAGAAATGCATCTATAACAACAAAGGGTTCCCAACCTGTCTTCTTGCAGCTAAGTCTGTCATATGCATTATCTTATCTAATCTTCATAGCAACCTAGGAAACATCACTTCTCCTGATTCTACAAATGAACGGTGAAGATGATGCCACAAGTAAATTTCTGACTTAAAATATCATATTCCATCACAGTATAATTGATTAATTCCTAGACTTTAAAAATCAACATATCATTCACATAACATAAAATCTATCATTTTTTAAAGTAAACATAAAATCTATCATTTGTTAAAGTATGCAGTTCAGTGGTTTTTAGTATATTCACTATGTTGTGCAAACATCACCTCTAGCTAATTCTAGAACATTTTCATCACCCCAGGAAGAAATCTTGTACCTATTAGCAGTCACTCTCAAGTCCTCCCTATGCCCCTCTCCCTGACAACCACTCATCTACTTTCTGTCTCTGTAGATTTGCCTATTTGAACATTTCATATTAATGGAATCATAAAATGTAGTTTTTTTGTGACTGGCTTCTTTCACCTCATGTTTTCAAGAGTCATCCATGTTGTAGCATATAATAGTACTTCATTCCTTTTTATGGCTGCATAATATTCCATTGTATGGATATACCACATTTTGTTTATCCATTCATCCATCAAAGAACACTTGAGTTGCTTCCCCCTTTCAGCTATTGTGAATAACACTGCTATGAACATTATTGCACAAGTTTTTGTGTGGACATATGTTTTCAATTACCTTGGGAATTCCTAGAGTTTTTATATATCTGAAAACACAGGTAAGTCTAAAAGAAATGAGTATCAGTTATTCAGCTATGGTATTGCATTCATTACAAGGTATTTATAACATGCCTGTTTTCAATAAGGATTTGCAGTATTCCCACCATGATATCCTATGCCACCTGTAGTACTGCACCTGTCACACTGAGTCTGTTTCCACAACTGCATGGAGTGCTCTTTGAGGGAAGGGACCCATCATATTCACTGTAAACAATTTCTTAAGTATAAGTCGCTACCTGTCTGTGAAGCAGCAGCACCTTCCTGGGCATACTGAAACCACCCTGATTCAGGGACCATCTGGCCTCCTCATCTCAAGGCCAGCCTTGCTTGGCCTGTGCTCATACTGCTACACCATCTGGAAGACAAAATCGGGATGATGGCTTCAGTTTCTTGCTCTTCTAGTATTAGGTTAACATGGAGGCCCCAGCAGCAGCAGCAGCTATGGTGGTAGCAGGAGGGGTGTCATCAGCAACACTAGTTAGCTGGGCCAGAGCTGAATGGATTGGAGTTGACATCTGCCCACAGGACAGCAAGCAGCACAGAAAGTGCTCAGACATGAAAGTTCTCCCCACAGGCTCCTCAGGCAAGAATGGATCAATTAGACCCTCCTTCTCAAGTGGATGGTGGTTGGGAGAAGCCAAGAGACACAAGAGAGGAGGCAGCAAGCAGCAGCCCTGAGGAAGCGGAAGTTCTGGGGTACTGAGAATGATATGTAGTTGTTCAGTAACTGCTGGGCTGGCAGAGAGGCTGAGACAACAAATTCATGCAGCTGGGAGGACAAGGGGCTGAGTCTCTGCCACTACATGAGATCTTGAATAATTTTTCACTTCCCAGATTATGTTCCACTCAACATGAAAAGAGCATATCTTACTGCTTAGTTGCACTCTCTCTGCCTATGGATAGCTCATAGATGTCTTTTTCATTGTTGTGTTTTGTAGAGATGGGGTCTCACTGTGTTCACAGACTGATCTCAAACTCTTGGCCTCAAGGGTTCCTCTCGCCTCGGTCTCCCAAAGTGATGGGATTACAGGAGTGAGCCATGATGCCCACGCTCAGCCCGCTCCTCTTGCCCAGAGAGTTTGCACGTGGACTGCTGCTCCCTTGAACCCCTCCTCCAGTCACTTCTCTCCAATAGCAAATGCTGTTCCCCTGGTGAATGCCCATTCCTCCTGGGATCTCAGCTCAGCATCACTTCCTCCAGGAGGACCCCTTGGAGCAGTAAAAGCCTCTCCTCTAAGCCCTCACAGCTGCATCAGTGGCTTTGTGACACCACTGCTGTAACTGCATCTATAGAATGATTACTTCATTCATATTGACTCCCAGCTACACTAACACTCCATTAAGGTAGAGACTATTTTGGCTCAGCTTTGTATCCCAGCACCTAGCCTGACACCTAGCAGGGCAATAAATATTTGAGGAACAAATGAATTCATTATTTTTTTTCAAGGAAGGAAACAAGTCCAATTTTTAAGTAGTTACGGATACAGGACCTTCACATTGATCTCATAGTAAAAAATCAGAGTGGACTGACAAAATTCAAGGCATATTCAAGGCATGTCCTGGGACCCTTTCCTTCTGCCATAGGAAGGACAGTACCTTGGCATGGGAGAGAAGGGGGTTGGGATCAGGACTGGGCTCACTGTGTGAGGTAGTCTCAAGTCCTTACGTGAGGAGGCTCATTGAACAGCCAAAAAATTGATGAGTCTCAGGTAGGGGTCTCAGGAAGGTCTCCCCTGCCCACCACAGGAACTACTCTCACTATGGGGCAGGTCTAACAGGCCTCTACGGCATGAACTGGTAGAGTGTGGGTGTGTGCATGTGTGCATGCATGTATGTGTATGTGTGTGTGTGTTTGTCCTGTACTACAGATTCAGGTAAGGAGCAATGTGTGGGGCTCAGGTGCAGCCCCTGAATAGGGGAAAGTGGAGGGAGGCAGAGAGGGCAGAAGAAAGCAAGCCACTTTGAACACATCCCTCCAAAAACATCCAAGAGAGTTTAGCGTAATAATCTGATTTTGTGAGACAAAGATCCAGAGGGGGTTGGGCATGAGTCCAGTTCCGAATCAATCTGGTGGGTACCTCAGGGCCCCAAAATACTCTCTTTACCAGGACCTGACCTGGGCCACCTGTTATTGGAGCTGTGGAAGCTGGAATCCAGTTCTGATTAGGGCAGAATCCCAAAGAGGTCTTTAAGATAAAGTGGCTGCGAAAGGAACCCCAAAAGAACCATAGGAGTTAAACTACAGAAACCAGTATTTAGTACCATCAAGCTGGTTATTACACAGCTTCAGCCACACGCAAAGGTTTGGCAGGAATGTGAATTCAAAAATCAGGACTGTCAGGCAGCAGGCTTGATACATCAGTTACTACTTCTAGTCTCCCCTATTATCCTCCCCTTCCTGCTTTCAAGATGCAGGCTGAGGAGGAACCCAAGATGTGGCACTGATTTCTGCCTGACATACATTCTCTGGGCCTACTGGCCTGACAGCGTTAGAACGACACAGGGATAAATCAAGAGGAACCGGCATGCTGAGAAAGATGTCAGCAGAATTAGTTAATTCTACTCCCTTGGACTAGATAGCACGTTGAGAGGCTCTGTGATTCCTGAAATCCTGTATGAAAATGATATGAGATCTAATGTTTCAAGGTTCTTTTAGTCAATTTTATCAATAAGCGATGTGAAATACCAGCACTGCTGATAAAATATTCAGAAATTATATTACCACAGCTTTTGACCTGACATCTGTGATAAGACATATTTAAAAATCAGCTCTGGTGGCTTTTAAGACTAAAAGACTGAAAGACATTATTACTGATTTTGCAGTTAATTTGAAGAACCACATCTGATCTTACATTGTCCTTTCTCATCAGATCAATACCTTCAAGTTTATTGTCTGTTAAAATGCTGCAGTACTGCAGCAAATTTACATACCCAATTGGTTCTGTGGCAGTGATAAGCACAAAGCGGTGTTAATGACGGGACTCTGGCCTGTCCTTTGCAGACCGGAGAGGAAATTATTGAGTCTCCTCCAGGTGCATGAGAGGAGAGAGGAATCACACTCTCTCCCCTGCCATTCTCCTCACCTCCAACCTACACACACAGCTTGATTCCTGCTTTTGTTTCTTTGTTTCTCCCATGTGCTTTTGGGAGTACCACTGAATGAGAGTGACCTGAATTATCTACAAGATGTGCTAAAAGCAAATCATCCCCAAATTCCAATATTTTTTACTGTAACTGAAACAAGTCACTTTGATAAACCTTGCAACTCATTCGGACGTTTCAACTTTGTGCTCTGCTCTGTACTGGAAATCACCCGCTCCCCTTTCTGCCACTCCCAGGTGTTCACTTTTCATAATTTTTGCTAACAGCAATCATATCCCTTCCTTGAGCCCTCAGGGTAGACTGAAACTAGATTTAAAGAAGCACATCAGTTCTCCCTACCCCACTCCCAAAATATGTATATAAACACACATGTAAGCACACACACACACATGTTCAGAGCTCCAGGTAGGTTTCCCTGACCTTTTGGTTTGCTAAGGACAACTTTAAAAGCCAAAAAATGACTTGCAAACTTCCTTTATGTTCTGCAAATAAAAATTTCCGCGTGTATATTACACAAATCAGTCACCTACCCTACTTACCCACCATATCAAGTTTATATACAAAGACTAGCCAAATAACTTCCAACAAATGGATTTCTTTAAAAAAATAAAAAGAAAAAGAAGGAAAATTTTGTTTCTGGGCTTAAAGTACCTTTGTCAACTGGTGACAAATAAAACAAGATTTCAAGGGATGATTAAAGGCCCTGAGGTCAATGCCCTCACTCTCCAGGGAAATTGTTAACTAAATCCTTATAAATGGATTCGATGTCTCACTATCCTCCATTCTGATATTGTTGGTGATTATAATAAAATAGCCAAAGTCATTCAGTCTTACCATCAACAGATGGTGCCTGCTTTTCTCTCATACTTGCCTAAAGGCCTCTGTTACAAACTCAGAAATAAAATGGGAACTTTTTGAAGAAATGTCAAAAAAAGACGCAATAAAAACTGTAATAGGTACTCAGCTATGGTTATTACAGCAAATAGACTCGGAGCACAGGCTTTTGAGCAGGAGCTGACGTTACCACAGACACCTGTGAGTCTATACTGGGGGCTCAGGACTTTCAGGATGTCTAGCACAGAAAGAGATGACTTCAAGAAAGCAGACTGCCGACCCCAAGATCAGCAAAATAAAACCTTCTTATGAAAAGTCTTTGTATATATGTTAAACTAGAAGATTGAAAGGAAAAACTTCAAAAAATAATGATTCTGTAGGATATATTAATAGATTTTATCTACAAACTACCCAAAACCATGGCCACAATGGTTAAATATTATTCAAAGTGCTTTTATTCAGTTCCTTTACCTTTATGATCATGTAGTTATTTACTTAGGCTCAATAAAAATCCATCCTCTTTCCTGTAAGATTAAACTGAATAAATCAAATTTGCAACAATAACCAAGACCCAAATCTCATTTAATTAAGTATGACAAGCCACTTTTAAGGAACAAGGACTATGCTTTACAGGTTGGGGAGGAATGCCTACACGCAGTGATGTGTTGGTAAGTGTTTAACAACCAGCTCTGCAAAAGAAAAAAACGCACTGCATTGTCTCATTTGCCAATTTCTGTGGTATAAATATTCCTGTCACGGCCAATTTTAACATGACATCACTGAATGTGGAGTTGAGAAGACATGAAATAGCACACCATTGTAAAGTATTTCCACCATAAAGATGCAATATTCAAGTTGAATGATGAAGAATCATTAAATAAATACAATAGATGCAGAGAGGCCAGGCACAGCAGCAGCTCATGCCCACAGTCCCAGCACTTTGAGAGGCCAAGATAAGAGGATCGTTTGAGGCCAGGAGTTCAAGACCAGTCTCTGAGCAATATAGTGAGACTTTGTCTCTAAAAAATAAAAATAAAGTAAATAAATGGGCCAGGTGCAGTGGCTCATGCCTGTAATCCCAGCACTCTGGGAGGCCGAGGTGGGCGGATCATTTGAGGTCAGGAGTTCGAGACCAGCCTGGGCAACGTGGTGAAACCCCGTCTCTACTAAAAAATACAAAAATTAGCCAGGCATCATGGTGGGCACCTGTAGTCCCCCACTACTCAGGAGGCTGAGGCAGGAGAATTGCTTGAATCCGGGAGGCAGAGGTTGCAGTGAGCTGAGATTGTGCCACTGCACTCCAGCCTGGGTGACAGAATAAGAATCAGTCTCAAAAAAAATAAATAAATAAATAATAAAGTAAATAAATGAATTTATTTAATAGATGCAGATAAGCTTAAGAGCATAGATAAAAATAAACTGCCATACAATAATTAGTAAGAGATAGGTTTTCAGTATTTATTGCCATTGTTTTAAACATAATTTATTTAATTGTAAATCATAAAGTTTAGTATCTAATAAGGGCCATGTTTAACAAACAGCTTACAAAATTCCTATAAATTTAACAATCAGTTCTTGCAAGCCAGTATGAGCCAGTTCCAGCACACCATTCCCAGAAAACTGTCCTGAAACCTATTCTATGGTTTATGGAATATCAGCTTTACAGATAGTAAAGAATTGCCTAGCAAGTTAGGAAAATGACTAATTTGGAGGAGTCTCACACAAACAAAACCTCACAGAAGCAAACTGGACGTTTTTTGTTCCTCAGCTCAGGAAATACACTAATAAGGGCCTGTTAAAGCAAACTAAATACGGCCTGAGAAGGACTCCACATTTCTGTATTTGAGTCCTTGTGGATGAACTGTAACCTTGTAACAGGTAGACAAGATTGAGAACCTAATTTAGGAGTATGCACCTGTAACAATAGCTGAATCTTAGCCAATCCCAGTGGCCATATTCAACCACTCATAGACTGCTAAGTGTTCAAGTAAGGCAAACGCCAACTCATAGCCAGTCCAGCTGTTTCTGTACCTCATTGCCAATTTCTATATGTCATTTCCCTTTTTTTTGTCTTAAATTTGTTCTGACCATGAGGCATCTATGGAGTCTCTCTGAATCTGCTGTGATTCTGGGAGTTGCCCGATTTGCAAATCATTCATTGCTCAATTAAACTCCTTTAAATTTAATTTGGTTGAAGTTTCTCTTTTAACAGGCCATAAAATAATCTGACACATAAAAGTACATTACAGATATGGAGGATTTACAAGTTAAGTCTCAAACCAGAAGGCTCTGTTTTTTGAAGTCTGTAACAAGGATGTATTGGTGTATTAACATCTCTTATACATGATGTAATTAAAACAAAATTTCAAAAGAGTTATATGGAATCAGAAAAATCTCAAAACAATTTAGGAGGTCAAATCTGCATGCTAGAAAAGAACTTGACCATAAAGAAAAACTGTGAAAACACAAATACCCTGCTGTGCCGCATCCCATGGGGGAGTAGAGGGAGAAAACTACTTTGCACCCAGAGACAAAACAAAACACAAAAACCAGGATTACTCTGTATAATTCTAGTTTCCAAAATATGAAACCCTGAACCATTCCTATGGTGACTCCCCAACGAAAACATCTCTATTCCTAACTTTTGCAATGCTAATGCCTGAATATATGTCTCAACCTTTGTAAATATTAATATCACACAAGAAAAACACTGTTTTTCCACCATAAACAGTAAACTCAGTGATTTGGTCATTTTTTCCTTTAAATACTTGTTGCATTTTTTATTGGATGAGCCTGTCTTTCTAAAGCCTGGATTCCCTTACAACACTCGCTAGAAATAAAGTTGCTTTCTCTTCTAAATGCTTTTGTCTGAGTCTTTGATAGTAACTTGCTTACTTGTCCCTATTTTTTTTGGTCCTACACACCTATTGCTATGATCTGAATGTTTGTGTCCCACTGAAATATGTATGTTGAAAACTTAATCCCTAGTGTGATGATTAAGTGATTAGGTCATGAGGGTGGGGTCCTCATCAATGGGATTAGTGCCAAGAACTGTCTTGCCACCTTTCAACATGTGAGGACCCAGCAAGAAGACACCATCTATAAGAAATCAGGCCCTCACCAGACACCAAAGCTGCTGGCATCTTGACTTTGGACTTCCCAGCCTCCAGAACTGAAACATCAATGTTTGTTGTTTACAAGCCACCCAGTCTATGGTGTTTTGTTACAGCAGCCCAAATGGACTAAGACACCTGCTCCCAGTCATGGCCATGTATTAATAGCTCCTATCAGAACAATCTTCTCACAGATAACAGTGAGCTCTGGAGAGAAAATAAAAACATCTTTCTAAAGTCACAAAAGAGCAACCAAAAGTAGGTAGATGCTGGAGGGGAATAGACATTTGAAAGAGGGGAAAGGAACTAAGGGAGCATCCCATTTTGTATGGCTTTTATCCTGAGGGAAAGCCCTCAAATGGCACTATGCAGGGCAGCTAAAAGTCAGAAAAAAAAAAACCAAAGTCTTACTGGCATGAACCAAAGGATGGGATTTGAGGGAAATACAGATGCTGGAAAGCAAAGCAGGGGAAATCCTGAAAGGGAGAGGGGCAGAAAGGAGGAGCCCCAAACTCTGTCTATAAATTCTGACCAACTGTCCAGCTGATGCTGGAACCACATGTGTGTGAGTCAGACTTGAAGCAGCCCAGCCAAGAATAAAGAACTGAGCAGAAATGTGAGCTACCACTCATAGCAAGGAAGACAAAGTTTAGCATTTGAATTCAGCCAAGTTAACTGCCTAGCATTAAAAAAAAAAGAAAAATACTCTTCAGAGAAACATAGCAGAACTCAGAATCTCTACAACATATTCACAATGTTCAGGATACAGTTCAAAATTATTCAATATTCAAAGAAACAGGAAAACACTACTCATATCAAGAAAAAGAATAAAATCAATGAATATCAACCCTGAAATGATTCATACATTGGAATTAGTAGACAGGGTTATATAAAACAATTATTACAACTAAGCTCAAGGACATAAAGGAAAATACGCTTGGAAAATATGCTTGTTAATAAATGAAAAAATAGGAATTGTCAGCAGGTAAATACAAACTATAAAAAAGAACAAAATAGAAATTATAGAACTGAAAAACACACATCTAGAATTTAAAAATTACCAGATAGGGGCCAGGCGTGATGGCTCATGGTTATAATCCCAGCATTTTGGAAGGACGGGGCAGGAGGATCACTTGAGGCCAGGAGTTTGAGACCAGTCTGGGTGACATAGAGAGACCTAGTCTCCATAACAAATTTTGAAAAATTAGCCAGGCATGGTGGCACATGTCTGTAGTTCTTGCAGTCCTACTCAAGAGGCTGAGGCAGTAGGATTGCTTGAGCCCAGGAGCTCGAGGCTATAATGAGCTATGATTGTGCCACTGCACTCCAGCATGCATGACAAAGCAAGACTCTGTCCCTGCCACCGAAAAAAAAAAAAAATCACTGAATGGGCTTAACAGCAGAATAAAGATACAGAAGAAATTGTCAGTGAACTTGAAGATTGATTAACAGATAAATTATCTAATTTGAAGATCAGAGTGAAAAAAGATGGGAAAAAAATTGACAGAGCTTCAGGAACCTGTGGGCCCTTATCAAAAGATTTAGCATAAGTACAATCAGAGTACCAAAAGGAGTGAAATAGAATGGGGTAGCCAAAACACTCAAGGAAATAATAGCCAAAATCTTCTCAAAATTGCTATGACCCTATTTAGAGTGCAAGTTTAATAAAAGCCAGGATTTTTGACTTATACCTCTTTAGTAGCCCATGTCATACCTAACAAGGTTAGGCCACATACTAGATTCTCAACTAGTATCAACTTATATATTCAGCATCAAAAATAATTATTTATTGAGTGCCTGCTGTGTGTAAAGCACCAGGAATGGTGTAGAGACACAAACATGCCCTGTGCTTAACGGAATAATAAGGTTTTGAAAAAGTATAAGAGAAAGAAGCTTTATTGTTTCTTTTTTTAAAAAAAAGGAAAGGGTTTCCAATGGCCTCTGTTTTTCACTCTTTCCTAGGTAATTCATCATGATTTGATCTAACTTGCTTATAGCGATCCCTGCTAAAAGAATGTAACGTTGTGATCCAGAGTGAGAAGGGATGTCATATCAGCAGGCCATGGTTACAGGTACATCCTTCCAGAACTGCTTCAAATGGTGCTTTTCTCAACTAACTGTTTAGAACAGAAAGGGAAGCTTCTTCTATACAATTTTCACTGTGTTTGCTTGAAGTTGCCTTTATCTTTTAGGCAGAACTTACATCATTTAAACAGCTGCAGATGATAGCTGTAACTATGACATATTTTTATCAGTCAGTAAAATATAGGGGGAAACAGCTAAGAAAGACCATTTCTCCACTTTGGGGAGAAAATACAGAGGTGTGTATACCTCTCCAGAACTTAGAGGGTAAAAGATCAAAAGGAATGTGTGTGTGTGAGAGAGAGAGGGACAGAAAGACAGAAGGAGGAAGGGCTCCTAAGATTCCTTTCTCTGTGTGAATTCTTGAAGCACTTCCCTCCATCTGTTTACACACTGTCCGCTAATAGTCTATGATTCTGAGAACCAACCTGTCCACAAATAAATTCAGTAAAAATATCACAGCTGGTGTTTTGGTTGTACTGGTCTGATAGGCTCACCTCAAGAATGATTGTAAATGTAAGGACATGGTTTCAGGCACAATGCCTGAAACTATATGCCTGGAATCATAAATTTAGTAAATCCCCTCAAAATGAGCTGCTGAGAATGTCTTATTTCTGTTAGAAAATAGAATTTACGGCCGGGCACAGTGGCTCAAGCCTGTAATCCCAGCACTTTGGGAGGCCGAGACGGGTGGATCACGAGGTCAGGAGATCGAGACCATCCTGGCTAACACGGTGAAACCCCGTCTCTACTAAGAAATACAAAAAACTAGCCGGGCGAGGTGGCGGGTGCCTGTAGTCCCAGCTACTTGGGAGGCTGAGGCCGGAGAATGGCGTGAACCCGGGAGGCGGAGCTTGCAGTGAGCTGAGATCCGGCCACTGCACTCCAGCCTGGGCTACAGAGTGAGACTCCGTCTCAAAAAAAAAAAAAAAGAAAAAGAAAATAGAATTCACTCATAAAGATATAAGCAGAAATTAGATTTTGGCATGTTTACAGGAGCCTCTGAGTCTAGGAAGTGGCATTTATGAGTTTGGTTATAGATCTGTCACTGGCTTTTTATGTGACTTTCATCAGTGTTTTAGTCTCTCCTGAGCCTGTTTAGTCAGCCGACCTGGGGATAATACTCTTTGCTATCCTTTTCACAGCAGTGCTGCCTCTGTCCTAATCATAATAGCTATCACTTATTGCGTTAGTCCTGTGCATCAGGCATTGTGATAAGCACTCTACTTGCATTATTTCTAATTCTAACAATCATCTTGAAGGTAGGTGTTATTCAAGTTGCAGATGACAATACTGAATCTCAGAGAGTTTTAGCAACCTTAAAAAAGCTGCACCGACTAGTGAGGTGTGATGCCAGGATTCTATCAGGTGCTTCTTACTACATGATGCTAGTTTGCTTTTATTCACTCGGCACAGGTGATATAGAAAGAGCATTCTAGCTATGTATATGTATATATTCATATATATATATA
Organism: Macaca mulatta; assembly: GCF_049350105.2. Lineage (NCBI taxonomy): Eukaryota > Metazoa > Chordata > Mammalia > Primates > Cercopithecidae > Macaca > Macaca mulatta. The sequence continues at coordinate 82,151,543 of NC_133406.1, read as the reverse complement.
TGCATATAAGTGTATGTGTGTATACAGAAAAAAAAACTTAGTAATTACATTCAAGGAATATAAACCTAGATGAAAGATGAAATATGGCCCAAATCATCTAGAGAGTATAAACAAAACACAGTGAAAGCTACAGGCTTAAGGACTACACATAAAACACAAAGTGGCTCATGCCTGTAATCCCAGCACTTTGGGAGGCGGAGGCAGGAGGACTGCTTGAGCCCAGGAGTTTGAGAACAGCCTGGGCAACATGGCAAGGCCCTATCTTCACAAAAAACACAAAAATTAGCTGGGCATGGTAGCATGCGCCCATAGTCCCAGCTTCTGGGGAGGCTGAGGTGGGAGGATCATTTAAGCAGAGGAGTTGGAGGCTGCAGTGAGTCGTGATCACACCACTGCATTCCAGCCTGGGCAATAGAGCCAGACCTTGTCTCAAAACAAACAACAAACAAACAAAAAATACAAAGTAAAACAATATTTGAGATGTCTGTGGTAACCCCTGGAAATCACTAGAGACTGATAGTTTTCATACTGTATGCATCCTCACCTAGATAATAAACCACCTCAAAGGGAAAGCGTCCCTTCCACATGCCTGACAAGATGAAAAGAGTTGTACATTCCCTACTGCATGATTTCTAATGTAACTTGAAAACAAGTTCCCAGTGTTCCCAAATCAGAAGCATTAGAAAACTGAAGTTTCACAAGTTGATGATTGTGGACGGATACATGGGAATTCATTGTACCAGTCTATCTTTCTTTGCATGCTTAAAATTTTCCATAATTAAAGTTTTAAAAGAAAGAAGAGGGGCCAGGCACGGTGGCTCAAGCCTGTAATCCCAGCACTTTGGGAGGCCAGGACGGGCGGATCACAAGGTCAGGAGATGGAGACCATCCTGGCTAACCCGGTGAAACCCCGTCTCTACCAAAAAATACAAAAAACTAGTCAGGCGAGGTGCCGGGCGCCTGTAGTCCCAGCTACTCGGGAGGCTGAGGCAGTAGAATGGCTTAAACCCGAAAGGCGGAGCTTGCAGTGAGCTGAGATCCAGCCACTGCACTCCAGTTTGGGCGACAGAGCGAGACTCCGTCTCAAAAAAAAAAAAAAAGAAAGAAAGAAAGAAAGAAGAGGGCTGGGCATCGTGGCTTATGCCTGTAATCCTAGCACTTTGGGAGCTGGAGACACGACAAGCCCGCACATCATAGTGAGATCCTATCTCTACAAAATTTGTTTTAAATTAGCCAGGCATCATGGCACCATCTGTGGTCCCAGCTATTTGGGAGGCTGAGGCAACAGGATTGCTTGAGCCCAGGAGATCAAGGCTGCAGTGAACAATGATAACGCCACTGCACTCCAGCCTGGGTGACAGAATGAGACCCTGTCTCTAAAAAAAAAAGCGGGGTGGGGGGGTGAGGGGAAGGAAAGAAAGTGGGGGAAAAGAAAGACAAAGAAACATAGCAGTCTGCCGGGCGCGGTGGCTCAAGCCTGTAATCCCAGCACTTTGGGAGGCCGAGACGGGTGGATCACAAGGTCAGGAGATCGAGACCATCCTGGCTAACACGGTGAAACCCCGTCTCTACTAAAAAATACAAAAAACTAGCCGGGCGAGGTGGCGGGCGCCTGTAGTCCCAGCTACTCGGGAGGCTGAGGCAGGAGAATGGCGTAAACCCGGGAGGCGGAGCTTGCTGTGAGCTGAGATCCGGCCACTGCACTCCAGTGACAGTGTGTAAACCCGGGAGGCGGAGCTTGCTGTGAGCTGAGATCCGACCACTGCACTCTGGGCGACAGAGCGAGACTCCGTCTCAAAAAAAAAAAAAAAAAGAAACATAGCAGTCTACCTGGGATGGAAGAAGGCTGATGCCTAGAAACAAAGGAGAATTCTGAAAAAATAAATGACCTACAAAGGAGCTTCTCTTCTCCTATTGGTCAGTAGTTGTAGTGTTTTAGGAGGAGAAAGCTCAGTGAAGAAAAGGAAAGATCTTCCTGTTAAAACCTGAGTTCTTACCTGTAAGGGATTCTGAATAACCAAGAAAAGCTACCATCTTGGAAGATGCACCCAGTAGCCCAACATGGAGAAGCAGAGAGTGACTACATAAGTTTATGAACGAAGGGCAGGTATGTAACAGAGGGCTGTTTCCAATAAACTCAACTACGACCCAGAACAAGCTCAAAAATATTAGTAGGAATATAAAAATATCCAGCACTCAACATGCTGAAACTGACAATGTCTGGCATACAATCAAAAATAGGTACAAAGAAACAGGAAAACTGACCCTGGGTGAGGAGAAAGATCAGTCAAGATAAACTGACGCAGAACTGATCCATCTGTTAGAATTCACAGTCAATGACATAAAAAATAATCATTACAACTATATTATATATGTTCAAAAGTTAAGTAAATACATGAAAGGTATTTTTTGAAGACTCTTATCAAACTTCTAGAGATTAAAACTATAAAACCTGATATAAAAATACATTGCTGGGATTAACGGCAAAGTAGATACTGCAGAAGAAAAGATGAGTGAACTTGAAGACATATCAATAGAAACTATCCTAGGAGAAATACAGAGAAGAGCATCCATGAGTTGTAAGTGCCTAATATACATGCAATTGGAGTTCCCAAAAGGTAGGAGAGATGGGGACATAAAAATATTTGAAGAAATAATGCTAAAATCTGGGTAAATTTTATAAAATTTATAAATTTGATAAAACCACAAGGTCACAGATACAAGAAGCTTCATGAATCCCACCATGAAGAAAATGACAGCAACACACATCATAGTTAATGTGCTCAAAACTGGTGATAACGAGAAAAAAATTCTTTTTTTCTTCTTTGAGATGGAGTTTTGCTCTTGTTGCCCAGGCTAGAGTGCAATGGTGCGATCTCGGCTCACTGCAACTTCCACCTCCTGGGTTCAAGCAATTCTCCTGCCTCGGCCTCTGGGGATTACAGGCACATGACACCATGCCCAGATAATTTTTGTATTTTTAGTAGAGACGGGGTTTCACCATGTTGGTCAGGCTGGTCTCAAACTCCTGACCTCAGGTGATCCACCCATCTTGGCCTCCCAAAGTGTGGGCATTACAGGCATGAGCCAACGCACCCAGCCGAGGGAAAAATCTTAGAAGTAGTTAGAAAAAACTACATACGTGTAAATTTCTCATCAGAAACAATGCGAGCAGGGGAGGACGCAGACCAACGTTGCAGAATAGAAGCGTTTACTCATTGTCGTCCCCCACAGGAACACCAAATTTAACAACTATTTACACAAAAAAGCACCTTCATAAGAACCAAAAATCGGCCGGGTGCAGTGGCTCACACCTGTAATCCCAGAACTTTGGGAGGCCGAGGTGGGTGGATCACTTGAGGTCAGGAGTTTGAGACCAGCCTGGCCAACATAGCAAAACTCTGTCTCTACTAAAACAAACAAACAAACAAACAAAAAACACACAAAAATTAGCCAGGTGTGGTGGCATATGCCTGTAATCCCAGCTACTCAGGAGGCTGAGGCATGAGAATTGCTTGAACTGGAGAGGTGGAGGCTGCGTTGAGCCAAGATTATGCCACTGCATTCCAGTGTGGACAACAGAGCGAGACTTTGTCTTAAAAAAAAAAAAATCAGGTGAGCAATCACACTACCTGTTTTTTGTTTTTGTTTTGAGACAGAGACTCACTCTGTCACTCAGGCTGCAGTGCAGTGGTGCAATCTCAGCTCACTGCAACCTTCACCTCCCCAGTTCAAGCAATTCTCATGCCTCAGTCTCCTGAGTAGCTAGGATTACAGGCACGCACCATTACGCCTGACTAATTTCACAGTACCTGATTTTAACTTCATATCACTCAAAGAGGCACTGGAGAGGGTAGGAAAGACAGTTTCGAATTGCCAACACCACCCCTCCCCATTCCCCTGCCGGTGGCCGGCTGTGTGCCACAGAGAGAGAATCTGTGTGCTTAAGGAAGGGAGAGTGCATTGATTGTGAGATTTTGCCTTGGAATGCAGTGCTGCCAACACTGGGCAGAACTCAGCCGGGGCCCAAGGAGGGATGATTTAGATCAATCCTAGCCAGAAGGGAATCGCCCACTCTACTGGTCAGAACTTGAATTTCAGCAAGCCTCGCCACCGCAGGCTAACATGCTCTGAGTCCTAAATTAACTTGAAAGACTGTCTAGGCCATAAAGAGTGCAACTCCTAAATGAGTTCTAGTGCTGTGCTGGGCTCAGAGCCAATGGGCCTGAGGAGCACACGACCTAATGAGACACCAGCTGAGGCGGCTAAGGGAGTGCTTGCATCACCTCTCCCCCAACACCAGGCAGTACAGCTCACAGCTCCAAAAGTGACCCCTTCCTTCTGCTTGAGGAGAGGAGAGGAGAGGAAAGAGTAAAGAAGACTTTGTTTTGCAACTTGGATATGAGCACAGTTACAGAAAGATAGGGCACCAGGCAGTCATGAGGCCCCCATTCTAAGGCCTAGTTCCTAAACAACATTTCTAGACACACCCCAGGCCAGAAGGGAACCGGCTACCTTGAAGGGAAGGAATTGTTCCTGATAGGATTCATCATCTGCTGGCTAAAGAGCCCTTGAGCCCTGACTAATCAGCAGTGGTAATCAGGTAGTACATACTGTGGGCCTTGGGTTAGACTCGGACATGCTGGCTTCAGTTGTGACCCCGCACATTCACAGCTGTGGTCGCAACGAGGAGAGAACCCTTCTGCTTGAGAAAACAGAGGAAAGAATAAAGAAGACTTTGTCTGGAGCTTAGGTACCAGCTTGGCTACAGTGGGGAAGAGCACCAAGCAGGCTCTTGGGGTCCCTGATTCCAAGCTTCCGTTCTTGAACAGCATCTCTAGACCTATCCTGGGCCAGAGGGGAGCCCACTGCCCTGAAGGGTGAGTCCCAGGCCTGAGAGCATTCAACACAACCTGACTGAACAGCCTTGGGCGTTAAATGAACATCAGCAGTATCCTAGCACTGCTCCCCATGGGCCTGTAGTGGTGCATGAGGAGAGACTCCTCTGCCTGCTGGGGAAAGGAGAGAGAAGAGTGGAAAAGACTCGTTCCAGTGAGTTTGGTGCCAGCTCAGCCACAGTAGAATAGAGCACCGGGTAGATTTCTAAGGTTTCTGACTCTAGGCCCTGACCCCTGGACAGCATCTTTGGACCCATCCAAGGCCCAAGGGAACTCACCGCTCTTAAGGGAAGGACGCAAGTTTGACTGGCTTCACCCTTTGCTGAATGTAGAGCCCTAGGGCCTTCAGCAAACACAGGCAGTAGCCAGGTAGTGGTTACAGCAGGCCTAGGGCAAGACCCAGTGCTCTGCTGGCTTCAAGTTTAACCCAGTGCAATCCCAGTGGTGGTGGCACAGGGGTATTTGTGTCACCCCTTCCCCAGCTCCAGGTTTCTCAGCACAAAGAGAGAAACTCTCTCTTTGTCTGGGAGAATTTAAGGGAAGAGAACAAGAGTCTCTACCTGGTAATCTAGAGAATTCTTCTAGATTTTATCCAAGACCATGAAGGTGATACCTCTATGAGTCTGCAAGAGCCACAGTGTTACTGGGCTTGAGGTACCCTCTAATGTAGCTATGGCTGCACTGACCAAAAACTTAGATCACAACACTCAAGTCCCTTCAAATATCTGGAAAGCCTTTCCAAGAAGGATGGGTACAAACAAGCCCAGACTGCAAAGATTACAATAAATACCTAACTCTTCAATGCCCAGACACTGATTGATATGGTTTGGCTGTGTTCCCACCTAAATCTCATCTTGAATTCCCACATGTTGTAGAAGGGACCTGGTGGAAGGTAACTGAATCATGGGGGCAGGTCTTACCCATACTTTTCTCGTGGTAGTAAGTCTCATGAGATCTGATAGCTATGATAAGGAGTTTTCCCCTACAAGCTCTTTTCTTTGCCTGCCGTCATCCATGTAAGATGTGACTTGCTGCTCCTTGCCTTCGGAGATGATTGTGAGCCCTCCCCAGGCACGTGGAACTGTAAGTCCAATAATCTCATGTATGTCTTTATCAGCAGTGTGAAAATGGACCAACAGAGTAAATTGGTACCAGTAGAGTGGGGCATTGCTGAAAAGATACCAAAACATGTGGAAGTAACTTTGGAACTAACAGGCAGAGGTTGGAACAGTTTGAAGGGCTCAGAACACAGGAAAATGTGGGAAAGTTTGGAACTTCATCAAGACTTGTTGAATGGCTTTGACCAAAAGCCTAATAGTGATATGGACAATAAGGTCCAGGCTGAGATGGTCTCAGATGGAGATGAGGAACTTGTTGGGAGCTGGGGCAAAAATGACTCTTGTTATGTTTTAGCAAAGAGACTGGCAGCATTTTGCCCCTGCCCTAGAGATTTGTGGAACTTTGAACTTGAGAGAGATGATTTGGGGTATCTGGCAGAAGAAATTTCTAAGCAGCAAAGCATTCAAGAGGTGCTGTTAAAGGCACTCAGTTTTATATGGGAAGCAGAGCATAAAAGTTCAGAAAATTTGAAGCCTGACAATGTGATAGAAAAGAAAAACCCATTTTCTGAGGACAGATTAGGCTGCAGAAATTTGCATAAGTAAGGAGAAGCCTAATGTTAATCCCCAACACAATGGGGGAAATGCCTCCAGGGCATGTCAGAGGTCTTCACAGCCGCCCCTCCCATCACAGGCCTAGAGGCCTAGGAGAAAATGGTTTCTGGGGCCAGGCCCAGGGTCCCGTGCTGTGTGCCGTTTAGGGACTTGGTGCCCCATGTCCCAGGCACTTCAGCCATGACTAAAAGGGGCCAAGGTACAGCTCAGGCTGTTGCTTCAGAGGGTGGAAGCCCTAAGCCTTGGCAGCTTCCACATGGTGTTAAGCCTACGGGTGCACAGAAGTCAAGAACTGAGGTTTGGGAACCTCCACCTAGATTTCAGAAGATGTATGGAAACACCTGGATACCCAGACAGAAGTTTGCAGCAGGGGCCCTCATACAGAACCACTGTTAGGGCAGTGCGGAAGCAAAATGTGGGGTTGAAGTCCCCACACAGAGTCCCTGCTGGGGCACCACCTAGTGAAGTTGTGAGAAGACGGCCACCGTCCTCCGGACCCCCAAATGGCAGATCCACTGACAGCTTGCACCATATGCCTGGAAAAGCCACAGACACTTAATGCCAGCCCGTGAAAGCAGCCAGGAGGGAGGCTGAACCCTGCAAAGCCACAGGGGTGGAGCTGCCCAAGACCATAGGAACCCACCTCTTGCATCAGTGTGACCTACCTGTGAGACATGGAGTTAAAGGAGATCATTTTGGAGCTTTAAGATTTGACTGCCCTGCTGGATTTCAGACTTGCAGGGGGCCTGTAGCCCCTTCATTTTGGCCAATGTCTCCTATTTGGAATGGCTGTATTTATCCAATGCCTGTACCCCCATTGTATCTAGGAACTAACTTGCTTTTGATTTTACAGGCTCATAGGTGGAAGGGACTTGCCTTGTCTTAGATAAGACTTTGGACTGTGGACTTTTGAGTTAATGCTGAAATGAGTTAAGACTTTGGGGGACTGCCGGGCGCAGTGGCTCACACCTGTAATCCCAGCACTTTGGGAGGCCAAGGCAGGCGGATCACTTGAGGTTGGGAATTCAAGACCAGCCTGATCAACATGGAGAAACCCCGTCTCTACTAAAAAATATAAAATTAACCGGGCGTGGTGGCGCATGCCTCTAATCCCAGCTACTCGGGAGGCTGAGGCAGGAGAATCACTTGAACCTGGGAGGCGGAGGTTGCAGTGAGCCGAGATCGTGCCATTGCACTCCAGCCTGGGCAACAAGAGTGAAATTCCGTCTCAAAAAAAAAAAAAAGGAAGAAAAGAAAAAAGACTTTGGGGGACTGCTGGGAAGGCAATGATTGGTTTTGGAATGTGAAAACATGAAATTTGGGAGGGGCCAGGGGTGGAATGATACGGTTTGGCTGTGTCCCCACCAAAATCTCATCTTGAATTCCCACATGTTGTAGGAGGGGTCCAGTGGGAGGTAACTGAATCATGGGGGCAGGTCTTTCCCATGCTGTTCTTGTGATAGTAAGTCTCATGAGATCTGCTGGTTATTATAAGGGGGAGTTTTTCTGCACAAGCTCTTTTTTTGCCTGCTGCCAGCCACATAAGACATGACTTGCTGCTGCTCCTTGCCTTCTGCCATGATTGTGAAGCCTCCCCAGCCATGTGGAACTGTAAGTCTGATAAACCTCTTTCTTTTGTAAGTTGCCCAGTCTCAGGTATGACTTTATCAGCAGCATGAAAACAGACTAATACACTAATGAATATCCACAAACATCAAGACTATCCAGGACCTCAGCAAACAAACTAAATAAGGCACCAGTGACCAATCCCAGAGAGACAGAGATATGTGACCTTTCAGACAGAATTCAAAATGTCTGTTTAGAGAAAACTCAAAGAAATTCAAGATAATACAGAGAACGTATTTAGAATCCTGTCACATATATTTAACAAAAAATTGAAATAATTAAAAATAATCAAGCAGAAATTATGAAGTTGAAAAATGCAATGATCTACTGAAGAATACATCAGAATCTCTCAACAGCAGAACTGATCAAGCAGAAGAAAGAATCAGTAAGCTTGAGAAGAAGCTATTTGAAAATACACAGAGGAGACAAAATAAAAAAGAATGAAGCATGCCTACAAGATCCGGAAAATAACCTCAAAAGGGCAAATCTAAGAGTTATTGGCCTTAAAGAGAAGGTAGAAAAAGAGATGGGGGTAGAAAGTTTATTCAAGGTGATAATAACAGAGAACTTCCAAAACCTAGAGAAAGATAACAATATTCAAGTACAAAAAGGTTGTCGAAAACCAAGCATATTTAACCCAAAGAAGACTACATCAAGGTATTTAATATATCAAACTCCCAAAGGTCAAGCAAAAAGAAAGAATTCTAAAAGCAGTCAGAGAAAAGAAACAAATAACATACAATGGCAGTATGTCTGGCAGCAGACTTTTCAGTGGAAACCTTACAGGCCAGGAGAGAGTGGTGTGACGTATTTAAAGTGCTAAAGGGAAAACCTTTTACTCTAAAATAGTATATCTGGAAAAAAAATACCCTTCAAACATGAAGGAGAAATAAAGACTTTCCCAGACAAACAAAAGCTAAGGGATTTCATCAATACCAGACCCTTCTACGAGAAATGCTAAAGGGAGTTCTGCAGTCTGAAAGGAAAAGACATTAATGAGCAATAAGAAATTATCTGAAGGTACAAAACTCTCTGGGTAACAGTAAGCACACAGAAAAACACAAAATGTCATAACAGTGTAATTGCGGTATGTAAACTACTCATATCTTAAGTAGAAAGATGAAAAGATGATCAACAAAAATAAGTAAAACCACTTTCATGACATAGACGGTATAATACAATATAAACAGAAACAACAAAAAGTCAAAATGCAGGAAGACAAAGTTAAAGTGTAGAGTTTGTATTAATTTTGGGGGGCTTTGTTCATTTGTTTTTTGCTTATTTGTTTATGCAAGCAGCATTGTCATCAGTTTAAAATAATGGGTTTGTGGGCATTTCAGTTATTCCATCTAAACTATAGGACTGGATTTGGGGTTCTCAAATATAAGCAGGCAGAAGAATCTCCTAACGAATTTGTTTGAAATTCGGAATTCGACTTAAGAGATTAAGATGGTGGATACGAGGCAAGACTAGTTTGCGTGTCCCGTTCAGATGGACAGAACTGCATGCAGAGACTCACATCGTGAACTTTTGCTCCAAGAACTACCATAGGTACATACCAAGAAAGCCGAAAGAATCCACAGACCCTCTGAAGGAACTTCATCACCCCTGCAGGCTCCCTGAGATGCCAAAAAACTGTGAGTCTGCTTGCTTTCTCAATGGGGAGGCTCATGGGGAGGCTCCTTACTTTCTCAATGGGGCAAGTTCTCAGCCCTGTTCACCAGCTGCCTAGAAAGAAACTTGGTGCTGTTGCAGGGGCATGGGGAGAGTAAGATCAGCTTTAGGACTGTGGGCTGCTCGGGAGCAAGGTGAGGTCTGTAACTGCTGACTTTCCCCCAGTTCCCTGGCAACCTGTACCTCACATCTCAATACTAACATTGAATGTAAATGTCCTAAACACTCCACTTAAAAGACACAGATGTTCTTTTTGCTTAGGATAGCTTTGGCTATTCCGGGTCTTTTGTGGTTTCATATAAATTTTAGGGGTTTTTTTCTATTTCTGTGAAGAATATCATTGGTATTTTGACAGGGATTGCATTGATTCTGTAGATTGTTTTGGGTGGTATGGACATTTTAATAATATTGATTCTTCCAGTCCATGAACATGGACTATCTTACCAGTTTTTGGTGTCTTCTTCAGTTTCTTGCATCAGTGTTCTATAGTTTTTATTGTAGAAATCTTTCACTTATTTGGTTAAAGCCTAAGTATTTAACCCATTTCCTATATAGACAAAAAAAGTGCAGCTCGCTGTCAGTGCTCATTTCTCAAGGTAAATGGATAATGGGTTAAGTTTATTTGTAGCTATTGTAAATGGTATTACTTTCTTGATTTCTTTTTCAGATTGTTCACTGTTGGCATATAGAAATGCTACTGATTTTTGTATGATGATTCGTGTCCTGAAACTTTACTAAATTTGTTTACCAGTTCTGATAGTTTTCTTAGTGGAGTCTTTAGGTTTTTCTGAATATAAGATCATATTATCTGCAAACAAGGCTAATTTGACTTCCTCCTTCAATTCTGATATCCTTTCTTTCTTTCTCTTGTCTGTTTGCTCCAGTTAGGACTTGAATAACAGTGGTGAAAGTGGGCATCCTTGTCTTGTTCCAGATATTTGACGAAATGCTTTCAGTTTTCTCCATTCAGTATGATATTAGCTGTGGGTCTGTCCTATATGGCTTTTATTGTGTTGAGGTATGTTCCTTTAATACCCACTTTTTTGGAGGATTTTTATCAGGAAGGGATGTTGAATTTTTTCAAATGCTTTTTCAGCATCAACTTAAATGATCGTATAGTTTTGTCCTTCATTCTGTTGATATGATGTATCACAGTGATTGATTTGCATATGTTGAAACATCCTTGCTTCCCTGGGATAAATCCCACTTGGTAATGATGAATGATTTTTTTTAATGTATTGCTGAATTTGGTTTTCTACTATTTTGTTGAGGATTTTTGCATCAATGTTCACAAGGGATATTGGCCTGTCATTTTCTTTTATTTATGAGGCTTTGTCTAGTTTATGAGGCTTTGTCTAGTTTACAGGTAATACTGGCCTCATAGTGCACAGTTTACAAGTATTAGGTTTACAAGTATTCCCTCCTCCTCTGTTTTTTGAAATCATTTGTGTAGAGTTGCTATTATCAGTTTTTAAATATTTGGTAAAATTCAGCACTGAAGCCATCAGGTTCCAGGCTTTTCTTTGCTGACAAAATTTTTATTATGGCTTCAATCTCATCACTTGTTATTTGCCTGTTCAAGTTTTGGATTTCTTCATGGGTCAGTCTTGGTAGGTTGTATGTGTCTAGGAATTTATCTGTTTCTTCTAGACTTTCCAATTTATTAGCATATAATTGCTCATAGCCACTAACCATCCTTTGAATTTGGCAGTATCAGTTGTAATGTCTCCCTTGTCATCTCTGATTTTCTTATTTTTTTTTTTTTTTGAGATGGAGTCTGGCTCTGTCACCCAGGCTGGAGTGCAGTGGTGCAATCTCAGCTCACTGCAAGCTCTGCCTCCCAGGTTCACGCCATTCTCCTGTGTCAGCCTCCCAAGTAGCTGGGACTACAGGCGCCCACCACCATGCCCGGCTAATTTTCTGTATTTTTTAGTAGAGACGGGGTTTCACAGTGTTAGCCAGGATGGTCTCAATCTCCCAACCTCATGATCTTCCCACCTTGGCCTCCCAAAGTGCTGGGATTACAGGGATAAGCCACCACGCCCAGCCAAAACTTTCATTTTTTTATCTCTTCATTGACCCACTGGTCATTCAGGAGCATATTGTGTAATTTCCCTGTTTGTATAATTTCCAGAATTCCTCCTGTGATTGGTGTATAGTTTCATTTTATTGTGGTCAGAGAAGATATTTGATATTATTTCCATTTTTTGAATGTTTTAAGACTTGTTTTGTGCCCTAACATAGGATCTTTCCTTGAGAATGATCCATGTGCTAAGGAAAAGAATGTGTGTTCTGCAGCTGTTGTATGAAACGTTCTGTAAATATCCATTAGGTCCATTTGGTCTATCGTGCAGATTAAATCCAATGTTTCTTTGTTGATTTTCTGTCTAGGAGATGTGCCCAATGCTGAAAGTGGGGTGTTGAAGTTTCCAGCTATTATTGTCTCTCTCTCTCTCTTTAGCTCTAATAATATTTCCTTTATATACCTGTGTGATCTCATGTTGGCTGCATATATATTTAAAATTGTTATATCCTCTTGCTGAACTGACCTCTTTATCATTATATAATGACCTTCTTTGTCGCTTTTTATAGTTTTTGTATTGAAATCTTTTTTTGTGATATAAGTATAGCTACTCTTGCTCTCTTTAGGTTCCCATTTGCATAGAATACCTCTTCCCATCCCTTTATTTTCAGTCTATGTGTGTCTTTATAGGTGAAGTGGTGAAGTGTGTTTCTTTTAGGCATCAGATCATTGGGTCTTGTTTTTTTGTTTGTTTATTTGTTTTGTTTTTTAATCCATTCAGCCACTCTATGCCTTTTGATTGTTGAGTTTAGTCCATTACCAATTACTTGTTATTATTGATAAGTAAGGACTTATTCCTGCCATTTTGTTGTTTCCTGGTTGTTTTGTGGTCTTCTCTTCCTTATTTCCTTCCTTCCTGTCTTCCTTTTAGTGAAGGTGATGATTTTCTTGTGATATGTTTTAATTTCTTGCTTTTTATTTTTTGTGTATCCATTGTACATTTTTAAATTTGAGATTACCATGAGGCTTGCAAATAATATCTTGCAAACCCATTATTTTATTTTTTGAAAAATACAAACTAAGGCTTTTTCTTCAATTATCTCTATCATCCAGAGTAAAAGAAAGTAAGTCACCTGCAACTGAAGCCGAACCCTCCTGCCAATGAGAGATAAGCAGCTCTGGGTAATTTCACATAGCCCAGCAAAGACAGTTTCCTTGAATTCTCAAGAAAAATTGACCCTAAAATTTATCAGGATGACTTATTCATGAGAATCATCTGAGATACCCATTACAAATATAGATGTCCAGAATCTTAGGTGGTTGTGGGAGAGGAAAGCTCCTGTAATTCTGCATTTTGTGGTGGTTTATTTTTAATTTTTTTTATTTCAACAGGTTTTTTTTGGGGAACAGGTGGTGTCTGGTTACATGAATAAGTTCTTTAGTGGTGATTTCTGAGATTTTGGTGCATTCATCACCCTAGCAGCGTACACTGTGCCCAGTGTGTAGTCTTTTATCCCTCGCCTCCCTCAATCCTTTTCCCCAAGTCCCCAAAGTCCAATGTATCATTCTTATGCCTTTGCATCCTGATAGCTTAGCTCTCACATATTAGTAAGAACATACAATGTTTGGTTTTCCATTCCTGAGTTACTTCATTTAGAATAATAATCTCCAATTCCATCCAGGTTGCTGTGAATGCCATTATTTTGCTCCTTTTTATGGCTGAGTAGTATTTCATGGTGTACACATATATACCATGTTTTCTTTATCCAGTCATTGATTGATGGACATTTGGGCTGGTTCCATATTTTTGCAATTGTGAATTATGCTGCTGTAAACACGCATGTGCAAGTATCTTTCATATAATGACTTCTATCATCATATAGAAAATGTGATATCACTTCATTTTAAATGGTTTTTATGCAAAAGACAGGCAATAACAAATGCTGGTGAGGATGTAGAAAAAAGGGAATCCTTATACACTGCTGGTGGGAATGTAAATTAGTACAACCACTATGAAGAACAATTTGGAGGTTCCTCAAAAAAACAAAAATAGAGCTATCATATGATCCAGACATCCCATTGCTAGGGAAATACCCACCCCCCCAAATAAAGGAAATCAGTATATCAAAGAGATATCTGCACTTCCATGTTTACTGCAGCACTATTGACAATAGCCAAGATTTGGAAGCAACCTAAATGTGTATGAACAAATGAATGGATAAAGAAAATGTGGCACATATACACAATGGAGTACTATTTAGCCATAAAAAGGAATGAGAGGGGGCCAGGCGCGGTGGCTTAGGCCTGTAATCCCAGCACTTTGGGAGGCTGAGGCAGGTGAATCACAAGGTCAGGAGATCGAGACCATCCTGGCTAACACAGTGAAACCCCATCTCTACTAAAAATAAAAAAATTAGCCGGGTGTGGTGGGGGGCGCCTGTAGTCCCAGCTGCTCAGGAGGCTGAGGCAGGAGAATGGCGTGAACCCGGGAGGCAGAGCTTGCAGTGAGCCGAGATCGCGCCATTGCACTCCAGCCTGGGCGAAAAAGCCACACTCTGTCTCAAAAAAAAAAAAAAAAAAGAATGAGAGGCCAGGCACGGTGACTCACACCTGTAATCCCAGCACTTTGGGAGGCTGAGGTGGGTGGATCACGAGGTCAGGAGTTCAAGACCAGCGTGGCCAAGATGGTGAAAGCCTGTCTCTACTAAAAATACAAAAAAATTAGCCAGGCAGGGCGGCAGGCACCTGTAGTCCCAGCCACTCAGGAGGCTGAGGCAGAGAACTGCTTGAACCCAGGAGGCATAGGTTGCAGTGAGCCAAGATCACGTCACTGCACTCCAGCCTGGACAACAGAGCAAGACTCCATCTCAAAAAAAAAAGAAAAAAAGAGAATGAGATTCTGTCATTTGCAACAACATGAATGGAACTGGAAGTAGTTATGTTAAGGAAATAAGCTAGGCACCGAAAGACAAACTTTGCATATTCTTACTTATTTGTAGGAGCTAAAAATGAAAACAACTGAACTCACGGAGATAGAGCATAGAATGATGGTTACCAGAGGCTGGGAAGGGTAGTGGGGAGGAAGAGGGGATGGTTAATGGGTACAAAAAAATAGAATGAATGAGTAAGACCTAGTATTTCTGCCAGGCATGGTGGCTCACGCCTGGAATCCCAGCACCTTGGGAGGCCAAGGTGGGCAGATCACTTGAGGTCAGGAGTTCGAGACCAGCCTGGCCAATGTGGTGAAACCCTGTCTCTACCAAAAATACAAAAAATGAGCTGGACGTGGTGGCATGTGCCTGTAGTCCCAGCTACCTGGGAGGCTGAGGCAGGAGAATCACTTGAACCCAGCACCCAGCATGCAGTGAGCTGAGATTGTGCCACTGCACTCCAGCCTGGGCAACAGAACGAGACTCCATCTCAAAACAACAACAACAATAAAAAAAACCTAGTATTTGCTAGCACAACAGGGTGACTATAGTAAAAAAAAATTTAATTGTACACTTTTAAATAATTAAAAGAGTAAAACTGGATTGTTTGTAACACAAAGGATAAACGCTTGAGGTTATAGATATCTCATTTATCCTGATGTGATTATTATATATTGTATGTCTGTATCAAAATAGCTCATGTACACCATAAATATACATGCCTACTCTCTACTCCCAAAAAAGAAACAATGCAAGCAAGAAGACAATGGAACAACATCTTTAAAGAACTGAAAGAGACGGCCAGGCGTGGTGGCTTGTGTCTGCAATCCCAGCGCTTTGGGAGACCGAAGTGGGAGGATCGCTTGAGCCCAGGAGTTCAAAACATAGGCAGATCCCATTTTTACACATAAACAAAAAACAACAACAACTGAAAGAGGGCTGGGTGCGGTGGCTCACACCTGTAATCCCAACACTTTGAAAGGCCAAGGCAGAAGGGTCACTTGAGGCCAGAAGCTGAAGACCAGCCTGGGCCAGACAAGGAGACCCTTGTCTCTACAAAAAAAGTTTTGCAAAATTAGCTGGGCCTGGTGGCACACACCTGTAGCCCCAGGTACTTGAGAGGATTAGGCAGGAGAATCACTTGAGTCCAAGAAGGCTGCAGTGAGCTACGATCATGCCACTGCACTCCATCCTGGATGACAGAATGAGACACTACCTCTTAAAAAAAAAAGAAGAAGAAGAAGAACTGAAAGAAAGAACTGCCAAGTTTAAATTATACACCCAGTTTTTAAAAAACCATATTTCAAAAATGAAAATAAAGATGTTTTCAGATTTTTAAAAAATCTGGCAGAATTAATCACTACTAGACTTTAAAAAATATTAAAGGAAGGCCTGAAAGTAGAAGGAAAATGATACCACATAGAAACTGAATGAAGAATAATTGTGAATATAATAATAATAATGAAAATAAACTGAATGAATGAATAACCAAAGGAATGAAGAGTGTCAGAAATGGTTACCACACAGGTAAAATATGGAAGATGTTGTTCCTATTATTTATGTCTCTTTAAGAGATAATTGAGTCCTCAACAAAATATTAATAAATTAAATTCAGCAATATCAAAAAAGAATTAGCCAGGCACGATGGTACATGCCTATGGTCCCAGCTACTTGGGAGGCTGAGGCAGAGGGATCACTTGAGCCTGAAGTTTGAGATTACAATTAGCTATGATTTGCACCCCTGCACTCCAGCCTTCGTGACAGAGCAAGACTCTGTCACTATAAAATAAATAAATAATAAAAAATTCTTTAAAATTATACATCATAACCAAGTTGGACTTACTACAGGTATGCAAGGCCAGTTCAATATTTGAAAATCAATCAGTATCACCCATAATATCAACAGGCTAAAGAAGAAAAATCAGGCTGGGCAGAGTGGCTCACACCTGTAATCTCAGCAGTTTGGGAGGCCGAGGTGGAAGGATCATTTGAGTCCAGGAGTTCAAGACCAGCCTGAGCAATATAGCAAAACCCTGTTTCTACAAAAAAAAATTAAAAATTAGCTGGGCATGGTGGCATGCACCTGAAGCTCCAACTTCTCAAGAGGCTGAGGTGGGAGGATCACTTGAGCCCAGAAAGTAAAGGCTGCAGTGAGCCATGACTGTACCACTAAACTCCAGCCTGGGTGACAGAGCAAGACCCTGTCTAAAAAATAAAATAAAAAAGAAGAAAAGTCATATAATCATATTAATTGATATAGAAAAAGCATTTTACAAAATCCAATCCCCATTCACATGCACACAAAAAAAAGTTTCACAAACTAGGATTAGAGAGGAAATGACTCAACTTGATAGAAAGCATCTACCAAAAAACTACAGGTAATGGCATAATTAGTGGTGAAAGACCAAAAGACTGAATGCTTTCCCCCTAATATCAGGAACATGGTATCACCATTCTTTTTTTTTTTGAGACAGGGTCTCATTCTGTCACCCAGGCTGGAGTGCAGTGACAGTGGCATGATCATAGTTCACTGCAGCCTCTAACTCCTGGCCTCAAGTGATGCTCCCACCTTCTTCTCCCACAGACGTACTCTCATTATTCTTATTCAACACAGTACTGAAAGTTCTAGCCTATGCAATAAAGCAAGAAAAGCAATAAATGCAGACAGATTGGAAAGAAAGAAATAAAATTGTCCCTATTTGCAGATGACAATTATCTACACAGAAAATCCTAATAAATCTACTTTTAACTGCGATTTTAAAAATTAATAAGGAAGGTCACTGGACACAAAATCAACACACAAAAATCAACAAACATGTAAACCAAAGCTGAAAACACAATACCATTTACAATTGCTACAAAGCAAGTGAAATACTTAGGTATAAATCTAACAAAACATGTATAAGATCTGTATGCTGAAAATTACAAAATGTTGATGAAAGAAATCACAGAAGACCTGGCCGGGCGCGGTGGCTCAAGCCTGTAATCCCAGCACTTTGGGAGGCCGAGGCGGGTGGATCACGAGGTCAGGAGATCGAGACTATCCTGGCTAACATGGTGAAACCCCGTCTCTACTAAAAATACAAAAAACTAGCCGGGCGTGGTGGCGGGCGCCTGTAGTCCCAGCTACTTGGGAGGCTGAGGCGGGAGAATGGCGTGAACCCGGGAGGCGGAGCTTGCAGTGAGCCGAGATCACGCCACTGCACTCCAGCCTGGGAGACACAGCGAGACTCCGTCTCAAAAAAAAAAAAAAAAAAAAAAGAAATCACAGAAGACCTAAATAAATGGAGAGAAATACTGTGTTTATGACTTAGAAAACTCAACACTAAAAATGTCAATTCTTCCCAAATTGATTTACATAATTCCTATCCAAATTCCAGCAAGGCTTTTTATAGATATAAATAACTTATTCTAAAATTTATATGGAAAGGTAAAGGACCTAAAAGAGTTCAGACAGTTTTGAAAAAGAAGAACATGATAAGAAGAATCATTCTACCCAATGCTAAGGCTTACTAAATAATTTCAGTAATCAAGACAGTAGGGTACTGGTGGAAGAATAAATATGTAGATCAATGAAATATAAAAGAGGAATCAGAATAGAACCACAAAAGAATGTACAACTGATTCTTTTAAAGAAAAAAAGGTACAAACATGATTTAATAGAGGAAGCACAGCCTTTTCAACAATTGGTGGTTAAAAAAAAAAAAGGGGGGGGATGTCTGTAGACCAAGAAAAAAAAAGAAGAGCCTCAACCTAAGCCTCAGACCTTTTACAAAAATTAACTTAAAATGAATCATTGATTTAAATATACCATGTAAAACTCTGAAACTATTGGGGAAAAAACAAAAACAAAAAAACCAGGAGGAAATCTTCAAAATCTACATCTGGGAGAACAGTACAGTACTTCAACTTGATATCGAAACTATGATCCCAGCCAGGCATCCCAGCCAGGCGCAGTGGCTCACACCTGTAATCCCAGCAACATAGGAGGCTGAGGTGGGTGGATCATCTGAAGTCAGGAGTTCGAGACCAGCCTGGCCAATGTGGTGAAGCCCTGTTTCTACTAAAAATACAAAAATTTGCTGGGCGTGGCGGCGCCTGCCTGTAATCCCAGCTATTCAGGAGGCTGAGGCAGGAGAATTGCTTGAACCCAGGAGGCAGAGGTTGCAGTGAGCTGAGATCACACTATTGCACTCCAGCCTGGGCAACAAGAGCAAAACAAAACAAAAACAAACAAACAAAAAAACCTATGATCCAGAAAAACTTGATGAATTGGACCTCTTAAAAATTAGAAAATTTTGCTCTGTGAAAGGTTCTGTTTAGAGAATGAAAAGGGCCAGGCATAGTGGCTCATGCTGTATTCACAGCACTTTGGGAGGCAGAGGTGGGCGGATGGCTTGAGTCCAGCAGTTCAAGATTAGCCTCAGCAACATTTCCAGCAGTTCAAGAAATGTTGCCCATGCTGGTCTTGAACTCCTGGTCCACATATTTCTACAAAAATATAGAAAAAATTAGCAGGGTATGGTGGCACACACCTGTAGTCCCAGCCACCTGAGAGGCTGGGGTGGGAGGATCACTTGAGCCTAGGAGGTCAAGGCTGCAATGAGCCATGATCACACCAGTGCACTCCAGCATGGGTAACAGAGTGAGACCCTGTCTCAAGAGAATGAAAAGATAAATTACAGACTGGGAGAAAATATTTGCAAGCCAAATATCCAACGAAGAATTTAGTATCTAGAGTATAAAGAATTTCCAAAACTCAACAGTAGAAAAGCAAACAATATAATTAGCAAGTGTATTAAAAACATTTCACTGAAGAGTAGATACAGATGACAAGCTAATAAAAAGATGTTCAACCTCGGTGATTACGGCAATCTAAATTAAAACCACAATGCAGTATCACTACATGCCTATCAGACTGATAAAATAAAAAATGCCAAATTCTGGCAAGGATGTGGGAAAAACTGGATCACTCCTACATGGCTGGCAGGAATGTAGAATGGGATAGCTACTCTGGAAAATATTTTGGCATTTTCTTTTAAAACTAAAAGTGCACTTACCATACAACCCAGCAATTGCACCCTTGGGCATTTATTCTAGGCAAATGAAAACCTATACGCACTCTGAAATCTATACATGAATGTTGATAACAACTCTATTTGTAATAGCCAAGAACTTGATACCACCCAAATGTCCTTCAATGTATAGATGGTTGAAGAAACTGTAGTACATCCATACCACAGATACTACTCTGCAACATAAAGGAAAAAACTATTGATAGAATTCAGCCTTGGCTGGTTCTCAAGGGAATTATGCTGATTGATTTTTTTTAAAAAAGCTACACACTGTATGACACTACATAAGTGATTCCATTTATGTAATGTATTTGAATAACAATATTAAAAGATGGAGAACAGATGAGTGGCTGCTGGGGTTATGGACTGGGGAGAAAGAAGGTAAATGTGACAATAAAGGCATCAGGGAGGCTTATGGTGATGAAATGGGTCTGTATCTTGATTGTGGTAGCAATTACACAAAGCTACACATACAATAAAACTGCATAGAACTACATACACACACAAATGAGTGCATGTGTAACTGGTAAAATCTGACTAACCCCTATGGATTGTACCAATGCCAATTTCTGGGTTTTTGTTTGTTTTTTGTGTTTTTTTGAGATGGAGTTTCGTTCTCATCACCCAGGCTGGAATGCAATGGCGAGATCTCGGCTCACTGCAGCCTCTGCCTCCCAGGCTAAAGTGATTCTCCTGCCTCAGCCTCCCGAGTAGCTGAGATTACAGGGTCCTGCCACCATGCCTGGCTAATTTTTGTATCTTTAGTGGAGATGGGGTTTCACCATGTTGGCCAGGCTGGTCTCAAACTCCTGACATCAGGTGATCCAACCCGCCTCGGCCTCCCAAAGTGCTGTGGTTACAGCCGTGAGCCACCACACCCGCCCAATTTCCTCATTTTGATATGATATGTAGTTATGCAAAATGTCAACATTGAGGGGGGAGGGGTGAAGGATGCACAGGACCTTTCTATACATTTATTTGCAACATCCTGTTTATAATTATTTCAAAATAAAACATCTAAAAAAGAAAACTGGCTGTTTGAGCAAAAATAATAATATAGGCTGGGGTTTATAACAAATGTGTAAGTAAAACATACGACAACAACAGCATAAAAGCTAGGAGGAGGGAAACAAAGGTAGACTCCTGTAAAGTTGTTATATGTGAAGTGATACAGTATAACTTGAAGGTAGACTGTGATGAGTTAAAGATAATTCTAACCAGCCAGACACGGTGGCTCACACCTGTAATCCCAGCACTTTGGGAGACCGAGGCGGGCAGATGACGTGAGGTCGGGAGTTTGAGACTAGCCTGACCAACATGGAGAAACCCCGTCTCTATTAAAAATACAAAATCAGCCGGGCGTGGTGGCACATGCTTGTAATCCCAGCTACTTGGGAGGCTGAGGCAGGAGAATCGCCTAAATCCCGGGAGGTGGAGGTTGCAGTGAGCCAAGATGGTGCCATTGCACTCCAGCCTGGGCAACAAGAGCGAAACTCCATCTCAAAAAAAAAAAAAACAAAGATAATTCTAACCATCTTGGCTGGGTGCCTCAGGTTACGCCTCTAATCTCAGCACTTTAGGTGGCTAAAGTGGGAGGGTCGCTTGAGTCCAGGAGTTTCAGACCAGCCTGAGCAACACAGTGAGGCTGTCTCTACAAAAAATCAAAAAATCAACTGGGCCTAGTGGTACACACCTGTGGGCCCAGCTACATGGGAGGCTGAGGTGGGAGTATTGCTTGAGCCCAAGAATTAATGACTGCAGTGAGCTGTAATCACACCACTGCATTTCAGCCTGGGCAATAGAACAAGACCCTGTCTCTAAAATAAAATAAAATAAAATATTTTAAGAAAAGAAGAGCAAAGCTGGAAGACTTATGCTACCTGACTTCAAGATTTATTTAAAAGCTACAGGAATCAAAACTGTGTGGTTTGGTATAAATAAGGAACATAGATAAATGGAACAGAATATGGAAATCAGAAATAGATCCACACATAAATGGAGAACTAATTTTTTACAAAGGTGCCAAGGCAATCCAGTGGAGAAAGGATAGCTTTTTCAACAAACAGTTCTGGAACAATTAGATACCCACATGCAAAAAAGAAAGAAATGAACTTTGATCCATAACTCACACCATACATAAAAATTAGCTTAAAGTCAGGCAAGGGAAAGTATTACCTATTCAAAAATTAAACTAACTAGCTGGGTGCACTGGCACATGCCTGTAGTATCAGCTACCTGGGAGGCTGAGGCAGAAGGATCCCTTGAGCCTAGGAGTTTAAGAACAGCCTGGGCAACATAGAGAGACCCCATCTCAAAAAAAAAAAAATTCAAAATAGAGTATTGACCTAAATGAATAACCTAAAACTATAAAACTTCTAAAAGAAAACACTGGAGAAAACTTTTGTGGCCTTGGGGCAAAGATTACTTAGATAAGACACCAAGAGCATAACCCATAAAAAATAAATATAAAGTGAACTCCATCAAAATTTAAAGGTTAAGCTCTTCAAAAGATACTTCTAAAAGAATGAAGACAATCCAGGTCGGGCATGGTGGCTCATGCCTGTAATCCCAGCACTTTGGGAGAGTGAGGCAGGCGTATCACAAGATCAGGAGTTCGAGGCTAGCCTGGCCAATATGGTGAAACCCTGTCTCTACTAAAAATACAAAAATTAGCCAGGCATGGTGGCATGTGCCTGTAGTCCCAGCTACTTGGGAGGCTGAGGCAGGAGAATCGCTTGAACCTGGGAGGCAGAGGTTGCAGTGAGCTGAGATCACACCACTGGACTCCAGCCTGGGCAACAGAGCAAGACTACCTCTTAAAAAAAAAAAAAATGAACATAACACAATCAATAAGCTGGGAGAAAATCTTCACGAAGCACATATCTGATAAAAGATTTGTATTCAGGCCGGGCACAGCGGCTCACGCCTGTAATCCCAGCACTTTGGGAGGCTGAGGCGGGCAGATCACCTGAGGTTGGGAGTTCGAAACCAGCCTAACCAACATGGAGAAATCCCGTTTCTATTAAAAAATACAAAATTAGCTGGGCGTGGTAGCGCATGCCTAACCCCAGCTACTCAGGAGGCTGAGGCAAAAGAATCGCTTGAACCTGGGAGGTGGAGGTTGCTATGAGCCGAGATTGTGCCGTTGCACTCCAGCCTGGGCAACAAGAGTGAAACAACGTCTCAAAAAAAAAAAAAAAAAAAAAAAAGACTTGTATTCATGCTAATAACTCTAAAAATTAACAACAAGAAAACAACACAATTTTTTAAATGGCCAAAGGATTTTTAACAAAACATTTTAACAAAAAACTGACCATCCCAAGAGTCAGCAAGGATATGAAGAAACCAGACTCTCACACATCATCGGGAATGGAAACAGTACAAGCACTTTGTAAAACATTTTGGTAGCTTTTTTAAAAGTTAAATAGGCGGGGCAAGGTGCCTCACGCCTGTAATCCCAACACTTTGGGAGGCTGAGGCAGGTGGATCACAAGGTCAAGAGATCGAGACCATCCTGGCCAACATGGTGAAACCCCATCTCTACTGAAAATACAAAAATTAGCTGGGTGTGGTGGCATGCGCCTGTAGTCCCAGCTACTCAGGAGCCTGACATAGGAGAATTGCTTGAATCCAGGAGGTGGAGGTTTCAGTGAGCCGAGATCGCATCACTGCACTCCAGCCTGGTGACAGAGCAAGACTCTGTCTCAAAAAAAAAAAACATATTTTTGGAAACCAAGGCAGGAATATCACTTGAGCCCAGGTGTTTTGAGACCAGCCTAGGCAACATGGCAAAACCCTATGTCTACAATAAAAATACAAAAAATTAGCCAGGTGTGGTGGTGCATGCCTGCAGTCCCAGCTACTTGGGAGGCTGAGGTGGGAGGATCACCTGAGCCTGGAAGGTTGAGGCTCCAGTGAGCCGTGATCATGCCACCACACTTCAGCCAGGTGATAGAATGAGACCCTGTCTCAAAAAAAAAAAAAAAAATTGGGTCCAGGCCCAGTGGTTCACACCTGTAATCCCAGCATTTTGAGAGGCCAAGGTGGGCGAATTGCTTGAGGCCAGGATTTCGAGACCAGCCTGGCCAACATGGCAAAACCCCATCTCTACTAAAAATACAAAAATTAGCCAGGCGTGGTGGTGGGCGCCTGTAATCCCACCTACTTGGGAGGCTGAGACAGGAGTGTCGCTTGCACATGGGAGGCAGCGGTTGCGGTGACCCAAGCTTGGGCCACTGCACTCCAACCTGGGTGACAAGGCGAGACTCTGTCTCAAAAAACAAAAAAATTGAAACCTAACACTGAGGATTTTTAGGGCAGCAAAACTACTCTGTATGACACTACAATGGTGGATACATGTCATCATTAAAGGTTTGTCCAAACCCATAGAATGTACACCACCATGTGAACCCTACATTAGGGTTACGTTAGAGTGAATCAACCTTACTGTAAACTATGGACTGAGTGATAATGATGTCAATGTAGGTTCACTGACAGTAACAAATGCACCAATGGCATGGATGGTGATAATGGGGGAGGGTTTACTTGGAGTGGGGCAGGGTGTATATGAGAACATCCTGTACTTTCAGCTCAATTTTGCTGTGAACCTACAACAGCTCTAAAAAATAAAGTCTATTTTTTTAAAAAAGGAAAGAAGTACTGATAAATGCTACAATGTGGATGAACATTGAAAACACCGTGCTAAGTGAAAGAAGCCAGTCACAAAACACCATATACTTTATGACTCCATTTATATACGTCTGGAATAAGTAAATACATAGAAAAAGAAAGCACATGATTAGTGGCCTACAACTGAGGCACGTGGAGGCGAGAATGGGAAGTGACTGCGAATTGATATGGGTTTTCTTTTGGGGTGAAATACTCTAAACTTAGATTGTGGTGTTGGTTGCACAACTTTGTTAATCTACTAAAAACCAGTGAATTGTGTACACTTTAAATGGTTGAATTTTGTAGTAGGTTAAAATCTTAATAAAGATGTTTTAAAACTGTTTAAATCACTATGTTAACTGAAAAAAAGAAATGATTTATGTAAGGTATATGCATGTGAGGAAGAGATATATATTCAGAAGTAAATACCATATGTCTATAGATTCAATAAATTCCTTTTAGTTATTATCTTAAATCAGAGGTAAGCCAAGGGAAGCAAGTGTGCCTTGTGTGCTGATACTATTCTATAGAATACTGGTGTGATTATCTCCCCTAAAAGAAAGGGGAGTAAAAGTCATACTAGCTATATGTTTAAAATGTATAATGAATCAAAAATAAGTCTGTATTAAACATCCTTTGTTTAAAATTTACAATGGACGCCAGGCACAGTGGTTCATGCCTGTAATCCAAGCACTTTGGGAGGCCAAAGTGGGTGGGTCACTTGAGGTCAGGTGTTCAAGACCAGCTTGGCCAACATGGCAAAACCCCATCTCTACCAAAAATACAAAAATTAGCTGGGTGTGGTGGTGGGCGCCTGTAGTCACAGCTACTCAGGCCAAGGCACAAGAATTGCTTGAACCTAGGAGGCAGAGGTTGCAGTGAGCTGAGATCGTCCCACTGCACTCCATCCTGGGCAACAGAGTGAGACTCCATCTCAAAAAAAAAAAAAAATTAAAATTAAATAAAATATACAATGAATTAAGGATAAAGTCATAATAAAAATAACTGGCTGGATGCAGGGGCTCTCACCCGTAATCCCAGCTACTCAGGAGGCTGAGGTGGGAGGACTGTTTGTGCCCAGGAGTTTAAGGCCATAGTGAGCCACAGTCACGCAACTGCACTCCAGCCTGGGTGACAGAATGAGACCACATATCTTAAAAAAAAAAAAAAAACCTACCACATGATTCAACATTCTACTCCTGGATATATACCCAAGAATAACACAAAGGCACATACACAAATGTTCAGAGTAGCTTTATTTTAATAGCCAAAAATTGGAAGTGATCCAAATGTCCATCAACAGGTTAATGGATTAAACAAACTGTACAGATGTGGTATATCCATACAATGGAATGTTATTCATCAATAAAAAGAAAAGAATTGACAAACACAAGACAGATGAATCTAAAAAATAATTATGCTGAGTGAAAGAAGACAGACAAAAGAAGAGCACATACTCTACGATTCCGTTTATATAAAAGTTAAGAAAATGCAAACGAATCTGCAGGGACAGAAAGCAGTTCAGTGGCTGCCAGGGGGAGGGTTTTCTCAGGGGGAAGAGGCCTGAGAAAACTTTTGTGGGTGATGGATATGATCCCCCTGTTGATTGTGGTGACAGTTTCACAGATGTAAACATATGGCAAAACTTATCAAATTATCCACTTTAAATATAAGCAGTGTATTGTATATCAATTATACCTTGTGGCTGTTTTAAAAAGATGATTCCAAGTTTAAGAAAGATAAACCAGGAGGGGTGGATCATGCCTGTAATCCTAGCACCCTGGGAGGCCAAGGTGGGTGGATCACTTGAGCAACCTGGTCTTAAACTCAAGCTCAGGAGTTCAAGAGCAGCCTGGGCAATATGACAAAACCCTGTCTCTACAAAAAGTACAAAAGTTAGCCGGGTGTAGTGGCGTGGGGCTGTAGCTCCAGCTACTCTGGGGACTGAGGCAGGAAGATCACTTGAGCCCAGGAAGTTGAGGCTGCAGTGAGCTGTGTTCGAACCTCTGCACTCCGGCCTGGGTAACCAAGCGAGACCCTGTCAAAAAAAAAAAAATAGGGGTTCCATGACTCTAACAATCCCCTCCCCGCCCAGGGTGTGCAGGGGAACTGAACCAAGAGCCTCAATCCTGTCCTTGCTCTTTCTGAGCTCAGCACAAGCTCAAATGTGCATTTTACAAAGGCAATCAGACCAGCCTGTCTCTCCTCTCTGATCCTTCTGGCCCCTCCACATCTCTACCCCCATATTTAAATGGAAGCTAAGAGACACTACTATGTGCTTATGAAACCCCAGCTTCACTCCACCCCCACCCTGGGAAAGACTTCAAATTCAATAATTCTAAGGAGAAAGATAAGCACAAACAGATCTATGTTATTCTGTGTACAGAGTTCTACCAGAAGAAATGCCTCGCCCAAGATATAAGTTGTTATTTCTTTCTTTACTGAGAGGTGTTTGCCCCTTTGCCATAGTATAGATGAGAACAGGAAAATACTTGGATGTCGCTGAGGGTCATGTTATCTGTTATAATGAGGTTTGGCTCCATGGAATAGAAAAGTTGTTTTCATACTGTAAGGATTTATTTTCATCACTTTGTTAAAGTCCCGGAGTAAACAGTCAGGAACTGTTTTGGCAGCTCTGTGAAGTCATCAGGGTTTCGGCCTTCTGTTTCCTCCAGCATGTGACATCCATCCTCAAGGTCACATGATGTCTGCTGAAGACTTGATCTAAGCAGTAGGAGGAAGGAAGAGGGAAAGGCAAAGAGGGGGGCCCTGGTTGTCCTAGAAGATAAAAGCCAGGCTACCAGAGAGGAAGTCAGGTGTTTGGCCATTCGGAGTCAAAGAGATAATAGACACTGGAACCAATCCTGGGGTAACATTTAGGCCCCTTGGAGGGTGTGCCCTAAGAGAGATGATCACTGGAGCTGAACAGGGCCTCTGGGTACAAGGATCACGTAACAGTATGGTGCTAAAATTTTCCCCTTTTCTTGAAAAGCTGCTGCAAAGAGCTCCCCTCCTAAGTTCTGGCCCCATCTTTCCAGGACTGTATTAGAAGTGCAAGCAGGGTCTCTCCTGACTGGACCAAACAGGCACTGGGAGACCCCATTGACACTTCCCCTGAATACCTTGCATCTTCCTCTGAGCACTCAGCTACCCAGTGCGTCTGATACCCGTGGTGGGTTGGGTGCATGGGTGGATCCGAGCAAGACGAAAGTTCACTGTTCCTGAACACACACTTGAAAAGTGGTAAGGTCTCAACAAATTCATAAAAGTGAGTTCAGTATGTTATCATTAGGGGAGTAGTAGGAAAGTAGTGGGAGGTCTGTTCAACAGCAGAAGGAACGGTTGGAATCAGACAGTGAGAGCCACAGAGAAGTTAGTCAAAGGGTAGTTGCTGTCATCAGACCAGGCTCTCCTGCCCACCAACCGCAGGCCACAATCCCAGCCCTTCTCTCTGATGTCAGGAGCTGAGGAGCATCTGCCTTGCCAAGCCTTGTGGGATCGGCTCCTGGCAGCCTCACACCTGGTAGGCTGAGGGACAGGGAGTGAGCCAGAGCCCCACTGCTAAGCATAACTTCGGGAAGTGGGCAGCCCGCCCCTGAAGAATCAATACTGACATAGCACTGCTGCCTTCGCTGCTGACCACACAGGGACTACGGGACCTTTCTTGGCTTTGGTGCCCTGGCCACACGATGCCCCAGAACCAGTTTCTGCTCAGCGCTGGGCTCTCCCACCACTGTCAGTGAATGAGATCAGAGTGAATCCAGCCATACGTCATTCCTTAATACATTCAAAAGCACAGAGGAGGTCCCTGGACGCAAAACCAGGAGAGGGTAGGAACCCTGGAAGGGAATATCCTGCCCAAGTGCAGTACTTCACTATAATTATCACAGTAATACATTATTTCTGTTTAAGATCATTTCAGAGGGCACTAACTGGTATAAAGTAAAATAAGTCTCCTTCCTCCCCACACCTGGCTGCACTCCTAGGGACCACCACGTATAGCTTCTGGTATACCTTTCAGAAATTTTCTATCCTACTGTATTCTGTTGAATGCATGTGTAAGAATTTTACTTATAGATAATTCAACTAACAATAATCACAAATTTATAAAATGCATATTATTGACACTGACATTGGAGGTGGAAAAACAACTAAAAATGATAAAAGTGAACATTTAATTCTTTCAGAGTGCAGTTTTTGAAATGACCACCAGGTGTCAGAGTTATCAACAAATCCCTAAAATTATGACTGGAAAGTTACAAGAACAGAAAAGTGCCTGGCTGGAAATGAGACCACGAGATTCCTCCCTTAACAGGATTCCTTGGCCCTTTGGCCCAATATTTCATCTACTTAGGGTTGCAGGGAGGGAGGAAGGGAAGCTACAGACAAAAAAAAAAAAAAATCTTCAGACCACAGATTCCCATTCAGTTGGGTACCCTTTGATCTTTAGAGCAGCTCTGTGAAAGCACTGTTAAATTTTACATGGGAAATGTAAAGGCTAGGCAGAGTCAGTCCTCCTACAGCTGCAAGGCTACTTTTGGAAGCCAGAGCTATCTCCTTTCCTCAGTAGGGGCGGAGAACAGAAGAGGACACGGACACACACACACACACACACACACACACACACACACACACGAGAGGAGGGCTCAGCTACAGCCATCCTTGTTTTAAAAGGGAAAATTCAATTCTGTTTGTAGGAGCACCTCCTAGTTTACCACCGCCATCTCTTACTCACTTCCCATTGACTCCTCACATGCACTTCCTCTACCAGGCCTGACCTGCCTGCTGTCCTGAGCTGCTGACCTAGAAACATTCGACCTCCATGCTTGAGAGCAGGGCGTGGACCATCTCCCCTCACCACATCCAGGCAGTCATCCAGGGGTGGTTACGCCACCCTTCCTCCAGGGCAGAGGCCTGAGCAGGGTGGCCTTGCTGCTCCCACTACCTGGCACCACATGCCCAGCTCTTGTAGAGCCAACATACCATGGAGGGCTCCAGGTGACTCCCACACAAGCCTCTTCCTGTATCTTCTTGGATCACTGATGTCTGCACTGGCAGACCAGGAGAGTGAAGCAGTTAGGACAAGGCCTTGTGCAAGGAGGGCACGAGAATGGCACAAGTGGCTCCAGAGTGAGCTAATGTCTTCCCTGGGAGGGCACAGTTGAAAAGTGTCAAAAAGACAGGGGAATCCTTGGCCGGGCACAGTGGCTCATGCCTGTAATCACAGCACTTTTCAGAGGCCGAGGTGGGAGGATCTCATGAGGCAAGGGGTTTGAGACCAGCCTGAGCAACACAGTGCAAACCTATCTCTACAAAAAATACAAAAATCAGCTGGGCGTGGTGGCACGCACTTATAGTCCCAACTGCTTGGGAAGCTGAGGTGGGAGGATGGCTTGAGCCCGCGAGGTCCAGGCTACTGTGAGCCATGACTACACCACTGCACTCCAGCCGAGGCAACAAAGTGAGACCCTGTCCCCAAAAACACTTTAAAGAAAAGGGGAATCTTTACATGTCCCATTGGCACTTGTCTAGGCTGTTCCCTGGACCACATCTCATTTCTGAGTTATGAGGCTAAGGAAGGGATCAGACAGGTTTCAGACCCCCTACACACTGGAGCTTTTTGTGGATGGAACATTGCTATGCAGAACGATGCAGAGCTTGTGAAAAGAAGTAGGAGATGGTGTGAGGAGAGGGGAGCGGGGAAGAAAAGAGTTCCCTTCTTCATGGACTATGTTATGCATGTTTCAATCCTACTTGAAATGTGACTTCCATGATTTCTGACAGATTAAGGTGACCTTTTCATGTGAGTTGAGTAACCACATCTGCTAAACTGGCACATGCCACATCGACCACATGAAGCAACAGGAGTTATTTTAGTCACTATACACTTTAAATGCCATATATAATTTAAAATGATACACCTGTGGTGCCACACATATAATAAAATGTTAGTTATTAAAACACTAGTAGTATTCATATTCAATATGACAATACACTATGTTTGATGTTTCAAACATAAGGTTCAAGCCAAATGCTTCATATAAAAATATAAAGGGGTAAAACAATGTTTATATCTGGACCTCCATTCATTTACCATGACTGATATAGTAACTGTTGCTTTAATGTGGCGTATGGTAATTGAGATTTTTCTCCATTATCCTATAACATATAAGGGGTACAGAACAGAAAGAATCTCTCATAATGCTATTCCTATTATATTCCCTTCCTGAGTAGGGTCAGACTAAGCCATGGCCAGGGACCATCCAGAATCACCCTCATCTACACTGGGTGTGTCTACCTCAAGGAAGGGTTAATAATGGGCCTCCTCTCTGGGCACTGAACTGTTTGGTGACGTTTGGATAATCCTGGATCTACTAGATTCCTGGTAAGTCAAAGAACATTCCAAACCTCACCAAAGTCTTCCTATCAGTCACAGGTTCTACTTCATTAGGCCGTTCGGATGATAAGGGTTTCACAAGGCCAAGACAGACTTCACCGGTCAATGTGTATTTTGAGGATGGGGTAGTGAGGGGAGGAGGAGGGTGGATTCAGGTCCCCACCTCACTCATTCAAATACAGATGGTCCCTGACCTACGATGGTTCAGCTTACAATTTTTCAACTTTATGACAGTGTGAAAGCAATACGCATTCAGTAGAAACCATCCTTTAGTACCCATACAACAATTCTGTTTTTTACTTTCTGTACAGTATTTATTGAATAAATTACATAATATTCAACATTATTATATAATAGGCTTTGTGTTAGATTATTTAGCGCAACTGTAGGCTACTGCAGTGTTCTGAGCGTGTTTAAGGTAGGCCAGGCTAAGCTATGAAGTTCTGTAGGGTAGGTGGATTAGATGCATTTTCGACTTACAATATTTTCTACTTACAATGGGTTTATTGAGATACAACCCCACTGAAAGTCAAGGAGCATCTCTGTACCTGCTTGCCACCACCCCCTCCAGGTTATTCATGCTTTAAGTAGGTGAGTCAGAGGAGGTGGGTGGTTATATTTGGTTTTGCCATGTGTATGGTATCCTAATGACAGTGACTCCTCCCTCTAGTTAATCCTTCCACAAGCGACTCCACCTCCAAGCCCTGCACTCAGCCAGGTAAAATGCCTGACTGAAAATATCCGGTCTCTTCACCAGTACCAGAGGCCAATTCTCTTCTAGAAAGCAAGGAAGGAAATCATTGATGTGAACACAGAAGCAGAAGACTTTCTGAGCCAGTCACGAGCTTGGGTTCAGAGTGAGGCCAAGCTCAGACAGGTCACTGACCATAATTATCCCTCCCATAAGGGCAGCCTTCCTCACCTGCAGCCACGCAGCTTCTGAGGCAGTGACAAATAGCTGT
The DNA here is from genome assembly GCF_049350105.2 of Macaca mulatta. NCBI lineage: Eukaryota > Metazoa > Chordata > Mammalia > Primates > Cercopithecidae > Macaca > Macaca mulatta. The sequence continues at coordinate 82,119,617 of NC_133406.1, read as the reverse complement.
GCCTGTCGAAACTCCAGAGGAAACATTCCTTACCAGGTCTCTCAGTCCAAGCTTCAGTGACAGGACCAGAAATGTAAACAGACTAGTCCAATAGAAACAAGAGAGAACTGGTTCTCCTGCTCTCTGGATGGTTTATGACATTTCAATTATGTTCAACACAATATAGCTGAATTATTTTTAACCTTACTGAGCCTCCTAGCTTTGTAAAAGAAATATTCGGCCGGGCGCGGTGGCTCAAGCCTGTAATCCCAGCACTTTGGGAGGCCGAGACGGGCGGATCATGAGGTCAGGAGTTCGAGACCATCCTGGCTAACACGGTGAAACCCCGTCTCTACTAAAAAATACAAAAAAAAACTAGCCGGGCGAGGTGGCGGGCGCCTGTAGTCCCGGCTACTCGGGAGGCTGAGGCAGGAGAATGGCGTAAAAACCCGGGAGGCAGAGCTTGCAGTGAGCTGAGATCCGGCCACTGCACTCCAGCCTGGGCGACACAGCGAGACTCTGTCTCAAAAAAAAAAAAAAAAAAAAAAGAAATATTCGTTGATAGAGTGGAAGGACAGCTAGAAGCAGAGATCTGGGGAAAAAAAAAACTCACTAGTAGAAATGAGCCTATAAACGATACTACTTACAATATTGAGTAGATAAAGCATAGCACCTTTTACTGAAGGAACCATGAGTGAGGGATATTTTGGGTGTTGCTTATTTGTAATTTACTTCTTAGAATAATGTAGTGCATTTTCTTCAAGCAATTTTGCTGTTATTTCAGCAAACGGAAGAGAGGAAATCTCAGTTCTAATTTCCCCAGTAGCTGTGCTGCCATGATTACCATCATACTAGAACAAACAGTTCAAGATAATTCTGCCTAAGGTTAAAACAAAGAGAATCTTAATGTACAATCTTTTGGACAATATGACTCAGTGTCTAAACAAACTGATCTCGGGTTTTAATAGTTCTGCTGAGGGGAGGGAGGATAAAGAAGGGTCCCATTTCTTCTCTTTGTTTCACTTTTCTTCTCCCCTCAATGCTACGAAAATCTCTCAAAACTTGTCAAAGGTATCAGTGCACCTGTAGTCCCAGCCACTAAGGAGGCTGAGGCAGAAGGATGGTTGAGCCCACAGTTTTGAGGCTGTAGTACACTTTGATCATGCCTATGAATAGCCTGTACTCTGCACTCCAATCTGGGCAACATAACAAGAACCTATCTCTAAAAATTAAAAAAAAAAAAAAAAATTTTAAACCTTGTTAAAGGTATACAACAATCTCACAGTGAAATATCCAAAGTTCTTCTGATTATGGTGTTAGAATTAAGCATAAGAGTTGCAACCTCCAGTGACTACAGGTGCCAAATACATTTGTTTCTTAGTATCTTGAGGCTAGGTAGAGTGGCTCACGCCTGTAACCCCAACACTTTGGGAGGCCAAAGCAGGAGGATCGTGTGAGCCTAGGAGTTCAAGACCAGCCTGGGCAACATTGTGAGAAACTGTTCCAACAAAACAACAACAACAAAAAGCCAGGCATGGTGGCTCATGTCTGTGGACCCAGCTACTCAGGAGGGCTAAGGTGGAAGGATTGGAAGATGGGTTGAATCCAGGAAGTTGAGGCTGCAGTGAGCCATGATCACACCACTGCACTCCAGCCTGAATGACAGAGAGAGACTGTGTCTCCCTAAAATAAAAAAATATATACACACGTTATATATACATATTATATGTGTATATTATATACATATATATATATATATATATATATTTTTTTTTGAGACCAAGTCTCGTTCTGTTGCCCAGGCTGGAGTGCAATCTCAGCTCAGTGCAACCTCCGCCTCCCGGGTTCAAGTGATTCTCCTGCCTCAGCCTTCCCAAGTAGTAGGGATTACAGGCATGTGCCACCACGACTGGCTAATTTTGTATTTTTAGTATAGATGGGGTTTCTCCACATTGGTCAGGTTGGTCTCAAACTCCCGACCTCAGATGATCTGTCCGCCTCGGCCTCCCAAAGTGCTGGGATTACAGGCGTGAGCCATTGCACCCGGCCATAATCTTAAACTATATTCTTTTGGCCCTGAAACACTTTACTTTTTTTTTTTTTTGAGATGGAGTTTCGCTCCGTCGCCCAGGCTGGAGTGCAGTGGCACAATCTCTGCTCACTGCAAGCTCTGCCTCCTGGGTTCACGCCATTCTCCTGCCTCAGCCTCCCGAGTAGGTAGGACTACAGGTGTCCGCCACCACAGCTGGCTAATTTTTTTGTATTTTTAGTAGAGATGGGGTTTCACTGTGTTAGCCAGGATGGTCTGGATCTCCTGACCTCGTGATCTGCCCACCTCAGCCTCCCAGAGTGCTGGGATTACAGGTATGAGCCACCGTGCCTGGCCAACACTTTACTTTTTAAAATATCCATTTCTTCTTGAAATACAGTCCACTTTGCTGCGCACAGTGGCTCAGGCCTATAATCCCAGCACTTTGGAAGGCCGAGGCGGGTGGATCACTTGAGGTCAGGAGTTTGAGACCAGCCTGCCTAACATGGTGAAACCCCGTCCCTACTAAAAATACAAAAATTAGCCGGGCGTGGTGGTGCGCGCCTGTAATCCCAGCTACTTGGGAGGCTGAGGCAGGAGAATTGTTTGAACCGAGGAGGTGGAGGTTGCAGTGAGCCGAGATCGTGCCACTGCATTCCAACCCAGGCAACAGAGCGAGACTCCATCTAAAAAAAAAAAAAAAAAAAAAGAAAAGATAGTGATAAAGGAAATAGTTCACTTTTGTTTTAATTCTACTATTAGAAAAATAATAGTGTAACATGGATGAATTTCAAAAGTAAAAATAAATACAATAGTACCACAAATGGCAACTGACAGTCAACCTCAATATCTGGGAGGCAATAGGGAAGCATGGCGACTCTGGTAATTTGAAAAGCGCATAACCTGTATAAAAGCAGAAGCCACTGTGAATGCCAACCATCTGTTTTTCAGAAGTGTGGATCCAAGTCTTCATTTGAGAAACCAGAAGTCCGGATTCCTATATGTAATCTTTTAATTTTTAAATATGGACTATTAGCTTAAAAGAAAAAGTCATCAGGTCACCACTTTGCTACCCTCCTTTACTAACTAGAAACAATCTGACTGGGGATAGAACTGTTCTGGAAGTCAGGGAGCCAAGACTGTTAAACCCAGCTGATACCAACCTAGTTTCTTCCCCTGGGCCAAAGACCTAATCATTCTGTGACTCAGTTGCATTGTCTGAAAAGTTTAGAGGTCCAAAATTCCTTTCAATCCTAAAATATGGCATATGGATGAATAAGTTTTCTAGATAGTCAATACTCACAAGAATAACAAGGAACATAATTAAATGAAAAACAAAACTAGATCATTGTGCCATAGCAGGCTCTATTACATTGTCTAGACATGGCCTTGGTGTGACCAAGCTATCTGGTTAATATAACCACAAGAATTGGAACACTTTCATCAGAGCAGATCCAGTTTCTAATATCTACCCACCCACTGGGGAGAGAAAAAAAGTGTGGATCTCTAGTACATCATGACTCCGGCAGGAGCACCCCTCTATGAAACAGAACTCTTGCGTCTTTTGAACCCAAACCCAGCGTTTCAAGGGAATAATTCTGAGTCAGAACAAAGCTGACCAAGAGGCTGCCCTGAGCCACAGCTCTTGCTTAGCAAGTTCATGCTCAGCCTACCTGCGATGAGCTTTGTAGATGCCACATCATGGTTTCCTGCAGGCGCCAACTGCACTAGGAACAGCTCTTCTTATATAATCCTCGGCCATGCCCCATGACTGTGCACGAGGACATGGCTTTGCCCTGCACAAAGGCACACGGGATTTTAGACATGGCATCTCGTTTTTCAGGGAGCACAGAAAGGAAATAGAAAATATAAGGCTGGAAAATAACAAGGAATAGATAAATTAAGGGCCTTTCCCACTGTAAAGGTTAAAAGCATATTTCAGAACAAATAAAAGTGTTCACATTCTTGTGGTTATATTAACTGTGTGCCTTTGGCAAAGTGAAGGCCCAAAGAATAATGGAAACCCACATGAACTATAACTGGTGGCTTCTTCACACAGGCCATCATGACACAGATCGCATGGCTCCAAGTGAAATGTGGAAGGGGTGTCTGCTCCCTACATTCCTAAGTACTTTTGTGCATCAGTTATGAACAGGACCTTTTTAATTTTGCTATTAGCAGCTGCCAATAAGTATCTACTATGTCTTAAAGAATAATTTACCTTTGGTTCCAGAACCAGCTATGATCTCTCTTCAGTTCTATCTCCCCCTAAAGGCGTTTTCTTCATTGTGTCCTTTTAATGCCCTGGCTTTAGCTAACCAGGGTGTTTATTCTAAAAGTCAGTTCATTCTTACCCTAAGTCCTTTGTATTATCTGTTCCCTCTGCCTGGAATGCTCTTTACCCTGATCTTCACAAGAGCAGTTCATTCAGATCTCAGCCTCAAGGGTACCCCTGAGAGAGGCCCTCCCTGGGCATTAGGTAGACAGGGTCTTCCCAAGCACTGTATCATGTGACCCTACTTTAATTCTCTGCCTAGCACATCACACCTTCACACCGTCACACCACCTAATACATTTCCTGTTTATTTCTTTCTTTTTACTGGTCTTCCCTGGAAGACACAATATAAGACTAGAATATAAGTTTGTGTAAGCTTATAAGAATATAAGCTCCATGGAAATAAAGATTTTGTGTCCTGTTCACTGCATATTTCTAGCACCTAGAAGTGTCTTACATACAACAAGCGCTCAAAAAATATTTTTTGAGGGAGTCCCTGAACCTATTCTGGCTCAGGGGGCTTCCCAATAATATATACATATGTGTATGTGTGTGTGTGTGTGTGTGTGTGTATGTGTATACACGTGTGTGTGTGTGTTGAAAGAACGAATGGACGGTTGGATGAATGGAAGAATCCATTTAGCAAATATCCACAAAGTGCCTGTGGTGTACTGGAAATACGATGAGGAGTAAGATCTTCCTTCAAGGACCCTACTAGGTCCCCACCAGGGAAGCAGGCATTACAGAATACAATGTGGTAGAAGAAATGCTTGAAGAAGCATTTCAAGCTCTTAACTTTCCCTAGAGATTACCCTTATACTATCTGGGTTTGGGTATGAGGGTAATCTCTAAGGAAAGTTAAGAGCTGGCCAAAAGGACAAGAATGAGAAGAGGGGTAGCAGGTAAGGCATCTGAGAAACACTGCAACAAAGGCACCGAGTCTGAAAGCAAGCCACGGGTTCCGGGAGCCCCAAGTGGTCTGGTGTGACTGGAGCCACAGGTGAGGGACTTGAGGGAGACTGGGCCTCCAAAGAGAGGCATAGGCCAGTTCTTATGGAGCCATGCAGACCAGTACCTGGACCTTAGATTTTATCATCTAAGCGGTGAGGGCCACTGAAATCATTTTATACAGTTTTAAGTAGGGAAGTGACATAATGGTTTCATGCTTTATAAAGATAATTTTGTAGCCGGGGGTGGTGGTGCATGCCTGTAGTCCCAGCTCAGGAGGCTGAGGTGGGAGGATCACTTGAGCCTGGAAATTCAAGCCAGCAGTGAGCTATGATTGCCCCACTGCATTCCAGCCTAGGTGACACAGCAAGACCCCTCTCTTGGAAAAAAAAAAAAAAAAAAAAAAAAGATAATTTTGGTAGCAGTGACAGCAACAAATTAGAGAAAGGAACAAAACATTCAGGAAGCTATAGTCCAATCCAGGTGGAAGAAAAAAATGTAAACCCAAACTATTAGTGGCAATGGAGATGAGAGGAGACAGATTAAAAGCTATTAAAAGGGTAGGATCAATAGAGCTTAGTAACACAGGAGATGCGGGAGGTGAAAGAATGAATGGGGTTAAAGAGAATCTGGCTGGGCATAGTGGCTCACAACTGTAATCCCAGCACTTTGGGAGGCCAAGGCAGGTGGATCATGAGGTCAAGAGATCAAGACCATCCTGGCCAACACGGTGAAACCCCATCTCTAATAAAAATACAAAAAATTAGCCGGGCGTGGTGGCAGGCACCTGTAATCCCAGCTACTTGGGAGGCTGAGGCAGGAGAATCGCTTGAACCCGAGAGGCGGAGGTTGCAGTGAGCTGAGATCATGCCATTGCACTCCAGCCTGGGCAAAAAGAGCGAAACTCCATCTCAAAAAAAAAAAGAGAATCCCAGTTTCTGATTCGTGTCAGTGGGAGAAACTGTGACATTCTTCATGGAAATGAATAGCTCTCAGGCAGGCACAAGGCCTCTGGAGTTCTAAATTCACTCTGCCTGTGAGCTGACTGAATCTGAGTCTGCTTGCTTGCGTGAGCTCATGGACACTTGCCCAAGTGGCTATCTATGGTCCTAGCATAAATATGAGTTTATCTGCTGAATAAGTAAATGCGTACAGAAGTCCCTCTGGTGTGTGTACATCAAATCTGCAGTGCTGGTGATTTATCTGTTCATAACAATACACGTGGGATTGCACTGCACGGCCATTTTGGGAGGCACACACTGATCCATCACCACGAACACATGACTATTGGTCTAAATATAGATGTGCCTGTCACCTCAGAGAAAGAACAGACCAGAAGTCATGATCCCACTTACTCCAAGGAAACTTTAAGGTGACAAACTTGAAAAAAAAATCAATGAATGTAATATTTCTTAAGTCTGAATCTGATCTAAAGATCAAATTATAATTACCTCCCCTATGTTTCATTTTTCTTGACTTTAACTGTTAATTTAACCCCAGCCTCTTCTAAAGTAGCCCCACTTCCATTCCAAGATAATTCTGACAGTCCTCAAGGCACACCTCACAGGTGCTCAAAAGCAAGTACAGTCGGCTATCTATCAAGACACTCTGTGAGGATGTCCAGTTTATTTCTGATGGTTTTTTTGTGTTTTTTGAGAGACAGGATCTTGCTGTGTTGTCCAGGCTGGAGTACAGTGGCACGATCATAGCTCACTGCAGCCTCAACCTCCTGGGCTCAAGCAGTCCTCCCACTTCAGCCTCCCAAGCAGCTGGGACTACAGGCATCCGCCACCATGCCTGGCTGAGTTTATCCATTTTCTCCTACTCCAGCGCCCCCATCTGCTGCTGCCACTTGAAAGACTAATGTTAAGAGCATGGGCTCTAGTGAAAGACTATATAATGTTAAGAGCATGGGCTCTAGTGAAAGACTATATAATGTTAAGAGCATGGGCTCTAGTGACTGCCAGCTTAGGTTGGAATCCTGGCTTTGCCCTTGATGAGCTGTGTGACCCTGGGCAAATTATTTAGCCCCTCTGTGCCTTAGTTTCCACCCTGGTAAAAAAATATATATATTATTATTATTATTTTCATTAACCTCTAGCCTACCTTGTGGAGGTGCTTGTGACGATTAAATGGGTTAATATTTATAAAGTACTCATAATAGCGCCTGAAGCAGAGCAGGCACTGAATAAATGCCAGCTATTATTTCTACTACCATCACTCCTACTGGCCATGAGGATACCTCTGGTGGTCCTGCCATAAGGTGCCAAAGCAGTGGGGGTTATCATAAGGTAAGGGACAATACCCTCTTTGTAATATGACATCAAAGGCAGGTACAGCGTATGTCCAGTGTTTTCTGAAATTACCACTATGATGGTTAATTTTAGGTGCCAACTTGACTGGATTAAGGAATAGAGAACTGGTGAAGCACTGTTTCTGGGCGTGTCTGCCAGGGTTTCCACAGGAGACTGGTATGTGAGTCAGTGGACTGAGTGGGGAAGACCCACCCTCAATGTGGGCGGACACCATCCAACTGGCTAGGGGCCCAGATAGAACAAAAAAAGGAGAGAAAAGGATTTCCTCTCTCCTGGAGCTGGGACACTCTCCTCCTCCTGCCCTCAGTCATCAGAACTCCAGGCTCTTTGGCCTTGAGACTCCAAGACTTACACCAGCAACTTACACCAGCAGCCCCCTAGCTTCTTGGGCCTTTGACTTCAGATGAGAAGTACACCATCAGCTTCCCTAGTTCTAGGGCTTTCAGACTTGGACTGAGCCACACTACCAGCATCCCAGGGGCTCCCGCTTGCAGATGCCCTATTGAGGGACTTCTCAGCCTCCAGAATCCAGTGAGCCAATTCCCTAATAAACCCCCTCTCATATATCTATAGATCTAGATCTATCCTATTGGTTCTGTCTCTCGGGATAACCCTAACACAGTTCCTAAAAGTTCTTTACATTTTTACTTGCAAAGGACTGAGATGAGCTATGAGTCCATGGGCACCCAGGGTAGAAGGCAAATGAATGACCAACACCATCTACCCTCTCTCCCTCAGGGCTTTGTTACAGGCTCAGCTGGGTCCAGTCTGGCTCCAGCTCCCTTAGGATGAGTTCTGCCCAGAAGACTCTTTCTTTCCTCATCTAGATAGACTTCTTTGAGTCCCCCTCTTCCCAGTGCTTCCAAAGGGGGAATTTAAATCTGATCCTTTAAAAACAATGAAACACGGCCAGGCGTGGTGGCTCAAACCTGTAATCCCAGCACTTTGGGAGGCCAAGACGGGCGGATCACGAGGTCAGGAGATTGAGACCATCCTGGCTAATACGGTGAAACCCCGTCTCTACTAAAAAAAAAAATACAAAAACTAGCCGGGCGAGGTGGCGGGCGCCTGTAGTCCCAGCTACTTGGGAGGCTGAGGCAGGAGAATGGCATAAACCCAGGAGGCGGAGCTTGCAGTGGGCTGAGATCTGGCCACTGCACTCCAGCCTGGGTGACAGAGCGAGACTCCATCTCAAAAAAAAAAAAAAAAAAAAATGAAACAGCAGCTGTATCGTTAAATTATTTCTAAGTGGAATTTAGACTTAATTTGAGTCTTTTAACAGTAGACTCTTAAATGAAGCTCCTTAACTCAAGACTAAAGAATACTACTGATGTGGGCGTTCATCTTTGATGATGAAGTCCCTGTTGACAGTCTTAACATTAGGACAGGAAGAGGAAAAATGAAATTTTAAACATACCATTTACGTTAGCATCAAAAAACATCCGATAACCAGGAATAAATCTAACAAAAGATGTACAAGACTTCTACACAGAAAACCATGAAACATTACTAAGAAAAATTAAAGACTTAAAGAACTATATAAGTAGAGAAACATGCCATATTCCTAGACACAAAGATTCGATGTTATAAAGATGTCTAGTCTCCCCAAATTGACCCAAAGATTTAATGCAGTTCCAATCAAAATTTCACAAAATTTTTTGTGGAAATTGATAAGTCTATACTTTACATGAAGTGCAAAGGGCCAAGAATAGCCAAGACGATACTGACAAAAAAAAAAAAAGTTGAAATAATTATACTACCAAATGGCAAACTTATTATAAGATTACAGCAGCAAGTAAGTCAGTATGGTATTAGCACAAACTTCTGCCAGTTAAAACATAAAGATATGTGAATACAGCAATTGAGCAGAGTTTAGAAACACACCCACACATGTACAGTGCTCTAATTTACAACAACACCACTGCAAGACAGAGGGGAAAGGATTTTCTTTACCCTGTGGTGTGGGTCAAGTGGACATTCACATGGAAAAACAATGAACTGTGGCCCCTACCTCACACCAGTCAGAAAACTAAATTCCAGAATGGTTGTAGACATAAACATGAAAGGCAAAACATTGAAACTTCTAGAGGATGTAACACAGGAGAATATCTTTATGCCCTTGCAGACAAGAAATGACTTCTAAAGTAAAACACAAAAAGCACAAACCATAAAGAGAACAACTGATGAACTGGATTTCATTAAGAATTACTGTTCATCAAGACAACATTAAGAAAGCAAAAGCAAACCACACAAAGGGAAAACAAATTTGCAGTACATACAACCAACAAAGGACTCACAACATCTAGACTCTGTCGTCCAAGCTGGAAAGCAGTGGCATGATCTCAGCTCACTGCAACCTCTGCCTCCCAGTTTCAAGGGACTCTCCTGCCTCAGACTCCCAAGTAGCTGGGATTACAGGCATGTGCCACCATGCCCAGCTAATTTTCATATTTTTAGTAGAGATAGGGTTTCACCATGTTGGCCAGGCTGATTTTGAACTCCTGACCTCAGGTGACACACCCACCTTGGCCTCTCCAAGTGCTGAGATTATAGGTGTGAGCCACCACCACGCCCGGCCAAAAGGCAACACAATCTTAAAAGAGGAGGAACAAGCAAAAGATTTGAAAAAGCACTTCACAAAAGAAAACATCCAAATAGCAAAAAAATGTATATAGACCTACATATATGTAGGTCTACATATATGTAGACCTACATGTAGACCTACATATACATACACTTTTGTATTAATATACACACACCATTAGTCATCAGAGAAATGCAAATTAAAACTACAATAAGATACTATTGGGGTCCTGGTAATGTTCTATTTCATGACCTGGGTGATGGTTTCACAGGTATGTTCACTAGAAAAAACCGAGTTGTACAATTAAGGATGTATATACTCCTCTCTACATATTATACTTTAATAAAGATGTTTACTAAAAAAAAACTGGGGCCGGGCATGGTGGCTTACACCTGTAATCCCAGCACTTTGGGAGGCCGAGACAGGCAGATCACGAGGTCAGGAGTTTGAGACCAGCCTGACCAACATGGTGAAACCTCATCTATACTAAAAATACAACAATTAGCCGGGCATGGTGATGCACACCTGTAATCCCATCCATTCAAAAGGCTGAGGCAGGAGAATCGCTTGAACCTGCGAGTCGAAGGTTGCAGTGAGCCGAGACTGCACCACTGCACTCCAACCTGTGTGACAGAGAAAGACTCTGTCTCAAAAAAAAAAAAACAACAACAAACAAACAAACAAACAAAAACAGCTGGGCGCGGTGGCTCATGCCTGTAATCTCAGCACTTTGGAAGGCGAAGAAGGGTGGATCACATGATCAGGAGTTTGAGACCAGCCTGGCCAATATGGTGAAACCCCGCCTCTACTGAAAATACAAAAATTAGCTGGGTGTGGTGGCATGCACCTATAGTCCCAGCTGCTCACGAGACTGAGGCAGGAAAATCACTTGAACCCAGAGGCAGAGGTTGCAGAGAGCCGAGATTGTGCCACTGCACTCCAGCCTAGGCAACAGGGCGAGACTCTGTCTCAAAAATAAAAAAAAATAAAATAAAATAAACCAAATGCCACACGTGGGCCTTTTTTAGATCCGGCTTCATACAAGCCAACTGTTAAAAGAAATGGTGAGACAGTCAGAAAAATTTGAGATTAACTGCATATCTGATGACAATACTAATTTTTTAGGTGTGATGATGGTATTAAGGCAATATTTTCAAAAGGAGGTTTTATCTTTTAGAGCTACATACTGAAATATAAGTAAATATATTATAAATAAATAATATCCTGGATTTACTTCAAAATAATCAGGAGAGAAGACAGATAACACAAGCATAGATGAGTTGATAGCTATCATAGCTGGACGGTGGTGGGGACATGAGAGTTGCTACATCATCTCTTTACCTTTATGTATGTTTAAAATACTGCATAATAAAACTTTTTAAAAATCTAGAACAAATCCAAGGTTTTATCTGTTTGCCTATTTATTACTCTTCTCTTCTGCCCATACCTGGGCTAATCAAATAACATTATGTAATAGCAAGGCAGATTCCACAAACACTGAATCCCTAGGCTACAGGGACCTCAAGAAATCATCTTGGCTATCCCCTCACTATCAAGCAGTCTCTGAAACAGAGGACATCCCAAATCACATCTGCACACTGACCAGCACAGGCGACAGTGTGTCTACTCTCAGAGAAGCAGCCTAAATATATAAATATATATATTTTTTATACATATATTTATTTATATATTATATATTATATAAATTATACATTATGTATATTATATATTATATATAACATATATTTACTTATATATTATATTATATATAACATGTTTATTTATATATTATATATAATATATATTACATATAATATATATATTTTATATAATATATATATATATAAAGAACCTAGATGAACCTAGATAGGGCAGAGCAATCATTTACCTATATTCTTTGGGGTATATGCCAAGGTAAGGGCTCTAAGTAGCCTGGCTGATTTGTCTAAAACAGAAGACTCTTAAAAGAAGCTCCTATATTCTCCCTGAGCTGACCTTTTCTGTCTTGTCCCTCGAATATTAAGCTTATGCTATCAAGCCTCATCTCAGTTAGGTATCTGTGGCTTCCTTTGCCAGCTGACCTAGCTGGAGCTGCTAATGGAGTAATCAAGTATGAATTCCTGTATAAATCAAGTCTGGCTCTTATTGCAGGGATCTAGACTACTACAGGCCTACACAGTTTAGAAACCCTCATTAGATAGATGCAAGTACTTGTAAATATAAACCTTGCTAGGGCCTTCTGATTTATTGTGTCTCCCAGGAAGCCCTCCAGATTTGGGAGACTTCTCAATTCACAGGGAAAGAAAATTCATTTCCTCCTTCTCACCTTCCTTTGCCATTTCAAGGTGAAGTGTCCTAAACTGATAAATCTCCAAGTTAACGCCTAGCTTAGTGTGCTATCCCTACTGGACATAATATCTGTTTCAACAAGGATTTCTTGAAGAAATGAACTATACCTTTGGCACAAAGCATCCAGGTACCCCCTGTGATAGCTTCTGGAGGAAAGAAAATCTTTTAGTGTCCCTAACGGGCATACTTACCTACTACTAACTAGGTTAATGAAATGAGACAAGCTTCAAAGGTGAGGAGCCGAGGTTTCATATACCCAAAAAGGGAAAAGTTCAAAAATGAATGTATACGATTTGCTCCATTTTTTCTTTTAACCCATAAGGAATTTAAACAGTGGCTACTTTTCGGACTAACACAAGCCGTCTCCGAAAAGTCATGTAATGAAGCGGCTGAGAACACGACTCTGGAGCCACACATCAGCTGTATGACCTCAAGTTTTCTGTGCTTCAGTTTCTCACCTGTAAAATGCAGCTAATGAAAATACAGCCTTAATAAGGTTGATGGGAAGATTAAAAGAGTACAATATATGTAAAGCACTTACAACCCTGTCTTCCCAGTGTTAGCTCTATTATTTCATTATCACAGAAGCCCTGCTGTGGACATACACCATTGCAGGGAAAAAAAAAAAGGCTAAGAATGGAACAAGTGGACACTAGGAAACAAAATGAAAAAGAACAGCGTTGTTGACACTTTGGCTAAACCTTAAAAACATCTACTTCTATGCCACAGTATTTGTCAATAATCTGGGGACAGAGAAAAAGACATTCTGAAATAAGGGGTCAGAGGTGTAGCAGAAAATGTACATCCTTATTTTTCAGGAATTTATAGAGAAAGGCTACTCTTATGTGTGATGATTCAAACCCCAGTAAGAAAGGCCAGGCTCTTGCCTATAATCCCAGCACTCTGGGAGGCCAAGGCAGGAGAATTATTTGAGCCCAGGAGTTTAAGACCAACCTGGGCAACACGGGGAGACCTCGTCTCTACAAAAAGTTAGCCAGGTGTGGTAGTGTGTGACTGTGGTCCCAGCTATTCGGGAGGCTGAGGTGGGAGGACTGCTTGAGCCCACCTCAAGGTGAGTGCAGTGAGCCATGATCGTGCCACCGCACTCCTGCCTAAGCGATGAAGGAAGACCCTGTCTCAAAAAAAAAAAAACAATTAAGGGAATCAACAAATCTCCCAAACTCTGTTAGTCCTCAGTTGGCCAAGCACCCCTCCACTAGCCACAAAAAGCTGAGTTATTGTTTTGCATTTTGTTGGTAATGACTGACATTCATGGTCTTTCGTTCAATAAATTTTTTAAAATTTAGGCTATTATAATATTTCATGTTTGCCTATACGTTTAGTATTATTTAGTAAAGAGCATAATTTTAAAAAATAATTAACTGAAGAAGCCTCGACATCCCTTCAACAATTTTTTAAACTTTATGAATAATCTACTACAGTCTTTAAAATTTTTCAGTTTTAAATGCCTAGTTATTGATCCATTACCTCTACAGGGGATGCATACACATATTCAGAAACATTTTCTTATGATAATTAGAATTTGTTAACAGTCATAATTGTGTTTTACCATTGATTATTGTGATTATCATAATGCCAGAGGGATGAACAACACATTTGAAACTGAGAAGAAGGAAGACTGCCCAAAGGGCCTGCTGTTAGAGTCTATGCAGGGACTCCTGGGGCTATTAATTATTTATCTGCTTTTCAAAGTTAATAAATAGGAATGTCTTTTTGCCCTTTATTCCCCAGATGAACTTAACCAAATGAGAGATGGGGTGGGTGTGTGCAGAGATGGCAGTCTGAGAATATAAGAGGTATGGGTAATGAGAAGGAGATTTTAGAAAAACAAAGACTTAACTGTCAAATATACTTAATAACATTGCCTTATCTGGCATGTTTTTATTATGGCATGTTTATCTGGCATGTTTTTATTATGAACATTTTGATGTTTATTGAGTGTTCTTTTAAAAACGAGTGCTTTAGAAGCATAACATCAATATAAAAAGAAAGACAAATTATATACAATCTCACAACCCAAATAACCCCTTGGCACTTTTTAGAAATACTTAATACTGTATACAGCTGTAAAATTCAAACACTAAGGAGTAGTATTAAATGGAAAAATAAGAACTTCTCCCCTTCCTATCCCACTCCATCCATCAAAGAGAAACCCTGTTTATGCTTTTCTTTCCCACCAGAGAAAAAATGTGCATATATACATAAATTTATCTACCAAAATGCATCATATTAGGCACACTGTTTTGTAACATGCATTATTCACTTAATAACATATCTTGGTACAATATCCATGTCAGCACATGGTGATTAGCACTTTCTTTTTGCTCTTAATGCTTCAGGCCAGAAGCAATTGCTCATGTCTGTAATCCCAGCACTTTGGGAGGCAAAGGCAGGAGGACTGCTTGAGCCCAGGAGTTCAAGATCAGCCTTGGCATCATAGGGTGACCCTGCCTCTACAAAAAAAAAAAAAAAGTAGTCAGGTGTGGTGGTGTGCACCTGTAGTTCCAGCTACTCAAGAGGCTGGGGTGGAAAGATCACTTGAACTTTGGAGGTTGAGGCTGCAGTGAGCCATGACTGCACCACTGTACTCCAGCCTGGACAACAGAGTAAGACCCTAACTCAAAATAAAAAAGTAATAATAATAATGCAACCAGGCGTGGTGGTTCATGCCTGTAATCCCAGCACTTTGGGAGGTCGAGGCAGGCGGATCATGAGGTCAAAAGATCAAGACCATCCTGGTCAACATGGTGAAACCCCATCTCTACTAAAAGTACCAAAATTGGCCAGGCGTGGTGGTTCACGCCTGTAATCCCATCACTTTGGGAGGCTGAGGCGGGCAGATCACAAGGTCAGGAGATCGAGACCATCCTGGTTAACACAGCGAAACCCCATCTCTACTAAAAACACAAAAAATCAGGCCGGGTACGGGGGCTCATGCCTGTAATCCCAGCACTTTGGGAGGCCGAGGCGCGCAGATCACAAGGTCAGGAGATAGAGACCATCCTGGCTAACGCAGTGAAACCCCGACTCTACTAAAAAATACAAAAAATTAGCCAGGCGTGGTGGCGGGTACCTGTAGTCACAGCTACTCCGGAGGCTGAGGCAGGAGAATGGGGTGAAACCCGGTAGGCAGAGCTTGCAGTGAGCCCAGATCGCGCCACTGCACTCCAGACTGGCGACAGAGCAAGACTCCGTCTCAAAAAAAACAAAACAAAACAAAAAAAATACAAAATATCAGCCGGGTGTGGTGGCAGGTGCCTGTAGTCCCAGCTATTCTGAAGGCTGAGGCAGGAGAATGGTGTGAACCCAGGAGGCGGAGCTTGCAGTGAGCCAAGATCACGCCACTGCACTCCAGCCTAGGCGACAGAGCGAGACTCCATCTCAAAAAACAAAACAAAAAAAACAAAAACCAAAATTACCTGGGCATGGTAGCCTGCACCTGTAGTCCCAGCTACTGGAGAGGCTGAGGTAGGAGAATCACTTGAACCTGGGAGGTTGAGTTTGCAGTGAGCCGAGATTGCACCACTGCACTCCAGCCTGGCTACAGAGCCAGATTCCATCTCAAAAATAAATAAATAAATAAAATTAAATAATAATGCTTTAGTGACTATCTTTGTACCCATAGCTGAGAGTTAAATGTTTTTGTTTTTTTTTTTTTAAATACAACCCATACTGCAAAATCAGAGCTGCAAGTACAAACTAAGCAGTCTATCCCAGCTGTGTGGTAGGAAAAGAACGATCTCATTTATATGGTTCATTTCAGTTCCTTCAGGAAATTTCCCGCGACATTGTTATTTATACCAAATGGGTCTCAAAAACGTGAGACGGCTACTGAGAAGAGGACTGTTTTCCACTGAGAGGAAGGTGAATATGTCTAACTGTGTACAACTGCTGGTTGTAAAGGCGCCTGTGGCAAAGCAGTCGTCCTGTCTTTGCGCTTAAATCCACCTGGTGTGCCACCCCTACCCTTGCTTACAGGACTGTACTGAATGGCCATGGCATGAACGGAATGTTTGCAGAAGGGGAAAATAAGCAAGCACTGGAGAAACATGCATAGAATAGCAGGTAAAACTGCCAGATGCCCTTCACCCACTCATGGAAGGCCAATATGAAGCCATGTTCAGAGTCGTCTGCCTAGAGCTACAGAGGAATGCAGGGCTGAGTAGAAAGTGACTACAGGCCGGGCGCGGTGGCTCAAGCCTGTAATCCCAGCACTTTGGGAGGCCGAGACGGGCGGATCACGAGGTCAGGAGTTCGAGACCATCCTGGCTAACACGGTGAAACCCCGTCTCTACTAAAAAATACAAAAAACTAGCCGGGCGAGGTGGCGGGCGCCTGTAGTCCCGGCTACTCGGGAGGCTGAGGCAGGAGAATGGCGTAAAAACCCGGGAGGCAGAGCTTGCAGTGAGCTGAGATCCGGCCACTGCACTCCAGCCTGGGCGACACAGCGAGACTCCGTCTCAAAAAAAAAAAAAAAAGAAAGTGACTACAGAGTCACAGCTCAGAAACAATCATAACCAAAAAACCATCTTATACCTCTGCATTTAGCTGCCTCAAATCCTTTCTAAATGAAGAGGGATTTAAATTTTATTTTAAAATATTTCAACACAGTACTTTTCCAAATATTTGTTATATTCGTTATCTCATGACCCACACATTAACTCTAGCAGGCAGGTAGGCCAATGTCATTATCCCCACTTAAACATGACATGCCTGAGGGGCTGCAAAAGTTAAATGATTTGCCTGGAGTCAATCAGCTGACCAACTGTTCAGACCCAAGAACCATGCTCTAGGGGCCGGGCGCGGTGGCTCAAGCCTGTAATCCCAGCACTTTGGGAGGCCGAGACGGGCGGATCACGAGGTCGGGAGATCGAGACCATCCTGGCTAACACGGTGAAACTCCGTCTCTACTAAAAAAAAATACAAAAAACTAGCCGGGCAAGGTGGCGGGCGCCTGTAGTCCCAGCTACTCGGGAGGCTGAGGCAGGAGAATGGCGTGAACCCGGGAGGCGGAGCTTGCAGTGAGCTGAGATCCGGCCACTGCACTCCAGCCTGGGCGACAGAGCGAGACTCCGTCTCAAAAAAAAAAAAAAAAAAAAAAAAAAAAGAACCATGCTCTCCAGGATTCTCCCAATCCCAACCAGGCCCAAGTCCAGCTGGACAATTTTAGCATCCCAAAGAAAAGCTAGGAATGAAGCTGGAGATATAAATATAAAAATATTCCTTCCCAAAGACACCTGAGATCTGAAAACTACCTCTTCCTAACAAAAATTTTAAAAATTAAATATCGATGTTGCTAAGCACCAAGTTGATATACCAAACTTACATCTGGACAGAACAACTACAGTCTCTACTAGTCACAAAGACTTGTGAGAAATGTTGGTTTTATGTTTTATTATAAACATTTATACTATCTCAGCTTTTTAAAATATGGTAGAGTTTAATTTTTACAGTTAAGATGTTGTCTTGTGGTCAGGAGTGGTGGCTCATACCTGTAATCCTAACACTTTGGGAGGCCAAGGCTGGAGGATCACTTGAGTTCAAGAGTTTGAGAACAGCCTGGGCAACATAATGAGACTGCATCTGTATTTAAAAAAAAAAAAAAAGGCCTGCGCGGTGGCTCACGCCTGTAATTCCAGCATTTTAGGAGGCCAAGGTGGGGAGATCACGAGGTCAGGAGATCGAGACCATCCTGGCTAACATGGTGAAACCCTGTCTCTATTAAAAATACAAAAAATTAGCCAGGTGTTGTGGCGGGCGCCTGTAGTCCCAGTTACTTGGGAGGCTGAGGCAGGAGAATGCCGTGAACCCAGGAGGCGGAGCTTGCAGTGAGCTGAGATTGTGCCACCATACTCCAGCCTGGGCAACAGAGCGAGACACTGTCTCAAAAAAAAAAAGCTACCGTGGGCAGTACTAGTCATTTGTCATTTATATATCCAACACCTATTTCTTGAGTTGCCTTCTAGTCTAGTCTGGACTGGCTTATATGAATGTTTTTCAAACTTTTTTGACAATGGCCTACAGAAGAAATATATTTTACTTTGTGAAGCATAGACATGTGTCTGTCATTCAAATAAAAATTTCACAAAATAATAATCACCCCTCTTTTGAGTGATTCACTTGGATATCTTCTATGCTTTTATACTTTGCCACATTATTTTTTAAAATACAAATTATGGCCCACTAAATGGATTTCATGACTTACAAATGGGTCACAACCCAAGAGCTGAAAAAACTGGATTATATGAACAATATACAGATTGTGCCCTCAAGGAATTTGTACATTAGTTGGGAGTCTCATACAGTTCACAGACCTCTTACAGTTGGAAAGGCCTATAGGTCAATTAGTTCGACTACCTACTCTATACTTGATTCTACAGCATCCCTGAAAAAAGGTGAGACAAGTGAAAAAGGCTTGTTTGCCATTTCAAGGACAAGGAGTTACCTCTTATTTGGAACCTAGCACAATATGGGTCAAATAGAGACCTGTTAAAAACAGTACAGAAACAAATACAAATGAATCAAGTATCAAAATATACACTTGATTTCTTTTTTCTAAAAGATAACTTGGACCTTTGTTCCTAAACCCATCTTAGTCTTCTCTTAGGAGGAGGGTGAAAAGGGGAAGGTAAATCAGGGGGACAGAAGTCTAGAAAGGCTTCTCTCTGATGACCTGAAGAAGGGGTCTTAGCAAGTTACATCACAAGTAGCCTTCGCGATTGAGGAGCCTAATAAATGACACTCACAATGACGGCTAGGAGAGTGGAAGTCAGGAAAGGATCCTCTGAGGAGGTTTGAAATGAGCTGAGTCTTGAAAGATTGACTGGAATCAGACAGGTGAAGAAAAGATGGGAGAGTGTAGTCAAAGACTCTGAAAAAGAAATGAGTCAGTACATTTGGGGGACAGTAGATGGGGTCCCTGAAGCGGAGAAATAAGAGATGAAGCTGAAAAGAAAGACTGAAACCAACCTGTGGTGAGCAAGACACAATTTGGATTTTATTCTGTAGGTAATGTGGTGTTACTGAAGGTTCCTCAGTGTGTAGAGTGTATTTCAGAATTGTTCATCTGTACATAGACCTGAAACTTGGCTCTAGAAAGACCTAAAGACCCAGAGTTCAGATAACAGACTCTCAAGCTGTGTTTTAGTACAGAGAAAAATGTTCTGTAAGGGACTTCATAAATTCAGAATTCTACCACAAGCAGTGTTGGTTACTTAAAAAGCAGAAAAACTGGAATATAGAGTTTAGATAGCAATGGAATCCAATTTACTTTTCATCATTTTACTTTTGTTAATTTTTAAAAAGTGTGAGCTTTGTCTGTAGCTGCCACTAAGTGACTGATTTCCTTTATAAAACCTACAGACTTTATTCAGAAGCAAGTCTTCAATGTTGCCTAATAAATTATTATAAACCATTTTGCAAAAATTAAATTTTGCCTAAACAATAGCAACACTTTTAATAATAAGGTTGTCTAAAGTTAATATACAAACAGGGCTTTCTGAGGGTGTTAACTATCTAGTAATTCAGGCTCTGCTGGATACAGTGACAGAGCTCTAAGAACCTCAACTAGAACTCAGGTCGGCCTCAGGTGAATATAAACACTGTATGTGAGTCACCTTGCAATTACAGCTGCCACCTGGAAGCAAATTTAAGCAATAAGAACTACAAAACCAAATCCCTGTAAGATCCTGCATTGACCTTCCTCTTACTTCTTCCTGTCTGAGGATCCATAAACCTCAGGATTCTTTACTAATTTCTCATCAGCATCATCTTTTTTTGTATTCCCAAATACAAACGACTGTCTCCAAAGGCCTCAAATTTACTTTCAGTTATTAGTATAATAAATATCAGCGATGTATGATGTATTCATTAGAACCTATGGTGTTTTTTTCCCCCTCCCCACAGGAAAACTACTTCAGAGAAAGACTTTTAATTTCTGAGAAAATCTTTGTACATATCGAGTATATATGCTATCGACCACATAATTGTTTGGGGATAATGCACACCATTTGCCAATGATTAAGATTCAGCCCAGTCTTTGTCGTTGCATTTCTACATTCACATAAATTAGTAAGTCATGATGACACGGAAGGCTCACATGCCACGTAAAAATTTCAAGCTTGGATCTGAATCGGTGACTGAATCCTCCTCAGAATGCGTATTTTGGAGGCAACTGTTTGGTTTATGTTACTGCTCCCTAAACCGGGCAGTGACTCAAGAGGCAGCTGGAAGAGAGAAGGAGGTGCTGGGCAAGTGCTAAAATACTGAAGCCTCAACAGTAGAGTCCCTCCCCTTCTCTACACACCACACAGCCTTTTTGGGACTTCTTGTCCCCATCAGATATGCTCCTCTAGAATAGCTCACCTTCCCAGGGTGGAGCAGAGAGTCTCACCGGCTCATTATCTCACAGCTCCCGGGATGGCCCCGGGTACAGCAACTGTGTGGCACTTGGCTGTGGAAATTCAAGTTTTTCCACCCTAAAACAAGTAGGTTGTGAAACCCGATTTCGGTCCTGGTTACCATTAAGAGAGGGGCCTACTACAGCCCTGTGCCTGTAAGTTCTTGCTACCGAACCTCGCCTCCTGCTCCACCCTCACCTTCAGCACCTGATGAGAAGGTCCAGTCCCTCCGCGCACCTTACATGCCCAGGCCACACTGGTGGACTCACGCACGCACGCCAACTCTGCCATCCCATGCACGCCCGGCTTCGGAGAGCAGTTACGAACTTACTGCTCGCCGAGTCAGCCGAGCCAGGGCGCAAGGGGAAAGGCCGGAGAGGGGCTGGGGATAGGATCGGATCGGAGTCGGGGTCGCGGTCGGGGTCGGGGCGGACCCCGCCGGCCTGCTGGCCTCCCTCCCCTGACCCCCGGGACAGCCCCGGCGCACGTGCTGGGTGACAGGCCCCCTATAGGTTCCATACCTGCCACCGGAAGTGAGTGAGGAGGGCAGTATAGGCATTTCCTGTGACGCGAGCGCCTGGACTCCATTAGGCAGCAGCTGGGGGAAGAATCAACACACCAGGGAGCAGAGCGCAGCGGACCCGAGGACAGAGGCGGCAGCTGCCTCCGCTGCCGCCCGCCGCCGCCGCCGCCGCAGCCACTGCCGGGGCTCAGCCCAGCGGCGGGCCCCGCGCCCCCGCAGCCGCCCCGCGGCGCCCCCAGGCGCGACCCCCGGGCCGCGCACCCCGAGCTGCCTCCGGGAGGGGGGGGGGAAAGGGCCCGGATCCTCCTTCTCCCCCTCCTCCTCCTCCTCCTCCCCCTCCTCTCACCCCCACCCTCCTACCCTGACCCCCTCCCCGCCTCCCCGGCCCCCCTTACCCCGACCCTCTCCCCGGCCCCCGCCTCCCCTCCCCCGCCTCGCCCCACCGGCTTCCCACCACGGCCTCTCTCGGCGAGGAAACTCTGGCCTCCGCTTCCTCCTCCTCCGACTCGGACACCGGCGGAGCCTCCCCGCCCCCGCGGAAGAAACCCCGAGCCTCGGCGGCGGAGGGAGCAGGAGAGCCCGGGGCTTCGGCAGGCAGAGCAGGCCTCTCCCCTCCGTCCTCGTCGTCCTCGTCGTCGTCCTCCTCCTCCTCCTCCTCCTCCGTGGTGGTAGTGGTGGGACTCCCCCCGGCTGCTGCCCCTCCCGCCGCCGCTGCTGTCTCCCACCGAAGTAGCGGCCACAGCCTGGTCAGCGGCAGCATCATGCAGGCCAACGGGGCAGGAGGAGGAGGAGGAGGTGGCGGCGGCGGCGGCGGAGGAGGAGGGGGCGGCGGGGGCCAGGGACAGACCCCGGAACTCGCCTGCCTGTCGGCTCAGAACGGGGAGTCGTCCCCCTCGTCGTCGTCGTCCGCGGGGGACCTGGCCCACGCCAATGGGCTCCTGCCTTCCGCCCCCTCCGCCGCCAGCAACAATAGCAACAGCCTGAATGTCAATAACGGGGTTCCCGGCGGGGCGGCCGCCGCATCCTCAGCCACCGTCGCAGCTGCCTCCGCCACCACCGCCGCCTCCTCTTCCTTGGCCACCCCAGAACTGGGCAGCAGCCTCAAGAAGAAGAAGCGGCTCTCCCAGTCAGATGAGGATGTCATTAGGCTAATAGGACAGCACTTGAATGGCTTAGGGCTCAAGTAAGTATCCCTTACCGGCAGCTGGTGATGGACAGACCGAGGGACGGAGGCTCCAGGGGGGTAGGGGAAGGAGGGAAGGGGGGCTTGAAAGAGCTCGGTTAAAGAGAATGAGTGCTGGGCACGCAGGGCCCAGTACACAGGAGGACGTGGCTCAGACAGGCCGACCGGGGAGGAGGAGCGGACCTGAAAGGAAATAGGGGAGAATTAATCAGTCTGACAAATTGTGAGACGAGACAGGCGGTTGAGGGGTTAGGAAGGGGTAGGAGAAACCCAAAGAATGACTTCTCCCCACGCACCTTCAGAGCTTAATTGTCTGTCAATAAAGACAGATGCGGGAGTGTGCCTCTCTGTGTTGGGGGAGGGGTGGATTAGAGCTAGTGGAAATAATGAACCTTGGAGGATTTGTTTTTCAAGTGTATCTTGGAGGCATCTTTGTGGGACACCTCCCCACCCCCAACCGTGGCAGACAACAACCCAAGCAAACCACCAATCAGGAAAGACAATCACCTACAAGTGTTTATGGGAACGGAGGGGCTGGGATCATTTGGAAAGAGGTTGTTGAATAAATCTGATGGGAATAATGAAGATACAGTGTTGATGTCGTTTAAAGGCCCTTGTGTGTGTGTACAAGAGGTCTAACCCTAACTAGTCTGAAATCTCAGTTTAATACCAAGAAGATGATCGCCTCTGAAAAGGGGACATCTGATCTGGTGAATCATTTGTTTTCAAATACAATTTAGGTGGCCTTGTATACCTAACATAGGGTGAGGGTAGACAGCGACCTTGGACAAAAAACACCGTTTTGTATACACACAAAGAAAAACTAAGGGGGTAGAAGGTAGGATTGGTGGGAGTGTCCGATGAAGGAGGTGCAAGAGTCAGAGTCAGAATGAAATGGTGGGGGGGAGGACGTGCAGCAGCAGTCAGTTTCCTACATTCAGAGTGTAGATTAAGCTCTCAGGCTAGCCGATGTGTACTTTTGCATTTATGGATTTCTTGGGGAGTGGGGAGGAGAACAGAACTTTTTAAAAGTGACATAAGTATTTTGGTTTTCAGGCAGATCGTTGCACTGTTTAGCTAAAAATTAAGTTTTAAAGCTGACTTAAGAAAGCATTGAAACATAAGCACAAAAAATACAAGACTGATAAATGAAGGTTCTTAGATACCAGAATACACGAGGGAAGAAAATACAGTTGATGAATCTTTTAAGTGCTCAAAGACAAATATGTGGTAGGAAGAAGTCACGTTATTCCCTAGGGAAAAGGATTAGTATGAAAACAGATTTTGTAAATGCTAACAGAACATATTACTGAGACAAGAAGCAAGCTGACAGCAGCAGGAGGAAATAACTCGTGACTGTTTGGAACCTACACCATAGTAAATTTGCTATTTTTAGTATAGAGAGAAAGGGAATGGTTTTTGATGCTGGATTTATTTTAATTTTAAAGATTGACCTAGTAGAATTTCTATGCAATATAATACCTGGATATATAAGCTCTTAATTGACACTGGTCGTCTGTGTCACCGTGTGAAGCTAATAATTTTGATCTTTAAAAATGTAGTAACGTAGTATGTAGATCCTGGTTTTTCATTTATTTGACTAGTTGGTTACAGCACATTTTTAGAAATCTTATACTTTATACATTAAATTGAGGCATCAAATGGCACACTAGGAAGAACTTATATTGATTCTGGTTTCAAGAAAGGTTTTTAACTTGACTAGGAAGAAATGTAGGTGTCAGTTTTAAATAAAGTTTGTTTAACCAGGCACATGAAAGCTATTTTTTTCTTCATCATGAGGCTAGCTTAAAAATTTTACATCTGTTTTCATGGACATTAGTTTATTTGGAAGATTAAAACCCTAAAGTTGGTCAGGTCTGTTTTACACTGTATCTCTCCTGCAGCCAGACTGTTGACCTCCTCATGCAAGAGTCAGGATGTCGTTTAGAACATCCTTCTGCTACCAAATTCCGAAATCATGTCATGGAAGGAGACTGGGATAAGGTAAAGTAGGGCATATAGAGCTGTGTGACTGCTGCTAAAATTACAGATTTGATATGCATTTTGTGACATTTCTGTTTTTCTTTTATACCAATTTTTACAGGCAGAAAATGACCTGAATGAACTAAAGCCTTTAGTGCATTCTCCTCATGCTATTGTGGTAAGAGGCGCACTTGAAATCTCTCAAACGTTGTTGGGAATAATTGTGGTAAATACACTTTTGTTCTTAGTTTCACATTTATGCTTATTTTAATAGGTTATTGATAACTCTAGGCTTCTGCCTCTTATTAAAAAAAAAGGCCTAAAAGTAGTTAAATTTCAGATAATTTGTGAACTAGGATGAGTATGTTTTAAAGTATGAATTTTGTATCTTTAAAATCATACATAGTAAATGTGTCATTTGAACTTTATAAATTAAGCTCTACAAAAAATATATTGAAAGCTCTTCGTGCTTTCAGTGCTACTAATAGGAGTTTTATGTTTATAGAATTAAAGATAAATTATACTTTTATTATGTTACTTAAAATACTGAATGTGCTGGTTAAAGAGAAAATGTGTTTGGGTGTGTATATCCATACAGCCTTAAGAAGCTGATACGTTATCTTTTTTTAATCTTTGGGAATTATAGTTAATTCAAGCCAACTCCGTTGGTGTGCTGGCCATTTTCCATTCTTGCATTCCAGTTGTGTGAATTGACAGTGTCAAAGTTTGTATAATATGTATCACTCTGGTGGAGGGTTTGTATGCAGATTTGACCATTAGGCCCTGCTTACTGGCCTTATTTCCCTGACAAGATCAATTTAGTAGTTTAACCTGTTAGTCTCTTTCATAAATCTTAATGAATCTTTTAGACTTATGGGCTTTAATTCTTCAGTAGATGGTGGTGAGGGAGAGAGGAAATAAGGTTTTTCTAAGTGCTGGAGTTTGGAAACCATGAAGAATCAGCTGCTAGCTGCTGGCTTTTTAACTTCTAGCTGATTCATTTGTTGTCAAAAGCAGTTTCCTGTCTGGGGGTGGGGAGAGAAAGAAGGCAAATAGGAAGTGAAGTAGAGAAACCAGCTGTTTGTTAAATATTAGTAAATGACTATTACATTTTGATTTTTTAAAAATTGGGTCAAACATTAATCTTTTCTGTCTCTTTCTATAAAAATTGGGCCTTGTGTGTTTTTTTTTTGAAATCTTGTTACAAAAGAGTGTTCAAACTCAATATAATTCTACACAATAATATAATCCTAGAGAAATGGGCTTCAGGTGAATTAAAGGTGCAGACAAGCAAGAACAAATACAAATTCGTTTAAATTGATGATGTAGTGTATTATTTTTATTCTTTCATTAAATACCTAAAATACTAAAAATTTTAAACTACTGTTGAGTAAGATGATTGGTAATAAATTAACTTATAAAATAATTCTGTAGTAAAATTTAAAAATAAAAACAGAAGTTAAAATAGTTAAACGTATATTCAAAGGGATTGGAAATTTTTCATTAACTAAAGTGTCCTCAACTGGTGTGTTTGGGGCTTTAAAAAAAAATACCCAAGTACATTTTATTGAGCAGTTCTTCATAAATTTTTGCTTCTGACTGAATGAGCTAAAATAAAGACAGTAAGATGGCCAAAGTAAGAATTAAGGTTGCTTTCCCATTGGGCAAGTTAGCACTACTTGTGTGTTGACAATAAAGAGCTTGCCTGTGGACTGTTTTAAAATGTGTGTGATTTCTTGGAGGTTGTTTAAACTTCACCCAAATTATATCTGTAATTTAGTGGTAAAAAATTTAATAGGCTTACTTCCTATTTTTTTCTTATTTATAGTAATTTGAGAGTTCTGTATTGGATGTCAGTTATGACTGTCGCATTAGAAACCTTCATTAGAGGCAACATGTAAACTGAAGAAAGATAGTTATAGATAATAAGGAGGAATCCTTTCTTTTTACAGTCTGTTGAGTCTGTAGAACATTCTAGGATCTAATAAAAAAATGGAGATTAAATCTCTGGCTGAGTCTCATGCCATCAAACT
Organism: Macaca mulatta; assembly: GCF_049350105.2. Lineage (NCBI taxonomy): Eukaryota > Metazoa > Chordata > Mammalia > Primates > Cercopithecidae > Macaca > Macaca mulatta. The sequence goes on along the minus strand of NC_133406.1, from coordinate 82,092,996 downwards.
GTTTAGGTATTTATACAAAGAAAGGGGTTCCAACTTTTATCTCACTTTAAGCATTGATGAATCAATTGCTTTTAAAGATTCATTTCAGCATTTTTTGAAGTTGCTTTTCATCTCTCTAAATTTACTTTTAATTTTACTTTACTTTTGTTTAAATTTACTTTTCTCGTCCGTCGCATCTCCAGAAGAGAATCTAATATAAGCTTAAATTTGTAATAATATCTTAGGAGACAACTATTAGGGTTTCTTTAAACATAATTATTTTAATTGTATACCCAGGCACATTGATGGCTTAGTCTAGACTAAAATTGTACTTTATTTTTTAAGCGTGAATGTTTTCATTGACCCAATCCACTCTCCCTACAGCCTACTCCCTTTGTTTTGTTGTTGTTGTTGTTGTTGTTGTTGTTTGTTTGAGACAGAGTCTCGCTCTGTCGCCCAGGCTGGGGTGCATTGGCGTGATCTCGGCTCACAGCAACCTCCGCCTCCCAGGTTCAAGTGATTCTTCTGCCTCAGCCTCCAAAACAGTTGGGACTACAGGCGCATGCCACCATGCCCAGCTAATTTTTGTATTTTTAGTACAGACAGGGTTTCACCATATTGGCCAAGCTGGTCTCGAACTCCTGACCTTGTGATCCGCCTGCCTCAGCCTCCCAAAGTGCTGGGATTACAGGTGTGAGCCACCGCACCCAGCCGTTTAAATGGTTTCCAGTTAAATGGTACTGGGAATGGCAGAAGTTGCTCTCATGAACCTTTTTTTTTTTTTTTTTTTTTTTTTTGAGACTGAGTTTCCCTCTTATTGGCCATACTGGAGTGCAATGGCGTGATCTCACCTCACCGCAACCTCTCCCTCCCGGGTTCAAGAGATTCTCCAGCCTCAGCCTCCCAGGTAGCTGGAATTACAGGTGTCCATCACCACGCCCGGCTAATTTTTTTTGTATTTTTAGTAGAGACGGGGTTTCACCGTGTTGGCCAGGCTGGTCTCGAACTCCTGACCTCAGGTGATCCACCCGCCTCAGCATCACAGAGTGCTGGGATTACAGGCGTGAGCCACCGTGCCTGGCCAAATCAGCATTTTTTAGTTTGGATTCAAGTATACTTAGCCATTTCTGGGCAATTTGGATGGGTATACGAGACCAATAATAGAAAACTTTTTTTATGTCTAGAAATATTTGGTTATTTTTTAATGTAATGGAAATATGCTTAACAAAAATTGGCATCTATAATTAACTAGTATATTTTAAAGTCAAATAGGAGTTTTGAGAGCCAAGTTTAAATATAATTTGTTTCCCCTTTTCTCTGAGAAATCATGATTTAATTGATAAGATTTGGTTATAACCTTACTCCAGAGTTAGAATCACTACTGAATTAGCTAGGAGGCCACCCTTGAGAACCAAACTTTCTGAATATCATAATTTCTGGGTTTTTCTTTCATGTTGAGTTCAGTTTAATCATATGGGAGCAAAGGAAGGGATAAAGCAATTCAGTATTGGGTGGACTAGGGTAGCAACCGCAGAATTTACAGTGTGAAACTATCATTCAAGCTATCCTAGTCACTTAACAATTTCAAATTTATTAGATATTAAAATGGAGAAGGAGATCTTGCTGGGCCCAGAGATGGTGAAAAATCATTAGAGATCACAAATAATCTCTTAAGAGGTCTAGTTGGGAGCTGCGGAGAGCTAAAGGAGAGTGTATTTTCCTAATATTTTTCTATCTTTATTTCTTCAAGATTTGTTTTAAACATAAACATTAGTGGAGCCCTGTCCCCATCTCAGCAAGCTTTAATTTTGTCTGATTTTTACAGTGTTTTCAGTATTTAGCATTATTTATTAATTATAGGGTTTTTGCTTTCTTGAGGTTATATTTACATTTTTGTGCTTTAAATTTTGGGAGGTAAAATACAGTTTTACTCCCCACCCTTATCATATGTGTCAAATACTTCAACTGATTTTTTGGAGAATAAACATTTTCTCTCAAATCTCTAGCTGTGCTTGGCCAGCAGCATGTTAGTTGCCATGCACAATACCAGGATTTGATATCTGTTTGAGAATATTCTTGGTCTTGATCTGGATAAAATGACTCATAGAGAAATGCTCTTGTGCTACTTTTATAGCATTCTCTGTATATACAGAAATATGTGTTTATATTGGCTTCTCAGAGTTTTAGTCAGCCTTTCTCTGCTCTCTTGCCCCACCTCTGCCCCATAGAAAGAGAGTAACATGTTGTATCAAGATCTTGGTGGGAAAATAAGGGGGAAACAGCACTTTGGGCACTGTCCCTACACACATTGGAATGGGGGAGGGATGGGCATAGGAACCTAATGATTAATACCAAAAAATATATAAATATTAAGTAAATAAAAAACTTGCCCTGAAATTTTTTTTTAAGTCCCTCAATTCCCAATTACTAAGAAAATTTAGTGAAGAAATTATGTCACATGCTCTGGCCAGTTCCATGTGGCATTTAAATGAAAAAGTTCTGCAACTGAATATGATTTTCAAGTTTGAATTTTAAAAATACCACAAAATGGAATGAAACTTTTTTTTGGGGGCACAGAGTTTTGCTTTCGTTGCCCAGGCTAGAGCACAGTGGCACAATCTCGGCTCACTGCAACCTCCGCCTTCCGGTTTCAAGCAATTCTCCTGCCTCAGCCTCCCAGCAAGCTGGGATTACAGGCGCCCGCCACCACACCCAGCTAATTTTTTTGTATTTTTTTTTTTTTTTTTAGTAGAGACGGGGTTTCACCATGTTTGTCAGGCTGGTCTCGAACTGCTGACCTCGTGATACATCCGCCTCGGCCTCCCCAAGTGCTGGGATTACAGGCGTGAGCCACCACGCCCAGTGGAATGAAACTTTTAACATTATATTGACAAATGAAAATATATGAGGTCTTCATTTCATAGTTGCATTTTTTCCAGAAGCTAAAATGGTGCAAATATCCAGAATAACTTCAAATATAACATTTTTTTATTTTTAGTTTTTTTTTTTTTTTTTTTTCTGCATTGTTTAGTTTTTGCTTTCTGTGACCAGATGAATGTCAAAGTTTTTTCATTTAACATAGGTTAACTTCAGGCTATATGTGTAGTAATGTACTTTTCAGGGCATCTTGGTAATTAATGTATTTCTGAAACATTCATTTGTCATTCTAAATTTATATGTAAAATTTGGTAAGTGTAATTTTCCTAGAGTTACAGGAGCGTCTTGGTTTGAATTTTTTTCTGTTCTTTAGCCATATATTTAAGATGAGCTTTGTATCAAGCATAAGCAATGTATTTTATAAAGGATGTATTGAAATACATGCCTAACTTATATGAGAGGGTTTATTATTGCTTGCTTTCTCTAGAAACCACTTTTACAAGCTTATAATTTATATCTCTCTTCCAAATACTCCTTGATAGAAAATCTTGTAGAGCAGTTTATTACACTGTTAATTCTACAAATAAATGGTAATTTCTCCATAGCATTTCGTGACAGCAGTGTAGTTTTTTATGGTTTTAAAGTAAGCATTTTGGGCCAGGTGCAGTGGCTCATGCCTGTAATCCCAGCACTTTGGGAGGCCAAGGTGGGCAGATCACTTGAGGTCAGGAGTTCGAGACCAGCCTGGCCAACATGACGAAACCCTGTCTCTACTGAAAATATAAAAATTAGCTGGGTGCGGTGGCGGGTGCCTATAATCCCAGCTACTTGGGAGGCTGAGGCAGGAGAACCATGTGAACCCAGGAGACAGAGGTTACAGTAAGCCGAGATGGCACCAGTGCACTCCAGCCTGGACCACAGTGAGACTCTGTCTCAGAAAAAAAAAAAAGCATCTTACAAACAAGAAAAATTGTACTTTAAGTTTTAATTTTAAGTGGGCTTGAGATCTTTACCACTGTATTCCTTGGAGTCTCTGAATATAACTAACATTCTCTACCTACGACTTTTCTGTTTACATCAATTGACTTGCTCAAGCTCCACAAGTACCAAATAATGATGAAAGGGTCCCTCCAAGCTGTGGTCCTTAATTAGGTTTAAGGTTTAAAAGAAGTTTTGAAATGATATTTATAAACATCCCTTTTCTCTTGTAAAAAACTGCTAAGATTGTGACCAAGTTAAAAGTAAAATAATAAAGTAGCATTTAAAAGTATTAAAGTCAAAAACGCGGTTCAGGAAAAAAACTAAATGTGAAAGTGTCTCACAATAAAGCTAGAAAATGGTTATTGGTTTAGGGGAGAAAAGAGCTAATAATAATTTCCTGTTCTTCATTTTTAAATGCATTAGTGGGCCGGGCACGGTGGCTCAAGCCTGTAATCCCAGCACTTTGGGAGGCCGAGACGGGCGGATCACGAGGTCAGGAAATCGAGACCATCCTGGCTAACACGGTGAAACCCCGTCTCTACTAAAAAAAATACAAAAAACTAGCCGGGCGAGGTGGCGGGCGCCTGTAGTCCCAGCTACTCGGGAGGCTGAGGCGGGAGAATGGCGTGAACCCAGGAGGCGGAGCTTGCAGTGAGCTGAGATCCGGCCACTGCACTCCAGCCTGGGCGACAGAGCGAGACTCCGTCTCAAAAAAAAAAAACAAAAAAACAATAAATGCATTAGTGATCAGATTGTCAGAAATACACAAGTACTAATAAAGAATCTTTTTAAAAACCTTTAAGTTCAACCATCTAATGTAGACATCCCTTAATAGCTGCCTAGAAGAGAGTGAGTGCATCAAGCTTGTGCTTGGCCACATTAGTCATAGGAATCTCAATACTTTGCATACCAACTTGTAGTCCATTTGTTGGACAGCTCTTAACCTTTGATAAGCCAAAATAAGACACTTTTCTGCTTCTCCTGGGTGTTTGTAGTTCTGCTTTCTGGTCTACTTAGTCCCTCTTTCACATTGTGACTTAAATAGTTCATTTACTGTTTTTTCTCTAATCTTCTCAAAACTTGTTGCATAAAACACCCCAATGCCCTAGTTATAAAGTCATACTTTTTAAAAAGCGAATTTCAAGTACTTGGAATAGTTCTAATTTTTTATACAAGAACTAAAATTCTAGGATATTGCTTTGAGAGGAGAATTCATTTTTTCCAAGGCTGATACTTCGGTCACTAATGATCTAGTCTGATTTGAGATTATTTGTTCAAAGCAGAGTTTTAGTAAGATGTGGAATTGAGCAAAGTCGCATTTAATCTACTGTGGCTCTACTAAACTATTTTGAGTCATCTTGAAGCTTTATAAAAAGTTATTTCAAAGGGCATAGTAGAATGGTTTCTACTGTTCTGTTTAGGCACAAACATTTTCTGAAACTTCCATCAACTTTTTTCCCCTGACTGCTGCTTTCTGTCATGTCAGAGGATGAAGTTTTTGCTGCTGCAGCAGAAGTACCTAGAATACCTGGAGGATGGCAAAGTCCTGGAGGCACTGCAAGTTCTACGCTGTGAATTGACGCCGCTGAAATACAATACAGAGCGCATTCATGTTCTTAGTGGGTAAGGAAACTGAGTTCTTGAACTCAGGTTAATGGAGGGCCAAAGTTATATTTATTTAACATTTTTCCAAAATATAAATACTTGATTATTGCTAAATTCTTAGATATTTATCTAGGTAAACTCACTCCTGTGTGGATGAACTATTTTGGTCATCCTAGAAAACTTCAGATTAGGGTAGAGATATATTTAAGTGGGTGAAAGGGAGAAGAAAATATGTATTGCCTGTGAAATGCTATTTTAAAATCTTCTATGAAAACCCAATTACATTCCAAGGGCAGCTCTTGTAGTTAAAAACAAAATAAAAATCTTATGATATGGATCATGGTAAACAACGACATTTCCAGTATTGGTGCACACTAACTTTTTAAGTGAATACTTGTCATGTGCCAGGCCCTTGCTAAGCTTTTCACATAAACAACCTCATTTAATCCTCACATCAACATCAGTCCTTTTTTGGGGTATGAAGGGTAGAGACAGGGTCTCACTATGTTGTCCAGTGTGGTCTCAAACTCCTGTGATCTTCCCACAGTGCATGAGTCACTGTACCTGGCCACATTAATCCTTATAATGTTAGATTACCCAAAGGTTTGATCCTGGGCCTCCTTTTTATTCTCTATCTACATACTCTTTTTAGGTAATCTCATTCTATACCATGCCTTCACGTACTGTCTGTATACCGGTGACTCTTAAATTTACTTTCTTATCTGAAGTCCCAATGTGTATATCTAGTGGCATACCTGACATTCTCCACTTGGATGTTTAATAGATGTCTCAGTTTTATGAGGCTGGAGTGCAGTGGCACAATCATAGATCACTGCTGCCTCCAGTTTCTGGACTCAAGCCATCCTCCTGCCTCACCCTCCTAAGTAGGTAGGATTTCAGGCATGCACCACCACGTGTGGCTAATTTTTTCATATTTTGTAGAGACAGGTCTCGCTATGTTGCCCAGGCTGGCCTTGAACTCCTCCTAACCTTAAGCGATCCACCTACTTCAGCCTCCCAAGGTGCTGGGATTAAAAGGCATGAGCCACCGCACCCAGCCTCAAAACAAAATTCTGGATTCACCCCTTCATGATAAATACACTCAACAAACTAGGAATAGAAAGGAACTTCCTTGACCGAATAAAGGGCATTAATGAAAATTCACAGTGCTGGCAATGAAAGACTGAAACCTCTCTCCTTGTGATCAAGAATAGGACAATGATGTCTCCTCTTGCTATGTCTGTTCAACATTGTATTGGAGGTTCTAGCCAGGGAAATTAGTCAAGAAAAAGGAATAAAAGGTTGAAAAGGAAAAAGTAAAACTATCTCCATTCAAAGATGTCATGATTTTATATAAAGAAAATTTAAGGAATCCACTAAAAAAACTCTTAGAACTAATAGGCAAGTTCAGCAAGGTTGTAGGACACAAGATCAATACACAAGAATAATGGTATTTCTAAAATCTAACAATGAATAATTTAAAAAATTGAATTAAGAAAACAGTGTTATTTACACTAGTATAAAAAAGAATAATTCAGGAATAAATTTAACCCCTACAGACCTGTGCCACTTCTAGCATATCGCAAGATCTTCAACCCAGTTGCTGAAGGGAAAAACTTAAGCCTCATACTGCTTTTTCATCTTTTAACTTTGACATGTATGGCCTAATTCTGAAACATCTCAAATTTTCATTTCTCTGAATCTCCACAGTTTCTAGCCTAGTTAAGCCATGGACATCTCTGCTAGAATATTATAGTAGCTTCCCACCTAGTTACATTGTCTTCACTCTTAATTTTTTTCTTTTCTTTTTTTTTTTTGAGACAGAGTTTCACTGTTGTCGCCCAGGCTGGAGTGCAATGGTACAATCTCAGCTCACTGCAACCTTCACCTCCCGGGTTCAAGTGATTCTTCAACCTTGCCTCCTGAGTAGCTGGGATTGTAGGCATGTGCCACCACACCCAGCTAATTTTGTATTTTTAGTAGAGATGGGGTCTCACCATGTTGGCCAGGCTGGTCTCGAACTTCTGACCTCAGGTGATCCACCTGCTTCAGCCTTCCAAAGTGCTGGGATTATAGGTGTGAGCCACTGTACCCGGCTTCACTCTTAATTTCTTAACAATGCGTATTTCACATGGCAGCCAGACAAATAAGCAAAACCATAAATGAAGTCTTCACTCCCTTACCACTGGCTCTCCAGCAGTCTTAAAACCCAAAATCTCTGTGCAAGGCCACAAAAACCCTGATCCTTTTCTGCCATCATTTTCTTTTTTCATTACTGTATAGTGACACTCGTGCTCTTTCTGTTCCTTAACTTGTCACCCCATAAGGCATTTGCACTGCTTGTCCTCTCCATCTGAAATGTATGTTCCCCAGTCTTTGCATAGCTGGGTACTCCTTGTTTAGTTCCCAACCCGAGCATCATCATCTCCCAAGATTACCCACTGGGTGTTCTCATCACATTACTCTGTTTTTAATTTTTTTCTTTATAGCATATTTCACTGTATGATACGGCTCCAGCATCAAGAATAAATATGTGACACATGAGTTTGTAAATACAAAATGATGGACAAAAGAATGGGCCCAAGATAAGGGCCCATTCCTTGCATGTAGGGAAACTGAGCCTCAAAGAAGTTAAGTAGCCAGCACAATATAAAGCTAATAATTCAGAAAGCAGTTCTCAAAGCCTGGTTTGACTGATTCCAAAGTCATTGGTCTTACCCACTATCACATCTTGTAACAGTAAATTCTACAGGTTTTTTGTTTGTTGTTTGAGATGGAGTCTGGCTATGTTGCTTAGACTGGTCTTGAACTCATGCCCAAGCAGTCCTTCCACCTTGGCTTCCCAAAGTGCTAGGTTTACAGGCATGAGCCACCACACGTGGCCTGCTAGATGTTTTGATATGGTAGCTGACAAATTATCTTGTTCTGATTACCTTTTTTTTTTTTTTTTTTTTTGAGACAGAGTCTCATTCCATTACCCAGGCTGGAGTGCAGTGGCACAATCTTGGCTCACTGCAGCCTCCACCTCCCTGGTTCAAGCAATTCTGCCTCAGCCTCCCAAGTAGCTGTGATTACAGGTGTGTGCCACCATGCCCAGCTAATATTTTTTTTTGTATTTTTAGTAGAGATGGCATTTCACCGTGTTGGCAAGGCTAGTCTCGGACTCCTGACCTCAGGTTATCGCCTGCCTCACCTCCCAAAGTGCTGGGATTACAGGCGTGCTGATTACATTTTTAATGCAGTATCTGAGTTCTTTGTCATCAGAATATCATTCACATGATTTTTTTCCTGCTCTTGTGTCAGAACATATAATTTAGTCACATGGGTTTTATTCTCACGCAAACCCTGAGTTTTTTACCTAAGGAAATGGTTCGAAGGTGGCAAGATGTAGAGCTGGGATCAGAACCCAGAGTTTCTCCTCCTCAGTCCAATGTCCTTTTAGTTATACCATGTGACTTTCTGTAAACAGAAATTCATTTGAAACTTTTAATGTGTATTTTCACAAGGACATAGAAGCAATTGTAAGTCATTTTTTAAAAATTTTAAAAATAAACATTTTAAAATAATTATTGATAATAAACTTTGCCCAAAAGAAGTTATTTTAGAAACAAAATATTCACAACAGCATAATTACTTACATTATTAAGTTTTTTTGATCAGCTAAAGCACTATTTATGTAGTAAATAACGAGAAGTAGTTCTGCTGTTTGGGAAGAGACTATTAAATCATTTAGATTCTAAACGAAATATGCTTTATGCAGTTGAGAAAGGGAGGGAGTGACACTAATGTTAACTGAGAGGTATAGCAGGTAGTAGACTAAGTACTTAATATGCTTCATCTTCAAAAATCCTCATTACCCTATTTAATATTCTTTTTACAAGTGAGAAGAGATTTGTCTGGCAGAGCATGAGACAAAATAGCAGGAGAGTTACTTGCCAGGTCTAATCTCCATGTTTGAATAATACCTTCACTACTTTTACTTTCAAAGCGCATTCTTCTGGGAAGAGCCAAAACCAGGTCAGGGTCACACTCCCAGCAGGGGGCCCTCATGTATTCTCCAGAATGTATGAACTTTAGCTTTTATTCCACCTTCTGTACATACAGTGAGCAATAAAACAGTTCCCCAGTTTTGTGCTCTGGGTTCTCAATATCTTTCACAAGATGACACAAGAATGATTATCCAGTTATACTATTTGTTGAATGATGTTTATTATAAAGTCTTGAAGGTATGTTCTTTGGGTTTTATTTTACTCTTCAGAAGTAGTTAAGTTAGCCTAGTGCTTAAGAGCAAGTTCTACAGCTAGAATGCCTGAGTTTATATTCCCGCTTTGCCTCTTAACCCTAGGTCAGTTACTTAAGCTTTCTGTGCCTTGGTTTCCTCATTTATAAAAATAGAATAATAATAGTGCTTACAGGGTTGTTATAAACATTAAAGGAAGTAATATGTGTTGAGTGCTATAACAGAACCTGCACAATAAGAGCCATATATATAATATATAACAATAGCATAAGAATATGTTCTGTTAGTAGGTAATATATATTTAGGTGTTGTTACTTACATTTTAGTAATTATATGCAGGTGCCAGATTATATTAATGAATTGAGTCCACTGTAGAAATTTCTTGATATGTATTAGTAAGAAGCAGATAGCCAGATGGTCAATACTTTTCAATTATATTTATTTCAAAGAAATGGGTTTGATATTGGTTGCTTTCTCTGTTGTATTTTTAGGTATCTGATGTGTAGTCATGCAGAAGACCTACGTGCAAAAGCAGAATGGGAAGGCAAAGGGACAGCTTCCCGATCTAAACTATTGGACAAACTTCAGAGTAAGAGTCTTAATTTTTTATGTCTCTGTGTTTTCTCTTAGATTATGAATGGATACAGTGATCAATTAGGAAGACATATCTAGACATACTTTTATTGAGTGGTTAGAAGAGGGAGAATCCATTTTTTCAGACTCTGTCATGGAGTCTAAGAAGCTAACCTCAGGAGTCAGTGAAAGGGCACTGGTCCCAGAGCAGCCCTTCTTTCATTTGTATTATGTGGTGATGCCCCCCCCCTTAAGATTTTGTTTGGGGGAAAAGTGCTGTGTTTAGAGAAAAAAATATGTAAACCACAGTTTTAAGTCACAAGTGCTTTAAAGATTTTGATTTCAACAGTAAGGCCCAGGTTTCTTTAGGTAAATTGTTTCATTCTTCCCCAACCATGTTATGTTTATTCTAGATTGTAATGCGGGTTTCATTTTTCCTGTATTTATATGTAAAAGATGTTGTTCTCTCTGAAAATTATATGATTCTATAATTTTGATGTTGAGATGACAGTGACGATCCTAAGAATCACAAAGCCATGCATTTGGGGAGGTATAAGGCATTCAAGGACTGCAATAGGTTAATACTGATATCAAAACACCAGTTACTGCCTGAATTCACACAGTATCTTTGACATTCGGAGTAATTTGTACTTGATCTTAGCCAAAAGGCCAAAAAGCGATTTTTAGAGCAGTTTGAGGGGAACTAGAGCTTGACCTGTTGCAGCATTTTCCAAAATTTTGCTCTTTGTTAAGTGGAGATTTTACTTATACCTGGTCTCCTTCTGGTACATGATAATTATCTGATACTCTTTTCATTGTTGTCTTCTTTTTCTTCATTTTGTTGTTGTTATTCCCCGCTTACCTCTCCCTGCCCCTAGAAAGTCCACATACAAAATAAACCCCTCCCACCCAAGTATATCCAATTCTATGAGCAACATAACTATTGCTGCTGACAAATATTGGTAAAGCTTACATATCACATAACCCAGAACTTCTCTATTTAAGGAGTAGATACTATTGGGGTAGGAACAAGTACAGCAGAAGATGAGCAAATGTCTTAAATAAAAGTTTACAGTTTATTATTATTTCTCTTTTTTAAAATATCTTCTATTAAAGCGTATTTACCACCATCAGTGATGCTTCCCCCACGGCGTTTACAGACTCTCCTGCGGCAGGCGGTGGAACTACAAAGGGATCGGTGCCTATATCACAATACCAAACTTGATAATAATCTAGATTCTGTGTCTCTGCTTATAGATCATGTTTGTAGTAGGTAAGAGGAAAACTTCTTATATTCTGAAATAGGCTAACATTTTACAAACTCAATGTGAACTTATTTTAGTTTTCTTTTTTAGAGTCTTATCCTGTAGCTATATAACAATTCATGTCTGATTTAACATTTGTTCACAAGTAAAGCTAGAACTATGAAAATTGAAAATTATGAGAAATTTCTGTATGTTTATATAGTAACCATACCTTGAGAACTGAAGTTGGGAAGCCAGTTTTTCATTATAGGTTTGGTTACTCGTTTTCTGTGTCTGACAGTTTAACTATGTCCCAAATTATTTACTGCACATAAAGATCATGGTAATACTTTTTTCTTAATGAAAGTTCTGCTTTTTAGTAGAAGATGGACTCTAAAAATGGTTAAAACAACAGCTATTATTAACTTATAGTTTTGGTTTTTTTACTGTGTCTACCCGTGTCCATAATTTAACTTGTAAGAATTCAGGCTTCTCTTTTGAAATTAGGAGTATTTTGAATAAAAATATACCTACTATTTTAATGGTCTCTAAAATTAAAGTATAGCTTTATTTTGTTCTTGATGTTTTTATTGGTTTCTTTTTTAGACACAGTCTCTCTCTCTTGGCCCAGGATAGAGTGCAGTGGCAAGATCATAGGCCACTGTATAGCCTTAGGCTCAAGTAATCCACTCACCTCAGCCTTCTGAGTAGCTAGGACTATATAGGCATGTGCTACCATGCCTGGCTAATTCTTAAATTTTTTTGTAGAAATGGGGTCTCTTGCCCCTACTGGTCTTAAACTTCTGGCCTCAAGCAATCAATACGTCTGCCTTGGCCTCCCAAAGCACTGGGATTACAGGCATGAGCCTCCATGCTGGGCCTAAAGCATAGCTTTAATTTTAAGATATCAAATAACAAATTGTGAAATATTTCAGACTTCAAGAATGAAATAATTTGGATCTGATGAACCAAACAGAATAGAGAATAGCTGCAGTGCATGTGCTCAGTTGCTTTTACCAGTGATATCAAAGAACTAATGAAAATAATATAAATAAGAACAAAAGCATATTAAGTGTGAGGGCTTTGGAATAACGAGGAACTTCTGAATAACCATAAAAATTGTCTATATATGCATATTTCTACTGTGATTTAAAATAATTTTTTACATATGTATAAACCACTTTTGTAACCATTGAGTTTTTACCTCACTGTCCCTACTTGAAATACAGAAATAATAATTGTTTGAGATATTGGCCTTAAATTCCTTAAAAGGGCTATTTAATCTTAAAGTATTAAATTATTACTTGGTACCTATCTTAAATGTTCTACAAGAAAGTGATTAGAAATTTTTTCCCCTGTCCCTTTTAAAATCTTTAATAATGGTCATTGACCTGCTTCTGAGGATTTTAAAATCTTTTTGTATAAAATTGAATAGAGGTAGGAAGAGATAATAGATTAAAAGGCTATATAGTTTCATGGTTCATAGCTCCATTAGCAGATTTGATAACAGTGTTAAAATTAAGACGCTTGTGAACCCAAATCTTTTTTTGGTTCATAAATTTAAATATTTTGAAAGGTGGTGACTAGACATAATGGTTCAAGAGGTATCAGTAAGTTAGGAGCTTGCCCTCCTGTTTCGAAACTGAAATCTATGGGAACATGACCAAAGTGTTTTAACAAGTACATCAGCACCTATGAAACTAAATGATGAAAAATACTTAATCTAAGTTTTTCCAACCTTCAGATCAGGGACCAAGCTCTCATAAGCCTGTGTAGAAAAGCAGTCCAGAGTTTTACATAGGAATGAAAGCATCCTTTTTCTTCTGAAATAACCATTGATTAGAAGGTCTTCTCTGTAATCTTAAAATGAAACCTTCACTCTGTGCTCCTAGTTACCTCTCTTTCTCTCTCCCCCTCCACTTTAGAGCTAACTTCTTGAAATCATTACCTACTACACATTCGCAATGCCTGTGTTCTTACTTTTCCTTCACTCTTCATATTTCTGTATTATTAGGACCTGTGGAGCTAACATAACACCAGAATTGTTGATGTTGGTGAGAATACCTCTTTTACATTCAGTGGATATTTTCCAGCCTGTATCTTCACCTTACTATAGCACTGTACTACTCTATTTTGAAACTTTTCCTTTGACCTCTAAAACATTTTAGATTCTTAGTTTAACTCCTGGCTACTCCTTAGGCTTTTCTTCTTTAACTGCCCCTTTAAGAAATACGTGTTCCAGGCTGGGCACGGTGGCTCACCCCTGTAATCCCAGCATTTTGGGAGGCCGAGTCGGGTGGATCATCAGGTCAGGAGATCGAGACCATCCTGGCTAACATGGTGAAACCCCATCTCTACTAATACAAAAAAATTAGCCAGACGTGGTGGCACACACCTGTAGTCCCAGCTACTCGGGAGGCCGAGGCAGGAGAATCGCTTGAACCTGGGAGGCGGAGGTTGCAGTGAGCAGAGATTGCGCCACTGCACTCCAGCCTAGGCGACAGAGCGAGACTCTGTCTCAAAAAAAAAAAAAAAAAGAAATATGTGTTCTAGAATTGTTTCTTCCCTCATCCTTAGGTTATACTTCGATGGTTCTAATGACAGCTAGATACAGGCCAGAGCTACAGAATTTATCTCCTGAGCCTTAGACCTTAATACCACAATTTGGGTTCTCAAGTACATTAAACACAGCATGTCCAAAACAGAACTTCCTTTCCCTCTCACCTATTTTTACAAAATCTACTTTTTCTTAAATTTCCTACCTCAGTGAAAAGCAGCCATCTACCCAGTTTTCCCAAACCAGAAAACTTGGAGTCAGCCTTAGTTTTTTACTGTAGAGATTTTAAAGCCACTAAGAATAATGTCACACATTACATTATATACACGGTCTTGAGAGTGAGTTGTGTCCTTTATTGCTAAACTGAGAAAATAGAACCTGAACTTACTTAGTTATTTTTAATTAAAAAAATTTTTAAAAATTTTATTCGACACATGATCTTGCCCTGTAGCCCAAGTTAGAGTGCAGTGGTGCAATTATAGTTCACGGTAGCCTTGAACTCCCATCTCAGCCTCCTGAGTAGCTGGGGCTTCAGGCGTGGACCGCCACACAGCTGATTTCAAAAAAATTGTTTGGCTTTGTTTTTGTGTTTTTGTTGTTGTTTAATGGTGATGGGGTTGCTTACTGTGTTGCCCAGGCCAATCTCAAACTCCTGGCCTCAGGTGCTCCTCCCACCTCATCCTTCCGAAGGGCTAGGGTTACAGGTGTGAGCTACCACACTGGGTCTGAATCTAAATTTAAGTCCTATTATTTATCTAAAAGTCTTCAAAAGAACAGTTGCTAATTTTTGTTACCTTCTTTACTCTTTTAGAGACTAGATTTTAGCATTGGAACTAGAAAACTATTTTCAGAAATTAAATCTTAGCTTTGAAATTACATAGCAGCTTTTTTCTGGCAAATAAAGAATTAATTATGAATTATGACTTTTAAAAATATCCTGATGTACATTGAAAAGATTTATCAGATTGTATACAATTTCTAGGCAGGGCATGGTGGCTCACGCCTGTATTCCCAGCACTTTGGGAGCCCGAGGTGGGGAGATCACTTGAGCCCAGGAGTTTGAGACCAGCCTGGGCAACATGGCAAGACCCTGTATCTACTAAAAATACAAAAATTATCCGGGTGTGGTGGCAGGCGCCTATAATCCCAGCTGCTCAGGAGGCTGAGGCAGGAGAATTGCTTGAACCCGGGAGGTAGAGGTTGCAGTGAGCCGAGATCATGCCACTGCATTCTAGCCTGGGTGACAAGCAAAACTCAGTCTCAAAAAAAAAACAGGCCGGGCGCAGTGGCTCACACCTGTAATCCCAGCACTTTGAGAGGCCGAGGTGGCTGGATCACCTGAGGTCAGGAGTTCAAGACCAGCCTGGCCAACATGATGAAACCCTGCCTCTACTAAAAATACAAAAAAATTAGCCGGGGATAGGGTGCGCACCTGTAATCCCAGCTGCTGGGGAGGCTGAGGCAGGAGAATCATTTGAACCCAGGAGGCGGAGGTTGCAGTGAGCAGAGATCACACCACTGCACTCCATCCTGAGCAACAGAGCAAGACTCCATCTTAAAAAAACAAAGATAAACATTAGAGGAGGAAAAAACTATTTCTGATACTGAAATTGCTTATTTGATTGGAATTTTGTCCAGCAGTGCCTTGGAAAATATGATTTTAAAATGGTATTTGGAAAGTAAACTGGTCTTGGAGTCAACCATAGGTCCAAATCTTAGTACAATTACTTACCAGTTTTATGACATCTAGTAAATTATTTGTCCTCTTTGAGCCTCATGAAAATGGGGATAATAGTACTTCCATGAGCAATATTATATGTAAAGTGCAGCATTTGGCACCTAGTAAGTGCTTAATAAATGTCAGCTAATATTGATTATTTTATCTAAAATCACACATGTAGAGTAGTAATATTAAAGCAATTTAATTTAAAAATCTGAAAGTTTAAAACAGCCTGCAAATACCCATCTGCTAAGGTAGATTGCCATGTGTACCAAATAATGTTAATTTATTTTTAAATGTATATTTTGTTTCAGACTGGTGAATTGACAAAATATAATTGTAAATTATTGATTGGGAAAAGAAGCAAGGAAGACCATGTTTCAAGATACACTTAAAGGTGTATCCGTTAATGTTTAAATAACGTTGTTTTTTGGTGGTGGGGAGTTGTCGTTGTTATTGTTGTTTGAGACTGAGTCTCACTCTGTCACCCAGGCTGGAGTGGAGTGGCACGATCTTGGCTCACTGCAACCTCCGCCTCCCGGGTTCAAGCGGTTCTCCTGCCTCAGCCTCCTGAGTAGCTGAGACTACAGGCATGTGCCACCACACCCAACTAATTTTTGTATTTTTAGTAGAGATGAGGTTTCACCATGTTGGCCAGGCCAGTCTCAAACTCCTGACCTCAGGTGATCCGTCCGCCTTGACCTCCCAAAGTGCTGGGATTACAGGCGTGAGCCACCGTGCCCAGCCTACTCAAATAATGTTTCTTATAATACAGAGAATTTATAAGGTAGAGCTGTTTGTCTAAACAGTAGCCACTAACTACATGTGTCCATTTAAATTCAAATGTAAAATAATTCAAATTAAATAAATCAAGTTCCTCCAGCTTACTGGCCACATTTTAAGTGTTCAGTAGCCACTTGTAGTGAGGGCTACCGTATTAGATAGCACAGGTATATAGCATTTCCACTGTAACAGAAAGTTCTGTTGGACAGTGCTGATGTAGAGGTTGGAAAAGAATGGTTTTTTTAATGAGTGCTTAATGAAAATAGTCATTTAAGTTGGTAAACCGGATCATAAATCACAAAATTCTTTGCCCTTGATATATAATATTAGCTGCCATTTATGAGGTACTAGCTAAGTGTCAGATTCAGTCTAAATGGTTTATAGTCATTTTTGCTTCCTCTTATTTCATCCTTGTATAAGGAATTCTGTAAGGCAGATACCTTAATCTTTGTTTGATGGTTGGAAAAATTTAGATTTAGAGAGGTTAATTTAATATCTCAGAATCGTAGCTAAGTGACTGAGCCAAAATTTGAATCTAAGTCTGTCAGACTACTGCTCCCATTCTTAAGGTTTTGCTCTTAACTACTGCACTCCTTGCCATATTTTGCACTTCTTCTGTGCCTCCCTGAAAATATTATTAATCACATTGGAGTATCTATTACATTCCAGAAATTTTAAATGTATTTCTAATTCTTACAAGAATTCTAAGAACTCTGTTAGGTAGATACTAATCTCCTTTTGTAGACGTGGGAACTCAAGCTGAGAGAGTTAAATGACTTGCCAAAGACATTAAAATTTGTAAGTGAGAAGGACCTAAACTCATTATCTGGAGGCTATTCTGATTTCGGTTTTGGTTTGTTTTTTGAAATGATCTCACTCCATCACCCAGGCTGGAGTGCAGTGATGCAGTCATAACTCACTGAAGCCTCTTAACTCCCAGGCTCAAGCAGTACTTCCACCCTAGCCTCCCCAATAGCAAGTAAAAAGAATGTAGCTGGGCCTGGTGTCACAGGTCTGTGGTCCCAGCTACTCAGGAGGCTGAGGTCGGAGAGTCTCTTGACACCAGGCGGTCAAGGCTACAGTGATCTGTGATTGTGCTGCTGTACAACAGTACAGAGCCTGGGCAACAGAGAGACCCTGTCTCAAAAAAAAACAAAAGAAAAAATTTTACAAATGCATTCATTTCTTATTTTTAGTGACGTGATCTTCAAAGAAGTTTTGTCAGTTATGTAACCTTTTTTATTATTATTCTAATCTGTTTTGAAAGAATAATTTGTGGACCTCTTTGTTTTAGGAGGCAGTTCCCATGTTATACGCAGCAGATACTTACGGAGCATTGTAATGAAGTGTGGTTCTGTAAATTCTCTAATGATGGCACTAAACTAGCAACAGGATCAAAAGATACAACAGTTATCATATGGCAAGTTGATCCGGTATGTACCCCAATATGAGTGTTTATATTACAAAAGGGAATAATTTTGAATCTAATTCATTGATTACATATTTTTAAGTATACATATATCAACGGTATTCTTTTCCAAGAGCATTTTTTGTCATCTTTATTTCTTACATTTTCGTGTGTTGTATAGATAATATTATTAACACTGTTGAGTGTTTATGTACTAACGATAATGTTAAATCTGTGTATACATTATTTAATTTAATTTTCTGAAAAACTGTGAGGTGCTAACATCTGCATTCAGATGAGGAAACTGAGGTAGAAGTCAAATGCTTTGACTCTCACAGCTAGTACATGACAAAGTTTGATTCAAATCCCGGAATACCTTGACTCCAAACAAACCCACTGCTATTAACATATGTGCCAATTTATATCTTTGTTAATACTTGATTGAAAGATTAGGCCAGGCACAGTGGCTCATGCCTGTAATCCCAGCACTTTGGGAGGCCGAGGCAGGAGGATCACTTGAGCTCAAGAGTTCAAGACCAGCCTGGACAACATAGGGAAGAGTCTGTCATTACAAAAAAATTAGCCAGGCATGGTGGTCGCCCCAGCTACTTGAGAAGATGAGGTAGGAGGGATCACTTGAGCCCAGGAGGTGGAGGCTACAGTGAGCTCTGACCTTGGTACTGCACACTCGAGCCTGGGCAACAGAGTGAGACCCTGTCTCAAAAAAAAAAGGAAGATTAATACAGTGTCCATTCTGTTCCAACCACAAGTTGGAAAAGACTCATTACCCTTTTGCCTTCTGAAGCCCATCATTATCTTGTATAATTTGTGGACCTTGTTGTGTAAGCCTTTCTCCTTTGTTTTCCCATTGATATATAGGAAAAGTATTTTATTCTGGATTTAAAATTCTCAGTTCCCTCTAAAATCAGTTAAGTGTTTGTTTATAACCAGATGACCTATGGATTTGTTGTGGATAATAAGTATTTTTCATTTATTTCAGCTAACTGAACATTTATCAAGGGATCAAAGAAGCACATGACTCCAGATAGGTTAAGGAGCTATATTTGTTTTAGGAGTCATTCACCTAAAATAAACTTCTTTTCTTTTGAGACAAAGTCTCACTCTTGTCCCACAGGCTGGAGTGCAATGGCGCAATCTTGGCTCACTGCAACCTCTGCCTCCTAGGTTCAAGGGATTCTGCTGCCTCAGCCTCCCGAGTAGCTGGGATTACAGGCGTCTGCCACCACGTGCGGCTAATTTTTGTATTTTTAATAGAGATGGGGTTTCACCATGTTGGCCAGGCTGGTCTCAGACTCCGAACCTCAGGTAATCTGCCCGCCTTGGCCTCCCAAAGTGCTGGGATTACAGACATGAGACACTGTGCCCAGCCAAATAAACTTATTTTGAAGTTTAGAATTAAAATATGATATTAGCTCAGGATAAAGTTTTGGGCTCCTGTGTTGAGAAAAATAGAAAAAGGGAGCCATTCTGAGACAGTATCTCAGTGTGTCACCCAGGCTGTAGTGCAGTGGGGTAATCTCGGCTCACTGCAACCTCCACCTCCCAGGTTCAAGAGATTCTTATGCCTCAGCCTCCCAAGTAGCTGGGACTACAGGCGTGCACCACAACACCCAGCTAATTTTTGTATTTTTAAAGTAGAGATGGGGTTTCACCCTGTTGGCCAGGCTGGTCTCATACTCCTGACCGCAGCTAATTGCCGATCTTGACCTCCCAAAGTGCTGGGATTACAGGCGTGAGTCACCATTCCGCGCCTAACAGTTCTTTTTAGAAGAGAATTGAATTTGAGAGCATACACCAATGCTTGCATACCTACATATGCTACAAACAATGAAAGGTAAATAAGATACATTCTTTACCATAAAGCAGTGGTTCTTTACCTTTTTTTGATATCACGTACCTCTTTGGCAGTTTGGCAAACCTATGGACTCTTTCTCAGAATGTGTTTAAATGCATAAACGAAAGCACATAGTAAGGCCAAATATATGTTATGTATTCATTACTAAGGAAAGCCAATTATAGTGATACGTAGTTAACAGTACAAAAACGTATTTTTTATTTTTATTTAATGCTTTATTAATGCGTTAAATAATAAATTCTAGCAGCAGATGTAAGTACCAGAATTTTGAAGTAGTGATGAGCACACAAATATTTCAAGGTATCTGCAACAACTATAATATATGAAAAGATTTAAGATTTCTGTTGTTAATGGAGTCACCGAATACCACCTAATTTAGTACACTAGCTAGTATACTACCCACCACTACCTAATATACTACCGTATGTAATTAGTAATATACCCAGTACTGCCTAATACTACCTTGTTAATTGCCTGCGTTAGAGAGTGAAGGAAACACCAAATTTCAGGCTGTGTTTAATAAAAATAGAGATGTGTCTTTTTCCCATTTAAATTCATAGACCCCTGATTCTATCCCTGGACCCATTCTTGTAGATCTCAGGTTTAAAATTCCTGTGAAAAAAATGTACAGTTTAAATGAAAACAAAATTCAATGAAATAAGCATGATACATAACAGATAATACATAAAAGTATTATGAAAGTGCAAGGAAGCTTTACAAGTCGAAATACCTCATGAGAGCCTTATTGTGCATCACACCGGTGGACAACAGGAAAGGGGCATTCTAGGAAGACAGGAAAACTTCTTACCCTCCTATCCCCCTCCAAAAAAAAAATAATAATAATAAGATAATGGGATGAGTAATGACAGAGTGGGAGATTAGACTAGAAAAAGAGTTTGGGATCAAATCACAGCCTTTGCATGCTAAGTTCTGTTTTCATTCACCAGTCATTTATTTGCGTGATATCTGAAAAAGAAGGTAGTAATACCAAAACTGCTTTATTAAAGTCTTTCCTAGTAGCGGTGTATAAGAATCCCCCTTCGTTTAGCCAGTATTTATTAAACACCTGCTGTGTGCCAGGTCTTTTGCTATAGACAGACTAAGCACATGATAATACACCATAATTTATAATGGGTGCTACAGGAGCTCATAAAACAGAGCCTACTGGAACAGGAAAGTAAGAAAAGTAAATATTGGGTGAAGAAGAGGTAAAGAACTATTTAGGCAAAACTAGTTAGGCCCTTGGGCAAAAGAAAACATAACATGGCATTTGGGTGGTTTGGGGGAAGAGTTTTAGGTACACTAGAGTTGAGGTTAATTAAGTAGCAGCCAGATCAAGGAGGAGCTTTTGTATTCTTTGCTAAGAGGTTTAGACTCTTATGCCAGTGTTCCCTAGAGTGTTATAGTGAGTCCTTTGGGACTGACTCTTTTAGTATGATGGTATTTTTGTAATGTCAAGTACTGTCTGAAAAAATTATAAGAAAATATATGTTCTTTTTGGCCGGGTGCTGTGGCTCACCCCTGTAATCTCAGCACTTCCCTGTAATCTCAGCACTTTGGTAGGCCGAGGCAGGTAAGTCACCTGAGGTCAGGAGTTCAAGACCAGCCTGGCCAACATGGTGAAACCCCATCTCTAGTAAAAATTAAAAAAAGTTAGTCTGGCATGGTAGTGCGTGCCTGTGGTCCCAGCTACTTTGGAGACTGACGCAGGAGAATTGCTTGAACCTGGGAAGCAGAGGTTGCAGTGAATTGAGATCGTGCCACTGCACTTAAGCCTGGGCGACAGAGAAGACTCCATCTCAAAATATATGTGTGTATATGTATATGTATATATATACATTTGTGTGTATATGTATACGTGTATATATACGTGTATATATATGCCCTTTTTGAACATGTGTGTGTATTTTTTAATGGAGAGGAAAAAAAATACATTTAAGAGAGCCTTAAAATTTGAGTTGATGTGATTCCAATGCCTACTTTCCTTTAACAGTTTTTCTGTGCCTAAAAAAGGTGAATTTTACCCATTCCGCCCAAAATCCAAGCAAAGTTGTATAGGCTCCACGAACATGTTATTTCCACTTTGAATAAATTAGTGTAAAGGAACTGTACTAATGAAGATAGAGTATTAATGTTTTTATTTTCAACTTTATCTTTTATAGGATTATATTTTTTTCATTCATGAACGTAAAACAGTTTTTGAGTTGAATATTTCTTTACTTTTTTTTTTTTTTTTTTTAAAGACAGAGTCTCACTTTGTCACCCAGGCTGGAGTGCAGTGGTGCGATCTCAGCTCATTGCAACCTTCGCCTCCTGGGTTCAAGCAATTATCCTGCCTCAGCCTCCTGAGTAGCTGGGATTACAGGCGTGTGCCATCATGCCCAGCTAATTTTTGTATTTTTAGTAGAGACAGGGTTTTACCACATTGGCCAGGCTGGTCTCAAACTCCTGACCTCAAGCAATTTGCCTGCCTCAACCTCCCAAAGTGCTGGGATTGCAGGCACGAGCTGCCGCACCTGGCTGAGTTAAATATTTCTAAAGGAGTTTGTCTTCAGTTTAAAAGCAAATCTTTGTGTTGATCTGGGGCAGTACTGTGAATGAAAATTTGTTCCTGAAAGATCTTGAGCTAGGCAGGAAGACTTGACTTGCTTAGTAAATTATTTAAACCACTTTGATCTAATGATACTACTGATCTAATACAAATACCTCATGCCTCTTACCCACTTCCCAAAGAAGAATCAGAAGTAGTCGCATTGTTAACTATTGAATTTTGTCAAAACAATGGGGATTTGGAATAGATAATTGTATGAATGATAAACTTAGGGTTCAGTGAAGAAACAGTAGCGTAAACATAATCCATTTTGCAGTGACATTTCTCAGGAGGGGAGGAATCTCCAGCTTAATTTTATCAGACTAGTTCCCAACTGCTTGTGGGTCATTCCATTGGGATTTCCCACCACTCCACCCCCCCTCCCCCCCGCTCAGAGCTAAACTCAATCAATCTTAAGACTAAAGTCTAAAACGTACTGTTTCTTCCCACCTTTAGTCAAATTCTTACTTCCTCTATTTCTTGTAAACATCCATCCCTATCCCCTAAACCAGAAATCTGGAGGTTGTGTTTGAAGATTTCTTGTTATATTCTATCATGTCATTTTTATCTCCACAGTATCTTTTTTTTTTTTTTTTTAAACAGGTGTTTCACTATGTTGTCCAGGTCAGTCTTGAACTCCTGGACTCAAACAGTCCTCCAGCCTCAGCTTCTCAAAGTACAGGTGTGAGCCGTAGTGCCCAGCCCAAAATATCTTTTGATTCTGACCTCTTTTAGTCCTCAACATCTTACGTTAGGGCATCATTTTTCGGGAACTGACTGTGAACTATGTATGGCTCATTATGGTTCCATTGTCCCGTTATGGTTTCCTTATCCTGTGTCTTTCTTTCTGATTCATCTTCCACGTTGTTATCCTAGTTCCTAAAACCAAATATCACACTGTATATTCCCTAGCTTACAAATTTTAAGTGGCTTTTCACACACAGGGAAAATGTAGCCCCTTAGCCTACAACAAACACGTCAACTCTTGCAGCCTTGTCACTTGCCACGTCTACATTTGCACTTCACAGTTCAGCTTGCATAGCTTACAATATGGGCTTTTAAGTGAGGCAGTCCAGATTCAGATCCCCATTGCACTACAAACAGGCATGTTTCTAACCTTTCTAAACTTTCATTTCTTTCCCTATAATATGAGAGAGGGGGTAATATTCTAGATCTGTGAGGATTAAATGAAGTATTGTTTGTGAATGGTGCTAGTAGTGGTTAGCATTAATAAGTGGTAGCTTTGCTGGGTAGGATTGTAAAATGGTGCAACCGCTTGGAAAACAGTTTGGCAGTTTCTCAAAATGTTAAACAGAGTTAGCATATGACCCAGAAATTCCACTCCTATGTATATACCCAAGAGAAATGGAAACATATGTCTACACAAAAACTCATACATATTCATAGCAGCATTATTCATAATAGCCAAAAAGTAGAGAAACAGTCCAAATGTTCATCAACTTATGAATGGATAAACAAAATAATTATACTGTTAAATATTATTCAGCAATAAAAAGATTAAATACTAATACATTCTATAACATGGATGAACCCTGAAAACATGCTAAGTGAAAGAAGCCAATTAAAAGAGACCACATCACGTATAAGTCTGTTTAGGTGAAACATCCAGAATAGGCAAATCTATAGAGACAGAGACAGAAAAGTAGTGGTTGCCAGGGGCTGCAGGGAGGGGTATGGCAGCTGCTGATGGGTAGGAGGTTTCTTTGGGAAATGATGAGAAGGTTCTAAAAATTCGATGGTGTGATGGTTGCACAACTCTGAATATACTAAAATATACTGAGTTGTATACTTTAAAAGGATGAATTTTATGGTAAGTTTTATCTCAATGAAGTTGTTTAAAAATATGTAAGAGATAGCTCATTATACCCATCTGTTTTCAGTTGCCTTGAAAGCTTTCTAAGGTCAAATGCAATATATCTTTATACATATAATAAAAATGTAAATATATCTTTATATTTTCATCGAGTACACAATGACTTGTATATAGTAGATGCTTAATGGTGTAGTAGATGCTTAATAGATGTTGCAATGTGAATGAGTCTTTATGAAGCAAGCTGTTAAAGGGAAAATTGGTCTGAAAATTTCCTCAGATTAAATTATCAAAGTACATCTTTGTAGCTATTTAAGTTCTTGCACCAGAAAACAATGACTTTAGTGATAGGAGTTAACTGAATTGTTTATTTTCCTTCCTAGGACACACACCTGCTAAAACTGCTTAAAACATTAGAAGGACATGCTTATGGCGTTTCTTATATTGCATGGAGTCCAGATGACAACTATCTTGTTGCTTGTGGCCCAGATGACTGCTCTGAGCTTTGGCTTTGGAATGTACAAGTGAGCGAGTTCCATCTTTGGTTTAGCTTTTAAGTACAGCATAGTCATAATGTACATATTCATTATAACTTCATTGATTTATATAACAGAACCATTTAACCTAAATTACTATACTGTATCTCTTAGTTATTCAAGTGGAACCCAACTTTCCAGATTTATCAATTTAAATATTATGCTCAGTAATGTATTTTTGAAAGAATGATAAGTGTTTTCAGGATATTTGGCTTTGTCCTGTGGAATTTATACTATTTACTGTGCTTCCTCAGAAAGGATTTATAATGGTTTCATAGTTTCACAGTTGTACATTAAAACTACCTTTGAAATGTAAAAGGTCAGCATTAAACCAGATTTTCCATTCTAATGGCAGTTGCGCCATCTCCTTACCTATATTTTATATACTAAGCTAGTTTAGTGAGGCTAAATGATGTTTTCGGTACTTACTACTAAGGGCTTTATTGCTGGGTTTGTTTGTTCGTTTGTTTGTTTTTGAGACAGAGTCTTACTCTGTTGCCCAGGCTGGAGTGCAGTAGCGCGATCTCAGCTCACTGCAACCTCCGCCTCCCAGGTTCAAGCGATTCTCCTGCCTCAGCCGCCCGAGTAGTTGGGATTACAGGTGTCTGCCACCACGCCTAGCTAATTTTTGTATTTTTAGTAGAGATGGGGTTTCACCATGTTGGCCAGGCTGGTCTCAAACTCCTCACCTAAAGTGATCCACCTACCTCGGCCTCCCAAAGTGTTAGGATTACAGGCGTGAGCCACCGCCCGCCCATTGCTGTTTATATATGAAAATTTGAATTTTATGCAGGGTCCTATTTTAGGAAGAGTCAGCATTAGGTTCAGTTTGTTATTTACAATTCATGTTTTAGAAATCCTGTAGTTATAATAGTAAGACTGCCTTTCTGGTCAGTCATTTCCTTGTTTCAGCTCCAGCTTTTTATTAAGAAAATTTTCAAATATTAAGAAAAGTTGAAATAAGAGAATGATGGTCTATGTGCCCACCCCTGTAGGTTCAACAGTTGTTAACGTTTTGTGATATTTTGTTTGTACATACGTGCATAGAAACATGCTTTTGTGGCCGGGCGTGGTGGCTCACGCCTATAATCCCAGCACTTTGGGAGGCCAAGGCGGATGGATCACGAGGTCAGGAGTTCAAGACCAGCCTGGCCAAGATGGTGAAACCCCATCTCTACTAAAACTACAAAAAATTAGCAAGGGCGGTGGCAGGCGCCTGTAATCCCAGCTACTTGGGAGGCTGAGGCAGGAGAATCACTTGAACCCAGGCAGCAGAAGTTGCAGTGAGCCAGGATCGCACCACTGCACTCCAGCCTGGGTGACAGAGTGAGACTCCGTCTCAAAAAAAAAAAAAGAGAAATGTGCATTTGTACTTACACATATATACATATCTAAAACATTTGAAAGTAAATTAGATACTTTACCCTAAATACTTAAGCATGTGTTTTTTAAAAAATAACATCCTACCTATTCAAACGTTATGATATCTAAGAACATTAACTATAATTCTCTATTATCTAGTACTTATGATCAAAATCCACGGTTGTTCCCAAAATGTGTTTTATGCCATTTTTGTCAAATCAGCATTTAATCGATGTTGTATTTGTGATTGGGTTCAGGGAGGTGGCAGAACACAGAGTAGAATATTAAAATTGCTTTCCCTCAGTAAAACAGCTTGCAGTGAGTCTGACCTAGAAGATCAAAGAAAACTGTTTCCATTAAAGCTTTCTTTTCACCTTCCAAAGGAGAAAGTATGTAGTCTTAATCCTGTAATAGAAATTTAATGTAGAGTGCCTTTGTAGTCTTTCTTTGACCAATTTTGAATTTCTGAACAATTAAACTATGTTCTAACATAACTTTCATTGTGTAGTACTTTATATACTTAAACTTCTTCTGAAAGGGTGATCTTTTCATCAGTTTTTAGATTTCTTTAATCATTTCTTAAATTTAGAAAAATTCTAATCTAGTAACCTCATGCACTCACTATTCGGAGCATAATAAGAGAAGACAAACCATTTCTGCCTTCAGAACTTAGTATGTTAATGTATTTGTCAATAGAAAATGCCAAGAATTTAGCTATTTCTTGTATATTCGTGCTCTAAACTT
Organism: Macaca mulatta; assembly: GCF_049350105.2. Taxonomy (NCBI): domain Eukaryota; kingdom Metazoa; phylum Chordata; class Mammalia; order Primates; family Cercopithecidae; genus Macaca; species Macaca mulatta. The sequence goes on along the minus strand of NC_133406.1, from coordinate 82,066,090 downwards.
TCAGCTGTTTATATCAGTCAACCCAAAGAAGTAAATAGGGGAGACTAGTTAACAATTTGGGGGAAGGATTTATATTGCTGAACACTTTTTTTCCAGTGTAAGGGAGACCTGGTTTTCTGTTTTTGTGCCCTCTTTTAGTACTTGGCCCCATTTCCTAATCATACCCTTTGTTTTCACTCTTTTGTTTCTACTTTTGATTACCCATTTCTCACAGGAGAACTATGCCCATGTACCTTTTATTATTATACCAAGGGCAGCTATTATCTCTCAGATCCTGTTTCTAATCTATGAACAAAATGGAATCAAGACTAGATTAAATGGTATGTGTATACCTTCTAAGTTGAGTAATTCAGAAAATGTAACAGGATGATACTTAACTATTGTAACCACTAAATGTTCTTACTTAGAAATGCCATGGAATGGCTATGTTAAACAGTACAAAGGTTCTTCTTTCTAGTACTGTTCATTGAGATAAGGTTGTGTATCAGAAAAATGTTTTTTTCTCTCTTCCTACCTTCCCTACTCTATTGTGAGCATTTGAATATGAAATTCAACATAATTTATTTAGACTGACTGCCCTTGGCCTACTTTATGGGCATCGTTTTTCTTTTTTCTTTTTTTTTTTTTTTTTTTTTTTTTGAGACAGTCTCACTCTGTCACCCAGGCTGGAGTGCAGTGGCGTGATCTCAGCTCACTGCAACCTCCTCCGCCTGGGTTCAAGTGATTCTCGTGCCTAAGCCTCTCGAGTAGCTGGGATTACAGACATGCATCACCATGTATGGGTACAGTTTTTTACTCAGTAATCATGTTCTTGAGGAATTGCTAATTGCATTAACTGCAGTTTTAGAATAAAATTTATAAAAAACTTTGGACTGAGAAGTAGAAGCTCAGAAGGAATAGGTATGTAGTCTTGGACTTTTCATTATCTTGCTTGGGAAAAATTACGTGTTTTAGTTTATGAATATAATCGATTTGAGATGAGAGATTTACTGAAGTTTATCTCATATCTGCTCTTTGGGTTACCTATGCCAGACATTGTTCAACTCCTGGGTTTTTCTTCAAGTCCTTAATTTCTCTTCTGGGTGCTGTAGTCTCTTTTTTGTAGGGTCACTTGAAACAATTCATTACTTAGAAGGAACTAGGAAGGCCAGGCCCGGTGGCTCACGCCTGTAATCCCAGCACTTTGGGAGGCCGAGGTGGGCGGATCATGAGGTCAGGAGATCAAGACCCCGGTGAAACCCCATCTCTACTAAAAATACAAAAAATTAGCCAGGCGTGGTGGCGGACGCCTGTAGTCCCAGCTACTCGGGAGGCTGAGGCAGGAGAATGGCGTGAACCCGGGAGGCAGAGCTTGCAGTGAGCCAAGATCACGCCACTGCACTCCAGCCTGGGCGACAGAGCAAGACTCCATCTCAAAAAAAAGAAAAAAAAAGAATGAACTGGGAAACCAGCCAGACATCCCAGTTATATATTTATTTTTTTTCTTCACATATTTCCTTTAGAGGGATATCTTGAAGGTCTCATTTACAGTTTTATTTCCTTATAGACAGGAGAACTAAGGACAAAAATGAGCCAGTCTCATGAAGACAGTTTGACGAGTGTGGCTTGGAATCCAGATGGGAAGCGCTTTGTGACTGGAGGTCAGCGTGGGCAGTTCTATCAGTGTGTAAGTATTCAGTGCCCCCTTCCCAGTGTCTGTTGGTTTAAAAGCAAATGTACTTTTGTTTAAACAATTTCCTTGACTCAGTATCTTATAAAATACACTCTATGGGCCAGGCATGGTGGCTTATACCTGTAATCCCAGCACTTTGGGAGGCCGAGCCAAGTGGATCACCTGAGATCAGGAGTTCAAGACCAGTCTGGCCAACATGGTGAAACCCTGTCTCTACTAAAACTACGAAAATTAGCTGGGCATTGTGGTGGGCACCTGTAATCCCAGCTACTTGGGAGGCTGAGGCAGGAGAATCACTTGAACCCAGGAGGTGGAGATTGCAGTGGGTCAAGATCACACCATTGCACTCCAGCCTGGGCAACAAGAGTGAAACTCTGTCTCAAAAAAATAAATAAGTAAAACAAAATATACTCTATGAACACCTACTTTGCCATCGTCCTAGACAAGCGCTGTCCAATAGAATTTTCTGGGTTATTTTTTCCTTTCTTTTAAACATTTCAAATATTTGTACAAAGTATAAACTTTGGGTTTAGTAGAACAAAAAAAAATGTGTTATGCTAAACATTTTTGTTCTTATAAGCAATTTTCTAATTTATAAGAATTGAAAAAATTTTTTTAAATTCTTTTGAGATTTTTGTAACCAAAAAAAAAAAAAATGCTGAATTTTATGAGTAGACTCCCTTTAATTAATGTTTGAATAATAAAAGTGGTGACAAGTGCTACCAGAGAACTCTTCAATCTTTGTGTCAACGTCTAATAAGTAGCTGCCCTAATTATTTTGGATTGTTGGAATGATTAAAATAAGTTTTATGGCAAGGTAAACTTTATATCATAAGTATCATTTATATCATAAATCATAGTTTACCTTGCCATAAAACTTTATCTGTTATTTGCAGTATAGTGTCTAGATTCTATGTCTCATGTTACAGACTCACATGGTTCCAGTATGCATGTCCAGATTTTTTCTTTTTTTTTTTTTTTTTTTTATTTTAAGAGACAGGGTCTCCCTCTCTGCCGCCCATGCTAGAGTACAGTGGTGTGATCATGGCTCACTGCAGCCTCTAACTTCTGGGCTCAAATGATCCTCCTGCCTTGGCTTCCTAACATGCTGGGATTACAGGCATGAGCTACCACACCCGACCCCAGATCAATTTTTTAAACTAAAAATAATAAGCCATTTAATTTAGCTAAAACAAGTTATCAGGTTCTTTTATTAAGTTCATTTGGAACACGTGGATTTTGATGTTGTATTATCTCAATATGGTTATAAATTGTTCTTAATTCCCTGCGTGCAAGATGATCATGTATGTTTCTGCTGAGCTTGCTGTCCTATACTGGGTTAAGGCATCAAGATACAGGATTATCTAACTTATAAAATGGGAAGGGGAATTCCTCTCAGAATTTTGGATAGTCAATGAGTTAATGACTATAAGAGCTTTGATCTGTAGAGCGCATTACAAATTTGGTAAATTTTTGAAAAATGTCATTAACAGATTCCTCCAGTCCGTATGAAGCCATAAAATGTTTTAGAAATCTTTTTCCATTTCGCAACTCCTAAATATTATAGGACAAATTCCAGTATAGTGAATTTTAAAAGAACGTTTAAATTATTTTCGAATAAAAATAAGACCTTACTTGGAACTTTAGGGACTGTTTCTTTCTTTGTATTATTTATGCATGGTGAGTTATTGAAGGGAAGATAGAGCTACAGAGTGTCTTTCTGCTTTCCCTTAAGTATGGTTGTAATGAAATTTGAGCTATATTCAAATTTTCATGGTTACAAACACTTCTAGAACAATTAGGTTGAGATCAGTCTCAGGAAAAAAAAAAAAAAAAAAAAACCTGTTACTAAAAGATGCTGTGAAGGGAGTCTTTTGGTTCTTTATTTGCTTTCTGAGTGCTGTTGAGTAATGAAGTTAATAGTAGTTTTTTCTTACTCAGGATTTAGATGGTAATCTCCTTGACTCCTGGGAAGGGGTAAGAGTGCAATGCCTTTGGTGCTTGAGTGACGGGAAGACTGTTCTGGCATCAGATACACACCAGCGAATTCGGGGCTATAACTTCGAGGACCTTACAGATAGGAACATGTAATTATTTTTTGTTTCCATTAAACAACAATTACCTGCTTTATATTAAAACGTGTAGTGGAACTTGCCTTTTCACAGTTTTCATGTTTTTTGTTTTGGTTTGCTTGGTAATTTGGATTGGTGGTCACATGGTACTTAGTAATCATTAACTCAGATTCATCTCAATTGAAGTATAGTGTGTAATAGTGATTATAGGCAAAATTGTCATACTTAAGCTAGTACATCTTATATATTGATAATTTGAATGTCTTGACTCTTAATATGTTTTTGACAAATTATTTTCTGGTTCCAGAGTACAAGAAGATCATCCTATTATGTCTTTTACTATTTCAAAAAATGGCCGATTAGCTTTGTTAAATGTAGCAACTCAGGTATGTTTATTAGTATAATTTTCTGAAAAATTTGGCTTAGTACAAGTTTTATTTTCACTGTTATTTTCAATGTATTTATATTAACAAAATTTTGTACTTACCCTTAAATTTTATTGCATGTGTTTGATCCTTAAATGTGTAGAATATTGGTATTTCACATAATAGAAAATGAAGATATTTCATCAGGCAAAGGGACATTTACATATGCTTTTTAAAATTTGTTTGAGTTGAGGTAGAGTAAATACCTGTATTCTCCTTTGCCTGCAGGGAGTTCATTTATGGGACTTGCAAGACAGAGTTTTAGTAAGAAAGTATCAAGGTGTTACGCAAGGGTTTTATACAATTCATTCATGTTTTGGAGGCCATAATGAAGACTTCATCGCTAGTGGCAGTGAAGGTAAATTGTGTCCTTATCAGGTTACATATGTTGATATTAAAGTCTGTAAATCTCAATTTGTGAAGGCAGTCACATCTCCAAGAAAATTCAAGGTAGTAAATTAAAATTATTTTATTTATCCAATACATGGTTAATTTCTGTCTGTAATGACCTAAGCCCCCGTATTATCACAAATTGTTACATACTGTCATGTATTACTTTCTTCTTTTCTGTAATGACCTAAGCCCTCCATATTGTCATGGATCAGCAGTGCTTATTCTGACCATGTAGCAGAGTGTTTGGTGCATGTGTCAAATCAAGATTTAGTTAAATTATTATACTTTGATATGTTGACTTGTATTTTTATGGGACTGATGGTTTTTAAGGGTTGGTAGTGTCTGGAAAATCAAGGTTAATTATGATGCTTTACCTGAACTTGGACAGATTTAACTATAGTTCTTCAGTATTTCTTCAGTGGTCACCAGAGTTAATTTGAGTTTGATAATTCTTAAGATTTTAGGAAAGCTGAAATTAAGTAAATTCTTCCTACTACTACAATTTTGAATAAACTTGTTCTCTAATCTAAAAGTGTCAGTATTCCAGACAGGAATATGCCTAAAGCCACTCTGATTTAAAGTGTGAATTGTTTAGAAGATGCAAGCACAAATAAGTGAGGCAGTAATAAAATTTAGTGTACTTTTTAAGGTGATAGGAACCTAACTAGTTGCAAATTATTGCACATTTTTATTCAACACATTTTTCTTGAATACCCACTGTACAGTTCTAGGTACCATAAAAGCAAATTATTGAAGTCACCTTTTTTGGCCAGGCATGGTGGCATACACCTATAATCTCAACACTTTGGGAGGCCTAGTTGGGAGTATTGCTTGAGGCCAAGAGTTCCAGACAAACCTGGACAACATGGCTAGACACTGTCTCTACAAAAAGTAAAAAATATATACTGAATCTGGTTTTATAAGATAGACCAAGGAATTAGATTATGTTATGTTCCACTTATTGTATGTATAAGATGTTTACTGTCCCTGTCTTGACAAAAAACTGATGTTGGTAGATAAGCGGATCATAAAGTGCACATGAGGTTTTCCTTTAAGAATAAGGCATATTTAAGGATTGGGACAAAGAAAGACATTTAGAGATTTATATTTTAACATCAAGCATATAAATTCATCTATTCCTTTCCTTTCCTTTCCTTTCCTTTTCTTTTCTTTTCTTTTCTTAAGTGCAGTGGCACGATCTTGATGCAACCTCCACCTCCTAGACTCAAGCAGTCTCTCCATCCTCAGCCCCTCAAGTAGCCCCAAGGAATTTTTGTAGAGATGGGGTTTCACTGTGTTGCCCAGGCTGGTTCGAACTCCTGAGCTCAAGCAGTCCACCTGCCTCAGCCTCCTGAAGTGGTGGGATTACAGGCGTGAGCCACTGCGCCCCGCCTGAATTCATCAGTTCTTTCTTTCCACCAAAAATCAGTGTCAGATGAGATTGGGAGGAAAGAAGAGTGATTTGTTAGGTAGCAATTGGGAATTTACTTTTTTCCAGTCAGGAAAAATCTACTAGATTCTCTATTGGCTTTTTGTTTTGTTTTGTTTGTCTGTTTTTAATATATCGTGGGAGATAATAGACATTAGTTTCTAATTAAATTTTCCTGTGGTCTAAATATGTTAAGCCTTCTTGCTTTAAAATTCCTCCTATTTATGAGATGTCTTCTCTCATGGTCTGTTCAATCCTGCTTCTGGCAGGTTTTCTTTCTCTTAATTATCTCTTAATTATGCCTGAGAATCCCGTACAGCTCTTTCTAAAAATATGTACCCTAGAGGTACTTCAAATTATGTATGGCTACCATTATGCCTAGAAAAGCCAAACTTTTTTTAAGCCCAAACTAACTTAGAACCAACCCTGACGAATACTATAATTAAACTACATTATCTTCTGGTTTAGGGCTACCTATTAGACCACTGTCAAGTACGGAGATTAGTCGTCTTATGACTCAAGTGATTTACAATGGTTTTGAAAATGTTTTGAACATCAATCAGATGTAGTGAGTATATTATCTCCCAGGATGACCACAGTAATCCATTTGCCATTTATTTGTAAGGAATATATTTCAATGACCCTCCAAATCCCCAAATATGTAAGTGCCAGTATAAAATAGAGCAATTAAAAAACCTTTTCCCAAAAAAGTTGTACCACTACTCAAGCCTTTTCACTGTGCTGGCAATATGTAGAAAAACTGGACTTATTTTTTTACCTTTGCATAAGCAATAGATTTCTCAAATTGATACAGCAAACAGAACTTGATGATAAAGCCTGTCATTTTGACCTTGATTACTTCAAATCCTGTTTTTCCTGCCTTTCAGCAAATATGCTTCTTGAATATATATTCACAAAAACATTTTCCACCAAATAGAGAAATATTTCAGTTGCATTCACACTTTAACCCTGTGGTCCTTCTCTTTGTGGACCTCTTCAGTTTAGGAAGGAAATACAGCTAATCTGTCTTTACTTTTTTTTTTTTTTTCTAATTTCATTTCATGTAAGAAAAAAATTATTTTCAAAAATTATTGAGCAGCCGATACTTCTAAGAAGATAAATTCAGTTTTTTAATTGGTGCCTTTTAGCTTTTGCTTCACACATACACACACAAAAAGTTCAGATGCAGTTCCAGCTTTTTATCTTCATGTCAGAAATGTTGAAGCTAAGGCACATCCTCTAAGGTTTCCTCAATTGGCAGTACACCCACTGACAGTTTGCACACTGGCCACATACTTAACTGATATATCATTAAGTTACACACCTTTCTAATTTGCCCTGGGATTCTGCCCTCTGTTCAAGAACTGTCGCCTGTACTTAATCTCATCACAGTAATAAATGGTGTTTATTCCAAACACCTTTCCATATACAAATATATTTAATCCTTACAACAACATGATATGAAGTTTGTGTCCCCATTTACAGGTGAAGGGTTGTAAAGAGTGAGTAATTTGCCCAAAGTTGCCCAGCTAGTCAGTGTTGGAGGAAGGATACAATGTTGAGTAGTCTGATTCCAGAGCCCATACTCTCAACCAATACTCTCTATACTATGTGGCTAGTTTTTTGAAGATTAGTTTATTACAAAGAAACAAAGCTGTAGGGGATTTTGATTGTTGTGGTCACTTCATGAGATTATAGTCTGCAAAGCCATATCATGATGCAGATAAGGGACCATTGTCTACTCTCACTAGTAAGCTCTTGAGCAGGGCTGCTGGATGTGAATCCCAGCTTTACCATTTACTAACTGTTAACCACGAGCAGACCACTTAACCATAACCTACGTTTCAATCACCATTAAAAAGAGGATAAGCAGGCCGGGCGCAGTAGCTCATGCCTGTAATCCCAGCACTTTGGGAGGCTGAGGTGGGCGAATCACGATGTCAGGAGATGGAGACCATCCTGGCTGACACGGTGAAACCCCATCTCTCTAAAAATACAAAAAATTAGCCAGGCATGGTGGCACGCGCCTATAATCCCAGCTACTCGGGAGGCTGAGGCAGGAGAATCGCTTGAACCCAGGAGGCAGAGGTTGCACTGAGCCGAGATCTCGCCACTGCGCTCCAGCCTGGGTGACAAAAGTGAAACTCCATCTCAAAAAAAAAAAAAAAAAGATAAGCAGAATACCCATTTTATGGGATAGTGATGAATATTAAATAATATGCATTAAGTACTTGATACCTAGTACTTTGCAAGCACCCAATAAAGGTTTAGCTGTTGTCTTCATTTTTGCTTCATTATTCAATTTGGATACATTGCTTTTCTGTTACTTCTCATTTCCATAGAATGTATCACCATCTCTCTCCTGGATTTGTTTATTTTCAAAGGCCTTGATTTATAATTCTTCATTACTCATGTATTGACAGAATATTGCAGATAGTTTTTTGTGTGTGTGACTTGATGAGAGCTGATCATCTTTTAACAGGAAAAAAGTGTATATTTAAACGTTTTTTCATAAGGTAACATGTTAAACTATTCATGGTATATTTATTTTCCCCTTAAGTTCTAGTAAAGAGTCTTGTTCTGTGTGCAGTGAATGATAAATTTAAGATCAGTCAGTTGGTTTTATTAATGTCAAACTTTTCTGTGAATTACCATATGTTCAGATCACAAGGTTTACATCTGGCACAAACGTAGTGAACTGCCAATTGCGGAGCTGACAGGGCACACACGTACAGTAAACTGTGTGAGCTGGAACCCACAGATTCCATCCATGATGGCCAGCGCCTCAGATGATGGCACTGTTAGAATATGGGGACCAGCACCTTTTATAGACCACCAGAATATTGAAGGTAATACCATTGTATAATATTACTATGTTTTGTCCAAATGAAACGTTGCTTGGCTTATGACAAACTTAAAGCAGTTTTAAGTAGCAGTTTATTTAAAGTGTGGTATATGATTTCTCTCTTTTACATATTGTACCCTATCTCAGGCCACAGAATGAGTTTAAGTAATCTAAGAGCCAATAGTGTAGTGGTTGTTTTCGGGGGGACAGTGAAAAGAATAAGCTGGAATATGATACCTCATTGACATCCAGTTAGCTATTTAGTAGTTTCACTTTTAAAATCTTACTTTTTGAAAATCTTGCTTCATCATGCTACCTAAATGTAATATTGTAGGAAGCATTTTATACACATGAAACTAACCATTCAAAATTTGAACAACTTTAGATATTAAATATCTTCATTATGGATTTTACTGTTTAATGTCTGTTTACACCATGCATCATACTAACATGAGTTGTGTTTAATGGATAGGGAAAGAGAAGAGAACTAAAATTGATCATGTACCTGTGTGCCAAGCAGCATGCTAATCCCTTTACATGTACTACCTTGCATAAAGTCTTCATAGTCCTATAAGGGAAGTATTTTTATCATTATTTTTAGAGATAAGGAAACTGCAGCATGGCAAAACTAATTCATTTGTTGAGTGCCATCAGGTCTTCAAGTCTAAGTCTGAAAGGTTTTTTCCACCACTTTGAGATACTTGGGGATGAAGAAAGGCCAAAATATAAGGCTAACAGTTAAGGCCAAAAGCTTAATTGAACACGATATATCAGTACTACAGCAAAGAGGTAATGAGAAACTTCATGTCAATGACTCACTCTTAAATAGAGCGTGTAAAATGTTTAGTTTGCTTAGAAGAAAGCAGTTTATCTATAAACAGATTTTTTCTTAAGCATGTCCCACCTAAATTTTTTTTTTTTTTAGTGTGAAAGATGACTAATTGCTCTCAGTTAAGTGATTCTCTGTGGAGGAGGGTTATCGGAGTAGCTTGTATGGTTTGAAAAAGTATATTCCCTATACTTTTGTCTCTGTGGTACAGACTGTAGAAGGCTTGACCACATCTCACTGGCTGGTAAGGATATGCAATCAGAGATGAGAATACAAAACACGAAGAGCACACGGGTCAAAATTTTGAGAACTACTATTCGTTTGCCCAGAACCTTGAAGGGCCTTTTTGTATTTGTAGATCACTACCTGACATTCTAACATTCCTCTGGGAAATCAACTAAGACCAGAAATCTTCACCTTCTTGTGTTGTCCTGTTTGGGTTTCAACCAAAGGCCTGCAAACCCAAAGTCTTTATAGATCTGCAACTGTGGTTCAATCTGTGCTTTTCTCATTTTATTAGTCATTTGGAAGTTATTTCTTCAAATAAACATACTTGGTTTAAAGAAGTAGGAAAATACTAGGTATGTAGTAACAGATTTACTCCAGAAGAGGATATGTTTTATGCCTCCATAGCAATGGAATAAGAGTGTGCTGCTATTTGGTGAATCTGACTAATGTAGACCCTCACCTCGGTGAGTGAGCCAAATTTTGGCTAATTTGTAGGATCTGGGTCCAGTTCAGCAACTCTCCATTGTACTTTGCCAACATGGGTGTAGCCCTAAAATGATTGTCATTTTCACCTGAAATAAAGAAAAACAATACTTGTATATTCAGATATTTGGCTATATGTCCCTTTTGCAAGTTATCTTCTGGAATATTCCCCTTCCACCCCCAAAACACTTTCTTTTTTTTCCTTTTTTTTTTTTTTTATTTGAGATGGAGTCTCACTCTGTCGCCCAGGCTGGAGTGCAGGGGCGCCATCTCGGCTCACTGCAAGCTCCGCCTCCTGGGTTCACACCATTCTCCTGCCTCAGCCTCCAGAGTAGCTGGGACAACAGGCACCTGCCACCACGCCCAGCTAATTTTTTGTATTTTTAGTAGAGACGGGGTGTCACTGTGTTAGCCCGGATAGTCTCGATCTCCTGACCTCATGATCCGCCCGCCTCAGCCTCCCAAGATGCTGGGATTACAGGCATGAGCCACCACGCCCGGCCCCCGAAACACTTTTTCTAATTAAAGTAATACCTATTTAGAATAGAACTTAATGAAAAATGTAGATGAGGCTAAATAAATCAATATTTAAAAATCAAAATACAGCCAGGCATGATGGCTTGTGCCTGTAATCCTAGCTACTTGGAAGGCTGAGGCAGGAGGATCCCTTGAGTCCAGGAGTTTGAGGCTTCAGTGAGCTACGATCATGCCACTGCACTCCAGCCTAGGAGACAGAATGAGACCCTGTCTCTGAAGGTGAAACAAAAAAGGAAAATTTAACACAGTAAAATACTGTGAGTCATTTAAATAAAAATGTTTCACTCAACTCCATTTCAAAAGGGATAAATTTTAACAGAATTATGGACTATAAATAAAATTTTATTTTAACAGAATTAAGTTTGTGGGGTTTTTTATGTTTGTTTGTTTTGAGATGGAGTTTTCCTCTTGTTGCCCAGGCTGGAATGCCATGCGCAATCTCGGCTCACCACAACCTCTGCCTCCTGGGTTCAAGCAATTCTCCTGCCTCAGCCTCCTGAGTAGATGAGTGATTACATCACCATGCCCAGCTAATTTTGTATTTTTAGCAAAGACGGGGTTTTTCCATATTGGTGAGGCTGGTCTCAAACTCCTGACCTCAGGTGATCCACCTGTCTTGGCCTCCCAGAGTGCTGGGATTACAGGCGTGATTTTTTTTTTGAAGGATGCATAAAATGGAATAGGACAAAGTACTGATGCATGCTACAGTATGAATGGACCTTGAAAACAGTATGCCAAGTGAAAAACAGTATGCTAAGTATACAGTGAATGGACCTTGAAAACAGTATGCTAACAGGACACGAGAGACCATATACTGTGATTCCATTTATATGAAATGGTCTAGAATAGATCTATAGACAACATAGATATAGTGATTACTTAGGGCTTGGGGAGGTGTTTGACTGCTAATGAATGTTGAAAATGTTCTAAAATTGATTGTTAATGGTTGTATAATTCTGTGGATACACTAAAAACCATTGAATTTTACACTTTTTTTTTTGTTTTTTTGTTTTTGTGTTTGTTTCTGTTTTGAGATGGAGTCTTACTCTGTTGCCCAGGCTGAAGTGCAGTGGCGCAATCTCAACTCACTGCAACCTCCGCCTCCCAGGTTCAAAGTGTACACTTTAAATGGTTGCATTGAATAGTATATGAATTATATCTCAAAAGTATGAGATTCTGAGGCTAGGCACAGTGGCCAGTGCCTGTAATCCCAACATTTTGGGAGGCCAGGGCAGGCAGATCGCTTGAGCTCAGGAGTTCAAGACCAGCCTGGGAACATGGTGAAAGCCCATCTCTACAAAAAAATACAAAAAGTAGCCAGGATGGTGGCAGGTGCCTGTAATCCTGGCTACTCGGGAGGCAGAGGTGGAAGGATCCCTTGAGCCGAGGAGGCAGAGGTTGCAGTGAGCCCAAATTACATCACCAGCCTGGGTGACTGAGTGGGACCCTGTCTCAAAAAAAATAAAAGCATTAGATTCTAACATGATTATTCACTTGGGTTTCTTCAGTATTCAAAATAATCATGAATTTAGATCGTAATATATGGTCTAAGACATGATATACACACGTTGTTTTAATGAGTATGATGAAAGTATCAAGAATTTGCTTTGATTTTTTATGATAGTATAATTTTGTAATGTCATAATGCTACTTTTGAAACTTTCTAACTGGTAACTTTTTTCTCTCCTTCCCCTCTTTTTCCTCTCCATCCCCCTCCCCGCCCCTCCCCATACATTTCATCTTGTCTTCATTCAGAGGAATGCAGTAGCATGGATAGTTGATGGCGAATTTGGAGCAGACGACTTCTGTTTAACTTAAAATTAGTCGTATTTTAATGGCTTGGGATTTGGTGCAAACAAACATGATTGATAGCTGGACAGACATGCTCGTCATGAAAAAAGAACCATTTCTGAAGCCCGATTGGGGCCAAACATTTACACCTTGCTTCATAGTAACCAGTTGAGATGAAGCACGTCGTTAGAACGTTGTTGGACACCATGTTGAATTATCCCCCCATCGGTTGTGAAGAACTGTGCTACATTCAGGCTTACCCATTGAACTCAGTATATATATTTTTTTCCTTCCTGTCTTTTGTCTGGCAGGATACCATTCTTGTTGCTCTTCTGTGTAATGAAGTTTAAATGCTTGTTTGGAAAACTTTATTTAACAGTTTAGAAGGCTTGATAGAAAGAGTGCATTAGTCTGAAGAGTATACATTGGATAGGAAAGAATTTCCTTCTTTTGTTTCTCCAAATCTTTCCGCCTTATTTAGCTTGAGATCTTTGCAGCTTGGTTCATGGATTCTAGCCTTGCCCGTTGCGCAGTATATACTGATCCAGATGATAAACCAGTGAACTATGTCAAAAGCACTCTCAATATTACATTTGACAAAAAGTTTTGTACTTTTCACATAGCTTGTTGCCCCGTAAAAGGGTTAACAGCACAATTTTTTAAAAATAAATTAAGAAGTATTTATAGGATTAAAGTGACTTCATTTGTATACATGTGGAATCTAAACCAGCTTAAAAACAGTTTCCTCAATGACTTAGATACGCAGTATAACTGAAGCTCTTCTGGAATACCACATGAGACATGGTCAGAAACAGTGCTTGGAAGGACGTTACACAGGAAATTCAGAGTAATGCTTTGAAGATTTCCCCCCTTTTGTTTTATTCCTGAAGGAACATCAGTACCCGATCTTGAAGAAATTCAAGATTCAAAAAGAATTTTAAATACACCAACATGAGAGATCAGTAGTCAGTTGGTTTTCAGTAAAGCTTGTTCCAAGTTGTTCTCAACTTAGGAAGTAATTTTGGTGTGATCTAGCAAAAGAGTAGAAATCAACAGATATAACCACTTTGGAGGTTTATAGTATAATTGAAATTATTAGAAGAATTCAGCAGGTTACAGACATACTTAAACTGGGATTAAAACCTCATAGTCATTTCTCTTAACTGCCCTTAATATTTTGACATATAGGGATACATAAATTTAAAGAATATTTCTTCTCAGTTTTTTCAGATATTGCCATACTGAACCTCATTCTAAACTGGTGCTGTGGATAGTCTTTCCCTCTCCCCTCCTGTTTAAGGAAAGGTTTCCTTCATGGAAAAGCACTTTTAATTTTGAGAATTTCACATTTAAAATAAGCCAAAAACCTGATGTTCACATTGTGCTTTTAAACTCCGTAACACCTGAATACAATATAACATAGTCTCCCTTGAAATTCCCTCCCTTTTTCAGTAGAGGATAAATAGGGTGATCCCAGCTGTTGGAAAGAGAATGGGGATACCCCCAAAATAAGATTCTGGTGAAGAAAAAGTCTTGTACTAAGTTCCCCTTTAGGCATAGCCAAGTCTATAATATAATCATGATCATGAATAGACTCCTCCAGGATCCACAAAGAGAGAGGGCTTGGATGTCAAAAATTCTTCCATTGTGGGGTAGGTGGTTGGGGATGGGAGAAAGGGAAAAGTCAGGGAAAGGGAGAAGAAAGAAAAACACATTTGGCCTTAAAATAGCATGCATTCTCCCAGAAGCCCGTAGTAAAGAAAATGACAGATTGTGGTCAGCAGACTTATCAAATTGGTATGTAAAAGATTTCTTCAAGCTCCATTTTGCAGAGACCACCACTTAAGAGAATCCAAAAATTTCTGTTTTGATACTTCTAAGTTAAAATATATGTTACAGTTTATCTGGTACTTCATTTTTCTTAACTAAAATTATTTTTACTTTAAGCTTGAATAAAAATCTTCATTGGTAACTGTATGTAATTAAGTGGCAACTTCTCTTTACCTCAGTATAGTTAAAAACCATTCATATTTTAAGTGATTCATATATACCCTGAAGCCGTTAATACACCCCAGTCTCTACAGTAACATCACTAAATGTGGGCATAGAAACTCCACAGCTGTTTACAAATTTGGTTACAGTGTGCTATGGTGCATTTGTAACAGTGAGATTTGTGCCCATTCAGGGGCAATTTGGCACTCAGATTCTACTCTACTTCACCTAACCACCCCTAGATCTGAGTTTTCAGAGTGCTTCTGAAGTACAGTTAAAAAACACTTTTTAAAAAGTGGAGTAAAAGTGAGGCACATTTTACAAGAACATAACTCCTATTAAAACGGAGTAACAACTATGCAAAGGTTTCTATAGCAGCTAGGTGAGTTTGTTTTCCAGGTCTGTCTTAACTGGCAGCTTCCTGTATATACTGGTACTTTGCTGTGCCAATTTGCTGTAAACGTCTGTTTCATACATTTGCCATGCAGTGACTGTGCTAGAAAGGTGAAATAAATGGTAATAGAAGCCTAGAATTTTATGGTATAAGAAACTGATCGCAGGATTTTCGAATCCATAGCTATTAATTGAAAACTGATAGTGCTGTAGGCTCTGTAGTAGGCTTAAGAGTGATCTCATACTATGAAGCCAGCCACAGGATACTAACAAATGTATAAATTGAAAAGTACCAATACTTTTTGCACATAGATCAAAATAGAGTGGAGAATTTGGGCTCCAAAAATCAGGTTAGTAGGCTCATTTCCATGTGCTTAAAAATGTTTTTGTTGTTATGCACTGATTAAGGGCTAGAGCAAATATAAAATTAAATGTCTTTTTCCTCCACATAATTGGTCATTAATGATAAAATGTTGGACTTGGGGCTTACTGAGATTAGTATGTGGGTAGTAAAGAATTGGAGTGGGAGTTAATGGGGAGGGATGACAAAGCTTCAGCTTTGGTTTTTGTATTTTATTAGTCTTCATAACAGC
Organism: Macaca mulatta; assembly: GCF_049350105.2. Lineage (NCBI taxonomy): Eukaryota > Metazoa > Chordata > Mammalia > Primates > Cercopithecidae > Macaca > Macaca mulatta. Next base: position 82,050,408 of record NC_133406.1, on the reverse strand, counting down.
TACATTTCTGTTGCTCTTATTGGCCAGATAAATGTGTTACATTAAACCAGGTAAGTATTTTAAACAGAGAACATTTTATTTGCATATATCCCTACAAATTGGCCCATTTTATTGGGTGGGGGGGAAAAAAGGGATTCCCTAACTTTAAATAATTAGACTATCCTGCAATTGAAAGGAGAAAAAATCCAATTTTGGCAGTATTTTCTTAGTCTGAAAGAAACAGAAGTAGTAATATGGTGAATTTTATTATTAGGAGTGTTCTGCCTCTAGAGTGGCATTCCATGACATTAATAGAAAATCCTTCTTTCCCACCCCTCCCCATCCTGAAATTTTCTTTTTTAGGATGTTGGTTCCTGCAAACAAGAACTGACCCTATCACCTCTGCCTCACAGTGGGTAAATATATCGTACATCTCTTGAAAGGGAAAATATCCATGTCAGTTTCTTTCACAGTAGAAGAATGGCTGCTTTTGAATGGGGAGGAAAGAAGACATTTTTCTTAATATCCTTTTTGTCCCATCTCTAAAATGTATAAATATTTTGATTTGGTTTTACTTTAATTTCTCTTTCATAATTTAGCAACTCTCCTTTTGGGTTGCTCTCCAACACATTACTTCCATTTCAGAAACCATATCTGATTTAATATAAACTACTAACTTAAGAAGAGGTGAATTTGCATTTACACTTAGACACTTTCTAAAAACAGGGTGAACTTAATTGAAATTTTTCCAGTGTTGTTAAGCTATTGTTATAGTAGCTGCCCTATAGTTACAAAAATAAAAACTATAAAAACCCATCCCCTATCTACTTAATCCAGATAGCCTGGATTTAACAAAACTAATAGTATAAAAATGTGTGTGTGTGTGTGCTGTGTGTGTGTGAGAGAGAGAGTACTTGATTCATTAAAAAGTCCTGGAAACAGCTGTTCTAGGATCTTGTCATTTTTACTAAAAGTCTCGTGCACATGTGAAGTGCCCTCTGAGTTTAAGGTTTGGTTAATACTGGTATATTTTTATAAGATTGAAATTGTGTCCCCATCTTTAACCTAAACATTTTCGTTATCAGGGTCAATGTGCTAGAACTGAATTGTAACATTTTTAGGCACAGATGGAAAAAATGTTATTGGCTCCTTGAAAATGTGTGTGTGTGGCGAGGGGAATAGATCCACAAAAGCATGTATGTACTTACAAACCAAGCTGTAGAGATCAAGAAAAGAACTTAAGTGTTGATCTCAAGATATCTAAATTGTCAAGATTTACATGGCATTGTGGTGGAACTAGTTAACACTTAGAGCTTTTGGTATGTAATAACTATTTGCTATGGACTGATTAAATGTTTCAAAAGATTGTGTTCTTCAATTTTGGTGGGTTTTGAATTTTGTTTTTTTAACTGCCTCTCAGATTATATTTAGTTAGTTTAAATTTCTTTGCTTTGTTCATTAAAGTATAAAAACTTCAGGTCTCTGATATTTATTTTCACTTGTTTACTAATTATTTACAAAACACCCTTTGTTGACTTTTATTTTATAAATGTGTAGTGTATTAAACGTCTTTAAATTTTTGTTCAGTTGAAACTACATTAACTTTGATTTGCTTTACTGGGATTTTTTTAAATACACCTTTTCCATGTCAGTGCGCAGCACTTAACCAATCATTTGTATTCCCTTTCTTTCAATTCAATAAACAGAATGAATACCTAAATAATTCTTGGTGTGTTACATCTCCTAATATCCATTAATCTGAATGTTTAAGTAGTACTCTTTTTGCCTAAAACAATTGATTTGCTGAATTTTTATGTATTTTAGAGTCTCACTATGTTGCCCAGACTGGACTTGAACTGCTGGGCTCAAGCTAATAGCTCCTGACTCAGCCTCTCAAAAGTGCTGAAATAACACACACAAGCCATCATGCCTGGCTATGATTTGCCGAATTTGCCTTCCGTATATGTACCTGGAGTTTGTGAGTGATAACTAAAGAAGCAGTGGTTAGTCTGTTGAGATCATCTTTTTTTTTTTTTTTTTTTTTTTTGAGACGGAGTCTTGCCCTGTCGCCCAGTCTGGAGTGTGCAGTGGTGCGATCTCAGCTCACTGCAACCTCTGCTTCCCGAGTTCAAGTGATTCTCCTGCCTCAGCCTCCCAAGTAGCTGGGACTCTCGGCGCATGCCACCACGCCCAGCTAATTTTTGTATTTTTAGTAGAGACGGGGTTTTACCATATTGACCAGGCTGGTCTCAAACTCCTGACTTCATGATCCACCTGCCTCGGCCTCCCAAAGTGTTGGGATTACAGGCGTGAGCCACCGTGCCTGGCCTGGGATCATCTTTTTAAGGGCCATTGTGCATACATGGATAAACTTAGAAAAATTTTAGGAGCATTTGCATTTCAAAGGAATTGCATGCCCTATTTTTGTTCAAAAATAAAGTTCAAATGTGAAAAATAAGTATTTGGCAGCCAACTAGTGGTGAGTGTAGCTGTGAGTGGTATTGCTTCCTTAGTACTGCTCACGGCTTAGAAAATCATGGTTTTCAGCTTCCTCTGATTAACAGGAAAGAGAAGGGAGAAGTTTTTCTACTTGTTTTCCGTAAGTTCAGCTATACTTTAACAGCAGGTTTAGCTAATTTAGTCAGATTATTCATCTACATTTAGAGTTTATGCCAATTCCCAGGACCAGGTATAGAAATTTTCTCAGCCTTAAATCTGAGAGTACAGATTTTTATTTAAAATACAATCTGGCTGGGCAGAGTGGCTCACGCCTGTAATCCCAACACTTTGGGGGGCTGAGGCAGGCAGATCACCTGAGGTCAGGAGTTCAAGACCAGCCTGACCAACATGGCGAAACCCCATCTCCACTAAAAATACAGAAATGAGCCAGGTGTGGTGGTGGGCGTCTGTAGTCTCAGCTACTCGGGAGGCTGAGGCAAGAGAATTGCTTGAACCTGGAAGGCAGAGGTTGCAGTGAGCCAAGATTGCGCCATTGCACTCCAGCCTGAGCGACAGTGCGAGACTCTGCCTCAATAATAAAATACAGTCTAATTCTCTTCCACTTAAGCAAAAGAAAAACTGGTATTACATCATTTAATGACTTCTCTTTTCCAAAAAATCTAAAACTGTTAAGGAAGATTCAACAAACAAGTATTCCCCTCATAATATCACATCTTTCAAGAATCTTTGTTGTTGGTTTTGTGGCAGTGGGCTCTTCGCCCTCAAGCTTGATTAGCCTACTTAAATGAGCTTGCTATATATGAAACATTCTGGTCATGTACTTAAAGTTATTAAATCAGTTATTAAATCAGCATGTCATTATAGCTAATGTGGGAATCAAAAGGACAAATAGCAAATTTTCAATCAAGTTTATTTTGTTGTGTTTTGTTTTTTGTTATTCTCAGATGAGACAAGTTTTAACTTCCCTTTCTGATATAAGGAGTAGTGGCTTCCTTGGTCATGATATTAAAGTTGGTGCAATTTTATGTACATTAGTCCCTCCTATATGATTTAAGACTTTAGAATTCTTTCATACGCTCAGGAAAGACATTTAAAACAATTAGCCATGGTGATAGAACATATCTAGAATAAAAGTGATTCACTGCAACTTTAGCTTTTTTAAAAAAACAGAAGAAAATGAATATGCTAAATGTTCACAGAATATGCTAAATGTTCATTTAGCATATTCATTTATTTAGAAAAAAAGCCTGTGTGGCTTTTTTCCCTACTGTTTTTTGAATATAATTAAGAAGTAGAGCTACACATTGGATTGGAAATTGTATTCCAAATAGTTTCCAAATGTTGAATAATTTTCCCTCATCCCCCATAGCTGAAGAATATCAGTTTGTGTCCTAAGCATTCAGAAAAGGGATCCATGATTTTATTAACATCAACAAAACTTTCTAAAAATCATTTTTAAAGAACAGGCAGATGCACTTCTGATAGGAAACAAAATATATTTTGGATCTGTATGCTATATTCTGAAAAGGAACATAAACTTTAGATGAACATGCCTGAACCTTTCACAGGTATGTATGTTTTAAGTGGGCTTTTTTGTCCCATTAATGGATTTGCATGAAAAGACCTTTTCAGTAAGTTGCTGTTAACTTGTACACAAAAAAACTAAACTAACTTGGTTTTCCTTTTTCTTTCTATACTTCCTCTTAGCAAAAGTAAACAATTGGAGTGCCTGTTAGATGCCAGGCACTAAGCTAAGCATTTCACATACATTATTTAACTGTCTACTGTATACAAGTATTACTGCTCACTATTTTCCAGGTGATAAACTCAAGGTTGAAGATATAACCTGTTATTCCAAAGCCTGCAATTTAAATCCAAATGCATGTGAGACTCAGTTGGGGGCTTTTCTAAGTTTCAGATTTCTGAGGCACCTGTCAGATCTCAAATCAAAAGGGAGATCTGGAGTGTGTGTGTGTGTGTGTGTGTGTGTGTGTGTGTGTGTGTTAACACTCCAGGTAATTTCATTTTTAAATTTTTTTATATAGAGATGGAGGTCTCACTTTGTTGCCCAGGCTGGTCTCGAACTCCTGGCCTTAAGCAGTCCTACCACCTTGGCCTCCCAGAGTGCTGGGATTATAGGTGTGAGTCACTGCTCAAGACAAGGTAATTTTATGCTGTCAGCCTGGTACCAATTCAGTTGTTGGTGTTTGAAAACCACAAGACCATTATGCTACGTTACATCAGTGAAAAGAACAAAAAGCAGGAGCAAGAGGGGCATTCAGAGGAACTAACCACAACATTAATTATACACATACACCTATTTGGTTATTGAGCAGCAAGTATTCATTTGGGTGCTTACTGTAGGCCAGTCACTATGAGTGTGAGCCATTTATATGTATCCTCATTTAAATACCAAGGTAGCTTTGTGGGGCAGATATGCTAATTCTCATTTTACAAATGAGGGAAATAGGCTTTAAAAGGTATACGTATGAAGGAGCTGGGACTCAAACCTAGGTGCCTCTGAGTTCATGTTTTTAGTCACTACACCATATAATATTTATTTGGTGTCTATAGATGGCCACTTACCTTGGAAAAATTGACTGTTAAGACTTGTCAAAGATAAATGAAAAGTTTAAGGCCCCACTTTGATTCTAGTGAACTGCTTAACTGACAGAAGTAAATGACACTTGAAATTAGGAGACTCCTTCACATTGATTGCTTCGGGGTTTTTTTGTTTTTTTGTTTTTAAACAGTCTCGCTCTGTCACCCAGGCTGGAGTGCAGTGGCAGGTCTCAGCTCACTGCAACCTCTACCTCCCAGGTTCAAGCGATTATATCATGTCTCAGTCTCCAAGTAGCTGGGACTAGACACGCACCACCATGTCTGGCTAATTTTTATTTTTTATTTTTATTTTTATTTTTTTTGAGATGGAGTCTCGCTGTGTTGCCCAGGCTGGAGTGCAGTGGTGCAATCTTGGCTCACTGCAACCTCTGCCTGCCAGGTTCAAGCGATTCTCCTGCCTCAGCCTCCCGAGTAGCTGGGATTACAGGCACCTGCCATCACACCCAGCTAATTTTTATATTTTTAGTAGAGACGGGGTTTCACCATGTTGGTTAAGCTGGTCTGGAACTGCTGACCTTGCCGCCCGCCTTGGCCTTCCGAAGCCCTGGGATTACAGGCATGAGCCACCGTGCCCCATTTTTGTATTTTTAGTAGAGACAAAGTTTCACCATGTTGGCCAGGCTGGTCTTGAACTCCTGCCCTCAAGTGATATGCCCACCTCGGCCTCCTAAAGTGCTGGGATTACAGGCATGAGTCACTGCACCTGGCCTGATTGCTTTAATTGTAAAACAGACTCAAGTTTTGTAGAGGGAAATCTCAACAAATTTTAATTTTTTTTCAAGAGACAGGGTCTTGCTCTGTTGCCCAGGCTAGAGTACAGAGATGTGATCATAGCTCTCTGTAACCTTGAACTCCTGGGCTCAAGCCATCACTCCACCTCAGCCTCCCAAGTAGCTAGGACTGTATAGGTGCCTATATCGGCTGAATTTTTTTTTTTAAGAGATGGGGTCTCACTATGTTGCCCAGGGGTGTCTCGAACTCCTGGCCTCAAGTGATCCTTCCACCTTGGCTTTCCAAAGTGCTGGGATTACAGGCATGAGCCACTGTGCCTGGCCTAGATACTTAATACTAAGGAATTGACAGTTTATATGTGACACTGCTACTATAGTCACGTGTGTTTTAAGAACCCTTATCTTACAAAGAAACATACTAAAATATTACAGATGTAATGAGGTCTGGGGTTTGCTTCAAAACGGAGGGCGGTGGAGGGCAAGGTAGGTGGTAGTTAATGGATAAAATAAGAATGACTGTAAGTTTATTTTTTTCTCTGCTGTTTGAATCAGCAAGTATGGCCATAAGTTGATTATTGTACCTGGTAAAATAGAAAATTACCAGCTAACATGGGTAAATCCTATTACTCTCTCCCAGAAAATTGGCAAATTTATATAAAGCTACCCCAGAGGATTCACCCTGCCCCACAGGTCTCTTCAGTCCTGACAGATATCAGTGGCAGTCAAATGTGTCACTTTTAACTGAGCAACACAAGAGGTTCACCTCTCACCCAGTTTGCATCCAACCTGTGAAATAAGATCTAGAAAACAGGAATTAAAGTGTATGTTCAACTAACTCACATTCTGACTAGATGCTAACGTTTAATGGGAACTGATATAGATGAAACCAAGATTGCTCCATAACGGATGTAGCAAACCAAACATACAGCAGAGGAAGCCACAGGCAAACCACTGAGTTCTCTCTCAGCCTGCCGATTCCGACCACCCACCCACCCACTCTTCTCCACCCAGCTTCAGAGGGAAGCAATTAAAAATAAAAGCAGCCTTTACCCAAGAACTTAGTAAAGAGCACCTGAGCTCAAAACCAAGTTAGCTCAGTGAACAGTCCCTTTAACATGTCCAGACCATGATTACTGTGATTACTGTAGTGAAGAATGATAAGCCGGAAGCTTTGAATGACCTTTGGTCATTAGACTGTATTTAGCTGAAGCAAAAAAAAGTTACTACCTTTTCAAACATTCATGAAAAATATGGCTTACATCCAAAAGGCTTCATTTACCAAGAATATTTCAATCTTTGCTATACTACACAGTAAAATAGTATATTTGCTTTAAAGTACATAAACTCAGGTGACAAAGATCCAGATATTGTAGAATTTCAAACCTTCTCTATCTTGCTGCCTTTTTACATATATTAGAATGTTTATTTAGATTTTGAGGACAACTAATTATACCTAGTATATATTTTTCACAACTACTTGACAAAGTATTACCTGTTAGCAAAGCTGATTTCTCCAGTCTCAAGCAAACCAATTATAGCCATTTCCTAGCCTAGCATGTCAGAATATTTCATAACGTGACTGCCTTGAAAACAAAGATGGTGAACTTTGATTATGTTGCTCCATTGCTGCTTCTCTGACTTAAAGGCCATCAGTTTGACTTCTTGCTGAAAAAGCAATAGAACACCACAATCAGGTTTACTTATTCACTCAACAATCATTTATTGTTTCTGTGTGCAAGGCACTGTGTTAGGTGCCAAGAACAGAAGAAGATACAAATATGAATAGGCATACTCTGCCCTCCAGCAACGTACAATCTAAAGAGAGATTAATTGCATACAAATAACTATAATACCAGCTAGAATGTGGTAAGTGCCACGGGAAATACTACTATGGGAAGCTTTCTTAGCTCTTAGCTTCAAAGACCAGGTCAGGTTTTGTTCTACTGTAGTCTGTGTCGCAGGCATGAAAAGGCAGCTGAGGGGACCTGCTAGGCTTTGATGAACTGAGCTGCATCTTGGATTTCGCTTCCTCTGCTCTCTCAGCTGAGGTTACGGTGATTAGCAAGGGCGGTTGCTACCACTGACAGGATAGAAGGAAAAAGGCAAGGGAAAATGATACGTACTAAAAAGATGCACATAGGAGTACTCGATACTAGTCTATGGACTGGGCCCTGGGTACTGCCATGGGGAAGAGGAGTGGTAAGGGAGAAAGAACACTGGACTAAGCATCAGGATTCAGATGTTCATAGTCACAACACCTTGAGCAATCTCTAGACCTCAGTTTGTCTTTCGGAGGAGGGAGTTAGGCAAAATGATCTCTAAGGTCCTCCACAACTCTCCAATCAATGAAAAGGGGAGAAAATTGATAGCATCTTAACCATGGCTTTTTTAAGTCAGTGCTTTTATCCCCCTTTCATTATTTGTAGAAGCGCCCCTAAAAAAATTTTTTTTAGCTGGGCGTGGTGGCTCACACCAGTAATCCCAACACTTTGGGAGGCTGAGGCAGGAGAATCGCTTGAGGCCAGTAATTTGATAGCAGCCTAGGCAACATAGCAAGACCTCTGTCTCTACAAAAAATGTTTTAAATATTCGCTGGGCACGGTGGTGTGCACCTAGTCCCAGCTACTTGGGAGGCTGAGGCAGAAGGATTGCTTGAGTCCAGGAGTTCAAGGCTGCAGTGTGCCATGATTGCGCCAGTGCACTCTAGCCTGGGGGACAGGGCAAGACCCTGTCTCTAATTTAAGAAAAAAAAAAAAAATTTAACTACAGTAATCCCCCACTTTCCTGGCTTTGATAGACAAGCAATACAAGAAGGGTTTTTGGGCCGGGCGTGGTGGCTCAAGCCTGTAATCCCAGCACTTTGGGAGGCCGAGACGGGCAGATCACTAGGTCAGGAGATCGAGATCATCCTGGCTAACACGGTGAAACCCCATCTCTACTAAAAAAAACACAAAAAACTAGCCAGGCGAGGTGGCGGGCGCCTGTAGTCCCAGCTACTCAGGAGGCTGAGGCAGGAGAATGGCGTAAACCCGGGAGGTGGAGCTTGCAGTGAGCTGAGATCCGGCCACTCTGCACTCCAAGCCTGGGCGACAGAGCCAGACTCCGTCTCAAAAAAAAAAAAAAAAAAAAAAGGGTTTTTGTTTTTAACCACAGTTAATGTTTCAGAAGTAAGGAGCTTCTGACTTTTGTTATAAACATGGCACCTTTCTGATTTGCTTAGCCTCAGCAACCTATGCCTGACGTACTGTAAACTGACAGCCAAAGGCTCTCTCAACTGCATGGGTCACTATTTTGATAACTGAGAATATCTGAATGAGAAGGTGAAACATTTTGGTCAAAAGTCCTCTACATGGCCGGGTGCAGTGGCTCACGCCTGTAATCCCAGCACTTTGGGAGACCAAGGCAGGCAGATCATTTGAGGTTGGGAGTTTGAGACCAGCCTGGCCAACATGGTGAAACCCCGTCTCTACTAAAAATACAAAAATTAGCCAGGAGTAGCTAGCTGCAATTCCAGCTACTTGGGAGGCTGAGGCAGGAGAATCGCTTGAACCCAGAAAGCAGAGGTTGCAGTGAGCTGAGATCACACCACTGCACTCCAGCCTGGGCGACACAGCGGGACCCCATCTCAAAAAAAAAAAAAAAAGATCTCTACCACCTTTGAGTTTAAGTAGTTTGTCTCTCAGTTGCGAGGATTTAAGTTCTCCAGCAGCTTCGTTGCTTTAAAAAGCTTGAGCAGAACATGAAGAGGCACAGGAAGTTAGGAGGAAAGGCAGAGTGAAGGGACTATTTTCTAAGCAAAAGCTGCCTCAGAGGGAAAAGGTATGAAAAAGAGATGCAAGAAAAGTAATGTCTGTTACACACCTTCTTGGCCCTGTGCCTGACAGAGACAGAAATATAAGATTACCACAAGGAGCAATTTCTGTGACCCCCAAAGAGCCCAACAGAGCCAAGTTCACTTTGCCTACCATTTCACCGTTACTTTTGTGTATTGCCATGGCACTACTTCCAGCCTTGAAACATGGTCTGTCTGTACAGGGAGTTTGGCTTAGTGGCTCCTTTGCTTCTGCCAAGGCTAGACCTAGTCCAGGACTAAAGGGACATGCAACCTTTAATCTTTTGGGGACCACACGCCCTGTTTAGCTACCCAATTATATCTCAACTAGAGTGAATAATACCTTTGGATTCTCCCACTGAACAGTCATGTTTTGCCCAAATGCCAGTGCTTAAGATAGCAACATTAAAGCACAAACTAGGACTGAGGATAAATTGCCAGGTTTATTTTACCCTGTAAGAGCTGGCAAACAGCTGAGGAGGTGAACTCCTCTCCCAACTGCAAGAGTTTACAATATAGCTCCAAGGAACAGAGTTTTGTTGTGTATTGCTATGTCCATGAAATGGCTTGTATTTGGTCTCCCAACTCACAACGTGGTCAGTGCAGAAGGATAGAAGGGTTAATCTGGCACCACGTGGCGCACCAAAAGGCTCAATTTCACGAACAGTGAATGACTACTCCTGCTTCCAACCTGATTGGCATCTTCTATCCAAACACATTAAAATACATTATCAGGGAGATCAAATACAATTGGAAAAACTACAATACGAAAACCAGACTGGCAAGAGCCAGTGGGGATTTTCTAGGTTTGGGGGTGATTATGGAGGTAGTGGCTTTTAAATGAAAGCTCTTGACAAAATATTTCCTTTCTATCAGCAGGAACTACATTGTACCTGGAGAAAATGGCTTATAAGGTTTCACAAATTGTACAAAGAAATATATATATTTTGAAATGCCATTTTCTGTTGACATTCTTGTGAAAAGACTTTTAGCTGACAGTCTCATAAATCTTTAAACCATATTAAATGAAGTTGCCACAACACAGGCAAAAAGGGTAATTAAATTTTTCTTCTTCTGTCCAGACCAACAGTGTTCTTTGTACTCTAACTTTTCAGTAGACCTGAAGGGCACCTTTCTTTGCTCGCTCATCTCTTCAGTTTGCCCTTTAAAGTGTGTTCTTTATTTCTTTGGCATGCAAAGCTGGGATGGCAGTCCCATTCCTACATACAAATAACCACCTTCGACATACAGATGATGAAAAACACCTTCAAGTGTTGGCATTCAGGCTAAAGTTGAGAACTAGAAATCTACAGAAACTCAATTCATAGTTTTCAAATACTTTATATGGTAAAAATACAGCAAAAATAGTTTTTTGTTCAAAGAGGAAAATAGATACTGCTATGGTCACGGTTCTAAGGATGGTTTAAGAAGCCTCTGGCTCCTCAGCTGTGCACTGTAGTGTGGGCTGACTCCAACCACGGCTTCTCCAGCTTCAGTCGTTTATCAAAGCTAAGATCATACTGTGGAAAGAAGAAATTAATGTTACTAATGTTTGCACAGGAACGTTCCTCCAGAGCCTGGTTTGTCCAGACTTGCGTCCCTAAGGTCCATGAAGGAACAATCATTTGAGTAAAAGACAATCATTCATACCCAAAGGAAAGAATATATCAGGATCTTTCATGTCCAAACTTTTTCACTAAAAAAGAGTGACTGGGGGTGGGGAGTTGGGGGAAGTATAACTTAAAACCTATGTTAGGCTATAGTTTAAAAAAAAACAAAAAACAAACAAACAAAAACCTAGTTCAGTCAGTTAAAAAAAACAACAAAACAAAACAAAAAAAAACACCTATGTCCAGAAAAAAAATTCTAAATTCTCTAGCCAGATACATACTGTTCTATGCCAACGCCTGGAACCTCTTCTCCCCATCCCAACACTCCATCAAAGCAGTAACTTCTTACTCAGGTTTTGTGACTAGCTCTACGGCACCTCGCTAGGGAAGCTGGCCTCTCAGCCCAGGGCAGTTGCACAGCCTCCTTCCACAGCTCTTCTTCCTGCTGCTATGGCTTACATGTTGTCTCTACCACTGGACTGTGAGCAACTCTGAGATGAGAGCAGGGCCCAAGCATCACCACTTTCATGTTCTACTAGCACCTGAGCCTGCAATGACCAAGCTCCAAGCTTTTACTGTAGGGATTCTGTGCTGCTCCTTTGTGTCGCTTGCAATGCTGTACGCAATGTCTGACACACAGCAGCCACCTAATAAATGCTATGCCACTAACACTGACAGTTAACAATAACAAAACCATCCTTTCCTTTGAAATACTGGGATCAGCCTTGCTCTGCTGAAATCAAAATACACAGAAATATCCTTACATCACTAATGGTATAAACAATTGTCCAAACTCAACCATACTAAATGTACTCAATGCACGGTAAAAATTAATGATAGTAGCTAATATTTTTAAAAGATTTTTGAGAGTTTACTATGGGTCAGCATAAACCTAAGTGTCTCACATGTATTATCTCACTTAGTCCACGTTAAAATGTGACTTTTTTTTTTTTTTTTTTTGAGACGGAGTCTTGCTCCCAGCTAATTTTTGTATTTTTAGTAGAGACGGGGTTTCACCGTGTTAGCAGGATGGTTTTGATCTCCTGACCTTGTGATCCGCCCGCCTTGGCCTCTCAAAGTGCTGGGATTATAGGCATGAGCCACCGTACCCAGCTTTTTTTTTTTTTTTTTTTTGGAGACGGAGTCTCGCTCTGTCGCCCAGGCTGGAGTACAGTGGCGTGATCTTGGCTCACTGCAAGTTCCGCCTCCTGGGTTCATGCCATTCTCCTGCCTCAGCCTCCTGAGTAACTGGAGCTACAGGCACCTGCCACCACTTGCATCTAATTTTTTTATTTTTTGTAGAGATGGGATTTCACTGTGTTAGCCAGGATGGTCTCAATCTCCTGACCTCGTGATCCACCCTCCTCGGCCTCCCAAAGAGCTGGGATTACAGGCATGAGCCACCGCGCCCGGCCCTGTGATGAGGTAGGTACTATTAATATCATTAATATCCCCCTTTCAGATCAGAAACTGAGGCTCAGAGAGGTTAAGAAACTTGCCCCAGGCCAGGTGTGGTGGCCCAGGCCTGTAATCCTAGCATTTTGGGAGGCCAAGGCAGGTGGATCACCTGACCAACATGGTGAAACCCCAGATCTACTAAAGATACAAAAATTAGCTGGACATGGTGGAGTGCACCTATAACCCCAGTTATGCAGGAGGCTGAAGCAGGAGAATCCCTGGAATCCGGGAGGTGGAGGCTGCAGTGAGCTGAGATGTGCCACTGCACTCCAGCCTGGGGGACAGAGTGAGACTCCGCCCCAAAAGAAAAAAAAAAAGAAAGAAACGAAACTGGCCCCAGGCCACAATGTAAGTGATGGAGCCCACATTCCACTAGGCTAGCACCCAACCAAAAAACCAAAAGCATGGATTCCCCTATTCTCTAAAGAAGATGAGCATTTTTTCAAAACTTTAATTGTATTCAACAAGCCCTGAAATGTCTACTAGGCGTAAGGAATTAGGCAGAGTGTGGTAGGTGTTAGATACAAAGACAAGTAGAATAAAATCTCTGCAATCAAAAGCTAATGACTTGGTATTAACAGCAAAACCACTGTTTAAAAACAGCAACCAAAAACCAAGAGAAAAGTGCTACAAGGATACCTTCTGACCCTTTGAACTATATGTAACATCAAAGGGTAAGGTAATAGCAATGTGGCTGAAAATAACAGGCTAATAGGGAAAGGAAAGGAAGGGAAGAGAGAAAAGAAAACGGTACAGCCAGTGAAGTACACACCTGCCCAGGCAAAACAGTTACATGAGTTGCCTATCTTTTATTTAGTTATAAAGAACAGTATCTTAAACCTGCCCCAAAATTACATCTTAATTCCTCCAGTCCAACTCTCCACTACTTTAAATTCAATGACTAAGAGTTCAGAAACTCATATACATTTTTAAATCCTAAGACTTTTGAGTCTACAAAGCAAGATACTGCTCTCCAAGCCTAAATTTCCTCCCCAGAGTATGACTACATGGGCTGTACCTACAGCACCGCCCCCAGGGGATGCCTTTTCTAGTTTACTTTCCAACAGCATGAAACCGCAGAGGTGGGGAGGATGAAAAAAGGATAACCTTAGCTAAGCCAATACCAGCTTGCTTTTTGTCTCTTCAGAAACAAATATAAGAGAACATATATGACAGTAAAGATACAAAAGTATTAAAAACAAGAACAGGTGCCTCATTATGTTCTCATAAAACTTTTTTTGCTCCTTATTCATCATCTTTGATACTTGGATTAAAAACTAAGCATATTAGTAATGAGGTAGGGTATGAGAACCAGAAACTGATACCAGTGTGCTTTTTCTGATCTAGTTTTTAAAATACAGAAAAGCAAATAAGATGAATGGTGAAAAGAAAACTATCTAAACTCCAATTTTAATCTAATCCACTAATGGGTGGATTTAGCACAGTGAAGGGCTTTGTCAGGAAGAGGCTAAAATGGTTCTGACTTCTAAACTATTTCAAACAAAATAGCAATTTTTAAAAACTGCTATCTCAGCCAGGCACGGTGGCTCATGTCCTGAAACCCCGTCTCTACTAAAAATACAAAAAAAAAAATTAGCCAGGTATGGTGGCACATATCTGTAGTCCCAGCTACTTGGGAGGCTGAGGCAGGAGAATCGCTTGAACCTGGGGGGCAGAGGTTACAGTGAGCTGAGATTGTACCACTGCACTCCAGCCTGAGTGACACAGCGAGACTCTGCCTCGAAAAACAAAACAAAACAAAGAAAACAAATGAAAAAATTGCTATCTCTATGCAGTTTCTAATCAAGAATTTTCTGAGTGGTAGAAGTTTACTTCAACATTAAATTTTTCCTAATAGTCCTTATGCCTGTGTGAAAAATTAAACTCTACCAAGGGGGAAAAACAAAAATTATCTAATTAAAGCTTTCATACAAAGGTTAAGCCTGACTTCTAGCTTTTCAAAGGTTTAATCAAATCATATACACAGGAATTTTGTTTCTCCTTTGCTCTGTTCTAGGCATCTATGATGGATAAAGGAAAAGGTGGCATGTTCACCTCTAAAACATACAGAAATAATTTAAAACAGGACTATACAAGGTTTCCAGTGTCTGACAGCCAATCTTTCATATTAATTCTTACTTCCAGTGTGTTATAACTAGAAGACTATAAAACTTTACCGTAACAGACCATTTAGCATGCTGGAGAATGAGCATCACACCTAAATTACTTATTGCCAAGACAGATCAGCACAATTTGGATAAAAGTTGCTGAGAGCTGCTGCTAGTGGTATGATTCCCCAAAGACCACGAGTGGGATGGTCACTGAGGCACATATATTAATGCTTATAACAGGCAGTGGAACTTCACAGCTGTATTCTACTAGGGCAGGAAAAAAATATCAAAGACAGTTTTTTTTTTGAGATGGAGTTTCACTCTTGTTGCCTAGGTTTGAGTGCAATGGTGCATTCTCGGCTCACCACAACCTTTGCTTCCCAGGTTGAACTGAGTCTCCTGCCTCAGTCTCCCGAGTAGCTGGGATTACAGGCACCCGCCACAACGCTCAGCTAATTTTGTATTTTTAGTAGAGACAGGCTTCTCCATGTTGGTCAGGCTGGTCTCGAACTCCCGACTTCAGGTGATCTGCCCGCCTGGGCCTCCCAAAGTGCTGGGATTACAGGCGTGAGCCACCGTGCCCAGTTTTAAGCATACTGATAGCCTCAACAGCTAAGGCATAACTAAGATGCCACAGGGCAGATCTACTGTAGTTCAGACAGAAAGCTGATTCAATGACATACATAAATAATCTACACAGCCACAAGGAATTTACATAATCCCCAAAAGTTCCACAATGTCAATGCACAATCCTACAGTATAGTAATATCTCACCTTTCAAAAGCAAATGTTGCATCTAGGAAAAATACTAGGATTTTAAACTCACCTATAAAGATACATGAAGAAGCAGAGCAAGTGGAATCCAAGCTTGATCATGGCTTCCTTCATGTGTGACTTCAGCTGCCCTCGATTGTGTATTTCTGTTGGATCAAACACTCCCATGTTACCACTCGGCACCATAATGTATCTGATAAATTAAAGGACACACACATTAGAAGGAAAATCAAATCATAGGCATAAGTATTCAAATATAAGTAGCCAATAATAATCGACTTTTAAAAGTGAACCAGTCAGGCCCGGTACTGTGGCTCATGCCTGTAATCCCAGCAATTTGGGAGGCCGAGGCAGGTGGATCACTTGAGCTCAGGAGTTCAAGACCAGCCTGGCCAACATGGTGAAACCCTGTCTCTACTAAAAATACAAAAATTAGCTGGGCATGGTGGTGGGCACCTGAAATCCCAGCTATTGGAGAAGCTGAGGCAGGAGAATCACCTGAACCCGGAAGGCAGAGGTTGCAGTGAGCCAAGATTGCACCACTGAGCCCCAGCCTGGGTGACAGAGCAAAACTCCATCTAAAAAAAAAAAAAAAGTGAGCCAATCATAGCAACCTTACATTCATACCACATATGGACAGAGTAGTATGAAAATGTCATGGGCTGCCACTCAGCTTCCTTTTGAAAGTTACAATACTGCTAATTTTCTGCCCTCTAAAATAAAATACAGTAACATTCCAGATAAGGGTATTTTATGCACTGAAACCCTTTTACTCATCTGTAGAAAACTACCATACCAGTCATATCTACAGCCCTTTTCCATTAGACAAAGGTTAAAGGAGGCTCCAAACCCAAACCAATTTTATTAAGTTCTTAGAAACTTCATTATGGAAATAGGGAAATTAAGGAAGTTAGGTTACTTTGAGAGGATCAATCAGTTTAAGTGTCTGGGCTTCAACATCCAGACTGTGTCATCTGTGTAACATATATGTCCTAACCTAGCACTGTCCATGAATTCTTCCTGCTCTCACGTCTAAGCTTCTTCTAGTACAACCTTAGATATCTCACTTGTCACATAGCTTCTCAATTATCACTTCTTTGAAATGCAAAGGATTCTCTGAGTTCCACAAATCTGAAATTCTCCTTAAAACCCCAGTAGCCCAACTATAGCTGAATAGAAGGTACTTGCATTTGAATATCCAGATAACATCTCATCCTTGTCTAATTTCTAGGTTATCTAATAAGAGTGTCACCATTTTCTTGGTGGTCCTTAAAAACTTCCTCTTACCCAACTGGGACTTCTCTCTTCATCTTTCACAGCCAGTCCATCAAACCCTTGTCCAGTCTTTCTTCCTACCACCACTTACTTAGCTGTCTCCTTTTTTTTCCTTTTTAGATTTTTATTTTTAATTTTTGGGGGTACACAGTAGGTACATATATTTATGGGTTACATGAGATATTTTGATACAGACACGCAATGTGTAATAATACCATCAGGGTAAGGCCAGGCACAGTGGCTCATGACTGCAATCCCAGCACTTTGGGAGGCCAAGGTGGGAGGATCGCCTGAGGTTGAGAGTTCGAGACCAACCTGACCAACATGGAGAAATCCCATCTCTACTAAAAATACAAAATTAGCCAGGCGTGGTGGCGCATGCCTGTAATCCCACAACCTCTGCAACCCGGAAGGCAGAGGTTGCAATGAGCCAAGATTGCAGCATCGCACTCCAGCCTGGGCAACAAGAGTGAAACTCCGTCTCAAAAAAAAAAAAAAAAAAATCACATTAGGGTAAATGGGGTATCCATTACCTCAAGCATTTATCCTTGTGTTACAAACAATCCAATTATACTTTTTTCAGTTTACTATTATTATTATTTTTAGACATAATCTCACTCTATTGCCCAGGCTGGAGTGCAGTGGCACGATCTCGGCTCACCGCAACCTCCTCCTCCTGGATTCAAGCAATTCTCCTGCCTCAGCCTCCTGAGTAGCTGGGATTACAGGTGCCCAACACCACCACACCCGGCTAATTTTTGTATTTTTAGTAGAGATGGGGTCTCCCCATGTTGGCCAAGATGGTCCTGAACTCCTGACCTCAGGTGATCCTCCCACCTTGGCCTCCCAAAGTGCTGGGATTACAGGAGTGAGCCACTGTGCTCACCTCTAAAACACACAGGAATAATCTAAAATAGGACTATATAAGGTTTCCAGTGTCTGACAGCCAATCTTTCATATTAATTCTTACTTCCAGTGTGTTATAACTAGAAGACTGATAAAACTTTACCGTAACAGACCATTTAGCATGCTGGAGAATGAGCATCACACCTAAATTACTTATTGCCATGACAGATCAGCACAATTTGGATAAAAGTTGCTGAGAGCTGCTGCTAGTGGTATGATTCCCCAAAGACCACGAGTGGGATGGTCACTGAGGCACATATATTAATGCTTATAACAGGCAGTGGAACTTCACAGCTGTATTCTACTAGGGCAGGAAAAAAATATCAAAGACAGTTTTTGATTTTTTTTATATCCATCAAAAAAAAAAAAAAAGACACACACAATAAAAAGTGTTGGCAAGGATGTAGAGAAAATGGAACCCCCAATACACAGTTCGTGGGAATGTCAAATAGTGCAGCTATGGCTGGGCACAGTGGCTCATGCCTGTAATCCCAACACTTTGGGTGGCTGAGGTGGGAGGATCGCTTGAGCCCAGGAGGTTGAGGCTGTAGTAATCCAAGATCACGCCACTGCACTCCAGCCTGGGCAATAGAGTAAGACTTTGTCTCAAAAAAAAAAAAAAGAAAAAAAGTGCAGCTGCTTCTGAAAACACTCAGGCAGTTCTTCAAAAGGGTAAATATAGAGTTACTATATGACTCAAGTGATTCCACTTCCTAGGTATTTTGCCTCTTTGTCCTGTGGACTACTGTACTTTATCTCCAACAGCATAAAGTACAGTGGTCTGAAAATAGCAAATAATCAATCTGTTGATTTTTTAAATCTTTTTAAATAGAGGTAAACTTGTGACCAGCAGACAGCCAACCTGTCACTGCAGTTACCAGGGCAATAAATATACATGATCTTTGTCTTTACAATTATATCAAAAAAAGAATCTTCGGTGTTTTGTTTTTTTTTTTTTTTTTGAGACTGGATCTCGCTCTGTTGCCCAGGCTGGAGTGCAATGGTGCAATCTCGGCTCACTGCAACCTCCGCCTCCCAGGTTCAAGCAGTTCTCCTGCCTCGGCCCCCCAAGTAGCTGGGACTACAAGCACATGCCACCACACCCGGCTAATTTTTGTATTTTTAGTAGAGATGCGGTTTCACCATGTTAGCCAGGCTGGTCTTGAACTCCTGACCTCAGGTGATCCACCCACCTCAGGCTCTTAAAGTGCTGGGATTATAGGCGTAGGCCACCATGCCCGGCCTAAAAAAAGAATCTTTGGACTTGACTTCATAGAGCCTTTTACCACTATCTACAAAGAAGCCATGCCAAAGCTGGCTCTTCTAGCAGGTTTTCATTTCTAGTAGAGATGACTGACAGGATGGGCTGGTATAACATTAAGATCCACATTCTCAAAGGTTCGAGGTCCCATTCTCACTCCCAAAGTTGTGTTTCACTTAGTGAAACTACAGGGAGACTTAGCTGTGCTAAAAGTCTGCCTGGGACTAGCCCTCAGCAGAAGTGCAAGTAATCTGTGTTTCCAGCTCAGAGCTCACTTGAGGACACTGGTCTATGGAACTGATCATGGGAGAGTACTATTAAGCTTGAAAGAGGCCAGGCGCAGTGGTATGCACCTGTAGTCCCAACTACTCAGAAGGCTGACGTAGGAAGATCGCTTCAGCCCAGGAGTTCAAGGCTGTAGTGCACTATATCACGCCTGTGAACAGCCATTGCATTCCAGCCTGAGCAACATAGCAAGACTTCGTCTCTTAAAAAAAAAAAAAAAAAATTCAGAACCCATGTTCAGTATATTAAAAAAAGAAAAAGAAAACAAAAAATTCTACCCCAGGATACCCACCCTCTATAAAAGAGACACAGATACTTTAAAGCTTTTCCCTTACTCAGATTCTAGTTTAATGACCTTTATAAAATCATTCCCCCATATCCACTCCTTCCCTCATCTCTACTGCTGCCATTATCTTTTCATATGCATCCCATCTTCCTCCAAACCCTACTTTATTTTTTCCTATGTTCTTTTTATTCTAACTGCACTTTACAACATCATACTTAAAAATCAGCCAATGAATGATTCTGTCCCAAAAAACTAGACATAAATAAAAATAAATAAAACCTAAAAATGTAGTAAAGCAGCAACCCACTAATATAACAATTGCAGGCTTGTCAAGATTATCCCAGCGGTCTTCACAAGAAAGTATGCTATGTATAACAGCCCAACTATAAAATTATATACAGTCAGGGTTTCCATTGAGCTCACTTTGAACAAACTTCCTAAATTTATTAAGTCAAAAATGTTGATTAGTTACCTAATTTGCAGCTTTTTTTTTTTTTTTTTTTTTTTTTTTGAGACAGAGTCTTGCTCTGTCACCCAGGCTGGTTGCAGTGGCCTGATCTCAGCTCACTTCAAGCTCCACCTCCCGGGTTCATGCTATTCTCCTGCCTCAACATCCCAAGTAGCTGGGACTACAGGCGCACACCACCACACCCAGTTAATTTTTTTTGTTGTATTTTTAGTAGAGATGGGGTTTCACCGTGTTTGCCAGGATGGTCTCAATCTCCTGACCTCGTGATCTGCCCACCTCAGCCTCCCAAAGTAGTAGGATTACAGGCGTGAGCCACTGTGCCCAGCCCTAATTTGCAGCGTTTAAATGTACTTCCAGCCCAGCACTGTGACTCACGCCTGTAATCCCAGCACTTTGGGAGACAGAGGTGGGAGGATCACTTGAGGTCAGGCATTTGAGACCAGCCTGACCAACACAGTGAAACCCTGACTACTAAAAATACAAAAATTAGCCAGGCATTGTGGCAGGCACCTGAATCCTAGCTACTCAGGAGGCTGAGGCAGGAGAATGGCTTGAACCTGGGAGGCAGAGGTTGTAGTGAGCTGAAATCAAGCCACTGCACTCCAGCCTGGGTGACAGAGTGAGACGCCATCTCCAACAATAACAACAAGAAAGCTATTAAACACCTTTTTTTGGGACACGCCTATAAATAATCTCAGCACTTTGGGAAGCTGAGGCAGGAGGATCACTTAGGTCAGGAGTTCAAGACCAGCCTGGCCAACATGGTTAAACCCTGTCTCTAGTAAAAATACAAAAATTAGCCAGGCGTGGTGGTGCACGCCTGTAGTCCCAGCTATTCGGGAGGCTGAAGTAGGAGAATCGCTTGAACTGAGGAGGCAGAAATTGCAGTGAGCTGAGATTGCACCACTGCACTCCAGCCTGGATAATAGAGTAAGATCCTGTCTTGAAAAAAAAAAAACATCTTTTTAAAAATTTTTTTAACTGCCTTGACACCAAACTAAAATTGTACTCACCGATATATATTCCAAGTGGCAACAGGTAAGTTGAGAAGGAAAATGAACCAGTGCAATGAAATGAGCATTAATACAGTGACAATGGTATGGCCAATCAATTCTGGAATTACCCACTGCAATAGAAGAACACGGTATTACATCTCACTGCTATGTCCTTCCTGACTATACAATGTTATTTGAAACTAAATCAATGAACGTACAGAGAATTTACAAGCTACTGTTTCAAGATTATTTTTAGACTCACATGTCCCAGATTTGCATACTGCTATAACTTTGTATCCCATGCAAATACATCAGGGCACAGCTTAAAAATTAAGCACTTAAATTTCAATTACTTTTTATCCTAAGCAAAGGCTTAGGTTCATTCATTAAGCAGGTTTGAATGAGAACTAGAGAAAAAGTAGAGTATTGTTTACTTCCCATTCTAGTATCTATGCCAAAGCCCCTAGCTAATTTAGGATGGTTGATAGCCATACACATGTTGCCTTTCACGTCAGAATAGCAACATTAAACATTTTCCAATCTCCAGAATCCCAAGGAAACCATTTCATATTCAGAGAAAAAGAAAAAAAAAATGTAAAAGCTTACAATTAGAGCTCAAAGTTGACCAAATACAATAATGAACCAGCATGCCAGAATCCTGGCCTATTGGCTTTACAGAGCTCCATGCCCTTCCCTATACTCTTTGTTGACTTGTAATGTTCTAGTTCTCATGCATCAACAACTTTTGTGGCAGGGTTCTCAATTCACCAACAGCCTTCCTTTCCTATGAGTACAGATTTTTAATTAAAGTTAACTTCTTTCAGTGGAAGTTAACATTTAATGAAAGAAACTGGCATGCCTCACTTTCAGAAATGAGGAAAATAAAACTCAGAGTGGTTAGGTAAATTGCCTAAGGTTACACAGCTAAATAGTGGCAGAGCAATACAGTATAAGCCCAGGCATAATGACCTCAGACCTCTTGCATTTAGATTTTGGATAATTTTTTGGTAAATAAAGAATATTTGGTAAATAAAGGTAATATTTGGTTAAAAAAAATTGGTAAATAAAGAAGTAGAGATTTTTCTGGGCCATAAACCTAATTTGCAATCAACTTGGTTATATATATACACACACATATATATACACACACACACATATATACACACACATATATACATATATACATATATATATATATATTTTTTTTTTTTTTTTTTTGAGACGGAGTCTTGCTCTGTCACCAGGCTGGAGTGCAGTAGCACGATCTCGGCTCACTGAAACCTCTGCCTCCTGGGTTCAAGCGATTCTCCTGCCTCAGCCCCAGTAACTGGGACTACAGGCGCCCACCACTATGCCAGCTAATTTTTTTATTTTTTAGTAGAGACGGGATTTCACCATGTTGGCCAAGATGGTCTCGATCTCTCGACCTCATGATCCACCCGCCTCAGCCTCCCAAAGTGCTGGGATTACAGGCGTGAGCCACCGCATCCGGCTGGCTATACTTTTTAAAATGCTATTACATATTGGAAAGTTCTAGTTGATTGCATAATTCTCACAAGTATGAGCTACAAAGTCAAACAAATCTGGAATGGAACTCATGCTATCTCCTATTTATTAGCTGTGCAATCTTTGGAAAAGTTACCCTCTCTAAGTCACAATGTTTTCATCTGTAAAATACACATAACACCTACCTCACGAAGTTGTTGTAGAGAGTTAGATGAAATAACGTGTAAGCCACATGCAAAGTAGGCACTCAATAAAATGTCAGCTGATGTGATACTAATACTCTCTGATCCATATAAGATCCCTAAAGCTATAGCCTTCAGTCTCCGGATTTCTGACTGTAAACTGCAATCATCTTTGTTTTACACAGACACAGACCTGAAACACGTTTTTTTTTTTTTTTCTCTCTGGTTTCATTTTTGTAGAGAAGAAGTCTCCCTGTGTTACCAGAGCTGGTCTCGAACCCCTGGGGCTCAAGTGATTCTCCCTCCTTGGCCTCCCAAAGTACTGGGAACAGGTGTCAGCCACTGCACCTGGCGTGAAATATGTTTCAGGAAGCAAGACTTAACCTTACCATGCTTGGTTTACTTACTTTCAACCAAGTCCTCTGTTTTTTGTCTCTTCCCTCCTTAATGATATGCTCTTCCCTGAATTTGTTCTCAGCACACTGGCACTAGACTCATATCCTCCAAGGAGGAGCTTGGAGGATTTTTCTCTAAAGTAAATGACTCAAAAAACACCTATCAAAACACCGCCATTTCAGCTACCCCAACAAAAGTCCAGGTAGATAACAATTACCCAACAGGGAAGTCTACCGTCAACAAATCTAGACCATCCAAAGAGCTTTCAATGAGCATTTTAGTGCTTTACCCTTAAATATGAATAGGCAGTCCTATATCAGAAATTTGAAGAAAGTCTCCAAAATGAAAGACAGAGTAGGGGAAAAAAAGAAAGGAAAAGAACTTGATGGAAACAGATACAACATAAGAAGCAGAAGAAAATTTCAAAAATACTATAATCACCCAGGCACGGTAGTGCACATCTGCAGTCCCAGCTACTTGGAATGCTAAGGCGGGAGGATCGCTTGAGCCTAGAAATTCAAGGCTGCAATGAAATATGATTGTGCCACTGTACCTCAGCCTGGATGAGAGAAAAAGACCCTATCTTTAATAAAAAAAAAATAGAAAAATACTATAATCAGTATTCTCAGAGAGCTAGGAGTCAAACATGAACCAAGAGAATAAAAATCTCTTAAAAATCATCATTTTAGCATAAATGCTACATTTGTTAGAAAATTCAGAAGAAGGCTGGTTGCAGTGGCTCATGCCTGTAATCCCAGCACTTTGGGAGGCCAAGGAGAGTGGATCACCTGAGGTCGGGAGTTCGAGACCAGCCTGGCCAACACGGCGAGACTTCGTCTCTATTAAAAGTACAAAAATTAGCCGGCATGGTGGCACACCCCTATAATCCCAGCTACTTGGGAGGCTGATGCACGAGAATCATTTGAGCCCAGGAGGTAGAGGTGGCAGTGAGCCGAGATAGCGCCACTGCACTCCAGCCTAGACAACAAGAGTGAAACTCCATCTCAAAAAAAAAGAAAAGAAGAAAATTCAGAAGAAAAAGCAAGGGAAATAAAAACAGCAAAAAAAAAAAAAAATCAAAGGGAAAAAACTAAGAAAAAGGAAAAAATTGGCAGATCAATCCAGATCAATTGTCTAGTTAGTGGAAGTTGTAGGAAGAGAAGGAGGGAAAAAAGATGGGGAAGAAACATTAAAGAACGAATACAAGAAAATTTCCCATATTGAAAGAGCCTATCAGATGTCGAAAACAAACGAGAAAGGCCTTTTAAAAAGTACACAGAGGGCTGGGCGCAGTGGCTCATGCCTGTAATCCCAGCACATTGGGCAGATTACAAGGTCAGAAGATCGAGACCATCCTGGCTAACACGGTGAAACCCTGTCTCTACTAAAAATACAAAAACAAAATTAGCCAGGCATGGTGGTAGGCACCAGCTACTTGGGAAGTTGAGGCAGGAGAATGGTGTGAACCGGGGAGGCAGAGCTTGCAGTGAGATCATGCCACTGCAATCCTGCAATCCAGCCTGGGCGACAGAGCGAGACTCCGTCTCAAAAAAAAAAAGCTGGGCACGGGGGCTCATGCCTGTAATCCCAGCACTTTGGGAGGCTGAGGCAGGCAGATCACCAGGTCAGGAGATGGAGACCATCCTGGCTGACGCAGTTAAACCCCGTCTCTACTAAACATACAAGAAATTAGCTGGGTGTGGTGGTGGGTGTCTGTAGTCGCAGCTACTTGGGAGGCTGAGGCAGGAGAACAGCGTGAACCCGGGAGGCGGAGCTTGCAGTGAGCCGAGATCACGCCACTGCACTCCAGCCTGGGCAACAGAGCAAGACTCTGTCTCAAAAAAACATAAATAAAAGTATAGAGAGTTTTTACAGTACAGCACTGTAAAATTTCAAAACACCAGGGATAAAGATTCTAAAACTTCGCCAGAGGACAGGAAAAGAGAGAGACAGAGAGAGAGAGAGAGAGACAATGAATCATATTAAAAAGATAAGAAATTCTTTGGGAGGCCAAGGCAGGCGGATCATGAGATCAGGAGATCGAGACCATCCTAGCTAACACAGTGAAATGCCGTCTCCACTAAAAAATACAAAAAAATTAGCCGTGCATGGTGGCGGGTGCCTGTAGTCCCAGTTACTCAGGAGACTGAGGCAGGAGAATGGCGTGAACCTGGGAAGTGCAGCTTGCAGGGAGCCGAGATTGCGCCACTGCACTCCAGCCTGGGCAACAGAGCGAGACTCTGTCTCAAAAAAAAAAAAAAAAAAAAAAATGGCATGATACTTCCCAACTTGAACAACACTGGAAGTCGGAAGACCACCAAGGGGTGTCTTTAAATTTCTGAAAGAAAAATCTTTTCCAACCTAGAACCCTGTACTCTGACAACTATGAATCAATTGAAAAGATAAGACATTTTCAAACATGGAAGGCCTCAAAATTTAATTGCCATTTACCTTATCTCAAGAAGCTACATGAGGCTGGGTACAGTAGCTCATACCTGTAATCCTAACACTTTGGGAGGCCAAAGAGGGCAGATCGCTTGAGCCCAGGAACTTCAGACCAGCCTGGGCAACACAGTGAAACTCCATCTCTACAAAAAAATTTTAAAAATTAGCCAGGTATGATGGCACACACCTGTAGAACCCAGCTACATGGGATGCTAAGGTGGAAGGAGATTTCTTTTTTTTTTTTTTTTTTTTTTTTTTTTTTTTTTTTTTTTTTTTTTGAGACGGAGTCTCGCTCTGTCGCCCAGGCTGGAGTGCAGTGGCTGGATGGATCTCAGCTCACTGCAAGCTCCGCCTCCCGGGTTCACGCCATTCTCCTGCCTCAGCCTCCCGAGTAGCTGGGACTACAAGCGCCCACCACCTCGCCCGGCTAGTTTTTTGTATTTTTTTAGTAGAGACGGGGTTTCACCGTGTTAGCCAGGATGGTCTCGATCTCCTGACCTCGTGATCCGCCCGTCTCGGCCTCCCAAAGTGCTGGGATTACAGGCTTGAGCCACCGCGCCCGGCCTGGAAGGAGATTTCTTGAGCCTGGGAGGTCAAGGCTGCAGTGAGCCATGATCGCATCACTGCACTCCAGCCTGGGCAACAGAGTGAGACTCTGCCTCAAACAATCAAACAAAATTGATGAAAATTTTTAAAATATGGAGCTTAGGCCAGGCATGGTGGCTGACACCTGTAATCCTAGCACTTTGCCAAGACAGCAGGATTGCTTAAGGCCAGAAGTTCAAAACCAGTCTAGGTCACATAGCAAGACCGAGTCTACAAAAAAATTTAAAAATTAGCCAGGTGGCTGGGCACAGTGGCTCACGCCTATAATCCTAACACTTTGGGAAGCTGAGGCAGGCGAATCACTTGAGGTTAGGAGTTTGAAACCTGCCTGGCCAATATGGTAAAACCCTATCTGTACGAAAAATACAAAAAAAAAATAGCCAGGTGTGGTGGCAGGTGCCTGTAATCCCAGCTACTTGGGAAGGCTGAGGCAGGAGAAGCACTTGAACCTGGGAGGCAGAGGTTGCAGTAAGCCAAGATCACACCACTGTACTCCAGCCTGGGTGACACGGCAAGACTCCATCTCAAAAAAAAAAAAAAAAAAATTAGCCAGGCGTGGTGGCGTGTGCTATAGTCCCAGCTACTCAGGAGGCTGAGGCAGATCACTTGAGCCTAGGAATTCAAGAATAGCCTGATCATCACCGCAAGAAACCCTGTCTCTCAAAAAATAAATAGAGTCATATATTAAAATATATATATATTTTCTCAGTAAACTACACAAGAAAGGTCTTCTTTCATTCAACCAAAGACAGACCTGAGCTTTTTTCCATGAGTGGGAGGAGGGAGTTCCGACACAGAAGACAAAAACAATTACCCTCATAACCAACATTTCCCTACTCTGAGTAAAGATGTTATCCATGTAAACAAGAGACAAGTAACATGTAAAGAAACAAAATTTCCATCCTGGCGAACCCGGTGAAACCCCGTCTCTACTAAAAAATACAAAAAAACTAGCCGGGTGAGGTGGCGGGCGCCTGTAGTCCCAGCTACTCGGGAGGCTGAGGCAGGAGAATGGCGTAAACCCGGGAGGCGGAGCTTGCAGTGAGCTGAGATCCGGCCACTGCACTCCAGCCCGGGTGACAGAGCGAGACCCCGTCTCAAAAAAAAAAAAAAAAAAAAGAAACAAAATTTCAAGTCAGATCTTCTAGCATAATTTCATGATCTAAAATATTGTAAAACACAGCAATTCCATCAAGTTTCCAATGAATAAGAGACAACAAGTACTGTAAAATAAAAAATACATCTATTATCTATAATAATCTTAAATATGGAAAATGATCTGGCTTCAATGCCAAAAAATGAGCAAAGAAATGTCTTACCTTGTTTAATTTCGAGCAACATGATCTAGCATTAATGTAATCACATTCTAAATCAGACAATGTAATTATCTGATGATCAAGATAAGGAATTATTATATTTCTTTTATAATAACTAAGTATTTAAGTTTCAGAAAGCAATCCCAGTTACAAGGCAGAATTAAATTTGACTTGGAAAAAAATGAGTTGTTTCCTAAAGTTTGCTCATTAGACAACTCAATTTTCCCATTCATGTTCCTTCAACAAATTATTTTACAAAATAATCCCATTTTGCTCAAATCTAATCTGACCCAACCAGAACATTTAGTTTGAGTTCCTCAAAGGCAAAACAATGGCTACAAAAAAAAAAAGGAAAATATCCCAGCACTGTGGGAAGCTGAGGCATCGCCTGAAGCAGGAGTTCAAGATCAGCATAGGCAACATAGCAAGGCCTCCATCTCTGTCGCCCAGGCTGTAGTGCAGTAGCGTAATTCCAACACACTGCAACCTCCGCCTCCTGAGTTCAAGCAATTCTTGTGCCTCAGCCTCCCAAGTAGCTGGAATTATAGGTGCACGCCATCACACCCAGCTAATTTTTTGTATTTTGGGTAGACACAGGGTTTCACTATGTTAGCCAGGCTGGTCTCGAACTCCTGGCTTCAAGTGATTCACTGGCCTCACCCCCATTTCTACAAAAAAAAGTTTTTTTTTTTTTAATTAGCTGGGCAAGAGCACCTGTAATGCTAGCTATGAGTAGCAGTAGTGCTAGGGCGAGGCAGCAAAATGCTGAGAGCCCAGGATTCACGTTACACTGAACTATAATCACACCAGTGCGCTCCAGTCTGAGCAGCAGATTTGGTGGGCGCCTGTAGTCCCAGCTACTTGGGAGGCTGAGGCAGGAGAATCGCTTGAACCCAGGAGGTGGAGATAGCAGTGAGCCAAGACTGTGCCACTCCACTCCAGCCTGGGTGACACAGTGAGGCTCTGTCTCAAAAATAAACATATAAATAAAATAAAGTCAAACTCATCACTTTCTCCACAAATTGATTTTCCTCCAATTTGTTTTATTTCTGTTACTGACACAAGTATCATCTGCCCAGGATCAAAATATGGAAAGCTATCTCTGCCTTCTGTTTCATATATCATAATCAATCATTTGTAGGTCCCAGCAATCATTTCTTCCAAATACTACTCACATATTCCCCCCTTTCACCTGCCCACAACCAGCACTCTATTTGAAATCCAGACGACCCTATCCCCTGTTGGTTTATCTTCCAATCTTTCTTGTTTCCAACCCACTCTGCAAATTCATCTTCCTAATACAGAAAATAACAATTTTCAATGGCTGTCTATTGCCTGCAGGATAAAAGTGAAAGACTTCCCTCCCCCCCTTAACATTCAGGCTCTCCAAAATCTGATGTAATCCTGATGTAATCCTGCCTTTCCAATTTAGCCTTCTACTGCCACCAAAATCAACCATGTGCTCCAGATGGTCTATTTGTTAACCATCGCCCAGAAATCCACGAACTTACCTGTCTCTGCACCTTCGCTATTGCCAGTGTATGATTTGGAATACTCACCTCTATCCCTTTCTGTAGATTTTGTCCACAGTTCAAAGTCCAAGAAACCTCTTATATCCTATATGAAGTTTACCCTGACCATTTTCCACCTCCTATCCCTAATACTAAGTTAGTGCAACTATCCTAAAATACAGAATATGCTGAACTTCATCAAAACACCACCGAATGTACTTTAATGTAATGTCTAAGTCAAACATTCCACCTACCATTTGTCTACATGCATAAATTGGTGTAAACCAGGACTATTTCAAATTATCAAGCCTGGTTTTCCAAACTGCAAAAAGAAAAAACCCGGTTTCATTTCTGAGTGTAAGCTCTAGTTCAGGGGTGTCCAATCTTTTGGCTCCCCTGGGCCACACCTGAAGAAGAATTGCCTTGGGCCACATATAAAATACAGTAACACTAATGATAGCTGATAAGCTTAAAAAAAAAAAAAAGATCACCAAAAAAGAATCACAATGTTTTAAGAAAGTTTACAAATTTGTGTTGTGCCACATTCAAAGCTGTCCTGGGCCACATGCAGCCCATGCCGGGCCGTGGATTGGACAAGCTTGCTCTAGTTCCTTGTATCACAAAAGGGGCATAGAGGTCATCAAAACTTAGGCAAGTGATGCTGCCCTTTCAATCAGCTCCGCAAACGTAATAAAACTCAGAAATCTTGTCGTCAGAAATCATCAAGTAAAAACTGCTGCTCAATTGGGGAGGGTGGGGACACAAAGGCAGAGCAATATTTACTGAACATTAGCTATGGGGCAGGCACTGTGCTAGGGTGCTCAGCACCATTCTCATTGTGCATATCTAGGAAATAAACATTTCCTATTTTAAAGATCAGAAAACTGAGGCTTAGGGAAATAACGTGCACAGCAAAGAACTGGCTGAGCGGGAAACCTGATTTCCAAATTTTGTCCCCTTCCACTACAACAGGCTGCCAGTCCACAATGAAGTATGAAGCTGCACTGAACATATACTCTGTAGAACTACCCTAAAGCCCGCATGCTCTAGCAAATGGTTTAATCCGATCAGAAACGGGTACATGTGATTTTCAAGAATGCCAAGTTCCTCATACGTTTTTTCTATCTTATATTTAATTACTTAAAACTGGATTGTGCAATACAACATTGGGCAACAACTAAGCCTAGATGCTTCGTCAAGAGCTGGGAAGAGTTGTAGCCGACATGGCTACCGCAGTGCTAAATTCAACAACCATTTATTGCTCTGGAAAATACAGTTTGAATACTGCAACGTGAACAGCTACAGAAAATACTTGTTTTAACATGGATCGATAGAAAAATTTAAAAGCTGAGAAACGACTGGGAGCTGTTTCAGCAATAACAGCAGGTGTAATTATTGAATTTACAGATCTGCAACCACCGGGGACAACCAAAATAATCACTTTGTAGATAGTTGTTAAAATAACTCCTTTCCAACACTCACTACAAATCGGCACAGTGAAGGAAGCAACTTTGCTCATTTGGCGAATGAGTCAACTCCTGGATGTGAAAGGTCTCTGCAAGTACCAACACCCGCCAGAACAAAGGGGCGGGTACCGGGGGTGTTGCCCGGGGAACAGGAGGAGGCAAATCGCCCGCACTCGTCCCGGCACCCGACTGTCGCAAGCGACCCCCCTTAGGACCCTCAGTACCCGACCAAGAGCACGGCAAGGGGTCTCCCAGAGAAACGGCGACCCTTCTCTCCCGAGGGCGGCCGTGGCTCAGGCAGGGCTGGTCCCGGCGCCGCGGGGACGAGCTGAAAGCAGGCGCGCAGGCCGAACCGGGGTGCGCCCGGAGAGGCCCACGCGGACCCGGGTGAGGGGCGGCCGGCAGCCCAGGCAGGACAAGTGGGTGCAGGGCAGCAGGCGCCGTTGGGTAGGGCAGCCGGCCTTTCCTCCTCGCCCCGGGGCCCGCGCCACCGCCCCGGCCAGGCCAGCTCCCAAGGAGCGCACGCCAGTCGCCGAGCGCCTCCCTCGTCCCACACACTTGCCTGGGTGCCCAACTGGCCCACCACCCTCAGCCCTGTCCCCCGGCAAGGCTTCCGCCCGCCTCAGGCAAGGATACGAAGTAGACCGAAAGGAAGATGAGCGCGCAACAATCGAGGAGAGAGAAGACGAACACCACCGCCTCCATCCTCCTCCTCCGTCGCCGCCGCTCCTTCCGTCAAACCCGCTCGGATGCCCAGACTCGCCCCTGATAGGCCCTTGCCCCGGCTGGCTGAGGCGTGTGGTCCGCGAACCCGAGCGCAGCATGCCGGGAGTTGTAGGCCATTAAAAAAAAAAAAAATTCTACGGCGCTAATTCTGACGCATGCTGGGAATTGTAGTTCATTAGTACAAGTCCATATCAAAGAGGTGGGCAGGGCCTCTGTCATAAATCTGATCATTTCCGGAAATGGTGACAAGCAATTAGTCAACAAGTATTTACTCAACCCTTTTCTTTTAAAGAGCTGGGGTCTCGCTCTGTCGTCCAGGCTGGAGTGCAGCAGCATGATAGAGCTCACTACAACCTTGAATTCCTGGGCTCAAGCAATCCTCCCACCTCAGCCTCCCGACATGCCAGGCTAATTTTATTTTATTATTTCTTATTTTATTTTATTTTTTGAGACAGGGTCTCACTCTGTCGCCCAGGCTGGAGCACAGTGGCGTGGTCACAGTTCACTGCAGCCTCTACTTCCTGGCCTCAGGTGATCCTCCCACTTCAGCCTCCTGAGTACCTGGGATTACAGTAACATACCACCATGCCTGGCTAATTTTTTGTATTTTTAATAGAGATGGGGTTTTTGCCATGTTGGCCAGCTGGTCTCGAACTCCTGAGCTTAAGCAATCTGCCTGCCTCAGTCCACAGTGCTGGGATTACAGGCCTGAGCCACTGCACCAGTTTCTACTGAATGCTTTTAATCTGGATATCCAGTACGATGTATTTCCCATGTGTGAAATTGTATTTAGAGTTGGCTCTAGAACCACTGCATTCCCTGACTTGGGATTTGTAAGGGGTTTTCATCTCAAAGCACAGATCTAACTAACCTGATGCTCTTGGCTTGACATTTGTGATTTTCCTTTCCTTTCCTGATCTCAATTTCTCCAGAGATTTCACAGTCCTTTGTTTATTCTCTCCTACAGCAATGTTTCTCTCCTCTCTAGATTTTAAGATCTTTAAAAGTGAATACAATGTCTTACTCATCCATTCATTCATTTAACAAATACAGTAGTAAGGGAGGAGACCACCCCTCATATTGTCTTATGTCCAATTTCTTCCTCCAGAGAAAGAAGAAGTAAAAACTAAGAGGCAGAAATGAAACCCACAGGCAGACAGCCTGGTGCCATGTCCTGGGCCTAGTAGTTAAAGATCGACCCCTGACCTAACCGGTTATGTTATCTGTAGATTGCAGGCATTGTATGGAAAAGCATTGTAAAAATCCCTGACCTATTCTGTTCCGTTCTGATTACCGTTGCATGCAGCCCCCAGTCACGTACCCCCTGCTTGTTCAATCGATCACGACCCTCTCACGTGGACCCTCTTACAGTTGTGAGCCCTTAAGAGGGACAGGAATTGCTCACTTGGGGAGCTTGGCTCTTGAGACAGGAGTCTTGCCGATGCTCCCAGCTGAATAAACCCCTTCCTTCTTTAACTTGGTGTCTGAGGGGTTTTGTCTGCGGCCCGTCTTGCTACATTTCTTGGTTCCCTGACCAGGAAGCAAGGTGATTGGCAGATGGTCAAGGCAGCTCCTTAGGCAGCTTAAGTCTGCCCTGTGGAACATCTCTGCGGGGGACTCCGACCAGCACTAGCGACACGGATCCTGAGAGCGCTCCCAGATAGGCATTTGCCCCGGTGGGAGCAGTGTGTGGCAGGCCCCTGTGGAGGATCAACGCAGTGGCTGAACACCGGGAAGGAATGGGCAGTTGGAGTATGGACATCTAAAACTTGGTAAAACTGGTCTTTGGAACTTGCCTACTCCATTTGAGTGGAAGCGTGGCCTTATCACCCATGGTGTGCCTTTATTAGCACTTTGGTTTTGGTTTTGGTTTTGACTTGGTTTGAATTGCTTGATACGACTGGTCTTGGGAACTTGCCTACTCCATTTGAGTGGAAGCATGGCCTGATCACCCATGCTTCATCCACAGGCAGACAGCCCGGCACAAAGTGCCTGTACTGGCACTTTGGTTTTTGTTTTTGACTTGACTTGGATTGCTTGATACTTTGGTTTTGGTTTTGACCTGGCTTGGATTTCTTGATACTCTGATTTTGGTTTTTATTCTGGTGTGGCATAAACTAAAAGTGTGTGTGTGCCCTTCTTACCCATTCTTTGTTTTGTTGTGTGCATGTGGTGTGAGCGTGGTATTTTGTCTCAAGGAAACATGGGTGAGGCACAAAGTAAGCCCACCCCAGTGGGAACTATGTTGAAAAATTTCAAAAAGAGATTTAAGGAAGACTATGGAGTTACTATGACACCAGGAAACCTTAGAACTTTATGTAAAATAGACTGGCCAGCATTAGAGGTGGGTTGGCCATCAGAAGGAAGCCTGGACAGGTCCCTTGTTTCAAAGGTATGGCACAAGGTAACCTGTAAAGCCAGGGCACCTAGACCAGTTCTCATACACAGACACTTGGTTACAGCCTCTTTTAGATCCCTCCACAATGGTTGAGAGAACTGCAGCATAAGCGGCTGGCAGAGGCAGAGAGAGAGAGACAGAGACAGAGAGGAGAGAGAGAGAGGCAGAGAAGAGAGAGAGGGAGAGAGAGACAAAGAAGAAAGAGAGAGAGGTGGAGAGAAGAGAGAGAAAGGCAGGGAGAGAGAGAGGGGGGCAGAGAGGGGTGCAGAGGCAGAGAGGGGCTAAATGAGGCCACTGACAACCTGTAGCCTTCTATCAAAAATCCTTATTTCAGTAATCCACGGATGGCCCAAATATATTCAACCTGTAGCAGCAACTGCTTTGCTAACAGAAGAAAGTCGAAAAATAACTTTCAGAGGAAACCTCATTGTAAGCACACCTCACTAGTTCAGTTCAGAACTATCCGAAAGCAAAAAAGCAAAAAAGTAGCTTACTAACTCAAAAATCTTAAAGTAATCTTATGTTAGAAAGTAATCTTAATGTTAGAAAAAAAAAGGAGGGGAGAATTTATATAAAGAGGAATGTTATATGGTAAATTATTGTCCTAAAATAGGGGAGAATTTATATGAAAAGGAATATTATATGGTAAATTATTGTCCTAAAGTAAATTAACTGGTTGTAAAAAAAAAAAAAAAAAAAAAAAAAAAGGATGTTTGCGACAAGTCAAAAAGGTTAAGGCATGTCAAAGAATTATCTGTGAAAGTCATAAAAAAAAGGCTATAAAAGGAAATTCATGCAAGAAATGTTGTATAATTTAAAAGTAATTAGGCCTCCTAAATGTAAAACTATTAAAGAAACAGTTTATGTACAAGGTGTATAAGGAAAGTAAAATGTACTTTTGGTAGAAAAATTACAAGGAGGCATAAGAATGTAAAGTAGTACCTATATTAAAAGGTCAAAAATATGTATATTTTGTTTTAAAGGTTAAATCAAGTTTTAAAATGTTAATTAGAAAGAAAATTCTGTGTGTAAACATTGGCTAAAATTAGAGGTATCATCCAGTTTTTCTGTAAACTGGATATTAAAATAAAAGCATAACAGGTTTTTCTTAAAGCACCAGCCTGCTCTTTAGCAAAAATTATAAAAGGTTAAAAAGAGTCTATAAAATCTTACCTTATGGTCAAACATTAAAAATTGGATAAATATGTCTGTCTATAAGGTTTTATTAAAATTGGGTTTAACATTAATATCACACTAATATAAAGGTAAAATTTAGCTTATCTAGTATAAAAATCATACAGGAAGCATTGTTAAATGTAAAATGGCTTTTGGCTTTCTTTGGTTTAAAAATTAATAAAAATAGGTGCTAAAGGAAATTTCTTAGTAAAAAGGCACTAAGGACTGTAAAATCCACTGCCAAGGTCCCCACATTTAAAACAAAAGGTCAATTTCTTAAAAATTATACACTTGGTTTATCTTCCACTTTCCTTTCCCTCAAAAACTATAAGTCTTTTAGCACATGTACCACCCCTAGAACTTCTGATAAACCAGCACCAGCCTGAAGATCACATACTCATCAAAGGGTGGAAAGAAGAAAAACTCGAGCCAGCCTTAGGAGGACCCTACCTTGTGCTGCTAACCACCAAGACTGCTGTTCCTACAGCAAAAAAGGATGGACTCATCATACCCACTCAGAAAGCGCCACCCACTCCAGAGTCGTGGGCCATAGTACCAGGGGAAAACCCTACCAAACTAAAGCTAAGAAAAATTTAACTCTTTTCATCTATTCTATTACTCTCTTTTCTTTCCTCGTTCTATTGTTGACCATCTAGTTATTAACATAACCAAGTCAATTTTGCCCAAACTATTGCATTTAATGCTTGCCTTCTTATACCCTGTGGAGATTGCCAAGTCAAAGACAGCTTTCTACTTCAGAAAAGTACTTCTGTCCCTCCTGACTCTCCTCAGACTGGGCATTAGTAAACTAGGACCATTTAATCCGGGGAGATTTTGATAAAGACCCCAGTGCCAACCAGGAGTGTTGCCCCCCAATGTAGAGCTTTCATGCCATAGTTGGTCCAATGTTCTGTGGACCACTGAAGAGCAAGGATGGACTGCCCCGAACAGTTTTGGTACTTTCCTAAAACCATACATTCATTTTACTAGAGGATCATCAAAGTTAAAGACTTAAACAAAGTTAAAGACTTCAAACAAACTTTAAGTTAAAGACTTAAAACAAACAATTAAGACAGGACACCAAGATGCAAATGCCTGGTTAAAATGGATCAAATATTCCATCTGCACGTTAAACAAAAGCAATTGTTATGCTTGTATACATGGCAGGCCAGAGGCCCAGATTGTCCCCTTCCACTAAGGTGATCCTCCAGTCGACCAGACGTAGGCTGCATGGTAGCTCTTTTCCAGGATTCTACAGCCTGGAGTAATAAGTCATGCCAAGCTCTCTCCACTATTTCCCAAAGTCTGGCACCCTGTAGTTCAGCCCCCAAGGGCCATCCAGCTTCCATCTCCCAACACTAAGTTCACTTTGTCCCTCTCACGACAGGGAGGAAACTTAGCATTCCTTGGAGACCTGAAGGAATGTGATGAGCTTAAGAATTTTCAAGAGCTTATCAATCAGTCAGCCCTTGTTCATCCCCAAGCGGACATGTGGTGGTATTGTGGTGGACCTTTACTGGGCACTCTGCTGAATAACTGGCGTGGCACTTATGTTTCAGTTCATTTGGCTATCCCTTTCACCCTGGCATTTCATCAACCAAAGGGAATAAAAATAAGACATTGTAAAGCTAGAGAAGCCCCTTATGGGTCTTTTGACTCTCACATCTATTTAGATGCAATTGGAGCCCCGCAAGGAATACCAGATCAATTTAAAGCTTGAAATCAAATAGCTACAGGATTTAAGTCAATATTTTAGTGGGTGACAGTTAATAAAAATGCAGATTGGATAAACTACATCTATTACAACCAACAGCAATGAGTTTTTCATGAGTTTAAAGAAAAACTCAGGTTGGCCCCAGCCCTGGGGCTACCGGACCTGACAAATCTTTACATTCTCCTGTGTCAGAAAGAGAAAAAATGGCAGTTGGAGTTTTACCCCAGACTGTGGGGCCCTGGCCAAGGCCAGTGGCCTATCTCTCAAAACAACTAGACAGGGTTTCCAAAGCCTGGCCCCCATGTCTAAGGGCCCTGGCAGCAATGGCCCTGTTAGCACAAGAAGCAGATAAGTTAACTCTTGGGCAAAACCTAAACATAAAGTCCCCCCAGGCGGTGGTGACTTTAATAAATACCAAAGGACATTAGCTCATTAGCTAATGAGCTAACGAATGCTAGACTAACTAGATACCAAAGCTTGCTCTGTGAAAATCCCCTCATAACCATTAAAGTTTGCAACACCCTAAACCCCGCCACCTTGCTCCCGGTATTAGAGAGCCCAGTTGAACATAACTGTGTAGAGGTATTGGACTCAGTTTATTCTAGCAGGCCCAACCTCTGAGACCATCCTTAAACTTCAGTAGACTGAGAGCTGTACGTGGATAGGAGCAGCTTTGCCAACCTCTGCAAAGTGACTCTGAAGAAGACGATAAGCCCTGCTCCAGTCACACCTGGAAGCTGACTGGTCCGTGCACGGCCAAAGCATGAGGAAACTCATTGCGGGACTCATTTTCCTTAAAATTTGGACTTGTACAGTAAGGACTTCAACTGACCTTCCTCAGACTGATGACTGTTCCCAGTATATATACATCAAGTCACTGAGGTAGGATACAAGATTGCTACAGTCCTATTATTTTATGGTTATTATAAGTGTACCAGGACTCTAAAAGAAACTTGTTTGTATAATGCTATTCTATCTAAGGTATGTAGCCCAGGAAATAACCAAGCTGTGTGTTATGACCCATTTTAAGCCTCCCATGATCACAGTTTTTAAAATAAAATTAAGGACTGGTCCTTTTCTACGCAACACAAGTAAAGTAATGGCTAGGAAAGAGGAAAGAGGGGTCCCCAAGCATATAACCCTAAAATTTAATGCTTGTGCCACTATCAATAGCAATTGGCATGGAATTGGATATGGTTCTTTAATTGGAAAAAAAAAAAGTTACACAGCAGGAAATAAGTATATCTGCCATGAATTAGGCTCATGTGCAAATGTGTGTAATTACTGGTCTTGTGTCATGTTCTACACTACTTAGAAAAAAGACGAAAAAATCCTGTTTAGCTCCAGAAAGAAGGCAGCCCCTTCTGTACAAGTGGAAGCTGCAACCCCTTGAAATTAGTAATTACAAATCCCTTAAACCCAAGGTGGGAAAAAGGAGAACACGTATCTCTGGACATCGATGGAAAAGGACTAGATCCTAGAGTAAATATCTTAGTAATAGGGGAGGTTCGTAAACTCTCTCCGGAACCAGTATTTCAGACTTTCTATGATGAACTAAATGTGCCAGTACCAGAGACTCCAGGAAAAATCAGAAATTTGTTTTTGCAATTAGCCGAGCATGTAGCCCAGTCTCTAAATGTCACTTCATGTTACGTTTGTGGAGGAACTGTAATGGGAGATCAATGGCCATAGGAAGCCTGAGAATTAGTGCCTACAGACCCAGTTCCTGATGAATTCCCAGCCCAAAAGAATCACCCTGATAATTTCTGGGTTCTAAAAGTCTCAATTATTGGACAATATTGCATAGCTAGAGAAGGGAAAGAATTCACTCATCCTGCAGGACGACTTAGTTGCCTGGGACAAAAACTGTACAATGGTACCACAAAAACAGTTACATGGTGGAGTTCAAACCACACAGAGAAAAATTCATTCAGTAAATTTCCAAAGTTGCAGACCATTTGGGCCCACCCAGAATCCCACTGGGACTGGACAGCCCCCACTGGGCTATGCTGGATATATGGACATAGAACCTATGCTAAGCTGCCTGACCAGTGGACAGGTAGTTGTGTTATTGTCACTATTAAACCGTCTTTCTTCCTACGCCCATAAAAACAGGCAGACTCCTGGACTTCCCTGTCTATGCTTCCTGCGAAAAGCAAAACATAGCCATAGGTAATTGAAAAGATGATAAATGGCCTCCTGAAGAAATTAAACAATACTATGGGCCTGCCACTTAGGCACAAGATGGCTCATGGGGATACCAGACCCCTATTTACATGCTCAACTGAATCATATGGTTGCAAGCTGTCTTGGAGATCATCACTAATAAAACCAGTAAAGCCTTGACTGTTTTGGCCCGGCAAGAAACTCAGATGAGAAATGCTATC
The DNA here is from genome assembly GCF_049350105.2 of Macaca mulatta. Classification (NCBI taxonomy): domain Eukaryota; kingdom Metazoa; phylum Chordata; class Mammalia; order Primates; family Cercopithecidae; genus Macaca; species Macaca mulatta. The sequence continues at coordinate 82,011,525 of NC_133406.1, read as the reverse complement.
TCTCAGAATAGATTAACTCTCGACTACTTGCTAGCAGCTGAAAGAGAAGTCTGTGGAAAATTTAACCTTACCAATTGCTGCCTGCACGTAGATGATCAGGGGCAAGTAGTCGAAGATATAGTTAAAGACATGACGAAACTGAAACATGTGCCTGTACAAGTGTGGCATGGATTTGACCCTGAGGCCATGTCTGAAAATGGTTCCCAGTGGTAGGAGGATTTAAAACTCTTATAATAGAAATTATAGTAGTAACAGGAACCTGCTTACTGATCCCGTGTTTACTACCTGTACTCATTCAAATGGTAAAAGGTTTCATCACTACTCTAGTTCACCGGAATGCTTCAGTACAAGTGTACTACGTAAATCACTATCGATCTGTCATGCAGGAAGCCATAGGTAGTGAGGATGAAGGTGAGAACTCCCACTAATAAAATGAGTGAGAGTCTCAAATGGGGAGAATAAGGGAGGAGACCACCCCTCATATTGTCTTATGCCCAATTTCTGCCTCCAAAGAAAAAAGAAGTGAAAACTAAAAGGCAGAAATGAAATCCACAGGCAGACAGCCTGGTGCTGTGCCCTGGGCCTAGTAGTTAAAGATCAACCCCTGACCTAACCGGTTATGTTATCTATAGATTCCAGACATTGTATGGAAGAGCACTGTAAAAATCCCTGTCCTGTTCTGTTCCATTCTGTTACCGGTGCATACAGCCCCCAGTCACATACTCCCTGCTTGCTCAATCAATCATGACGCTCTCACATGGACCCCCTTAGAGTTGTGAGCCCTTAAAAGGAACAGGAATTGCTCACTCGGGGAACTCAGCTCTCAAGACAGGAGTCTTGCCAATGCTCCCAGCTGAATAAACCCCTTCCTTCTTTAACTTGGTGTCTGAGGGGTTTTGTCTGCGGCTCTTCCTGCTACAGTAGTACTCCTTATCTGCAGGGGCTACTTTCCAAGACCCCCAAGTGGATGCCTGACATGGTAGGTAGTACCAAACCCTACGTGTACTATGTTTTTTCCTATATATACATACCTATGATAAAGCTTAATTTATAAATCACGCATAGTAGGAGATTAACAAGTAATAATAAAATAGAACAATTATACCATAATAAAAAGTATGGAAATGTAGTCTTTCTCTCTCTGTCTCAAAATATCTTATTGTACTATACTTACCCTTATTCTTGAAATGATATATGATGATAAAATGTCTATGTGATAAGACAAAGAGACAGATGCAGCTCTCCAGTGATTTTTTATATTTTTCAGTCCAAATCTATTCTTACATTCATCTAACTATCCATTACTTGCAGTAAGTGGCTTGGTATCACTTGTTTTAGGGAGTCCCTCACTGAAGTCTTCGTATAAGCTCAATACATTCTGGCTCAACATGTTGCCATCAATTGAGACACATTTTCTGTTCATGTCTTCCACCCACATCTTTTTTGTGGTGGTTGTTTTTTGTTTTTGTTTTTCTCAGACGAAGTTTCATCCTGTCACCCAGGCTGGAGTGCAATTGGCGCCATCTCAGCTCTCTGCAACCTCCACCTCCCAAGTTCAAGCGATTCTCCTGCCTCAGCCTCTGGAGTAGCTGAGATTACAGGTGCAGGCCACTGTGCCCAGCTAATTTTTTGCATTTTTAGTAGAGATGGGGTTTCACCATGTTGGCCAGCTGGTCTCAAACCCTTGGCCTCAAGTGATCCGTCCACCTTGACCTCCCAAAGTGCCGGGATTACAGGCATGAGCCACTGTGCTCTGCCGCCTTTTCCATCTTAACTAAGCACTTATCAGGCACTGTGGCCACAACTTTTGTAGTTTGAGTTGCAACAGCAAAACTAGCACAAATTCCTTTTTCCTTTTTCAGAACTTCACGGACAAAAGATCAGTTCTTACCACAGATCTTAGCAGTCACATATGGTTTCTTTTCTTTCCTTAAGTCAAGAACTTTGACCATTTCACTTAAAGGAAGCACTTTATGGCTTCTCTTTGGCATATCTGAATTGCCAGTATCACTGCTCTTGAACTTTGGGCCATTGTTAAGTAAAATAATGGGTACTTGAACACAAGCACTGTGATACTGCTGCAGTCAATCTGACAACTGATAAGATGGCTACTACGTGACTAACAGGTAGGTGGCATAGACAGCATGGATATGCTGGACAAGGGGATAGATAATTCATGTCCCAAGCAGGATGAAGCGAGCAGCAGGAGATTTCATTACACTACTAAGAGTGGCACACAATTTAAAACTCATGAATTGTGTATTTCTGAAAGTTTCATTTAACATTTTAGGACTGTGATTGACCTCAGGTAAATGAAACCAGTGAAAGCAAAACTGTGGATGAGACTGCTGTATTTATTGACAACACCCCTGCTATAGGCCAAGAACTGCTCTAGACTCCAGAGATACAGAAATAAACAAGGCGAACAAGTTGCCGCTCTAGTAGGGTGAGTGGGAGGAACAGGCAATAAAGTATAACAAAGTACAGGAAAAAGATAACTTCAAGCAGTGATAAGCTCTATGAGCGGTTGTGTCAAAGTTATTTATTCATTCAACCAATATTTTCTGAGCAGCCAGAATATATGAGCTACTGTTCCAAACCTTGGAGATACACAGTGAACAGGAAGGGGAAAGTCCCCACAAGCCTGTGGTTTACATTACAGTGAGACAGACAACAAAATAAATATACTAATGACAGGCAGTCATAAGTACTTGGAAGGGGATGGGGAAAGACTTGGAGAGGGAGTGATCAGAGAAAGCCAAGCTGAGGAATGACACTTAAGTAGAAATTTGAACAATAGCTGTATGAAGGTCTGCGGGCAGAATGTTTCAGAAAGTAGGAACAATAATTGCAAAGGCCCAGTTGTACGTAGAGGCTTAATGTGTTAAAAGAATAGAAAAAAGACTACTGCGCTCTTGTGGCTAAAGCACAGGGGAAAAGGGCAAGAGAGTGCTGAGAGGAAGAGAAGGAGGCAAGGTAAGGTTATATGGGCCTTGTAGACCCTTGGCAAGGATTTTTGGGTTTTTTGTTTTGTTTTTTTTTTGAGATGGAGTCTCGCTTTGTCGCCCAGGCTGGAGTGCAGTGGCCGGATCTCAGCTCACTGCAAGCTCCGACTCCCGGGTTCACGCCATTCTCCTCCCTCAGCCTCCCGAGTAGCTGGGACTACAGGCGCCCGCCACCACGCCCGGCTAATATTTTGTATTTTTTAGTAAAGACGGGGTTTTACCATGTTAGCCAGGATGGTCTTGATCTCCTGACCTCGTGATCCGCCCATCTCAGCCTCCCAAAGTGCTGGGATTACAAGCTTGAGCCACCGCGCCCGGCCAAGGATTTTTATCCTAATATGACGAGAAACCACTGGAGAGTTCTAAGCAAGAAAGTAGCTTATCTGATCTACATTTTTAAAATCTCATTCTGGCTATTTAGTGCACTGAATGTGTGAAAGGGAAACAAGTTTGTCAGAAGGGAGATCACACAGAGAGTAAAACAGGAGAATTAGTATGAAGGCAAAACCAACAGGGCCGGGCGTAGTGACTCACGCCTGTAATCCTAGCACTTTGGGAGGCCGTGGAGGGCGGATCACCTGAGGTAGGGAGTTCGAGACCAGCCTGACCAACATGGAGAAACCCCATCTCTACTAAAAATACAAAATTAGCTGGGCGTGGTGGCGCATGCCTGTAATCCTAGCTACTCAGGAGGCTGAGGCAGGAGAAACACTTGAACCCGGGAGGCGGAGGCTGCAGTGAGCCGAGACTGCTCCATTGCACTCCATCCTGGGCAACAAAAGTGAAACTCCGTCTTAAACAAACAAACAAACAAAAACACAAAAACCCAACTGGATTTGCCTGATGCAGTATAGGTTCATAGATTCATAAAGGGTTCATAGGTTAAAGCTAGAGATACAATTAACAGATTATCTAATTAATTAAACCAGCTATTACCAAACTCCCAATGTACCTTGTATATATCTCTATCAGAATATTCATTACATACTCAGTCATCTTGAGGTGAGAAAAAAAATACTTATCACAGTCTTCCTTATGTGCTTAGCCAGTCACACCTTTGATCAAGCTTCTCTAGCCAGTGGCCCATAGGCCACAAGTGGTCCAGAAAGGCATTGAATGCAATCTAACACAAATTTATAAACTTTCTTAAGACATTATGAAATTGTTTTTGCAGTTTTTTTTTTTATTTCATCTCATCAGCTATCATTAGTCTTAGTGTGTTTTATATGTGGCCCAGGACAATTCTTCTTCCAATGTGGCCCAGTGAAGGCAAATGATTAGACATCCCTGCTTTAGATTATAATAAAAGTGACAGATTTTATTTATTTTTATATCCCAATACTTTCTATTCTATAAATATCTGGTGGTTAATAAATGGTTCCTGAATGAATGACCTACACTATCATGACAGATTTTATTTATATTATTCCAGATTTTACTAAAATCGTAAACCTCATCTCACACGCATTCCCCCTGAGATGGAATAGGAAATACAGGCTATTTCACACTCTTTTTCTTTTTTTTTTTTTTTGAGACAGAGTCCCACTCTGTCGCCCAGGATGGAGTGCAGTAATGCCATCTCAGCTTGCTGCAACCTCCGCCTCCCAAGTTCAAGTGGCTGGGACTACAGGCACATGCCACCATGCAACAATAGTAGCATTTTTTGTAGAAATCTTAATCATATTCCAAAATTTCTATGAAAAGACAAAGCTAATTTTTGTGTTTTCAGTAGAGATGGGGTTTTGCCATGTTGACCAGGCTGGTCTCAAACTCCTGGCCTCAAGTGATCTGCCCACCTTGGCCTGCCAAAGTGCTGGGATTACAGGTGTGAGCCATTGAGCTGGATGATATTTCACATTCTTTATCTGCTTTTTTATCCTGGGAAAATTTTAAAAGCTGGCACCATAATCAGTGGTAATGATTGAATTACCATAAAATTAAGATAGCCTCTGTCTCTTATCCTACTTAAAAACATGGTTGCAATGTCTAAACTAAAAGGAATACAGAACTTAGGAGAAAGAAATGATGAGGATAAAAAACAATAAGTGGTGTTTGTGTGTTAATATAATTCTTGTTTTAACATACATGTTCTATTAGCCAGGCATGGTGAAACATGTCTACAATCCAAGTGACTCAAGAGGCTGAGATCAGAAGATCACTTGAGACCAGGAGGTCAAAGGCTGCAGTCAGCCATGATCATACCACTGCACTTCATCCCGGGGAAGAGAGTGAGACCTTGCCTCAAAAAAATATAATATAATAAAATACATAAGTAAAATAAAATATGTGTTATATTTTAAAAGTATAAACTGAACTGTTTGGGTTTCTGGTTTAGCACGTACAGACCTAAACGTAGCAACTGTTCTTACAACAAGTAAAAACCCAAACAAACTGAAAAATCAAAAACTCTTCTTAGATCCATCAAAGAAGTGAAGTCATAGGGCAAACCCTTAATCTTCCTGTTTTCATTGTTGCACCTTGTTTTTCTTCTCTGTTATGTCTAGTCAGCACAATAAGGCAAGAAAAAAATATTTATGGACTGGAAATGAAGTAATCAATTTTGTCTACATAGACTGTATTATTAGCAAAGAGAGGACACAAGGTTAACACACAAAAATTAATTGCATTTCCATATACTAGCAATTGCCAGTTAAAAATCAAAACAGTGGGCTAGGCACGGTAGCTCATGCCTGTAATCTCAGCACTTTGGGAAGCCAAGGCAGGCAGATCACCTGAGGTCAGGAGTTTGAGACCAGCCTGGCCAACATGGTGAAAACTATCTCTACTAAAAATACAAAAATTAGCCAGGCACGGTGGGGGGCACCTGTCATCCCAACTACTAGGGAGGTTGAGGCAGGAGAATCACTTGAACCCAGGAGGTAAAGGTTGCAGTGAGACCAGATCGCACCACCACACTCCAGCCTGGGTGACAGAATGAGACCCTGTCTCAAAAAAAAAAAAAAAAAAAAAAAAAAATCCGAACAGTACCACTTAAAATATCATAAAAATCTTGAAATACTTAGGAATAAATCTAGTAAGATATCTCCAGGATCTGCATGTGATAAATACAAGATACTGATGAAATAAAAGAAAACCTAAATAGGTCAGATGCAGTGGCTCATGCCTGTAATCCCAGCACTTTGGGAGGCCAAAGTGGGTAGATCACCTGAGCCCAGAGGTTCGAGACCAGCCTGGGAAACATGGTGAAACCCCATCTCTACAAAAAATGCAAAAATTAGCCAGCGTGTGGTGTGTCTGTAGTCTCATCTACTTGGGAGGCTGAGTTGGGTGGATCACTTGAGCCTGGCAGATTGAGCTACAGTGAGCAATGACCACACTACTGCACTCCAGCCTGGGTGACAGAGCAAGACCCAGAAGAAAAAAAAAAGAAAGAAAGAAAGAAGAAGGAAGGAAGGAAGGAAGGAAGGAAGGAAGGAAGGAAGGAAGGAAGGAAGGAAGGAAGGAAGGAAAGAAGGAAGGAAGGAAAGAGAAAGAGAGAAAACCTAAATAAATAAAAAAATCATGTTCATGGATTAGAAGACTCAATATTGTTCTTTTTTTTTTTTTTTTTTTTTTTTGAGACAGAGTCTCACTCTGTCGCCCAGGCTGGAGTGCAGTGGCCGGATCTCAGCTCACTGCAAGCTCCGACTCCCGGGTTCACGCCATTCTCCTGCCTCAGCCTCCCGAGTAGCTGGGACTACAGGCGCCCGCCACCTCGCCCGGCTAGTTTTTTGTATTTTTTTTTTAGTAGATGCGGGGTTTCACCGTGTTAGCCAGGATGGTCTTGATCTTGTGACCTCGTGATCCGCCCGTCTCGGCCTCCCAAAGTGCTGGGATTACAGGCTTGAGCCACCGCGCCCGGCCAGAAGACTCAATATTGTTAAAATGTCGATTCTTCCAAACAGATCTGTAGGTTCAATGCAATCCAATTAAAACAATATTAGCATGTTTGTAGAAATCTTAACTATATTCTAAAATTTATATGGAAAGACAAAGGAATTTCAATAGCCAAGACAATTTTGAAAAAGAGCAAAGTTGAAGGGCTCACACTACCTGATTTCAAGATGTACTAAAAGCTACCACGATCAAAACACTGTGATATTCATGAAAGGAGAGACAGATGCATAGATAAATAGAACAGAATTAAGAATGTAGAAATAGACCCACAAATATATGGTTAATTAATTTTTTTGATAAATATGCAAAGACAATTTAATGGAGAAACGATATTCTTTTCCAGTACAAACTGTTCTGGAACCACTAAACAGCCACATACAACAACAACAAAAACTTTGGCTGATACCTCTCACGTTATTCGCAAATTTAAAAATAGAATCATAGTATAAAGGAAAAAAATGTTAGTTTGGCACAATCTTGGCAACCCTATGTGCAGTAAAGCAGGAAAGCAATATCTTCAATCTTCTTACATAGAAATTCAATCAATATTGATTGAATATCTGTGTCAATAAACCTAATGAACACAGAATTTACCTTCCTTCCATCTAGTGCCAAACACAAATAAATGCCACACAAAATGCAACATTAAAAAATAAACACTAGGCCAGCATGGTGGTTCACACATGTTATCCCAGTACTTTGGGAGGCCAAGGCAGAAGGATCTTGAACTCACTTGAAGCCAAGAGTTCAAAACCAGCCTAGGTAAAACCCTCTCTCTATGAAAATAAAATTTAAAAAAAACTTAGCTGAGGGTGGGGGTACTTGCCTGTATTCCCAGTAACTTGGGAGGCTGAGTCGGGAGGATCACTTGAGCCCAGGAGTTTGAGGTTATAGTGAGCTGTGATCCCACCAGTCTACACCAGCCTGAGTGATATGAGCAAGATCCCAACTCAAAAACAAAAATAAAAATAATTTTTAAAATAAACACTAAACTTATTCATTAAAAGGTGGGATTACCCTAGTTTCATAAACCCAAATTAGAGGGATCAGTGAAGCAAAGCTGAAAAGCCCTTGAGGGAATTGTAACTACTTATGGGTTAACAATTGCCAGCTGGGACTTTATTGTCCAACTAGGGAACGGAGTCAAAGACTGAAACCTCATAAGCAAGAAAAATAGGGCATTGATTACAGGAATCCTACGGATCAGTCCCATGTATAAGCAGGGTTTATGATTAATACATATAAAAAGCAAATGAACATTTCAAAAAAGCTTCACTTTGGGTAAAAAGACAAAATTCCCCAAAAGAGGCCAGGCACGGTGGCTCACACCTGTAATCCCAGCACTTTGGGAGGCGGAAGTGGGTAGATCACCTGAGGTCAAGAGTTTGAGATCGGCCTGGCCACAGGCTGAAACCCCATCTCTACTAAAAATACCAAAAAAAAAAAATTAGACAGGTGTGGTAGTGGGTGCCTGTAATCCCATCTACTCGAGAGGCTGAGGCAGGAGAATCGCTTGACCCTGGGAGGCGGGGGTTGCAGTGAGCTGAGATAATGCCACTGCACTCCAGCCTGGGTGACAAGATCAAGACTCCATCTCAAAAAAAAAAAAAAGAAAAAAGAAAAAAAGAGGCTGGGCACGCTGGCTCACACCTGTAATCCCAGAACTTTCGGAGGCTGAGGTGGGCGGATCACCTGAGGTTGAGAGTTCGAGACCAGCCTGAGCAACATGGAGAAACCCCGTCTCTACTAAAAATACAAAATTAGCTGGGCGTGGTGGTGCATACCTGTAATCCCAGCTAATCAGGAGGCTGAGGCAGGAGAATCAATTGAACCGGGGAGGCAGAGGTTGTGGTGAGCCGAGCTCACACCATTGCACTCTAGGCTGGGCAACAAGAGTAAAACTCCGTCTCAAAAAAAAAGAAATTTCCCAAAAGAAATCAGAGTTCCAGATCAGGACCATGGTTACATATATGATTTGAATTCACATTTACACTACACACATGGGATTGGTGTCTAAAGTATAAAATTAACAACAACAAAAATATTCTTGAACAAGAGAAACATCACTGAATGCAAATTACCAATTGTGCATACAGAAAAACAATTCAGATATATAAGCTAATATAATATGAATAAATATGCACTTAAAAATACTAGAGAGTTGGGCACAGTGGTGTGTATCTGTAGTCCCAGCTACCTGGGAAGCTGAGACAGGAGAATCACTTAAGCCCAGGAGTTCGAGGCTATAGTACACTATAATCGTGTTTGTGAATAGCCACTATACTCTAACCTGGGCAACATAGTGAAACTCCATCTCTAAAAAAAAAGAAAATGTAGGAAAAAAACCTGGAAATTACCCAACAATTATGAACAAGCAAATAGATAAACAAATTGTGGCATAATCATAAAATAGAATAATACCCACTAATAAAAACAATGAACTACTGATATACACAAAACATGGATATCTCAAAGACAATATATTGAGCAACAGAAGTCAAAAACAGATGAAGGGCCTGGGATCACGCCTGTAATTCCAGCACTTTGGGAGTCCAAGGCGGGAGGATCACTTGAGGCCAGCAGTTCGAGAGCAGCCTGGCCAACATGGTGACATCCCGTCTCTACTAAAAATACAATAATTAGCCAGACACAGTGACAGGCACCTGTAAACCCAGCTACTTGGGATGCTAATGCAAGAGAATCTCTTGAACCTGGGAGGCGGAGGTTGCAGAGAGCCGAGATTGCGTCACTGCATTCTGGCCTGGGCAACAGAGGGAGTCTCCATCCCCCTAACCACCCTCAAAAAAGAAACAGACCAAGGCAGTGGCTCAAGCCCATAATCCCAGCACTTTGGGAGGCTGAGGTGGCAGATCACATGAGCCAGGAGTTCGAAACCAGCCTGGGCAAGGCAAAATCCCATCTCTATAAAAAATACAGAAAAAAAAAAAAAGAAAAATTAGTCAGGCATGGTAGTGCACACCTGTAGTCCCAGTTACTTGGAAGGCTGAGGTGGGAGAATGCTGAGCCTGTCAGATCGAGGCTGCAGTGAGCTATGATCACGCCACTGCACTCCAGCCTGGGCAAAAGAGCAAGACTCCATCTCAAAAGCAAAACACAACCTTAAAATGTTCAGTTTTCAACAACAGAAAAATAGGCATGCAAAGAAACAAGAAAGTTTCTACACAACCAAGGACCTCAACAAATCCCAAGAAGGATAAGCTCAAAGAGATTCCTACTGAGACAAATCATGATCAAACTTTTTTTTGAGACAAGGTCTCATTCTGTCACCAAGCCTGGAGTGTGGTTGCATGAACATAGCTCATTGTAACCTCAAAATCCTAGGTTCAAGCAATCCTCCTGCCTTGGCCTCCCAAAGGGCTGAGAGTACAAGCATAAGCCATCACGCCAGGCCATTATCAAACTATTCAACGCTGAAGAAGGAATTCAGAAGGTAGCAAGAAAGAAGCAATTAATTATATACCAGTGATGCTCAATAAGATTAACAGCTGATTTTTCATCAGAAACCATGGAGGCCAGGTGGTACTGGAATAACATAAAGTGTAGAAAGAAGGGAAAACCTCTCTAAACCAAGAATTTTATGTCCAGCAAAATGATTCTTAAAAAGTGAAAGGAGGGCCAATCATGGTGGGTCATGCCTGTAATCCCAGAACTTTGGGACGCCAAGGCAGGCAGATCACTTGAGGTCAGGAGTTTGAGACCAGACTGGCCAACATGGTGAAACCCCATCTCTACTAAAAATACAAAAAATTAGTCGGGCATGGTGGTGGGCACTTGTAATCCCAGCTACTCAGGAGGCTGAGGCAGGAGAATCGCTTGAACCTGGGAGGCGAAGGTTGCAGTGAGCCAAGATCACGCCATTGCACTCCAGTCTGGGCAACAAGAGCGAAATCCCATCTCAAAAAAAAAAAAATTAAAAGAAAAAGTGAAAGGAAAACATAAGATCTAAAACTATAAAACTTCTAGATGAAAAACATAGGGAAAAATCTTTATGTCATTGGATTTGGCAATAATTTTTTACATATGACACCAAAAGCATATGCAACAAAAAGAAAAAATAGACAAATGGGACTACATCAGACTTAAAACTTTCTGTGCATCAAAGGACATAACCAATAATGTGAAAAGGCAAGCTACAGAATGGGAGAAAATATTTGCAAATCATATATCTGATGAGATTAATATTCAAAATATAGAGAGAACTTCTCAGCCTGGGCAACAAAGTGAGAATCCATATCTACAGAAAACAAAATAATTAGCTGGGCATACTGGCACACACCTGTAGCCCCAGATTCTCAGAAGGGTGAAGCAGGAAAATTGCTTGAGCCTAGGAGTTCAAGGCTGCAGTGAGCTATGATCATGCCACTACACTGAAGTCTAGGTGATAGAGCAGGACCCTAGCTCTTAAAAAAGAAAAAAAAAAAAAAAAAAAAACTATAATAAAACAAATCACCTGGCTGGGCACAGTGGCTCACACTTGTAACACTTTGGGAGGTGGAAGCGGGAGGATAACTTGAGGCCAGGAGTTTGAGACTAGCCTGAGTAACAAAGCAAGGCCTCATTTCCCACAACATATGCACGCACTCTTAACTTGATTTTAAAATGGTCAAAGACATGAAAACATTTTTCCCAAGAAGATACACAAATAGCCCACAAATATATGAAAAGATCCTCAATATCACTAATTATCAAAGAAAACAACAGAATGAGATATCACCTTGCACCCATTTGGTTGGCCATAATTTAAAACACACACACACTGCACACACACATAGAGATACACACAACCAAGAAATAACTTGTGTTGGTGAGGATGTGGAGAAATGGAAAGCCTTGTGCACTGTTGGTGGGAATGTAAAATGGTACAGGTGCTATGAAAAATAGTATGGTGGTTCCTCAAACAATTAAAAATAGAATTACCATAGGATCTAGCACCTATGGGAACTCACTTGTGAGTATATGTCCAAAAGAACTGAAAGCAGAATCTCAAAGAAATATTTGAACACACATGTTCATTGCACCATTATTCACAAGAGTAAAAAAAGGGAAACAGGCCAGGTGTGGTGGCTCACACCTGTAATCCCAGCACTTTGGGAGGCCAAGGCAGATGGATCAGGAGGTCAAAAGATTGAGACCATCCTGGCCAACATGGTGAAACCCCATCTCTACTAAAAATACAAAAAAATTAGCTGGGCATGGTGGTGTGCACCTGTAGTCCCAGCTACTCAAGAGGCTGAGGCAGGAGAATTCCTTGAACCCGGGAGGTGGAGGTTGCAGTGAGCCGAGATCAAGCCATTGCACTCCAGCCTGGTGACAGAGTAAGACTCTGTCTCAAAAAAAAGGAAAGAAAAGTGTCTATCCGTGGACAAATGTCCATAGATGGATGAATAGGTAAAGAAAATGTGCCACACACAAATGATGAAATATTATACAGCCTTTAAAAAGAAAACAACTCCTCTCTCATGCTATATCATAGATGAACCTTGAGGACATTATGCTAATTGAAATAAGCCAATCACAAAAGGACAAATGTTGTATGATTCCACTCATATGAATTATGTAAAGTACTCAAATTTATAGAAGCAGAAAGTAGAATGGTGGTTGCCAGAGTCTGGGGCAAGTGGGAAATAGGGAGTTATTGATCTATAGGTATAGAGTTTCAGTTTTGCAAGATAAAAAAAGTTCTGTAGATATGTTACTTACACAACAATGTGAATACAATTAACAGTACTGAACTGTACACTTAAAAATGGTTAACATAATAAATTTTATGTTATGTGTTTTTAACTATAATTTAAAATTTCTTTTTAAACAAAGGAAAAATACACATATTCCACAAACTGAGAGAGTTCTTTACTAGTAGTCCTGCTCTACACGAAAAGGTAGTACGTCAGGCTGAAATGAAAGGACACGGTCACTGCCACTGCACGAGCTGCAGGAGGAAGGTGCAAGCAGTACCAGCAGGAGCCGCTGCAGGAGCAGCAGTAGCGGCTATGGGTCCCCTGCGCCCTGCGTTCCAAAGGTAGCTAACTGTGCCACACCCAACCTTGCGCAGCCGGACAGGACCGCTCCCAGGCCTCGCGGGGAGGGAACCGGGAGGACGTGGAGCTGGGTCCAAGGCGGTGCCGCGCTCCACGGAGATGGCAGGAGCCAGGGACAAGCGGGAACCCCCAACCAAAGCCCACCGCCCTGGGGGTCTCTGCGATGGGGCAAGGCGGGGCTGACTGTCCATGGGGGAGAAGCCGTTCGGGTACAGAGGGTTGGGCAGAGAGGGGCCCAGCGAGGAGCTGGGGCCCGCCCTCTGGGCTGTGAGGAGGTGCAGCCAGGGCTGCCAGCATACTCCATGCAACGGGTGGGAGCCCCGCCCTTACAGGCACAGGACCTGGGCGTCTCTGCAGTCTGCACCATGGAGAACCAGGGAAGACCCCCTTCTCCCCACAGGTTCGGGAGTGTCTGCTCCCACTGCCTGGCTCTCCCCACCGCCTGGCTCTCCCCACTCCCGGCACTCGCTCCTATCTCAGAGTGAAATTGGAGCTGGGCCCGGGTGCTGTCACAGCCTGACCGGGTGTGCACATGCTCGGGCAGCCCTGACATGCCAGGCCCCTGTCACCTCAGCCCCCTCTGGACTGTGGGTGCCCATGAGCGTCAGGGGGAAGCCAAGAGGGAGCTGAGGGCAGTTCAGCACTGGCCTGCAGGTGTCCCTTGGTGCAAGCAGCCTGGGCGCCATGGACGGCAGCAGGAGGCAGACAGGCTCCTTGGGCAGAAAAGGGCAGGTAACTGGTGAGGCCCTACCTTCAGGCCAGGGAGGTCCTGAAGGCTGGGAGCCAAGCTGCCAATCCTGTGGACTGGAGTGGGAACTTGTGGTGCCCTTCCGGGGCCTTCCCATGGCTGCTTCTCCTCTGAGGCCGATAAAAGCCTTGGGATCAGCTAGAGTTGAACAGACCACGGGACTACCAGCTGTAGAGAGGAGCTACCTTCTCTGCTGAGAGCAGAACACTTGGGATGACCAACTGTAGAGAGGAGCTACCCTCTCTGCTGGGAGATGAACACTTGTTGGGACGATCTACCTGCAGAGAGGAGCTACCCTCTCTGCTGTGAACTGAACACTCAAATGGACACCCTGGCTATGGAAAGGAGCTGCCCCTGTGAGTCTCCTCTGACCTATTATATGGCTTAATAAAGCTTGCTCATCCTCCATTTGTCTGAGTACCTCATTCTTCCTGGTCACAGGACACGAACTTGGGGCCCACCAAATGGTGAGGCTAAAAGAGCTGTAACACAAACAGGGCTGAAACATGCTCCTTGCTCACCATGTTGTGGGTGAAGAGAAGATCTGTGCCTCTTTGGGGAGTCCCAACCTGGGAGCTCCCCAGGTCAGGGCTGTGACTCCCTCTTTGGGGCCCTGTGGTTCCTGGCATCTCCAAGCTTCCAGGCACCTGGGTTTCCCAATGCCAGCTGTGGAAGCTGCTTGCCATGCGCCTTATCCATCTGCAACCTCGCAGAGAGTTGGAGCCCATGCTGGCACCTGAAGCTGCCTGCCCCTCTGCAGCAGCCAGGATGTCTGACTGTGCAGTGGCCAGATCCCAGAGTCAGCTCCACGCCTGACTCATTCACACACACCTCACTGCCCCATGCCTGACTTGTCCTTGGCAAGCCTGGGATCCAGACCGGTAGCATGAGCCCAGCACAGCCTTCCAGGTCCAGTGGGCAGAACAAGCCCAGTGGGCACAAGCAAAACTCGGGCAAAGGCGCCACCAGCCACAGAGGTTACCAGCCAGAAAAGCAACAAAGATCCTGTAACAAAAACCATATGAGGAAATAAAGAATTCTAGTAAAGGTAACTACCTAAGTAAATATTAACGTCAGTATAGGCCGGTTGCAGTGGCTCATGCCTGTAATCCCAGCACTTTGGGAGACTGGGGCAGGCGGATCACTTAAGGTCAGGAGCTCGTGACCAGCCTGGTCAACATAGTGAAACCTCATCTGTACTAAAAATATAAAAATTAGCCGGGCGTAGTAGCGGGTGCCTGTAATTCCAACTACTCGGGAGGCTGAGGCAGGAGAATTGCTTGAGCCTGGGAGGTGGAGGTTGCAGTGAGCCGAGATCGTGCCATTGCACTCTAGCCTGGGTGACAAGAGTGAGACTTCGTCTCAAAAAAAAAAAAAAAAATTAATTAAAAATAAATAAATAAATAGGCCAGGTACAGTGGCTCACACCTGTAATCTCAGCACTTTGGGAGGCCGAGGCGGGCAGATCAGCTGAGGTCAGGAGTTCGAGATCAGCTTGGCTAACATGCTGAAAAACGTTTCTACTAAAAATACAAAAAATTAGCCGAGTATGGTGGCGTGTGCCTGTAATCCCAGCTACTTGGGAGGCTGAGGCAGGAGAAGTTCTTAAACCCGGGAGGCAGAGGTTGCAGTGAGCCGAGATTATGCCATTGCACTCCAGCTTGGGCGACAAGAGTGAAACGCCGTCTCAAAATAATAATAATAATAATAAATAAAGTCAGTATAAAATACATTTTTGGACTGGGTGGAGTGGCTCACACCTGTAACCCCAGCACTTTGGGAGGCTGAGTTGGGCGGATCACCTAAGGTCAGGAGTTAAGAGACCAGCCTGAGCAACATGGTGAAACCCCGGCTCTACTAAAAATCAAAATTAGCCAAGCATGGTGGCACATGCCTGAAATCCCAGCTACTCGGTAGGCTGAGGCAGAAGACTTGCTTGAACCTGGGAGGCAGAGGTTGTAATGAGCCGAGGTCATGCCATTGCATTCTAGCTGGGGAAACAAGAGCAAAACTCCATCTCAAAACAAAAACAAAAACATATATATATATATAAAATTTGGCTTATAACCTTCCCCTTTACATAGGCCGAGTTTGGTGGCTCATGCCTGTAATCCCAGGCATGAGCCTCCTTTGGGAGGCTGAGGCAGGTGGATCACAAGGTCAGGAATTCAAGATCAGCCTGGCCAATATGGTGAAACCCTGCCTCTACTAAAAAAATACAAAAATTAGCCGGGTGTTGTGGTGCACACCTGTAATCCTGGAACCCAGGAGGTGGAGGTTGCAGTGAGCTGAGATCGCGCCACAGCACTCCAGCCTAGGTCACAGAGCAAGACTGCATCTCAAATAAATAAATAAATAAATACAACTACATAAAACTGTAATTATAAATCTATGCTGATGGGCATAATGTATAAAGCTGAATATGTAACAATAACAATATGGGAGGGGAGATAAAGCTATATAACAGTAAGGTTTTTGTATACTATTGAAACTAAGTTGGTATTAATTCACCTAGATTGTTATAAATTAAGATGTTAATTTTACTTTCCAGGGCAATCATTAAGAAATTAACGGCCAGGCGCGGTGGCTCAAGCCTGTAATCCCAGCACTTTGGGAGGCCAAGACGGGCGGATCACGAGGTCAGGAGATCGAGACCATCCTGGCTAACACGGTGAAACCCCGTCTCTACTAAAAAATACAAAAAACTAGCTGGGCGAGGTGGCGGGCACCTGTAGTCCCAGCTACTTGGGAGGCTGAGGCAGGAGAATGGCATGAACCCGGGAGGCGGAGCTTGCAGTGAGCTGAGATCTGGCCACTGCACTCCAGCCTGGGCAACAGAGCGAGACTCCATCTCAAAAAAACAAAAAAAAAAAAAAAAGAAAGAAAGAAATTAACTTTACAAAAATGTCAATCAAAATGATAATCATTTGATTGTGGCTGAGCAAGGTGGCTCACACCTGTAATCCTAACACTTTGGGAGGCCAAGGCAGGCCTGAGCAACACAGCAAAATCCCGTGACTACAAAAAATACAAAAAATTAGCTGGGTGTGGTGGTATGCATCTGTTAGTTCCAGCTATGTGGCAGGCTGAGGTAGGAGGATCACTTGAGCCCAGGAGGTCAAGGCTGCAGTGAGCCGTGATTGGGCCACTGCACACCAGCCTGAGTGACACAGTGAGACCCTGTCTCAAAAAAAAAAAAAAAAAAAAGATATTACTTCACACCTACTAGAATGGCTGTAACTGAAAAACAAAAGAGAAATTAACTGTTGGGGAGGATATGGAGAAATCTGAACCTTGCTGGTACAAACGTACAATGTTGCAGCAGCTGGAGGGAACAGTTCAGTGATTCTTCAAAAAGTTAAAGACACTGAATTATATGACCCAGCAATTCTGTTAGCAGCATAATCAATTCAATCTGGTTCAACCTTTGTGTAACAAAGTTCTGAGTGGTTTCTCAGTGGACCCCCAGGTTGCAAGTTACATAACCTAAGCATGCCCAGATGAGCCAAATGTGCCCCATTGGACTTAGGAGCCAGGACGAATGAAAAAGTTCATCACGAGCAGAACCAAAGTGCTTGGATCAAGGAACGGGGACCAAATTCAGAAACAAGGAGTACCCTATTTTGTTGCAGTACAGACTTAAGAGCCAAGGACCCTCAGCATGACCCAATCAGATCATATCTCATTGCATTTTTCCTTTTTTTTTTTTTTTTTTGATGGAGTCTTACTTTGTCTCCCAGGCTGGAGGGCAGTGGCGCAATCTCAGCTCATTGCAACCTCCACCTCCCAAGTTCAAGTGATTCTCCTGCCTCAGCCTCCCAAGCAGCTGGGACCACAGGTGTGCACCACCATGCCTGGCTAATTTTTGTATTTTTAGTAGAGATGAGGTTTCACCATGTTTGTTAGGTTGGTCTTGAACTCCTGACCTCAAGTGATCCACCCACCTGGGCCTCCCAAAGTGTTGAGATTATAGGCGTGAGCCACCACACCTGGCCTACCTCATTGCATTTTCCTATCTTCCTCATTGTAACTATCTGCCTATAAAACCTGTCCCCATTCTCCAGCTCAGGCAGACAGATTTGAGCATGGCAAGTCAACTTTGCAATAAAGGTTTCTATTTTCTCAAAAGCAAGTGCCATGGTATTGTTACTGGTGAAGGGTCTTGACTAGGTTGTCCAGGTCTTGACGAGTTGTCCACGTTCTTGGTGTGTTGAACAAAGAATTGAACGAAACGCACAAACAAAGCAACAAAAGAATGAAGCACAGTAATAAAAAGAATGAAGCACAATAAATACTTTCGATTTATTGAAGCGAAAGTACACGCCACAGAGGGGAGCTGGCTTGAGCAAGCAGCTCAAGAGCTGGCTGCAAAACCTTCTGGAGTTTAAGTACCCTTTAGAAGTTTCCTATTGGTTACACCCTATGTAGATGAAGACTTGGCCCCTGACCAATTGGGAGCTGAAGTAAGTTACACTCTATGCAAATAAAGACTTGGCCTGCAACTAATCAGAGGCTGAAGTGAAGGCTCCCTGTCTCCACACCCTATTCTCCTGCCTCAGTATTGGCTTCTATGCCTATCAGGCAGTGAGCCCTTGCTCCATAACAATTCCACTTCTGGGTGTACTTTATACTCCACAGAACTGAAACTTAAAGTGGAAATAACCCAAATGTCTACCAGGTGATGAACTGATAACTAAAATGGGATATATCTATACCACAGAATATTACTCAGCAATGACAAGGTATGAAGTATTAATACATGCTATAACATGGAGAATCCTTGGAAACATTATGCTAAGTGAAAGAAATCAGACACAAAAGGTCACATATTGTATAATTCCATTTATATGAAATATCCAAAATAGGCAAATCCATAGAAACAAAAAGTAGATTTGTGGTTTCCAGGGGCTGGGAAGAGGGGAAAATTGAAGTGATTGCTTAATAGTTACAGGGTTCCTTTCTGGGCTAATGAAAATGTTCTGGAACTATATAGTGGTAATGTCTGTATAACCCTGTAAACATATTAAAAGCCACTGAATTGTATACTTTAAAATGAATAAAATGGTGAATTTTATGCTATGTAAATATACCTCAATTAGAAAAAAATTTGCCCAGCATGGTAGCTCAACACCTATAATCCCAGCCCTCTTGGAGGCTGAGGCAGAAGGATTGCTTGAGGCCAGGGGTTCGAAACCAGCCTGGGTAACATAGCAAGACCCAGTTAAAAAAAAAATAAGATAGCCAGCACAGTGACACATGCCTGTAATCTTAACTACTCAGGAGGCTGAGGCAGGAGGGTCACTTGAGTTCAGGAGGCTGAAGCTACAGTGAGCTATGATCAGAACTGCACTCCAGCCTGGGCCACAAGAGTGAGACTTTGGTTTTTGTTTTGTTTTTTTTGTTTTTGTTTTTGTTTTTTTTTTTGAGGTGGAGTTTCACTCTTGTGGCCCAGGATGGAGTGCAATGGTGCAATCTCAGCTCACCACAACCTCCGCCTCCCGGGTTCAAGTGATTCTCCTGCCTCAGCCTCCTGCGTAGCTGGGATTACAGGCATGCACCACCACGCCCGGCTAATTTTTGCATTTTTAGTAGAGATGGGTTTTCTCCATGTTGGTCAAGCTGGTCTCAAACTCCTGACCTCAGGTGATCCACCCGCCTAGGCCTCCCAAAGTGCTGGGATTACAGGCATGAGCCACCGCACCTGGCCTGAGACCATCTTTTTTTTTTTTTTTTTGAGACGGAGTCTCGCTTCGCACCCAGCCTGAGACCATCTTTTAAAAATAAATAAATAAATGAATAAAATAACTGAGTTACACACTTAAAATGGATCCTTTTTATTATAGGTAAATTATACCTCAATAGTGTTTTTTAAAAAATGTTAATGATACCAGGTTCTTATTCAGGAATGTTTTGGCTCTTTTCTGTCATTTTCTCTTCTGCATCAATCTTAGACTCAACTTTTAAAATTCCTCCAAATGCCTGTACTTGTTCAAATTAATGTTGGTTTTGAATGACAAAAAACCTGAAATAATGGTGGTTTAAACAACAAAGAAGCTTATTTTTCTCTGTTTCTGTTCCTGGAACAGGTCAACTTCTTTTCTGCTTAAAGTCTTGGCACACATGATTCTCTCTTTACCTGAAACTCTTCCCACTCTCCTTGTACAATTGGCTCCTCCTATACTTAAAGTCCTTACCTGTCACGTTCTTAGAAAGACCTCCCTTGACCAGGGACTGAGGTGGTCTCCCTTTTTTATTTTCTTCTTTTTTTTCCATGTCAGACAGGTCATGTGCATGGAACAATGTTTGAGGGTAGCACATCTCACCCCTGTGCATGAACACGCATTCTTCACACTTAGGAACTACAAAAGGATTTCTGTGTTATTTTCTTCCCTTTTTTTGAGACAGTTTTGCTCTCGTTGCCCAGGCTCAAGTGCAGTGGCACAATCTCGGCTCACTGCAATCTCCGCCTCCCGGGTTCAAGCAATTCTCCTGCCTCAAACTCCGGAGTAGCTGGGATTACAGGCATGCGCCAGCACCCTTGGCTAATATTGTATTTTTAGTAGAGATGGGGGTTTCTCCATGTTGGTCAGGCTGGTCTCAAACTCCCAACCTCAGGTGATTCGCCCGCCTCGGCCTCCCAAAGTGCTGGCATTACAGGTATGAGCCACCGCACCTGGCCTTGTTATTTTCTATCACAGTACTCTGATTATTTACTTCACAATTTTCATTCATTTACCTAACAATTATTTACTAAAAACATTCTGTATGAAAGATTCAGGCCGGGAGCAATGACTCATGCCTGTAATCCCAGCAATTTGGGAGGTGGAGGTGGGTGGATCACCCATCTCTACTAAAAACACAAAAAAATTAGCCAGGCATGGTGGTGCATGCCTGTAATTCCAGCTACTTGGGAGGCTGAGGTAGGAGAATTGCTTGAATTGCTTGAAACCTGGGAGAATATTATTTTCATCCTATTCAAGATTAGGGACATAAATGAGGCAATCACCTCAAAGAATGATAAACCTGATTAGAAAACGGAATTGTTAGCCATTACCAAATAAAATAAATCAAATATATTTTTTTAATCTCAAAAAGCTCAAGGCCGGGCACAGTGGTCCATGCCTGTAATCCCAGCAGTTTGGGAGGCTGAAGCGGGTGGATCACTTGAGGTCAGGAGTTTGAGACCAGCCTGGCCAAGGTGATGAAACTCCACCTCTACCAAAAAATACAAAAGTTAGTTGGGTGTGGTGGCATGCACCTGTAGTCCCAGCTACTCAGGAGGTTGGGGTGGGAGAATCACTTAAACCAGGGAAGCGGCCGGGCGCAGTGGCTCACGCCTGTAATCCCAGCACTTTGGGAGGCCAAGGAGGGTGGATCATGAGGTCAGGAGTTCAAGACCAGCCTGGCCAAGATGCTGAAACCCCATCTCTACTAAAAATACAAAAAAATTAGCTGGGTGTGATGGTGGGCACCTGCAATCCCAGCTACTTGGGAGGCTGAAGCAGAGAATTGCTTGAACGTGGGAGGTGGAGGTTGCAGTGAGCTGAGATCGTGCCACTGTACTCCAGCCTGGGCGACAGAGCAAGACTATGTCTCAAAAAAACAAAACAAAAACAAAAACAAAAATCAGGGAAGCAGAGGTTGCAGTGAGCTGAAATCATGCCACTGCACCCTAGTTTGGGCGACAGAGTGGGATGCTCTGTATTAGTCCATTTTCACACTGCTGATAAAGACACACCTGAGACTGGGTAATTTATAAAGAAAAAGAGGCTTAATGGACTCATAGTTCCTCGTGGCTGGGGAGGCCTCACAATCATGGTGGAAGATTAAAGGCACGTCTTACATGGTGGCAGATGAGACAGAATTAGAGCTAAGCGAAAGGAGAAACACCTTATAAAACCATCAGATCTCATGAGACTTATTCACTACCACGAGAACAGTATGGGGAAACCGCCCCTATGATTCATTTACCTGCCACTGGGTCCTTCCCACAATTCATAAGAATTACAGAAGCTACAATTTAAGATGAGATTTGAGTGGCGATACAGCCAAACCATATAACCCTGTCTCAAAAAAGAACAGAACAGAACAGAACAGAACTCAGTCTCCAGCTCCCAGCAAGCAGGCAGGCCTCATTTCTGCATCTCAGTAAGGATCCTCTGACATGCAAACTTCATATTTTTCTCCATGTTCCTACTACACATAGAGTGGTCCTACATTGTCCAAACTGGAACGTTTTAGAGAGATAACAGGAAGACACTGAACATGTGAATGAAAAATGGCCAGACCATATGCAAAAATAGAACTCTGACTCACAATCTGCAACAACCAGACCAGAAAACCAATCTATCATCTACAAATCAGACATGTAGGAAGTTAGATCACTGTCACTAGGAAACAATCCAGGAACCCAGCAACAACCCCTGTAACAAATGGCCCCAGATGGCAAGAACTTTATTAAAAAATGATAGCTTTTTAAATTTTTGGACCTGCTGTCAACATAGGACCAAAAGAAAACCAACTGTGCATCCCAACCAAACACATAGGATGCTCTGCTACTTCTAGTTACCCCACCTATAGCTTCCCTATGACAACAGTCTTCAGTTAGGGCACACCTGAAGCCTTCCCCTATTCCCCACTGTAAAGTTTTCCCACTTCTCTGTTTTTGAGGCTCTGACAAAACGCAAGTGATGGTGGCTGACTCCCTTGTTATAGCAAACTCTGAACAAATAGTCTTCACCTCTTCTCATGTAGTCTTCAAATAGTCTTCATGTATTTCCACAAAGGGGATACTAGTAATAATTTTGCTGAATCAACAGGCAAAAATCAGGACTGTCCTGAGCAAATCTGGACATAAATCACCCTAGTTATGAAGCACAATTAGACCAGAAGCTGTTTGCTAGTGAAATACTGTATGAGGTTTAGGAGAATGAAAGTGTGAAAGACAAAAGATAAAATATGCCACCACCACTAGGTGGGGTTACACCACCACTGAAGAATGGAGGATGTTTCAATTAAAAAGGGAAGTGCTTGAAGTGTATATGCTCTTAGGTTACTGTTCAGTAATCTTTTTGGTTTTGATGCATGATACTGTAAATCCAAACATTGGAATCAATGTAAAATGGTCTTCAGGGCAATAATTGATGAGCTAATTCCAACGGGAAATGTTTGAGCATATTATCATCTAGTATTAATTCACTTTCAATTATTGCCTTCTGCACCTGAAGCAGTAATGAGATGAACAACACATTCCCTGCCTTTAAGAAGGTGGCTGGGTGCCGTGGCTCACGCCTGTAATCCCAGCACTTTGAGAGGCCGAGGCAGGCGAATCACAAGGTCAGGAGTTCGAGACCAGCTTGGCCAATATGGTGAAACCCCGTCTTTACTAAAAATACAAAAATTAGCTGGGCATGGTGGCGTGCACCTGGAGTCCCAGCTACTTGGGAGGCTGAGGCAGAAGAACCGCTTGAACCTGGGAGGCCGAGGTTACAGTGAGGCAAGATTATACCACTGCACTCTAGTCTGGCGACAGAGTGAGACACCACCTCAAAAAAAAAAAAAAAAAAAAAAAAGGAATAAGAAGGCAGCATTCTAGAGTACTTCAAGTTTACATACGAAGGGCTGGTTACATAAGTTGTAAGACCCAGTACAAAATGAAAATAAGGGACAGCTTTTTCAGAAAGTATTTCAAGATGGCAACAGTAGAGCATTAAACCACCTGTGGGGCCCTTCTGAGGACAGGGCCATGTGACTGCACAGGTCACATACCCATGAAATCAACCCTAAGTGTAGGATAGTATTCTATGACAAATTATAGACGAATAAACTATGTTGCCTAGTACACGTTGTGATGCTACTAGGCCTTTCAATGTGGTTATTTGTTTGTTTATTTGAGATGGAGTTTTGCTCTTGTTGCCCAGGCTGGAGTGCAATGGCATGATCTCAGCTCGCTGCAGCCTCTGCCTCCCAGGTTCAAGTGATTCTCCTGCCTCAGCCTCACAAGTAGCTACAATTACAGGCATGTGCCACCACGCCCAGATAATTTTGTATTTTTAAGTAGAGACAGGGGTTCACCACATTGGTCAGGCTGGTCTTGAACTCCTGACCTCAGGTGATCCACCTGCCTCTGCCTCCCAAAATGCTCGGATTATAGGCATAAGCCACCATGCCCGGCCTCAGTGTGTTTTCATTCTATGTTGGACATTTGGCACGCAAAGAATTACATTTCATTTTAAAAATTACTAAGCATTGACTAAATTTGTACTATATGCTGTAGAGAATCTTTCCTAACATTTAATGTAATCAAGCATATAAATAACTAATCTAACTTTTAAAATGTTATAAAAAGTTACAGTTATAATTCTTCCACTTTTCCCCACAAGCCTAAAGCGCAGAGCAGAGACTGAAACTGGTAGGCACTCAATATACACTTGTCAAATGAATGCAAGGAGGCTGGAAAGTCCCATATCAAGGAGTTGTTATTTGGTGAGGGCCTTCTTGCTGTGTCATCCCATGGCAAAAGGCAGAATGGCAAAAGAGCCAAATTTTACTCACCTTAAAAGTGAAGGAAAGGCCAGGTGCAGTGGCTCATACCTGTAATTCCAGCACTTTAGGAGGCCAAGGCAGGTGGATCACCTGAGGTCAGGAGTTCGAGATCAGCCTGGCCAACATGGCAAAATGCCATTTCTACTAAAAATACAAAAAATTAGCCGGGCATGGTGGCACATACCTGTAGTCCCAACTACTCAGGAGGCTGAGGTGTTAGAATCTCTTGAATCCAGGAGGTGAAGGTTGCAGTGAGCCAAGATTGTGCCACTGCACTCCAGCCTGGGCAACAGAGCAAGACTCCTTCTAAAAAAAAAGAAGAAAAGAAGGAAATTCTAACACATGCTATATGAGGGCATTAAGCTAAGAAACAAGCCACTCACAAAAGTCAAATATGGGAAGATTCCACTTATATGAGGAAGTTAGTGTAGTCAAAATCATGAAGACAGTAAGTAGAATGGCAGTTGCCAGGGGCTGGGGGGAGGGAGGAATGGGAAGTTATTTTTTAATTAGTATAGAGTTTCAGTTTTACAAGATGAAAAGAGTTCTGGAGCTAGATGGCAGTGATGCTTGCATATTATGAATGTATTAATATCACTAAACTGCACACTTTAAAATGTTTAAGATTGTAAATGTTCTTATATTTTACCACAACTAAAAAAAATAAAAATAAAACAGTATATATAGTGAAGAAGAAATGAAGTTGCAACCAAAGGGACCAATATTTTGGGTGAGAAATCTAATACTTAATTCAGTGCTAATTTTTACATTTTTAGTAGAGACAAGGTTTCACCATCTTGGCCAGGCTGGTCGTGAACTCCTGACCTCAAGTGATCTGCCCGCCTTGGCCTCCCAAAGTGCTGTGATTACAGGTGAGAGCCACCTCGCCCGGCCTCACACCCTTGTGTGTGATTCTCTTAATTCCATTTTCTCTCTTCCCCTCTGCCCCTTAATATACTGCACTTCACCTTGTCATGAGCCAAGTAGGACCTGAAATAAGAATACTCAAAACACGGAAGAAATAAACAAGAAGACAGAAACTAAAGCCCGTTTTTTTTGTTTGTTTGTTTTTTGTTTTTGTTTTTTTTTTTTTTAGTGCTTGGTAACTATCCCTTTGTGTCTCCCTAAGTGCAGGATAAACTTCTTGGGGCAAATACAAATGTTTGATAAAATCTGGGCCAAGGAGTCTTGCACTGGATATATTCAACAAATTACCTGCCGATGATAACAGCGTAAGTAAAACGAGTTCTGAAAGTAACAAATGACTTAGTTATCCTCAGTTATAAGGATAAATCCGTCCTTTTCTTTTTCACCTAGCCCTTTTGTTGGGCCTCTAAAATGTAAGGTAACTACGTGGGAAAGCAAGCAACAGCTGGTAGTGTGTTTTTACCCTGATTTTATCACTCCAAGTATCTACCATCGCTGGCTTTGCGAAGACTAGCTTTGTATCAGAACGAGGTGCGGCCGGAACGCCTGAGGAAAGCAAACCAACTTTCCCAGCCGACGCGTTGACAGCGTGTCCCCACGCTGCGCCGGGGTAGGAACTTCCTCCAGCCTGGTTCGCCCGGCGGGGAACCAATAAAGTTGAGCGCGTTCAAAGGGGTCCTAATCTTCCAGGGCCCACTGGGCAGGCCTGCAAAATAAGGCCCCTAGAAACTCCCTGAGGTTTGCAAGTCTTCTCCCGCTCCTCGGAATTCCCCCCCGCCTCATTCGCATTACTTTTATTCTGACGGAAACGGCGCGGGCTAGGCCCCAGGAGGGGCGCTTTTCAGGTGCAACTGGCCCGGCGATCGCGGTGGGCAACCCCTACGAGGCCCCCGGTTGACTGGGAGCTGACGGTCCGAGCTGTGGCTTTGGAAGACCCAGACGATGAAGCCTAGACCCGCCCGGTTCGTGGATAATAAACTCAAGCAACGAGTCATCCAGGTGTGTATTCTGCACCGCTCGGTCTCGCCAAGGGCCCCGATCACTGCCCCAGGGTGCCACTCCCCTTTTTTTCGGGTGGCGTCCACGTGGAACTCAACTAGTCTTCTTTTCTCCAGTCTGGGTCTGGGCGTGCGTCTGTTCCTCCTTCGTTGGTGGTGCCGGGGCCTTCCCTACCCACGTTGGTGCGGAGTCTCAGCAGAAACCGGGGACAGTGGGAGGGTGCAGCTTGGTGGGGCTGCCGAGGATGTCTGGTCGTCTTCAGCGCAGATCATTCAGTAGAGTGGAGTTAGCCTTTGAATTTTAACCTCTTTGACTTGTGAAGTTAGTACAGGAATGGTCTTCAAACGCTCGCATTGTAAGAGGTCCTTGAAAAGGGGTGGCATAAATAATACGTTAATTTCCGCTGTCAAGGAACTTACACACTAAAACGAGATAACACGGTCTGGCAACAGTAACAGGCACTTTGCCTACGGTTTTCTCATTTTCATGACCATCAGTAAAAAGCAGTGTGTGGCAAATACCTTAGAATGTAAACAAGCAGTCTGAGTTAAAAGGCGGGAGAGAATTTTCTTCACTTAGGAATTGGTGAGCTACACATTCTCCTTGTTTTTCTTTCACTTCACCAGCCCCTAAACAATCTCCTTTTCGGACCCATCTTTTCCTACCAACTTGTAAATGTTGGAAGTGCTCTGAGCCACTGTTCTCTTCCCTTCCCTTCCTCCTCTTTCCTCATACACCTTTCTTATCTATCCATACTTCCTATGTGATCTCATTTAGTCTAATAACCTTTGAATAGTTCTATGTATTCTATTATCTATATATTTATTTCATTTTATTTTTATTTTTCTGAGACACAGTCTCGCTCTGTTGCCCAGGCTAGAGTTCAGTGGCTGTTCATGGGCACAATCGTAGCTCACTGCACCCCCGGCCTCCCTGGCTCAAGCAATCCTCCCTCCTCAGCCTCCCCAGTAGCTGGGACTACAGGTGTGCACCACCACATCTGGCCAATTTATTATTATTATTATTATTATTATTATTATTATTATTTGTAGAGACGGGGTTCCACTATGTTACTCTGGCTGGTCTCTAACTCCTGGGCTCAAACGATCAGTCCTCAGCCTCCGAAAGTGCTGGGATTACCGGTGCAAGCTGCTGTCCTGTCCTCTATATATTTATGACGGCTAAATTTGTATCTGCTGTCCAGATTTTATCTTGAAGTACAGATTGATATATCCAGCTGCCTAGTTAGCGTATCTCCAAATTAAAATGGCCAAGTGGAACTTGTGATTTTTTCTTCCTTCAAACCTGCCCTTTCTTAGTGTTCTGTATCTCGGTAAGTGATACCACCGTTTGTCCAGTTGTTAAGGCCAAAAGCCTTAAGGGTCATTCTGAGTCTTTCTTTCATTTCCTGTATACCATCCATCAACAGCGTGGTTTGCTTTACTTTCAAAATATATTCCAAGTACTTCTTACTGTCTTTCCCTATAACCATCTTAGTCCAAACCATCATCTCTACCTTATACTATTGCAATAGCCTCCTAACTGGTCTTTCTGAGTCTGCTTTTACCTAAAGCCTATTCCCCACAGAGCAGCCAGAGACATCTAATTTTTTTTTTTTTTTTCGTTCACTGCAACCTCTGTCTCCTGGGTTCAAGCGATTCTTCTGCCTCAGCCTCCCAAGTAGGTGGGATTACAAGTGCATGCCATCACGCCTGGCTAATTTTTCTATTTTTAGTAGAGACGAGGTTTCACCATGTTGGCCAGGCTGGTCTTGAATTCCTGACCTCAGTTGATCTGCCCGCCTCAGCCTTCCAAAGTGCTGGGATTACAGGCGTGGCCAAGACATCCTTTTAAAGGGAAAAATTAGGCTAGGGGAGGGATAGCATTAGGAGAAATACCTAATGTAAATGACGGGTTGATGGGTGCAGGAAACCACCATGGCCCTTGTATACCTGTGTAGCAACCTGCATGTTCTGCACATGTATCCCAGAACTTAAAGTATAATTTAAAAAAAAAAAAAAAAGGGAAAAATCAGAGCTTGCCATAGCCCTGCTCAAAACCTTTCAGTGGAGTCACAGACATCTAGAGTAAAACCCAGTCAGAAAAGCCCTGCATATTCTGGCCTCTGTTGTCCTAGTTTACTTTTCGTCTCCTGTTCCAACCACACAGACCTTCTCAAACATGCCAAGCACAGGACCTTTGTTCTCGTTGTTCACTCACTCTGAATTACTCTTCCTCTGGATGTTCCCGCATCCCACAACTTGCTCCTTCACTTTATTCAAGTTTCTGAGCATTGACTCCTAATTACTGCATCTAGTGGCCTCTTCTCTGTCCTCACACTTGACTGCTTTTCAACGTTTGACATTATCAGTCTTCCTCTGTAGCTTTCACTTCGGTTCATTATAAAAGTACAAATTGAATATCCCTTATTCTAAATGCTTAAGACCAAAAAATGTTTCAGATTGATTTTTTTCAGGGTTTGGAATGTTTGTGTATACATAATGAGATATTTGGGGATGGGACCCAAGTTAAACATGAAGTTTACTTATGTTTCATATACACCTTATACACATGGCCTGAAGATAGTCTTACACAAGATTTTAAATAAATTTTCACTTAGCTATATATTTAATTTAATTTAATTTTAATTTTTTATTTTTGAGACTGGGTCTCACTCTGTCACCCAGGCTGGAGTGCAGTGGTGTAAACAGTGCTCACTACCACCTCAAACTCATGGGGTCAAGTGATTCTCCCACCTCAGCCTCCCATGTAGCTGGGACCACAGGTATGCACTATCACGTCTGGCTAATTTTTAAATTTTTCATAGAGATGAGATCTTACCATCTTGGCCAGGCTGGTCTGGAACACCTGGACTCAAGCAATCCTCCCACCTTGGTCTCTCAAAGTGCTGGGATTACAGGTGCAAGCCACCACGCTCAGGCTATTTTATTTATTTATTTATTTTTGAGACAAAGTCTCGTTCTGTTATCCAGGCTGGAGTGCAGCGGCTCGATCATAGCTCACTGCAGTCTCTAAGTCTGGACTTAAGCGATCTCCCACCTTGGCCTCCCAAAATGCTGGGAGTATAAGCACAAGCCACCACACCCAACCAATTTTTAAATTTTTTTGTAGAGATGAGATCAAACTTTGTTGCCCAGGGTGGTCTCGAACTCCTGAGCTCCCAAAGTGTTGGGATTACAGGTATGAGCCACCATGCCCAGCCAAAAGGTGATTTAATATTGAAACTAGGGGCCGGGCGCGGTGGCTCAAGCCTGTAATCCCAGCACTTTGGGAGGCCGAGACGGGTGGATCACGAGGTCAGGAGATCGGGACCATCCTGGCTAACATGGTGAAACCCCGTCTCTACTAAAAAATACAAAAAACTAGCCGGGCGAGGTGGTGGGCGCCTGTAGTCCCAGCTACTTGGGAGGCTGAGGCCGGAGAATGGCGTGAACCCGGGAGGCGGAGCTTGCAGTGAGCTGAGATCCGGCCACTGCACTCCAGCCTGGGCAACAGAGCGAGACTCCGTCTCAAAAAAAAAAAAAAAAAAAATTGAAACTAAATTGCCTCAAGCTCGTAGTTCTGCAGTATCTGACAGATGTCAAATATCACTGTGTTCCTTGAAGTTTAAAATATCCCCTGCTGCCCTTATGAGTTTATTGCAGTGTTCTAGGGTGTTTGGAAACCTAGGATATTAGTAAGTAAGCCATCACTTACTGCCTTGTAACTATGCTCGTAATAATATTGTGTTATAGTGATTACTAATGTTAATTAAATTTTCTGATTTCAGACTTGACAATTATTGGTTACTTTTATTTATGTTTCTGGTATGCTTTATTAATGAAGAGTTTATCTTAAAGTATAAAGCTCAATCTGTTGATTAAAATCACTGAATTTGAAATATTGAGTGTTTTATATTTGTTATATTTTCTGTTTTAGTACCTTACCGGTAACAAATGTGGCAAATATGTAGACATTGGAGTCTTAGCATCTGATTTACAAAGAATGTACAGGTAAATAAATAGTTTCCAGATCCTTGAATTTTTATTTCCCCTTTACCATTTTGAAAGTTTATATCCTGCTTAAATTTCTAGTTGATATCAATAGCTGCTGGCATTAGTTCACCAATCCATAATCTTGGAACTCAATTTGGTTATGCATACATTTATCAAATACCTATTATGTGCAGTAAGATGTCTTTTGTACTGTGGGAAATGGTCGCTGCTTATCTTTTAGTACCTCACAGTCTGGTCAAGAGATAGAGATGTTATTATATCACTTCCTTTCCTGCTTCATTAGAAAATTAAAACCAGGCCAGGCATAATGGCTCATGCCTGTAATCTCAGCACTTTGGGAGGCTGAGGTGGGAAGATGGCTTAAGCCCAGGAGTTTGAGACCAGCCTGGGCAACATGGTGAAACTCCATCTGTACAAAAAATATACAAAAATTTGCCAGGCTTGGTGGCATGCACCTGTGGTCCCACCTACTTGGGAGACTGAGGTGGGAGAATCACTTGAGCCCAGGAGGTCAAGGCTGTAGTGAGTTGTGGTCATGCCACTGCACCCTAACCTCAGTGACAGAATGAGATCCTCTCCCAAAAAAGACAGAAAGAAAATTAAAACCATCACCAGCAGGTATGATCTCCCTGAGTTTTCTGACTCCTTTTTTTTTTTTTTTTTTTTTTTGAGACGGATTTTCGCTCTTGTTGCCCAGGCTGCTGGAGTGCAATGGTGCAACCTCAGCTAACCACAACCTCTGCTTCCCAGGTTCAAGCAATTCTCCTGCCTCAGCCTCCTAAGTAGCTGGGATTATAGGCATGTGCCATCACACCTGGGTAATTTTGTATTTTTAGTAGAGACAGGGTTTCACTATGTTGGCCAGGCTGGTCTCAAACTCCTGACCTCAGGTGACCTGCCCGCCTTGGCCTACCAAAGTGCTGGGATTGCAGGCGTGAGCCATGGCACCCGGCCTCTTTTTTTTTTAATACAATTTTTAGTTTTATTTTTTGTGGAGACAGGACCTTCTGTATTTGCCCAGGTTGGTCTTGAACACCTGACCTCAAGTGATCCTTTTACGTTGGCCTCTCTAAGTGCTAGGATGATAGGCTTGAACCAGCATGCCCAGCCAGCTTCCTGAGTTTTTTTTTTTTTCGTGACGGAGTCTTGCTCTGTTGTCCAGGCTGGAGTGCAGTGGATCTCGGCTCACTGCAAGCTCCGCCTCCTGGGTTCAAGTGATTCTCCTGCCTCAGCCTCCTGAATAGCTGGGATTACAGGCATGCACTAACCACACACACCTAATTTTTGTATTTTTAATAGAGATGGGGTTTCACCATGTTGGCCAGGCTGGTCTTGAACTCCTGACCTCAGGTGATCTTCCTGCCTCGTCCTCCCAAAGTGCTAGGGTTATAGGCGTGAGCCACCCCACCTGGCCAAGAATACCTTAATTATTTCTAAAGGCCCTATCCCCAAATATAGTCACATTCTGAGGTACTAGGGTTTAGGACATCAACATAAGAGTTTAAGGGAAACACAATTCAGCTTATTGGACTCTGTGCTGTGGGTCCCAAAATTCACGTCCTCGTATGCAGATACATTCATTCCATTCCACAAACCCCAAAAGTCTTAACTCATTTTAGCATCAACTCTTAAGTCCAAACTCTTATCTAAGTATCATCTAAATCAGGCCAGATGCAAGGACTCATACCAATAATCCCAGCATTTTGAGAGGCCAATGGCTTAAGGCCATAGAGTTCAAGACCAGCCTGGGGAACACAGTGAGACTCCGTCTTTACAAAATAAAAATAGAAATAATTAGCTGGGCATGGTGGCATGAACCTGTATTCCTTGCTATTCGAGAGGCTGAGATGAGAGGATCGCTTGGGCCCAGGAGTTCAAGGTTGCAGTGAGCTATGATTGCACCAGTGCACTCCAGCTGGGTAACAGAGCAAGACCCTGTCTCTAAATATAAAATAAATAAATAAAAATAATGTTATATAAATTAATTGGTAATGGCTGAGATTCAAGGTATGATTTATCCTGGGGCAAAATTCCTCTTCATCTATTCACCTGTGAAACCAGACAAGTTATCTGCTTCCAAAATACAGGCATGTCCTATATAACAATGTTTCAGTCAATGATGGACCTCATGTATGATGGTGATACCATAAGATTGTTACATCATATTTGTACTGTACCTTTTCTGTGTTTAGATGTGTTTAAATACACAATACCATTGTTTTACAGTTGCCTATAGTATTTAGTGCAATAATATGCTGTATAGGTTTGTAGGCAGAGTAGGCTATACCATGTAGTCTAGGTGTGTAATAGGCTAGCCCATCTAGGTTTGTGTAAGTACACTCTTACTTATTTTTGTTTTCATACAATGAGAATGCCTAATGATAAACTTCTCAGAATATGTCTCCATTGTTTAGTGATGCACGATTGTACAATGGCAGGACAGGCATAAGTGTAGGTTAGACATTCCTATTCTAAAAGAGAGCAATTGGAAAAAAGAAAGGGTCATGGGTCCCAAGCAAGTCCAAAACCAAGCAGGGCAAATGTCATTAGATTTTCAGGCTTTAGAGTAATCCTCTTTGGCTTGATGCCCTGCCCTGTGGGCTCAGTAGGGTGGTGATCCTGCCCTGTTACCTAGGAGGAGACAGCCCCACCTGCCACACCTGTGCCCTCTGGGCCTGTGTTAGCAGTGGCAGCCCTGCCTTCTTTTGAGCCTCCTTGAGGGTCATTCTTCCCTTTTCTTGAAGGATAACTTGTGTTCACAGCTGGATAGTTTTATTAGCCCTGTCCTATAGATTCCTGAAAGTCCAACAGCCTTCCTTAATTTTGTCCCCATCTCTGTCTCTTCAGTCCAAGCTGGCAGTGTTTCTGTTGCTTTAACCCCATCTCTATTCCTGGCTTCTGCTGAGATGGCTGACTGAATCCATAAGTCATATGCTGGTAATCGCTTTAGCAAATTGTTGTCCCCCTACACTCTTGATGTCCTCTTTAGATTATGCTTTTTCATTTTTTATAATGTGGATAAACTGAGAATTTTCTAATCTTCAGGTTCTGGTTTCCTTTTTGTTGAACAATTCCTTCTTTATCTCTCTTTATACTGTAAAATTTCACTATAAGCAGCAAGGAGAAATCAGGCCACACTTCAGCACTTTGCTTAGAAATCTGAGTGAAATATCCAGATTCATCACTTACAAGTTCTACTTTTAAAACAGTAAAACACAAGTCCTCTGCCACTTCATAACATGGACTGCCTTTCTTCCAATTTCCAATAACATGCTTCTCATTTCTGTCCGAGACCTCACCAGAAGCATCTTTAACATTCAAATTTCTACTAGCATTCTCTCTCTCTATATGTAACTATAGAACCTTCCTGTACAACTCTTCTCTTGTTTTTCTGAGCTCTTACCAGAGTTGCCTTCAGTGTCCTTTTTTTTTTTTTTTGAGATGAAGTCTCACTCTGTCACCCAGGCCGGAGTGCAGTGGTACAATCTCAGCTCACTGCAACCTCTGCCTCCCGGGTTCAAGCAATTTTCCTGCCTCAGCCTCCCAAGTAGCTGGGACTATGGGTGCACACCGCCATACCTGGCTAATTTTTTGTATTTTAGTAGAGACAGGGTTTCACCGTGTTGCCAAGGCTGGTCTTAAACTCCTGAGCTCAGGCAATTTGCCCACCTCAGCCTCCCGACATGCTAGGATTACAGGCGTGAGCCACCACGCCCTGCAGTGTTCATATTTCTAACAGCAGTCACTTCAGAGCCATCTAGGTTTCTTCTAACATGCACCTCAAAGCTCTCTGGCCTCTATTACCTACTTCCAAAACCATTTCTACATTTTAAGGTATTTGTCACAGTAGCACTATACTAACCAGTACCAAACTCTGTATTAGAAAGGAAGAAAAGAAGAGAAACTAAGACAGAAGGCTTTTAAAAACAGTAGTGTACCTCACTTTGGCTACCACCCAGTAGTAGTTTTCCTTCTCTTTATCAGAATTTATTTAACGAGTGGTCTAAGGCCAAGGCACAGTGGCTCACACCTATAATTTCAGTACTTAGAGAGGCTAACACAGGAGGATCGCTTGAGGCCAGGAGCCTGGGCAACATAGCAAGAATCTGTCTCTACAAAAAAAATTAAAAATTAGCCTGGCATGGTGGCATGCAGCTGTAGTCGGTGCTAGCTACTCGGGAAGTTGAGGCAGGAGATCCCTTGAGGCCAGGAATTCAAGGCTGCAGTGAGCTACGATCGCACCACTGCACTGAAGCGTGGGTGACAGAGCAATACCCTGTCTTTTAAAAAATAAAAATAAAGACTCAGCTAAGATTGTTTCTATCCCCACCACTCACTCCATTGAAATCTATGAACTGTGTTTTGTTGGTAACCTTTTTTCTTAGTTGATGGTATGACTGTTACTCAGCCAGTTACCCAGGTTAATCTATCTGTTATCTACTTCCTTCTACCTAGCCTTGAATCCCCCTGCCATGTCTATAATAAGTCACCAAGAAGCCTTGCTGTTGTCTCTTAAATAGTTCATGATGCCTGTTCTCTCTTTTCCTTACCATTACTAGCCTAATCCAGAGCCTCATTATTTCTTGTCTAGACTACAAGACTTGTTTTTTTTTGTTTGTTTGTTTTTTGAGATGGACTCTCACTCTGTCACCCAGGCTGGACTGCAGCGGCACAATCTCGGCTCACTGCAACCTCCACCTCCTGGGTTCAAGTGACTCTCCTGCCTCAGCCTCCCGAGTAGCCAGGACTACAGGTCCATGCCACCATACCCAGCTAATTTTTGTATTTTTAGTAGAGATAGGGTTTCGCCATGCTGGCCAGGCTGGTCTTGAATTCCTGACCTCAAGTGATCCTCCCGCCTTGACCTCCCAGTGTGTTGGGATTATAGGCATGAGCCACTGCACCTGGCCTGTTTCAGCTTTTAAACATTCTTCCTACATCTATCTGCCATCTTCTCTTATCCAGGTGTTGGCAAACTATGGCCCTCAAACCGGTTCCTGCCTGCCACCTTGTTTTGTATGGCCCATGAGCTAAGAATCATTTTTACATCTTTCTTTCTCTCTTTGTTTTAATTTTTAATTAATTATTATTATTATTATTTTTGGAGACACAGTCTCGCACTGTCACCCAGGTTGGAGTGCAGTGGCGCAATCTCGGCTCACTGCAGCTTCAGCCCTCTGGGCTCAAGTGATCCTCCCGCCTCAGCCCCCAGATAGCTGGCACGAAGCACATGCCACCATGCCCCGCTAATTTTTTGTATTTTTTGTAGAGACAGGGTTTTGCCATGTTGCCCAGGCTGGCCTTGAACTCTTGAGCTCAAGTGATCCTCCCGCCTCAGCCTCCCAAAGTGCTAGGATTCCAGGCATGAGCCACCGTGCCAGGCCCCAAGTTGCCTCTTTAAATGGTCATGATTTAGTACAATATTTGCCTCATCTAAAACTTTGTGTTTTGATGTAATTTCACATTTAAGAAAAGCTGACCCAGACCAGCTTAGACAACATAGTGAGACCCCCATCTCTACAAAAATAATCGAAAAATTAACTAGGTGTGCTGGCACATGTCTGTTGTCGTACCTACTCAGGAGGCTGGGGTGGGAGGATTGCTTGACACCAGGAGGTCGAGGTTGTGGCACGCTCTGGTTGCACAACTACACTTCAGCCTGACTGAGAGAATGAGACCCTGTCTCAAAAACAAAGAATTTTTTTTTTTTTTTGAGTTGGAGTCTCACTCTGTCACCCAGGCTGGAGTGTGGTGGTGTGATCTCGGCTCACTGCAACCTTCACCTCCTGGGCTCAAGCGATACTCCTGCCTCAGCTCCCAAGTAGCTGGGATTACAGGCACCCACCACCATGCCTGGCTAGTTTTTGTATTTTTAGTAGACATTGGGGTTTTACCATGTTGGCCAGGCTGGTTTTGAACTCCTGATCACAAATGATCCACCCACCTTGGCCTCCCAAAGTACTGGGATTACAGGTGTGAGCCACTGCGCCGGCAAGAATTTTTATAAAGAGGAAAATGGAAAGAATAGAACAAAGAACACCCATATACTCTACCTAGAATGTCCCTTTATCCATGCATACTATATATTCCCTAAGGACAAAGGCTTTTATTATATAACCACAGTTTATTTATTAAAACCAGAAAATGTAATCTTGATTCAATAATGTTATCGAATCCACCATTCATATTCAGAGTTTGCCTATCTCAGTAATGTTCTTTGTAGCTGTTATTTTATGGGAATTTTTTTTCCAGAACTGAAATCCAACCCCTAAATTATGCTTGTTTTGCCTTTTAGTTTCCTTTAATCTGCAACAGTTCCTCAACCTTTTTTTGTTTTTCATGATCTCTACATTTTTGAAGATTTCTGGTAGTCACTATATTAGAATATCCCTCAATTTGAATTTTTCTGCTGTTTCCACATGGTTGAAATCAGGTTATATGTTTTTGGAAGGAAAACCAAAGAAGCAATTTGACTTCAAAAGGCACAGAATATCTGTGTGGGGTGTTATTCGGTAATGTTAGTTTTGATCAATCCACTGTAAATTAATTTGAAATTAATAAATAATTTATAAGAAGATATTTTCAGATTATATAAATATCCTGTACTCATCATACTTTCACCCATATTTTTTTTTTTTTTTTTTTTTTTGAGATGGAGTCTCGCTCTGTCACCCAGGCTGGAGTGCAGTGGCCGGATCTCAGCTCACTGCAAGCTCCGCCTCCCGGGTTCACGCCATTCTCCTGCCTCAGCCTCCCGAGTAGCTGGGACTACAGGCGCGTGCCACCTCGCCCGGCTAAGTTTTTGTATTTTTAGTAGAGACGGGGTTTCACTGTGTTACCCAGGATGGTCTCGATCTCCTGACCTCGTGATCCGCCCGTCTCGGCCTCCCAAAGTGCTGGGATTACAGGCTTGAGCCACCGCGCCCGGCCTTTCACCCATATTTTTAGCAGATGGTCTTGCTAAAAATATTTAACTTGAATTTAATAATGAGGAGACATAAATTCAGATTGTGGGACATTTTATAAATTAGCTGGCCTGGATCCTTCAAAAATGTCAGTGTTATATGCACAAAGGTTACAAGTTAAAAGAGTTCAAAGAGACACAACGACCAAGTAAATGCATGAACCTTGACTAGACACTGGGTCAAAGAAAAACAACTATAAAGACCACTTTTTGGGAATAATTTGAGAAATTTTAATATGGACTGTATATTAGATAATTTACCAATATTAAATTTCTTATTTGTGCTAACTGTATTGTGGGTGTGCAGATATCTTTTTTTTTTTTTTTGAGATGGAGTCTCGCTCTGTTGCCCAGACTGGAGTGCAGTGGTGCAATCTCGGCTCACTGCAACCTCCGCCTCCCGGGTTCACGGGATTCTCCTGCCTCAGTCTCCCGAGTAGCTGGGACCACAGGTGTGCGCCACCACACCCAGCTGATTTTTTTTTGTTTTGAGACAGAGTCTCACTCTGTCACCCAGACTGGATTGCAGTGGCGTGATCTTGGCTCACTGCAAGCTCTGCCTCTCGGGTTCACGCATTCTCTTGCTTCAGGCTCCCAAGTAGCTGGGACTACAGGCGCTTGCCACCACACCTGGCTGATTTTTTTTTTTTTTTTTTTTTGTATTTTTAGAAGAGACAGGGTTTCACCATGTTAGCCAGGGTGGTCTCGATCTCCTGACCTTGTGATCCACCCACCTCGGCCTCCTGAAGTTTTGGAATTACAGGCGTGAACCACGGTGCCTGGCTGCAGATACTCTTTTTTACAGAGATACATGCTGAGAA
This sequence comes from Macaca mulatta, assembly GCF_049350105.2. Classification (NCBI taxonomy): domain Eukaryota; kingdom Metazoa; phylum Chordata; class Mammalia; order Primates; family Cercopithecidae; genus Macaca; species Macaca mulatta. The sequence continues at coordinate 81,973,544 of NC_133406.1, read as the reverse complement.
TTTTTGAGGTGAAGGGTCTGTAACTTAGTTTCTTCTTATTAGTTTTTTAATTTATTATTTTTTTTGAGATGAGATCTTGCTCTGTTGGCCAAGCCAAGTGCATTGGTGCAATCACGGCTCACGGCAGCCTTCACCTCCCAGACTCAAGCTGTCCTCCCACCTCAGCCTCCCAAGTAGCTGGGACTACAGCCATGTACTACCATACCTGGCTAATTTTTTTATATTTTGTAGGGACAGGGTTTCCCTATGTTGGCAGGGATGGTCTCAAACTCCTGGGCTCAAGTGATTCTCCCACCTCGGCCTCCCAAAGTGCTGGGATTACAGGCATGAGCCACTGTGCCTGGCCTAGAACTTATTTTCAAATGGTTCTGCCCTACCCCTCCAAAAGAAATCTCTGTATACAGACAGAAGTAAAGTAAATGTGGCAGCTTGAGAATACTATAGGTAAAGAATATATGAGTGTTGATTACATTATTTCTTTAATATTTTTAGTAAGTTTGAAATTTTCAAAATATTTGAAGCAAAGAAGGTTAGTTTAAAAAAGGGAAAAAGGCCGGGCGCGGTGGCTCAAGCCTGTAATCCCAGCACTTTGGGAGGCCGAGACGGGTGGATCACGAGGTCAGGAGATCGAGACCATTCTGGCTAACCCGGTGAAACCCCGTCTCTACTAAAAAATACAAAAAAAAAAAAAACTAGCTGGGCGAGGTAGTGGGCGCCTGTAGTCCCAGCTACTCGGGAGGCTGAGGCAGGAGAATGGCGTAAACCCGGGAGGCGGAGCTTGCAGTGAGCTGAGATCCGGCCACTGTACTCCAGCCTGGGCGACAGAGCGAGACTCCGTCTCAAAAAAAAAAAAAAACAAATAAAAAAGGGAAAAAATGGAGAAGGGTCACAATAGTAAATATATAAACTTAGAAGTTTGAAAATAGGTTTATGGCAAGTGTCTATACTGTAACATAATGAAATATTCATGCAAATTTATTTGATCCATGTAGATTGAACTTAATGGAAAAATACTGGTGGAAACTACTATGCTAAACTTCATGTTTTCTTTTTTCAGTATAGACTATGGTCGAAGAAAAAGAAATGCTTTTAGGATTCAGGTAGAAAAAGGTGAGTCTTTTATTTTTAGAGCTAAATTATCGATAAAGTTATATAAACAATTGTTTGAGCTCATAGCATTTTTCTTTTTGTTTCAGTATTTAGCATAATTAGTAGTGAGAAGGAACTTAAGAATTTAACAGAATTAGAAGATGAACATTTAGCAAAAAGAGCAAGACAAGGTGAAGAGGACAATGAGTAAGTATACAAAATGCAGCGTTTTTTTAAACCATGAACCTTTTCACGTTACATTCCTGCTTGTAAAACTTTCAATGGCTCTTCCTTGCCAACAAAGCCCTGCGTAGTATTTACCTAACCTCTTCAGCCATATTGAATGTTCTTTATTCCCCAAAGAGATCAAATTCTCTGTGGCTGTGGTTTTGTTGAGTTAGAGCATCATTTCCCTTTCACAAACTCCCACTCAGCCCTCAAGAATCAATTGAAATGTTGCTGCCTTTATTAGGCCTAAGACCCCTTTTTAAATGTTTCCTTAGCTTCTAGTTACAGATATTTGTTATAATCCTTATGATATCATATGGCATTGAAATTATTTGCTTACTTGTTTGCATTACCAACAGTACTATCTCATTACCTTCTTCTTCTGCCCTAACACAACATCAGATATATAAAAAGGTGCCAATTAATTTTGTTTAAGAAATAGTATTGAGAGTTTTAAAAATATCTTTAATGAGGTATAATTGACATCAGTAAGCTCTACTTTTTTTTTTTTTTTTTTTTTTTTTTTGAGATTAAGTCTCACTCTGTCACCCAGGCTGGAGTGCAGTGGCACGATCTCAGCTCACTGCAACCTCCGCCTCCTGGATTCAAGTGATTCTCCTGCCTTAACCGCCCAAGTAGCTAGGGTTACAGTCATGTGCCACCACACCCGGCTACTTTTTTATATTTTTGGTAGAGACGGGGTTTCACCATGTTGGCCAGGCTGGTCTCAAACTCCTAACATCTAGTGATCAACCCACCTAGGACTCCCAAAGTGCTGGGATTACAGGCATGAGCCATTGCGCCCACCCGGCCAAGCTCTACGTTTTTAAAGTGTACAATTTGTTAAGTTTTGACGTAGGTATATACTCATTGAACTATCACCATAAGCAAGATACTGAACCTTTCCATAAATATCAAAAGTCTTCTTGTTCCCCTTTGCAATTCATTTCTCCCTCCACCCCTGTTTCTAGGCAAACTTTTTTCTTTTTTTTTTTTTTTTTTTTTTTTTGAGATAGTGTTTTACTCTGTCACCCAGGCTGGAGTTCGATCACAGCTCATTGCAGCCTTGACTTCCCAGGTTACTTGATTCTTCTACTTCAGCCTCCGAAGTAGCTGTAGGCACATGCTACCACACCTAGCTAATTTTTTGTAGAAACAGGGTTTTGCCATGTTGCCCAGGTTGGTCTTGAACTTCTGGGCTCAAGCAGTCTGCCTGCTTCAGCCTCCCAAAGTGTCGGGATTATAGATGTGAGCCATAGCACCCAGCTTTAGGCAAGCATTGATTTGCTTTCTGTCACTGTGTGTTACGTTGCATTTTGTAGAATTTTATTTGGAATCATACTTTTAAAGTCTGGATTCTTTCATTCTTTCACTTAGCATAATGATTTTGAGGTTTATCAATGTTGTGTGTATCAATAGTTCATTGCTTTTTATTGATGAGTATGTGTGGACACGCCACAATTATTTTATCTGTTTATCTGTTTTTTTTGTTTTTGTTTTTTTTGAGACAGGGTCTCACTTTGTTGCCCAGGCTGGAATGTAGTGGAGTGGCATATCACAACTCACTGCAGCCTCTACCTCCTGGGCTTAAGCGATTCTCCCATACAGGTGCATGCTACCATGCCCAGTTAATTTTCTAATTTTTTGTAGAAACAGGGGTCTCACTATGTTTCCAGGCTGCTCTCATACCACTGGGCTCAAGCAGTTCTCTTGCCTCAGACACCCAGAGTGCTGGGATTACAGGTGTGAACCACCTTGCCTGACCTATCTGTTTATCTCTTGTTGGTCAGTTGGTTTGTTTCCAGTTTCTGGCTATTACAAATTAAGCTGCGATGAACATTTATGTCCAGGTCTTTATGTGGACAGTATTTTCATTTCCTTTATTAAATATGTAAGATTGGAATAGCTGGGTCATGTGATAGATGCATATTTAAGAAATTGCCAAACTATTTTCCAATGTATTTGTACCATTTTACTTTTACATTAGCAGTTTATGAGAATTCTACTCTTTCCACAAATTGCTAATATTTGGTATGGTCAGTGTTTAATTTTCAGTAGTATTTCACTGTAAATATGACATTAGCTTTAGGTTTTTTTGTAGATGTCCTTTGTCAGATTGAGGAAGTTTCCTAATATTCCTAGATTGCTGAGAATTTTTGTCATGAATAGATACTGCATTTGTCAAATGCTTTTCTGTATCTGTTGAAACATCATTATGGCCTTTCCCCTTTAGTCTATTAATTTGGTGAATTACATTGGTTCCCAGTATTAAGCCAATCTTGCATTCCGGGGATAAACACTACTTGGTCCTGATATGTTATCTTTTTAATGTATTGTTGGCAGCCTGAGCAACATAGCGAGACTCTGTCTACAGAAAATTTAAAAATTAGCCAGGCATGGCGGTGCATGATTCTATCCCAGCTTCTTTGGTAGCTGAGGTAGGAGGATTGCTTGAGACCCGGAGTTGAAGGTTACAATGAGCTATAATTATGCCACTGCACTCCAGCCTGGGTGACAGAATGAGATCTAGTCTCTGAAGAAAAAAAAAAAAAGAAAAAGAGTATTTGTTTGATGTTGTTTTCTTGAGATGGAGTCTCGCTCTTGTTGCCCAGGCTGGAGTGCAATAGCGTGATCTTGGCTCACTGCAACCACTGCCTCTCGGGTTTAAGCCATTCTCCTGCCTCAGCCTCCTGAGTAGCTGGGATTACAGGCACCTGCCACCATGCCCGGCTAATTTTCGGAAAAAAAGGGTATTAATTGGATTCAGTTTACTAATCTTTTTCTACAGATGTTTGCATTTGTATGTCATATTGGTCCGAATTTTCTTTTGCTCATTTTTGGAATGTCTGTCATGTTTTGGTGTTAGGGTTACACCGGCCTCATGATATTAGTGGGAAAATATTCTTTTGTTCTCTATTTTATGAAAACAAATTATGGAAATTCTTTTTTGAATATTTATTAGTGTTCACCCACAGTTTTTCTAGGCCTAGAATCAACTTCCCCAGAGTCTTCTTTTTCTGAAGGATTTTGATAAATTGTAATTTTGCTAGATATACGGCTCTTCTTTACATCTCTCCTTATGTCAATTGTGATAAATTGTATTTTTAAATCATTTGTTCATTTTCTCTCAGGTGTGGAATTTGTTGGCATAATGCTTCTGCAATATTCTCTTGTCATCCTTTTAATGTCTATAGGATTTGGGGTGATAGCCCCATTTTACTGTTTGTAGCTCAGCCTTTTTCATTTAGATTTAGCATAATTTTCTTCAGTTCCATATTCATGAGTATTTGTTTGTGTTACACTGTTGCATAATAAATAACTCTTTACTGCGTATCTCTTTGTACACATCACTTTTTGTTTTTTGTTTTTTTTTTTTTTGAGATGGAGTCTGGTTCTGTGGCCCAGGCTGGAGTGCAGTGGTGTGATCTCGGCTTACTGCAAGCTCCGCTTCCCGGGCTCACGCCATTCTCCTGACTCAGCCTCCCGAATAGCTGGGACTACAGGCGCCCGCCATCACTCCCTGCTAATTTTTCTATTTTTAGTAGAGTCGGGGTTTCACTGTGTTAGCCAGGATGATCTCGATCTCCTGACCTTGTGATCCGCCCGCCTCGGCCTCCCAAAGTGCTGGGATTACAGGCGTGAGCTGCCGCGCCCGGCCCACATCACTTTTTTATGTTGAATTTTTGAGGTGGAATTTCTCAAAGATTGATATTTTTGAGATTTCTCATGCATTTGGACTTACCTTCCTAAAAATGTTGCCTCAGTTTATGTTCCCAACAACTTTGTATAAAGGGCACATTTCTCTGCATCCCTGCAATCTTAATTATACTATAATTTATCTTTGCTGTTTTTATAGGCCAAATATTGATCTTTTTTTTTTTCTTTTTTTGAGACGGAGTCTAGCTCTGTCACCCAGGCTGGAGTCCAGTGGTGCGATCTCGGCTCACTGCATCCTCTGCCTCCCAAGTTCAAGCAATTCTCCTGCCTCAGCCTCCTGAGTAGTTGGGACTACAGGCGTCCACCACCACTCCTGGCCAATTTTTGTATTTTTAGTGGAGAGAGGGTTTCATCATGTTGGCCAGGCTGGTCTCGAACTCCTGACGTCAGGCAATCCGCCCACCTCGGCCTTCCAAAGTTCTGGGATCGCAGGCTTGAGCCACTGCTCCTGGCCTTGATCATATTTTTCTTTGTAATTTTATAATTACTGAGGTTAGGTTTTTTGTTATTTCATATTTGTTTTGTGAATGGCTTGCTTTATGGGTTTTTTTCTATTTCATTTGAGAGGTATTTGAATTTTCCTTATTAGTTGTTGGAGTGTTTTGCATAAAATATACTTCTTTTTATATGTATTACAACTGCTTTCCCCATGTTGCCACTTCCCTTTTAATTTTTGTTTGCACCGTCTTTTGATTAGAGAAGTTTTGCATTTTTACATAGTCAAATCTCTCAGTCTTTTTCGTTTTGGTTTATGCTGATATGCTTAGAAAGACCTCTCTCACAAGAGTGTGTAAAATAATTACTTACACTTTTTTCTTCTTTCTTTATGATGTTTAACTCTTTAATCCACTTGGAATTTTTTTTCTTTTTTTAGGGCATAAGTTGTAAGGCAAAACTTTTTTTTTTTTTCCCAAATAGTTGAATGATATACCTTATTTACATTGATTAGAATTGCTCCCAAGTAATACTGATTAATTTTAATGAACATAGAATTTGCTGGGTTGTTTTTTTTGTTTTTTTTTTTTTTGAGACAGGGTCTTGCTCTGTCACCCAGGCTTCAGTGCACTGGCACAATCATGGCTCACCGCAGTCTTGATGTCCCAGGCCCAAATGATCCTCCCACCTCAGCCTCGTAAGTAGCTGGGACTACAGGTGTGCACCAGCATGCCCAGCTAATTTTTTAATTTTTTTGTAGAGACACAGTCTCCCTTGGTTGCCCAGGCTATAATTTGTGTCTTAATGTCTTAATTATAACAGCATTTCATTGCATTCATATGAAGCTTTCTACAAAAAAAAAAAAAAAAGTCCTTTTCTTATTTAAATAATTTTTTTTTTTTTTTGAGACAGAGTATCATACTGTCAGGCAGGCTGGAGCACAGTGGCACGATCTTGGCTCACTGCAACCTCCATACCCTGGGCTCAAGCAATTCTCCTGCCTCAGCCTCCCAAGTAGCTGGGATGTGCCACCACACCTGGCTGAGTTTTGTATTTTTAGTAGAGACAGGGTTTCACCATGTTGACCAGACTGCTCTCTGTGAACTCCTGACCTCAGGTAATCCACCCGCCTCGGCCTCCCAAAGTGCTGGGATTACAGGCGTGAGCCACTGCACCGGGCCTATTTAAATAATTTCCGAAGAAGTTTTAAATACTAGTAGAGTCCTAAAGTTACTTGAAGCTATTAGATAACAACTTTCAGTTATAATTAATTAAGACTATATTCTCAGCTTGTAGTTTATTAGGATTTATACTTCTTTTTTGATACAGGAAATTTATTTGCTCCTTCATCCCTGATGAACAGTCTTGGAGAAGTTGTATTTGGTTACATGGTTTGGTTATGTTGACTTTGTGAATTTGTTACTCAGAGTGCTTAATTATAGGTTGCTGAAGTATTTCCTCTACCTGAATCTGATATCCCCAAATGAGACCCTTGGGCCTGATGGAATTTGTATCTTTTATTTATTGCTAGGATAAATATAACTAATTTATTTTGCATTTATTATATATTGTAAATGCATAAGGACTTTGCAAGCATTTATTTAATCCTTTGATAACTCTAGGAGATAGACATTACTTATTAAATCTCCGTTTTATAGATAAGGAAGCTGATGCTTAGAGAGGTTAAGTAATAACTGGTTAAGTTGGATTTTGAATCCTAGTTTCTCTGATTCCAGAGTTTGGACTCTTAACCACCATAATCGTTTGCCTGAATATATTTACTTGTTTTGGGTAATCATTTTTTTAGGATATGGGAGAGAAAGTCTTTAAAACATTTTTCCCTCTTTTTACTGAGGTATACTGAAAGCTATTCTGATGATGATTCAAGTATGGAAGACTACCCAGATCCACAGGTAAGCCAAACATTTAGTGGGTCCACTTTGATTTTTTCTTTTTTAGTCGTTATGATACCTCCTTTGAAAAACTCAGTAAGAGCTGGGCATGGTGACTCACACCTCTAATCCCAGCACTTTTGGAGGCTGAGGCATGCAGATCACTTGAACCCAGGAGTTTGATACCATCCTGGCCTACATGGCAAAACCCTGTCTGTATAAAAAGTACCAAAAAATAAGCCTGGCCAACATGGTGAAACCTTGTCTCCATAAAAAATACAAAAATTTGCCGGGCATGGTGGCATGCACCTGTGATCCCAGCTACCTGGAGGGGCTGAAATGGGAGAATCACTTGAGCCCAGGAGGTTGAGGCTGCAGTGAGCTGTGATTGTGCCACTTTACTCCAGCCTGGGTGACAGAGTGAGACCCTGTCTTTTAAAAGGTTAGCTGTCATGGCTCACACCTGTAATCCTAGCACTTTGAAAGGCCAAGGAGGGTGGATCACTTGAGCTGAGGAGTTCGAGACCAGCCATGGCAGAACCCCATCTCTCCCAAAAAAACCTCCCGAAATTAGCCAGGTGTAATGCCTTCAGTCCCAGCTCCTCAGGAAGCTGAGGTGGGAGGATCACTTAAGCCCAGGAGGCAGAGGTTGCAGTGAGCTGGGATTGCACCACTGCACTCCAGCCTGAGCAACAAAACCAGATCCTGTCTCAAAAAAAAAAAAAAAAATTGCCGGGCGCGGTGGCTCAAGCCTGTAATCCCAGCACTTTGGGAGGCCGAGACGGGTGGATCACGAGGTCAGGAGATCGAGACCATCCTGGCTAACACGGTGAAACCCCGTCTCTACTAAAAATACAAAAAAAAAACTAGCCGGGCGAGGTGGCGGGCGCCTGTAGTCCCAGCTACTCAGGAGGCTGAGCCAGGAGAATGGCGTGAACCCGGGAGGCGGAGCTTGCAGTGAGCTGAGATCCGGCCACTGCACTCCAGCCTGGGCGACAGAGCGAGACTCCGTCTCAAAAAAAAAAAAAAAAAAAAAAAAAAAAATTAGTAAGAAATAGAATAAAAGGCCAGGTGCTATGGCTCACATCTGTAATCCCAGCACTTTGGGAGGCTGAGGCAGGAAAATCACTTGAAACCAGGGGTTCAAGACCAGCTTGGGCAACACAGCAAGACTCTGTCTCTACAAAATACAAACAAAAATTAGCTGGGTCTGGTGGCATACACCCATAGTCCCAGCTACTCAGGAGGCTGATGCTGGAGGATCGCTTGAGCCCAGGAGTTTGAGGCTACAGTGAGCTATGATTGTGCCATTCTACTTCAGCCTGGGTGACAGACCTTATGGCAAAAGAGAGAGAGAGAAGAGAAGGGAAGAAAGAGGGAGAGAAAGAAAAGGATTAGGGCTAAAGGGAAGGAGAGAGGAAGGACAGGGAATAGAATAAGAGACTTTAGACATCTTCATCAATAAATAATTGAACACTTTCTGTGTTCAATATTGGTGATGGATTAACCATCCTTCCAGTATTTGTGTTATAAGTCAGTTATACAAGGAAAAAGAAGGGAAGAGGATAGCTAGAAATAAGGGCAGACAAGAATAGAGTAATTAATAGTAAAAATGGAAAAAGGGATATACTTTTTGTCAAGGAGATGGCATTACTAATGAAGAGGCTTGATTAAAGGAGAATATGGAGATAATATAGTCAGCCCTCACCCTCCATGGGGGATTGGCCCTAGGGCCCCACATGAATACCTGCAAATGTTCAGGTCCCTTATGTAAAATGGCATCATGTTTGCATATAACCTTATATACATCCTCTTGTATACTTTAAATTATCTCTGGATTACTTATAATGCCTAATACAATGTAAATAAGATGTAAGTAGTTTTTACACTATTTCTTTCTTTTTTTTTTTTTGAAAGGGAGTATCACTCTGTTGCCCAAGCTGGAGTGCAGTGGTGCAATCTCAGCTCACTGCAACCTCTGCCTCCCAGGCTCAAGCAATTCTCCTGACTCAGCCTCCTGAGTAGCTGGGATTACAGGCAGGGTCTCACTTTGTCGCCCAAACTGGAGTGGAGTGGCGTCATCTTGGCTCACTGCACTCTCTGCCTCCCAAGTTCAAGTGATTCTCATGCCTCAGCCTCCTGAGTAGCTGAGATTACAGGCATGCACCACCACACCTAGCTAATTTTTGGTGTTTTTAGTAGAGATGGGGTTTCACCATGTTGACCAGGCTGGTCTTGAACTCCTGGCCTTGAGTGATCCACCCACCTTGGCCTCCCAAAGTGCTGGGATTACAAACGTGAGCCACCATGCCCAGCCTAAACTGTATTTCTTAATATTTGTATTATTTTTACTGGTGTATTTTTTTATTGCTTTTTATTTCCCAAATATTTTCGATTGAGGTTCATTGAATCCCTGGATGCAGAACGCTTGGATATAGAGGGCCAACTGTTTGTCAAATTATTTATAATTTGCTTTTTATTTTTTCCCTTGGTATATCAGTTTTGAATTTATTATCAAAATATTTGATCCAATTTTTGTGGGGACAGGGTCTTGCTCTGTCACCCAGGCTGGAGTACAGTGGCATGGTCCTAGCTCACTGCAACCTCAAACTCTTGGACTCAAGTTGTCCTCCTACCTCAGCCTCCCAAGTAGCTAGGATAACAGACATGTGCCACCATGTCTGGGTAAATTTTAAATTTTTTGTAGAGACAGGGTCTCGCTATGTTGCCCAGGATAGTCTCGAACTCCAGGCCTCAAGCAGTTTTCCCAGTTTGGCCTCCCAAAGTGTTGGGATTACAGGGCATGAGCCACCACGCCCAGCCCCAATTTTGATTTAATATAATAATAGTGACTCTCATTGGCAACCAGCTCATTTTCATACTTCTCTAGTGTATTTTTTTAGAAGCAACCATGCTTACTTATTTTATTTAACCACCAATTATGAATTGGTTTTCCATTGGAATGAAGTCTTTTTGAATAGTAAATGCTTGTTTGCAAGTCATCTTATTGAGGTGGAGTCTCACTCTGTCACCCAGGCTGGAGTGCAGTGGCGCAATCTCGGCTCACCGCAACTTCTGCCTGCCAGGTTCAAGTGATTCTCCTGCCTTAGCCTCCCAAGTAGCTGGGATTACAGGTGCCTGCCACTGCGCCCAGCTAATTTTTGTATTTCTAGTAGAGACGGTGTTTCACCATGTTGGCTAGGCTGATCTTGAACTCCTGACCTCAAGTGATCTGCCCACCTCGGCCTCCCAAAGTGCTGGGATTACAGGCATGAGCCACTGTGCCCAGCCTAACACCTATATATTCTGATTATAAATGTTCTGAGAGAAGTTGTTAAAAAAATAAAGAAAACATTACTATAGGCAGTACAACTTTTATGAGTACCTGTTGAGTAATTTATGCTAAACTTTTGTTTTATGTTTCTGCCAGTCAGCAAATCACATGAACAGTTCCCTGTTGTCTTTGTATCGAAAAGGAAATCCTGATTCTGTTTCAAATACTCCTGAGATGGAGCAAAGAGAAACCACCTCTTCAACACCACAGATAAGTTCCAAAACAGGCTCCGTTCCCTTGAAGACCCCTGCCAAAGATTCTGAGGGAGGATGGTTTATTGACAAAACCCCAAGTGGAAAGAAGGACAGTTTTTTCTTGGACCTATCAGATGAGAAAAGTGATCCTAAGAAGTCAATAACTGAGATACAGGTATTTTTGTAATGAAATTTTAGCCCCATATCATCGAAGTACATTTTGACCTTTTAATAGAATACAGTATCGAGCAGATACTTGTGCTTTGTGGAAAACATAAGAACTTTGAAATATATGGAGAATTTGATCACATCGCACTACTTGCCATTCTTTCTATCCTAGTCTAAGCCTTTTCTTGTTCTTGACTTAATTATTGAAACAGCCTTCCAGCTGGAGTCTGTGTCCTTTCTTGTTCCCCTAGTTTATTCTTCACACTGAGATAGCTTTATTTTTTTTGAGACTGGATCTGGCTCTGTCACCAAGACTGGAGTGCAGTGATGTGATCTTGGCTTACTGTAACCTCTGCCTTCTGGGCTCAAGCCGTCCGCGACCTCAGCCTCCTATGTAACTAGGACTACCGGCGTGCGCCACCACACCTAGCTCACTTTTATATCTTTTCTAGAGATGGAGTTTTGCTGTGTTGCCCAGGCTGGTCTTGAACTCTTGGGGTCAAGTGATCTACCCACCTCAGACTCCCAAAGTTCTGGGATTATAGGCATGAGCCATCACATATTATCATTCTTTATTTAAAACCCTCCAGTGGCTTCATTCAGTCTCAAATCCAAAGGCCTGTGACAGCCACTAAAGTCTTTCATGATTTGGCTGCCTGGCTTTCTCTTCAGTTTCGTCTCCTACCACCCTGTTAGGTATGTGAATCTATTTCCTCAGCTGTAAATTTTACAAACTCTAAGTACAAATCAAGTGTTTCCCGTGAAAATTTAGTGTCCAAATTGAGATGTGCTATTAACTTAAAGTGTACATTAGACTTTGAAGACTTATTAAAAAATATAGAATGTAAAACATCTCATTAATAATTTTTTATATTGACTGTTGAGATGATAATATTTTGGATATACTGGGTTAAGTAAAATAGATTATTAAATGAATTTCATATGTGGCTCACATATTCCTCATGGACAATGATGCTTCAACTGGTTTCTAAGAACCAAGCCCTTTGATTTGGCAGAACCTTTCCCCTTTTGATTTATTAATAGGCCTGTCCAAATCTCTTTGCTTTAATTATCTGTGTCATCCATCTATAGAGAACATTGTTATGGTGGGCAAGAACTCGAGTCTTAATGCTGAATTACTTTTTTTGGTTTGAGACGTGGTCTGCCTTGTCACCCAGGCTGACATGGTACAGTGGCATGATCACAAATCACTGTAACCTCCACCTCCTGGGCATAAGCCATCCTCCCACCTCAGCCTTCCAAGTAGCTGGGACTACAGGTGCCCACCACCACACCTGGCTAAGTTTTGTATTTTTTGTAGAGATGGGGTTTGGCCATGTTGCTCAGGCTGGTCTTGAACTTCTGAGCTCAAGTGATCCACCCACCTCAGCCTGAATTATACTTTAAAAAAATTTTTTTGGCTGGGTGTGGTGGCTCACACCTGTAATCCCAGCACTTTGGAAAGCCAAGGCGGGCGGATCACAAGGTCTGGAGATTGAGACTATCCTGGCTAACATGGTGAAACCCCATCTCTACTAAAAATACAAAAAGTATTAGGAGGCTGAGGCAGGAGAATGGCGTAAACCCGAGAGGCGGAGCTTGCAGTGAGCTGAGTTCGTGCCACTGCACTCCAGCCTGGGCGACAGAACAAGACCCCGTCTCAAAAAAAAAAAAAATTTTTTTTAAGAGTTGGAATATTGCTGCATTGCCCAGGCTGGAGTGCAGTCACTTTTCGCAGGCATGATCACAGAACATTATAGCCTCGAAACCCTGAACTCAAGTGGTCCTTCTGCCTCTGAAGTAGCTGGGGCTACAGGTGTGTCCCAGTGTGCTTGGCTGAATTTGTTATGACTGTCAAAGCAGCTCTATAGTCATATTTAATTTAGTGAATCATCAGCTGTCAGATGAAGACAACTATGTAGAAGACTCAGTGAGAAATAAAAGGCAAATATCAGTGTCCTTAATCAAGGAGCTCACAATTCAGAGAGAGAGACCGAGATAAGTAAATCACTCATACAAGGCAGATTATGCTAACTGATAATAGTTGCAAATGCAGTGTCCTGGGAATGTGAGGACGAGGTTAAATGTAACTGAAAGAGGGCCTTGCAGTGTGTCTCACGCCTATAATCCCAGCACTTTGGGAGGCTGAGATGGGCAGATCACCTGAGGTCAGGAGTTGGATACCAGCCTGGCCAACATGGCAAAACCCCATCTCTACTAATAATATAAAAATTAACTGGGCGTGGTGGTGGGCATTTGTAGTCCCAGCTACTTTTGGGAGGCTGAGGCAGGAGAAACGTTTGAATCTAGGAGGCAGAGGTTACAGTGAGCTGAGATCACGCCGTTGCACTCCAGCCTGGGTGACAAGGGCGAAACTCTGTCTCAAAAAACAAAACAAAACAAAAACCTCTAACTGAAAAAATCTGGAAAAGAAGTGGCATTCAAATGTTAAGATTTCTTTTTTCTTTTTTTCCCCCATATGGAATGCTTCACAAATTTCCATGTCATCCTTGCACAGGGACCATGCTAATCTTCTTTGTGTCATTCCAATTTTAGTGTATGTTCTGCCAAGGCCAGCACCAAATGTTAAGATTTAAATTGAGCTTTAAGGGCATGAGGAGAAGGACATTACCAATAGACAGCATCTTTGAGCAAAGAGATTGGGAATAGTTAACAGAGGTGAAAGTGCTAGGGCAGGAATTAATTTTCTTTACAATGCCCCTCTTTAAAAAATAAAACAATTATTGGCATAGAATTTGAAGCATGGCATATTTAAATTTATTTTCTTTTCAGGGTTCAAAAGATTCTTCTCTTTTGGAGAGTGATATGAAACGGAAAGGCAGGCTAAAGAATAAAGGAAGCAAAAGGAAGAAAGATCTTCAGGAAGTAGATGGAGAAATTGAAGCTGTCCTGCAAAAGAAAGGTAAGGTGTGAGTCTTGTTGGTGGCAGTGGTCGTGTTTGCTGTGAGAGAAACATCATTCTGTTCCAAGCTGTTTTGCTTGAGGGACCTTCTATGTGCAGAAATGTTTATCAGAAAATGTTTCTATATTTAATGGACCTTTGTTTACTTAAAGACTATTCACTATAATTATGAGTTACTACTGAACCATTAATCTTTTCATCTCCTCATTTTTGTTTACCAGCTAAAGCCAGGGGGTTAGAATTCCAGATCTCCAATGTGAAGTTTGAAGATGTGGGAGGCAATGATATGACGTTAAAAGTTAGTGCAAATTTCTAAATTTTACCTCAAATGGATATATTACTAATCAGTTATGAAAAAAAAGCCTACCTCTTTGTTTCTAATATGATCTGAGTATAGAAAAGGAAACTGGGAAGATTGAGAAGGGCAAACCTGACCTGTACCCTTTAGGGCGTTGCAGGAAAAAAGATGCATACTATTTTGAACTTTTCTATTATTTTGATTATAGTATATATATATATATATATATATATAAAAAGATCCATGTTTTTTAAAGATCCATGCTTTATAAGTAATATTGTCTTAATAGTACTAATAGTAATGGTAACTGTATTTATTTTTTATTTTATTTTTTTTGTTTTTGTTTTTTTTTTTTGCTTTGTTTTGTTTTGTTTTGTTTTTGAGAAGGAGTGTAGCTCTGTCACCAGGCTGGAATGCAGTGGCGTGATCTCAGCTCACTGCAACCTCCGCCTTCCAGGTTCAAGCATTTCTCTTGCCTCAGCCTCCTGAGTAGCTGGGATTACAGGCACGTGCCGCCATGCCCAGCTAATTTTTGTATTTTTAGTAGAGACAGGGCTTCACCATGTTGGCCAGGATGGTGTCGATCTCCTGACTTCGTGATCTGCCCACCTTGGCCTCCCAAAGTGCTGGGATTACAGGCATGAGCCACCACGCCCGGCCGTAATGGTAACTTTATTTTTAATGCCTATTCTTTTTCATTGGCCATGCTCTTTAACTTTGCATTGCATCCTCAAGGTACATAATGTTACAGTTTAGGAAATAGCTCCTCAGAGAGGTTATTGCTGAAATCACACAGTAGGTACCAGAGCCAGGATTCAAACTCTGATCTAAATCTAAATTGTATATTCTACCTATCTGTTCCATTTTGCTGCTCCAAAAAATAGGACATTTCATTCTACTTTGATTCTTCTGTCTTGAAAGACGTCTTTGTGCTTATCCTCTGCTAGGAGGTCTGCAAGATGCTCATACACATGCGTCACCCGGAGGTGTACCACCACCTGGGCGTCGTGCCCCCTCGTGGAGTTCTCCTTCATGGGCCACCAGGCTGTGGGAAGACTTTACTTGCACATGCAATTGCTGGGGTGAGGCTTACTGACACTTATTTGCTTTTGCTGTTTTTGTTGTTATTATTTGTTTTTGTTTTTTCTCTTTGGTCAACGTAAACCAGACATGGCATTCTTCAGGAAGAGAACATAGTTATTGGAACTGATCCCTTTGTTATCATGCTGATATTATTTGTGGTATTTATTCATTTAGTTTATTGTTTCTCAGAGCAACTTGAGGGTTTTTTGTTGTTTTTTTTTAATGTATGTAATTGTTTATATGGCAAGAGTTAGGTAGAAAGTAAACTAATACAGTTCTTTTTTTTTTTTTGGAGACGGACTCTCACTCTGTTGCCCAGGCTGGAATGCAGTGGCATGATCTTGGCTCACTGCAACCTCCGCCTCCCAGGTTCAAGCAATTCTCCTGTCTCAGCCTCCCCAGTAGCTGGGATTACAGGCACACGCCGCCACGCCCGGCTAATTTATTACATTTTACTAGAGACAGGGTTTCACCCTGTTGCCCAGGCTGGTCTCAAACTCCTGAGCTCAGGCAATCCGCTCATCTCAGCCTCCCAAAGTGCTAGGGTTACAGGTGTGAGCCACCGCGCCCAGCCATAATAATACAGTTTTAAACAAACCTTTTTATTAACACATAGCTTACATTTTAGTTACTTTGCTTTCCCTTTAACCCAATACTTACTTTATTTTACTTATTTTTTTGAGACAGAGTTTCACTGTCGCCCAGGCTGGAGTGCAGTGGTGCAGTCGTGACTCACTACAGCCTCAACCTCCCAGGCTCAAGTTGTCCTCCCACCTCAGCCTCCCAAGTAACTGGAACCACAGACACACACCACCACGCCCAGCTAATGTTTTTGTTTTTTTTATAGAGACGGAATCCCACTATGTTGCCCAGGCTGGTCTTAAACTCCTGGCCTCAAGCAGTCCTCCTGACTCAGTCTTCCAAAGTGCTGGGATTACAGGCATGGGCCACAGCACCTGCCCTCCCAGTGGTTCTTAGGAGCAGTAAAATAAGAAAATTAGGGTTATATTATTTTTCATAGAGCTAAATTTATTCAAAATTTCTATTTAGAGTCATGTTCTTATACTTCTTAGTTTTAAAATAATTATTTCTAAAATGGTAATAATAGACACTTACTTTGTGAAATTAAAAGTTAGCAATCTTATTTTAACCCTCTCAGATTTTTCAGAAACTGTAGGGGGCAGTAATGTAAAATATCCGAGTAACTTCAATTAGAAAAATAGCATGCTTGCCAGGCGCAGTGGCGCATGCCTGTAATCCCAGCACTTTGGGAGGCTGAGGCGTGTGGATCATCTGAGGTCGGGAATTTGAGACCGGTCTGACCAACATGGAGAAACCCCATCTCTACTAAAAATACAAAATTAGCCTGTAATCCCAGCTACTCGGAGACTAAGGCAGGAGAATCACTTGAACCAGGGAGGCGGAGGTTGCGTTGAGCCAGCACTCCAGCCTGGGCAACAAGAGTGAGACTCCATCTCAAAAAAAAAAAGAAAAAGAAAAATAGCATGTTATACCAAGCACTAATACAATAATGTTCTGTAAAAGAAAATCATTTGTAAAGGGGGACTTGATTGGTTTGCTTCATTTTTGTTGAATAATTCCATTACATGACTACTGCATGCCAGACTTTGGAATATAGTGTTAAGTACCACAATCCTAGTTCTAATATGAGAGAGACATTAAACAGTCGTTCATATAAATAAATGCTGTACGTAATAACAACTATAATAAGTGGAAGACAAGAAGTGCAAAATGCTATGTGGTATGTTGGGATTCCCAAATTAGAGTTGGGTTCAAGGAAGGTGTGGTTGAGGAAGTGAAGTTTTAAGATAAGCACAAGAATGAGAGAACAGTAGTATCTCTTCTCTCTCTTTTTTTTTTTTCCCTTGAGACAGATTTTCACTCTGTTGCCCAGGCTGAGTGCAGTGGCACGATCACAGCTCATTGCAGCCTTGACTTCTCAGGCTCAAGTGATCCTCCTGCCTCAACCTCGCAGGTAACTGGGACTGCAGGTATGCATCAGCATGCCTGGCTAATTTATTATTTTTGTAGAGGTGGGGTCTCACTGTGTTGCCCAGGCTGGTCTCAAACTCCTCTCAATGTGCTGGGATTACAGGCATGGGCCCCCACACCTAGCTTCTTCTTAAAGAGTCTCACTCCTCTGACTAGCAACTGGCTACTCTCTGGGTTAGGATTTGGAGAAATACTGGCAGGATGTGTGGGAAACATCTGTGTCACAACCCTTGTATTATCTCCTCAGCAGATGGGTAGGAATTGTTTTGATAGGCCAGGAATGGTCACTCCTGTAACCCCAGCACTTTGGGAGGCTGAAGTGGGAGGATTGCTTGAGGCTAGGAGTTTGAGACCAGCCTGGGCAACATAGTGAGACACAGTCTCTCAAAAAAAAAAAAAAAAAAAAAAACCAAGAATTGCTTTGGGTCAGCCATAAGTGGGGGTAACATATCTCTTGAGAGTCAAGACCCTTTATTCAGAAAAGAGAACATAATTTTATAGTGACATGTATAAAATAAAAACAAGTTAAATGTGTTTGCATTAAACCATTGATTTTTTTTTTTTTTTTTTTTTTTTTTTTGAGACGGAGTTTCGCTCTTGTTGCACAGGCTGGAGTGCAATGGCGCGATCTTGGCTCACCGCAACCTCTGCCTCCCGGGTTCATGTAATTCTCCTGCCTCAGGCTTCCTGAGTAGCTGGGATTACAGGCATGCGCCACCATGCCTGGCTAATTTTTGTATTTTTAGTATTAAGATGTGGTTTCTCCATGTTGGTCAGGCTGGTCTCGAACTCCCAACCTCAGGTGATCCGCCTACCTTGCCTCCCAAAGTAGTGGGATTATAGGCCTGAGCCACCGTGCCCGGCCAGAACCATTGATTTTCAAATAGTGTTTTTCACTGAGCCAACGTAAAAAGATGAAGTTCCTCAGGAAACTAGCCATTTCAAAAATTTGAGGGGACTGGATAAAGAAAAAGTAGGGCCATTAAAATTGGAATATTTGGTTATTCTTTTATGTGTCTGCATAGGAACTTGACCTGCCAATTTTGAAAGTGGCTGCTCCAGAGATTGTGTCTGGAGTATCCGGAGAGTCTGAGCAGAAGCTGAGAGAACTATTTGAGCAAGCTGTGGTGAGTCAGTTAATGACTAATGCCAGGTGGTCAGACGCTACCAGCTTATATTAAAGATCCTGCGTTTTCTGATGCTAGTATTTGTTAAGCCACTCACTGGCCATTCTTTTATTAATATAAACATGGTAATTTGCTATGCATGATGGCTAAATATTTAAAGTAGATTTAGTGATACCCACTGTTGGATAAATAACCCTTTTCATTTGAAATCAAACATAAATATAATTGGTGAGAAATTCTGGGCTGTCATACTGTAGTTATATGTTGAAAATATATTATCCTTATGATATTTTCCACTCACTTTTACTTTCCTCAACTTAAGTTTGGCCAAAAACGAAAACTTGTAAGCAATGTAAAAATTGTTATTTAGGATATTATAAAAGCAACCATAAAAATGCCAGAGTAAATTCTGTCATTCCTGACTAGTAAACTAGGGCAATAGTAATATCCAAATCTCATGTGGCTATTGAGAGTATTAAATGAGAGAATTCTTATAAAACCTTCGATATGGTGCCTTGCACACAGCACAAGCCCTGTAAATATTAGCTGTAATATTATTCACACTTGAACAAATATCACTGTGTTTAAAATTTAAAAATGGGGAAAAGTTTAATTTTATGTCATTATTAGCACTGACAATATATAGTAGCTGATGAATATCCAATACAACTGCTGGAAGCCTGTGTGAAATTAGAAGAGAAATTATATTTAAGCAGGAATTGAGAAAAAAAAACATTTTAAATAGCAAGAATGGGTAGGCCATCTACTTAGTTATTGTGTGGGCTGACATTGAAAAAGCTGTGGGCAACACTAGGAGGATAAAGAGAAAAGGGTGGAAAGGGCAGGGTGCAGAACAAAGCTGAACTTTTTCAGGTGCTACCTGTTTCCCAAAACGCAGTGGATTCCATTGTTAAATTGGCATGCATAGCTAGAGACAAGTAGTAAATTTTGTGTGTATGGTAAACATGATAAATAAGGATAAGAGACAAATGGCATCTTTAGGTTGTTAGTTCTGTGTTTAAACCTCTCACTAAACCAGTACTGAGCCAGTACAGTACCTTACAGTAGATGCTCAGTAAATATGTGGCCTAGCACCCTGCTTTTCCTGGTCCCCTCTTCCCTAATGAGAATGAGTACAGTAAAGCATGTGGATCAGAGAACAAAAAGGTAAAATCTAATCAAGTGATACTTGCTTGAAAACTATGCTTTCTTTAGGCCACATTCTGATGACCATCATTTATTCTTTTTTTTTCCCCCATTCAGCTTTCCAGGTCACTGACAAGTACTGATGTGCTTGTTTTCTGATGCTTTTGGCCCCTGTAATTTTACTCCTTTGTAACTGGGTAATATATCTAGCAGTCATAGGCATCTTTTGCAAACATTGTCATAAGGATGATTAGGGAAGACAGCCAGCTAGTGATAGGCTAAATATCTTTCCCTTTAAGATGTGGTGGTTCCCATGGTTTTGAGATGCCTTAAGCGACGCTGACAGCCTTAATTAGCATAATCACTGTCACTCCTAACCATTGAGTAACTGAGTAAAATGATTTAGATTGTACATAATTTTCTTCAATTTTTTTCATTTTAACTGATCCTTATCTCTTTTTTGTGGTAAAATATATATAACAGAATTTACCATATTAAACATTTTTTTAAGTTTTTGTAAATTATTTTATTTCTTCCATGATGATTTAGAGGGACTATCTTCAAACCAGTACAGATACTTCATAAATCATACCTGGCTGTTTTCTAACCAGTTGAGTAATCTGTTGCACAATAAGCCACCTCACATCTTTCAGCAAGAAATACATTAAATTTTAATAGTAAAGCCATTACACAACGAATTAAGACAACAGTTTAAATTTGCTTTAAGTGTTTCTTTGTGGGAGAGGACACTACACTTCTACTCAATGAAGAGAAACATTTTTACAGTCCAGAGGTCTTTTATTTTTTTAACACCTATTATGCCATGAATTCACAGGGAAGAGGTTCCAGCAGCTCAGGCTCCTTCCTATTGATTCTCAGAGTGCACTTCTCTGGGTGGAGCACGCTGATCATTTCCCTTTTGTTTCTTTTTTCTGATCATTTTCCTCCACACGTTTCGGAAAGCTATCTCGGCTCTTAGAAAGAGTGCTTAATGTGCTCAGTACGCACATTGATTCTCATACATTGATTATTTTCTTGGCAAGAATCTTGCCCTTGACTTGCTTCTTTACAACAATGCCAGCAGCATGCTGGATAACGTTATAAACTCTTCCAGTTTTGCGTTGGTAACACTTGTGGGACATTCCTTTTTGAACAGTACCCATTCCCTTGATGTCTACAGTATCACATTTCTTCCTTTTCTTTTCCTTTTCCTTTTCTTTCTGACAGAGTCTTGTTCTGTCGCCCAGGCTGGAGTGCAGTGGCACAGTCTCGGCTCACTGCAATCTCCGCTTCCTGGGTTCAAGCAATTCTCTTGCCTCAGCCTCCCAAGTAGCTGGGATTGCAGGCATGCACTACCCACCAGCTAATTTTTTTTTTTTTTTTTTTTGAGATGGAGTCTCTCTCTGTTGCCCAGGCTGGAGTGCAGTGGCGTGATCTCAGCCCACTGTAACCTCCGCCTTCCGGGCTCAAATAATTCTCCTGCCTCCACCTCCCGAGTAGCTGGGATTACAGACATGCACCACCACGCCCGGCTAATTTTTGTATGTTTAGTAGAGATGGGGTTTCACCATGTTGGCCAGGCTGGTCTTGAACTCCTGACCTCTGGTAATCTATACACCTTGGCCTCCCAAAGTGCTGGGATTACAGGAGTGAGCCATGGCGCCCGGCCTACAATATCACATTTCTTATAGATTTGCATATATATAGCCAAAGGAACAGCTCCATGTTTTCTGAAAGGCTTAGAGAACAACTATCAGGTGCCTCTCCTCTTTCCCTTTGTGTTCATCATTTTGGTTAATGACTGGCAGATGGCAGTTCCAACTGAAAAGGCTATTTTAAACATTTTTAAGTGTACAGTTCTGTGGCATTAAGTACATTCATATTGTTGTGTAATCATTACCCACATCCATTTCCAGAACGTCTTCATGTTCCCACACAGTAACTCCCCATTCCTCTCTCCCACCAGTCCCTGGCCACCACCACCATTCTACTTTTTGTCTCAATGAATTTGACTACTCTCGGTAGCTGATCCTTACCTCTTAACTTATTCTTTCTGAACCGTATCTAGTTTATTTCTTAAAAACAAAACAAAAAACTGGAGGTGATCTTTACACTGATGTATTAGAACTTTACCATCCTTCCTTATTCAGTGTAGCCTTTAAAATAAGCGTCTGGTACTTTTCAGTGTGGATGCTGGGAAAGTTCTGGAGATGGATAGTGGTGACATTTACACAACAGTCTGGAAATATTTAATGCCACTAAACTATATACCCAAAGTGGTTAGAATGGTAAATTTTATGTGTATTTTTCACAGATTTTTTTAAAAGCTTCTGGTGCTTCTCCAATTTCCTCTTATAGCAAATTATAGAGAAAGGCTTGGAGATTCTTATGTTGGTAGAAACCCTCAAAAAGTTTCTAGTAAGCTTGGTTTTGCTAATTTAAAGTTTAGAAACTTCTTGTCTTAATTTTTTTTTCTGTGCATATACTTATCCAAAATCATTGTTTCTGTTTCATAGCGTAGCAAATGTATCTAATTTACAAAAGAATTTCAATAGATTTATCACAAAACATGCATTGATGGAGAGACTGTAAATGTGTAACCCTATCTGCGGTCCCTTACTGTGTACTTTTAATCATCTTGGTTCTCTTAAGTCAGATAAAAATCAGAAGTAATACATGTGAACTGCCTTTTTTAGGGTTATTCTTTTGGCAAATGATCCTTGACCTTTAAGATTTTTTTAAAACTGTTTATGCTTAACTGTGCTTCAGTATAGGGGATGTATTTATGGTTGTCTTTTTGTGATATTTTTATTTCTAGTCAAATGCACCATGTATCATTTTCATTGATGAAATTGATGCTATTACCCCCAAAAGAGAAGTTGCTTCAAAAGATATGGAACGAAGAATTGTAGCCCAACTCCTAACCTGCATGGATGGTTAGTTTAAAATAATAAATTCATTTTAAGAGAATAAATTTTTAAAAATAGTGTAATTAATACATGAAGATATAAAATAATATTCAAATAATAAATATCAAATAGTGTAAAAAAAAAAAGTCATACTGGGCACAGTGGCTCATGCCTGTAATCCTAACACTTTGGGAGGCTAAGGTAGGAGGACTGCTTGAGCCTAGTAGTTTGAGGCCAGCCTGGGCAACATAGCAAGATGCTACCTCTAAAAATAAATAAAAAGAAATAGCACTTGTTTTGTGTATACAAGAAAATTTGAAGTATATATTTTATGTTCCTTGCATTACCAAGTTGCAGGTTGCTGCTTCTTCTGATTAGTGGATTGATTGATTGATGAGATAGAGTATTGCTCTGTCACCCAGGTTGGAATGCAGTGGCACAATCACAGCTCACTGCAGCCTTGACCTCCTGGGCTGAAGTGATCCTCCCATTTAAGCCTCCCAAGTAGCTAGGACCACAGGTGTGCACCACCATGCCTGGCTTTTTTTTTTTTTTTTTTTTTTTGAGACAGAGTCTCTCTCTGTTGCCCAGGCTTGAGTGCAGTGGCACGATCTCAACTCGCTGCAACCTCTGCTTCCTGGGTTCAAGCTATTAGCCTGCCTCAGCCTCCTGAGTAACTGGGATTACAAGTGCGTGCCACCACACCTGGCTGATTTTTGAGACGGGGTGTTGCCATGTTGGCCAGGCTGGTCTTTTTGTGATATTTTTATTTCTAGTCAAATGAGGCAGGTTGATCACCGGCCTCAGCTTCCTAAAGTGCTGGGATTACAGGTGTGAGCCACTGTGCCTGGGATTTTTTTTTTTTTTAAAGACAGTCTCACTATGTTGCCCAGGCTGGTCTTGAACTCCTGAGCTTAGTCTTTCTGCTTCAGCCTCCCAAAGTGCCAGGATTCTGTTTCATTTTTATCTAAAATTTTCTTGTCATGTCTTTGAGGCCTGTATTCTGAGAAAAAGCTTTCATGGCTTCCTGCTGGCTAAAGAACACACTGTATAAATTTATACATGATTTCATGATTTCCTTATGATTTCATCTTATTACTTTCTTGTTACCTGTGAGGGAAAATAACCTCAGACCCCCTGCTATTCAATCCTGGTTCAGTTGAGAGAAATAATACTTAGGAAAGATAAGATTTAAGCCCTCAGTTTTGTCTGTTCCTAGAAATACATTCCTAGATTAAGCCCGAACAGCTGAAGACTATTTTATATTCCCCTGCTCGAATTAATTTTATCAGTCTATTCTGAGCCACACACTTCAGCATCCTCCCCAGCCTCCCTGTTGTCCTGCTCACCTTGCATGGATTTGCCATGCATGCTCAACCCTCTGTGCTTTCACTCATGCTCTTTCTTCTACATAGAATTCCATTAACCTATATATCTGCTTGTTAAAATTCTATTTACCCTTCAAGCCTTTTCTGAAATGTTACCGCCTCCATGAACCCTCCCTTATTCCTCAGTTGGAATTCATGATGTCTTTTCTTGTATTACCATGGTGCTTTGTTTATATCTGTTATTAAACTTCACAAAATTTGTCTGATGCCATTTTTTTATTTATACACTCGATGTTTCTCAATAGATTGTGAACTGCTGAGGACAGAGTTTGTATTGTATTTATCCTCCTCATACCTTTTACATATTTGACATTTAATAAATGTTGATTTTATATGTACGTCACTGTCAAAATCTGTAATACTTTCTCTTTAACCATGAAATGATTTCTGTAACTATTATTGCCCTCAATGTCAAGTGCTTTGTTCACCACTCTTTCTCTGTCTCTTACTAGATCTGAATAATGTGGCTGCTACAGCCCGGGTGCTAGTTATTGGAGCTACTAATCGACCAGACTCATTAGATCCTGCTTTGAGACGTGCAGGAAGGTTCGACCGAGAAATATGCCTAGGTATCCCAGGTGAAGCATCCAGAGAAAGGTATATTCTTATAGAATGAAGTTTGTATGCCACTAAGTCATCTTAACTGAATGGTTTGAAAGTAAGAGGTGAGAAATACCATGTAGCCTTTTCTTTCTCTCTCACTTTCTTTTTGTACCAATTAAGTTGATTTGGAAAAGGATAAGCCCACATTAAGAAAATGATTTATGCTTGGGTGCAGTGGCTCAGGCCTGTAATCCCAACACTTTGGGAGACTGAGGCAGGAGGATCACTTGAGACCAGGAGTTTGAGCCTGGGCAACATAGTGCGACACTGTCTGTACAAAAAATCAAATTAGCTGTGCACATACCTGTAGTCCTAGCTAGTCAGGAGGCTGAAGCACAGGAGGATTGCTTGAGCCCAGGAGTTCGAGGCTGCAGTAAGTCATGATTGTGCCTCTGCACTCCAACCTGGGTGACAAAGGGAGGACCCACCTCTGTAAAAAACGGGAAGAAAACAATTTACTCATTGGTAGGATAATTGTTTTTCAGAAGTAATAATGGACTTATGTGTCCCTACTCATTTGTCTGGTCTTACTAACAATGGCTTGCATTCTTTAGTTGGCTGACCAGATTAGTGGCAATGTCTGGAGCTATAGAATACAGCAGAGCCATTTGGTCCACATACAGGTTAAATCTGAGTACCATACTTTCACCTATTGCACTAACCTGTCTGAGACCACAGGTCCTGTTATCAGTAATGAGATGGCGGCCAGACAGTTGAAAGCTGTTTGCTGCAGCACCAGCCTTTCCTAGTAATTGAGCAAATGAATAATGTCCATAGAGCAAATAAACATCCACCAATAACCAGAAATATAACTTCATAAGCAAGACTATCTCAGGAAGCACTGTTGAGGTGGTAGAGTGGAAATCGAGGTAAGAAATGTTCTGAAATATTAGGCCAGGTGTGGTGGCTCACACCTATAATCCTAGCACTTTGGGAGGCTGAGGCGGATGGATCACCTGAGGTCAGGAGTTCGAGACCAGCCTGGCCGACATGGTGAAACCCCGTCTCTACTAAAAATACACAAAAATTAGCTGGGCGTGGTGGTGCACGCCCGTAATCCCAGCTACTCAGGAGACTGAGGCAGGGGAATTGCCTGGGAGGTGGAGGTTGCAGTGAGCTGATGTCACGCCACTGCACTCCATCCAGCCTGGGTGACACAGCAAAACCCTGTCTCAAAAAAAAAAAAAGAGTATTTAATGAGGAAGGGGTGAACTGAAGATGAAGATCTTGGTGAGGTCCAGGAACAGTGCGGGAGTAATAGCACATATAAGCTCAGACATGTGAGACTGGGCAGAATGCCGCGTGTGAGATTGTGATCTCAGACAGGGGCCAGATCCAGGTGATGATGAGGTCCAGGGTGTGAGTAAGTAAGTGAGGGAAAAAGGCCAGACCTGGGCGGGATTGGGGTGCAGAGGCAATGAATAGATGCCCAAACTTTGAGTCAGCGAAGGAAAATTATTCCACCTCTGCCTCCTGTTATCCTTGGTCCTTGTCCAATGTTTTTAACATTTCCAAGCTTTAGTTTATTTATCTATAATGCAGTAATATTTATCTATAATGCAGTAATAATAACAGTAATAACTTTATCTGTAAAGTGATTAAAGGCTTCCTGTGAGTATTGAATTAACATAACCTAGCACAATATCTGACACATAGAATTTTTTGCACAATATCTGACACACAGAATTTTTTAAAATAAGGTAGCTATTGATATCTGTCTCTTTCATTATTTTTATATATAGAGAGAGAGGGTCTCACTATGTTGCTCAGGTTCATCTTGAACTCCTGCCCTCAAATGATCCTCCCAATATCATCCTGTACTTCAAAAGCATAAAATTATGGAAAAGTTTCAGCATACATCAAAGGAGACCCATATAACTGTTCAGTTTCTATTGGTGTAAAACAGACCACACCAAAATTTAGTGTCTTACAACACTACTCATTTTATTGTGTCACAGTTTCTGAGGATCAAGAATTTGGAAAGGCCTCAGCTAGATGGTTCTGCCTCATGGTCTCACGTGGCTGCAGTAGCTGGAGCTAGTACAGTGGTAGCTTTCCCCTCTTTTGGAGTTTCTACAGTATAATGACTAGAAATATCCACTTATTTTTAGGGATAGAGTACAACTATGAAAAGGATGTTATTATTTTCTGTTAGCCATTTTCATAACATCCAAAATGTTCTTAGTACAGATAGTCCCCAACTGACAGTGGTTTGGCTTATAGTTTTTTCAACTTTACAAAGGGTTTATCATGATGTTTTTGACTTAGAATGGGTTTATCAGGATGTAAACTCATGGTAAGTCGAAGAGTATTTTGTATTCTTATGCATAGTAGCAAACTGGATCTGTGTCTTTTGGAAATAGTTCTTTAGTGGAAAGTTTTCTTGATTCCCATTATTCAGAGTATCCAAGTGAAATTTTAAAAAATTTGTCAGTAATGTTTATCTGCTTCTATTCTGCTCACTTACATGATCCCATATGATTTTTCTATAATCTTTATTAGCGTGACATTTGAAAATATTAGTCTTCTTTACACATTTATTAATTTTAAAATATATTTGCTTGTCCAAGTTAGTTTATAATATCAAAATATGTAAATAAGAATTAACATTAATTGGTGCATGCCTATAATCCCAGCTACTTCAAAGGCTGAGGCAGGAGAATCACTAGAACCTGGGAGGCAGAGGTTGCGGTGAGCCGAGATTGCGCCATTGCACTCCAGCCTGGGCAACAAGAGCAAAACTCCGTCTCAGAAAGAAAAAAAAAAAAAAGAATTAACATTCATTGGTCACTAACTATGGATCAGCCACTGTTTTATGTGCTTTGCGTGTATTCATTTGTAGCAACCGCCCTCTGAATAAGTGCTACTATAATATAGATTGAATAAATGAAGAAACTGAAGCACAAAGGTTAAGTAACTGGCCCAGATTACAAAGGGTAACAGAGCTGGGATTCAAACTCTTGCAGTTTGGCTTCAGACCTTTTATCCTGAATATCTTTTTTTATTATTATTCGAGACAGAGTCTTGCTCTGTCATTCAGGCTGGAGTGCAGAGACACAATCTTGGCTCACTGCAACTTCCACCTCCCGGTTCTGTCGCCCAGGCTGGAGTGCAATGGCGTGATCTCGGCTCACTGCAAGCTCCGCCTCCCAGGTTCACACCATTCTTCTGCCTCCGCCTCCCGAGTAGCTGGGACTACAGGCACCTGCCACCACGCCTGGCTAATTTTTTGTATTTTTAGTAGAGACGGGGTTTCACTGTGTTAGTCAGGATGGTCTCGATATCCTGACCTCGTGATCCGCCCACCTTGGCCTCCCAAAGTGCTGCGATTACAGGCGTGAGCCACTGCACCCGGCCACTCCCAGCTAATTTTTGTATGTTTAGTAGAGATGGGATTTTGCCATGTTGACCAGGCTAATCTCAAACTCTTGACCTCAAGTGATCTGCCTGCCTCAGCCTCCCAGAGTAATTGCAGGTGTGGGATTACGGGCGTGAGCCACTGCACCTGGTCTCATCTTGAATATCTTTACTGCTTTTAAGTTTTTATTTAGGTCTTATCAGAAATTGTTCAAGATATTCCTTTAACAACAATTATCTAGAAGTCCAGATTTTTATAGATACCATGTTGCCAGTTAGGTTGAACAAGATTTTTCACACGTGTAGTACAGGGGATGAACAATAAGTAAAGTTAAAGTTGGAGATTTAACTGTCCTCATATAAAATGGGAAGTATATGGCAAGATAATTTTCAATGATGAAGATAATTAATGGTTTGTGTGAATGTGGGGGCTTTTATTTCTGGTAGACATCCATTTAATCTACTGTAAAAGTACCCTCATAAGTTATTTATCTTATTTCCCCTGTAATGTTATAAATTCTTAAAGGCAAAATATTTTTTAAAAATTCTATGTATTCCTCACAGCATTTAGCATGGTTCCTAACAAAGCAGATATTTACCATAATCCTTTCTGGAATAAGATGGAACATGTAACTTAGCATTTGTTGAGTGAATGAACTATTTGATCTTATATAGTATCCATTTTGATACCTTTGGCAGATGTGAAGGACTTCGAATAAATATAGTTGATGACTTGTTTTTACTATTAAATTGGGAATCGGAAATTTTTTCCCCTGTCTTTTCTACAGAATACTTCAGACGTTGTGCAGAAAACTTAGGCTTCCTCAAGCTTTTGATTTCTGTCACTTAGCACACCTAACTCCAGGCTTTGTTGGTGCTGATCTGATGGCACTGTGCCGAGAGGCAGCAATGTGTGCAGTCAACAGAGTCTTAATGAAGCTACAGGAACAGGAGAAGAAAGATCCTGAAATGGAAGATTTGCCATCTAAAGGAGTCCAGGAGGAAAGTCTGGGAACTGAATCCACTTCTGAAACACAGGTGCTTTCTCTAAAGGCACTTTAAATTGTCCTTTTAATGTTCTTTGTGTTATTTTACATTGAAGCAAGGGTCAGTATAGTTGAGGTTTATTACTTTCTGTTTTATTGGCATTTAATCTATAGAATAATTATCATTTATACCCATAATGTGTATCATTTCAAAAATACGAGTTGTTTTATGTTTATTCTGAATAAATTCATTTTACAATAATGATCATGAGATTCTGGAATGGGGTTGGCAGACTGTGGCCTACCCACCCACCACCTGTTTTTGTAAATTAAAGTTATATTGGAACACAGCCATGTTCATTTGTATACATGTTGCCTCTTTCTGCTTTCGTACTTCACGGCAGAATTCACATAGGAGTCTGCAGCAGATACCATAGCCCACAAAGCCTACAGTGTTTACTGTCTAGACCTTTACAGAAAAAGGTTGTCAACCCCTATTTCAGCATTGGCATTTAATTATATCTCCTGATTAACTTTTGGTTAGGTAGATTACAGTGGTCTGTTGACACAACTGTATCCACGTCGGTAGCTGCAAACAGCTCTGGAGGACAGTCATATGAATAATAGGGGACATTTATCAATCTAAGATCAGTATTAAATTTTTTAGTTTTGTGAGTCATGAAAATTCAATATATATAGCATTTTATGTAGCATTTTATAGCTTGCACAGATGGCTTCTGTATGTTATATAATTTGATCCCTGTAACCTTATATAAATATCATTATTTTCCCCATTTTATAATCAAAGGCACTAAGCTTAAGAGGTTGTGATTTGCCCAAGCCCATACAGCCTCCACTTTATAGAGCAAGGGCTTAAATCCAGATCTTTTGTTCTCACATAATTTATTTTTTTCTTAGACATTTGAAACTTTACTTCTGTAAAAAATAACAAACTCATTTGTTTTATAATATTGCATATAAATTAATATTTTATAAATTGAATTAATCGGTTACCTATTTTTTAGACTTATCCTTTCATCTTCACAAAGCAAGAAATCTGCCTTTTAAGATTTGATAGTAATAGGAAAATTGCCTTCCCTCTACTTAGTTGATAAACCGTTAAGGAACCATATTAATGAATTATACTACCTCCAGTGTAACTTTTTTAAATTTCAGCAGGATTCAGCTGTTTCTTGAATATTCATAAATGAAATATGGGAAATATCATGGTTGCTGAAATGAATATTTGCCAACTGCTTATATTTGCTATACCTAGCCCTAGTATATAGAAATCATTCTTATATATTTAATTATAGTTGGTGTATCTTTACTTGACCAGAGCATATGATCCTTTAGAATAAAATGAGCTTGTCTCATGTCAGAAAGAAAATTATTAAACTACATAGAAGTTCAGGATAGCTTACGGAAATACTACAGTAATAATTTTTATAAGTAGAAAATGTAACTTTTCTATAGCTGTTGTGGTGTTTTTTTATCTTCCCCTCAATTGTTCCCTTCAAGGATGAATTACAAAGGCTGCTGGGGTTGCTAAGAGACCAAGATCCCCTCTCAGAGGAGCAGATGCAAGGCCTGTGCATTGAACTGAATGATTTCATTGTTGCTCTATCCTCAGTCCAACCCTCTGCCAAAAGGGAAGGCTTTGTCACTGTCCCTAACGTGACATGGGCAGATATTGGTGCCCTGGAAGACATTAGAGAGGAGCTCACCATGGCAATATTGGTAGGTATATCAGCTGCCAAATATTATTGGCATGTCATGGATTAAGGATCAGAGATAAAGCTCCATGCACGTGTACTAGGTTCTGTGGCTAAACTGACTTAATCACTGTGTCTAAATTGACTTGAATGTAGCACTTCTTTCAAGTGCTAAGCCCCCAACAATGGTTTTTCTTTTGTTTGAGATCTGATTTATTTGTTTATTTTTTTAATTGATATATCACAGTTGTAAATATTTTGGGGGTACATGTGATATTTTGATACATGTATTAAATGTGTAATGATGAAGTCAGAGTAATTGGGATATTCATCACCTCTAATGTTTATGTTTTGTGTTGGGAACATTATACTTTTTTTCTTCTAGCTATTTTGAAATATACTTTTTTTCTTCTAGCTATTTTGAAATGTAATTTCCCTACTGGGCTATCAAATACCAGAACTTATTACTCCTATCTATATTTTTTTACCCGTTAACCAACTTCTCTTCGTCATACTCCTCTCCGCTTTGCCTTTCCAGCCTCTGATAACCATCAGTTTGCTCTCCATTTCCATGAGATCCACTTTATTAGCTACCACTATGAGTGAGAATGTGCAATATTTGCCTTTCTGTGCCTGGTTTATTTTACTGACATAATGACCTCTAGTTCCATCTATGTTGCTGCAAATGACAGGATTTCCTTCATTTTTGTGGCTGAATAATACTCCACTGAGACCTATTTTGTGCTGATCCTTTTGGTTGTGCTTCATTTCTATAGCAGTGAGTTTAAACAAGCACAAAAACCTTCAGGTTTGATTCAGTCAAGACCAAATCGTTTGACAAAGACTTTCTGAACCTGATTTTATGGGTCAAGGCAATTTTAATGCACGTAAAACTTCGGATTAATTTTTATTTACTTTACTTTTCTACTTATCGTTCCGTGATTCATTAATTGAAATATGATCGATTTAGAGGTATGTACTACTGAAAGAGAAAATACACTGGAATTATAGTCAACAGGTATCTCTGACAAAATTTTAACTATGCAAAAGTTACTGCTGCGTCTGATTTCTTAGAGGAGACCATTGTCTAAACATTTTATAACCTAGATATTTAAATGGTTTTCTAAAAAATATTTGTCGAAATATTCTATTGTTATGTCTAAAATGTTCTTAGATGTTACGTTCAAGTATACATTCCTCAAGCGCGGGGACTTTTCTCTTTATCACCACAGGGCATGAACAGGTAAACAGGTACTGTTCATATCTTTAGGCCTCACAGTCATGTTGAAATTAAGCCTGAGAGGCCGGGCACAGTGGCTCCTGTCTGTAATCCCAGCACTTTGGAAGGCTGAGGCAGGTGGATCACCTGAGGTCAGGAGTTCGAGACCAGCCTGGCCAACGTGGTGAAACCCCAACTCTACTAAAAATGCAAAAATTGGCCAGGCGCGGTGGCTCAATCCTGTAATCCCAGCACTTTGGGAGGCCGAGAT
Source organism: Macaca mulatta (assembly GCF_049350105.2). Taxonomy (NCBI): domain Eukaryota; kingdom Metazoa; phylum Chordata; class Mammalia; order Primates; family Cercopithecidae; genus Macaca; species Macaca mulatta. The sequence continues at coordinate 81,941,449 of NC_133406.1, read as the reverse complement.
GGGTGGATCACGAGGTCAGGAGATCGAGACCATCCTGGCTACCACGGTGAAACCCCGTCTCTACTAAAAAAAATACAAAAAAAACTAGCCGGGCGAGGTGGCAGGCGCCTGTAGTTCCAGCTACTCGGGAGGCTGAGACAGGAGAATGGCGTGAACCCGGGAGGCGGAGCTTGCAGTGAGCTGAGATCCGGCCACTGCACTCCAGCTTGGGCGACAGAGCGAGACTCCGTCTCAAAAAAATAAAATAAAATAAAAAATACAAAAATTAGCCAGGCGTGGTGGCATGTGCCTGTAGTCCCAGCTACTCACAAGGCTAAGGTAGGAGGATCGCTTGAACCCAGGAGGCAGAAGTTGCAGTGAGCCAAAGTAATGCCACTGCACTCTATCCTGGGTGATAGAGGCACGCTCAAAAAATAAAAAAATAAAAAAACATAAAATATATATCTGAAGATAATTTGAACCTGCAGTATAAAATAGGTATGTAATGGATCACCGTTGGTATCATTCTTTCCAGGCACCAGTACGCAACCCAGACCAGTTCAAAGCTCTTGGATTGGTGACTCCAGCTGGGGTCCTCCTTGCTGGTCCGCCTGGCTGTGGGAAGACTCTGCTGGCAAAGGTATATATGTTCAATTGCATGTAATTGATTTCTTACTATCAGATATGAATTTAACTTTAAATATTACAGTTAGGTAAGTCTTATGCATAATTTTTATCAGAAGTTTATTTTAGCAAAACTGACAACTTTCTTCATGAAAATTTCCTACTTTTTTAAATTACAAAGGCACATGATTGAAAAATGTTTATATCAACCATAATCCTATCAATTTTAACATACAATTATATATTTTCTGTGTATTATAGTTTAGCTTTTTAGTGAGTATTATTCCATAGTTTAAGTTTTTACTTGACTTGGTTTCCTGCTTTGGTATTGTTATTGTTTATAACTTAAATATTTCTTGTAATTATTTTCTAAAATTGTTTTTTCATAATAGAAAATAAAAATAAGCAAAAAGGAAAAGCATTGTGTGTAATTCACTACTATGTACTACTATTATTTCATTTCATTGTCAATCCTTCAGATTTTTTCTATGCATACATATCAAAATAATATCTAACTTTTACATTTTTACATGCATGTTTACAAACATAAGCTTTTTTTTCCCCCCCTTTTTGAGACAGAGTCTCATTCTGTTGCCCAGGCTGGAGTGCAGTGGCATGATCTTGGCTCACTGCAACCTCCGCCTCCCGTGTTCAATCAATGATCTTGCCTCAGCCTCCCGAGTGGCTAGGATTACAGGCACACGCCACCACGCCTGGCTAATTTTTGTATTTTTAGTAGAGATGGGGTTTCACCATGTTGGTCAGGCTGGTCTCAAACTTCTGACCTCGTGACCTGCCTGCCTCAGCCTCCCAAAGTGCTGGGATTACAGGCATGAGCCACTACACCCAGCCACAGATATAAGCTTTTTTAAACATATTTTTCTCACTTAGTTATATTTCCTGAGCATCGTCACATGTCAGTATATATTGATAAACATCAATATTTTTAATGCCTGCATAATATTCTACCATAAAGATAGATGTTCTATAATTTATGGAAATGATCCCATATTGAAACAACACTACTTTAAATGGTCTTGCACTTATATGTTTGTAGCTTGACTAATAATTATATTAGAATGCATATCTAAGTAATTTTCCAGTCAAAGGAATGTATGTTTTTAAAGCTTTTGAGCCATATTATTAAAATGCCTTCCTAAAGGTTTTCAGCAGTTTTTACCTTTGTATCAATAGGATATGAGTATCAATTTTCCCACACCTTAAACTAGTGATGGCCATGAACGTTGCTTTTAATAGTGGACAATCTAATAGGTAAAAATGCTATCTTGCAGTTTAAGTCGCATTTTTAAAATTACTAGTGTTTTTTTGGCCAGGCGTGGTAGCTCATGCCTATAACCCCAGCACTTTGGGAGGCCGAGGCAGGTGGATCACTTGAGGGCAGGATTTCGAGACCAGCGTGGGCAACATGGTAAAACCCTGTCTCTACTAAAGTAAATTACAAAATTCGCCAGGTGCAGTGCTGCATGCCTGTAATCCCAGCTACTGGGGAGGCTGAGGCACAAGAATTGCCTGACGCAAGGAGGCAGAGGCTGCAGTGAGCCAAGATCATGCCACTGCATGCCAGCCTAGGCAACAGAGTGAGACTCTCAAAAAAGAAAAAAGAAAACAAAAACTAATGTTTTTTTAATTTAAATATGTTTATTGGCTATTTTTCTTTGTGAATTGTCTATTCATATCCTTTCCTGTTTTTCTAATGGCATACATGTGATTTTCTTTCTTATTTATAATCACTTCATATATTAAGATTTGTTATTTATAAATGTTGATCAGTTTATCTTGACTGTAATCATGTTTGACACCTTGAGCTTTTTTGGTTTTATTTTTATGTGGGCAAATTTCTGTCTTTTTGTGCTTTTTTTTTCCCTTTGGACTGATGCTTATTAGAACTGTCTTCCCTACTATGCAGCCATAAAAAAGGATGAGTTTGTGTCCTTTGTAGGGACATGGATGCAGCTGGAAACCATCATTCTTAGCAAACTATCACAAGAACAGAAAACCAAACACCGCGTGTTCTCACTCATAGGTGGGAACTGAACAATGAGATCACTTGGACTCAGGAAGGGGGACATCACACACTGGGGCCTATTATGGGGAGGGGGGAGGGGGGAGGGATTGCATTGGGAGTTATACCTGATGTAAATGACGAGTTGATGGGTGCAGCACAGCAACATGGCACAAGTATACATATGTAACAAACCTGCACATTATGCACATGTACCCTAGAACTTAAAGTATAATAATAATAATAAAAAAAAGTCAAAAAAAAAAAAAAAAGAACTGTCTTCCCTATGTGTAAAGTATGTTATCCATCATTTTCAGTGTCTGTATAATATTACATCCATAACTAACCCTTATCAACTTTTAAAAATATTTTGAATTACTTGTAAGAAATTGAAATAATAACATGTTTAATAAGTACCACAGCAACCAAATTATAACTCCTCAGTAAATATCAAATGTCCATAGTGCTGTGTGTAAAACTTACGTTTATTTATACTACTAATTTTCCTTGCTTAATGTGTTCAGTACTCTTACAAGGCATTGCTTTCAGGGAGCTGGATATGGAGTTAGAAGAGAACGACACAGTCATTGATCTACATTTTTTTCACAATAGTTTTGGAAAAATATAGCCAGAAAGAAGGTTCTGCATGCTGGTGTGTGAATTCTCCAGGTCAATGCGTTCCCTTTCGTGTGTGTCTTATAGTGTTTATTATTTAATTAGTTACATCTGCCTTTGAGTAGTCCTGTTCACAGCAGAGAGGAGGTAGCTTGGATAACTTGAAAAGCATATATGGTACTAAAACATCATAGATCCACATTTCTCCTCTTCTTCTCCCCCCTACTGAACTGCCAACAATTGAGGACCACTCTGTTTAGTCAGATTTATTTTTGTGTGTGTGTGTGTGTGTCTGTGACAGAGTCTTGCTCTGTCGCCCAGGCTGGAGTGCAGTGGCACAACCTTGGCTCACTGCAAGCTTCACCTCCCGGGTTCACGCCATTCTCCTGCCTCAGCCTCCCGAGTAGCTGGGACTACAGGTGCCCACCACCATGCCCGGGTAATTTTTTGTATTTTTAGTAGAGACAGGGTTTCACCGCGTTAGCCAGGCTGGTCTCGATCTCCTAACCTCGTGATCCGCCCATCTCGGCCTCCCAAAGTGCTGGGATTACAGGCGTGAGCCACTGTGCTGGCTTTAGATTTCTTATATCTGACCTTTGGGAGCGGGGACTCTTACCTAGGACTCCATGGATGGACTTCACAGCTTCACTGAATCTATGAGCCGAGGCCATGTATTGTGTGTATATGTATTGTTTCTGGGGAAGAGTGTTCACAACAACTTTCATCAGGTTCTCCGAAGGGTGCAAGACTACGTGCCCAAGAATCCAGAAATAGAAAATGTCCTTGAATGGCAGAGGCAAAGTGTGGCCTAGGATAAACTTATGGAACAAATTATAGGTCAGAACCTAGAAACCTAGAGATGCATATAAAATTAGGTATTTGGCTGATCTTGATTGTTTTATTTACTCAGGATAACCAAATAATACAATTTTTGTTGGCACCTGCACATACTAAGTATGTAACTAGCATAAAGTCAGGGCATGCAGTTGCTGGAGTTGGAGAGGTTTGGGAGAGTAAGAATTGGGAGTCTAGTTTTGGAAGTGATAGTTTTGAAATGCTTGTGTGATCCAAGTGGTGATGCTGAGGAGTAGTAAGTGGAACATTGATCGGGAGCTCAGATACCAGGTTCTAAGAATAGGAAAGGACTCTCTTCCATGATCATTTTGAAGTTCTGATTGATTTTATTCAGATTTCACCTCTGCGTTCAGATTGTAATTCTTAGACTCTTCTACACATACAACTATGTGTTTCTCAACATTGACCCTTCGTAAAGACTGATAACTGATGTTGTTAAATTTTCATTTGTAAATGAATGAATACTTTCACCCCATGAGGTATTTCTTGAGTACAGAGACTAGCATTTTCACTGGAATCCCAAATTAGGGCTATAAATGTATTTGTATTTACATAATAAGCATGTTTATGTAAACAAATGTTCACATAAATATTTTGTGTCATTTCCATTTGATTTATAGCCTTAGTAATTCTTAGAAAGTCCTAGGTTTCAGCCTGGGCATTGTGGCAAAACCCTGCCTCTACCAAAAAAATACAAAAATTAACTGAGTGTGGTGGCAGACTCCTGTAGTCCCAGCTCCTCGGAAGGCTGAGGTGAGAGGATTGCCTGAACCTGGGAAGTCAAGACTGCAGTGAGCTGTGATCTCATCACCGCACTCCAGCCTGGGCGACAGTAAGATTCTGTCTCAAAAAAACAAAAAAAAAATTAAAGTGAAATTAAAAAAAAAAAGAAAGTTGTAGGTTATCCTTTGATTTTACCTTTATGTATTCCCCTTTTCCCATTTGTCTTTTTTTCTTTTTCTTTTTCTTTTTTTTTTTGAGACAGAGTCTTGCTCTGTTACCCAGGCTAGAGTGCTATGGCGCAATCTTGACTCACTGCAACCTCTGCCTCCTGGGTACGAGCAGTTCTCCTGTCTCAGCCTCTCGAGTAGCTGAGACTATAGGCACATGCCACCACGTCCGGCTAATTTTTGTATTTTTAGTAGAGATGGGGGTTTCACCATATTGGTCAGGCTGGTCTTGAACTCCTGACCTCAGGTGATCCACCCGCCTCAGCCTCCCAAAGTACTAGGATTACAGGCGTGAGCCACCGCACCCAGCCCTTTTTTCCTTTTAATAAGAAACAAGTCACTATTAATATAGGAAGGGAGACACAGACTTAAGACTACAAAAAGGGCTGGGCGCCACTCATGCCTGTAATCCTACCATTTGGGAGGCCGAGGTGTGCAGATCACGAGGTCAGGAGATTGAGACCATCCTGGCTAACATGGTGAAACCCCATCTCTACTAAAAATACAAAAAATTAGCCGGGCTTGGTGGCGAGCACCTGTAGTCCCAGCTACTCAGGAGGCTGAGGCAGGAGAATGGCATGAACCTGGGAGGCAGAGCTTACAGTGAGCCGAGATTGCACCACTGCCCTCCAGCCTAGGCGACCGAGCGAGACTCCGTCTCAAAAAAAAAAAAAGAAAAGAAAAAAAACACAAGAAGTCCTTTGTCACACATCATCATTATTATTGTTGTTATTATTACTGTGTATTGGCCTTACTTGTGTCTTTTTGTTTCCTCTTGCTAGGCTGTTGCAAATGAGTCTGGACTAAATTTTATATCTGTCAAGGGCCCTGAATTACTAAACATGGTAAGTTATTGAGCATGAGTCATTATTTTAGATTAGAAAAAGTAATGGTCATGCAAGCTATGGGGTAAAATGTTCTCAAATCTTTCAGCAGTTGTGGTATTTTGGTATTTAAAATCAGTGCCATAGGAGTGAGGAGGTTGAGCTTTGCTCTCCTCTGCTACTTTGGGTGTATAAATGCTTTCTCAATTAAGTCTGTTAACCTCTGAGCCTGAATTTTCCCACAGCTAGAAGCAGTAGAGCAAAGATTTCAGTCTGAGTTGTCTGACTCCTGATCTACTTTTTATCCTGTTGTCGTGTGGCTTAGATGAGTTCTGTATTAATAAATAAAAATACTTCTGGAGATAGAAGTCACTCAAGTGCTGTATCTTCCTTCTGCATTTAAGCAATTTATTATCTAAATTTAAGACACTTTGAATTTCTTATTTTTTGTCCTTCTCTATGAAAAGTAAAAATGCCATTCTATGATATATTCCAACAAAGAAGAAATGAGGGTAACATTTGTTTTAAAAGGTTTTTAAAATTTATCTCTACCCCAACTTTTAAATCTTTCCTATTGTGTATTACTTTCTCCCTAAAATAAGGGAGTTATACTTAAGTATTTCCTATGGACTTTTTACATACCTCGTAACTTTTCTTGTACTTCGTTTTCCAGCAGAGGTGGTATTAGATGTGAACCTTGAAGCAGAGGGCGTTGGTGGGAACTGGGATTGGAAAAGAAGGTTATAGCCAGACGCTGAAGGGCCTTTATACCAAGCTAGAATTTGGATGTTAACTTCAGACTATCAGAGAGCTAATAGAGGCTTTAAATAAAGCAAGAGTGTAACATATTTTTAAAGATTGTAATTAGTAAAAATTTTATTATAAAAGTTTCCACATATAAGGAATTCCAAAGAGTAATATAATGTACCCCTATGTATCTATCACCCAGCAAAAAAAAAAAAAAAAAAATGCACTTAAAGCTTTTGCAAACCCTTCCTCGTGATGTTCCCTGTTCTGTCTCCCATGGAACTTACCACAAGGCTGAATTTGGTGCTTATTAGTTCCATGCACTTCTTTCTATATTTACTATGTATGTATGTATCCCTAAACAATATATAGTATTATTTTATATGTTTCAGAAGTATGAGGCCAGGCACAGTGGCTGACACCTGTGATCCCCAGCACTTTGGGAGACTGAGGCAAGAGGATCACTTGAGGCCAGGCATTTAAGACAGACCAACGTACCAAAACCCTGTCTCTACCAAAAAAAATTTTTAATGTAATTTTGTTTTTAAGTATGAGGTTTATGAGATAATTGGAAATGTTAGTGCTTACTGAATATTTGATATTAAGGAAATACTAATTTTTAAGTGTAATAATGACATGTTAAAATCATTATATTTTGGAGATACTGAAATATTTATAAATAAAATAGGACATCTAGGATTTTCTTCAATAAAACAAGGAAAGTGGACAGGAGTATAGATGAAGCAAGATTGGTCATACATTGAGTTGATAATAATTGAAGGTCAGTGATGGATACATTTGAAGTTTATAACTGTTATATCTACTTTAGTTATACTTTTGGACTCTCCTTATACACTCTCCATGGTATAAAGCAAAACAAACAAAAAAGCCCTTTAAATAGTGTGTATTCTTTTGCAACTTGGTTTGGTTGGGTTTTTTGGTTTTTGTTTTGTTTTGTTTTGTTTTTTGAGAGAGAGACAGGATCTCTGAAAGCAGAGGTTTTGCTGTGTTGCCTGGGCTGGTCTCAAACTCCTGGCCTCAGGTGATCCTCCTATCTCAGCCTCCCAAAATGCTAGGATTACAGGCGTGAGTGACTACACCTATTCTTGGTTGTTATTTTTGTTCAATATTTACTTATAATACTTATCTCTGTTGATGTATTTTTAGTTTATTAACTTTTTGTGTGGCATTTCATTGAATGAATATAACCATACTTTAAAAATTAGGGTTTTTTTCCTGATGAATTTTTAGGTTGAATATTATATATGTATATCTTTGCATATATTTGTGAGATTTTTTTCTGCCTAGGGTATATACCCAGAAGGAGAATTGCTGAATCTTAGAGTATGTGCACTTTCAAAAATATTAGGTATTGGCTGGGCATAGTGCCTCACATCTGTAATCCCAGCACTTTGAGAGGTCAAGGCAGGAGGATTGCTTGAGGCCAGTTTGAGACCAGCATGGGCAACATAGTGAGACCCTGTCTCTACAAAAAAAAAAACCATAAAATTAGCCAGATGCACACCTGTAGTCCCATCTCCTTGGGAGGCTGAGGTAGGAGGATTGCTTGAGCCTAAAAGGTCGAGGCTGCAGTGAGCTATGATCGCGCCACTGCTCTCCAGCCTAGACAACACAGCAACATCCTGTCTCTCAAAAAAAAAAAAAAAAAAATTGGATATTGCTAACTGTTTTAATAAAGTAATTGTATCAGATTGTCCCACATTCGCAACAGCAGTGTTGGTATCAGATATTTTCATTTTTGCCAGTCTGGTGAACATGACATTTTGCCTCATTGTGGTCTGATTTGTTTTTTATGGGTGGGTAGGGGGAAGAGGTCTATGGAAGAGTGCAGAATGTCTCTGAAAGATTAGATGATCTGGGCTGGGCACAGTGGCTCACGCCTATAATCCCTGCACTTTGGGAGGCCAAGGTGGGTGGATCACTTGAGGTCAGGAATCCAAGACCAGTGTGGCCAATGTGGTGAAACCCCATTGTAAAAATACAAAAAAATTAGCCAAGCATAGTGGTGGGTGTCTGTAATCTCATCTACTCAGGAGACTGAGGCAGAAGAATCGTTTGAACTCGGGAGGTGGAGGTTACGGTGAGTAGAGATCACACCACTGCACTCCAGCCTGGGCAACAGAGTGAGACTGTCTCAAAAAGAAAGATTAGATGATCTAGTGAGGAAGATGGGCATCCTGGGATTGGAAAATGAGTTCACTCTAGGACATTTTAGATTAAACAGCCATCTGGAGATGTCTAGCAGGCGGTAGGAAATGTGAATCTGAAGCTCTGAAGAGATTTGAAAGTCACTATCATCCAAGTGGTACCTAAAACCATGGGAATGGGTTCAGTCTGGTAGGACAAGTTTATTAAGTAAAAGAACAATTACATTAAGGGTCTCTGACTGAACCCTGAAAGATTCAAGCAATTAAGGGATAAAGAAGCAAGATCTGGCAAAGGAGACTGAAAGTACTTGGTCATAAGATGCAGGACACCCCAGACCAGCTAAGCCTGAAAACCAAGGGAAGATGAGTTTTTCAGCCTTGTCAGTGTGACCAAACAGTATAAAAGATATTGAGAGTGGGACTTGGGATTTAGTTATTAGAAGGTCATTGGTGGCTTTAGGGAAAATATGTTTAATAATGATGTTTGCAAAAGCCAGACTAAAATGGTTGAAAATTTGATGGCCAATAAAGATTTTGAGATAATAAATGTAGGATCTTTACTTGAAATGTGGCATGTTTCAAATAAAGGATAAAATGGGCTTTTCTTTCATTTACTTATTTTTAATCACTGTTGCCTTGTTAAGATTAAATAGGTTTTAATATGTCCTTGTTGAAACTTTAGGTTTACTTTTCCCTAAATTAAATTTCCTTTTACCTAGCTACCTTGGTTTGCCATTTCCAAAGTCACTTTGCCAACAGTATTGATTGTTCTCTTCTATTCCTGTCTGAAACTTTATGTCTCCCAGCCCCCTGAGATGCCTTCTTTTACAACAGTTCTGAATATTTTGCTTCAGCATTACAAGTGTAGTTTTTGCTGAATTAGATTTTCCAGGAAAGTCTACTATATTTGTACACTATTGTATTTGCACACTGTGTGTTATATTTGTACACTGTGCACTATATTTGTATACTGTGCAGGATATTAGGACAGAAAAATTTGAATGGGACTCCTGCTTTCCAAGGGCTATGTAATATAATATAGTGAGGGTAGGAGAGCTCAAATGTTATAATAAGGATAAAATCTGAATATCTGAATAGGACTCCTGCTTTCTAAGGGCTTTGTAATATAATATAGTGAAGGCAGAAGAGCTCAAATGTTGTAATAATACAAAGTACTCGAAGAGCAAAGAAATACTTTGGGTTTGGTTTGGGTCAAATGATAGTAAAACAGTTTTATATATCAAATTCCAGAAAGTATCAGGATGAGCCATATACATTTGCTGATATTTAACCATTTTTGACCTGTAATAGCCAACTGCATATAGTTCAACTTAATCAAATTTGCTATTATGGGAAGAATGATTAATGAGGATCTTTTAGAATGTAAGAAGAAATGTTCGGAGGTAGGTTAGAAAGCAGTTCAAGTAAGGGAAGCAGAATGAGCAAAAGTTTAACGAAAAATACCAAAAGGATGTGAGGGAAAGAAATTTCTAGTCAAAGGAAAAAATAGCACTTGAATCGCTGTCATCTGCGGTGTATTCTTTGCCTTGATTATTTATTCTGGCCATAGAGTCATTATAGCAGAGGTGATATGAAATAGTTGGCACTGTAGGCCGGGGGCAGTGGCTCATGCCTGTAATCCCAGCATTTTAGGAGGCTGAGGCGGATGGATCATTTGAGGTTGGGAGTTTGAGACTAGCCTGGCCAACATGGTGAAACCTCGTCTCTACTAAAAAGACAAAAATTAGCCAGGTGGTAGTGGCAGCATGCCTGTAATCCCAGCTCCTCGGGAGGCTGAGGCAGGATAATTGCTTGAACCTGCAGGGCAGAGGTTGCAGCGACCGAGATCGCTCCACTGCACTCCGGTCTGGGTGACAGAGAGACCCTGTCTTAAAAATAATAATAATGATTGGCACTGTAAAGATGTTTTTTGGATTCCATCTTATTTAGCAGTTTCATTAAGAAAAAACTCTTTCTTAGTCATCTGGTTTGACATTTTACGAGAAAAATTTCTTATGCCTAAGCTAAAAGCGAAATCATCCTTACATGTGGCTTTTCATATTACTTAGTCCTAATGTTATAGTTGCTTGTGAATTGCTATATTTCTTGACTTATCTTAATGTTTTATGTTTTGATTTAGATTTCAACATAGAGTAAGCCATTATGAAACCTGTTAAATGCCTAGTTGGCTCACTTTGCCTCCTCTGATGCTGTATGACAAAATAGTTATTCCTTTATTTAGTAAGATGACTTTTGTAGAAATAACAATAAAATAGTAATTTGACTTATGTGCACGTAAAATACTGTTGAATTAATGAAAATTACTGCTGGATATTTTATATGCACAAGGCTTACAAGATTAGTTCTAAAATACAATTGAATTTTGGTGATTTTTTTGAGCTAGAGAAGACCTTACGTTTCACTTAAGTCTTCATTTTATAAATAAGGAAATTTATAGAAGGCTTAAATAGTTGCTACTTTTATTAAGTTGAACTATATGCAGTTGACTATTACAGGTCAAAAATGGTTAAATATCAGCAATTGTATATGGTTCATCCTGATACTTTCTGGACTTTGGCACATAAACTAGTTTTATGTCACATAAAACTGTTTTACTGTCATTTGACCCAAACCACAAAGTTGAACCGTTGGTATTTTATTTCCTTTCTGTGTATGTTTAGTATGTTGGTGAGAGTGAACGTGCTGTGCGACAAGTTTTTCAACGAGCCAAGAACTCAGCACCCTGTGTGATATTCTTTGATGAAGTGGATGCTTTATGTCCTCGAAGATCAGACCGAGAGGTAATTATCATGGACTAGTGGTTTACAGATTCTTTTAGCACAATAAACCTTTTCTATGTTCTAAGCCAGGTATTTCTTATGAAGTCATACCTTAGGAGCATTGAGACTCTTAGTGAAGACACCTAGTAATTTGAAATCAAATCTTAGAGATAGCAGTTGTATTCTGTATCTGCCTCTGCATCCATTTTTTTTCCTGTTTATTATTTTGGTTGCACAATCTGTAGGTCATCCTAATTCACACAAATGAGTAGGTGAGTATGGAAATGATATTAGTTTGAAATAGCTTGCCTTATAATCTTGTTATCCTACAACATTCTTGAGCTAAAAGAGTTCTTGAGACAGGAAAAAAAACAATTTAAGATATCATGCACTCAAAATAGGGTCAGGTTATTAACTTTAAGACCCCAAACATTTTCTCTTAAGTAAGACATTAAAATGAAGAAGATAAAAAAAGACCCAACACCCATTTATATCTGGAGAAGATATAAAATTGATCTGCATTGAATACCACTTGCATCAGCCACACTGAGTCACAGTCCTTAGAGATTTCAGTACAGAGTACCAGAAACAGTTGTTATTAGGAGTGCTATTATATAACAATTTGAAGCTTAGTGAAGCATAACATAAACCATAAATATATAACCTTTTTGAAGCAGACAGCAGCTACTTTATTTATTTATTTATTTATTTATTTATTTACTTATTTATTTATTTATTTTTGAGACAGAGTTTCACTCTTGTCTCCCAGGTGGGAGTGCAATGGTGCGAACTCGGTTCACTGCAACTTCCGCCTCCTGGGTTCAAGCGATTCTCCTCCCTCAGCCTCCTGAGTAGCTGGAATTACAGGCACCCGCCACCATGCCTGGCTCATTTTTGTATTTTTAGTAGAGACAGGGTTTCCCCATGTTGGTCAGGCTGGCCTTGAACTCCTGACCTCAGGTGATCCATCCGCCTCGGCCTCCCAAAGTACTGGGATTACAGGGTTGAGCCACCACGCCCGGCCACAGGTACATTTCTTGTAAGATGACTGAGGAAATGGTTACATTTCTTTTGTTGTTGTTGTTGTTGTTTTGTTGTTGAAACGGAGACTCACTCTGTCACCCAGGCTGGAGTGCAATGGTGCGATCTCGGCTTACTGCAACCTCTGGCACCCAGGTTCAAGCGATTCTCCTGCCTCAGCCTCCAGAGTAGCTGGGATTACAAGCGCCCGCCACTACTTGGCTAATTTTTGTAGTTTTTAGTAGAGATGGGGTTTTACATCATTTCTGAAACCTAGGAAATCTTTTGTGATTTATTTTAAATAAGTGTGTGTGTGTGTGTCTTGGGTCATAAAACATTACATGCCTCATTTTGCTAAAAATCTCCAAAAACATTCAAAAGTCACAAAAAAAAGCTGACTGATACAAATAAATAAATAAATGTGACTCACATTTTAGTGGTTTTGTTTCTTCATCCAGTAGTCATTGATACCATCATAGAAAATTCTTATTACAGGCTTGTCTTTGATAGTGATGTCAGTGACTGAGGCAGAGATCCTTCCCAGGTTCCCCAGTCATATTCCAAAGTCTACTGTGGGCTATGGAGCAAAACACAGTACTTTGATACCTCCAGTTGGTTAGGGCACGGCATGCTCTGGATTTTATTCTTTTCCTTTTTATTCCCATCTCTTCTGCCATGAATAAACCCTTCATTTGTCCACAGCCCCTTCAATTGGTTTGCAGCTCTCTACTGTTAGCTGGTAAATCTAAATTTGGAGAGGTTCATTGTCAACTGTTGCCCTCAAAGAAGTCTGTAGCCGTATGAAGTACATGTCTGACTTCTGGTTTATCTCTCTCTTTTTTTTTTAAAGAATAAAGAATGGCTGCTCCATAGGCAGAGCGGCCTTATTTGTTTCTTGGATGTCTACTGCCATGCATTTCTTTCTTTTCCTTTCCTTTCCCTTTCCCTTTCCTTTCCTTTTTTTTTTTTTCTTGAGAAAGAGTCTTGCTCTATCACCCAGGCTGGAGGCTAGAGTGCAATGGCACTATCTCAGCTCACTGCAACCTCTGCCTCCCAGGTTCAAGCGATTTTCCTGACTCAACCTCCCTAGTAACTGGGATTACAGGCACCTGCTACCATGCCCGACTAATATTTGTGTTTTCAGTAGAGGTGGGGTTTCACCATGATGGCTGGGCTGGTCTCGAACACCTGGTCTCAAGTGATCCACCAGCCTCGGCCTCCCAACGTATTGGGATTAGAGGCATGAGCCACCACACCCAGCCTACTGCCATACATTTCTATACTCTGATATATATGGGTTTCTTTTCTTGTGGTTTTTTTGTTTGTTTGTTTGTTTGTTTTTGAGACGGAGTCTTGCTCTGTCACCCAAGCTGGAGTGCAGTGGCATAATCTCAGCTCACTGCAGCCTCCGCCTCCCAGGGTCAAGTGATTCTCCTGTCTCTGTCTCCCAGGTAACTGGCACTACAGATGTGTGCTACCACACCTGGCTAATTTTGCATTTTTAGTAGAAACGGGTTTTACCATGTTGGCCAGGCTGGTCTCGAACTCCTGACCTCAGGTGATCCACTCGCCTCGGCCTCCCAAAGTGCTGGAATTACAGGTGTGAGCCACTATGCCCAGCTATAGTTTGCTTTTCTACATTTTCACCTAAAGCAGATTCTGAAAACATTTTATTTTTATTTTTTGTTTGTTTCTTTTTATTTGATCTTCTTTTTTTTTTTTAAACAGAGTCTCACTCTCACCCAGGCTGGAGTGCAGTGGCACGATCTCAGCTCTCCGCAGCCTTTGCCTCCTGGGTTCAAGTGATTCTCATGCCTAAGCCTGCTGAGTAGCTGGGACTATAGGTACATGCCACCATGCCCAGCTGATTTTTCATATTTTTTTTTTTCTTTAGTAGAGACAGGGTTTCACCATGTTGGCCAGGCTAGTCTCGAACTTCCAACCTCAGGTGATCCACCTGCCTCAGCCTTCCAAAGTGCTAGGATTACAGACATGAGCCACCATGTCCAGCCTCTAAAAATCTTTTAAATTTGAATGTATTCTTTTTGAATTACACTAGTTATACATGAATACATGCTTGTGAAAAATTCAAATAAAGCACAAGTATAAAGAGTAAATTTCTTTCCATTCTCCTCCGTATTACTCTTCTTAGAGGTTATTATGACACTACTAATAGTTTATCATTTAGTATGCATCATTCTAGAACTTTTTCCAGAAGCAAAAAAATGTATATTTTACACTTCTGTTTTGTTATTGTTGCTGTTGAGACAGGGTCTTACCCTGTCACCCAGGCTGGAGTGCAGTGGTGTGATTGTAGCTCACTGCCTGCCACCTTGAGCTCCTGGACTCAAGCAGTGATCCCACCTTAGCTGCCTGAGTAGCTAGTAGTACAGTTGTGCACTGCCACACCCAGCTAAGTTTTTGTTTTTAGAGGTGGGATCTTGCTATGTTGCCCAGGCTGGTCTTGAACTTCTGGCCTCAAGTGATCCTCCTGCCTCTGCCTCCCAAAGTGCTGAGATTACATCATGCCTGGACCTAGGCTTCTATTTTTTATATTAATGTGGTCATTCTGTCTTGATGACTTTCTCATGTACGTAATGACTTAAAAATATATATAGTATTATCCTCAGTCTGGATACAGCAGAATTTACTTAATAATTCTCCTGTTTTGGGCATTTAGATTGTTTCCAGTTGTAAACAGAACTCTACTTGTATCACGCATTTTTGTGCACCTGTGGTGGGACTATGTGAGACAGAATTTTGGAAGTGAAAATCAGGGTGGAAGATTGCTATATATTAGATTTTGAAAGATAATGCTGTATCATCCTTCACAAAAACTATCAGTTACATGTGCCCACCAGCAGTGTGTGAAAATATCCATTTCTTATCAACAATGGATTATACCCATCTTTTTATTTTTTGGCAGTTTTATTGGCAAATCATATTACATTTTAGTATACATGTCCCTGATTACCATGAGGTAGACTCTCCAGTGATTTGAAATTATTTGATCATATGTTTCAGCCCTTTTGCTATTGCCGTCTTTTTTTGTGTTAATTGGTACTCTATGATGGAAAGAAGTCTTTTATTTAATTATGTGTTGATACTATTTTTCCCAGTCTTACGACTTATATTTAATTTTATTATATAGAATATTATAGGTTTGGTTTGTTTGTTTGTTTTCTGTTTTGAGAGAGTCTCACTCTGTCGCCCAGGCTGGAGTGCAGTGGCGTGATCTCAGCTCACTGCAGCCTCCGCCTCCCAGGTTCAAGCAATTCTTCTGCTTCAGCCTCCCATGCAGCTGAGATTACAGGTTCCTGCCACCATACCCAGCTAATTTTTTGTATTTTTATTTTTATTTATTTATTTTTTTTATTTTTTTTTTTTTTTTTGAGACGGAGTCTCGCTGTGTCACCCAGGCTGGAGTGCAGTGGCCGGATCTCAGCTCACTGCAAGCTCTGCCTCCCGGGTTTTTACGCCATTCTCCTGCCTCAGCCTCCCGAGTAGCCGGGACTACAGGCGCCCGCCACCTCGCCCAGCTAGTTTTTTGTATTTTTTAGTAGAGACGGGGTTTCACCGTGTTAGCCAGGATGGTCTCGAACTCCTGACCTCGTGATCCGCCCGTCTCGGCCTCCCAAAGTGCTGGGATTACAGGCTTGAGCCACCGCGCCCGGCCAATTTTTTGTATTTTTAGTAGAAACGGGGTTTCACCATGTTGGCCAGACTGGTCTTGCACTTCTGACCTCAGGTGATCCACACGTCTCGCCTCCCAAAGTGCTAGGATTACAGGTGTGAGTCACCATGCCCGGCCAGAATATTATGGCTTTAATACAGAAAAATCTATCAGTCATTCTTGTATTGACTCTCGTCTTGCTTATGTAGAACAATATTTTTTACCCTTCCTTATATTTTTGAGTATGGATTATGATTCTGTTAGTGTTATGTTCCCCAGGAGTGACAATAAGGAACACCAAATTTTTTTTTCTAGAGAAATCAGTGGGGTAAGCTGGGCGTGGTAGCTTATACCTGTAATCCCAGCAGTTTGGGTGGCCAAGGCAGGCAGATTGCTTGAGTCCAGGAGTTCAAGACCAGCATGGGCAACATGGTGAAATCCTGACTCTACACAAAAAAGAAAAATTAGCCAGGTGTGGTGGTGCATACCTGTAGTCCCAGCCACTCGGGAGGCTGAGGTAGGAGGATTGCTTGAGCCCGGAAGGTAGAGGTTGCAGTGAGCTGAGATCTCACCACTGCACTTCCAGCCTGGGCAACAGAGCAAGACCCCTGTCTCAAAAAAAAAAAAAAAAAAAAAAAGGAAAGAAATGAGGTAAGCCCATTACCACCTCTGTATGTAAAATTTATGGTGAAGAAAAACAATTAATGACCAAAAACACAGCACCACTTTTCTCATTCCCTTCATTTAAAACTTTTTTGTTGTTTCTGTATCTAAGTGATTTATCCCTCTCCCTGAATTTATACCAACTCCCTGGATGTTTCCTTTCACCTAGATATTGCTGAGGTAACTTTACTTTGTATTATTTGCTTCAAGGAAAAGAGAAAATACCTCATCAGTGTCCCAGATACTCCCGTATGTGTTGCACTAAAAAGATCTGGAACACCTGGCTTGTCTGATGGTGGTGGGTTATCAGAATTTATTAACATTAGTGTCATCCGGGTGCAGTGGCACAAGCCTGTAATCCCAGCACTTTGGGAGGCCGAGGTGGAAGGATCAGTTGAGCTCAGGAGTTCGAGACTAGCCTGGGCAATATAGCAAGAGGATCTCTAGAAAAAAATATGAAAATTAGCTAGGCGTGGTGGCACACCAGTAGTACCAGCTGCTTGGGAGGCTGAGGTGGCAGGATTGCTTGAGCCCAGGAGGGGAAGGCTGCAGTGAGCTGAGATCACACCGCTACACTCTAGCCTGGGCTACAGAGTAAAACCCTGCCTCAAAAAAAAAATTAGTCTCACCAAAGGTGGTATACAACCTCCCACTGTTAAATTTGACTGACTTTAAAAATAAAATGAGATCTAGAATGCCTGATATACTGGGAAATTTGGGGTTCAAAAGCTTAGTCTAGGGCTGGGCGTGGTGGCTCACTCCTGTAATCCAAGCGCTTTGGGAGGCCAAGGTGGGCTGATCACCTGAGGTCAGGAGTTTCAAGACCAGCCTGACCAACATGGTGAAACCCCATCTCTACTGAAATTACAAAATTATCCTAGCATTGTGGCACATGCCTGTAATCCCAGCTACTTGGGAGGCTGAGGCAGGAGAATTGCTTGAACCAGGAGATGGAGGTTGCAGTGAGCCGAGATCACACCATTGCACTCCAGTCTGGGCAACAAGAGCGAAACTTCATCTCAAAAAAAAAAAAAAAAGAAGAAGCTTAGTCTGGGTGGGGTGCAGCTCTCACACCTATAATCCCGGCACTTTGGGAAGCTGAGGCAAGAGGATTGCTTGAGGCCAGGAGTTCAAGACTAGCCTGGACAGCATAGCAAGACCCATCTCTAGCAAAGAAACAAAAGCTAGCTGTAGATTCGCTCCAAGGGAAGTGTATTGTGACGGTTAGATGTTTGAGTAACTCAGAAACATTAGACCTTGGGATCCATTCAGCCTGAGATTGAGTCTCATCTCTTCCTTTACCTAGTGATGAGAACTTGGACAAGTAACCCCTCTGAGCCTCACTTTCCTCATTTAGACTGTGGATAATAATAGGATTGCTGGGGAGGTCCCCTGATGAGAACACATTTTGCACAGTGTGTGCATATAGTGGCTCCTTGGAAAATGATCACTGTGATCTCTTTTGCATGGGGAAATGTATTATTTTCATAGGGAAGAAAAATTTTTTTTTTTTCCTTTATATTGAGAGCTGATGGAACCAGATTTATGTCTTTTTAGACAGGGGCAAGTGTCCGAGTGGTGAATCAGCTACTTACAGAGATGGATGGTCTGGAAGCACGCCAGCAGGTTTTTATTATGGCAGCCACTAACAGGCCAGGTAAGAAATAAAAATATTGTAACGCAGATGAATCTAAAAACTTACAGCATTTCCATAGAAGAGATTCAGATAATTAAAAGTAAAAACTTGTAGCATTTATAAACAATATAATTCACACGCATCCTAGGAAAGGAAGATTAAATTTGGACAATCCCTTTCTGGTTCTGTGAAAGGAAACTTCGTAGTTGAAATAAAGGCTTAGAAAGCTTTTGCATAAGCTATAGTAAAAAGCATAGTATTACTGCTTGGATCCCATGAGATTGCTTTTCTGTGTTTGTGCTTAGAAAGCTCTTTTTTGGCTGAGAACAGTTGCAGCATACACTCTTTTTTTTTTGGAGACAGAATCTCACTTTGTCACCCAGGCTGGCATGCGGTGGCATAACCTTGGCTCACTGCAACCTCTGCCTCCTGGGTTCAAGTGATTCTCCTGCCTCAGCCTCCTGAGTAGCTGGGATTACCGGTGCTGCCACCATGCCCAGCTATTTTTTGTATTTTTAGTAGAGATGGGGTTTCGCCATGTTGGCCAGGCTGGTCTTGAACTCCTGAACCTCAGGTGATCCGCCCAACTCGGCCTCCCAAAGTGCTGGGATTACAGACGTGAGCCATTGCACCCGACCGGCATACACTTTTGACCACAAAAGTATTTTAAGAATTTGTGTTTTATGGTTTCTCGCTAGCTTATAGGAAATAAAAACCATACTCTTCACTCTACTAGAAGTTAAAGATAGATTTTTAAGGTTTTATGCTGGAGCCATGCCCTCATATCTGCCCTTAATGATTACTGAAAATTGTTTTCCAGGTTAAGCATTCTTTGAGAGATTCAGAAAAGGGCTCAAGACTATAGAAGTGCAGAAGGTGGCTCAGAGTTACAACTCTAATCACATGCTTGATCTTTCTGGTGATCAGTCCCCTGCCTGAAGCTATCTGTGGGGCCACTATGTGTCACCATATTAGCTCAACAAAGATATTCCTGGCATTCAGGAAATTGCAAGGATTTTTGAAGGTCTATGCCAGGAACGGTGGGCAAAGACCAATTATGTTCTGTATTATACCATAGTAACCTTGGGACTATATTACTTCATCTTGCTGACCATCGTTTTGGCACTTTTAAAATGAGGATGATAATACTTAATTGGCAGGATTGCCACAAAGGTTAAATGATGTTGGTAATGTATCTACCACAGTGGTAGTAAACAGCAGGTAGCTATTTAGTAAGTATTATCATGTTCATAAGCAGTTTGGTAATAGTAGTGGGAACAGTCATTAGGTCATAAAATCACAGAGTCATCCTAGAAGAAAGTCCCTCAGAGTTGAACAGAATCACATTTTCCCTTTCATAAGAAGATACAGATCTTTTCTCACATATTTCAAAAAGATGCTTGTCTTAGTCTGTTTTGTGTTGCTATAATAGAATACCTGAAACTGGGTAATTAGTGTTAAAAAGAAGAGATTCAGTTCTTCTAGTTCAGGAAGCTGGGAAGGTCAAGATTGAGTGGCCTGCATCTGTCAAGGGCCCTCTTGCTGCATCATCCCAAGGTGAAAGGGTGGAAGAGCACAAGAGCATGCATGAGAGAGCAAAAGGAAAGTGGCCTGGACAGGAAGAAACCATGGTCCCATGAATAAGGGTGGACAAATAAAGTTTAATTAATTTTACCCTATCTTTGGACATTTATCTCAACTGCCTGAGCTGAACAACTGACTGTTTTCCTCAGCCTACCAAAAAGCATTTTGTATAGCAAAAGATTGGTTTCATTAGAGGAAACCTGGAGAAGAGAGAAGCAGAGAGAGGGGGATCCTGGGGAGTAGGAAATGAGGGCCGTGTTTCTCTCAAAAAAGCCTCTTGGAAGAAATACAATTGATCTAGTTTTTTCTGGTGTGTGATCATCCTTTTTAAAGTGAGGAGCATAAATTAGTAAGGATGGGCTTAATATCTGTTGGTGGTGAGACAAGAAAATGCTAAAATTATTATCTGTTACTTTATTTAATTGTACTATCTGGTTTTGATGTATGGCTTGTCATGTATGCAGTGCATTAATAATATCATACAGAAACATAGTTAATAAATGATTAGACATTAAAAAAAGGAAGAAAGTGGCCAAGCTGGGCATGGTGGCTTATGCCTGTAATCCTAGCACTTTACAAGGTCGAGACAGGAGAATCGCTTGAGCTTGGGAGTTTAAGACCAGCCTGGGCAACATAGTGAGACCTTGTCTCTATTATTTAAAAAATAGAGAGAGTGGCTAAACATATCCTTTGATCAAGAGTCCACTCCTGCAATAACTTACCCACTCCCTTGGAACCAGCATTATTCATGAGTCAGAGCCCTCATGACCTCATCACTTTTTAAAGGCCCCACCTCTCAACACTGTTTTATTGGGGATTGAGTTTCCAGCACGTGAACTTTGGGGAATACGTTCAAACCACAGCATCAGTCTTTCGTTTCCTGTATAACATATTCTATCGTTAACAGCCCTTACCATATTTTAAGTTTGTTTATTTTATTATTTATTTATTTATTTTGAGACAGAGTCTTGGTCTGCTGCCCAGACTGGAGTGCAGTGGCGTGATCTCAGCTCACTGCAACCTCTGCCTCCCGGGTTCAAAGGTTTCTTCTGCCTCAGCCTCCCAAGTAGCTGGGATTACAGGCACGTGCCTCCACGCCCAGCTAATTTTTGTATTTTTAGTAGAGATAGGGTTTCACCGTGCTGACCAGGCTGGTCTCAAACTTCTGACCTCAGGTGATCTGCCTGCCTCGGCCTCCCAAAGTGCTGGGATTACAGGCATGAGCCACTGCGCCTGGCCTGTTTATTTTAAAACCTGTGTTAAGAATGGCAGATGAATCATAATGTGGTACCGGTGTTTTGTTTTTTTCCCTATGTATGTATATTGTCTTCCCCTAAAACTCTTCCATCCTTTTTTCCCCTTTAACAAATCTGTTGCATTAATGACCTACATTTAAAAATAAATGATCTGGCTGGACACGGTGGCTCATGCCTGTAATCCCAACACTTTGGGAGGCCGAGGCCGGCGGATCATAAGGTCAGGAGATTGAGACCATCGGCTAACACGGTGAAACCCCATCTCTACTAAAAATACAAAAAAATTAGCTGGGCATGGTGGCATGCGCCTGTAGTCCCAGCTACTTGGGAGGCTGAGGCTGAGGCAGGAGAATTGCTTGAACCCAGGAGGTGAAGGTTGCCATGAGCCAAGATTGCACCACTGCACTCCAGCCTGGGCGGCAAAGCGAAACTGTCTCAAAAAATAATAATAGTAATAATAAATGTTCTAGATCTTCTTCACTTGTTTTCATGCTTATTTGGCAGTTCTGCTCCATTGTATACTATCATGTGACATTGTTTTGATTGCTTATAACTTCTTGTCTGCTTAGCTTTAAGAATTTCCTCCTTGGTCGGGTGCGGTGGCTCAAGCCTGTAATCCCAGCACTTTGGGAGGCCGAGACGGGCAGATCACGAGGTCAGGAGATCGAGACCATCCCGGCTAACACGGTGAAACCCCGTCTATACTAAAAAAATACAAAAAACTAGCCGGGCGTGGTGGCGGCACCTGTAGTCCCAGCTACTCAGGAGGCTGAGGCAGGAGAATGGCGGGAACCCAGGAGGCGGAGCTTGCAGAGAGCTGAGATCCGGCCACTGCACTCCAGCCTGGGTGACAGAGCGAGACTCCGTCTCAAAAAAAAAAAAAAAAAAAAAAAAAAATTCCCTCCTTGTTTGATATTCTGGTTAGCCATTGCTGCATAACAAACTACTGTAAAGCTTAGTGCTTTAAAACCACCATTTGTGGCTGGGTGCAGTGACTCACACCTGTAATCCCAGCACTGTGGGAAGCCAAGGATCACTTGAGGTAAAGAGTTCAAGACCAGCCTACTCAACATGGTGAAACTCCATCCCTACTAAAAATATAAAAATTAATTGGGTGTGGTGGTGGGCACCTGCAATCCCAGCTACTCAGGAGGCTGAGGCAGGAGAATCACGTGAACCCAGGAGGCGGAGGTTGCAGTGATCCCAGATCGCACCACTGCATTCCAGCCTGGGCAACAGATTGAGACTCCATCTTAAAAAAAAAAAAAAAAAAATCACCATTTTTGCTTGGCTCACAATTTTTAGGTCAGGAATTTGGGATGGGCTTGTCTGGGTGGTTCATCTTGGATCCACATGCTATCAGCTGGAGTGGCTGGACCAGAGAATCCATTTCCACAGTGGCCTCTTTACTCACAATGTCTTCACAATCCTTGGTCTCTCTCCCAACCGAGCCCCCAAATAATTATCTTTTTGGGGTTTGTTTGTTTTGAGGTGGAGTCTCACTCTGTTGCCCAGACTGGAGTGCAGTGGTGTGATCTCGGCTCACTGCAACCTCTGCCTCCTAGGCTTAAGTGATTCTCCTGCCTCAGCCTCCCGAGTAGCTGGGATTACAGGCATGCACACCACGCCCAGCTGATTTTGTATTTTTTAGTAGAGATGGGGTTTCGCCGTGTTGGTCAGGCTGGTCTTGAACTCCTGACCTCAGGTGATCCGCCTGCCTCAGCCTCCCAAAGTGCTGGAATTACAGATGTAAGCCACCGTACCTGGCCCCAGTTATCATCTTTTAATGCCTCTTCATGTGGCTTGGGCTTCCAGTAGCGTGCTTCTCTCAGGGTGTTTGCACTTCTTACATGGTAGGCAGATTCTAAGCGTTGAAAATGGAAGCTGCCATTCTTCTTAAAGGCAAAGTCCAGACTAGGTAAACTCTATTGTTCAGGGTACTGACAGAAAGGCCCAGCTTCTAAAAGGAGAGAAAATGGAAGTGTAAATATATTTGCAGTCGGCTGGGTGCGGTGGCTCACACCTGTGATCCCAGCACTTTGAGACGCTGAGGCAGGAGGATCACCTGAGGTCAGGAGTTCGAAACCAGCCTGGCCAACATGACAAAACCCTGTCTCTATTAAAAGTACAAAAATTAGCCGGGCGTGATGGCGGGCACCTGTAATCCCAGCTACCCAGGAGGCTGAGGCAGGAGAATAGCTTGAACCTGGGAGGCGGAGGTTGCAGTGAGCCGAGATTGTGCCACTGCACTCCAGCCTGGGCGACAAGAGCGAGACTCCGTCTCAAAAATAAATAAATAAATAAATAAATAAATAAATAAATAAATAAATAAAATTAATATTTTATATATATTTGTGGTCAGCTTTAATCCTTAGTACCTATATTTCTCTTTTTAACACATTCTACCTTTATTGTGCAAGTTGTTTAGTCATCTTAAGGTTTGGTGTTGTGGATCAGTCATATTAATACAATTTTCTTCAATCTGTAAGGAGATTTGCTCTTTCATTCATCAAATAATTACTGAGTTTTTACTGTATACTTCATCCTGCTTAGCTTTGGGAATTCGAAGATGAAAAATCACAAAATTCCTTGCCGGCATATATTCTGCTTTGGAGCTGGGGAACAGGGTGGGGTGGGGTGGGAGTAATAAATAAATAAAATGAGGCTGGGCGCGGTGGCTCACGCCTGTAATCCCAGCGCTTTGGGAGGCCGAGGAGGATGGATCACCTGGGGTCAGGAGTTCAAGACCAGCCTGACCAACATCGTGAAACACTGTCTCTACTACAAATACAAAAATTAGCTGGGTGTGGTGGTGGGCACCAGTAATCCCAGCTACTTGGGAAGCTGAGGCAGGAGAATCTCTTGAAAATCCAGGAGGTGGAGATTGCAGTGAGCTGAGATTGTGCCTTTGCACTCCAGCCTGGGCGACAGAGCGAGCCTCTGTCTCAAAAAAAAAGAAAAGAGAAACAGCGTGAGAGGATAGAGAGTGACTAGTGGTTGGGGGGGGAGGCTGATTTAGGTGCTGTTGCCTGGGAAGACTTCTTCAGAAAATGGCATGTGTACATGAACCCAAAGGATGCGAACCAAGCCATGCAGAAATCTGGGAGATGAGAGTATTCCAGATAGAGAACAAATGATATACAGGCCCTGAGAGGAAAACAAGCTTGGCGTGTTGGAAAACCAGCAAGACAACCTGTGTGCCTAAAGCGAAATGAGTAAGGGGGACAGTGATAGAGAGGTGCAAGGGGCCTTTTAAGCCACAGTAAGGGGTGTGGATTTTATTCTGATGTGATGGGGAGCTATTGGAGGGTAATGAGCAGTTTTCCTAACAGTTTGGTAGGTTTTAATACCCTTGACTTCCTTGTAATCTTTCTGATGTATTTTACTTTATACATTGAAAAACGTTTAAGAAGCAATCCATAAACTTTCTGTATTCCAAAAAAGTCCTTGACACAAAAGATACTCTGAACTAGAAGATCTACGGTCAGTCCATGGAGAATTTGTGTGAGCTTAATGGGAGAAGTAAGAAGTGGTAAAATTTGAGACATATTTTGAAAGTAAAACCAATAGGATTTTCTGGAATTAGATGTGAGATAAGAGAAAGAAAATAAATAAGGGCTATTCTTATTCTTATTGTTAGATTGTTTTATCTATACTGGGTAAAAGGTTTTGCCACTTCTGAGATAGGGGACACTTAGATAAAAGTTAGTCTATTTTCAGTTCTAAAATGTCTGTTCAAGGAGATGAAAATAAGTTTATTTCATTTTCTTTACAAGTCCCTATTATTTTAAAACAATCACCAGTAATAACAACTAGGTTTTGGAGCACCTACTACGTGTCAGGCCCTCTGTTGGATGCTTTACCATGTTAAACCTCACAACAGCCCTAAACGTGTGCAAAAGTTGAACCTTGGTGAGTGATATGGTTTGGCTCTGTGTCCCCACCCAAATCTCATCTTCAGTTGTAATTTTCACATGTAGAGGGAGGGACCCCAGTTTCAAATCAAATGTCAGGAAAAGCTTATAACAAAAACTGTAGTTTTCTGTCCCATCCCTTCTAATCCCCTGAGAGGCAACCACTTGAGCTGTTTTTTTTTCATATTTTCAAATATGCTCATATAGCTATTTCTTATCAATTTTAAACACTGCCCATTAACCTCATTTTAAGGTAGATGAAGATTTAGTTATCTTACATTCACCCTTTCTCCATACCCTCCACTCCCACCATCACTGCCACATCATCTGTCCTCTCCCCTATCCTCCCAATATTGTAATATAGTTTGATCACAACTCTTGGTTAAGTCACTAGTGTTTACATTACTATGGCTGTGTCAATATTTCTCTCTGCTGAGCCAAGCATGACACTGATTAGGTTTCCTTTCTCATATAACTCTTGTTCTTGGATTCAGTGGCCCTCGTTCTTTTCTTTTGCTTTGTTTCCTGTTCATCACATATTTTATACAGCTGTCGATGTTATTTATTCAAATGATGTACCAGTTCCATTTGTTTGTTTGTTTGTTTGTTTGTTTGTTTCTGGAGCCCTCCCTCTAGAGCTTTCCACCTTCCTGCTTTAATCTGGACTGATTGCTTTATGCCTGTGGTCTAAACAGCTGTTATTTCAGTACTTCCTTGACTGTTTTCCTTTATTTGCCCTTTGTTTCTGATCTCATGGGTTTTTTGTGTGTAGTTTTTTTACCTTGCTCACACCCTCATTTTGCTGGCGCTTATCTTTCAGTGGCTTTTCTAAGAAAGATTATGTAGGAAGTAGATTTTTTTTGACTGCTTGTATATTTGATTTGTTTTTCCAAATGTGAGACCATCCCCTATAGTTCTTTTATATTTGAAAATATCTTTATTTCACCCTAATTTTGATTGGTAACCTAGCTGGGATATAATTTTGAGTTTAAAATTATTTTTCTTCATAATTTATAGACATTGCTTTTTTTCTTTTAAAGGTTCCATGTCATTCTCATTCTCTCTATGTGACTTTTTGTTTGTTTGTTTAATTTGTGTACTTAGCACTTGGATGTTAAACCCTCCTGGACTGATATCCTAAATGTCTTCTTTTTTCTTATTTTTCATCTTCTTGCCTTTAACTTTTTTCTCAATTATTGAAGTATTAATGCTTAGAAAGTAAATGAAAATACTGTCCTCTCACCATTCCACCTTTGGTTATTCCGAAGAACTGGGACAGACCTCTTCTTTTATTTAATTTATTTATTTGTATTTTTGAGACAGGGTGTCACTCTGCAGCCTAGGCTAGAGTACAGTAGTGCAGTCACAGCTCACTGCAGCCTTGACCTCCTAGGCTCAGGAGATCATCCCACCTCAGCTGGGACTACAGGCACATACCACCACACCCAGCTAATTTAAAAAAAAAAAAAAAAAAAAAGTCTTTTTTGTAGAGATGACGTCTCACTATGTCGCCCAGGCTGGTCTTAAACTCCTGGCTCAAGCGATCCTCCTGCCTCAGCCTCCCAAATGTGCTGGGATTACAGGCGTGAACCACTGCGCACAGCCCTAGCCCTCTTCTAATGTGTGCTGTATCAAAGTCCACATTCTCTTCTGGAAATAAGCGACTGCCTTGTGCTTAACCAGAGGAAATGCAGTTCCTTGTACCCTAGCCTTAGTCTCTCCTACGCACATCTTTGCATTCCCTTCTTCACATACCAACTCCTGTAAAGGATGTTCTCAGTTAGGAAACTGCCTGTTCCCCCTTAATCTATTATCTAGCTGTTTAAAAAAGATACTCCTGCACAATTATGAAACCCAAGTATCTTAGTACTTTCTCTTCTACTCAATAATTATCTATTTTCTACCAGTAGCAGTATACAATCCAGAAAGAATTTCTGCCTTCTATGCATGGCTTAGTTGAAAAATAAATAAGGGCTGAGTGTGTTAGCTCACATCTGTAATCCCAGCACTTTGGGAGGCTGAGGCAAGAGGATCTCTTGATGTTAGGAGTTCAAGATTAGCCTGGGCAACAAAGTAAGACCCCATCTCTACAAAATAAAATAAAAAATTAGGCCAAGTGCAGTGGCTCACGCCTGTAATCCCAACACTTTGGCAGGCCAAGGCAGGCAGATCATGAGGTCAGGAGTTCGAGACTAGCCTGGCCAACATTGTGAAACCCCGTCTCTACTAAAAATAAAAATTAGCCAGGCATGGTAGCAGCACGTGCCCGTAGTCCCAGCTACTCAGGAGACTGAGGCAGAAGAATCGCGGGGGTTGCAGTGAGCCGAGATCACGCCACTGCACTCCAGCCTGAGCAACAGAGCAAGACTCCATCTCAAAAAAAATAAAAATAAAAATTAGCCATATGCACTGGTGTGTACCTGTAATCCCAGCTACTTGAGAAGCTGAGGCAGGAGGATCACTTGAAACCAGAAGTTTGAGGCCGCAGTGAGCTGTGATTGCACCACTGCACTCCAGCCTAGATGACAGAGCAAGACCCTGTCTCAAAAAAAAAAAGAAAAGAAGAAATAAGTAAATTATGATTATGATGTGCAACCTTCTGCAGGGCAGGGATTTATTCTGCACTTTTATATGTGAGAGGTAGGTTCTAGTTAGAGTCTCTGTCCATTCTAAGCCCTTAATAATTATCAGATGAAGGCCGGGTGCGGTGGCTCACGCCTGTAATCCCAACACTTTGGGAGGCTGAGGCGGGCAGATCACAAGGTCAAGAGATCGAGACCATCCTGGCCAACGTGGTGAAACCCGTCTCTACTAAAAATACAAAAATTAGCTGGATATGGTGACACGCGCCTGTAGTCCCAGCTACTCGGGAGACTGAGGCAGGAGAATAGCTTGAACTTGGGAGGTAGAGGTTTCAGTGAGCCAAGATCGCGCCACTGCACTCCAGCCTTGCGACAGAGCAAGACTCTGTCTCAAAAAATAATAATAATCAGATGAAAGAGTGGATAGCTCACAGAGAAGGTATTTATTTCATTGTACGAAGATATTTACCACTGAAGTTCCAAGCTAAATGGAGTGTTTCCTTACACATCTAGTCTGGATGCTTTGGGTCATTGTTGAATGCATTTGAAGGTAATTGAACAATGACTTGGTGCCATGGTCAACCCTGTATGTTTTGTCCTTTGGCACAGTACTTCCCTTTTAAAATTAGGTTATGCCCAGCCAGAACT
This sequence comes from Macaca mulatta, assembly GCF_049350105.2. Lineage (NCBI taxonomy): Eukaryota > Metazoa > Chordata > Mammalia > Primates > Cercopithecidae > Macaca > Macaca mulatta. The sequence continues at coordinate 81,912,908 of NC_133406.1, read as the reverse complement.
TCGGCTGAGATAGCTGCCATGGTATGTAGTAGAGCTCAATAATTATTTGTTTACAGCTAGGTGCAATGGCTCATGCCTGTAATCCCAGTACTTTGGGAGGCCGAGGTGAGCAGATCACTTGAGGCCAGGAGTTCAGGACCAACCTTAGCTAACATGGGAAAATCTCGTCTGTACTAAAAATACAAAAATAAATAAATAAATAAACAAATTAGCTGGTATGGTGGCACACACCTCTAATCCCAGCTACTTGGGAGGCTGAGGCACAAGAATTGGTTGAACTTGGGAAGAGAAGGTTGTAGTGAGCTGAGATTGTGCCACTGCACTCCAGCCTGGGCAACAGAACAAGACTCTGTCTCAAAGCAAACAAACAAAAAACATCATTCTTCTTATTTGTTTAATGAATCATGAGTAGAAACCTATTTCATGAAGGTTGTCTGATCTTGTAATTATTTTCAGCGTATATATTTATAGTGTTGCTAGTCTGAGGATTCATTTCTTTAAAAAGCTTTACTGAGATATAAGTGACATATCATAAAATTTACCCATTTTAAGTATACCATTCAATGGTTTTGGTATATTTACATACCTTTACAGCCATCCCAACAATCTAATCTTAGAATATTTGCATCACCTGGGCCGGGTGTGGCTCATGCCTATAATCCCAGCACTTTGGGAGGCTGAGGTGAGTGGATCACTTGAGGCCAGTTTGAGACCAGCCTGGCCAACACAGTGAAGCCTCGTCTCTACCAAAAACATATAAAATTTAGCCAGGCATGGTGGTACGCACCTATAGTCCCAGTTACTTAGGAGGCTGAGGCAGGAGAATCGCTTGAAGCCAGAAGGCAGAGGTTGCAGTGGGCGGAGATTGCGCCACTACACTCCAGCTGGGGCAACAGAGTGAGACCCTATCTCAAAAAAAAAAAAAAATGTTCGTCACCTTTAAAAAATCTCATGCCTGTTAGCATTCCCTTTAACTTTTCTCATCTCCAGCCTTAGACAACCACTAATCTACTTTGGTTTTTTTTTTTTTTTTTTGGAGAGACAGGGTCTCATTATGTTAGCCAGATTGGTCTCGAACTCCTGGCCTGCAGCATGCCCCCTGCCTTGGACTCTCAAAGTACTGAGATTTTAGGCCTGAGCCACTACTGGCCATCATGAATTTTCTGTCTATATAAATTTGTCTATTCTGGATATTTTATGTAAATAGCATTATACAATATGAGGGCTCTTGAGTCTGGCTTCTTTAGCATAATGTTTTCAAGATTCATATAGAATGTATCAGTACTTCATTCCTTTTTATTATGAAATAATATTCCATTGTATGGATATACCACATTTTGTTTATTCACCATTTGGACATCTGGGCTGTTTCTGCTTTTTGGCTCTTATGAATAATGTTGCTATGAGCATTCATGTATACATTTTTGTATGGACATATGTTTTAATTTCTCCTGAGTTTATACCTAGGAGTGGAATTGCTGGATCATGTGGTAACTCCATGTTTAACATTTTGAGAAACTGCTAAACTCTTTTCCAAAGTGGCTGCTTCATTTTTATATTCCCACATTCTGACATTATATTATATTCCCACATTCTGACAGAATTCCCACAGTAATTCTGACATTAAAAGATATGAGAATTCTAATTTATTCACATTCTTACTAATACCTGTTGTTGTCTTTATTATAGCTATTCTAGTGGATGTGAGGTGGTATTTCATTCTGATTTGATTTGCATTTCCCTGATAACTGATAGTGTTGAGCATCTTTTATTGTGCTTGTTGGTCATTTGTGTGTCTTCCTTGGAGAGATGTCTGTTTGAATCATTTTTCAGTTAGGTTATTTGCCTTGTCATTGAGTAGCTTCTTTGTTCTAGGTACAAATCTAAAATCAGATATGTGATTTACATATATTTTCACTCAATCTGTGGATTGTCTTTTCACTTTTTTGATGTCATTTGAAACACAAGTTTTTAATTTTGATAAATTCCAATTTATATGTTTTTTCTTTTACCGCCTGCAATTTTGATGGTGTATCAATGGTATAAACATCACTGCCTAACTGAAGGTCACTAAAATTAACTCCCACATTTTCTTCTCATAAAATTTTAGCTGTTACATTTAGGTCTTTGATCCATTTTGAGTTAATTTGTGTGCGTATTGTGAGGAAAGTGTGCAAATTGATTCTTTGGGGTGTCAATATCCCTTTCAGGCCCAGTGCAGTGACTTATGCCTATAATCCCAGCACTTTGGGAGGCCAACGCCAGAGGATTATTTGAGCTTAGGAGTTCAGGACCAGCCTGGGCAACATAGTGAGACCTCACCTCTACAAAAAATACACAAAAACAAAACAAAATTAAATGGGCATGGTGGTGCATGCCTGTAGTGTTAGCTACTTGGGAGGCTGAGGCGGGAAGATTGCTTGAGCCCCAGAGATCAAGCCTGCAGTGAGCTATGATATACCACTGCACTCCAGCCTGGGCTACAGAGTGAGACCCTGTCTCCAAAAACAGAAACAAACAAACAAACAAAAAACCACTTGTCCTAGCACCTTTGTGGCAAAGATTAATTACTCCCTCATTGAATTGTCTTGTTACCTTTGTTAAAAATTGAGGGTCCATTTGTAACAAAATTAATATTTTCCTAAAGTTAAAAGTTGCTACTGTTACCTCTCAATTTTAACTTTTTTTCTTTTTTAATTAATGTTTTTTTACCCATGGCAAGCTGTGATAGCTTTTTTGAGGGGAGGGAGGAGCTTGATATAGAACAGTAGGTGCTGCTTATCAACAGATGAAAGGAGGGTTCTTTTTCAGGCAGCCATTTCATTTGTGAGTGAATGGACTTTCTCTTTAAAGTGTTGGGATTGTTAGTGCCATTTTTATTGTAAATATCAGAATTGTTATTTTTAGTCTTCTACCTAAGAATTCTGTCTCTTAGGCTTTCTCTTCCCAGTTTTCCCAAAGTTGGGAAAAGCTGGGTTGAGAGGGTAAAAGGAAAAAGAAAAAAAAAAATTCTGTCTCTGACACAATTAAATAGGGAACCAGTTGGGAAGCTGTGAGAATAATGCAGGTGCAAGATGGTGGTGGTTTGAGCTGGGTGATAGCTATGGTTGTAGAAAGAATCTGAATATATTGTGTCATAGGGTTGACCTGATTTGCTAATGGAGTAGTTAAGGATGTGGGAAAGTGGAATCAAGCATGGCTCCAAGGTCTGGGCTTGAAAAACTGGGAGAATGAGTTCACATTAACTAAGATGGGAAAGACAATGGTAGGGGCCTGTTTAGGGAAGAGATTAGCATCTCATTTCTAATGTTGTAATACATAGCATCTTGCAACAGCCTTTGGTGAAGTGTAGTTTAAGTCCTCTAATACTAAGATGTATATAAAGTGTCCAGAATGTCTTTTACTGTAAATAACTTATTAAAATAATAAACTACATAATATTAAGTGTGATATTTGTCAGAGATGTTAAGTGATTATAGGACTCCCAAACTTAGAATGCTTTATTATCATCAGTATACCCCTTTACCTTGGGGCATATAGAACTGGCTTTAAGATTTGTTTTTGTGGTGGGGAGTTTTTTGTGGGTTTTTTTTTTTTTTTTAGATGGAGCCTCGCTCTGTTGCCCAGGCTGGAGTGCAGTAGCATGATCTGGGCTCACCGCAACCTTGCTTCCCAGGTTCAAGCGATTCTCCCGCCTCAGCTTCCCGAGTAGCTGGGATTGCAGGCACGTGCAACACCATGCTCAGCTAGGTTTTTAATTTTTAATAGAGACAGGGTTTCACCATGTTGGCCAGGCTAGTCTTGAATTCCTGACCTCAAGCGATCCACCTGCCTCAGCCTCCCAAAGTGCTAGGATTACAGGTGTGAGCCACCATTCCTGGCGTGTATTTATATGTTTAAATTAAAAGATGTTTCGACAGCATGGTAATTGGCATAGAACTGAGACAGATAGATCAAAGGAACAGAAAAAAAATCCAGAAACATTGCTATGCATATCTAGATAGTTGATGTTTTCAAAAAGCACAAAGGCAATGCAGTGGAGAATGTATAGTCTTTTCAACAATGGTACTGGAGCAGTTGAATATCCTCCATATGCAAAAAGAAAAATTGAACCTTAATACCTTTTACCACATACAAAAAATAACTAAAAATGGATCAAAGACCATTGAAAATAACATTATAAAACTCTTGGAAGAAAACATTGGAGAAATTTGATTTAAGCAAAGATTTCCTATATGACATTAAAAGCACAAACCATAAAAGAGCAAATAGATAAACTGAACTGCTCTTCAAAAACTGCCAATAAACCAGGTACAGTGGTACACACCTGTAAACCCAGCTACTCAGGATACTGAGGTGAGAGGATCCCTTGAGCTCAGCAGTTCGAGGCCAGCCTGGGCAGCGTAGTGAGACCCAGTCTCTTAAAAAAATGCAAATAAGAGAATATAAAGATAAACCAAAGACTAGGAGAAAATATTTGCAAAGCATATATCTGATAAAGGATTAAAAACTACACCATTTTAGGCTGGGAGTGGTGGCTCACGCCTGTAATCCCAGCACTTTGGGAGGCCGAGGCAGGCGGATCATAAGGTCAAGAGATCTAGACCAACCTGGCTAACACGGTAAAACCCAGTCTCTACTAAAAATACAAAAAAAAGTTAGCCAGGTGTGGTGGTGGACACCTGTAGTGCCAGCTACTCGGGAGGCTGAGGCAGGAGAATGGCGAGAACCTGGGAAGCGGAGCTTGCCATAAGCCAAGATCGCACCACTGCACTCCAGCCTGGGAGGCAGAGCGAGACTCCATCTAAAAATAAAAATAAAAAATAAAAAACCTATACCATTTTGGGCCAGACTCAGTGGCTCACGCCTGTAATCCCAGCACTTTGGGAGGCCAAGGCATGCAGATCACGAGGTCAGGAAATCAAGACCATCCTGGCCAGCATGGTGAAACCCTGTCTCTACTAAAAATACAAAAAGTAACTGAACATGGGCGGTGCCTGTAATCCCAGCTACTCAGGAGGCTGAGACAGGAGAATCACTTGAACCCGAGGTTGCAGTGAGCTGAGATCATGCCATTGCACTCCAGCTGGTGACAGAGTGAGACTCCATCTCAAAAAAAAAAACTACACCATTTTAAAAGTGGCCAAAAGGTACTTGAAAATTGCCAAGAAAGTAGATTTTAAGTGATCTCACCACAAAAAAAGTAGTAAGAATATGAGGTAATGCCTGCGTCAGTTGTCTCAACTTGGCCATTCCATAGTGTATACACATTTTAAAAACACATGTTGGCCGGGCTCGGTGGCTGACGCCTGTAATCCCAGCACATTGGGAGGCCGAGATGAGCGGATCACCTGAGGTTGGGAGTTCGAGACCAGCCTGACCAACATGGAGAAATCCCGTTTCTACTAAAAATACAAAAAAAAATTAGCCAGGTGTGGTGGTGCATGCCTGTAATCCCAGCTACTTGGGAGGCTGAGGCAGGAGAATTGCTTGAATCCGGGAGGCAGAGGTTGTGGTGAGCCGAGATTGCACCATTGTACTCCAGCCTGGGCAACAAGAGCAAAACTCCGTCTCAAAAAAAAGGCCGGGCGCTGTGGCTCATGCCTGTAATCCCAGCACTCTTTGGGAGGCCAAGGCAGGTGGATCACGAGGTCAGGAGTTCACGACCAGCCTGACCAACATGATGAAACCCCATCTCTACTAAAAATATAAAAGTTAGCCGGGCATGCTGGTGGTTGCCTGTAATCCCAGCTGCTCGGGAGGCTGAGGCAGGAGAATTGCTTGAACCCGGGAGGCAGAGGTTGCAGTGAGCTGAGATTGTGCCACTGCACTCCAGCCTGGGCAACAGAGTGAGACTCTGTCTGAAAACAAAAACAACAACATGTTGCACAACCTAAATATATACCATTTTTCTGTGTCAGTTTACAAAATTATTTAATCAACATTAAAAAATAAAAGTGGCCAAAAGATTTGTACAGTTACTTCACCATAGGAGTTGTACAAATGGCAAATAAACTCATGAAAAATGCTTCACACCATTGGTCACTAGAGGAAGTCTAGAGGCAGAACCAGTTAGGAGGACTTACATTTTGCCTTGACTGAGGGTTGACGTAATCAGAGGAATGCTTGATGGAAATTGGTTAGAGGGAAGGGAGAAACCTGCCTGGTATTTGGGAGGTAGGGTGGGGTGGAGTGGTGTGGTGATCATTATCTGAGATAGGGAATCCTGGAGGAAGAGCAGTTTGGGGCCAGAAGGTGAGGTGGACTTTTCATTTTCTTAAGGAGATGTTTTATTTTTTTGTTTTTGTTTTTGAGACAGAGTCTCGCTCTGTCACCCAGGCTGGAGTGCACTGGTATGATCTCAGCTCGTTGCAACCTCCGCCTCCCAGGTTCAAGAGATTCTCCTGCCTCAGCCTCCCAAGTAGCTGGGATTACAGGTGTGTGCTACCACACCCAGCTAATTTGTGGGGTTATTTTTAGTAGAGACAGGGTTTCGCTATGTTGGCCAGGTTGGTTTCAAACTCCTGACCTCAGGTGATCTGCCGCCATGCGTGGCCAAAGAGATGTATTTTGATGAGCGGAAGTTTTTCATTTAAATAAAATGCAATTTATTAATTTTTTATTTTTTAAAAAGAGGTTCTTCTCATCTCATTTTAATTGCTTTTTTTGCTTTTTTTTTTTTTTTTTTTTTTTTTGAGACAGTATCACTCTGTTGGCCGGGCTGGAGTGCAGTGGCATGATCTCAGTTCACTGTGACCTCCGTCTCCCGGGCTCAAGCTGGCTCAAGCAATCAAGCAATTCTCCTGCCTCAGCCTCCCGAATAGGTGGGATTACAGGTGTGCACCACCATACCCGGCTAATTTTTGTATTTTTAGTAGAGACAGGGTTTCACCATAGTGGCCAGGCTGGTCTCAAACTCCTGACCTCGGGTGATCCACCCGCCTTGGCCTCCCAAAGTGCTGGGATTACTGGTGTGAGCCACCCTGCCCAGCCATTAATTGCTTTTTTTTTTTTTTGAGACGGAGCCTTGCTCTGTCGCCCAGGCTGGAGTGCAGTGGTGCAATCTCGGCTCCCTGCAACCTCCGCCTCCCGGGTTCACATCATTCTCCTGCCTCAGCCTCCCAAGTAGCTGGGACTACAGTCGCCCGCCATCACGCCTGGCTAATTTTTTGTATTTTTAGTAGAGACGGGTTTCACCGTGTTAGCCAGGATGGTCTCTATCTCCTGACATCGTGATCCGCCTACTTGGCCTCCCAAAGTGCTGGGATCACAGGCATGAGCCTCCGTACCCGGCCTAATTGCATTTTTAAAAGATTTTATTTGTTTGGTCTGAGCACAGTGGCTCACGTCTGTAATCACAGCACTTTGGGAGGCGGAGAAGGGTGGATTGCACTCGGGAGTTCAAGACTACCCTGGGCAACATGGCGAAATCCTGTCTCCACTAAAAGTACAAAAATTAGCCAGCCAAACATCGTATGTGCTCACTCATAAGTGGGAGCTAAGCTATCAGGACACAAAGCATAAGAATGATACAATGGACTTTTGCGGACTCGAGGGAAAGGGTGAGAGTGGTTGAGGGACAAAAGACTGCACACTGAGTACAGTGTGTGCTGCTCCAGTGATGGGTGCACCAAAATCTCAAAAATCACCAAATAACTTACTCATGTAGCCAAACACCACCTGTTCCCCAAAAACCTATTGAAATAAAAAATTAATTAATTAAATTAAGTAAAAGAAAAAAAATTAGCCAGGCATGGTAGCATGCATCTGTAGTCTTAGCTACTCAGGAGGCTGAGATGGTAGAATCACCGGAGTCTGGGAGGTTGAGGCTGCAGTGAGCTGAGATCATGCCACTGCACTCCAGCCTGGGAGATGGAACAAGACCCTGTCTCTAAAAAATAAAAATAAAAGGTTTTATTTAAGACTTTTTTCTCCCTTCTCTAGATATAATTGACCCTGCAATCCTGCGCCCGGGCCGCCTGGACAAAACACTGTTTGTGGGTTTACCACCCCCTACAGATCGCCTTGCCATCTTAAAAACTATCACAAAAGTGAGTAAAGGAAATGGTACATTTTTATATGTGTTTCTCTTGTTTTAAATAGAGACAGTTATAACAGGTAGTAATTTAGTTGACTGATTACTTTTCTTTTCTGTTACTGTGTTTGGCCAGCCTGTATCTCCCAAAGGGAAGGTGAACTGATCTTCAATTATTACTTTAAAATAATTTACATCAGATCATATTTGAAATGGAGTAGAAACTTTTAGAGAAACTCTAGCACTTTGGGAGGGTGAGCTGGACAGATCTGAGCCCAGGAGTTCAGTACCAGCCTGGGCAATATAGTGAGACTCTGTCTCACTATAGATAGAAAAAATTAACCAGATATGGTGGCATCCCCCTGTAGTACCATGTACTCAGAAGGCTTAGGTGGAAGGATTGCTTGAGACCAGGAGGTCAAGTCTCCAGGGAGTTGTGATCACACCACTGCACTCCAGCCTGGGCAACAGAGCAAGACCCTATCTTTTTTTTTTTTTTTTCTGAGGCAGAGTCTCACTCTGTTGCCCAGGCTGGAGTGCAATGGCGAGAGCTCAGCTCACTGCATGCTCCGCCTCCCAGGTTCACGCCATTCTCCTGCCTCAGCCTCCCGAGTAGCTGGGACTACAGGCTCCCACCACCACACCTGGCTAATTTTTTGTATTTTTTAGTAGAGATGGCGTTTCACCATGTTAGCCAAGATGGTCTCAATCTCCTGACCTCGTGACCTGCCCGCCTCGGCCTCCCAGAGTGCTGGGATGACAGGCGTGAGCCACCGTGCCCGGCCCTGCAAGACCCTATCTTTAAAAATAAGTAAGTAAGTGGGCCAAACACGTTGGCTCACATCTGTCATCTCAGCACTTTGGGAAGCCAAGGCAGGTGGATTGCTTTGACCTCAGGAGTTCAAGATCAGCCTGGGAAACATGGGGAAACCCCATCTGTACAAAAAATACAAAAATTAGCTGGACCTCAATGGCTCATGCCTGGCTGAGGCTGGAAAATCGCTTGAGCCCAAGAAGTGGAGGTTGCAGTCAGCCAAGATCGCACTACTGCTCTCAAGCCTGGGTGACAGACCAAGACCCTCTCTCAAAAAAAAGAAGTGAATGAGTTCGTCATCCCACTTCTCACTACCTGGAACTAGTTTTTCTGCCCTTGACACATCACATTTTGAGGTCTGTAGCAGGGCTTTGTGTCTGTATTTCTATAGCCTTGGGATGGGAGAGGGAGCTAAGCTGGTGATGTTAACCCTTCTGGGGATGAAATCACTTGTACCTGGACCCACTCTGTCCATCCAGTTGGAGATACCTCCCCCATGGGAGCTGTCCCACTCCCATGGGGTTGTACCCAGTGCTGTCCAGCTCCCTGGAAAGTGGCATACCTTGGCAGTTCTTCCTGATTCTGCTGAAATCCCTTGATTATGTGTGTCTAACTTTTTCTAGAGCTATCTATCTATCTTAAACTTTTTTTAGTATTCTTTTGATGCTGACAAAGGAAGATTCTGTGATCCTGCTTCACTGGGCCATCGTTACTTAAAATTGCCTTTAGCAGTGTTCCTTAAAAATCACCCAGAGGAGGGAGAACAGGAAAGATGAAAACAGAAGGATGATCATCTTTGTGGGGTAGAAAGATTCTATTGATGCACAGTGTGGAAAACAGTTTGGAAGCTAGTGAAACTAAAAGCTATGAAATTAAGCATTTTAGAACTAAGGCAATATGACTCAGAAACATCAATGAAAAAGAAAAAATAACAAACTAAGGCGTTATCACGGGAATAATAAAGAAGATACAGATAGGAGAACTGTTTAAAGGTTTTAATTAGTAGGACATTGGATTAACTGTACAGTTGGGAGTTAAAGGAAAAGGTAGATGAATTTGCAGCTTGTGCAGCTGGTGGCATCCACCAGGATTAGAGATCTGGGAGATGAGCTATCTGACTTTCAGGTGCCTGGGCACTATCAAGTGGAAAAGTCCAGCAGGATGTTGGGTCTGTGGTTGGGAGTTTAGGAGAGTCCTCTGGCTGAGCTATAGTTTTGTCTGTCATCAGGACATAGCTGGGGGTCAAAGCCATGAAAACATACTGCTTTAGTTCAGTAGTTCTCTACCTAAGGCAGTTTTCCCACCACCCCACCTCACATCCCCAGAGAACATTTGGCAATGTCTAGGGACATTTGTTTACCACTATGCAGAGGAGTGATAATGCTGCTAAATATTCTACAGTGCACAGGACAGCCAACAACAAAGAATTATCCAAGGCCAGGCATGGTGGCTCAGGCCTGTAATCCCAGCAATTTAGGAGGCTGAGGCAGGAGGATCACTTGAGCCAGGAGTTGGAGACCAGCCTGGACAACATAGTGAGACCCTGTCTCTACAAGAAAAAAAAAAAAAAATATATATATATATATATATATATATACACACACACACATATATATATTTTTTTTCTTTCTTTCAAGATGGAATCTCACTCTATTGCCCAGACTGGAGTGCAGTGGTGCCATCTCAGCTCACTGCAACCTCCACCTCCCATGTTCAAGTGATTCTCCTGCCTCAGCCTCCTGAGTAGCTAGGATTACAGGTGTGCACCACCAAACCCAGCTAATTTTTGTATTTTTAGTAGAAACAGGGTTTCACCACATTGGCCAGGCTGGTCTCGAGCTCCTGACCTTGTGATCCACCTGCCTCAAGTCTCCCAAAGTGCTGGGATTACAAACGTGAGCCACCGCACCTTGCCAAGAAAATGTTTTTATTTAATTAGCTAGGCATAGTGGCATGCACCCGTAGTCCCAGCTACTTGGTAGGCTGAGGTGGGAGGATGACTTGACCCCAAGAGGTCAAGGGTGCAGTGTGCCATGATCACACCACTGCACTCCAGCCTGAGCAGCAGAGCTGAGACCCTGTCTCAAGGGAAAGAAAAAAGAATTATCCAACTCAAAATATCAATAATGCCAAAGTTAAGAAACCCTGCTTTGGTGCCATATACTTATTTCTTTGCATCAGACAAATTTGATGATGACTGCATCATAGCATCTTCTCTCCCTTTTGTTGGCTCTGTTTTTTTTTGTTTTTTGTTTTTTGTTTTGACACAGTGTTTCAAAAAAAGAGACCCTGTTTGTCGCCCAGGCTGGAGTGCAATGGCGTGATCTCAGCTCACTGCAACCTCCACCTCCCGGGTTCAAGCAAATCGGCTTCAGCCTCCCTGCATAGCTGGGGCCACAGGTGGATGCCACCACACCCGGCTAATTTTTTTTTTTTTTTTTTTTTTGTATTTTTAGTAGAGATGGGGTTTCACCATGTTAGCCAGGCTGGTCTCAAACTCCTGACTTCAAGTGATCCGCCCACCTCGGCCTCCCAAAGTGCTGGGATTACAGGCGTGAACCACCATTCCTGGCCTCCTTGGCTCTGTCATTAGGAACTATGATAGTGAGATTTTGTTTGCTTTGGTCAATGTATGTGGGTGTGTATGTATATACAAATAAGCACACACATATCCAATTATAAGAATTTCCTGTAGTCATGGTGACATAATGATAATGCTTTCACACTTGTCCTTGGGATTTCATGAACTAAAGAGAAAAGTTGGATTGGTATTTATTTCTAGACGTGCCAGAGATGAGGCATGTGGTATTCAGAGCCTTACAGATTTTGAACCAGAAGAATGATTGGCTCATTCTTCCTGCTGTGTTTCATTCAATGTATGGTACTCACACCAGAACAACTTTACACTTCATTAATCTAGAATTTCAGTGCTATTGGCCAAAATCATTAGGCCTCAGACCAAGGGGTGAATATTCAAAGTACCCCACTCATGCCTGTAATCCCAGCACTTTGGGAGACCGAGGCAGGTGGATCACTTGAGGTCAGGAGTTCAAGACCAGCCTGGCCAACATGGCAAAACAGTGTCTCTACAAAAATACAAAAATTAGCTGGGCGTGATGGTGTGCTCCTATAATCCCAGCTACTCAGGAGGCTGAGGCACAAGAAGCACTTGAACCTGGGAGGTGGAGGTTGCAGTGAGCCAAGATTGTACTCCAACCTGGGCGACAGAGTGAGACTCCATCTCAAAATAAAATAAAAAAAAGTATCCCACTTCATTGATAAGTATTTGTTATAAACTAAATACATCCTTGATTGTGTAGAGACTGAGAAACGTAAGACATTGTCTTACCTATCAGGAGCTTGCCTTCTAGATGATAATAGGAATGTTTATGAAACAATGACAAATGTATTAATTCATTCCTGAGGAGGGGAAGTAAATAAAGGTGACTGAATAGTGTGGCGATTTCAACTATATTTATAAAGACATACAGTGAAAAACATCAAGAAGGAAATATGCCAACATACAGTGCTTGCCTCTGGGAGATGGCATTATGCGTCATTTTTCCACTTTGTTAGTGCTCTTCAACCAAACCCCACCAAGAGCACACATGTAGTTGAACAAGTTGGGCTTATTACTCTTTGCAGTGCAGGAGAATGTACTCCATGGGGAACTGGGGGCATATCTCAGTAAGAGGGTATTAGGACTTAATTGATTTGGGATTTGTGTTATATTTGGGAAGGATTTAATAACAGCCTTTGCCCTGAATGGCTGTTAAAAAGCAAGCATAATTCTATATTTGGGTGACTTAATAAATCTTGCCTAAACGGAAGGAAGATTAGACCAAGGCTAAAACTGTGATTGGCAAAGAAACAGTAGTTATATTAGCTAAGATGGCGGATGTTTGGTCATGTTTGTGTCTTGGACAGTGTTTATGCTTTGTCCATGTTCAGACTTCATTACAGAGTGTTCTCATTTCTGTCTTGATCCTTCACGGTCACAGAGTGGCCTTGTCTAATGTCCGTATTCTGTGGAATTATTTATGTGTAATAGGAGAGCACCACAGCTTCACTGTAAGGGCCCAGCCAGCTTGGAGCAACAACAAGACCTACCTGATAATATCAGCCTACATGTCAGATGTTACTCTACTCACTGTAACCTCTGCCTCCCAGGTTCAAGTGATTCTCCTGCCTCAGCCTCCCAAGTAGCTGGAACTACAGGCATGGGCCACCATACCTAGCTAATTTTTGTAGTTTTAGTAGAGTCGGGGTTTCCCCATGTTGGTCAATCTGGTCTCGATCTCCTGGTCTCATCTGCCTGCCTTGGCCTCCCAGAGTGCTCATTTGCTTTGTATTTTCAGATTTTCTCTCACGACCATATATGTATGTATGTATTTGGTTTGTCTGTCTGTATAGAATGGTCATCTGGCCGGGCGTGGTGGCTCATGCTTGTAATCCCAGCACTTTGGGAGGCTGAGGCAGGCGGACCACCTGAGGTCAGGAGTTCAAGGCCAGCCTGACCAACATGGAGAAACCCCATCTCTACTAAAAATACAAAATTAGCTGGGCATGGTGGCGCATGCCTATAATCCTAGCTACTCAGCAGGCTGAGGCAGGAGAATAGCTTGAACCCGGGAAGCAGAGGTTGTGGTGAGTTGAGATCATACTATTGCACTCCAACCTGGGCAACAAGAGCAAAACTCTGTCTCCAAAAAAAAAAAAAAAAATAGTCATCTGGTATAAATGGGGTGGGTAACAGAGAGGAGTCCTGCAGCTTCCAAGCACAAAGTTGTGAATATGGAAGAAGAAAAAAAAAAACAGAAAAGACATTTCAATAGAGGTCAACTTTGGCCGAGCATGGTGGTTCACACCTGTAATCCCAGCACTTTGGGATGCCAAGGTGGACGAACAGGTTCAAGCAATTCTCCTCCCTCAGCCTCCCGAGTAGCTGGGATTATAGACACGTGCCACCACACCTGGCTAATTTTTGTATTTTTAGGGAAATGAGGTTTCACCATGTTGGCCAGGCTGGTCTGGAACTCCTGACTTTGTGATCTGCCCACCTCGGCCTCTCAAAGTGTTGGGATTACAGGCGTGAGCCACCTTGCCTGTCCAAAAGCAACTTTTGTAGATTGTGGTTTAGACTGCTGCATAGTCAGTCCTCAGCCTCTGTCTGTGCCAACGGCAGAAGGGCTTTTGTTAGTTTATTCTCTTTGTCTTGAGAGTGCATTTTTGCTTCAATTCTTACTGTGTCCTGTTCTAAGACTTGGAACCTTATTGGGCAGAGCTGTCCAGGAGCAGGACCCACATGCAGCCTCCCTGTGCCCTGTCTGCCTGCGTCGGCCTGGTGCCCTCTCAAGAGGGCTATTAGCACTGCAATTTCACATCCTTATCTTAACCTCATCCTTCAGAGGTCATGAGTGTTTTTGTTTAAAAAACTTTGTTGATGGCTAAAGCAGGGCAGAGTGAGAGGAAGAGGAAGCACAATATCTAATCTCAGAGGGAAGAAGTCACAAGGTAGACTTCCTGCCCATGTATGTTGTTTGTAAGTCAACAAAGTGAGGAAAATTGGCATTTTTAATGTTTACCCTTTCTATTTCAGTTTGCTGGCTTTTGACTTTAATTTCCCAGATTGTTTTATATACAGTTTTCTCTTTCTCCTATTAACATCTGAAATATTATAAAGAGATTAGAATAAAGATGTTTAGTCCTGTTCTTAAAAGTCTGAAAAAAATTTGTGGGTCAAAGCAACTTCTTCGTATCTTTTGGGATCTAAGTTTCATAAAAGAAGAGTGAGTGGGCCAGGTACAGTGGCTCACGCCTATAATCCCAGCACTTTGGGAGGCTAAGGTGGGTGGATCATGAGGTCAGGAGTTCGAGACCAGCCTGGCCAACATGGTGAAACCCCATTTCTACTAAAAATACCAAAAAAAATTAGCCAGGCATGGTGGTGGGTACTAAGCTACTCAGGAGGCTGAGACAGGAGAATCGCTTGAACCCAGGAGGCAGAGGTTGCAGTGAGCCGAGATTGCACCATTGCACTCTAGCCTAGGCAAGAAGAGCGAAACTCCGTCTCAAAACAAAACAAAACAAGAAAGCATTAATGATTCTAAACTCTGATATGTAATTAAAAATAGATTTAAGAATAAAGTTGGTTGGGCATGGTGGCTCACGCCTGTAATCCCAGCACTTTGGGAGGCCGAGGTGGGTGGATCACCTGAGGTCAGGAGTTTGAGACCAGCTTGACCAGTATGGTGAAACCCCATCTCTACTGAAAATACCAAAATTGACCAGGCATGGTGGCGTGTGCCTATAGTCCCAGCTACTCGGAAGGCTGAGGCAGGAGGATGGTGTAAATCCAGTGAAGTGAGATCATGCCATTGCATTCCAACCTGGACACAGAGTGAGACTCCATCTCCAAAAAAAAAAAATAGATTTGTATGACCAAATGAAAATATTTGTTAAAATAAAAGTAGTAGCATGTCTTGAATTACTTTTTGAACCTGAGTATTTCATAACATATAATGCTTAATAAGAATTATAGGAAAATATCGGCCGGGCACAGTGGCTCACGCTTGTAATCCCAGCACTTTGGGAGGCCGAGGCAGGAGGATCACGAGGTCAGGAGATCGAGACCATCCTGGCAAACACGGTGAAACCCCGTCTCTACTAAAAATACAAAAAAATCAGCCGGGCGTGGTGGCAGGCGCCTGTAGTCCCAACTGCTCGGGAGGCTGAGGCAGGAGAATGGCGTGAGCCCGGGAGGCAGAGGTTGCAGTGAGCAGAGATCGCGCCACTGCACTCCAGCCTGGGCGACAGAGCGAGACTCCGTCTCAAAGAAAAAAAAAAGATTTATAGGAAAATATCAGTGTAAATAAGCCATAACTTTTTTCAAATTTTAGTAAAATGCTATAGATATATAACATAAAATTTATCATTTTCGCCATTTTTAAGTGTATATTTCTGTGGCAGTAAGTACATTCACATTGTTGTGCAACCATCACCACTATTCATCTCCAGAACTTTTTCAGCTTCCCAAACTGAAACTCCGTCCCCATTAAACATAAACTGCCCATTCCTTCTTCCTTAGCCCCTGGCAACCACCATTCTACTTTCTGTCTCTATACTTTGCCTATTACTAGGTACCTCATACAAGTAGAATCATACAATATTTGTGGGATAACTCTTTTTTTTTTCCTTTGAGACGGAGTTTTGCTCTTGATGCCCAGGCTAGAGTGCAATGGTGTGATCTTGGCTCACTGCAACCTCTGCCTCCCAGGTTCAAGTGATTCTCCTGCCTCAGCCTCCTAAATAGCTGGGGTTATAGGCACCTGCCACCACACCTGTTTTTTTTTGTTTTTGTTTTTGTTTTTTGAGACAATGTCTCACTCTTGTTCCGTAGGCTGGAGTGCAGTGGTGTGATCTCGGCTCACTGCAACCTCTGCCTCCTGGGTTCAAGCAATTCTCCTGCCTCAGTGTCCTGAGTAGCTGGGATTATGGGCACCTGCCACCACACCCGGCTAAGTTTTGTATTTTAGTAGAGATGGTGTTTCACCATGTTGGCTAGGCTAGTCTCAAACTCCTGAACTCAGGTGATCCGCCTGCCTTGACCTCCCAAAGTGCTGGGATTACAGGCATGAGCCACCGCACCCAGCCTACACCAGTATTTTTAGTAGACACAGGGTTTCACCATGTTGCCTAGGCTGGTCTCGAACTCTTGACCTCAGGTGATCTGCCCGCCTTGGCCTCCCAGAGTGCTGGGATTACAGGCATGAGTCACCACGCCTGGCCTATAATTTCCTTAAGAGACTGTTTTCCTTCTTTTTCTAATAATTCCTTTAGCTTAGCTTTCTGTAGTTACCAAATTATTTGAGATTTCCATTAAGGCCTTTATTAAAAAATAATATAGTATTATTGTAATATAACATTATTAAGAGAAAATGGCATAAAGAAAAAACAAATTAGTTTAAGCTTCTAAATACTTGATATCCTAGTACCATTTCAATAAATGGTTTTCTGAAATACTCATATTTTGTTTTATAAGCTCTTTATTATGCCATTTAAAATTCTTCTCGCCGGGCGTGGTGGCTCACGCCTGTAATCCCAGCACTTTGGGAGGCCGAGGTGGGCGGATCACAAGGTCAGGAGATCAAGACCATCCTGGCTAACACGGTGAAACCCCTTCTCTACTAAAAAATACAAACAGTTAACCGGGCATGGTGACGGGCGCCTGTTGTCCCAGCTACTCGGGAGGCTGAGGCAGGAGAATGGCGTGAACCCGGGAGGTGGAGCTCGCAGTGAGCTGATATCACACCACTGCACTCCAGCCTGGGCGACGAGCAAGACTCCATCTCAAAAAAAATAATAATAAAATAAAATAAAATTCTTCTCATTTGCTCTCACTTGAGAATAAATAGAATTCATTTTAGTTCTTACTATAAGTCGGAAAGATTACCATATTTCAATGAAAGAATAGTTAGATTTCAATGATCCAAAGATTCCTTAGCCCTTATTTCTACTAATTAGAAAGTAATGTTGCTATAGAAACTTTTGGAGGTATCCTAGGTAGAGTACACCTCATGCCCTCAAAAAAAGGAGAGTTTGGCTGAGCGTGGTGGCTCGTGCCTGTAATCCCAGCACTTTGGAAGGCCGAGGTGGGTGGGTCACAAGATCAGAGACCAGCCTGGCCAACATGGTGAAACCCATCTCTACTAAACATACAAAAAATTAGCTGGGCATGGTAGTGCACATCTGTAATCCCAGCTACTTGGTAGGCTGAGGGAGAAGAATCTCTTGAACCCGGGAGGGGGAGCTTGCAGTGAGCCGAGATCACTCCATCGCACTTTAGCCTGGGCCACAGGGTGAGACTCTGTCTCAAAAAAAAAAAAAAAAAAAAAGGCCGGGCGCGGTGGCTCAAGCCTGTAATCCCAGCACTTTGGGAGGCCGAGACGGGCGGATCACAAGGTCAGGAGATCGAGACCATCCTGGCTAACACGGTGAAACCCCGTCTCTACTAAAAATACAAAAAACTAGCCAGGCGAGGTGGCGGGCACCTGTAGTCCCAGCTGCTCGGGAGGCTGAGGCGGGAGAATGACATGAACCCGGGAGGCGGAGCTTGCAGTGAGCTGAGATCCAGCCACTGCACTCCAGCCTGGGCGACAGAGCGAGACTCCGTCTCAAAAAAAAAAAAAGGAGGACAGTTTGTTACTTTCTTTCGAGGGTATTTGAAATTATTTTTCTAAAGGTTTAATCTTCTAAGAATTAGGAAACTTCTGAGAGTATCTAAATGTATAACAATGAATTCATTTTCTTAAGCTCATACCCCACCTCATTTATTTATTGTGTTCCTTTATATACTGAGCTTTCTTTCACAAAAGATTTTTCTTAAACAAAGGGTATGCTAAGAATAGAAAGCTGACAATTGCTCCCACTATGCAAATGTGAGAAAAATTCCTCCTCTGCTGGGCACTGTGGCTCACACCTGTAATCCCAGCACTTTGGGAAGCTGAGGCAGGTGGATCACGAGGCAGGCAGATCACGAGGTCAGGAGTTTCAGACCAGCCTGACCAATATGGTGAAACCCCATCTCTACTAAAATACAAAAATTATCCAGTGTGGTGGCGCATGCCTGTAATCTCAGCTACTCAGGGGGCTGAGGCAGGAGAATCACTTGAACCTGGGAGGCGGAGGTTGCAGTGAACCGAGATTGCACCACTGCACTCCAGCCTGGCAACAGAGCGAGACACAAAAAAGAAAAATTCCTCTGGGTCCTCACAAAGAGAACACTAAGATGTGATGCACAATGTCTTTAATAATATTTCTGACATAAACACAATAAGCCTCTTGGGACTGAGGCTTGTCGTTTTCTTAATATAAACTGAGGGTATTACTCAAAGCCAGTTCATTAAACACAATTTGATGAAGGTCCAAGAAATGCACTCTGAGAGTGCACAGGACCTTGTGGAGGTCCGGCTTAATCCAAGGGTAGAATTTAGATATTGAGAAGTATAAAATAATTGTCTTCCTATAATTGAGCTTTTGATTAAAACAGGACACTAGATAGTTTGAGATTAGATTGTCTAACAGCACGTGGAGTGTCCTTAGGGAAGATCCGTACAGCTAATGTGACAGTGTGACAGTTGAGGTAAGTTGACAGATTCTTAAAATCACAGAAAGCACCTAATAAGGGCTCCTACCTAATGTGGCAGCGCACCACCATAGCAAGAAAGTCTATGCTAGTCTTCATTTTAAGAAATCACTATTATATGTTCACTGATGCCCCCCTTCCCTCTCAAATATAGCACAAAATTGTATATACTCATCTGGAGATAAGATACTGGTTTCTTATTATCAAAAATATTAAATAAATAATAAAGTTAACAAACTTCCATAAAGGCCATTCAGTTGCAAATCTGAACTTTAAAACTCAGGTTTTCCAATTCCTCGTCCAGTGTTATTTCCACTTTTTAGCTCTTTTTACTGAAGTGTGATACACCTACAGAAAAGTGGTAAATGTAAAGTAGATTTAGAGAGTCAAGAAAAAAAATTAAAAAGTCGTAAATGTCCAGCTCCATGAATTGTTACAAACGAAGTCTCTAGATCAAGAAAGAGAACACTCCAAGTCTAATTCATAGAATTATGAAGTAGAATGGTGACTGCCAGGGATTGGGAGGCGGGGGCAGGAGGAATGAGGAGTTACTGTTTAATGGATGCATTGTTTTCTTTTGGGAAGATAGAAAAGTTCTGGAGCTGGATAGGGATGATACAACAATGCGGATGGACTTAATGCCACTGACCTGTACACTGAAAAATGGTTGAAATGGTCAGTTTTTTGTATGTTTTGCCACAATAAAATAGAACATTCCCACACCTACAAAAGCTGCCCTTCTGCTTCCAGTCACTACCCACTCCTACCTGCCCCCAGGATTGACCACTATCCTGACTCAGTTGAAAATTGTTCACACTAAAAGATGCTTAGCAATCCTACATTCTGACCCTTTAGTTTTACTACTCAGAGGAAAAAGCACAAGGCTGTTTGCCTAAGATCATAGTTTGGGTCCCAGGTCAAAATGGATTGAATGGGAAATTAACTGTTTCTTGAACCTGTGGTAGATAACATGTCCATTTTATTTAGTGATAGCAACTAACAGATGTATAATTTATGCAGTTCTTGAATATGCCCTGCAGGGATGCAGTAAGAGGCTGGTATGTGAGTGTGGGCAGAGCAACAGGTAACTAGTGCACAAGGCCGGCAACTCCAGTCCTCTCAGCCAGGTCACCGAACCCTGTGCCTGGAGCACTTTGCCAGGCTGACGCTTTACACTAAGAAAAGCTTACTGGGCAGGTGCTGTGGCCCACACCTGTAATCCCAGCACTTTGGGAGGCCAAGGTGGGCAGATCACTTGAGCTGAGGAGTTTGAGATCAGTCTGGGCAACATCGTGAAACCCCATCTCTACAAAAAATACAAAAATTAGCCAGGTGTGGTAGTGGGTGCCTGTAGTCCCAGCTACCCAAGAGGCTGAGGTGGGAGGATCGCTTGAGCCCAGGAGGTGGAGGTTGCAGTAAGCCAGGATTGCGCCACTGCACTTCAACCTGGGTGACAGAGCCAGACTCTATCTCAAAGAAAAAAAAAGAGAAAAGCTTAATGGCTTGTGTTTATTCACTTTTGTGTGTGTTTCTTCTTTTCTTTTTTTTTTTTGTTTTGAGACCAAGTCTCCATCACCCAGGCTGGAGTGCAGTGGTACGATCTCAGCTCACGGCAGCCTCCACCTCCCGGGTTCCAGTGATTCTCCTGTCTCAGCCTTCTGAGTAGCTGTGATTACAGGCACACGCCACCATGCCCAGCTAATTTTTGTTTTAGTAGAGACAGGGTTTCACCACGTTGGCCAGGCTGGTCTCAAACTCCTGACCTCAGGTGATTCGCCCTCCTCGGCCTCTCAAAGTGCTGGGATTACAGGTGCGAGCTGCCGCGCCCGGCAATGTTTCTTCTTAAAATAGTTATTTAATAATATAATATTTGCTACACAGGAAAGAACATATGCAATGTATATGTAAGTTATGAATCAGAATAATAAGCAAATACTCATAAGCTTACCATCTAACTGTCACACATTTTAAATAATTAAAAACTGTTTTGATTGGGTGCAGTGGCTTATGTCTGTAATCCCAGCATTTTGGGAGGCTGGGGCAGGAGAATTGCTTGAGGCCAGGAGTTTGAGACAAGCCTAGGCAACATAGCAAGACCCCATCTCCAAAAAAAAGCAGACCTGGTAGCTCACACCGGTAATCCCAGCACTTCAGGAGGCTGAGGTGAGCAGATCACCTGAGGCTAGGAGTTTGAGACCAGCCTGGCCAAACCCCGTTTCTACTAAAAATACAAAAAATTAGCCAGGCATGGTGGCATGCGCCTGTAGTCCTAGCTACTCAGGAGTGCAGTGGTGCGATCTTGGCTCAGGCCTAGCCAGGCATGGTGGCATGTAGTTCCAGCTCCTCCAGAGGCTAAGGTAGAAGGATCTCTTGTGCCCAGGAGGTCAAGTCTGTTGTGGTTGTTCCACTGCACTCCTGCCTGGGCGACAGAGCAAGACCCTGGGGGAAAGACAAAGCTCGTTTTGTTTGCCTCTGCAGTTTGTCACTAAAAATATTATTAAACATAATGTATGCAAGCAAGGTACTGGGTTAAGTGTTAAAACTCTGGGTTGGTTTGTTTTCTCTACATCCAGTCTCATGAGAAATTCTGAGTTCTAAGTTGCAACATACTTGTCATTGCTAATGTCTCTTGAAATGAGCTGAAGGGGAATTGGCACCAAAATCAGGATTGAGTGTTAGATAAATGATTAAGAAAGAATATACTGAGCTTAGAGGACTTTGTGCTTTTATTATAGAGCAAATACTGCTCCTTCTCTCCTGGCCAGGTTCAGTATTATTTCTCCCGTCCTAGCCAGCCTCACACCAACACTAAGCATTGCTTAAGTATTTGCCATATTTAAGCTGGAAAGGAAATGTGTTTCTTCACCTTGGGAAAGATCGAGGTGCTGGCTTTCATTCTTGTTGATGTTTAGTATTTGCTGCAACTGTACACAAATTCCTCAAACTTCAGGAGCATAAATTGTTTGCCTTTAGCTTTCTCAAGTTTGGAATCTGCTTCTTAGCCTCATTTCTCAACATTGAAATTTGTATAAATCTTAACAGCACTGGTCTGGAAGTCAGTTATACTCATTTAGTCAAACAGCCGTTATTAAGAAGCTATTATGTAGATGAATATGGTCTTTATCTTTATTTTGAGACTCAGTCTCACTCTGTCGCCCAGGCTGGAGTGCAGTGGCGTGATCTCTGCTCACTATAACCTCCACCTCCAGGGCTTAAGCAGTTCTCATGCCTCAGCCTCCTGAGTAGCTGGGACTACAGGTGTGTACCATAACGCCCGGCTAATTTTTTTTTTTTTTTTTTGAGACGGAGTCTCGCTCTGTCGCCCAGGCTGGAGTGCAGTGGCCGGATCTCAGCAAAGCTCCGCCTCCCGGGTTCACGCCATTCTCCTGCCTCAGCCTCCTGAGTAGCTGGGACTACAGGCGCCCGCCACCTTGCCCGGCTAGTTTTTTGTATTTTTTTTTAGTAGAGACGGGGTTTCACCGTGTTAGCGAGGATGGTCTCGATCTCCTGACCTCGTGATCCGCCCATCTCGGCCTCCCAAAGTGCTGGGATTACAAGCATGAGCCACCACGCCTGGCATGGTCTTTAAAACTTCAATGAAAAATCATTTTTCTCTCTTACTTAGAATGGTACCAAACCACCACTGGATGCAGATGTAAATTTGGAAGCAATTGCTGGTGACCTTCGCTGTGATTGCTATACGTAAGTGTTTAAATCTTAAGTCAATTCACTCTCTGGGGTTCAATTTCCTCATCTATAAAATGAGGTGTGATGATGCTCACCTCAGCAGATTGTTGGGAGGATTAAATGAGGTATCCCATGAAGTATATAAAGTGTCTGGCATCTCCCTTCTTAGAGAAGAGACTGCACATTTGGAGGCTCTGAAGGAATTCCCGGGAACAGGGGAGTCCTTTCATATGTTGACTCTTGGTACTTAACCTACCCTAACCAGCATTGCTGTCCTTTACAAATCGTACTGGTGCGTCAGCATTTAAAAGAGACTAATCTACAATTGCCACATTTTCCAGCCCTCAGGATGCATTTTCACTGCACACCTTTTTACCTCCACATAGCCTGTAGTAACATCAGGAAATCTGACATTTCTGCCTTCTTCCTTCCTATGTTTGTGGTTGTTACAGTTGTTAGTTTTTCTTCATGTGTTTTGAAGTAAATTTGTTTGTTAATTTTCCCAACTTGGGTACACAGAGTTTAACTAACAGAGACACTACCCCCTATGGCTTTTTGTTTTGTTTCTTTCTTTTTTTTTTTTCCAGACAGGGTTTCCCTCTTTCACCCAGGCTGGAGTACAGTGGCATGATCATGGCTCACTGTAGCCTTTACTTCCTTTACTTCCTTGGTTTTTTTTTTTTTTGAGACGGAGTCTCGCTCTGTCGCCCAGGCTGGAGTGCAGTGGCCAGATCTCAGCTCACTGCAAGCTCCACCTCCCGGGTTCACGCCATTCTCCGGCCTCAGCCTCCCAAGTAGCTGGGACTACAGGCGCCCACCACCTTGCCCGGCTAGTTTTTTGTACTTTTTAGTAGAGACGGGGTTTCACCGTATTAACCAGGATGGTCTCGATCTCCTGACCTCGTGATCCGCCCGTCTCGGCCTCCCAAAGTGCTGGGATTACAGGCTTGAGCCACCGCGCCCGGCCCCTTTACTTCCTTTGTTGAGAAACAATCCTCTGACCTCAGCCTCCCGGATAGCTGGGACTACAGGTGCACGCCACCATGCCCAGCTAATTTTTTAAAAAAATTTTTGTAGTTATGGGGTCTTGCCATATTGCCCAGGCTTGTCATGAACTCTGAGCTTAAGTAGTCCCTCACGCCTCAGCCTCCCAAACTGCTGGGATCACAGGTGTGAGCCACCATGCCCGGCCCTTTTTTCCCCTATTATGTCCTTCTAATGTAGCAGTGATTCTCAATGAAGAGAAATTCATCACCCTTCATCAGGAGGGGTGGTGAGATACAGATGTAAATGCCCCTACCTTCCGTTAAATAGGATGTGCCTCACCCCCTAGTTGGGAATCAAATCCATACCAGTCTTTATTTAAATGATGTGGCCAGGCACGGTGACTCAACGCCTGTAATCCAAGCACTTTGGGAGGCCGAGGTGGGTAGATCACGTGAGTTCAGGAATTGGAGACAAGCCTGGCCAACATGGTGAAACCTTGTCTCCACTAAAAATACAAAAATTAGCCGGGCATGGTAGCGCATGCCTGTAATCCCAGCTACTATGGAGGCCAAGACAGGAGAATTGCTTGAACCCAGGGGGTGGAGGTTGCAGTGAGCTGAGATCGTGTCAGTGCACTCCAGCCTGGGCAACAGAGCAAGACTCCATCTCAAAAATAAATAAATAAATAAAATTAAAAATAACGAAATGACCTTACTGCTTAGGGGACTACTTCTTGAGTAGTTTACTGCTTTAAGGGTGGGAGCAGTGGCTCACAGCTGTAATCCTAGCCCTTTGGGAGGCCAAGGCGGGCAGACTGTTTGAGGCCAGAAGTTCGAGACCAGCCTGGGCAACATAGTAAGACCCCGTCTCTACAAAAAATAATAATAATAACAGCTTTAAGTGCTCAAATCTGAAAAGATTTTCAGTAACAGAGGTGGTTTTGGTGGTAGAACTTGCCCTGGTCTAAATCTTTTGGATATACCAAATAGGCTGTCAGTCTGTGAAGGGGTTAGGGCTAAAGTTGAATGGTGTACATTTTGGATTTTCTTGCCACTATAATCACAGTTTGAGAGATACTACACCACTACAGTCTTTAGCTGTTAGTTTGCGTTAGTTAATGATGTCTCCACCAATGTTAGATTTCATACTGGGGGAAGGAATGAATACCCCAGCGGGCATGTGATTATTAAATAATGTTATAACCCTAACATTTAGCCAACAAAACACCAGATTCAGTTAAAAATTTAAGCTCTTGAGATCCGGCCACTGCACTCCAGCCTGGGCGGCAAAGCGAGACTCCGTCTCAAAAAAAAAATAAAAATAAAAATAAAAATTTAAGCTCTGTGGGTCTTTACTTTTATATAGTATGTGTCTGAGGCAAGAGAATCACTCAAACCCGGGACACGGAGGTTGCATTGAGCCAAGATTGTGCCACTGCACTCCAGCCTAGGTAACAGAGCGAGACTCCATCTCAAAAAAAAAAAAAAAAAATTTATATAGTATGGGGATTATCAACATTATATAATAAGTTTGATGTCCAGAGATGAGGTTTTTTTAAAAAAATTCATTTTTTGTTTTCATCTTTTCTTTCCAAGACTTCTGAATAATAGAAGTGAGGTTTTTATCCCCAAATTCAAACTCTTTCTCAAAGAATCTCTAAGAATCCTGTTTCAGCTGTAAAGTAGTGAAACTCCAGTCAGCATGAGTGTCTTTCATTTAACTCAGAACTGTGCTGACTCAGCATATTATTACATGAAATAATTAAATAAGTGAAGGCCTGTTTGTATTTGTCATATTTTAAGTAACTTATGATGTGTTCATTCAGTTTTAACTTGAGTCAGCTGCATTAAAGACTTTCCAGGGTTTGTATTTTTCCCTTCTGAACTTGGAGCCGTAAGTGACTTTTTTGGGGTTTTTTTGAGACAGGGTCTCACTCTGTCACCCAGGCTCACTATAGCCTATGCCTCCCAGGCTCAAGCAATTCTGCCATCTCCACCTCCCAAAGTGCTGGAATTACAGGCAGGACCGACTGCGCTCAGCCCATAAATGACTTTTTAATAAGCTTACTTTAGACCTTATGTAATACATGAATATGCTAGTCAGCACTTTAGCCTTTTATGCATTGTATTGTTTCCTCCATCATTTCCTTTCCTCTTGAGTTTAGTTTTTTGTTTTTGTTTTTGTTTTTTAATTGGGACAGAGTCTCACTCTGTCGCCCAGGCTGCAGTGCAGTGGTGCGATCTTGGCTCACTGCAACCTCCACCTCTCGGGCTCAAGTGATTCTCCCACCTAAGTGGCGTGAGCCACTGCACCTGGCCTAGAAATATCTTACGTAAAAGCTAAGAACAGGCTGGACGCGGTGGTTCACGCCTGTAATCCCAGCACTTTGGGAGGCTGAGGCGGGCAGATCACGAGGTCAGGAGATCGAGACCATCCTGGGTAACACGGTGAAACCCTGTCTCTACTAAAACTACAAAAAGTTAGCCAGGCGTGGTGGCGGGCGCCTGTAGTCCCAGCTACTCGGGAGGCTGAAGCAGGAGAATGGCATGAACCCGGAAGGCGGTGCTTGCAGGGAGCCGAGATCACGCCACCGCACTCCAGCCTGGGCTGCAGAGCGAGACTCCGTCTCCCCCCCCCAAAAAAAAGGCGGGCCGGGCGCGGTGGCTCAAGCCCGTAATCCCAGCACTTTGGGAGGCCGAGACGGGCGGATCACGAGGTCAGGAGATCGAGACTAGCCTGGCTAACACGGTGAAACCCCGTCTCTACTAAAAAAATACAAAAAACTAGCCGGGCGAGGTGGCGGGCGCCTGTAGTCCCAGCTACTCGGGAGGCTGAGGCAGGAGAATGGCGTAGACCCGGGAGGCGGAGCTTGCAGTGAGCTGAGATCCGGCCACTGCACTCCAGCCTGGGCGACAGAGCGAGACTCCGTCTCAAAAAAAAAAAAAAAAAAGCTAAGAGCTCTTTCCTACTGATTCATAATCAATTTATTTCTCATCTTTATTGGTCGCTTTCTTTCCTCATTATTTAATATATGACTTATATGGGTTTTTTCTGGGATTTTGCAGTATCTAGGAATATAAATCACTATTATTTTATTGTAGGGGCGCAGATCTCTCTGCTTTGGTAAGAGAAGCTTCTATCTGTGCCCTGAGACAGGAAATGGCAAGACAGAAGAGTGGAAATGAAAAAGGTACGATTCTCTCCAGAATCTCTCAATTCTGATTATGATACTGTTGCCCTGGAAAATGACCATTTTCTAGTGTCTATTATCTATGATACTAAAGCTAACGTTTTTCTAATGAGACTGTTAGAATCTGTTCTAAAATATTAGGTAACCTCTGTTGCTGACAATTATAATAATAGCAAAGTTATTTAGTACTGCTCTAATAAAGAGTACTGTCCCTATAGGCAAATGGATCTATTCACTGTCTTCATCATGAGTTTGGGCTGCTTATCAATTCTGGAAAACCTTATTCTTTTGCTAAGGTGATATCTACTTACCTGTTAAAATGCGGCCTAAATTGGAGATCTTAGAAAATACAGAAGATAAGTGAAATTTGGAATAACTTTCCATATATTGAGACTTTCCTTTCAAAATACAAACTCTGTGTATTGTATTATGTGATGCTTTGGGGTCATCTCAACAGCTTTGCACCATCCTTCACATTTGACAGTGTCTTTAATTTTGCTATTTGAGTGCATATGCGGAAAAAAAATTGTCTGCTGGGTGTGGTGACTCACATCTGTAATCCCAGCACTTTGGGAAGCTGAGGCAGGAGGATTGCTTGAGCCCAGGAGTTTGAGAGCAGCCTGCATGAAAAACCAAGACGCCATCTCTATAAAAAATTTAAAAAATTAAACTGGCATGGTGGTACATGCCTATAGTCCTAACTACTTGGGAGAGTGAGGCCCAGGAGTTTGAGGCTGCAATGAGCTATGATTGCACCACTGCACTCCAGCCTGAGTGACAGAGCAAAACCCTGTCTCTTTTTTTTTTTTTTCCAGACATGGAGTCTTGCTCTGTCGCCCAGGCTGGAGTGCAGTGCCACGATCTGGCTCACTGCAACCTCCACCTCCTGGTTCAAGCGATTCTCCTGCCTCAGTCTCTCGAGTAACTGGGATTGCAGGCGTGTGCCACCACACCCAGTTAATTTTTTTTTATATTTTTAGTAGAAACGGGGTTTCACCATATTGGTCAGGCTGGTCTCAAACTCATCTCATGATCCACCCACCTCGGCCTCCCAAAGTGCTGGGATTATAAGCCTGAGCCACCACGCCCGACCTAAAACTCCCTTCTAATCCAGTGCTGAGATATTTTATATATAAAATATTCTATGATATTATGGTTCCATAAGATCTCATTGTGTGTTGCATACTCTTAAATATTAATACTATGGAATCCTACATTCTATTCCCAGTTAAATTTATTTGAATTATCTGAGTAATTCTGGTTCTTCTTCATAAACATCACCATTAAGTTAAACAATGCAAAGAGGCCTACAAAACGTACCAACTTATGAGTGGCAGGTCTCTTTGGGTGGTTTTGGATTAAAATCTGATGAGCAGAATATATCTGGCTAGAATACTGTTCTGAAAAAAATAGAGCCCATCTCAACACTGATCTCTTTAGTGGACCCCTTGAAAGCTTCGAAGTCTTTCTTTTTTTTTTATTTTTTTTTGAGACGGAGTCTCGCTCTGTCGCCCAAGCTGGAGTGCAGTGGCCGGATCTCAGCTCACTGCAAGCTCCGCCTCCCAGGTTCACGCCATTCTCCTGCCTCAGCCTCCCAAGTAGCTGGGACTACAGGCGCCCACCACCTCGCCTGGCTAGTTTTTTGTATTTTCTTTTTTAGTAGAGATGGGGGTTTCACTGGGTTAGCCAGGATGGTCTCGATCTCCTGACCTCGTGATCCGCCCGTCTCGGCCTCCCAAAGTGCTGGGATTACAGGCTTGAGCCACCGCGCCCGGCCAACTTCGAAGTCTTTCAGAGGAAGTTAAGTTCTAAGTCGGTTAGCATACCATACTGAGATGTGTATATTTGTGCATTTGCTCCATAGGTGAACTCAAGATTAGTCATAAGCATTTTGAAGAAGCTTTCAAGAAAGTAAGATCATCTATATCAAAAAAGGTAAGCAATGCTGTTAAATGTATAAAAGAAACTAGAATTTTAGACCAGTAGATATGACCTCATGAATTAAACTCTTTTACAGATTGTTTTGTATACTACTTCTACTTCCTAAAAAAAGAAATTACATGGTTCATTTTGATCTGAAAACAAGCAAAATAATTGCCTTTGTGAGAATGTTCTTGAGAGATTTTAATTTTATATGTTTCTTAGGGACTGGAGCACAGTTTTCCTAACTAGATTCTCTAACAACTATTTATTCAGAGAGAGAATGACCTCTTATGCCTCCACAATCTCAGAATTTTTAATCATCTAATTCAAGTATCATTTGACCTACTCTACCCTTTTTGACAAATGGCTTTGTATTTCTTGGAGCTAGACTGTACCCAAACTAAGCCACAGGGACTTACCCATACATTTCAGGGAAATAAAAACATCTTCACCATAGGTGGGAGAAGGGTTAAAAAAAATCACTCTGGAGCTGGGCACAGTGGCCCATGCTTGTTATCTCAGCTACTCAGGAGGCAGAGGTGGGAGAATGGCTGGAGCCTAGGAGTTCAAGATCAGCCTGGGAAACATGGTGAGACCCTGTCTCTACAAAAAAAATTAAAACTTAGCCAGACATGGTGGCATGCCCCTATAGTCCCAGCTACTTAGGAGGTTGAGGCAGAAGGATTACTTGAGCCCAGGAGGTTGAGGCTACATTGAGCCACGATCACACCATTGTACTCCAGCCTCAGTTACAGAACAAAGCCTTGTCTCAAAAACAAACAAATAAACACAGAAGAAAAACACACTTCAAGTATTTCTTTGGGATAAATACACAGGAGTGGAATTGCCACCCAATATTTAAAATGTTAATTTGCCAGGCATGGTGGCTCACACCTGTAATCCTGGCACTTTGGGAGGCTGATGTGGGCAGATCACGAAGTCAGGAGTTCGAGACCAACCTGGCCAATATAGTGAAATCCCATCTCTACTAAAAATACAAAAATTAGCTGGGTGTGGTGGTGCACACCTGTAGTCCTAGCTACTTGGGAGGCTGAGGCAGAAGAATCACTTGAACCTGGGAGGCAGAGGTTGCAATGAGCCAAGATCGTACCACTGCATGCCAGCCTAGGCGACAGATCAAGACTCAGTCTCAAAAAAAAAAAAAAAAAAATTTAATTTGACCACAGTGAGATTCTACTACACACCTACCACAATGACTAAAATTTAAAAGACTGGCAACACTAAATAGTGGCAAGGATATGAAACAGCTGGAACTTTTTTTTTTTGTTTTTGAGACAAGAGTTTTGCTCTTGTTGCCCAGGCTGGAGTGCAATGGCATGATCGCAACTCACCACAACCTCCGCCTCCTGGGTTCAAGCTATTCTCCTGCCTCAGCCTCCTGAGTAGCTGGGATTACAGGCATGCGCCACCATGCCCGGCTGATTTTTTGTATTTTTAGTAGAGAAAGGGTTTCTTCATGTTGTTCAGGCCGGTCTCCAACTCCCAACCTCAGGTGATTCACCTGCCTCAGCCTCCCAAAGTACTGGGTTACAGGTGTGAGCCACCAAGCCTGGCCTGGAACTCTTACACATTGTTGCTGAAAATGTAGATAAACCACACTGGAAAACATTCTGGCAATTTCTTTTTTTTTTTTTTTTTTTGAGACGGTGTCTCGCTCTGTCGCCCAGGCTGGAGTGCAGTGGTGCGATCTCTGCTCACTGCCAGCTCTGCCTCCCAGGTTCACACCACTCTCCTGCCTCAGCCTCCTGAGTAGCTGGGACTACAGACGCCCGCCACCATGCCTGGCTAATTTTTTTGTATTTTTAGTAGAGACGGGGTTTCACCGTGTTAGCCAGGATGGTCTCAATCTCCTGACCTCATGATCCGCCCATCTCGGCCTCCAAAAGTGCAGGGATTACAGGCCTGAGCCACCGCGCCCGGCCCATTCTGGCAATTTCTTATGAACAGTAATATAGTGTAAGAAGCTTCTACTTTCCCGGCCTGGCACAGTGGCTCATGTTGCAGCACACCAACATTTTACATGTATATATATGTAACAAACCTGCATGTTGTGCACATGTACCCTAGAACTTAAAGTATAAAAAAAAAAAAGAAAAGAAACCCCATCTCTACTAAAATACAAAAACTTTGCCAGGCATGGTGGTGCACACCTGTAGTCCCAGCTACTCAGGAGACTGAGGCAGTGGAATCCCTTGAACCTGGGAGGCAGAGATTGCAGTGAGCCGAGATTGCGCCACTGCACTCCAGCCTGGACAACAGAGACTCTGTCTCAAAGAAAAAGAGAAGCTTCTGCTTTTGCCTCCTTTCCATCTGGATTCAGTGTAGTTTAGAATTGTGCTTTCTTCACTAATTAGATAGACATAAGAATCTTTTGACCTGATATTTTAGGAAAACTTCAGTCAACAATTGTGAGAGTCATGGGAGTCCCCTGTGGAAAGAAGCATGTATAGGACTTAGATTAGGATTTAGATGCAGGAAAGTAAAATGTCACCTCTCTTTAATAGTAAATTAGTCAGCAAGAGCTACTATGACAAAGTACCACAGACTGGGTGGCTTAAAAAATGGAAAATTTATTTTCTCACAGTTCTGGAGAGTATTGGGCAGGGTTGGTTCTTCTGGAGCCTTTGTCCTCACTGACGGCTGTCTCCTCCCAGCGTGTGCACGTGCTCTTCCCTCTGTGCACATGCTCTTCCCTCCTGTGCCCTAATCCCCTCTTTTTGTAAGGACACCAGTCATATTGGATAAGAGTCCACCTGTATGACCTCATTTTAATCCAGTCTCCTCTACCAAGACCCTCTCTCTCCAGTTAGAATCACATTCTGAGGTCCTGCGGTGAGGACTGCAGCATGTGAATTTTGGGGGGCACCATTCAGCCCATAGCAAGCAGTGATGGGCTCTGTATTCTGTGTTCTCCCTCCTTACAGGATCAAATCATGTATGAACGTTTGCAGGAGTCCCTCAGCCGGTGACGTCTCCAGCAGCTGGCTTAGAGGAGCCCATCAAGCTGGCAGAGAATCCCCCACACGCTCTGAAGGACCTGCTTTCAGCTGGACACAGGTGCGGCCTCATGTAAATGCTTTATTTTCAAGTGAATGAGGCCAAGCTGAAGCTGAAGAATCTTCCCATCTGGCCAGCCTTGTGTGAAAATGCCTTCTTCCTCTTTAAGAAAAGGAAAATTTTTAAACTGCTGAAATAAAATGACTGTTACATTTTTCAAATAAAACTTTTACTTTGAACTATTTTGACTATACAGAAAAGGTACACAGAACTCCTTCCCCGCCCTCCGCAACCATCTCCTACATAACCCTTCATCAAAGTCAGGAAATTAATACATGGAAACATCGCTGCCATCTCCATTCAGTCCTTCTCCATTCAAGTTTCTCTAGTTGTCCTGATAATGGCCTTTAAAACAGGTCCCTATCCCCAGGTTGGAGACCGGTACCTATCTGTCTCCTGTTAGGAACCAGGACGTACAGTGGGAGGTTAGTGGTGGGCAAGCGAGCATTACTGCCTTAGCTCCACCTCCTGGTAGATCAGCGGCAGCATTAGACTTTCATAGAAGCCTGAACCCTATTGTGAACTGTGCACTTGAGGGACCTAGGCTGTACGCTCCTTATGGAATCTTATGCCTGATGATCTGAGGTGGAACAGTTTCTTTCTGAAACCACCTCCCCCAGCCCCATCTGAGGGAAAATTATCTTCCATGAAACCAGTGCCTGGTGCCAAAAAGGTTGGGGACCGCTGCTTTAAAAGGAGGCCACTGCAGTTAGTTGCTACGTTCTTTAATCTCTTTTTTTTTTTTTTTTTTTTGAGACAGAGTCTCGCTCTGCTGCCCAGGCTGGAGTGCAGTGGCCGGATCTCAGCTCACTGCAAGCTCCGCCTCCCGGGTTCACGCCATTCTCCTGCCTCAGCCTCCCGAGTAGCTGGGACTACAGGCGCCCGCCACCTCGCCGGGCTAGTTTTCTGTATTTTTTAGTAGAGACGGGGTTTCACGGTATCAGCCAGGATGGTCTCGATCTCCTGACCTCGTGATCCACCCGTCTCGGCCTCCCAAAGTGCTGGGATTACAGGCTTGAGCCACCGCGCCTGGCGAATCTCTTTTAAGTGTGGAACAGTTCTTCAGGTTTGACTTTTGACACTTGTGAAGGTTTCAGGCCAGTTACTTTGTCAAATGCCTTCAGTGAGAATGTGTCTGATGTTTTCCTTGTGATTACACTCAAGTTATGCATCTTTGGCAGATTACAAAGTGACACTGTGCACTCCTCATGTGGCATGCGATTTCAGTTTGTCGTTACTCATGATGTTCACTGTGATCACTTAAGGTAGTTCTACCAGGCTTCTCACACTATAAAGTTACTCCTCACTCTTTTTTTTCACTTTGTAATGTATGTGTATTTTATGGGAAGTTACTTTGAAACTCTATATAGTCCATTCCTCATCAAACTCAAGTATTACTATTTTTTAATATATTATCTTTTATTATCATTATGATATTCAAACTATCCCAGATTTGACTCTCCTTTGCCCTCTATATATGTCTGATGAGTCCCTAGGCAATACTTTGTAAAGGGCTTGATTTTTGCTGTGTTTAATCTCAACTTGTCATTTACGGTGTTGCTCACAATATATCCTGAAGCTATATATAGATGGGTCTGGTTACCTACTTTTCTTTCTTCTTAAATTTTTACTTCACTTCATTCTACAGAAATTTTTAGGCTGCTTTTAAGAATGTGGGCCAGGCACAGTGGCACATGCCTGTAATCCTAGCATTTTCGGGAGGCCTAAGTGGGAGGATCACTTGAGTTCAGGAGTTTGAGACCAGCCTGGGCAACATAGTAAGACCCCCATCTCTACAAAAAAAAAAAAAAATTTTTTTTACAAGGCCAGGCACGGTGGCTTATGCCTGTAATCCCAGCACTAGGCCAAGGCAGGCAGATCGCCTGAGGTCAGAGTTCTTGACCAACCTGGCCAACTTGGTGAAACCCCATCTCTACTAAAAATATGAAATTTAGCCGGGTTTGGTGGCAGGCACCTGTAATCACAGCTACTCAGGAAGCTGAGGCAGGAGAATCGCATGAACCTAGGAGGCAGAGGTTGCAGTGAGCCAAGATGGCACCATTGCACTCTAGCCTGGGCAACAGAGCGAGACTTGGTCTCAAAAAAAAGGAAAAAAAAAAGTTTACAAAAATGTGATGAAAAAATGTTACTAAACGCAAATCAGAGTTGCAAAGGTCAATAAAACACAGTCCTTTTTTTTTTTGAGGCAGAGTCTAGCTCTGTAGCCCGGGCTGGAGTACAGTGGCGCAATCTCAGCTCACTGCAAGCTCTACCTCCCAGGTTCAGGCCATTCTCCTGCCTCAGCGTCCTGAGTAGCTGGGACTACAGGTGCCCACCACCACGCCTGGCTAATTGTTTGTATTTTTAGTAGAGACGGGGTTTCACCATGTTAGCTAATATGGTCTCGATCTCCTGACCACGTGATCTGCCTGCCTTGGCCTCCCAAAGTGCTGGGATTACAGGCCTGAGCCACTGTGCCCGGCTGACACAGTCCTTTTTTTGAGGAGTTTGCAGAAGGATTCAGACATCTCAGCAGAGTATGACCATGCCCAGTGAAAGAGCATGAAGAAGAGGGTACCTTAGGAGACCAGAAGAAGGAGCACCAAAAAAGAAAACAAAGGCAAATCAGGATCACATACTAAAGGTAGGTGATTAAGAATGAAGGGAAGCTGGGTGCGATGGCTTAGGCCTGTAATCCCAACACTTCAGGAGGCCGAGGCAGATGGATCACAAGGTCAAGAAATCAAGACCATCCTGATCAACATGGTGAAACCCCGTCTCTACTAAGAATACGAAAATTAGCTGGGTGTGGTGGCACGCACCTGTAGTCCCAGCTACTCGGGAGGCTGAGGCAGGAGAATTGCTTGAACTGTACTCCACTGTACTCCAGCCTGGTGACAGAGTGAGACTCTGTCTCAAAAAAAAAAAAATGAAGGGAAAATTGGAATATGCACCAGCAGGTCTTAAATTTGAGGAGTAGATTGGACTCTGCTTGACATCCACCCAATCCTGAGAAACACAGGTATATCATAGATGTGGGTTATGAGAAAAAGCAAAAATCTTCTTGACAATTAAATGTTAGGTCTAAGTATCCAACTTGCTGGTAGTTTAGCTTAACCTCGACATAAAATTTAGAGTGCATAAGAGAGCAGACTGGCTGTGTGTTCGTTGGCTTTGCCAGTCAGGTATGGTACAGGTTGAACAGCAGGCAGCTACTGCGACAGCTAGTGTGACAGCGGATGTTGCCAGCACTTCTGCAAATGGAAGGGAAGATCATATTTTTCAGCATGATCTGTGTACTACACACTGCCAAATGTTATCTTCTTTAACACTCCCAACTCGTACTAGGGATCAAAGAGCATTATCCCCATTTCATCAAAAAGAAAAAGGTTCAGAGCTTGTTCAAGGGGACTCGCGGAACAGTCAATTCTGGTCTACGGTGGTCTAACTTTTATTTCTTTTATTGAAAAAGATCCAGTCCTCTGTTCAGAAACTCCCGGAATTATATCCTCTGTTCTAGCACTGTCAAAGATTTAGCCATTTCATTAAACACTTTGTACTGAGCATTACTGACATAATGGTGAACAAACTCAGAACTTAATGCCCAGTGTGGTGTGTGTGGCAGAGAGCTTATCGCCCCATAATGTCCATTCTTTCCTTCTACCTTTTAGTAAGAAGGGCTCTTGCTGCCAGGAAAGTGACTAACGAAACATCTGGCTAGTATAATATAAACAGAAGTGATGGGAACAGCTTCTGGTTACATCCTTATAAGGAAGTGACTTGGGTTGCATTAACCCATCATTAACTCAGGGCAGCCTACATTAAACTCACACACCTTCTCCCAGAAGTGAAGACCCTGGCTCTGTCCTTGAAAAGTCATAATTTGTTTAAAAAAGAAGGTGCTGCCTGTCATTTTAACTCCATGCTGCCCTTCCCGGGGCTAGAGAGTGATGAGCTGATGATGAACCTGTTTTGGCCTTGTAAATGGAGACAACATCCTAGGGAATGACAAAGTAATAAAACACAAGGAACCAGGATCGTGGGCAATCCTTGTGACAGTTTCCTCACCCCTCAGATGGTCGATTTGCCTGACTTGTGTGTGTGATCTTTACGTTGCTTAAGCCATTTATATTTTGGTCTCTGTGAAAGGAGCCAAATATCCAAATTAATACAGCATTCAGACAGGTAAAGAGACAGTCACAAAACAGTGTGACAAGGGTTGAAAAGGGATAAGAATAGTCACCAAGCGAAGAGCACAGGGCAGGAGCAGCTAGTCCATAATTGGAATTGGAAAGTTCTCCCAAGAATGCAATGTGTCAGCGGAATCCTGAAGGCCAAGAAGCCGAAGGAAGGAGGTAAATGACCTGAGCAGAGAACAAAGGCCTTGACGAGGGAGGGGCTGGTGTCAGTGGGAAGAAGCAGGTGGCCTCTCACGTTTGTATGTAGGTTATTGCTGAAAACATGCTCAAGTAGTAGTTACAGGAGGATCTTATTTCCAAAAGCTAAAAATGTAAAATGCCTTATTACCCTAAAAAGTATAAGTAGATATGATTTAGGTAAAAGTATAGTACCCTATACTTTTTTTCTGTCACTATTCAAGATCTCACTGTTTGAACTCAGGAACTGAATAGATTTGGATACATTTTTTTGATAAATCCCTCACTATTTGAAATTGAACTACTCACATTCCAAAGCTGAGAAGCCAAATAGATTTGGGTGAGATGGTATTGCTTATGATTCAGACTCTAGCCTTATCGCTTTTGCTTTGGATCATGAGACTTACGCTTGTCACTATTATCAACATTCGTTTTTCATTTTCTTTTCTTTTCTTTTTTTTTTGTGAGACAGAGTCTTACTCTGTTGCCCAGGCTGGAGTACAGTGGTGCGATCTTGGCTCACTGCAACCTCTGCCTCCGAGGTTCAAGGGATTCTACTGCCTCAGCCTCCCGAGTAGCTAGGATTGCAGCCACGTGCTACCACACCCGGCTAATTTTTGTATTTTTACTAGAGACGAGGTTTCACCATGTTGACCAGGCAAATCTTGAACTCCTGGACTTAAGTGATTCCCCGACCTCAGCCTCCCAAAGTGCTGGGATTACAGGTGGGAGCCACTGTGCCCGGCCAACGGTAAGGGTTCTGTCAGTCAGTGTCTCTGTAGCACCCAGTCCAGATTCTGGCACACAGAAAGCATTGAATCAAAGTGAAGTGATTGAACTGTTCCTCAACAACATATTTGTCCAAATTAGACTGCTGGGACACAGCTCCTCCAGGTAAGAATTTTTAATGTTTGCTCACCAGGTAATAGAAGTTTGACTTTGTCGTATGAGCCAGACACAGTGGCTCACTCCTGTAATCCCAACACTTTGGGAGGCCGAGGCAGGCAGATCACCTGAGGTCAGGAGTTCGAGTCTAGCCAGGCCAACATGGTGAATCCCCATCCCTACTACAAATACAAAAATTAGCCAGGCATGTTGGTGTGCACCTGTAATCCCAGCTACTCAGGAGGCTGAGGCAGGAGGATCGCTTGAACCTAGGAGGCAGAGGCTGCAGTGAGCTGAGATCGTGCCATTGCACTCCAGCCTGGGCAATAAGAGCGAAACTCCATCTCAAAAAGGAAAAAGAAGTTTGACTTTGTCATATGAAGAATGATGAAGAGCTGGGTGCAGTGGCTCACGCCTGTAATCCCAACACTTTGGGAGCCAAGGCGGGTGGATCACCTGAGCTCAGGAATTCCAGACTAGCCTGGGCAACATGATGAAAAACCCTGTTTGTACAGAAAATGCAAAACTTAGCTGGGTGTGGTTGTGACTGCCTGTAGTCCCAGCTACTTGGGAGGCTGAGGTGGGAGGATCACTTGAGCACAGAAGGTTGAGGCTGCAGTGAGCCATATTTGTGCCACTGCACTCCAGCCTGGGTGACAAAGCAAGGCCCCAAAAATAAAAACGATAAAGAGACGTGTTGGCCGGGCGCAATGGCTGGCCAAGTGCAGTGGCTCACACCTGAAATCCCAGCACTTTGGGAGGCTGAGGTGGGTGGATCACAAGATCAGGAGTTTGAGACCAGCCTGACCAACATGGTGAAACCTCGTCTCTACTAAAAATACAGAAATTAGCCAGGTGTGGTGGTGTGCATCTGTAATCCCAGCTACTTGGGAGGCTGAGGCAGGAGAATTGCTTGAACCTGGGAGGCGGAGGTTGCAGTGAACTGAGATGGTGCCACTGCACTCCAGGCTGGGCAACAGAGCAAGACTCCGTCTCAAAAAAAAGAGAGATGTGAATAGCTAAACATTCCACTCCTACATACATATAAATGAATATGCATACATATGTTCACCAAAATAGCAGCATAATTCATAATAGATCAAAACTAGAAACAATCCAAATGTTCATCAGCAGTAGAACAGATAAATGTGGTGTTTTCACACACTAGAATGCAGTATGACCCAGCAGTGACAAACTGGCTGCAACAACATGGGTGACTCTCATAGATGTTGATTGAAAGAAGCCAGTTCTTGTGTGATTCTACTGATTAATATATATAAAGTTCAAAGACAAAGCCAATTGATTCCATTAGTAGGCTGATACTTAGCGAGAGGTGGTGGCTGGAAGGAAGCATGAATAAGGGCTGCCCCTGGTGTGCCAGCCATGCCCTCCTTGATCCAGGTGATGCTTATGTGGTCGTGTTTCCTTTGTGAAGATCCATCATGTTATGTGCTTATCTGGGCTCTTTTCTGCAAGTTTGTTTACTTGTGTTAAAAAGTTAACAAACTTAGCCAAGCTTGGTGGCACATGCCTGTAATCCCAGCACTTTGGGAGGACGAGGCAGGAGGATCGCTTGAGCTCAGGAGTTGGAGACCAGCCTGGGCAACATGGCGAGACCCTGTCTCTGCTAAAAATACAAAAATCAGCCAGGTGTGGTGACGTATGCCTGTAACCCCAGCTATTAGGGAGGCTGAGGCAGGAGAATCACTTGAACTGGGGAGGTGGAGGTTGCTGTGAGCCAAGATCATGCCACTGCACTCCAACCTGGGCAACAGAGCAAGACTCTGTCTCAAAAAAAAAAAAAAAAAAAAAAAAAAAAAAAAAAGTTAACAAACTTAAGGTAAAAATTTGTATATACAGCCAGGCCCGGTGACTCACACCTGTAATCCCAGCACTCTGGGAGGCTAAGGCGGGTGGATCACGAGGTCAGGAGATCAAGACTATCCTAGCTAACATGGTGAAACCCCGTCTCCACTAAAAATACAAAAAATTAGCCGGGCGTGGTGGCAAGTGCCTGTAGTCCCAGCTACTCAAGAGGCTGAGGCAGGAGAATGGCATGAACCCGGGAGGCGGAGGTTGCAGTGAGCCAAGATCCTGCCACTGCACTCCAACCTGGGCGACAGAGCAAGAGTCTGCCTCAAAAAACACATTTGTATATACATAATTCATGATTCTTCATCTGATTCTGAAGAAGTACTATAAATACATATTCTGAAAATTAAAAAAAATAGGGATATCAATGTTGAATATGTGGGCTGCTTAAAAGTAAAGAACCACATATAGTTTAGTATGCCTGGTGGATAAGTTAGCCACCCTTTCCTCCCTCTTTTTACCCTAAAACACCAGATACTTTGTTCATGCTGTTCTGTCTGTTTATGGTGAGAAACTGAGGTTGGAAAAAACAGAAGCTGAATTTATTGATTAACCCTCCACAAATGCCATTCTCTTTCTGGAAGAACTCCATTTGTGCACATAAGCTTCAAATATGTATGCAGCCAGCAAGGTTATCTGGATGAATGCCGCCTTCCGGGATTTTCCTTAGAAAGTATGTTGACACTGTGCAATCTGGTCCCACTACCACGTAAGCCTTACCCTTGAGCAGAGGAAAGAGAGACTCAGCAAAAGTGTTCCAAAGAACGCTTTCTTAGATGCAGAAGTAAAAAGTCCACATTATGTTGCAGCCATTCTGTCTTCCAAGGCCAAAGTCTCCAGATGGGAAAACTGCGGGGAAATTCCTGAGCTGCCCTTCCATCTCTGTCCTCATCGCTGCTCTTCCCGCCTTGTTCCTCAGCACCCAAGCAAGAAATCTGACATCAGCTTCAGTTCTTCTGGTTCAGTCATTTATGATTTAGAAATGTTTCGGAAATCCATCCCCTTTGTTCTCATAGACACTGACCTAATTTCAGGCTGTCGTCACCTTTCATAACTATTACTATAGCTTCCTAGTTAATCTCCTGTTCAAATCTCTTATACACTGAAACCAGAGCTGCCTTTCCAAAATGCAAATTAATCCAGCCTAGCCAACATGGCGAAACCCCATCTCTACTAAAAATGCAAAAAATTAGCTGGGCATGTTGGTGCACGCCTGAATCCCAGCTACTTGGGAGGCTGAGGCACACGAATCACTTGAACCTGAGAGGCAGAGGTTGCAGTGAGCTGAGATTGTGCCATTGCACTCCAGCATCTGTCTCAAAAAAATAAAATAAATCCTGTCACTTCTCTAAGGAACATTCTTCAGGGGCATGAATTCATTAGTCTAATTACACACGGACTTTGTAATCTGACATCAACCCACCTTTGGTACCTGTCCCTCCTCTTTCCATGATTGGATTGATTGCCATTCCATTCCAGTGCTATGTTCTCTCACACCTCTGAGTTTGTGGTCATGATGTTCCCCCTTCCCAGAATGCCTCCTCCCTGCCGCCCACAGGGACTGCTTTGGGATTTCAATACCATTTCCTGAGCAGCGTTGCCTCCTCGCTCTGCTTTCGGCTCAGACTGCCTTCTGTGCTGACCTGGACTGACCAGCACTGATACTAGATCTGCTATTTAAGTGCTAGGTTAAAATTGACAATAGCATGTCCTCTCCTCATTTTGGCATGTATAGCACTTGACACACAATAAGAACCAAGTTACTTTTTTTTTTTTTTTTTTTGGAGATGGAGTTGCTCTGTCACCCAGGCTGGAGTGCAGTGGTGCGATCTCGGCTCACTGCAACCTTCGCCTGCCAGGTTCAAGCAATTCTAATGCCTCGTTCTCCTGAGTAGCTGGGACTACAGGCTTGCACTGCTACGCCCGGCTAATTTTTGTATTTTTAGTAGAGACAGCGTTTCACCATGTTGACCAGGATGGTCTTGAATTCCTGACCTCAGGGGATCTACTTGCCTCGGCCTGCAAAAGTGCTGGGATTACAGGCGTGAGGCACTGTGCCTGGCCAGCAAGTGACTTTTTATAATAATTGAACAACTGAATCACTTTATTCTATGACACAAAGCACAGTTAATAGTGAAGAGATCTGACGTCATTTCCACCAAACTGAGACTTCATGGCTGGCTGAAGACAAGCCGTAAGGCTTTGGAGGTGGGGCTTCCTCTGGCATTTAGTTACTGCTGGTCAGAAGCCGTTTTAGCAATACTTGTTTCGTCTCATGCTGGGGAGCCCAGGAGCCCTGAATATGGTCAAGGCATTCAAAAGAAACTTTCTAAGACCCTGGCCTACAGGAGCATTCTCTAAAACAGCTTCAAAGAAGAGATTATAGATAATTTATTACAACCAAAATTCTAATTACCTTCTTTTGTAGAGACAGGAAAATCTGCTTCCCCTTCTGGCTGATTGTGAGCCTGGTACGCAGACAATGGGTCTTCTTTTCAGATTCCAGGAAGTTTCGCTCTCTTCAACTTTCCTAAAATTAATGTTGCAGAAAGATAAATGAGTTTCACAGTAACCGAGGACTTTAGAAGTGGAGACAGTGGGTGAGGGAACTAGCATAGTCCAGGGAGCTATAGAAATGCTGTTTCACGGTGTGTAAGGAAATCAATTTTTCAAATTAAAAAGCCATATATTAGAAAAGGGGATCAGGGCCAGGCGCCATGGCTCAGCCTGTAATTCCAGCACTTTGGAAGGCCAAGGTGGGAAGATCCCTTGAGGCCAGGAATTCAAGACTAGCTTGGGCAACATAGCAAGACCCCATCTCTAAAAAAAAGAAAAAAAGAGGCCAGGTGCGGTGGCTCACACCTGTAATTCCAGCACTTTGGGAGGCTGAGGCAGGCGGATCACCTGAGGTCAGGAGTTAGAGACCAGCCTGACCAACATGGTGAAACCCATCTCTACTAAAAATACAAAAATTAGCTGGGTGTGGTGGCATGCGCCTGTAATCCCAACTACTCAGGAGGCTGAGGCAGGAGAATCACTTGAACCCAGGAGGCGGAGGTTGCAGTGAGCTGAGGTCGTGCCACTGCACTCCAGCCTGGGCAACAGAGCGAGACTCTGCCTCAAAAAAAAAAAAATACATACATACATAAAATAAAATTTAAATTTAAATTTATAAAATTTAAATTTTACTTTTAAAAATTTAAAAGGGCCGGGCGCGGTGGCTCACGCCTGTAATCCCAGCACTTTGGGAGGCCGAGGCGGGCGGATCACAAGGTCAGGAGATCGAGACCACGGTGAAACCCCGTCTCTAATAAAAATACAAAAAATTAGCCGGGCGCGGTTGTGGGCGCCTGTAGTCCCAGCTACTCGGGAGGCTGAGGCAGGAGAATGGCGTGAACCCGGGAGGCGGAGCTTGCAGTGAGCCGAGATCACGCCACTGCACTCCAGCCTGGGCGACAGAGCGAGACTCCGTCTCAAAAAAAAAAAAAAAAAAAAATTTAAAAGAAAAAGAAAAAGAATTAGCCAGTATGGTGGTGTCCCAGCTACTTGGGAGGCTGAGGCAAGAGGATTGCTTGAGCCCAGGAGATCAAGGTTGTAGTGAGCTGTGATCGTGCCACTGTTCTCCAACCTGTGTGACAGAGCGAGGCCCTGTTTCTAAAAAAATTAAAATAGGAGGTGGAGAAAAATAAAGAAAAGGAGATGAAAAGCTAATTAATTCAACAACACTTTTTGAAGACCTACCTCATGTCTGATTTGGCCAGGTGCAGTGGATCATGCCTCTAATCCCAGCACTTTAGGAGGCCAAAACAGGAGGATCACTTGAGTCAGGAGTTTGAGACCAGCCTGAAGAACATAGTGAAACCCACATCTGTACACAAAATAAAATTAACTGGGCATCGTGGCATGTGCCATTAGTCCCAGCTGCTCAGGAGGCTGAGGTGGAAGGATTGCTTGAGCCTGGCAGGTTCAGGTTGCAGTAACCCAAGATCCCATCACTGCACTCAGGCCTGGGCAACAAGCAAGACACTTTCTTTTTTTGTTTGTTTTGTATTTTTTTGAGATGAATCTCACCCTGTCACCCAGGCAGTGGCGTGATCTCGGCTCACTGCAAACTCTGCCTCCCGGTTTCAGGCAATTCTTCTGCCTCAGCTTCCTGAGTAGCTGGGATTACAGGCACGTGCCACCACACCCAGCTAATTTTTTATATTTTTGGTAAAGATGGGGTTTCACCATGTTGACCAGGCTGGTCTCAGACTCCTGACCTCAAGTGATCCGCCTGCCTTGGCCTCCCAAAGTACTGAGATTACGGGCATGAGCCACCACACCTGGCCACAGAGCAAGACACTTTCTCAAAAAAAAATTGCTTTATTTTTCTCAGCCCACTAAGAACTTGAACATTGAAGTAACAATCTCAATGAAAGATTCTTAAATTCTTTATTGCCAGCCTCAGTTTAGTCTACTCTAGATTCATTTGTGAAGAATGAAATTATTTGTATCCACTTTAATTTGGCACCTTACATGGCACGGGTTTGGAGATTCTGTGCTTTAGCAGCCAAAATGTCACAGGCCTTGTTATTAATAGTTCCTGGTGGCATGGGATAGAGGAAAAAGACAGGTGGACTTGGAAACATTAGCTTGGCCGGGCACTGTGACTCACATCTGTAATCCCAGCACTTTGGGAGGCCAAGGCAGGCAGATCACTTGAGTACATGTGTTTGAGACCAGCCTGGGTAACATGGCAGAACCCTATCTCTACAAAAAATACAAAAAATTAGCCAGGTGTGATGGCCTGTGCCTGTAATACCAGCTACTCGGGAGGCTGAGGCAGGAGGATTACTTGAGCCCAGGAAGCAGAGGTTGCAATGACCCAAGATCGTGCCACTGCACTCCAGTCTGGGCAACACAGTAAGACTCTGTCTTGAAAATAAATAAATAGGCCAGGTGAGGTGGCTCATGCCTGTAATCCCAGCACTTTGGGAGGCCGAGGTGGGTGGATCACCTGAGGTCAGGAGTTCGAGACTAGCCTGGCCAACATGGTGAAACCCCGTCTCTACTAAAAATACAAAAATTAGCCAGGCATGGTGGTGCATGCCTGTAATCCCAGCTACTCAGGAGGCAGAGGCAGAATTGCTTGAACCCAGCAGGCAGAGGTTGCAGTGAGCTGAAGTCGTGCCATTGCACTCCAGCCTGGGCAACAAGAGTGAAACTCTGTCTCAAAAATAAATAAATAAATAAATAAATAAATAAATAAGTGGCCGGGCGCAGTGGCTCATGCCTGTAATCCCAGTACTTTGGGAGGCCGAGGCGGGTGGATCACCAGGTTAGGAGTTCGAGACCAGCCTGGCCAACATGGTGAAACTCTGTCTCTACTGAAAATATAAAAATTAGCCAGGCACGGTGGCGGGCGCCTGTACTCCCAGCTACTCAGGAGGCTGAGGCGGGAGAATCGCTTGAACCTGGGAGGCAGAGA
The DNA here is from genome assembly GCF_049350105.2 of Macaca mulatta. NCBI lineage: Eukaryota > Metazoa > Chordata > Mammalia > Primates > Cercopithecidae > Macaca > Macaca mulatta. Next base: position 81,868,447 of record NC_133406.1, on the reverse strand, counting down.
TTTCAGTGAGCCAAGATCGCGCCACTGCACTCCAGTCTGGGCAACAGAACGAGACTCTGTCTCAAAAATAAATAAATAAATAAGTGATTTTTAAATGGATAGGACGGAAGTGAAGAAATACCCATCCTCTTGTCTAGTCTGGGGAGTAACACACTTAAGAAAATGGACAGATGTTTAACTCTAGAGACATTAAAGAGCACTAACATCTCTCCTTAGGCATATAATTAGAAGCCAGTGCTTGCGGCCGGGCGCGGTGGCTCAAGCCTGTAATCCCAGCACTTTGGGAGGCCGAGACGGGTGGATCACAAGGTCAGGAGATCGAGACCATCCTGGCTAACACGGTGAAACCCCGTCTCTACTAAAAACACAAAAAATTAGCCGGGCGAGGTGGCGGCGCCTGTGGTCCCAGCTACTCGGGAGGCTGAGGCAGGAGAATGGCGGGAACCCGGGAGGCGGAGCTTGCAGTGAGCTGAGATCTGGCCACTGCACTCCAGCCTGGGCGACAGAGCGAGACTCCGTCTCAAAAAAAAAGAAAAAAAAAAAAAAAAAAGAAGCCAGTGCTTGCGTTGTAGTTTTTAAGTCCTATTGAATACTAGATAACAATGGATATTTCTTTTTCAAGACTACCTGTCAGGAGATCTGAGGTTACCCTTTGATTTGTTGTTGTTGTTGTTGTTGTTGTTTTGAGACGGACTCTCACTTTGTTGCCCAGACTGGAGTGCAGCGACGTGATCTCGACTTACTGCAACCTCTGCCTCCCAGGTTCAAGCGATTCTTCTGCCTCAGCCTCCCGAGTAACTGGGAGTACAAGTGTGCGCCACCACAGCCAGCTAATTTTTATATTTTTAGTAGAGATGGGGTTTCACCAGGGTGGCCAGGCTGGTCTCAAACTCCTGACCCGTGATCCGCCTGCCTCAGCCTCCCAAAGGTGCTGGGATTACAGATGTGAGCCACCACACCTGGCCTGTGTTTTTTTTTTTTTTTTTGAGACAGGGCCTCACCCTGTCACCCAGGTCGGAGTGCAATGGTGTGATATCTCAGCTCACTGCAGCGTTGACCTTCCCAGGCTCAGGTGATCCTCCCACCTCAGCCTCCCAAATAGCTGGGACCATGGGTGTGCACCACCATGCCCAGCTAATTTTTGTGTTTTTAGTAGCAACAGGGTTTCCTTGTGTTGCCCAGGCTGGCCTCGAACTCCTAAGCTCAAGCAATCCACCCACCTCAGCCTCCCAAGGTGCTGGGATTACAGGCATGAGCCACTGCTTCTGGCCTACTCTTGGATTTTATGTTGCAAAATATTACCTACGGCCGGGCACGGTGGTTCACGCCTGTAATCCCAGCACTTTGGGAGGCCAAGGCAGGCGGATCAGGAGGTCAGGAGATCCAGAGCATCCTGGCCAACATGGTGAAACCCAGGCTGTATTAAAAATACAAAAATTAGCAGGACGTGGTGGCGTATGCCTGTAATCCTAGCTACTCCGGAGGCTGAGGCAGGAGAATCACTTGAACGGGGGAGTCAGAGGTTGTAGTGAGCCGGGATCGTGCCACTGCACTCCAGCCTGGTGACAGAGAGAGATTCCATCTCAAAAAAAAAAAAAAAATTACCTACGTTAGCCACACATGGTGGCGCTTGCCTGTAATCTAAGCTACTCTGTGGCTGAGACACGAGAACCACTTGAGCCCGGGAGGCAGAGGTTGCGGTGAGCCGAGATTGCACCTCTGCACTCCAGCCTGGGTGACAGAGCGAGACTCTTTTTTTTTTTTTTTTTTTGAGATGAAGTCTCGCTCAGTTGCCCAGGCTGGAGGCCCCAGCGCAATCTTGGCTCACTGCAAACCCTGCCTCCCAGGTTCACGCCATTCTTCTGCCTCAGCCTCCCAAGTAGCTGGGACTACAGGTGCCTGCCAACACACCCGGCTAATTTTTTTGTATTTTTTTTTTAGTAGAGACGGTGTTTCACCGTGTTAGCCAGGATGGTCTGGATATCCTGACCTCGTGATCCGCCTGCTTCGGCCTCCCAAAGTGCTGGGATTACAGGTGTAAGCCACCACGCCTGGCCTGAGACTCTAAAAAATAAAAAAATTACCTACAGTTTCTTATCAGAATTACTGAATCATAACGCTACAAAAGTCCTTAGAGTCATCTGTGAGTGTTTCTCAGCTTGATGATGCAATAATAACTAAGAGTTTTCAAAAATATGTTACCTGGGCCTCCCTACAGACCAGTTGTATCAGAGTCTCCAGGTGGGACCTGGGCGGCTGCAGCTAGTTAAATCTCTCCAGGTGATTCCTATGTTCCATGAGAGCAGAACCCCTGACATCCAACCTCCAGTTTAAAGAAGAGGAACTAATCCAGGGCCCAGATAATGACTGTCCAGGAGCATGCACTAGTGGCTCCCGGGGTGGGGCCCACGTCCCCTGCCCCCAGGTCAGCACGCTTTGACTAAGACCACAAAGTCTCACCCAGATTCCAGATAGGAGAGAATGGTGACTTGGTTCCATTTCAGAGTGCTTTTGCTTTGGTTTACTCCCAGCAGCAAATGGGCCGGGCTGGGGATGGAAGCCAAACACATAGGGTGTGTCTCCTGATACCTCTCTTAAATCTCAGGGAGACACAGTCAGGACTGCAATATCTTATCAGTGCCTGGATGGGGTGGGGACTGCCAGGTAGGGGAGGAGAGATGTGGACTCGCTGCCTCCTGTATCCCCAGCCTCCTCAGCACCTAGAAACAACTTACGCTGCCTTTAAGGCTCAAATGCTGCTGCCAGGGAGCTGTGGGGCCCAGGCCTTGAATTTTTGGTGCACCAGTGCTTGACAGGCTCCCCTTATCTCTGCTTGCACCGCTGGGCCTAGGGGTTTTTCTATTGTTTTTCTAAAGGCATTCCAAGGCAAGGACAATGCTAATTTAAGTTCCTCCAGGCTCCATTTGTTTTTGTGTGTGTTGTTGTTGTTGTTTTTTTTTTTTTTTTTTTTTTTTGAGACGGAGTCTTGCTCTGTCGCCGAGACTGGAGTGCAGTGGCCGGATCTCGGCTCACTGCAAGCTCCGCCTTCCGGGTTTACGCCATTCTCCTGCCTCAGCCTCCCGAGTAGCTGGGACTACAGGCACCCGCCACCTCGCCCGGCTAGTTTTTTGTATTTTTTACTAGAGACGGGGTTTCACCGGGTTAGCTAGGATGGTCTCGATCTCCTGACCTCGTGATCCGCCCGTCTCGGCCTCCCAAAGTGCTGGGATTACAGGCTTGAGCCACCGCGCCCGGCCTGTTTTTGTGTTTTTTTAATTACAGCGGGGTCTCACTATGTTGACCAGGCTGGAATGCAGTGGCTGGAATGCTGTGCACTACAACAGGCTCAATTCTCTCTCTCTCTCTCTCTCTTTCTCTCTTTTTTTTTTTTTTTTTTTTGTCAGAGATGGGATCAGCCAAGAACAGACTCAATTCTTGACCCTCCTAGTTTTCTGAGACTGCATCCACTTTGATAGTTTCTACTGAGTCCAAATTAGAACATCCCAGCTGGTCGACTGTCTCCCAGGAAGCCCTCGGAGAGGAGCGGTGCATAGGGGGGCACCTGGACACCCCTCCCCCCGCCCCGAGTAGTGTCAGGCAGCCTTGTCTATTTACATCCTTTCACCCTTTCTCGGGAAGCTATCAGACGATGTGCTCCCCCAGATGAAGAAGTAGTCCCAGGAAAAAGGAGACATGGGATACAGGGATCCTGAACCCAGGGGAGGACAAGGGAGTTCCTGGGAGGACAGCTGTGCTCCCGCCTAGCAATAGCGAGCAGCCGGTCCAGACTGCAGCTATGACTCAGAAGACAGACTTGCGGAGGGTTGTGATCACAGAGTAACGATGGTCCTTGTACATGAAGATAAAAATGCTCAGGTGTGCCCAGGTTAAAGAAGATGAAAGGCCCCGCTTCCCAGAGCGCCCGGGGGCACTGATGATCTCTTCCAGGTCTGTTTCCACCCACTGCAGCCGTGGTGAATCTAGAGGCAGAAAATCCAGAGCAGCCCATGCCCTTTGCCCATGTTTCTGCTGGTCAGCCAGCACCTCACTGACACTACGCCCTGTGACACAACCCCAGAGGGACTCTGGAGAACTCGAGGGGACGTGGAAGCCAGCCTCTGCCCGGAAGCTCCACTCAGGTCATCTTCAGGGAGCTTGCAAGCCGTGGGAGCATCGTTGCCCTCCTCTTACAAAGCTAGGTCTGTGCTTACTGCTCAGTTTTTTTCCAACTCAACAATGTTTTTGAGAGATTCACAGAGAGATAAAAACAATTAAGAATAAATGCCAGGGGGTTTTTATTAACAATTAAGAACAAATGCCAGACACAAAGGTCTGGATATTGGTTACCTCTGGAGAGGAAAGGGGACGGAATGGCAGAGTGCTCAGGGGTCTCTGGAGGTGCTTGTGTCTCCAGTGTAGTCACATGAGGTTCACTTTATTCTTTGCACATACATTTTTTTTTTTTCTGAGACGTAGTCTCACTCTGTCACCCAGGCTGGAGTGCAGTGGCGCAATCTCAGCTCACTGCAACCTCCACCTCCCATGTTCAGGCAATTCTCCTGCCTCAGTCTCCTGAGTAGCTGGGACTACAGACATGTGCCACCACGTCCAGCTAATTTTTGTATTTTTAGTACAGACGGGGTTTCACCATATTGGCCAGGCTGGTCTCGAACTCCTGACCTCAGGTGATCCGCCTGCCTCAGCCTCCCAAAGTGCTGGGATTACAGGTGTGAGCCACTGTGCCCGGCCTGTATATACACATTCTAAACCCCGTTATCTATAAAATATTTTGAAATAAGCACTTTTAATGAATTAAGGATTGTTTTGGAAAAGAAAGAAAAAAACTTTTTTTTTTGTGAGACGGAGTCTCGCTCTGTCGCCCAGGCTGAAATGCAGTGGCGCGATCTCAGCTCACTGCAAGCTCCGCCTCCTGGGTTCACACCATTCTCCTGCCTCAGCCTCCCGTGTAGCTAGGACTACAGGCGCCTGCCACCACGCCCAGCTAATTTTTTTGTTTTGTTTTGTTTTTTTTGTTTTGTATTTTTAGTAGAGCCGGTTTCACCGTGTTAGCTAGGATGATCTCGATCTCCTGACCTCATGATCTGCCCGTCTTGGCCTCCCAAAGTGCTGGGATTACAGGCATGAGCCACTGGACCCAGCCAAGAAAAAAACTTTCTACTGAAATAATTGGCTGAGATAGAAGTAATTATGTCTTAAATGATCTAGATAATTTTATGACTGACTGAAGCCTTAGCATCAGAAGCAAGGTCTGTACATTTCCTGCCAACCTTGACTCACTGAGCAAATGAATTTACCTTCAACAGTATGTACAGTCCAGACGTGCATTTGTGCCTGTCTCATTCTCAATATGAAATATGTTTTGAGAATTATTTGAGGTAAAAACAACAAATGATCTCTTTTGTCCACATACTTTTCACCATTCCTTCCTTGGCAGCCAAGTCAAATCAGCTGGCTCTTTGGTGACTTGGCACATTAAAATTAAAATTTGCTCCAGTGGACCTCACAGTGCTTTTTTTTTTTTTTTTTTTTTTTTTTTTTTTTACCAGCACAGTAGCTGGAGAAGGGTATTTTGAAGTCAGGAGGTAATGCTGATTGGCCTGGGCAAGGAACACTGTGTGATTAAGCAGCGAAGGGGATAAGGGACAAATTCCAGGAACCCTGCTTATCTCTGCTGGAATTACTGTACTGCAGGTCTCAAATCCTGAAGGATCCTGTATTTGTTTTCACCTGGAACCTGGACCACATTCAGGTGGCAGATTAAAATTAAGCCAAATTCATTTCAGGCCATCCTAATGAATTTTTAATTAGCATCAGTGCATAGTGTAGGAATTTGCAGTTCATAGTCCACTTGTAAGTTGAAATTAGAAACTGCAAGGACAGTAATATAAGTGGGAGGAGAGATTACATTAATCCCTTCAACAAATATTTGTTGGCTGGCAGCTGTGCTAGTGGGTAATAATAACACAGCGAAGAGCCAAACCAAAGTTCCTCCCCTATAGGCCTTTCTTTCCAGTGGGAAGAGGGTAGAGGGTACAGTCAATAAATCCAAATATATATATTTATGTGTACACACACACACATATATATATAAAACAAGTGGTATGTGCTGTGAAGAAAAAGTAGGGTAAGGCTCTGGAGAGGGCCAAGGGTGTGCGTGAGTGGGATGGTTATTGTATAGAGATTGGCCAAGAAAGGCCTCTGGTAAGATGATCTCTGAAGGAAGTGGGATTAAGTGGTCCAGCTTTTGGAAAGACAATTGTGCTGGGCAGAGGGAAGAGCAGGGGCTACGTCTCTGCATTCCACGGTTACAAATAGAGGGTAACATTCGCCGTCCACCCCTCAATGCCTCTTTACTGTGACCTTTAGGAGATGCAGAACTTCAGTGTCCATCAGTCAGAGGCAATGCCCCTGACCCACACGCCTCTAGTTGAGAGATAGACAGAGTTGGAATTACAGGACCACAGACCTGACCTGGAACAAGACTTGCAAGTATGTCAGGGAGCTGCACCCTAACCTAGCAAGAGACTGGCCAGGTACCATTTTCTGTATGGTTATGATGAAGCAGCTGGTACAAATGTTAGGGGACAGTTGCACATGGTGTGGGAAAAGCCCAGCACTTGGCCTCTGGTCTGGCTTTTCTACCTTTGGAACTTTTACTGTTGTCTGTGGGTCCTGGGGTCTGTGATTGGACAAATGAAGGTAGGTAAACTGGGAAGGACAGGACAAGGAACACAATAAGATCTGCTTTGGCCAGGCATGGGTGGCTCAAGCCTGTAATCCCAGCACTCATAATTACTTACAAAAGCATTCATTCATAACTTACAAAAGCGTTCATAATGGTGGCCTTTGAGAGCTGGGATTATGGACAAATTTTATACCTTTTTGCTACCTTTATGTGAATTTCTACAAATTACTTTTTTTTTCCTTTTTGAGACAGAGTCTAGCTCTGTCGACCAGGCTGGAGTACGGGGCACAATCTCAGTTCACTGAACCCTCCCGGGTTCAAGCAATCCTCCTGCCTCAGCCTCCCGAGTAACCGGGACAACAGGCATGCTCTACCACACCCGGCTAGTTTTTGTATTTTTAGTAGAGATGGGGTTTCGCTATGTTGGCCAGGCTCGTCTCGAACTCCTGACTGCAAGTGATCCACCTGCCTCAGCCTCCCAAAGTGCTGCGATAACAGGTATGAGCCACTGGACCTGGCCTACAAATTACTTTAGCAACAGAGAAAGAAAGTGAGCAAAGTTATGCACAAGTGTATTAACAAATTGCTCTCCTGTACCTAAATCAGTCATTCCTTTTTTTGAGACAGAGCTTCACTCTTGTTGCCCAGGCTGGAGTGCAATGGCACGATCTCTGCACACCACAACTTCTCCCTCCTGGGTTCAAGTGATTCTCCTGCCATGCTTGACTAATTTTGTATTTTTAGTAGAGACAGGGTTTCTCCATGTTGGTCAGGCTGGTCTCGAACTCCCAACCTCAGGTGATGCACCCGCCTCAGCCTCCCAAAGTGCTGGGATTACAGGCGCGAGCCACTGCACCCAGCCACTAAATCAGTCATTCTATCCAGTTCCTTGCATTTACTCCTTTCTTGTGCTAACCCACAGCCAGTACTTAAGAGTATTTAAGTCCTCTCTCCTTTCATGAGTCACTCTTTTTTGTCTTGTGACTATACTTGGAAATTATTTATTTATTTATTTATTTATTTATTTTAGACGGAGTCTTGCTCTGTTGCCCAGGCTAGAATGCAATGGCGTGATCTTGGCTCACCACAACTTCCACCTCCCAGGTTCAAGTGATTATCCTGCCACACCCAGCTAATTTTGTATTTTTAGTAGAGACAAGAGTTCACCATGTTGGCCAGGCTGGTCTCGAACTCCTGACATTGTGATCAGCCCACCTCAGCCTCCCAAAGTTCTAGGATTACAGGCGTGAGCCACCGTGCCCGGCCTACCTAGAGCATTATTTAAACCTTAAACCTCTAAACTTTTCATCATTGTGCTTTGATTCCTTAAAGATTAGGAAAGGAATTGTCAGCGGATAAGACTTGCCCTCTTCTGCTGCTCTCAAGCCGTGGGCAAGTTCCTTCCATTCACTGTGTGTCATTTTCTTCATCTGTAAACACAGGATAATAGTCACAACACCTCTCTCCTAGGGCCTGGACGGGGCATGCCAGTGAGGGGTCCTGAAGCTTAGGCCCCTGGGATTTGGATAGAGAAAGTCATGGTGAAGGTGGGTGTGACATTGGTGAGGTGGCATTGGACACCCGTCAGGGCCTCTCCTGTCCTCTCCGTCCACTCCAGACAGTGCCCACTTGTGCACAGGCTTTCCTGGGTCTCTGCCTGAGGGCTTTCTCTGCTCCTCTACCCCAGATGACCCGAAGTGTCCCCACGAGCAGCCTTCAACCAAAGAGGGACAGGAGTCGGTGAACATGCACCTCAGCCTCCTCACCTCTCTGAGGAACTTTTTTTTTTTTTTTTTTTTTTGAGACGGAGTCTCGCTGTGTTGCCCAGGCTGGAGTGCTGTGGCGCTATCTTGGCTCACTGCAAGCTGTGCCTCCCAGGTTCCCACCATTCTCCTGCCTCAGCCTCCCTAGTAGCTGGGACTACAGGCGCCCACCACCACGCCCGGCTAATTTTTGTATTTTTAGTAGAGATGGGGTTTCACCATGTTGGCCAGGATTGTCTCCATCTCCTGACCTCGTGATCCGCCCGCCTCGGCCTCCCAAAGTGCTGGGATTACAGGCGTGAGCCACCGCGCCCGGCCTCTCTGAGGAACTTTTAAAAAAATCTTGTATTGGCCGCATAGCAGAGATGGGGGCATTGCTTGAGCCTATGAGTTCACAACCAGGCCTAGGAACATAGTGAGACCTCCCCCTTCCCTCAGCCCACCCCCACAACACCCCCATCCCTACAGAAAATGTTAAGATTAACCAGGCTTGGTGGTGGGAACCCTGAAAATCTGAGAAAGGTCTCAGTTAATTTAGAAAGTTTATTTTTGGCCAGGAGCGGCGGCCCACGCCTGTAATCCCAACACTTTGGGAGACCAAGGTGGGTGGATCACTTGAGACCAAGAGTTCGTGACAGCCTCAGGAGGTGTTGATGACACGTGCCCAGGTAGTGGGGGCACAGCTTGGTTTTATTTTTATTTTTACTTTATTTATTTTTTTGAGACGGAGGCTTGCTCTGTCATCCAGGCTGGAGTGTAGTGGCATGATCACAGCTTATGGCAACCTCCGCTTCCCGGGTTCAAGCTATTCTCCTGCCTCAGCCTCCCAGGTAGCTGGGATTACAGGCACACCACACCACACCTCTCTAATTTTTGTATTTTTTAGTAGAGATGGGTTTTCACAACGTTGGTCAGGCTAGTCTCAGACTCCTGACCTCAGGTGATCGCCTGCCTTGGTCTTCCAAAGTGCTGGGATTACAGGCGTGAGCCACCACGCCTGGCCACACAGCTTTTTTGGTTTTTTGAGACGGAGTTTCGCTCTTTCACCCAGGCTGGAATGAAGTGGCATGATCTCAGCTCACTGCAACCTCCGCCCCCCAGGCTCAAGCAATTCTCCTCCCTCAGCCTCCCGAGTAGCTGTGATTACAGGCGCCTGCCACCACGCCCAGCTAATTTTTGTATTTTTAGTACAGACAGGGTTTTGCCACATTGGCCAGGCTGGTCTTGAACTCCTGACCTCAGGTGATCCATCCGCCTCGGTCTCCCAAAGTGCTAGGATTATAGGCGTGAGCCACCACGCCGGCTGCCAGCTTGGTTTTATACATTTTAGGGAGACATGAGACATCAATCAATGTAAAATGTACACTGGTTCTGTCCGGAAAGGCGGGACAACTCAAGAAGGGAGAGGGTTTCCAGGTCACAGGTAGGTGAGAGACAAAGAGTTGCATTCTTTTGACTTTCTGATTAGCCTTTCCAAAGGAGGCAATCAGAGATGCATCTATCTCAGTGAGCAGAGGAATGACTTTCTTTTTTTTTTTTTTTTTTTTTGAGACGGAGTCTCACTCTGTCACCTAGACTGGAGTGCAGTGGCGCTATCTCGGCTCACTGCAAGCTCTGCCTCCCAGGTTCACGCCATTTTCCTGCCTCAGCCTCCTGAGTAGCTGGGAGGTGCTCGCCACCGTGCCCAGTTAAGTTTTTGTATTTTTAGTAGAGACAGGGTTTCACCGTGTCAGCCAGGATGGTCTCGATCTCCTGACCTCGTGATCTGCCCGCCTTGGCCTCCCAAAGTGCTAGGATTACAGGCGTGAGCCACCGCGTTTGTCCTAGCAACGCAGGTTTGTCCTAGCAGTTCCCATCTTGACTTTTCCCTTTAGCTTAGTGATTTTAGGGTTCCAAGGTTTATTTTCCTTTCACAGTGGTATATGCCTGTAGTATCAGCTGAGGTGGGAGGGTCCTTTGAGCCTGGGAGGTCAAGGCTACACTGAGCCATGGTTGCACTACTGCACACCAGCCTGGGTGACAGAGTGATACCCTGTCTCAAAAAACAGAAAATGGCCAGGCATGGTGGCTCACACCTGTAATCTCAGTATTTTAGGAGGCCAAGACAGGCAGATCACCTCGGGTTGGGAGTTCGAGACCAGCCTGGCCAACATGGTAAAACCCTGTCTCTACTAAAAATACCAGAATTAGTCGGGCATGGTGGCAGGTGCCTATAATCCCAGCTACTCAGGAGGCTGAGGCGGGAGAATCGCTGGAACCTGGGAGGCAGATGTTGCAGTGAGCCAAGATCGTACCATTGCACTCCAGCCTGGGTGGCAGAGTGAGACTCTATCGCAAAAAAAAAAAAAAAAAAAAAAAAATCTTGTATTGTAAAATCCAGATACAGAAAAATACACAGAGCAAACATGCAGCTTAATGAAATACTCCAAGGCAAATACATCTGTAACCATTGGTGGGACGCTGCGAGGGCTCTCAGGAGTCCTGGGGGATGAACCCCAGTTGCCTACAGTGGTTACCTGCTCCTTAAGTGACACACGCTTTACTGGCCTGCTTTTTCGGATTTCCTTTTCTCACTCATTTCAGGATCACCTTCCAAATAAGCCATATACCCAAATTCTCATCTCAGGGTCAGTTTTTGGTGAAACTAGAAATCAGGCCGTTTCTAAGGAAGTCTTCTTTAAAGAGGTGGCATTTGAGCTGAGAGCTGATTATTGAGAGGGAGGCGGCTCTGTGAGCTCTGGTCTAGTGTCTATGCAGAGGACACCAAGCAGGCCCTGGGACACAGCAATCCTGAGTGTGTGTGGAGCAGAAAACAGCCCACGGTGGCTGGACCACAGAGAGAGATGGCCTGGGAGAGGCAGGCAGGAGCCAAGTCATACAGTTTACAGCCGTGCATGTGTGTGTTGGGGTTGGGGTGCGGGGGCTGGGTGTGAGTACGTGAGCAATGTGTGAGTCGTGTGGAATGGGAGGCCCCACTTGGCGCTTTCTTTCTCAGCCCCGCCACCTGACATCCATACTCACACACACCCTCACGGGCAGTTCCGTTTTGAAAACCCGATTTCATGTGACTAGTCTTTTATTCAGTCTTAGGATAAATATCTATTCAGAGAAGGCAATTTAAAAAGCCAAGTAATCTCAACCCGAGCTACACTAGATGCACAGCTGTGTCAGTTACCAGGGTCCGGCTCAGTGTTGGCTAATAGTGGAAGCACAACTTCCATTGCCAAAGCTTGGAGCCATAAACTCCAGAGATGGAGCAGGCAGATAAGTGTGTGGCGGCGCAGAGCCAGGCCCTCAGAAGTAATGAGCACGTCTGTCACCACCCCTTCTGCAGTGAGTGGCTGTCCCACCGGTCTCTCCAGCTGCCAGGGGAGAATGAATTAGGGTGTTGAGAATTACCCAGACCCAAGGTTGGGGATGGTGTGACTCCATCTAGGCCAATCCTTGTCTTTATTAATCCAGCGTGACCCAGGCCTGCCGTGGAATATTTTGGAATATACTGGAATATTTTGAATATATTGACAGTGCAAGTTAAGAGTTTTGTTGATTTAAAAAAAAAAAATACTCGGCCGGGCGCGGTGGCTCAAGCCTGTAATCCCAGCAATTTGGGAGGCCGAGACGGGCGGATCACGAGGTCAGGAGATCGAGACCATCCTGGCTGACACAGTGAAACCCCGTCTCTACTAAAAAATACAAAAAAACTAGCCGGGCGAGGTGGCGGGCGCCTGTAGTCCCAGCTACTCGGGAGGCTGAGGCAGGAGAATGGCGTGAACCCGGGAGGCGGAGCTTGCAGTGAGCTGAGATCCGGCCACTGCACTCCAGCCTGGGCGACAGAGCGAGACTCTGTCTCAAAAAAAAAAAAAAAAAAAAATACTCAAGTCAAATTTATAGAAACAGAAAGTAAAGTGCTAGTTGCCAGGGGTTGGGGGAGGGAAAACAGGGAGCTGTTTAATGAGCATGGAGTTTCGGTTTTTCTTTTTTCTTCTTCTTATTTTTTTTTTTCTTTTTCTTTCATTTTTTATTTTTTATTTTTTTTGAATTTCAATTTTTCAAGATGAAAAGTTCTGGAGATAGGTTGCATAGCAATGTGAATGTATGCAATACTCCTGAACTGGACACTTAAAAATGGTAACAATGGGCTGGGCGCAGTGGCTCATGCCTGTAATCCCAGCACTTTGGGAGGCCAAGGTGGGCAGACTGCCTGAGGTCAGGAGTTCAAGACCAGCCTGGCCAATATGGTGAAACCCCTGTCTCTACTAAGAATACAAAAATTAGCCAGAAGTGGTGGCGGGTGCCTGTAATCCCATCTATTTGGGAAGCTGAGGCAGGAGAATTGCTTGAACCCGGGAGGCAAAGGTTGCAGTGAGCTGAGATTGCACCATTGCACTCCAGCCTGGGCGACAGAGTGAGACTCTGTTTCAAAAAAAGAAAAAAAAATGGTAACAATGGTATATTTTATGTTCTTTGTATTCTATAATTTTTTTTAATTTCTTTTTTTTTTTCTTTTTCTTTGAGACAGAGTCATGCTCTGTTGCCCAGGATGGAGTACAGTGGTGCAATCTGGGCTCATTGCAAGGGCCGCCTCCTGGGTTCAGCCACTGTCCTGACTCAGCCTCCCGAGTAGCTGGGATTATAGGTGCCCGCCACCACGCCCAGCTAATTTCTTTTTGTATTTTTTAGTAGAGACGGGGTTTCACCGGGTTAGCCAGGATGGTCTCGATCTCCTGACCTCATGATCCACCTGTCTTGGTTTCCCAAAATGCTGGGATTACAGGTGTAAGTAACTGTGCCTGGCCTAAATTTCTTAAAAACTAAACTCAGACAATAGTTTGGGCAGCAAGCACCGACTGCCATGGTTTGGAACAATTGTGACCCATGCTCTGACTGCTGACACTGTCCCAAATGACTCACTGCAGTAGCTTGGTGTTCACATTGGCATCAGTAACCAGCATAACTACAACCCCTGCAGTGAGTGACAGTGCTTTTCCCATCTGATTTCCAAGGCATCTCAGGGTCCCCGGAGGGAGGTGAGAAGCGATGGAAAAAGGAAAGCAGCCCAGGGAAGGTAATTTGCTTCAGTCACACTGACAACGCAACCTGATTTTCTTTCTTGTCCCTGGCTCTGAGATGCCTAAGGGGCTACACTCCCAAGTTAGGGTTCTTCCTGGGCCCCCGGCCACCGGGTTTGCCACTGGGGGCTTAGTAAACAGCTGCCCATCATCCCCTTGGTCATGAGGAGCGGGAGTCAGTGACTTGAGGCACTCACAACATCCAGATGTCCACTGTCCCTTCCTGTTGGCAAACAGGACCCCAGGCCCAGGAGTTCGGCTTGCTTGTCCTACGATGGCGATCGCATGATCTCAGGTGGGCTTTGCAGAGTGCTGTGGTTTGGAGAACTGTGTTTCTGAGCCAGCTCTGAAAACTATTTCTCTGAAAACTATTTGGTTAAATGTGAGCTCCAGGCCACAGACTCCTGTTCCTGCTTTCAATTCTGTGTTCTCCTGACCACTGGAGTGTGGAAGTAGCCTGGGGTGTTCATGGGCTGCCCATCCCCCAACCCCACACCCACACCCTCGCTGAGAGCCACTGCTTGGCCTGCGCCTGTGTTCCTGGCAGTGGGAGAGTTCATGTTATCATTAGAAAAACCCATCGGTTAGACTTAGTAGAAAGGGGGCTCTGAATTTGAGGAAAATTATCATTGAAAAATCCTTTTTAAGAAATACAAATTTGGGGCCGGGCATAGTGGTTCATGCCTGTAATCCCAGCACTTTGGGAGGCTGAGGTGGGCAGATCACCTGAGGTCAGGAGTTCAAGACCAACCTGGCCAACGTCATGAATCCCCATCTCTAGCCAGGCGTGGTGGTGTGCACCTGTAGCCCCAGCTACTCAGGAGGCTGAGGTGGGAGAATCACTTGAACCCAGGAGGTGGAGGCTGCAATGAGCAGAGATCACGCCATTGCACTCCAGCCTGGGCTACTGAGTGAGTCTCCATCTCAAAAAAAAAAAAAAGAAAAGAAAAAAAAGAAATACAAATATTGGCCAGGTGTAGTGGCTCACTCCTGTAATCCCAGCACTTTGAGAGACTGAGATGGGAGGATTGCTTGAGGTGAGGAATTTAAGAGTTCAAGGCCTTTCTCTTGGCTGGGCGTGGTGGCTCACACCTGTAATCCCAGCACTTTGGGAGGCCAAGGTGGGTAGATCACTTGAGGTCAGGAGTTCGAGACCAGCCTAATCAACATGGTGAAACCCCATCTCTACTAAAAATATAAAAATTAGCCAGGTGTGGTGGCGCATGCCTGTAATCCCAGCTACTCGGGAGGCTGAGGGAGGAGAATTGCTTGAACCTGGGAGGCAGAGGTTGCAGTGAGCCAAGATCGTACCACTGCCCTCCAGCCTGGGCAATGAGAGCTAAAGGAAACTCTGTCTCAATAACAACAACAAGAGCTCAAGAACAGTCTGGGCAACATAGTGAGACCTGGACCCAGTCTCTTTTTGTTTGTTTGTCTGAGACCGAGTCTCCCTCTGTCGCCCAGGCTGGAGTGCGGTGGCGCAATCTCGGCTCCCTGCAACCTCCTCCTACCAGGTTCAAGTAATTCTCCTGCCTCAGCCTCCTGAGTAGCTGGGATTACAGGTGCGGTCTACCACACCCAGCTAATTTTTTGTATTTTTACTAGAGACGGGGTTTCACCGTGTTGGCCAGGCTGGTCTTGAACTCCTGACCTCAAGCGATCCACTCACCTTGGCCTCCCAAAGTGCTGGGATTGCAGGCATGAGCCACCATGCCTGGCCCAGCCTCTTTTTAATTTAAAAAAAAAAAAAGAAAAATGAAATGTCATGGACTTTGAATGTAGACACTGGGTTAAAATTTTGGCTGTATGACTTTAGACGAGTTACTTATTCCTTCCTACTAGTTTATTTTCTTGACTGCAAAATGAGGATAATACCAATGTAAGGATTAAACAGTCCATAAAGAGATGAACACAGGCCCTGGCACTTGGCAGGAGCCCCATCAATCTCGTCAGCCCCCAGTTAGGATTCTGTAGGAATAAGCAGGCTCGTTGTACACATTGTCCTTTGGTTCTCAAAAACAGTTTGGCCTCTTAGTATAGAATTCTGTGAGGCAGGTGAAAGTTCTTCCTACAGCCTTGCTTATGTTATTAATTTACTCAACGAAGTTTTCCAGAGCCAAGGTAACCTTTAGAGCAGTCAGGTACAAATGGGTCTGGAGCAATGTTACTCTCTTCCCTGGCAGAGAAGAGCTCACTGCATCTCCCTGGAATGTGGGGAGATGACTGGGGAGTGGATGGGGCCTAGCCCTCCCCAGAGAAGAGTCTCTTTCTGATCACTGCTGTCTGTGGTGGGGCATTCAGACTCCAGGAGTCCCAACTGGATGGCTCCAATCCCTCATTTCATACGTGACCAGACAGGTTTTTTGTGGATATGTAATTGATGGGTGGTGGGGTTGTGGCAAGGGCTGGGGCTTAGAGTGAGGCTGGCTCAGATCGGGTTCTGGTTCTGCCACTACTCAGAGATCGAGCTGGCCAACTTGATGCAAGTTACCTAACATCTGTGATTCTCAGTTTCCTCGTCCCTAAAATGAGGATAAGATTATCTACTTTACACTGTGTGCATTACAAGGAGATCATGTTTTGATTAAAATGGGGAGTGTCATTTTCCTAATATTTGCTTACACTTGTCTCTGATCCTTTTTGTTGTTGTTGTTGTGGGGGATGGAGTCTCACTGTCACCCAGGCTGGGGTGTAGTAGTGGCGCAATCTCTGCTCACTGCAACCTCTGCCTCCCGGGTTCAAGCGATTCTTGCACTTCAGCCTCCCGAGTAGCTGGGATGACAGGTGCACACCACCAAGACAGGTCTCAAAAAAAAAAAACAACCTTTCTTTTTTTTTTTTTTGAGACAGAATTTTTCTCTTGTCACCCAAGCTGTAGTGCAATGGTGTGATCTTGGCTCACTGCAACCTCTGCCTCCCGGGTTCAAGTGATTCTCCTGTCTCAGCCTCCCGAGTAGCTGGGATTACATGCTCCCACCACCACATCTGTCTAATTTTTGTATTTTTAGTAGAGACAGGGTTTCACCATGTTGACCAGGCTAGTCTCGAACTCCTGGGCTTAAGTGATCCACCTGCCTCGGCGTCCCAAAGTGCTGGGATTATAAGCGTGAGCCACCACGCCTGGCCTTTAAAGAACCCACTTTCTACACTTTCTAGCCTATTTGACAGCAAGCATAGAGGGGAAAAGCAGATTTTTTAACCTGTGTTTATGGTGGCTAAGGAGTGGAGACTACAGTTCAAAGTGAGAAGGGAATGGGACAACCCCTTGTGCCAAAAAAATATATCTCTCTCAGCTACCTAATGGGAGGGAATGTAAGGCTTAAACCACCAAGTAGAGAAACGAATGGCTATTCTGGGTGTCACTGGCCCCTCCCTGAAGACTGTGAGAGCAGCCCTTGGTAATAGGGGAGGGAAATTATACAGGCCTTCCTTGGGTTAGCAAATTGCTAACCTGCAAGGATTTAGAATGCAACATTGAGGGCAGCTCAATTCCTCCAGGCCTTTTCCACAAGGTATCTATTGTATTTCTTTCCCAGGGATTACTAATACAGGGATGTGTACCTAGTAACCGGGAGATCCACTCTTGACTCCATAAAAAAGCAGCTTATGTTTCTTTGGGTTTCACCTTTCTTCCCAGAGGGTGCTGTCTGTTCAAACACTCCCACGCAGCCAGTGTTACAGAGAACTCCCCAGGACACTGTCCTCACCCTTGCTTTTTATTTTTGTTTTTGAGACAAGGTCTTGCTCTATCAACCAGACTGGAGGGCAGTGGCATCATCTCAGCTCACTGCAGTCTGTATCTCTTGGTCTCAAGGGACCCTCCCACCTCAGCCTCCCAAGTAGCTGGAATCACAGGTGCATGCCACCACACCTGGCTAATTTTTTTTTTCTTGTTGCCCAGGCTAGAGTGCAGTGGCATGATCTTTGCTCACTACAACCTCCACCTCCCAGGTTCAAGTGATTCTCCTGCCTCAGCCTCCCAAGTAGCTGAGATTACAGGTGTGCGCCATCACACTTACCTAATTTTTGTATTTTTGGTAGAGATGGGGTTTCGCCATGTTGGCTAGGCTTGTCTCAAACTCCTGACCTCAGGTGATCCACCTGCCTCAGCCTCCAAAAGTGCTGAGATTACAGGCTTGAGCCACCGTGTGTGGCCAATTTTTGTATTTTTTAGAGAGGTGGGTTTTCGCCATTTTGCCCAGGCTTGTCCCAAACCCCTGGGCTCAAGCAATCCTCCTACCTGTTTCCCAAATAGCTGAGACTACAGATGTGAGCCTCCGCACCTGGCCTGCTTTTGGACTGGTGTGCCAGTTCACACATGCCAGAAACTGTGTTCTGAACTGCAGGGATGCATTTACCTGTCAGCACCTGAAAACTTCTTCCTCAGTTGAGTCCAATTATCAGCTTCATGTGCCATCTGCCAATCCAGATGAAACTTGGCAAATACAAAGCTGTCCTTTTCCAGGTGACGCTCCGCACCTTCTTTTTCCTCCACCATGTTGTTAACAACTGAAAAGCTCCTGCATGATCAGACCTGTGTATCTATCCATCATCAAATCCTACTCCTTTTTCCACACTGGGACCCTCCCGAGGCTGTCCCAGCCCCGCATTTGCTAGCATGCCCTGCAGACATGACCCTTGCTGGGCTCTGATGAGCCTTTAGGCCTCCACTCCAGGTGTCACTGTTTTGTCTCCCCTCTGCTCTCAGAGCCTCCTCTGCCAGGTGCCTCGGTCATGCTGGCCCTCTGTCTCAGAAGTGAATGTACTGAGCAGGTCTTAGGGATTTATGAATGATGCTCCTGGGGCTGGAGGCAGTGGCTCACGCCTGTGATCCCAACACATTGGGAGGCCGAAACAGGAGGACCACTTGAGTTTAAGACCAGCCTGGGGAACATAGTGAGACTCTGTCCCTATACAAAATAAAAATAGGGGCCGGGTGTGGTGGCTTACGCCTGTAATCCCAGCACTTTGGGAGGCCAAGGCAGGTGGATCACAAGGTCAGGAGTTCGAGAACAGCCTGACCAACATGGTGAAACCCTATCTCTACTAAAAATACAAAAAAATAAAAAATTAGCTGGGCATAGTGGTGAGTGCCTGTAGTCCCAGCTACTGGGAAGGCTGAGGCAGGAGAATCGCTTGAACCCGGGAGGTGGAGGTTGCAGTGAGCCGAGATCACACCACTGCACTCCAGCCTGGGTGACAGAAGCAGACTCTATCTCAGAAAAAAAAAGAAAAAGAAAAGTCAGGTGTGGTGGTGCACGCCTGTGGTCCAAGCTACTCGAGGCTGAAATGGGGGGATCGCTTGAGCCTAGGCAGTCAACGCTGCAGTGAGACGTGATCTCACCACAGCACTTCAGCCTGGGTGACAAAGCCAGACCCTGTTTCAAAATAATAATAATAATAATAATAATAATAATAATGTTCTTGGATTTCCAAGGGTACAGTTTTTCAGAGCCTTCCTAGCCCTAGGTCATCAAACTATTCTTGCTTCCTTCCAAATGGCTAAGGTTTCTGGAAGATTTTCCTAACAAGAAACACACGAACTTGTCCAAAGAGCTTCCAAGAGGAATAGCAGAAAGCATTGGCTTTAACACACATAGCTTCAGGCCCTGGCCCATGTTGTGTGACCTCAGGTTAGTTACTTGGCTAACCCTGTTTCTTCATGCGGAAAGTGTAGGAGACAATACCTACCTTCCCAGGCTGCCCTGGATTAGCACAATATGTGCACGTACAGCCTGGCAGAGCACTCACCCAGATCAGCAATAGCAATGTGTGCCCTCCACTCAGTCCCAGCCACATCCTGATTCTCCTGTTTTATGTTAAGTCCTTTCTTAACATGTACCTCCCAGCACTAGAGCATTAGCTCCTTAATTTGGGGGCACATTTTATCTTTGTATCCTCACTGCCTACTGCAGGCCTGCCAAAAGCATCTGTAGAATGAATAAATGAATACATAAATGCATTTTTTGTTATGGATTTAAATATTAATGTTTCATACTTGAATTTTAGATTCAAGAGTTGGAAAAAAACGGAGATCTAGCCAAAATGCTGGCAAACAGGAAATGGTTAATGAAGCAGTAGAGTATGTGTGTAGTAGTAGAAACATGTGTTTTTCATTCTCATTACTGTTTCAGGACTAGGCTAATAATGTAAGCCAAATGGAGTGTGGTTAAGGGTTTTGGGTCTGGAGTCCACACAGTCTGCCTTTCAGGTTCAGTTTCTGCAGTTTACTAAGTGTGACCTTCGGCCAGTTACTTAATCTCTCTAAGCCTTTTCTGTCATCTACAAAATGAAGATATTAATAGTACTACTTATAGCATATAAATGTTGAGACTTAAATAAATTGTGGTTCATACCTGTAATCCTGGCACTTTGGGAGGCTGAGGCGGTTGGATCACTTGAGCTCAGGAGTTTGAGACCAGCCTGGCCAACATAGCAAAACCCTATCTCTACAAAAAATACAAAAATTAGCTACGTGTGGTGGTGTACACCTATAGTGAGTCCCAGCTCCTTGGGAGGCTGACGTGAGAGGATTGCTTGACCCTGGGAGGTGGAGGTTGCAGTGAGCTGAGATTACATCACTGCACTCCAGCCTGGGCCACAGAGTAAGACTGTCTCAAAAAAACAACAAAAAAGAAACAACAAAAAAGTACAATAGTTCACGTAAAACACTTGGTACAAGGCTCAGGGAAAAGGAAGGATTCTCACCGAATGTCCATTATGTTTAGTAAAACATACTTTCACCTAAAGATTATACAAGTGCCCTCTGTCTTTGGCTGTGTTTTTGTTTTAGAAAAACCTTCTCAAGTTCAAGGACCTGGTCTCTCTCCATTTATCAAGCACTTACTTTAAGTCAAACAGCCTGCTAGGTTTGGAAAACAGAAATAAAAGATGTGTCCTGCCCTTAAGGAGTTACAACTTATGGAGAAACAGTGTCTACTTACACAATGGTATGGTTAGGGCCATGAATCATTGGTTCTCAAAGTCAAAAACATTGACACTTGACCGCTGGGGACGGGGGTGGGTAACAGAAGGCTGGTGTGAGCCTTGAAGGTGTGAAGCTTTGAACCAAACGAGAAACGGAGAAAGGAGTTTACACAGAAGGGAGAACTCATGCAAAGCTACTGAGTGATTTTTCAGGACTGTCTGAGACAGGGTCTCGCTCTGCCACCCAGGCTGGAGTGCAAGGGCGCGCAATTTCAGTTCACTGCAACCTCCCCTTCCTGGGTTTAAGAAGCGAAACTCTGGCCGGGCACGGTGGCTCACCCCTCTAATCCCAGCACTTTGGGAGGCCAACGCGGACGGATCACGAGGTCAGGAGATAGAGACCATCCTGGCTAACACGGTGAAACCCCGTCTGTACTAAAAATACAAAAAATTAGCCAGGTGTGGTGGCGGCGCCTGTAGTCCCAGCTACTCGGGAGGCTGAGGCAGGAGAATGGCGTGAACCCGGGAGGTGGAGCTTGCAGTGAGCCGAGATCGCGCCACTGCACTCCAGCCTGGGTGACAGAGCGAGACTCTATCTCAAAAAAAAAAAAAAAAAAAAAAAAAAAAAAAAAAAAGAGGTGAAACTCCAGCCGTGCGCGGTGGCTCACACCTGTAATCCCAGCACTTCGGGAGGCCGAGGCAGGCGGATCATGAGGTCAGGTGATCAACACCATCCTGGCTAACACGGTGAAACCCCATCTCTACTAAAAATACAAAAAATTAGCCAGGTATCGTGACGGGCGCCTGTAGTACATATAACCACTTCTTTCCTGAATGGAAGTTTCAGTCTTTGTAGCAGGCGTCCCAATTATTCTGGCTCCCATCTGCCAACTCGATCCATTGTTTTTTTTTTTTGAGACAGTGTCTTGCTCTGTAGCCCAGGCTGGAGTGCAGTGGGCGATCTCGGCTCACTACAAGCCCCGCCTCCTGGGTTCACGCCATTCTCCTGCCTCAGCCTCCCAAAGTAGCTGGGACTACAGGCGCCCGCCACCACGCCCGGCGAGTGTTTTTTTTTTTTTTTGTATTTTTAGTAGAGACGGGGTTTCACCGTGTTAGCCAGGATGGTCTTGATCTCCTGACCTTGTGATCCGCCCATCTCGGCCTCCCAAAGTGCTGGGATTACAGGCTTGAGCCACCGTGCCCGGCCCAGGATCCATTCTTAAAGAGATCTACCAATCTGGGCAGTAAGAAGGCTGGGCCCCATAACCTCTAAAGTCCAAAATTAGCCAGGCCTGGTGGTGTGTGCATCTGTGGTCCTAAGCTACTCAGGAGGCTGAGGTAGGAGTTTTGCTTCTTGTTTATCTTTTTTTTTTTTTTTTGAGACGGAGGCTCGCTGTTGCCCAGGCGGAGTGCAGTGGCACGATCTCCGCTCACTGCAAGCTCTGCCTCCTGGGTTCACACCATTCTCCTGCTTCAGCCTCCCTAGTAGCTGGGACTACAGGCGCGCGCCACCATGCGCAGTTATTTTGTATTTTTTTTTTTTTTTTTTTTTTTAGTAGAAACGGGGTTTCACTATATTGGTCAGGCTAGTCTTGAACTCCTGACCTCGTGATCCACCTGCCTCAGCCTCCCAAAGTGCTGGGATTACAGCCACCACAAGCGGCGCCATTGGCTAGAGTTCTATAGGCTTGATGGGAGTACATGATCTCTATGATCCAGCATCAAATCCAGGGGTATGTTTTGCAGATACTTTTTTAGTGACTGAATAAAATCTTAATTGTAAAGTTGGTTCTACTGTCACTCTTTGATTGTTCTTTGGGCAACAGATTAGAAGATACTATGAATTTTCCTAGGCAAGAGGGTCAGAAAGGGAAAGCAAAGTATTTTGGGGATGAAATGAGGTCTGTGAGGCAGGTCTGGCAGTCCCACAGAGGATTCTACTCCTCACCCCACCCTCAGCAGTCTAGGTGTTGTTTTATTCTTTATGAAACTGCAACACAGTCAACTTTTTTTTTTTTTTTAAAGAGGGTGTTTGTCACCCAAGCTGGAGTGTAGCAGTGGGATCATGGCTCACTGTAGTCTCAATCTCAGCCTCCCGAGTAGCTGGGACTACAGGTGCATACCACCACACTACTCTAATTTTTTGAAAATCAGATGCAGTGGCTCATGCCTGTAATCCCAGCATTTTGGAAGGCCAAGGCAGGCAGATCACCTGAGATCAGGAGTTTGAGACCAGGCTGGCCAACACAGTGAAAACCTGTCTCTACTAAAAATAACAAAACAAAACAAAAAAAAATTAGCTGGGCATGGTTGTGCACGCCTGTGATCCCAGCTACTTGGGAGGCTGAGTCAGGAAAATCGCTTGAACCCACAAGGCAGAGGTTGTGGTGAGCCATGATCATGCCACTGCACTCCAGCCTGGGCAATACAGCAAGATTCCATCTCCAAAAAAAAAAAAGGGGTCTCACTATATTGCCCAGGCTGGTCTCAAACGATCGATCCTCCTGCCTCAGCTTTCCAAAGTATGGAATACAGGTGTGAACCACCACACCCAGATGTATTTTTAAAATAATTCAACGTATTACACTAAATTTATCCAAGTGACATATTTGAGGCAAGCAAGACTGCTGACCTAACAGCCCATGCTACCAGCTACCTGAGACCCACGATCTACCATCAGACCACAGCCAGTTCCCACTGCAGTGAAATAACATGAAAGTCTTTATCAATTGAGCAGTTTCTAATGTGAGAGTCAACACATCTGAAACACGAAGTTGAACGGTGGAAATTCAGTAAGTACTTTATTTATGAGTAAGGCTGTACAGGATTCAACAGTGTCTAATTCGAGTCTCATATATGATAGCTAAAATTTTTAAACGAGCAATTCAGCTTACGGTGAAATATATTTTCATCCAATCTTTTATGCTATATCATACCTCAGGCTTTTTAAAAATTATTTTTGAGATGAAATTTTAAAGTTCCCCCAGTACCCTGGTTACCATATTATAAAGATAGTGAAATACAAAAATGTAATAAAGATAGTGAAATACAAAAATGTAACAAATACAAACACACTGTGATTAATAGCTGTTTATTAGCTTTTTAATAAAGCAAAACTTTATAGTGAAATAAACTAGAAATAGCTTTTTATTTTATATATTTATTTTTGAGATGGGGTCTTGCTCTGTTGCCCAGGCTGGAGTGCAGTGGCACGATCTTGGCTCACTGCAGCCTCTGCCTTCACCTCCTGGGTTCAAGGAATTCTCCCACCTCAGCCTCCCATGTAGCTGGGATTACAGGCATGTGCTGCCATGCCCGGCTAATTTTTGCATTTTTAGTAGAGACGGGGTTTCACCATGTTGGCCAGGCTGGTCTCGAACTCCTGACCTCAGGTAATCCACCCACCTTGGCCTCCCAAAGTGCTGGGATTACAGGCATGAGCCACCATGCCCGGCAAAATACCTTTTTAAAAGCTTTTAAAATGATATGCTTATAAAATGACAGACATGAGTGAAACATTCTCAATGACGATAATACACAAGTCACAAGTTTTCTGTGAGTGAAGCCGAGCAGTACAGAGTCAGGCTGACTGTTGAAAAGCCAGATTTACTTCTTGATATCACTGACCTCTTACTCTGAAATTGTGCCAGAGGAGCTTCTAAGTATCCCTGGTCTCAAGTTTAATAATGCAAAACTTCCACTTTATCATCTAAAGTTTTGGAGAGGAATCCCTTTGGCACTAATGATATCTACTCCAGCACCATCTCTCCTTTTTGGTGCCTCTTCATTCTTGAGTAGGGACTTATTGTATCATCCATCACAAAATCATACAGTACTTTTATCCAGGAATTGTAGTGGGGGAGGTTGTCATAGTATTCAGCTGCTATTTTCCTCACCTAGAAGGGAAAAAAATACAGCAAGATGAAAAATGAGTATTACTGGGTTCTTTCAAAGATGACTGATGAATGGTTGATACAAACACTGAGAAGGGAAACCATGAGACCTGCCTCCCTCCTCTCTCTTAAAAAATAAAAGCAGCAGCAGCAGCAGCAGCAGAGGCAATTCTAAACAAAAAGCAGTCTACATTTCAGTAGCAGTTGAATACACTCGACCCTCTAGGACTCTCTTCCATCACGTTCCAAGGGACTAAATTCCTGGCTTATTTGTAAAATTAACAACGAATACATGCAATTAGATTAACTTGATATTATTAAAGAATGTACTGCATGGATGACACCGTAGAATATAAAGGCAACATCTGATCCCTGCCATCCAGGAACTTACAAATACTTATAAATAAATTGTGGCATGCTAATTAGATACAAATTAAGCAGTTGGCTGGGTGTGGTGGCTCACAACTGTAATCCCAGGACTTTGGGAAGCCAAGGCGGGTGAATCACCTGAGGTCAAGAGATCAAGACCAGCCTGACCAATATGGTGAAACCCCCATCTCTACTAAAAATAACAAAAAAATTAGCCAGACATGGTGGCATGCGCCTGCAGTCCCAGCAACTCAGGAGGCTGAGACAGGAGAATTGCATGAACCCGGGAGGTCGAGGCTGCAGTGAGCTGAGATTATGCCACTGCACTCCAGCCTGGGTGACAGACTCCACCTCAAAAAAAAAAAAAAAAGGCAAGCTTTATCAAGTATGCAATTCTGCCATCTCAAGTTAAAAATGTCTCTACATCTCAAGTTAAATAACTATCTGGATGGGCACAGTGGCTCGTACGTATAATCCCAGCATTTTGGAAGGCAGGAGAATCACTTGAGCCCAGGAATTTGAGACCAGCCTGGGCAACACAGGGAAACCCCATCTCTCTTTTTTTTTTGAGATGGAGTTTCGCTCTGTCACCCAGGCTGGAGCGCAGTGGCACGATCTTGGCTCACTGCAACCTCTGCTGCCTGGGTTCAAGCGATTCTCCCGCCTCAGCCTCCCAATTATATATAGGCGCCCGCCACCATGCCCAACTGATTTTTTTGTATTTTTAGTAGAGACGGGGTTTCACTATGTTGACCAGGTTGGTCTCGAACTCCTGACCTCAGATGATCCACTCACCAAGGCCTCCCAAAGTGCTGGGATTACAGGTGTGAGCCACTGCACCCATCCAGGAAACCCCATCTCTACAAAAACATTTAAAAATTTAAATAAACCATTTGGAAGATTAAAAGAAATTATTTTAAAAATTAGCCTGTCATAGCATGTGCCTGTAGTCCTAGCTACTTGGGAGGCTGAGGCAGGAGGATCACTTGAATCCAGGAGTTTGAGACCAGCCTGAGCAACATAGCAAGACTCTGCCTCTACAAAAAATAAAAAAATTAGCCAGGCACAGTGGCACGTGCCTATAGTCCTGCCTACTCAGGAGGCTGAGGTGGGAGGATCGCTTGAACCCAGGAGTTGAGGCTGCAGTGAGCTATCGCACCACTGCACTCTAGCCTAGGTGACAGGGCAAGACCCTGTCTCTAAAAAAAAAAAATTAAAAATAAATCCTAAGTGTAACCACTAAGCTTAAGGACCCAAGAGTGAACCCTTTGTAAAATTAGGCTGGAAGATGCAGTATTTATATTCTTGCTTTTTTTTTTTTTTTTTTAATGAGCAGCTTGGACTGACAAAATACTAGCCTGGCCAACATGATGAAACCCCATCTCTACTAAAAATACAAAAATCAGCTGGGCACGGTGGCATGCGCCTGTAATCCCAACTACCTGGGAGACTGAGGCATGAGAATCACTTGAACCTGGGAGGTGGAGGTTACAGTAAGCCGAGACCGTGCCACTGCACTCCAGCCTGGGTGACTGAGTGAGACACAGTCTCAAAAAACAAACAAAAAAACGAAATTAGAATATGTATCAAATCCTTTACTTACCAGTGGAAGGCTTTTTCCAGGAATGTTGGGGAAGTCATGATGTTCATTATGATAACCTACATTGAAGGTAAATAAATTCAGAGGCCCATAATATGAGTAAGTTTCGTGACCCTTTAAGAACATGTAATGCTCAGCTATAAAATGTCCAGAAATCGGGTGCAAACCCAGGCCAAGTAAAGATGCTGCCAACATGTAGACTAAGGATTTAATTCCCAAAAAGTAATAAATTAAAATGTCAAATGTGACCTGGGCCACGATATTGATAACTTCCAAATAAGTAATTGGTTTGGGGTTGATGAATAGAGGTCGAAAGGCATAGAAGAGAGGCTGAAGAATAACCCATATAAACTTTCTGAAAGTGGTACAGAAGAACCAGCCCTCAAAATCGGTAGGAATATCTACATCGACACCATCAGCTCCAAGGTACCGGTGATGATCCATGTGATATCTCTTAAAGGAAATTGAATATGGAACCCCAATAGGAAGATTAGCAAACATTCCAAACCAGCGATTCCACATTGCTTTGCAGTTGCCAAAGGCAGCATTGTGGGAAATCTCATGAATAGCCAGAGTCATTGAGTGGTTAATGCAACTGCCAAACACATAGGCCCCAAATATGACCCATTTCCAGTCCAAGTCTTTTACTATGTAAAATGCAGCCAACTGGGTGAGAAACATCATAATTATAATCCATATCAAATTGGGATCAGGTTTCATCAAGGACTTTATCTCTGGATACTTTGCTGTAAAGAAAAAACAAAAAAACAGGAACTAAGAAAAGTATATAATAGTTCAGCAATTATAATTAAATTAACACCCATTAAACTAACACATTAAATTTGTTCTGCAAATAATATTCCCTTTACTAGATACTTTAGTTAATACTAATAACACAGGGAAGGATTCTTCTACTAGTAAAGTTACGAAATATGTCACAAACATTTGCAAATTTATGCAGGAAAAATTAGCCTCAAACTTTTAGAAGTTCCACATTTTTTGTATTAAAATGTGTGTTATTTCTGTGTTTAGACAGAGGTACAGCATTCTTACCTTATATAAAACAATTAAATTAACACATCTGACAAAGGATAGAATATAATATGCATTTTGTAGTTACCCTAAAATCATGAAACTCGTATTCACAGTTCTCTCAGACAAATCAACATGCTCCAAGTAATTCTGTACTGAATTTTCCAAAGTTGTAATAGTATATAAAAACCAATACTACAGGCTGCCAATATAATCAGGGAAAGAACAGTCCTTTCAACAAATGGTGCCACAACAACTTGTTAGCAACAGGCAAAAGAATGGATTCGGACCCCTACCTCACACCACACACAAAAATGAACTCAAAACAGATCACAGACCCAAATTTATAAGAAAACTATAAAACTCTGATAAGAAAACAGAAATAAATCTTCATGGCCTTTGTGGTTCCTTAGATACTATAACAAGTACAAGTGACAAAAGAAAACAGAGAAATTGGACTGCATCAAAAACTCTTCTGTTGCAAATGATACTGTCAAGAAAGTGAAAAGATATCCACAGAAGCGGGGTTATGTTTGCAAATCATGTATCTCATAAGGGACCTATATCCAGAATATATGAAGAACTCTTACAACTAATAATCCAATTAAAAAATGGGCAAAGGATCTCAAAAGACATTTCTCCAAAAGATATGAAAACAGTCAAGAAACACATGAAAGATGCTCAACATCGTTAGTCATTAGGAAAGTGCAAACTGAAACCACAGATACCACTTCACACTCACTAGGATGACTATAATAAAAAAAAAAGTAGGTAAAAACAAGGATGTGGAGAAATTAGAACCCTCATACTTTGCTGGTGGGAATGTAAAATGGTGCAGCTGCTTTGGAAAACTGTAGAGCAGTTCCTCAAAATGTTGAACACCTGGTATATCCATACAAAGGAATATTATTCAGCCACAAAAAGGAATGACACACTGACACGTGCTACAACATGAATGAACCTTAAAATATTTATATTTAGAAACAGGGTCTACCTCTGTCACTCAGGCTGAAGTACAGTGGTGCCATCATAGCTCACTACAGCCTCAAACTCCTGGACTCAAGTGATCCTCCTACCTTAGTCACCATAGTAGCTGGGACTACAGGAGCATGTCACTGTGCCCAGCTAAAATCTTATGCTAATGGCTGGGTGCAGTGGCTCACACCTATAATGCCAGCACTCTGAGAGGCCAAGGCAGGAGGATCGGTTGAGCCCAGGAATTCAAGATCAGCCTGGGCAACATAACAGGACCCTGTCTCTACAAAAAAAAAAAAAAAAAAATTAAAAATTAAAAAATTTTATATTATGCTAAGTGAAAGCCAATCATAAAAGATCATATATTTTATGATTTCATGTATATGAAATGTCCAGAATCAGCAAATCTATAGACCACAAAGTAAATTAGTGGTTATCTAGGTAGAAGTAGGGGATATGAGGGACTGCTAATGAGTATAGGGTTTCTTTTGTGATGATGAAATGTTCTAAAGTTACATGGTGGTGACAGCTGCATAACTCTGTGAATATACTAAAAAAATACTGAACTGTACACTTTAAATGAATAAATCATGATAGTTGAATTATAATCTCAACAAAGCTATTGGCCAGCTGCTGTGGCTCACACCATTAATCCCAGCACTTTGGGAGGCTGAGGCATGAAGACTGCCTGAGGCCTGGTGTTCGAGACCAGCGTGGGCAACAGAGACTATTTCTACCAAAAATAAAAAAACATTAGCTGAGGTGAGGTGGCACAAGCCTGTAGTCCCAGCTACTTGGGCGCTGAAGTGGGAGCATCACTTGAGCCCAAGAATTTAGGCTGTACTCCAGCCTGGGCAACACAGTGAGACTCTGTCTCAAAAAATAAAACATTAAAAAACTGTATCACTGAGAAAGTACAGCAGTGAAGGAAGCATTTCTTGTGATTTATTCTTTTTTTTCAGACGGAGTCTCACTCTGTTGCCCAGGCTGGAGTGCAATGGTGCAATCTCAGCTCACTGCAACCTCTGCCTCCTGGGTTCAAGCAATTCTCCTGCCTCAGCCTTCCCAGTAGCTGGGATTATAGGCGCCCGCCACCAGGCCCAGCTAATTTTTGTATTTTTAGTAGAGACGGGGTTTCACCATGTTGGCCGGGCTGGTTTTGAACTCCTTACCACAGGTGACCTGCCCACCTCAGCCACCCAAGGACTGGGATTACAGCCATGAGCCACCCAGTCCAGCTCATCCTCACTAATTTCAAAGAGATACCTTACAAATGAACTTTTAATGTGAACTCTAAATGTAAACTTAAAGTGTACAAATGTTGGTTGTTCTATCAGGCCCCTTCCCTCCCCTGCCAAAAAACTGAACACTTTCAGAAAGATCTCTTATCATTTGTGTATAATTTAAACAAATCTAAAGATTCTTCTCTTTCTACAGATTATTCCATCTCCCACCCTGAAAGAGAACACTGGTATTTACACCTGCATGGAAAACGTACTTTCATTGAGAAATAAGTAGTCCTTTTACTTTCCAAGTGAAATGGTTCAGTGATAAGTTTGTGGAGGAAAAAAGGCTCAGTGTGAGGTATTAATCAGCACCTTCTTACTTCCTTCATTTCTTTTTTTTTTTTTTTTTTTTTTTTTTTTGAGACAGTCTCACTCTTTTGCCCAGGCTGGAATGCAGTGAGGCAATCACGGCTCACTGCAGCCTCTACTTCCCCAGCTCAAGTGATCCTCCCACCTCAGCCTTTTGAGTAGCTGGGACCACAGGCACATGCCACCATGCCCCACTAATTAATTTTTTTTTTTTTTTTTAGAGAGAGGGAAAGGTTTCACCATGTTGCCCAGGTTGGTCTCAAACTCCTGAGTTCAAGTGTTCCTCTCGCCTCAGCCTTCTGAGTAGCACGACACAGGCATCACGCCTAGCTAATTTTTTAATTTTTCATGGAGATGGGGCTGTTCTGAACTGGCCTCAAGAGATCATCTTGCCTCAGTTTCTCAAAGCGCTGGGATTACAGGCAAAAGCCACCACACCTGTCCTGATTTTCAGAATATTAAATAGCTCAGCTTCAGTATTCCAGAGTTGGTTTTTACACAGGTAGGCACCAGATTATTCCTATGTAACATGTAGATAAGGCATTGATAAAATGTATCATATGTGGCCTGGCAGGGTGGCTCATGCCTGTAATCCCAGCACTTTGGGAGGCCATGGCAGGCAGATCATCACAGGTCAGGAGTTCCGAGACCAGCCTGGCCAATGTGGCAAAACCGTGTCTCTACTAAAAATAAAAATAGAAAAACTTAGCCAGGTGTGGTGGCGGGCATCTGTAATTCCAGCTACTCGTGAGGCTGGGGCAGGCAGAACTGCTTCAACCCGGGAGGCAGAGTTTGCAGTGAGCCGAGATTGGGTCACTGCACTCCAGCCTGGGTGACAAAATGAGACTCCGTCTCAAAAAAAAAAAAAAAAGTATCATGCTATCTCATATCAAGTATGTGTAAATGATTTGCCAAACAAATTACTACTAGCAGGCTGAGGTATGCCCATCACTTGAGCCCAGGCTGCCGTGATCATCATGCCTGTGAACAGCCACTGCACTCCAGCTTAAGCAACAAAGCAAGACCCTGTCTCTAATGGAGTGTAGGGGAGGAGGAAGGGAATTCAAGAACCGAAATTTACCGGGTGCAGGGGCTTACGCCTTTAAAATCTCAGCACTTTGGGAGGCCAAAGCGGACGGACTGCTTGAGCCCAGGAGTTCAAGACCAGCCTGGGCAACACGGAGAAACCCATCTCTACAAAAAAACAGAAAAATCAATCGGGCATAGTGGTATGTGCTTGTGGTCCCAGCCACTCGCTTTTTCTTTTCACTGGGCAAATGAATGTTGAGAAGAAAATCTAATGAAATACTGTATATAAGGAATAATGTCTCATGTTCAACTCACCGTTTCCTCGATTTAAAAAAATTTTGCGCGTGCGTGTAAATGGGGGTCTCACTGTGTTACTCAGGATGGTCTCAACTCCTGGGCTGAAGCGATCCTCCCGCCTCGGCCTCCCAAAGTGCTGGGATTACAGGCCTGAGCTACCGTGACCATGGTCTCAACTCCTGGGCTGAAGCAACCCTCCCACCTCGGCCTCCCAAAGTACTGGGATTACAGGCCTGAGCTACCGTTTCCTCAATTTTTGAAGAAACAGTATAGGTTAAAAAGCTCGTGATCGGCCGGGCACGGTGGCTCACGCCTATAATCCCAGTACTTTGGGAGGCTGAGGTGGGCGGATCACAAGGTTAGGAGCTCGAGACCATCCTGGCTAAAACGGTGAAACCCTGTCTCTACTAAAAATACAAAAAATTAGCCGGGCGTGGCTGTGTGCGCCTGTAGTCCCAGTTACTCGGGAGGCTGAGGCAGGAGGATGGCGTGAACCCGGGAGGCGGAGATTGCAGTGAGCCGAGATCGCGCCACTGCACTCCAGCCTGGGTGACACAGCGAGACTCTGTATCAAAAAAAAAAAAAAAAAAAAAAAAAGAAAGCTCATGCTCTGGCCGAGCACAGTGGTTCACGCCTGTAATCCCAGCACTTTGGGAGGCCAGGTCGATCACCTGAGGTCAGGAGTTCGAGACAAGACTGGTCAACACGGTGAAACCCTGTCTCTACTAAAAAAAAAAAAAAAAAAAAGTTAGCCAGGCGTGGTGGTGGGCGCCTGTAATCCCAGCTACTCAGGAGGCTGAGGCAGGAGAATCTCTTGAACCCAGGAGGCAGATGTTGCAGCGAGGAGAGATCGCGCCACTGCACTCCAGCCTGAGCAACAGAGTGAGACTTGTCTCAAAGAAATAAACAAAAACCAAACACATGCTCTGGAAGAGGCAACTGAATGCGCATTAGAAT
The DNA here is from genome assembly GCF_049350105.2 of Macaca mulatta. Lineage (NCBI taxonomy): Eukaryota > Metazoa > Chordata > Mammalia > Primates > Cercopithecidae > Macaca > Macaca mulatta. Next base: position 81,836,235 of record NC_133406.1, on the reverse strand, counting down.
CTCTTTAGCATTCAGTCAGGCGTTCTTATTTCATTTTTTAAAACAGCGATAATACCAACCTAGTAGAATTACCAGGAGGATGAAATTGGGTAATGTTTGTAAAGCATTCCACGCAATCCCTGGTATATTAGGAGTAACCTGGGAGAGATGAGCATTCTCTATATAACACAGAAGGCCCGAATCCTCTGGAGAGTTAAGTGCTCTCAATAAGCTGTCAGGGGACCAGCGGGCCACGCCACGTATTTTCCCTATTTGGCAAGTCTTCCATTTTCAGTCTTTTCATCCACAAAACCGAGATGGATGAAATATGTCTACGAATCCGCCGTTCTTACGTCCCAGGCTTGCCGTGAGGATCAATAGGACAAGCGGCGTAAACTGACCAGGACCCATCCAGTCCGAGAAGCCCCAGGGGGCATAGGGAGGGTCGCCGGCCCCCCTCCCCGGGCCCGAGGCCGGGACTGCGGCCGCCCCCGCCAGTACTGCCCGCTAGCGCCCGACACCATGAGCCAGGCTCACGGGTAGGCCCCGGGATGCCCAGGACCACACCCTGCCCCGCACTCTGGCAGCCCCGGCGCCAGCACACGCTCACCTCGGCCCGCTCCGGAGGAGGGGGAGGAGGGAGAGGAAAGGGCGCCCATCTGAGGGCACAGGAATCTTCCAGCGCGAGGATCTAACCCAAGGCTGGCGCAGCCGGGGTCACCCTTCGCCCCAACCGGCCGGCGTGGGCCTGACGGGGACTCCCGCGCTCGGGGACGCGCCTGCGCCTCTTCGCGGAAGGGTCGGAGCTGCGCGGCCCCAAGGACCCGTCCCTCCCCCGTGCCTCGCCCAGCCTCTCCCGCGCTGACCCGCGGGCTGGCGGCCCCAGCGGCGGCGGGACGCGGCGGGGAGCGGGCTGCTAACTGGCCTCCGGCGCCCACGGCCACGCAGGGCCCGCGAGGGGAGAGCGCGCCCCGGCGCCGGGAGGCCGCGCACGCACATAACGGGGCGCCCGCTGGCCCTCACCCAGGATCTCCCGGCGCCGGTCGGCGTGGGGCTGGTCGGTGTAGACCCACTCGAAGTCTTCCCGCGACACGCGGCTCCCCATGGCGGCGGAGGTGGCTCGCAGGCTCGCTGTCGGCTCTCGCTCCTGGCCGTCTCCTCAGAGGTGGCTGCGGCGGCTTCCCGACTCGTGTGGTGTCGGCCGACTGCGGCGGAGCGCGGAGGAGACGGAGGCGTGGGCGGAGTCCCGAGGCCCCGCCCCTCGCGGCCCGCCCGCCTCCCTGGGTGTAGGGCGCGTGGCGCTCCCGGGTGTCAGTGCGGTGCTGGCTCTCAGCAATTCTGGGAGGCTGGGTTCTGAGTTTTGGTGACTTGGCCACCAGCCAGGATGCCGCGTTCTTGCGAGTGCCCGCCCCTGAGGCCTGCTGCCCCGGAGCCCGGAGAAGATGCAAAAGGGAGGAAAGGTCTCAAGTGAGATAAACCTGCCGCCTTAGCGCCTCCGCGAGTGGAGCACCGGGCACAGCTGCGATCACACCGAGTCTGGAGGTGCCGGAGCCCTTCTTAAATGGCAGCTGGCCTAAGTTTTGTTTAATTTTTAAAAGCAAATTAGCCATTGGGTCATATTTCGCTGCCTTCTAGAAATAATGCCTCAGGGAAAAAATGCAGAGTGCGTGACAATTAAAAGCTAATCAAGTAAAACACCATTGTTAAGAGGGGGAGATGATATGGGATTTGTTGTTGTGCTTGAATTATTGTAGAGTGACCATGTTTGTGAAGAGATGATTGCTCAACCTTTCATCTATCTGTCGCAGAAGTAATCAACCACAACCTCTTCCTGAAAGAAATGTTTTGAAACCAAACTAATTTTGTTTCAACATTAGCTACCACGTCTACATCAAAGAGCAACTTAAGGATTACAAAAAGAAGATAACCAAAGCGGGTGTGCCTCCTAATCAACATGCTGTTCACGCACACATGGCACACACACACACACACACACACACACACACACACACAAATCTGATCAAGCCCCTAGATCTGACTGCTAATTTATTGAAAATAGAAAGGACATTTGGCCGGGTGCGTTGGCTCACGCCTGTAATCCCAGCACTCTGAGAGGCCGAGGCGGGTCCATCACCTGAGGTCGGAAGTTCGAGAGCAGCCTGAGCAGTAGGGTGAAACCCCGTCTCTACTAAAAATATAAAAATTAGCTGGGCATGGTGGCAGGCGCCTGTAATCCCAGCTACTCAGGAGGCTGAGGCAGGAGAATCGCTGGAACTGGGAGGCAGAGGTTGCAGTGAGCTGAGATGGAGCCACTGCACTCCAGCCTGGGCAACAGACTGAGACTCCTTCTCAAGAATAAAAAGAAGGCCGGGCGCGGTGGCTCAAGCCTGTAATCCCAGCACTTTGGGAGGCCGAGGCGGGCGGATCACGAGGTCAGGAGATCGAGACCATCCTGGCTAACACGGTGAAACCCCGTCTCTACTAAAAATACAAAAAGAAATTAGCCGGGCGTGGTGGCGGGCGCCTGTAGTCCCAGCTACTCGGGAGGCTGAGGCAGGAGAATGGCGTGAACCCGGGAGGCGGAGCTTGCAGTGAGCCGAGATCGCGCCACTGCACTCCAGTCTGGGCGACAGAGCGAGACTCCGTCTCAAAAAAAAAAAAAAAAAAAAAAGAATAAAAAGGAAATAAAATAGAAAGGACAGAGAAATGTGTTAAACTGGGCCACGGGGATGAAACTAGCAAGATCCAACTCTGGGAGGCTCTATATAGGACAATGTCTGGGTTCTGTAATAAATAAAATTCAAGGAAAAAAAAAGAGAAGAGAAACCTATAGATTAAAAGGAGTTTAAAAGACATACAAACCCATTGCATGTGTTGACCTTATTTAGATTCGGATTGAAATAGTTTTTTTTTTTTTTTTTTTTTTGAGACGGAGTCTCGCTCTGTCGCCCAGGCTGGAGTGCAGTGGCCGGATCTCAGCTCACTGCAAGCTCCGCCTCCCAGGTTCACGCCATTCTCCTGGCTCAGCCTCCCGCGTAGCTGGGACTACAGGCGCCCGCCACCTCGCCCGGCTAGTTTTTTGTATGTTTTAGTATAGACGGGGTTTCACCATGTTAGCCAGGATGGTCTCGATCTCCTGACCTCGTGATCCTCCCGTCTCGGCCTCCCAAAGTGCTGAGATTACAGGCTTGAGCCACCGCGCCCGGCCTGGAATTATCAGTTTCTTAAGTGTGATAATAATATTATGTTTATAGTGGGTTTTATTTTTTTGAGATAGAGTCTTGCTCTGTTGCCCAGGCTGGAGTGCAGTGGTGGCCTCATGTCTCACTTCAGCCTTGACCTGAGCTTAAGCCATCCTCCCACCTCAGCCTCCCGAGGAGCTGGGATCACAGGCGTGCACCACCATCCCTGGAATTTTTTGGCAGAGTCGGGGTCTCACCTTGTTGCCCAGGTTGGTCTCAAACTCTTGGGCTCAAGTGATCTCAAAGTATTGGGATCACAGGCATGAGCTACCACATCCGACCCCAGGAGCATTATTAGTAAATCCCTAAGACCTGCTCAGTACATTCACTTCTAAGACAGAGGGCCAGCACGGCTGAGGCGTCTAGCAGAGAAGGCTCTGAGAGCAGAGGGAAGACAAAACAATGACACCTGGAGTGGAGGCCTGAAGGCTCATCAGAGCCCAGCAAGGGTTATGTCTGCAGGGCATGCTAGCAAATGCGGGGCTGGGACAGCCTCGGGAGGGTCCCAGTGTGGAAAAAGGAGTAGGATTTGATGATGGATAGATACACAGGTCTGATCATGCAGGAGCTTTTCAGTTGTTAACAACATGGTGGAGGAAAAAGAAGGTGGGGAGCGTCACCTGGAAAAGGACAGCTTTGTATTTGCCAAGTTTCATCTGGATTGGCAGATGGCACATGAAGCTGATAATTGGACTCAACTGAGGAGGAAGTTTTCAGGTGCTGACAAGTAAATGCATCCTTGCAGTTCAGAACGCAGTTTCTATCACAGGCATGTGTGAACTGGCACACCAGTCCAAAAGCAGGCCAGGTGCTCGTGTCTGTATTCTGAGCACTTTGGGAGGCCGAGGTAGGGGGATCACTTGAGGGCAGGGGTTTGGGACAAACCTGGGCAAAATGGCGAAAACCCACCTCTGTACAAAAATACAAAAATTAGGCCAGGTACGGTGGCTCACGCCTATAATCCCAGCACTTTGGGAGGCCAAGGTGGGCGGATCACAGGGTCATGAGATCCAGACTATCCTGGCTAAAACGGTGAAACCCTGTCTCTACTAAAAATACAAATAATTAGCCAGGCGTGGTGGCGGATGCCTGTAGTCCCAGCTACTTGGGGGGCTGAGACAGGAGAATGGCGTGAACCCAGGAGACAGAGCTTGCAGTGAGCCAAGATTGCGCCACTGAATTCCAGCCTGAGCGACAGAGCCAAACTCCCTCTCAAAAAAAAAAATTAACTGGGCGTCGTGGCCCATGCTTGTGGTCCCACCTATTGGTGAGGCTGAGGTGGGAAGATTGCTTGAGCCCAGGAGGTCGAAGCTTCAGGGAGCTGAGAAATGAGCTGAGACTGTGGCACTGCACTCTAGCCTGTGTGACAGAGTGAGGCTTTGTCTCAAAAACATTAAAAAATAAATAAATAAAAGGAAAAAGAAAGAAAAATGCAGAGTTTGAAAAAAAAATGTGGATTTGGACATACCTTTTTTTTTCTTTTGAGACAGAGTTGCGCTCTGTTGCCCAGGCTGGAGTGCAGTGTCGCGATCTTGGCTTACTGCAACCTCTGCCTCCTGGGTTCAAGCGATTCTCCTACCTCACCCTCCCGAGTAGCGGGATTACAGTCGTGTGCCACCACATCCAGTTACTTTTTGTTTTTTTAGTAGAGACAGGATTTCACCATGTTGGCCAGGTTGGTCTTGAACTCCTGACCTCAAGTGATCTGCCCACCTTGGCCTCCCAAAGTGCTGGGATTACAGGCATGAGCACCACACCTGGCTTGGACATTCTTTTTTTTAAAAAAAGTTACAATTCATTTAATAGCAACTGGTAATCATGAAATTTTCTTATTTTGTTTATACCTTCTTTAAACAGGAGTCTGCAAATTAGCACTGATCTTTTGCAAAACTCATTACATGTACTGCCATTTTTCTTTTTTTTTTTTTTTTTTGAGACCGAGTCTCGCTCTGCTGCCCAGGCTGGAGTGCAGTGGCCGGATCTCAGCTCACTGCAAGCTCCGCCTTCCGGGTTTACGCCATTCTCCTGCCTCAGCCTCCCGAGTAGCCGGGACTACAGGCGCCCGCCACCACGCCCGGCTAGTTTTTTGTATTTTTTTTTTAGTATAGACGGGGTTTCACCATGTTAGCCAGGATGGTCTCGATCTCCTGACCTCGTGATCCGCCTGTCTCAGCCTCCCAAAGTGCTGGGATTACAGGCATGAGCCACCGCGCCTGACCCAGAACTCTTTTAACCATCTTTACAGCAAACTGCAGATTTAAATGGTAGTTCCTTAAAAGCCCAAACTTTGAGGTCCAAAATCTTTGGGAATACCAGTATATTCAGGCATCATTCCCTTTTCCAAACCTGCCCTTGCAATCATATTCATCTCTGAGGCATGCCCAAATTAGGGAATCCACTAGTTTCATGATTTTATCCTTTGCTAATTAAGCTGAGATTTGTCCTCTTGACAAATCTGTGAAAGCCAATGAATAGTCAACAACTTTCGGGAGTTTTGTCAGGGTAGAAAAAATGATGAATTATCCCCATTCCCATCTCGACCTGTGGTCAGTGGTTTTCATACCTTTCTTTTTCCCTCCCTTCTTCCCTCTCTATTTTCCTCCCTCCTTCTTTCTTCCTTTTCCTTCCTTCCTTCCTTCCTCCCTTCCTCCCTCCCGCCTGCCTTTCTCTCTTTCTTTCTTTTTCTTTCTTTCTTTCTCCTTTCTTTCTCTCTCTTCCTTTCTTTCTTCTTTCTTTCCTTCTTCTTCTTCTTCTTCCTTCCTTCCTTTCTCCCTTCTTCTTTCTTTCTTTCTTTCTTTCTTTCTTTCTTTCTTTCTTTCTTTCTTTCTTTTCTTTCTTTCTTTCTTTCTTTCTCTTTCTTTCTTTCTTTCTTTCTTTCTTTCTTTCTTTCTTTCTTTCTTTCTTTCTTTCCTTCTCCTTCTCCTCCTCCTCCTTCTTCTTCTTCTTTTTCTTCTTCTTCTTCATTTCTTTCTTCTTTCTTTTCTCTCTCTATCTCACTATCTTTCTCTCTCTCTCTCCTAAGCAGTCATTTTCTTCAAATTATATTTTTAAGTCAAAGAATTACGCCTCCTACCCTTCATGAAAACCTGATGAAAGGGGATTGTTATGATCACACTATAAAAGTTGGCCAGATTTAGAGACAGAAAGAATAATAGAGATTAACAGGGGGTGGGGAAGAGGGGAGTGGGGAGCTAGTCTTTAATGGGTATGGAGTTTCTCTTTGGCTGATGAAAAATTTCTGTAAATGGATAGTGGTGATGATTGAACAAATTTGTGAATATACTTAATGCTACTGAATTGTACATGTAAAAGTGGTTAAAATGGTAAATTTTGTTATGCATATTTACCATGATAAAAAATGAACAGAGCCTCAGAGAAATTTCGGACATCATTGAGCTCATCAAAATACAGCTGATGGGAATACCAGAGGAGAGGAGAGAAAAGGGCAAGAAAAAAAAATCAAAGGAAAAATGTATCTAAAATGATCTAAATTTGATGGAAAACATTGATCTACACATCCAAGAGATGCAGTGAACCCAAGTAGAGGCCAGGCGCAGTGAACGCCTGTAATCCCAGCACTTTGGGAGGCCGAGTCAGGCGGATCATGAGGTCAGGAGATCGAGAACATCCTGGTTAACACGGTGAAACCCCGCCTCTACTAAAAATATAAAAAATTAGCCAGGCGTGGTGGCGGGCGTCTGTAGTCCCAGCTACTCAGGAGGCTGAGGCAGGAGAATGGCGTGAACCCGGGAGGTGGAGCTTGCAGTGAGCCGAGATCGCGCCACTGCACTCCAGCCTGGGTGACAGAGCGAGACTCTGTCTCAAAAACAAAACAAAACAAACAAAACAAAATGAACCCAAGTATAATGAACACAAAACAGAGATCCCCTCAGATGCATTATGATAAAATCCTGAAAGCCAAAGAGAAAATCTTGAAACAGCAGGAGAAGAATGACTCATCACCGAAAAGGAGACCCTGATATGATGAATAGGTGACTCCTCATGAGAAACAGTGGAGGCCAGAAGGCAGTGGGATGGCATATTCAGAGTGCTGAAAGAAAAAACTTATCAACCAAGGATCTGTGTCTAGCAAACTATCTGTCAAAAATGAGGGCAAGGGGTCCGAGTGTTATGGCTCATGCCTGTAATCCCAGCACTTTGGGAGGTTGAGGAGGGCCGATCATGAGATCAGGAGTTTGAGACCAGCCTGACCAACATAGTGAAACCCTGTCTCTTAAAAAAGTACAAAAATTAGCCAGGCGCAGTGGTGCGCCCCTGTAGTCCCAGTTACTCGGTAGACAGAGGCAAGAGAATCGCTTGAACTTGGGAGGTGGAGGTTGCAGTGAGCCGAGATCATGCCATTGCACACCAGCCTGGGCATCAAGAGTGAAACTCTATCTCAAAAAAAAAAAAAAAAAAAGAGAGAGAAGAGAATTTCTTTAGAGAGAGTTGGTACCAGGTTGCGCTGCCCATCCTTGCTGCACACCCTCTGGTGGCAGAAGGAACTGTTTGCTTTAATTACAGCCAAGTGAAGAGAGTTTCTCAGAACCATTCCTCGAACTTGACTTTTGTGTTTGGAGAGACAGAGGGGCTGGTACCTGACTTGGACTTGAGCATGCCTAAAGGTGAGGGGCAATCAGAAGCTGTCCATGGTCACTGAGTATGGACAGAGGGTCTCTGCTGATAGCAGCTTTTCTACCAGGTTGATCAGGTGTAGGTGGACCAGATGTGTAACCATCTGACAAGGGCTAGATTTGGTTGCTGTCTATGGCCTCATAGGTCATGCATCCTAATGCTTCGTCTTGAAGGAACATTTACCACCAGATGCCTAGGGCTAAGGAGGGGTTCCTGTGAGTCAGCTGTACGGTAACTCGGAAGAAAAATTCATGGTGAAGGTAACCCATGAGGAGATTATTTAAAAACCAATGGAGGGATGAGAGCAGTGGCTCATGCCTGTAATTTCAGCACCTTGGGAGGCTGAGATGGGAAGATCACTTGTGGCCAGGAGTTTGAGGCCAGCCTGGGCAATGGAGCAAGACTCTGCATCTATCAAAAATAAAAATAATTAGCCGGGCATGGTAGTCCCAGCTACTCAGGAAGTTGATGCGGGAGGATCACTTGAGCTCAGGAGTTCAAGACTGCAGTGAGTGATAAAGCAAGATCTTGTCTCTTAAAAAAAAGAAAACAACAGCAACAACAACAACAGTGGGAAATGCCTTGGGGTAAACAATCTCAAAGTGTGATCTCTGCCTCAACCAAGAGACACACATGACAGATTCTAAACATACCAGTAATGCAGATTTTTTTTCTTTTTTCTATCTCTCCTCCCCACTGGGTTAGACAGCAGAGAGTCTGGCAGGAGAGGGAGGAGGAAAAGCAAAGAGAAGAAATGGAAGACATCCTCCTTCCTGCCCTTCTCCACTGAAAAGGAGAAGCCCAACTCAAAGCTTCTCTGAAGTTGAACTCAGGCCTGACTTACAGAAAGAGGAAAGAAGCGGGTGGGCACAGTGGCTCATGCCTGTAATCCCGGCACTTTGGGAAGCCAACGCGGGCAGATCACCTGACTTCAGGAGTTCAAGACCAGCCTGCCCAACGTGGTGAAACTCCGTCTATACTAAAAATGCAAAAATTAGCTGGGCCTGGTGGCAGGCACCTGTAATCCTAACTACTTGGGAGGCTGAGGCAGGAAAATCGCTTGAACCTGGGAGGTGGAGGTTGCAGTGAGCCGAGATCGAGCCACTGCACTCCAGCCTGTGCGACAGAGCAAGACTCCGTCTCAAAAAAAGAGAAAAGAAAGAGGAAAGAAGCTTTAATCAATTGAGACAATAAAGTCTTTCTTCGGATCAGGCTGGATTTTTAAATAACCGGATAAAGGTGAGTAATTTGTTAGTGACCAAGAGAGTCTCCGGGACCTGCCCGAGATTCCTTCTGGGATCAGGGCAGAACAATGCAACAGGACAGTCTAAAAGAGCAGTTACTGAGAAGAAATGAATCTGCTTCCATTTGCACCCTTCCAAGTCTAGCTCATGCAAAAGCAGTTGTACTCAGATGACTCTCACCAGCAGCCATAAGCTGTGGCTACTCACCAGCAGCCACAGCTTATGAAAAAGGAAATTGACAACGGAAGAGGGTGAAGGGGCATAGGCAAGAAGAAAAGTCTTGAACTAGTGAGCACTGAAATCAAAACCACAGGATTAGAGAGATTTCCCCCATTTCATGTATGAGGAAGCAAATACTTCCAGAATGTGAGTGACATGTCTTAGATCACACAGCTTAGAGCACATTAGAGGCTAAAAAGGGAAAAGGTTGTCTGGGTTCCAAATCCCAAATAGAAGATGGACTTGATCCAGAGGTGACTCATGGTGGGGAAGGCGGGGGTCCAGGATCCAGGAAAACACCATGAACTGATAGAGCAGTTCTGTAGGATGAAGCAGCTTTATCTATCTGTGTGAAACCAACAATATGAATGAGTGGAGAAAATAGCGCATAGCTTTCATTCTTCCAGAGTCTGAATTTTGCAGGGGATTGACTGGGATTGAGAATACATTTGTAAGAGATTTTGTTTTTTTCCCAAGTTTTTGGTTTTTAAGAAAACAAGGTCAGGCCAGACGCGATGGCTCACGCCTGTAATCCCAGCACTTTGGGAGGCCAAAGCGGATGGATCACGAGGTCAAGAGTTCGAAACCAGCCTGGTCAACATGGTGAAACTCTGTCTCTACTAAGAATACAAAAATTAGGCCAGGCGCTATGGCTCACCCCTGTAATCCCAGCACTCTGGGAGCCTGAGGCGGGCAGATCATCTGAGGTCGGGAGTTTGAGACTAACCTGAGCAACGTGGAGAAACCTCATCTCTACTAAAAATACAAAATTAGCCAGGTGTGGTGGCACACACCTGTAATCCCAGCTACTAGGGAGGCTGAGATGGGAGAATCGCTTGAACTCGGGAGCTGGAGGTTGCAGTGAGCTGAGATCGTGCCATTGCACTCCAGCCTGGGTGACAGAGTGAGACTCCGTCTCAAAACAAAAACAAAAACCAAAAACCAAAAAACCAAAAAACAAAAAAACAAAAAACAATTCTGGGGCCTGGGAAGTCCAAGATAAAAGCACTGGCGTATTCAGTATCTGGTGAGGGGCTGCTGCTTTGTTCATGGATGGCCGTCTTCTGGCTATAACCTTACATGGCAGAAGAGTGAAGGAGTTTTGTGGGGTCTCTTTTATTTTTTTAATTAATTAATTAATTAATTAATTTTTTTGAGATGGAGTCTCGCTCTGTCTGTCACCCAGGCTGGAGTGCAATGGTATGCTCTCAGCTCACTGCAACCTCCACTTCCTGGGTTCAAGAAATTCTCCTGCCTCAGCCTCCCAAGTAGCTGGGACTACAGGCACCCGCCACCACCATGCCTGGCTAATTTTTGTATTTTCAGTAGAGATGGGGTTTCACATGTTGGCCAGGCTGGTCTCAAACTGCTGACCTCAGGTAATCTGCCTGCTTCGGCCTCCCAAAGTGCTGGGATTACAGGCGTGAGCCACCATGCCTAGCCTGGGGTCTCTTTTAAAAGAACATTAACCTCATTCATGAAGGCTTCACCCTCATGACATAATCACCTCCTCAAAGCCCAACCTCCTGGTCTCCTCCCCTTGAGGATTAGGCTTCAAGGCATACATTTTGTGGGGACACAAACTTTCAGTCTATAGGAGCTGGTTTAATTGTTGAATAGGTAATACACTTCCATGGTTTAAAAATAGAAAAACATATAGAAGGTGTCTAGTGATAAGCTCCTCCCAGCTCCTGTTTCTGTTGTTATGTTGTCAAACCCCAAAATATAACCACTGTTATTGATTCCCTGTGCATTTTTCTAGATTTTCTTTCCTTCTTTCTTCCTTCCTTCCTTCCTTTCTTTCTTTCTTTCTTTCTTTCTTTCTTTCTTTCTTTCTTTCTTTCTTTCTTTCTTTCTTTCTTTCTTTCTTTTTCTTTCTTTTTCTTTCTTTCTCCCTCCCTCTCTTTCTTTCTTTCTTTCTTTCTTTCTTTCTTTCTTTCTTTCTTTCTTTCTTTCTTTCTTTCTTTCTTTCTTTCTTTCTCTCTCTCTCTCTCTCTCTCTTCCTTCCTTTCTTTCTTTCTTTCTTTCTTTCTTTCTTTCTTTCTTTCTTTCTTTCTTTCTTTCTTTCTTTCTTTCTTTCTTTTCTTTCTCCTTCCTTCCTTCCTTTTTTTTTTTTTGAGATGGAGTCTCTCTCTGTCTCCCAGCCTGGAGTGCGTGCAGTGGTGTAATCTCAGCTCACTGCAACCTCCGACTCCTAGATTCAAGTGATTCTCCTGCCTCAGCCTCCTAAGTATCTGGGACTACAGGCGCAGACTACCATGCCTGCCTAAGTTTTGTATTTTTAGTAGAGGTGGGATTTCACCTTGTTGGGCAGGCTGGTCTCAAACTCCTGACCTCAAGTGATCTGCCCCCCTCAGCCTTCCAAATTGCTGGGATTACAGGCATGAGCCACCGTGCCGGCCTAGAGTTTCTTTATGCATATGCATGCCACTACTTAGCACTACAGTCATGAACTGCTTAAATATGGGGATGTGCTCTCAGAAATGCATCATTAAGTCATTTTGTTGTATGAATATCATAGAGTTTACTTACACAAACCTAGATGGTTTAGCTTACTATACACCCAGGCTATATGGTACAGCTTATTGATCCTAGACTACAAAACTGTATCGCATGTTCCTGTTCTGAATACTGTAGGCACTTATAGCACAGTGGTATTTGTGTATCTAAACACATAAACATAGAAAAGAAGCAGTAAAAATATGGTAGTATAAGCTGGGCGTGGTGGCTCATGCCTGTAATCCCAGCACTTTGGGAGGCTGAGGCAGGTGGATTACTTGAGGTCAGGAGTTCGAGACCAGCCTGACTAACATGGAGAAACCCCGTCTCTACTAAAAAATATAAAATTAGCCTGGCGTGGTGGCACATGCCTCTAATCCTAGCTACTCGGGAGGCTGAGGCAGGAGTATCACTTGAACCTGGGAGGCAGGGGTTGTGGTAAACTGAGATTGCACCATTGCACTCTAGCCTGGGCAACAAGAGTGAAACTCTGTCTCAAAAAAAAAAAAAAAAAAAAATATATATATATATATATATATATATATATATATATATATGGGACTGTCATAGAATATGCTGCTGCTTGTTGACTGAAATGTTGTTATTCAGCATGACTCTATATTATTTCCCTCTTTATTTTTCACAAAAGTTAGTATACTGTAATACTATTCTGTATTTTGTTATTTCCCTTAGCAGTCTTGGAAATATATATATATATATATTTTTCTTTTTGAGACAGAGTCTCACTCTGTCTTCCAAACTGGCGTGCAGTGGCACAATCTCAGCTCACCGCAACCTCCACCTCCTGGGTTCAAGTGATTCTCCTGCATAGCTGGGATTACAGACACATGCCACCATGCCTGGCTACTTTTTGGATTTTTTTTAGTAGAGACAGGGTTTCACCACATTGGCCAGGCTGGTCTCGAACTCTTGATCTCAGGTGATCCACCCACCTTGGCCTCCCAGAGTGCTGGGATTACAGGCATGAGGCACCATGCCGGCCTTTTTGTTTTTTTTTTTCTCTGTTTGAGACATAGTCTCACTCTGTCTCCCAGGCTGGAGTACAGTGGCACGATCTCAGCTCACTGCAACCTTTGCCTCCCAGGTTCAAGTGATTCTCCTGCATCAGCCTCCCAGGTAGCTGGAATTACTACAGGTGCCCACCACCATGCCCAGCTACTTTTTGTATTTTTAGTAGAGATGGGGTTTCACCATGTTGGTCAGGCTGGTCTTGAAAACTTGACCTCAAGTGATCTGCCTACGCTGGCCTCCCAAAGTGCTGGGATTGCAGGCATGAGCCACTGCACCTGGCCAGAAATATTTCTGAGCATATAGATAATTTTCTTATTTTTACAGGTGCCTAGTATTATATTGTAAGGATATATCCCAATTTATGAAACCTGTCTCCTATTGATGGATATTTTACTATTATTTTTTGAGACAAGGTCTTGCTGTCACTCAGGCTGAGTGCAGTGGCAGCTCACTGCAGACTTGACCTCTTGGGCTCAAGCCATCCTCCTGTCTCAGCCTCCCAAGTAGTTGGGACTACAGGTATATGCCACCAAGCCTGGCTAATTTTTTTTTTTTTTTTTTAATTTTAAATTTTAAATTTTTGGTTTTGGTAGAGACAAAGTCTTGGTATATTGCCCAGGCTGGTCATGAACTCCTAGATGCAAGCAATCCTCCCACCCTGGCCTCCCAAAGTGTATTTTTTTTAATAGTTTCTTTATTCTCAAATGGTAGTGACTGTTTTGATATTGGTGGGAATTTTAATATAAATTTCTTTTATGACACCAAAAGTGATGAAACTGTTTTCTGTTTGGGATGGCTGATGGTCATGACCCCTACTGGTTTCAAGAACTGTCCCTGACCAATACTAACTTTCGTATTTTCTTCCTACTTTCTCCTCCCTTTTACTCTTCTTCCTCTCTTCTCTCGCTCCATTTTCTTTGTTATTGCTAAATATGGGGAGCTAAGGGTTGTTTAGCATTTAGATTCAAAATGACAAATGTGCTTTACAGTGGTATTTCTCAAATTTTAATGTGCAAACTAATCACCAGGCGATCTTGTTAAAATGCAGATTTGGTTCTGGAATGGGGCCTGAGATTCTACATTTCACAGAAGCTCCTATGTGATTCAGAGGCTGTTGATCCATGGGCCACACTGTAAGAGGCAGTGTCCTCTTACAGTAGGGTTACAGGAACTGTTTATCTTTAGCACTTTCTTGTAAGCTTGCTCCAACTCTCCAAAGAAAGAACAAGCAGTTTAGCCCTCTTTTCTCTCTCTCTCTTTTTTTTTTTTTTGAGACGGAGTCTTGCTCTATTGCCAGGCTGGAGTGCAGTGGTGCGATCTCAGCTCACTGCAGCCTCTGCCTCCCGGGTTCGAGCTATTCTTCTGCCTCAGCCTCCCAAGTAGCTAGGACTACAGGCACACACCACTACGCCCAGCTAATTTTTGTATATTTAGTAGAGATAGGGTTTCACCATGTTGGCCAGGATGGTCTCAATCTCTTGACCTCGTGATCTGCCTGCCTTGGCATCCCAAAGTGCTGGGATTACAGGCGTGAGCCAACGCGCCTGGCCTAGCCCTCTCTTCTCTACCCCACCCCAAGTAATTCTCTTTGGCTTGGCCTTGAGAAGGGAGGGGTGTTCCCCTTGTCTTATCACAGAAAAGTACATCTTAGGTGTTGCATTCTGGAGTCAGTTTTGCTATTTACATCGCTGCTTCACAGATTCTTAACAAATCAGTTAATTTGAATTAGACTTTTGTTCAAACCAAAGGAGAGGAGGAAAAAGGTTTAAAAACATAAAAGCTGAGAAAGTTGACAGCTATTTAGTTGCGTCTCCTTGAACAGAATTTATTGAATTAGGGGAAGTTTGTCCTTGATTTGTATTTCCTTTATAGTTATCAGTTGTACATTTTGGCCAAACACCCAACTGCTCACATTTCTTGTGTGTATGATTTACTCTAATTTTGCTTTGAGGAAATGATCAATCAGAAAACAGAGGGATGTAGGCCGGGTGCGGTGGCTCATGCCTGTAATTCCAGCACTTTGGGAGGCCGAGGCGGGCATATCACCTGAGGTCGGGAGTTTGAGACCACCTGACCAACATAGCGAAACCCCCCATCTCTACCAAAAATACATAAATTAGGTGGGTGTGGTGGCACACACCTGTAATACCAGCTACTTAGGAAGCTGAGGCGGGAGAATCCCTTGAACCCAGGAGGCGGAGGTTGCAGTGAGCCGAGATCGCACCACTGCACTCCAGCCTGGGCAACAGAGACTCCATAAAAACAAACAAACAAACAAAAAAACAGAGGAATGTATACCAGTGAGTTGAGATACATCTTTTTGGAAAGAACATCATCTTTAATGAATTCTGTAAGAATTGGTTCAGCAATTAACATGGGGAAGTTCATACAGGTGAGATCTTTTAAAAAGTTTTTTAAAGAAAAGCAAAAAAGCAAGAATACTGGTGAAGATCCTTGGTTTCTAACAATGTCAATCTATTACACAGCAATTGAGCCACCTGGAGAATATGAAAATTCAAATTTCCACCCTCATCTGCCTTCTGAAGACTGGGGATACACAGCGGCCACCTTTATCTTTCTAGGCTATCTGGATGACTAGAACGCAGTAATGGTGCTAGGACAATTGACACCACTGCTGTCACCCTCACCCACAGTATAAAGTTACCTGTGATCTCTTTTCTGAAAATCTAAGCTGTCTACAGGCTGGGGTTAAAGCACTTAGAGAAGTTTTATCTTCTTCAGAGAACTGTTTTCAGCAATTCCCTACCAGTTATACCTTTAAGAAACAGGTTAAATGGATGTATATGATTTTATTTTGTTGTTAAGCATTTAGTTTTGGAACTGGAAGTAGTCTTGAAAAGAGAACTAGTACCCTGCCCTTGCAGGGCAAAAGAATTGGTAGTTGCTACTTTTCTACTGACCAGCAGCATATATTATAGGAATGTGACATTTTTGGAAACAGAGTCTTGCTCTGTTGCCCAGGCTGGAGTGCAGTGGCGTGACCTCGGCTCGCTGTAACCTCCACCTCCCCAGCTCAAGCAGTTCTCATGCCTCGGCCTCCCTAGTAGCTGAGACTACAGATGTGCGTCACCATGCCTGGCTAATTTTTGTATTTTTAGTAGAGATGGGGTTTTGCCACATGGGCCAGTCTGGTCTCAAACTCCTGGCCTCAAATGACCCACCCATCTTGGCCTCCCACAATGCTGGGGTAGCAGGTGTGAGCCACCGCACCGGGCTGGAAGGGGACTTTACACGTCAGTAGCCTCAGAGCACATCTACTGCCAGGACTTCCTCTGAGTTTAGATTACAGGTTCTGGAAGCCTTAAAAACATTCTCTTTCACTTGCACACCTAGGTGCAAGTTTAAGGTTACTTGCATAACCTTAAAAGTTGCCTCCACCAAGCCCAACTTTTTTTTTTTTGAGATGGAGTCTCGCTCTGTCACCCAGGCTGGAGTACAATGGCATGATCTTGGCTCACGGCAACCTCCGCTTCCTGGGTTCAAGCAATTCTCCTGCCTCAACCTCCGGAGGAGCTGGGATTAGAGGTACCTGCCACCACGCCCGGCTAATTGTTGTATTTTTAGTAGAGATGAGGTTTCACCATGTTGGCCAGGCTGGTCTCGAACTCCTGACCTCATGATCTGCCCACCTTGGCCTCCCAAAGTGCTAGGATTACAGGTGTGAGCCACCGTGCCCGGCCTAGCCCAGCTTTTTCTTTATCTCAGTTCTACATACTACCGTTAGCATTAGTGATTTGGGCACTGACTGCTTCTAGTGGATGTGTGGGATGGTCTTGCTTATATTAAGTTCAGAGTCTCATTATTCTCAGGTTTCTAGGATGTAGTATAGTGTAGTAGGAAGTTTATAAACTTCAGAGCTTATGGGTCAAATCCCACTTATGGCACTTACTTGCATACACTGTGGACACATTGCTTAGCACGAGTTCAACTTCCCCATGTAGAGTAAGACCTACTTTATAAGGTAGCTGTGAGGACCACTGTAACATCTGTAAAACACACAGTACAGTGCTCCAAAAGACAGTAGCTATTAATATGGTATGTTAGCAATAGAGCTCCATATTCTTTTGTGGATGAAATACAAAGAAAACAAGTAGCACTGGTAACAACACATTTATTTACGTACCCTGTTGTGTGACCGGGAGGTGTTTTTCACTTTCCAATAATTGATTCAGTTATAACAATTAGAATTCCAGAAGGTAAACTAGTAATTTATTGTTGCTCATAAGCATAGGTAAACAGACATGGTACCACAATAAAGGAATCTTAAACACTTCTAACCTTTTGGAATAGGTTTGAATATGGACCAATATACTTTGCCAATGGACCTAACAGATTGCCAATGTATTTCTAAAATGTCATAGTTCTCTTCAGACACAACAGAAGAAATCTGGATCTAATTTTTAAACCTCAGAAATTTAACCAAGATGATTAGGAAGATGCGAAAGGCCGGCAGTACTTAAGCCTGTCATATTTATCACCAATATAACTGTATTGCTATTAAAAGTAAAATCATGGTAGGGAGCAGCCAACTAATTGCTAGTCTCAGTTCATAGATTTAGTATTTTTTGAAAATAATTCACCTCAGATGGCAGGCTATACAAATTTAAAGTAGTCGTAACTTAACCTTTTGTGTACTAGTTAAAGCAATTCAGATAGATCCCAAGTCAAAGAACTGAATGGTGTTATCAAATTGGGTTTCATATCAGAAATCAGCCATTTCCAAACAACTGCATCATATAGGACGTTTTCTTTCAGACTGCCTTTTATTCCTGGCTTCAAATCTTACTCACAGTATATGTTTTTAGAGAGTTTGGTAAGTGTAACAAATGGGTACTCATTGGTAGAGCAGGATATAAGAATGTGCTGATCACCAAGTATGAGATTTACATTACATTAAATTAAAATTATATAATGTTGGAAATAGACAATATAGGGAGTTCCCAGATCCTAGAAATTATTATGGCTAAGGAAACAGAGAACTCAAGAAAGGAATCTACCTCCAAGAAACTAATTCAGTATAATAAAATAGAATTAAGTGCCCTGTCTTAGGAAAAATTTATTAAGAATAAGGAACAACTGGGACATCATACATCGTTTCTTTGGAGATTAAAGTGCAGGCTATGAAATGGCATATAAAATAATGCATAAAATAGTGCAATCTTAAGGTGCCATTATTTTTATTACACATAGCCTAGTTTTATGTCCATTTTCTCTCAAAAAATCCAGCTGTAGTGACACCTTTTAGCTTATTAATTTAGGCATTACTTACACTGTTTTACCCACCTTTGGGGCTACATAGAATATTTTAACATTTTTAACACGTAGAATAATTGCGCATACATCTTGAAACTACTAAATAGAGATTAAGGCAAGCCCCTGTAAAGTTCAGTACTCCAAAAAACGTGTTTTACAAAAAAATTGCTTCCCAAATCAGTGGCTTTTGACTGGATGATACCCCAATAGTCTTTAAAACTAAGTATAATGACTCTCAATACATTTGCATTTGCTCCATTATTTTCAGGCTCTGTACAGGAGTTGAAAAACAACAGGTTCTATAACCTCAGAATCTGTAAAAACCAGGTAAGCCAAGTGCATGTGGGAGATAAGCAGAGGATCCAGCTGGGGTGGGGATAAGGCCAGCCCTTTTCATTTCTTAGGCACGCCTTTTCACATTGTTATCCATGTGTGTAGCGCTGTACCATAATACATCCCTATGTGGAAATGACCCCTTAACATGGAGATGTCTCCTCTGAAAAACAGCCAAGGAAGATGATGGGAATACTTCAAGAAATGTTGCACTAAGACAACGCAATATTAACAACACACAGCATTTAAATACCTGACTTAAAATGCAGGGCAGAATGGTTCTCTCAGGAGGTTAATTTACAGTTTTTCTGTAACATATGTCAGTTTCACCTGATCAAAATAATCTGCAGTTTGTTGAACCTTAAATACCATTATGCTATCCGTAAGTAAGCATAACGGCTAATAACTGTCCCAATAACTGGTGAAGGCAACATCCTAACATGTTTTAGCTAAATAGCCTAAGATTTAAGATTTGAACAACCGAACGAACTGTAGTGCTTTATTCTCCTACTGCATGGAACATTCATGCATTAACAAGTACAATGAATTAGCTTTATGAATAGGTAAGTGTATGCAATAGAAATTTGGATTTTGTAATAGAAAATTTACCTTCTAACAGTGTGACTACTTATTATGAAAGCCATATACACATGTTAACTAATGGAAGACTACACAGATGTTTAGGCTATCTAGATGTAGTTTAAAAAGAAATTCAGGAAACTTAATAGTTCATGAACGACCATTAAAGAAATAGTCTGGGGCTGTATCCCTTTGATGCATACGGATCACACTCTGTAAATCTGTAAACACATACTCTGATACGTAAAAAAAAAGTCTTCCTGTGACCAGAAAAGCAGACTAGTAGAGGCCCTGGGTATTCCACCAGGCCTCCTCTAAAGATACGATAATATGGCTAAATACTCTGATTATAAAAATGAGAAGTGCTGAGAAAATAAGTTCCAGACGGGGACTTTTATGGATGATCTTGGCTGACAAATGTTTTTTGGAAATTGTTTTATTTTAAAATTACCTTCCCAACAAACCATGAAACACTTGGATGTTACTTTATGGTTTTTCATTGAAAACATACTACATTGTAAATGGAATTTCAAAGTCAGACATAGAATTGATGAAGATCTAAGGACAATATTATGTAAGGACAATATTAAAAATGGATAGAAAAAGCTTCGTCTGGTGAGGTTAATTTAAAGGACGCACAGCCATGTCACGGTGGACGGATAAAAGGCGATATAGCCTTGTGCTCTTATTCGACTAAGGCGTCTACCAAACCTTAGGGTTACACAGGCGCCAACCCCCGCCTGGAAAGGGACAGTTTTCTATATTACACCCAAATTTACTTTAAATAACTGAAGCCCAAGGCAACAGCTGTTTAAAAGAACTTAACAGTCAAACAGCTACATAATTTAGTAAATTAAAATACAACTAAGACAGTGATAATTGAATGTCTCAAAAATATACAACTGGGGAAAATAACCACTGTGCACAATTTGGAGGTTGTTAAAGTGACCACTTAGGAGGTTGAACAGTGCAAGACATGCTTTTCCAGTTACAAGCTCAAAACAGGAGTGCAAACAAAATTAAAGCTTTTGTTTAAAGTTGTAGGATAAGGAAAGCTTGAAACTAGTATTAAAAAGCTTCCCTCAAGGTCATCCCCCAGAAATGAAATAATCAAAACGCTTTTTCATGGTACAATTTTCCTCAATGAACTTTGCTGCAATGGCAAAACTGCATCCCGCAAGTCGAGTCCCCTACTCACTCACCACATCTGATCAACTGAGCACATGGTGGTGAGCAAAGAGGAGTACTAACTCCCA
This sequence comes from Macaca mulatta, assembly GCF_049350105.2. Taxonomy (NCBI): domain Eukaryota; kingdom Metazoa; phylum Chordata; class Mammalia; order Primates; family Cercopithecidae; genus Macaca; species Macaca mulatta. The sequence continues at coordinate 81,815,943 of NC_133406.1, read as the reverse complement.
GAGGTCCAATATTGATAGAAAGAGCCTTGGAATTTGGGGTTCTGCCTTAGCCAGTGTACCTGAACCCTACAGAGAACAGATAAAGCAATAGGCTTTAATAGTCTCTTGTTTCTATAAAACTGGAGGACAAATGGATGAAAAACTCCCCCTCTAGAGGCAAGCTGTTGCGGTGGAAGATGTTAAGCGCTTAAACTAAGACGCCGCTCTAAAAAGTGGAGAAGTATAGAGGTTCAAGATCAATACCAGTGCAAGAGCTTTTTAAGTGAGTTGATTAGGCAATGCATGCATCCATCCATGCAAATGTAGGACATGGCCCCCAAAGAGAATTGAAAACATGTATAACAGCTGGGTAAGTTTCTTGCCAGTAGTTTATAAAAATATATAGTCAATACTGTAGAGCCTCCTTCTACAGTCAATACTATGGAAGTCCATTTTAGTTACCCATTACTTCAATACCAAAAAGCATTAACTACTTTTCAGACATTCCAGACAAAGGTCACTTATAACAAAAAGATGACTTAAAAAAAAAAAAAAAAAGAACCAAGATAGTGTCCATTTAAAAAGTAGGTCTTTTCTTTCAAGTGAACAGGACATTTTCTGTATTAAACTTAACTTCTGTTTAGTCTGTCAAGACTGGGTTTAAGATCCTTATGTATGTGCATATATGCAGACACAAATTAACTTACTTTCAACATTATCTGCACAGAAAAAAGTTAACTCCTCAAAACATGATAGAACAGGTCTGGTTAGTACAAATCTATTGCAAAGTAAAAAGATTCTGTGCATCAGTTCAATCAGGAGAAGCGGGAAAAGAATGTCCCAACCATAAGAGTTCAAGTTGTGTTCTGAAAGCCTAGAAGCTTAAGGGACACCGTGTTGCTCACAGTATCCTGATATGCGTAACTGCTTAAGCTACTAAGCTGCGTCTTCCTCTGGAACTAGAACCACATTCCAATTTACTTTCTATTCCGAAGACGTTTAGATTTCCTAAGAGAGTCTATGGCTTCTGTGGCCTTTTTTCGTTTCCGAGGAGACTCCTCATTCTGCCCAGACCCTGAGGAATTTCCTACAGCACTTTCCATTACTTCTCGTAGTTTGCGTTCTAGCTCTGCCAACCGTGCATTTTGTTCACCTATGATCTGGGTCTGCTCTAGCAGTTTCTGGTCCTGGTCTTGAAGCTGTTTTTGCTGTTCTTGCACTTTGGTGCGAAGCTCAGAAATTTCACGCCTGAGAACAGTCACGCCAGCACCATTTGTTTTAACCTGCTGCTGGAGTTTGGTAACCTCTTGTCTTGAAGGGTTTTGCTTGGAGAAGAGCTGCATTGTTGTTAGGGCTGCAGATGGTCCTGGAACTGTGGAGGAATAATTTAAAAGGGTCAGTCACTTAAAATGTTTCTCTACCAGTCTTACACTTATTTAAAAATGGAATACCCTTATTATGTCACTTCTGAGAATTTCTTCTTCTTTGCAATCCAGTTGGTCAATTGGGTTAATCATCATAATTTAACATATTATTTTAACTATAAATGAGTTTAAATTCTGATTCTCCTGCTCACGTGGCAGTATATAGACTGCCAGGAAATGAAGAAAGGCATTTAATAGCATAAACTTGAGTTTAAAATATTGTAAAATATTTTCAGAACCTAGTGACAAAATACAAGCAGTAAAATTAGAAAATAATAATTTTTTTTTATTTTTTTGAGATGGAGTCTCGCTCTGTCGCCCAGGCTGGAGTGCAGTGGCACGATCTCGGCTCACTGCAAGCTCCTCCTCCCAGGTACACGCCCTTCTCCTGCTTCAGCCTCCGGAGTAGCTGGGACTACAGGCGCCCGCCACCACACCCGGCTAATTTCTTTTTGTATTTTTTGTAGAGATGGGGTTTCACCGTGTTAGCCAGGATGGTTTGGATCTCCTGACCTCGTGATCCAATCGCCTCAGCCTCCCAAAGTGCTGGGATTACAGATGCATTGAAGCACTGTGCCCGGCCAGAAAATAATTATTTTCTATCTAATTCACATAACAAACACACTTTCAAGTTAGAAGTACAGACCTACAGGTTGCACGTTTCTAATCCAGAAATCTGAAATCCAAAATCTGAAACTTCTTGAGCACCAACATGATGCTCAAGGAAATGGCTCATTGGAGCATTTTGGATTGTGGGTATGTGGATAAGAGACTGTGCAGCCAGTACATGTAATGCAAATATTCCAAACTCTGAAAAAAAGCTGAAATCTGAAACACTTCTGGTCCTAAGAAATTTGGATAAGGGATACTCAACCTGTATCGTGTTCTTAAGTTCACTCTGAACTTAAGTTATTTGCAAAGGCTTCAACTTTAGCCAAATGATAGGACTCCATTAAAGAGTGGGTTACATCATACATTATGATCACAAAGAATTCCTGGCATGGTGTAGGAGGGCCTTGGACCTACTCTTTCAGGAATAATTAGAATGTAACACAAGCACAAAAATAACTATTTTAAACAAAGAACCTACTTTCTTTTAACCTTATCTACTGAAGGTTTTCTAAAAGGACCAGATGGGTCCATTCATACCCTAAACACATCATGTTAATCTTCTCCTTGCGCATTTAAATAACTGTATTTCCTTTATGGATGCATTCTTCTTTCCCTCTCTGCTTATCCATATCCAACTTCTACTTATTCACCAAGGCTTAAATCAATCCTTACCTCCTGTGATGTTTCCATCAGACCAGCCAGCACTGATCTACCTTAAAATTGTTTCTCTGCTCTCATTTGACATTTAATTGGACATTGCATTACTTGTTTTGCCTATGATAATTTAACTTCAAGTCTGAGTATATCTTACCTTTTGAAATAGTAAGATCCTTGAGAGCAGACACCACGTATTACACTTCCTTTTAGTCTCCACAGGACACAGTACAGTGCTGTGCGCATAATAGGTACTCAATAAATAACAGATATATTAATGCTGAGATGTGTAGGCTTTATTACTCAATTACAGAGAGCCACTTGGTTGCCTCACTGAATACTACAGGGAGCTAACTAATCTGAACAAAATAAAAAGTTCTACTAAATTCTTTCCTAATTAAAGTACTTGCCAGAGTTGGGGATATTAAATAATTAAGTCTTTCAGTAGATAAAGGCACAAATCTCTAGGAGCCAATATACTTTTGCAAAAACAGTTATTTAGCACAGATGAAGTGATACTGTTCAAAATAGCCTTATGAACCCTGTCCTTCAAAGTAGCAGCCGGGCGTGGTGGCTCATGCCTGTAATCCCAGCACTTTGGGAGGCCAAGGCGGGCGGATCACGAGGTCAGGAGTTCCAGACCAACAACCTAAACAACATGGTGAAACCCCGTTTCTACTAAAAAATACAAAAATTAGCCGGGCGTGGTGGTGTGCACCTGTAATCCCAGCTACTCAGGAGGCTGAGGCAGGAGAATTGCTTGAACCTGGGAGGTGGAGGTTGCAGTGAGCAGAGATCACGCCATTGCACTCCAGCCTGGGTGACAGAGTGAGACTCCATCTCAAAATAAATAAATAAATAAATAAATAAATAAATAAATGAATAAAAAAAAATAAAGTAGCAGCCAGACACTTTGGGGGCTGAAGTAATTCACCAAATATTTCCCTGAAGAGTTTTTTTTTTTTTTTTTTTTGAGACGGAGTCTCGCTCTGTCACCCAGGCTGGAGTGCAGTGGCCGGATCTCAGCTCACTGCAAGCTCCGCCTCCCGGGTTCACGCCATTCTCCTGCCTCAGCCTCCCGAGTAGCTGGGACTACAGGCGCCTGCCACCTCGCCTGGCTAAGTTTTTGTATTTTTAGTAGAGACGGGGTTTCACTGTGTTAGCCAGGATGGTCTCGATCTCCTGACCTCGTGATCCGCCCGTCTCGGCCTCCCAAAGTGCTGGGATTACAGGCTTGAGCCACCTCACCCGGCCTACCCTGAAGAGTTTTTGGCATTTTATCTGGTATATTTGTTTTTTAAAAAAATGAATATTAATTCATCAGAAACATAAAAAAAAGTCCTCAAATTACAATGGTTCAAGTTAATGATTTTTTTTTTTTTTTGAGACAGAGTCTCACTCTGTTGCCCAGGCTGGAGTGCAATGCCATGATCTTGGCTCACTACAACCTCCGCCTCTTGGGTTCAAGCGATTCGCATGCCTCAGCCTCCCTAGTAGCTGGGACTACAGGTGTGCGCCACCACACCTGGCTAATTTTTTGGTATTTTTTTAGTAGAGACAGGGTTTTACCATGTTGGCCAGGTTGGTCTCGAACTCCTGACCTCAGGTGATCTGCCTGCCTTGGCCTCCCAAAGTGCTGGGATTACAGGTGTGAGCCACCGTGCCCAGCCAACCTAATGATTTTTTGACTTTACGATGGTATGGAAGTGATAGACATTCAGTAGAAACTGTACCTCAGGTATCCACAGAACCGTTCTGCTTTTCACTTTCAGTATAATAGAAAATGAATTCAGTAAATTACACAAGGATGCTTTATCATAAAATATGCTTTGCTAGATAATTTTGCCCAACTGTAAGCTAATGTAAGTGTTCTGAGCATGTTTAAGGTAGGTTAGGCTAAGCTATGATGTTTGGTAGGCTCGTGTATTAAGTGCATTTTTTGACTTACAATATTTTCTACTTATGACGGGTTTATCAGGATGTAATCCCATTGTAAATTAAGGAGTATCTGTACGTAACTTTTCACTTGTAATTCTATTACTTTTTTTTTTTTTTTTTTTGGAGACGGGGTCTCACACCTCAGCTTCCTGAGTAGCTGGGGCCACAGGCATGCGCCACTAACACCCGGCTATTTTTAAAATTATTTGTAGAGATGGGGGTTTCCCTATGTTTCCCGGGCTGGTCTTGAACTCCTGGGCTGAAGCAATCTTTCCGCCTCAGTCTCCCAAAGTGCTGGGACCACAGGCGTGGGCCACTGCGCCTGGTCCAGCAATCCTGTTTCTTTTTTTTTTTTTTTTTGAGACAGAGTCTCGCTCTGTCGCCCAGGCTGGAGTGCAGTGGCCGCATCTCAGCTCACTGCAAGCTCCGCCTCCCGGGTCTACGCCATTCTCCTGCCTCAGCCTCCCGAGTAGCTGGGACTACAGGCGCCCGCCACCTCACCCGGCTAGTTTTTTTTTTTTTTGTATTTTTTTAGTAGAGACGGGGTTTCACCGTATTTGCCAGGCTGGTCTCGATCTCCTGACCTTGTGATCCGCCCGTCTCGGCCTCCCAAAGTGCTGGGATTACAGGCTTGAGCCACCGCGCCCGGCCTCTTTTTTTTTTTTTTGAGATAAGAGTTCTGCTATTGTTGCCCAGGCTGGAGTGCAATGGCGTGAATCTGGCTCACTACAACCTCTGCCTCTCCGGTTCAAGTGATTCTTCTGCCTCAGCTTCCAGAGTAGCTGGGATTACAGGTGTGCGCCTCCATGCCCAGCAAATTTTTGTATTTTTAGTAGATACATGGTGGTCTCGAACTACTGACCTCAGTCAGGTGATCCACCCACCTTGGCCTCTCAAAGTGCTGGGATTACAAGTGTGTCCCACCGTGCCTGGCCGGGCCCAGCTATTCTATTTCTAATATGTTTATTGTAAGTCAATATGGATATGTGCAAAGATTTAGTCACAAGACTGCTCAGATTGTTCTTGAGTAAGCACTGAAAAGCTAGAAACAAGAAATGTGCCTAACTAGTGGATCAGTTGTATAAGTTATGGTTGATAATCCAATCTCATTAAAAATGATGCTGCCAATAAACAACGACTAACACAGAAAAGTTCAAGACACTTGATTAAGTGGAAAAAAACCAGAAATAAGTTACAAAATTATGTACAAACATGATTATAAAGTAGAGGTACCTGGAGGAGAGCCCATGAGTCTTCCAGAAACATCTGATCCTGGTAATTTCCTCTTTAAAATTGGAACAATCTTTTCATCAAAGTACTCCATTGCCATAGAGGATATATCCCTTAATTCTTGAAGTACTTCATGAGCTCGCTGAGGGGCTCTGGTAGAATTGACATATCTCAACACGCGATAAATCTCATCAATCACCTTAAAATAATGAATTCTCATTAGCATTTTAGATTTTTCTTTTTTAATAAAGAAAACAGCTAAACAGGCAGAGAAGTAACTGCTTGTTCTGCAATTCCAGTAAAGACCTGTAGGGTGATTTAAGTGATGTACTGGCCACTGAAGAATATTGCTATTTACAACACATGGCTTTTGGGCTTGTTACAGTACCTTTTTTTTTAGATGGAGTTTCGCTCGTTGCCCAAGCTGGAGTGCAGTGGTGCAATCTCAGCTCATTGCAACCTCTGCCTCTGGGGTTCAAGCAATTCTCTGCCTCAGTCTCCTGAGTAGCTGGAATAACAGGTGCCTGCCATCACGTGTGGCTAATTTTTTGTATTTTTAGTAGAGACGGGTTTCATGTTGTCCAGGTTGGTCTCAAACTCCTGACCTCAGAATCCACCCGCCTTGGCCTCCCAAAGTGCAGGGATTAGAGGCGTGACCCACTGCACCCGGCCTGTTACAATACTTTATACTTGCTTTTATTAAACACCGTTTATGTATCAGGTACTGTGTTGGGGCTGAGGAATCAGGATGCATCAAATAAAGCTCCTAACCCTGAAGGAAATCACAGTGTAACTGGGGAGATATGTGTGTACATAAGTGATACAAACAGATATACAAATTTCTATAGACACTAGAGGACTAAACTAAGAAATTAAATCCTGTATGGGAGCTAGGGTAGGGTTGGAGATTGCCCAAACCTCTATTTTATTAATCCTCCAAACTTGAATCTGTTCCCCTAAGCTGCAGGGACTCAGTGTGATTTCTCCGCTCTTTTTAATACTGCCCCCATGTGCTCTATCCCTTTAAGTTTTGTTTCTCTGAGGCTTGTTATGGATTGGAATGCAGTCTTGTCACTTCTGTCATCACCAAAAGGTAGCAGAAGATCCTTTTTTGTTTTAATGATAATTGTAATGGAGAGAATACCTAACTCTCTTGCTGAAATGGTTAAGTGAACCTTCCTCAGGCATTTATGTGTGTAGCTTTCATCCCCGTGAATTTATAGGTTATCCTTAATTCTTCCCGTGGCTTCAGTATAGACCTAAAGATAAAATTCCTTTTTTTCTTTCTTTTTTTTAAGATGAAGTCTCACTGTGTTGTCCAGGCTAGAGTGCAATGGCACGATCCTGGCTCACTGTCACCTCCAATTACAGGGTTCAAGTGATTTTCCTGTCTCAGCCTTCCAAGTAGCTAGGATTACAGGCATGCGCCACCACACCTGGCTAATTTTATATTTTTAGTAGAGATGGGGTTTCACCATGTTGGCCAGGCTGGTCTCAAACTCCTGACTTCAGGTGATCCACCCTCCTTGGCCTCCCAAAGTGCTGGGATTACAGGTGTGAGCCACCATGCCCGACCTAAAATTCCTATTTCTAAAGACCCCAATCTGGATGACATCTATGGGCCCTTACCTCACAAGAACTGAGGGTTAATCAACCAAACCATTCTGTCACCAAAATCTCAAACAACCTGGCATCCCACATATTCCTCCCACTGCATTTATCTGGCTTGTTCCCAACTCAGATCAATCTTATAATCCACCTTCCCTTCTCCTTTATTTAGGCTGCTGAGCACAGCCAGAGAAACAATCTTGCAGAATAGTATCAGGACAAATTCATAGCCCTTCACATTTTCTAGACTCTCAGCATAATATGATGATCGTTGTTAGTGGAGCATGATGTTTGCTTAATAAATGTCAGCAAAATCTAACCTTAGGATGTGTCCTTATCATAAGCCTGAGAAGACATCACAGAAGAGGTCAGGTTTGTGGGTCTGGAGAACTGAACAGGAAATGGCTTGGGCTGAGGTGGTGTCCATAGGCAGATGCAATGGGAGGTGAGATGTGCTGATTTTGAATTACATGGGACATGTAGGTGATATTTGCTAGCAGGTAGCTTGAGATACAGGTTGGGAGTTCAGAATTTTGGATGATGGCTGATTGCCAAGGGAGAAAATACATTTATTTCTGGCAATATTATATTATGAACTCACTTTAGAAGATAACACTTTTCCCCAATAAAAACTTACTGAACTACTATGTTAAGAACTATTACAGGCCGGGCGCGGTGGCTCAAGCCTGTAATCCCAGCACTTTGGGAGGCCGAGACGGGCGGATCACGAGGTCAGGAGATAGAGACCATCCCGGCTAACACGGTGAAACCCCGTCTCTACTAAAAAAAAAAAAATACAAGAAACTAGCCGGGCGAGGTGGCGGGCGCCTGTAGTCCCAGCTACTCCAGAGGCCGAGGCAGGAGAATGGCATAAACCCGGGAGGCGGAGCTTGCAGTGAGCTGAGATCCGGCCACTGCACTCCAGCCCGGGTGACAGAGCGAGACTCCGTCTCAAAAAAAAAAGAAAAAAAAAATATCACATACATATATATATAAAAAAAGAAATGAAAAACAGAGTACTTTCCCTTGGACTTACAATTTAATTACGTAAGCCTATCATAACTTGTAAGATAAACATTATTCAAGTATTAATTGAGTTCTTACTACGTACTTGTCACTTTTCAAAGTACTGGAGTAAAAAACAGTAAATAAAGATGACAAGATTATCATTTCATTAAGCTAAGTACACAAGAAAATAATTTAAAGGAGTGCCACATGGAAAAAAGAGGGTAATGTGATAGTTTCTACCAGGAAAGGCAGGAATAACATGAGACAGGTGGTTGGGAAAGGATTCTTTGCCATTTGTAAGGTAAGACTGAATGATGAGGAAGAACTGATCGATTGAAGATATGGGGAGAAAAGTGATTCAGGTAGAAATAGCAATGGCAGTGGCCCCAAGGTCAGTGTCAGCTTGGCTTGTTCAAGGAGTTCAAGGACTAGAAATAGACAAATTTTATACATACATGTATATATCCAAAGAGTAAATATTTGTGGAAGCTAGCTGATCAAGCTTTAAAAGTTATGTAATATATACATAATTAAGAGAGAGTTAATAAAATTAAAAATACAAGCCAAAGCAGAAAACCAGCATTTAAAGGGTCCTTCATACTGACCGATATTTATATACACTGCTAGGATATTAACTGACCCATAGTAGTTTTGTGTTTATCAAAGTTTTACATATGGGTTATATATAGGAAAAGCAGCACAGTACTCCATAATTTTTTGAGACAGAGTTTCGCTCTTGTTGCCCAGGCTGGAAATGACCCGTTATTGGCTCACTGTAACCTCCGCCTCCTGGGTTCAAGTGATTCTCCTGCCTCAGCCTCCCAAGTAGCTGGGATTACAGGTGCCCGCTACTGCACCCAGCTAATTTTTGTATTTTTAGTAGAGACGGGGTTTCACCATGTTGGCTAGGCTGGTCTCAAACTCCTGACCTCAGGTGATCTGCCTGCTTTGGCCTCCCAAAGGGCTGGGATTACAGGCGTAAGCCACTGCGCCTGGCCTTCCATAATTTTTAAATGTCCCCAAAGGCTAATATGTTGCATCTACAGATACAAACTGGACACCAGCCCTTTGAACTAAATCAAGTCCCCCACCGTTTTGCCCCAGGGCTTTTGTCCATTCAGATCCCGTTCCTGGAAAGCTGTCCCTGTGTATCTCCCTCACTTCAAATTCCTCAGTTATACACGAGGTCACAGTAACACTGTACTTTCTCAGAGGTCTTTTCTGAACCCTCCTCCAGTTTCAATCATGTTAACATCTTCATTCAACCCTTTATTCCCCTTCAGAATACACATTACAATTTGTAAGTACATCTTTTTGTTAATTTGTTTTCCCTAAAATGTCGTAACTCTACGACAGAAGCGATCATACCATGTTTCACTGTCAGATCCCCAGAGCCTAGCAGTGTCTGGCACATGGCAGATACTCAATAAACAAGGGATAAAGGTAGTTAAGCATATTAATTGTTTAATATTAATTGATACAACTAAACGAAACTGTTTAAGGGCAAATGACAGGATTAAATTCAACACAAGAATTTGTTTTTTGGCCAGGCATGGTGGCTCATACCTACGGAGCCAGCACTTTGGGAGGCCGAGGTGGGAAGACTGACTGGGGACAGGAGTTTGAGACCAGCCTGGGCAACACTGCGAGTTGTCTCTACAAAAAATTAAAAAATTAGGTGTGCACAGTGGCACATGCCTATAGTCCCATGAGCTGTGATTACCCCAGGTGATGGGGCTAGACTATCTCAAAAAAAAAAAAAAAAAAAAAAATTACATGCTTTTTCAGAAGTCAGATGATTATGTTTTGAACACAAAGGTCATAGTAAACAAGATTTCTATTGAGAGGGACTTGTAAAAATACATAATACTTAAAATGGTACTTATATGTTTAATAAAATATGCACGGCCTTATTAATACACCTCTAGATATTTTACGTATATAAATACTGGTAGACAAAAGAATATAGTGTACTTGAGCCAGAATAGGACTGTTGTAATGGTATAGGCATGAATAAGACACAGATCCTATCCAGTGAAAGATGACTCTATGAAAGACCCATAAACAGCAAAGCAAAACTCAGACTGTAGTAAGTTCAATGTATAAGCAAAGTGCTGTGTGAAAACAGAGTAGAGATTAAGATCTGCTTGAGAGAACTGGGTAGGTCTAATGAAGGACATGGTAATGAGGAATAAGTAAAATTTCAACAGGTAAAGGAAGTCAGAGCAGGAGGAAGGTACACCTGGCTAAACAAAGCGTGGAGTGGAGCATAGGGATGATGTGGATGGCTAGGTGATAGGATAGCAATTCAACAATTTTTTTTTTTTTGACTCGCTCTGTCACCCAGGCTGGAGTGCAGTGGCGTGATCTTGGCTCACTGCAAGCTCTGCCTCCCAGGTTCACGCCACTCTCCTGCTTCAGCCTCCTGAGTAGCTGGGACTACAGGCGCCCACCACCATGCCCAGCTAATTTTTTGTATTTTTTTTTAATAGAGACGGGGTTTCACCGTGTTAGCCAGGATAGTCTGGATCTCCTGACCTCGTGATCTGCCAGCCTTGGCCTCCCAAAGTGCTGGGATTACAGGTGTGAGCCACTGCACCCAGCAGTAAGTAATTCAACACTTATACAGTAGTCATGCAGTACTATCGTGTACCAAGCACTTATTCTAAGATGTTTCTTAAAAACATATATTATACAATTAGTCCTTTTCCATGATCCTTATTCTTCAGAATAACTTTCATATCAAAATATCCTTCAGGGATTGCTAACTGATAGTAAATTATTAGGTTGGTTCCAAAGTAACTGTGGTTTTGCCATTAAATGTAATGTGAAAATATGTCTATAATTTGTGAAATATTATCTTTATTGTAGTCTTCTAAATATAGTATAAAAGCAAGTTAACTCTTTCCATTTGCCCCAGTCTTCCATTAAAAAAGAACATTTAACAATCTTACTGTATAGAGATTATTTTAGTGAAATGGGATAATCTGTGTTTTCAATAAAATTTAAAATAGTTTCTTTATCCAAAAGCTTTAAGCAGAGGATAAGGTGAAGGAAAAAAATAAAGGAAGGAAGGTATGTGTGAGGACCATACTGCTTCTACCATTCAGAGTTTTAAGTGGCTGCCATGGCTTTAGAGCTATATATTAAGAAAGCATGGTATTTAACAAATTTTCAAAACAGTTCATTTTCTGAGTAGATTTAATCTTTTTTTTTTTGCAAATTACATTAACAAGAATGTAATGGTATGAGTCTTGAGGTCTAGTGGAAAGACCACAGGCCTTAGGAAGGTCACTTAAAACTCTTAATGGTTGTTTCTACACCTTTCAAATGATATACTACATGTTGAACCTTACCCAGGCTGTAGGAAATAAAATAGTCAGTCCCTCCACATCCTCGGGCGTTTGCGTCCAGGACCCATATTGCCAAAATGTGTGTGTGCTCAAGTCCATTATATAAAATGGCATAGTATATGCATATAACCTAGATCACTTCTAGATTACCTACACTACCCAATACCATGTCAAAGCTTTGTAAATAGTTGTTACATTGTATTATTTTAAAATTCATATTTTAAAAATAGCTGTGGTTTTAAAAATTGTTTTTCTTTTTTTTTTTTTTTTTGAGACAGAGTCTCGCTGTCACCCAGGCTGGAGTGTAGTGGCGTGATCTCGGCTCACTGCAACTTCTGCCTCCTGGGTTCAGGCAATTCTTCTGCCTCAGTCTCCTGAGTAGGCTGGGACTACAGATGCTCGCCACCATGCCCAGGTAATTTTTGTAATTTTAGTAGAGACGGGATTTCACCATATTGGTCAGGCTGGTCTTGAACTCTTGACCCCGTGATCCGCCTGTCTCAGCCTCCCAAAGTGCTGGGATTACATGCGTGAGCCACTGCGCCTGGCAATTGTTTTTCTTCTCTAAATATTTTCTCTTCTTTGAGATGGAGTCTTACTAATTATTTTCTATCCATGGTTGGTTGAATCCATGAATGTGGAACCCACGAATACACAGCTTGACTGAAAGTTGTAAAAAATATTTTTGGCCAGGCACGGTGGCTCATGCCTGTAATCCCAGCACTTTGGGAGGCCGAGAAGGGTGGATCATGAGGTCATGAGTTCGAGACCAGCCTGGCCAATGTGGTGAAACCGTCTCTACTAAAAATACAAAAATTAGCTGTGCATGGTGGCATGTGCCTGTAGTTCCAGCTACTCGGGAGGCTGAGGCAGAAGAAGGGCCTGAACCCAGGAGGCAGAGGTTGCAGTGAGCCCAGATCATGCCACTGCACTTCAGCCTAGGCAACATAGCAAGACTCAGTTTCCAAAAAAAAAAAAAAAAATTTTTTTTAGTTTTATAAAAGTACAGTACAGGCTGTGGCTGGTGGTTCATGCCTGTAATCTCAGCACTTTGAGAGGCCAAGGGAGGCAGGAGTTCAAGAGCAACATAGCTAGAAACAGTCTCTACAAAAATTAAAAAGTACACCATCACATTTCTAACACACAGTAGAAGTACCATGCTTATGTCTAAAGTGGTACAATAACAAGTTATATACTATGAATATCATTTAGGCCTTTAGACTAATGTGGGTGAGAAGTAATCTTTTCTAATCTACTGTTTAGCAAACAAAGCTCCTGCTAAAATACTGAACCTCATAAATTCTCATTTTCTTCTAATTTTCCATTTTTGTCTTTTTGTTGTACTCGAGATTTCCTTAATTTTCCCTTCTACCCCTTTTATTTTTTAAAAAAATTTCCTCCATATTTTAAAATCTTCAGTAAATCTAAAATTTTCTGAATATTCTTTTTAATTTTCTTTTTTGGTGATAGTCTCACTCTATTGCCCAGGCTGGAGTGTGATGGCCCGATCTCGGCTCACTGCAACCTCCACTTCCCAGGTTCAAGTGATCCTCCTGCCTCAGCCTCCTGAGTAGCTGGGACTACAGGCGTGTGCCGCCACGCCTGGATAATTGTTTTTTTTTTTTTTTTGAGACGGAGATTCGCTATTGTTGCCCAAGCTGGAGTGCAATGGCACGATCTCAGCTCACCGCAACCTCTGCCTCCTGGGTACAAGCAATTCTCCTGCCTCAGCCTCCTGAGTAGCTGGGATTACAGGCTTGCACCACCATACCTGGCCAATTTTGTATTTTTAGTAGAGATGGGGTTTCTCCATGTTGGTCAGGCTGGTCTCAAACTCCCGACCTCAGGTGATCCACCTGCCTTGGCCTCCCAAAGTGCTGGGATTACAGGTGTGAGCCACTGCACCCGGCCCACGCCCAGTGAGCCGCCACACCTGGCCTGAATATTCTTTATATGGCATGTTTGTTTGAATATGGTTATGTGCTGCATCATGAAGTTACGGTCAATGACAAACCATATATGAGGGTCATCCTGTAAGATTACAATGGAGTTGAAAAATTCCCATTGCCTAGTATTTACTACATTATACATAAGTCCTCATTTTAATGTTGATAGGTTCTTGAAAACTCCGACTTTAAGTTAGACATGTAATGAAACCAATTGCATCATAGGGTAATTAATATAAACAAGTGTTAAGTTCCTAAGGCACATTTCTGGTCACAAAAACCACCAAACCTCTAAATAAAGACCAAAAACACTTCTATTTAATTGATTAATTAATTAATTAATTATTTTTGAGATGTAGTCTTGCTCTGTTGCCCAGGCTGGAGAGCAGTGGCGTGATCTCAGCTCACTGAAACCTCTGCCTCCCCAGTTCAAGAGATTCTCCTGCCCCAGCCTCCCAGTAGCTGGGACTACAGGTGCCTACCATCACACCCGGCTAATTTTAGTATTTATTTATTTATTTTTTTAGTAGAGATGGGGTTTCACCATATTGGCCAGGCTGGTCTTGAATGCCTAACCTCAAGTGATCCACCCAACTCAGCCTCCAAAAGTGCTGGGATTATAGGTGTGAGCCACCACGCCCGGCCCCTAAAACACTTCTAATATCAAACACTGAAATAAATGTGAACTATACATACATTTAAGAAAGATTAATAAAAACAAGATAATGCATCCAATTTTTGGTCAATCAGTGAGCTATGGCAATCATATGGTGGTGGGTTACATCAGGGAATACATGTTTGTAAAGCAAAAATTTTAAGGAGCACCTCCTACCAACATGCAGTTCAGAAACAATAACAAATATGGAAAGCTTTTTGTTTTTTTTTTTTGAGATGGAATCTTGCTTTGTCATCAGGCTGGAGTGCAGTGGCGTGATCTCAGCTCACTGCAACCCCTACCTCCCAGGTTCAAGCGAGTCTCCTGCCTCTGTCTCCCAAGCAGCTGGGACTACAGGCGTGAACTCCCAGGCCAATTTTTGTATTTTTTAGTAGAGATGGGGTTTCACCATGTTGGCCAGGATGGTCCCGATCTCTTGACCTTGTGATCCGCCCACCTTGGCCTCCCAAAGTGCTGAAATTACAGGTGTGAGTTGCTGCGCCCAGTCTTTTTTGTTTTTTTGAGACAGGGTCTTTGCCCTGTTGCCCAGGCTGCAGTGTAGTGGCATGACCACGGCTCACTGCAGCCCTGACCTCCTGGACTCAAACGATCCTCTCACCTCAGCCTCCTGTGTAGCTGGGACCATAGGTGTGCGCCACCATGCCTGGCTAATTTTTTTTTCTGTAGAGACGAGGTCTCCCTATGTTGCTCAGGCTGGTCTTGAACTCCTGGTCTCAAGCGATCCTCCTATCTTGGCCTCCCAAAGTGCTGGGATTACAAGCATGAATCACCACACCTGGTCCATTCATTCATTCATTCCTTTTTTTTTTGAGACATAGTTTCATTGCCCCAGGCTGGAGTACAGCAGCACAACCTCAGCTCACTGCAACCTCCATTTCCAGGTTCAAGT
This sequence comes from Macaca mulatta, assembly GCF_049350105.2. Classification (NCBI taxonomy): domain Eukaryota; kingdom Metazoa; phylum Chordata; class Mammalia; order Primates; family Cercopithecidae; genus Macaca; species Macaca mulatta. The sequence goes on along the minus strand of NC_133406.1, from coordinate 81,800,626 downwards.
GGTTCTTGTGCATCAACCTCCCAAGTAGCTGGGATTACAGGTGTACGCCACCACGCCCGGCTAAATTTTGTATTTCTAGTAGAGATGGGGTTTCACTGTCTCTACTGGCCAGGCTGGTCTCAAACTCCTTACCTCAAGTGATCCACCTGCCTCAGCCTCCGGAAATGCTGGGATTACAGTGCAGTGTGAGCCACCATGCCTGGCTATTCATTCATTTTTCAATCTGCTTATTCTAATTCAGGGTTGCAGGTGGCTGGAGCCCATCCTGGCAGCTCAGGGCACCAGGTGGTTATGCACCCTGGCCAGGATGCCATCTCACTGCAGACCGCCCTCACACCCACACTCAGACTGGGGCCACTAAGACATGCCAATGAACCTAACAGGCACGGCTCTTGAGATGTCGGAGGAAATCAGAGTGCCCAGAGAAAACTCATGCAGATATATGGAGAATGTACAAATTCAACAGACAGTGGCCCTGGCCAGGAACTGATTTTTTTTTCTTTTTCTTTTTTTTTTGAGACAGAGTCTCTGTTGCCCAGGCTGGAGTGCAGTGGCGCGATGTTGGCTCATTGCAACCTCCGTCTCCCGGGTTCCGCACGACCGCACCCGGTTAATATATGTATTTTTTAGCTGGGACTATAGGCCTGCACCACTGCACACTTGCTTGGTTGCTTATTTATTTAAGACAGAGTCTCATTCTGTTATTTACTTATTTATTTATTTCAGAGTCTCTGTCCCCCAGGCTGGAATTCAGTGGCACAATTATTTATTTATGATAGAGTCTCTTTCTGTCCCCCAGGCTGGAATTCAGTGGCACAATCTTGGCTCACTGCAACCTCCGCCTCCTAGGTTGAAGCAATTCTCGTGCCTCAGCCTCCCGAGTGGCTGGGATTATGAGCGCGCACCACCATGCCCGGCTACTTTTTGTATTTCTAGTAGAGACAGGGTTTCACCATGTTGCCCAGGCTGATTCAAACTCTTCAGCACAGGCAATCCACCTGCCTTGGCCTCCCGAAGTGCTAGGATTACAGGCGCGAGCCACTGTGCCTGGCAATTTTTTTTTTTTGAGACGGAGTCTCACTCTGTCACCCAGGCTGGAGTGCAGTGGCCAGATCTCAGCTCACTGCAAGCTCCGCCTCCCAGGTTCACGCCATTCTCCTGCCTCAGCCTCCCGAGTAGCTGGGACTACAGGCGCCCGCCACCTCGCCCGGCTAGTTTTTTGTATTTTTTTGTAGAGACGGGGTTTCACTGTGTTAGCCAGAATGGTCTCGATCTCCTGACCTCGTGATCCACCCGTCTCAGCCTCCCAAAGTGCTGGGATTACAGGCTTGAGCCACCGCGCCCGGCTAATTTTTTATTTTTAGTAGAGACAGGGTTTCACCAAGTTGGCCAGGCTGGTCTCAAACTCCTACCTCAAGTGATCCACCTGCCTCAGCCTCCCAAAGTGCTGGGATCACAGGCGTGAGCCACCGAGCCCAGCCTGATTTTTTTTCCCTCATCAATATTATAACGAAACGACATTTAAGCTAAGTGTTATTACAAAGAAGTCAAAAACTTAAAACTTAAAGAACTCCTAAGCTCAAGTGATCCTCCCACCTTGGCCTAGGTGTTGGGATTGATTACAGGCATGAGCCACCATGCCTGCCCCCCATTTTTTTTTTTTTTTTTTGAGGCAGAGTCTTCTCTGTCACCCAAGCTGGAGTGCAGTGGCACAATCTCAGCTCAATGCAACTTCCGCCTCCTGGATTCAAGTGATTCTCCCACCTCAGCCTCCTGAGTAGCTGGGACTACAGGTGCACACCACCATGCCTGGCTAATTTTTGCATTTTTAGCAGCGACTGGGTTTTGCCATGTTGGCCAGGTTGGTCTCAAACTCCCGACCTCAGGTTATCCGCCTGCCTCAGTCTCCCAAAGTGCTGGGATTACAGGCCTGAACCACAATGCCAGGCCCCAAAAATTAAAAAAGTAAATAAATAAATGTAATATGTCTGTAGTCCCAGGTACTTGGGAGGTTGAGGTGGGAGGATCATCTTGAGTCTGGGAGGTAATGACTACAGTGAACTGTGGTCATGCCACTGCACTCTAGCCTAGGTGATACAGCAAGACCCAGTATCAAAAAAGAAAAAAAAAATTAATGTAGCCTCAGTATGCAGTGTTTACAAAGTGTACGGTAATGTCCTAGGCTTTCACATTCACTCACCACTCACACATTGACTTACCCAGAGAAACTGAGTTCCATCATAAGTGCCCTATACAGGTATACCATTTTTTTTTTACTCTACTTTTACTGTACCTTTTCTATGTTTAGATATACAAATATGATTGTGTTACAATTGCCTACAATATTCAGTACAGTAATATGCTATACAGGTTTGCAGTTCAGAAGCAATAGGCTATACCATATAGCCTATGTGTATAAAAACCATCTAGGTTTGTGTAAATACACTCCATGATGTTCACATGACAAAGTGACCTAACAATGCATTTCTTGGGATGGATCCTCTTTGCTAAATGATGCATGACTGTATCTTTTTTTCCTGCTATGTCTCACCCAGGCTGGAGTGCAATGGATTGATCTCGGCTCACTGCAGCCTCTGCCTCCCAGGTTCAAGCAATTCTCCTATCTCAGCCTCCTCTGAGTAGGTGGGACTACAGGCATTTGTCACGACACATGGCTAATTTTGCATTTTTAGTAGAGAAAGGGTTTCACCATGTTGGCCAGGCTGGCGTATCTTTTCTTATTTTTCAGAATAATTTTTTTTTTTTTTGAGACAGAGTCTCACTCTGTTGCCCAGGCTGGAGTACAGTGGCATGATCTCGGCTCACTGCAACCTCCACCTCCCAGGTTCAAGTGATTCTCCTGCCTCAGCCTTCTGAGTAGCTGGAATTATAGGCACATGCCACCATGCCTGGCTAGTTTTTTGTATTTTTAGTAGAGATGGGGTTTCACCAAGTTGGCCAGGCTGGTCTACAACTCTTGACCTCAGGTGATCCGCCCACCTCAGCCTCCCAAAATGCTGGGATTACAGGAGTGAGCAATCCTGCCTGGCCTGTTATATTCTCTTTAATATGAAAACAGACTTTTTTTTTTCTTTAAAGGCTCATGGCTGTATATATTTATTTTGGGACAAGCATAGTAAAAGGAGAAATGTTCCCAACTACTCTTGATTTTTAAGAGTGTCTCCACATTGGCCGGGTGCGGTGGCTCACGCCTGTAATCCCAGCACTTTGGGAGGCCGAGACGGGCGGATCACAAGGTCAGGAGATCAAGACCATCCTGGCTAACACGGTGAAACCTCGTCTCTACTAAAAAAATACAAAATAACTAGCCGGGCGTGGTGGTGGGCGTCTGTAGTCCCAACTACTGAGGAGGCTGAGGGAGGAGAATGGCGTGAACCCGGGAGGCGGAGCTTGCAGTGAGCAGAGATCGCGCCACTGCACTCCAGCCTGGGCGACAGCGAGACCAGTCTCAAAAAAAAAAAAAAAAGAGTATCTCCACGTTAAAATCAACTTCAAAAGAAACAAAAACAACATTCTGTAAGCATTAAACTTAAATGGAAGCATATCCCTCAAAATAATTGACCTATGTTCTTAAAAAATGTGAATATCAAGTGACACAAAGAGAGCTTAGGGAATTGTTCCAGATATAAGAAGATTAGAGTCCATGCATGGTTCTGGATTACATTCTGTATTAACAAAAAAAATTGATAGGAAGAGTATTATTGGAATATGTGATGAAACTTGAGTATGAACTGTCAACTACATAACAGTATTACATCAGTGTTACAATTTTCTGATTTTGCTCTCTGTACTATGGTTAAGTAAGAGTATCCTAGCTTTTAGGAAATACATGAAATATTTAGGAACTAAGGAGCACAGTGTCTCCAACTTATTTTCAAGTGGTTCAGGAAAAAAAAGTATTTACATTTTATTTTCTTGAGACAGGATCTTGCTCTGCCACCCAGGACTGGAGTGCAGTGGAATGATCATAGTTCATTGCAGCCTTGACTGCCCAGGCTCAAGCAATCGTCCCACCTCAGCCACCCAAGTAGCTCGGACTACAGGTGCATGCCACCACACCCAGCTAACTAATTTTTTTTTGTAGAGACAGGGGTCTTACTTTGCAGCCCAGGTTGGTCTTGAACTCCTTGTGGCTTCAAGCCATCTGCTCGTCTCAGCCTCCCAAAGTATTAGAATTACAGGCATGAGTCACCATGCCTGGCCAAAAAGTATGTATGTATGCATGTACGTATGTATTTGAGACGAAGTCTCATTCTGTCACCAGGCTGGAGTAGTGGCGCAATCTCAGTTCACTGCAACCTCCGCCTCCTGGGTTCAAGTGATTCTCCTGCCTCAGCCTCCCAAGTGGCTGGGACTACAGGTGCGTGCCACCATGTCCAGCTAATTTTACTTTATTTTTTTTTGAGATGGAGTCTTGCTCTGTCACCCAGGCTGGAGTGCAGTGGCGCAATCTCGGCTCACTGCAAGCTCTGCCTCCCAGGTTCACACCATTCTCCTGCCTCATCCTCCCAAGTAGCTGGGACTACAGGCGCCTGCTACTACGCCCGGCTAATATTTTGTATTTTTAGTAGAGACGGGGTTTCACCGTGTTAACCAGGATGGTCTCCATCTCCTGACCTCGTGATCCACCTGCCTCGGCCTCCCAAAGTGCTGGGATTACAGGTGTGAGCCATCGCACCTGGCCCATGCCCAGCTAATTTTTGTATTTTTAGTAGAGACGGGGTTTCACAATGTTGGCCAGGCTGGTCTCGATCTCTTGATCTTGTGATCTACTCGCCTCGGCCTCCCAAAGTGCTGGGATCACAGGCGGCAGCCACGGTGCCTGGCCAAAATGTATTTATAAAGAGAAAATAAAAGCAAACAGGATGAAAGGTAAATAACTGCTGGATATGCAAATAAGCTATATGGGAGTTCCTTGTACCAGTCTTGTAATTTTTGTGTAAACTTGAAATTACAAGAAAACAAAAATTTACACACGAAAAAAGGAATTAAAACCACCAGTTTTCTTTCCCAGAACAATAAATACAAGCCAATAATGCCCAATATATAGATTTTTATGTCTGTTCAGGGAAATATAGCTTCATGGCCTTACATAGTCAATTATACTCTAAAACCCCTAATTCTTGGGGACCACTGTGTTTCAATAAGAACAAAAGGTTTACCAGGGCTACTAGGGACAGTTAAGAGCAGAGACTGGGAAGGGTGCAGTGGCTCACACCTGTACTCCCAGCACTTTGGGAGGCTGAGGCAGGCGGGTCATGAGGTCAGGAGATCGAGGCCATCCTGGCTAACAAGGTGAAACCCTGTCTCTATTAAAAATACAAGAAAACTCAGCTGGGCATGGTGGCATGCGCCTGTAGTCCCAGCTACTTGGGAGGCTGAGGCAGGAGAATTGCTTGAACCCAGGAGGCGGAGGTTGCAGTAAGCCGAGACTCCAGCCTGGATGACAGAGACAGACTCCATCTCAAAACAAAACAAAACAAAACAAAAAAGAGCAGAGACTATGCTGCTCAGTATGGGGGCTCACACCTGTAATCCCAGCACTTTGGGAGGCTGAGGTGGGTGGATTGCTTGAGTCTAGGCGTTTAAGACAGCCTGGGCAACATGGTGAGACCCTGTCTCTAAAAATATTTTAAAAAAATATAAATAAAACAGAAGAGCAGAGTGCCGGGTGCGGTGGCTCAAGCCTGTAATCCTAGCACTTTGGGAGGCCGAGGCGGGCGGATCACAAGGTCAGGAGATAGAGACCACGGTGAAACACCGTCTCTACTAAAAATACAAAAAATTAGCCGGGCGCGGTGGTGGGCGCCTGTAGTCCCAGCTACTCAGGAGGCTGAGGCAGGAGAATGGCGTGAATCCGGGAGGCGGAGCTTGCAGTGAGCTGAGATCGCGCCACTGCACTCCAGCCTGGGGGACACAGCAAGACTCCGTCTCAAAAAAAAAAAAAAAAAAAAAACAGAAGAGCAGAGACTATCCACATCTTTTTTCATTATCTCTATGAACGGTTGGTTGCTCAATGCTCACATATAGTTGTGCTTCAGTATATGTGAACTGCTGATACTAACATGAGTTTACTGTAAAAAGTGTAACTTCCATGTGTTAGAAGATTTGAGAAATGTATAAGGAGTAAGCCAACATTCTATAACATCTTAGTTCTGAGAGAAGATAAAGAGAATATCAATGTGGTAGTTAGGGTTGGCCAACTATGCCCCTATTTAGCCTATGCCTGGTTTTGTAAATAAAGTTTTACTGGAACACAGGCATAAGCATTCATTTACCACACATTGCATGCAGCTGTTTCTCAGAATTGCATAGCTGTGACAGAGAGCACAAGGCTCACAAGGCCAAAAATATTTATGATCTGGCCTTTTACCAAAAAAAAGTTTGCTGGTCCCTGTCCTAGGTAATAGCAAACTTGTAACCTGTCTAAATTCTTTGTGCGTGTGTGGCAGGGTCTCACTCTATAGCCCAGGCTGGAAGGCAGTGGCACGACCTCGGCTCACTGCAACCTCCACCTCCCGGGTTCAAGCGATTCTCCTGCCTCAGCCTCCTGAGTAACCGGGACTACAGGTTCATGACATCACGGCCAGCTAATTTTTGTATTTTTAGTAGAGATAGGGTTTCACCATGTTGGCTAGGATGGTCTTGATCTCTTGACCTCAAGATCCGTCCACCTCGGCCTCCCAAAGTGCTGGGATTACAGGTGTGGGCCACCGCGCCTGGCCCCAACTTTTACTTTAAAGGTCCAAAATTCTGGTACATATTTGGCTATCTAATTTAAACTATAATGCTGCTACTACTCAGATTCACTAAAGTGAATAAAATGCTTACTGTAGACCTAAAGTTGGACAAAATGAATGTAGTCTATATAAAACTACAAAAGTTGGTTTTCTTAATAAAGTATAAAAGCTTCCGTGGCCAGGAACAGTGGCTCACACCTGTAATCCCAGCACTGTGGAAGGATAAGGCAGGCGGATCACTTGAGGTCAGGAGTTTTGAGGCCAGCCTGGCCAACATGGTGAAACTCCACCTCTACTAAAAATACAAAAATTACCTGGGTGTGGGGTGTACACATGTAGTCTCAGCAACTCAAGAGGCTGAGGCATGAGAATCGCCTAAACCTGGGTGGGTGGCAGAGGTTGCAGTGAGCTGAGACTGTGCCACTGGACTCCAGCCTGGGCAACAGAGCGAGACTCCATCTCAAAAACAAAAATGCTTCTGAACTTTTTTTTTGGAGACAGAGTCTTGCTCTGTCGCCCAGATTGGAGTGCAGTGGTGTGATCTCGGCTCACTGCAAGCTCTGCCTCCTAGGTTCATGCCATTCTCCTGCCTCAGCCTCCCGAGTAGCTGGGACTACAGGCGCCTGCCACCAGGCCCAGCTAATTTTGTTTTTGTATTTTTAGTAGAGACAGGGTTTCACCATGTTAGCCAGGATGGTCTCGATCTCCTGACCTCGTGATCCACCCGCCTCAGCCTCCCAAAGTGCTGGGATTACACGTGTGAGCTACTGCACCCGGCCTAGACTTTTAAGTATATCCGAGAAGCAAGATCTCAGGGAAAACAAGAACAACTTATCATAAACACCATATATTAAATGAAGATTATATGTTAGACTGAAAATTTTGTATAATGTTCTTACTTCAGCATGTGGAAACTAAATGCCACATCCTTATTTTTTGCAGACAGGATGTGAAAAGTTTAAGCATAAGAAGTACAAAAAAGGGAACACTCCTGTACCGGGAGGCAGAGGTTGCTATTAGCTGAGATTGCCCCACTGCACTCCAGCCTGGGTGATGCAGCAAGACTCCGACTCAAAAAAAAAAAAAAAAAAAAGAAGTCAACAAGTGGTTTCCAAAAAATGACAGGACTCAAGTGAATTTAACATTGTTTGTTTGTTTGTTTTTGAGACGGAGTCTTGCTTTGTTGCCAGGCTGGAGTGCAGTGGCGTGATTCGGCTCACTGCAACCTCCAACTCCCTGGTTCAAGCGATTCTTCTGCCTCAGATGCCTGAGTAGCTGGGATTACAGGCACGTGCCACCATGCTCAGCTAATTTTCGTATTTTTAGTAGAGATGGGGTTTCACCATGTTGGCCAGCATGGTCTCGATCTCCTGACCTTGTGATCTACCTGCCTCGGCCTCCCAAAGGGTGGGGATTACAGGTGTGAGCCACTGCGCCTGGCAACATTATTTATTTAGACTGTAAAGATCACCATTCCAAACACATGAGCCTGATCAACTAGCACAGAAATTGGTAACTTTTTGTGTACAGGCCAGATACTAAATTTTTCTTTTCTTTCTTTTTTTTTCTTGGGGCAGTCTTGCTCTGTTGCCCAGGCTGGAGTGCAGTGGTGTGATCTTGGCTCACTGCAACCTCCGCCTCCCGGGTTCAAGGGATTCTCGTGCCTCAGCCTCATAAGTATCTGGGATTAGAGGTTCGAGTCACTACAACCAGCCTGGATCCTAAATATTTTAATCTTTGTAGGCCACATGAACTCTGTCACAAACTATTCAACTCTGTTACTTAACAACTGACTGAACTCTCTTCGAAGTTATGATAACTGTGAGATGTTTCTTAAACATTCATGTTTCTAACAATGAGATATGCAATAAAAACTATGATGCTATATGAAACAAGCTAAGTTCAAAGAACTTCTCAGGAACACTTAAAAGTTAAGGCCTTTAAGTCAGATTCAGAAAAATCTGGCATAAGAATCACTCTGAAGTATCTAACTGGTCACCCTCTTACAGCACCCTGTAAAAAGCATTAGTAGGTAATGTGCTGGTATGCAACAAGATCTTTAAAAGAAAATGTGGATAATGCAAAGAAAGCAAGATACACCAAAAATATTTCAAATACAATTATAAGAAATGTGATTCCCCCAAAAATAAATGTCAAAGAAAACTAAAAATGGACAAAGTACATATTAAATATTGCCAATGTAAATTATCTTTGGAAATAAAAAGAGAACATTCAAATTTTACTAGATATTAATTATTTCCAACCATGTTAAGGGAACCTTTTGCTAGCATCAACCAAGTAGCAAAATGACCTTTAATTATATCTCTACCACTTCCATATAAAAAGATACAGACATACCTCAATTTATACTTAATTCAAGGAGCAGGGTACTACTGAAGGTGTAAGTAGTGTGTTGAATGTTGGAGTTTTTATTAACTTAGTAATGGTAATATGCTACAATATATTTATTTCTATGTTAAACAGGACTGCTATTTAGTTCTGGGAATATTGGTAAATAGCAATTGTTTATTCTTGTCAAATCTGAAAGTTTATAAAGTTGTCTTTATGAAACATTTCTCAAAAAAAAACAAAAACCAGCTTGTCCCTCCTATTCTACCTCCCCAAAATTTTAAGTCTTGAAGGCAGGGACAATATGTATGTTGTTCATTGCGTATCTCTGGTATCATAAGAAACAGTAAAACCTCAAATTTTATTCTTGAGTATGAACTCTTAACAAACTTCTCTAAATAATATTAGGGTTTCAACTGTCTATTTCATAATTAGAATTTTAAATATAAAGATCACATAAATGATACATATTTATATTGATAACTGTACAGAAGCCAAATTCATTAGTAGAAACTCATTCAGAGAAGTAGAAACAATTCTAACATTTCTAAAATTAAAAATTCATAACTTTATAATAAGTTTATGTAGGGCAGTCCAGCTGTTCTAGGCAAGCAATTCTATTTTACCTTTCCTGGGATGAAGCAACAGAGATTGGAATCCACATATTTCATGAAAGTCATATTTAATAGTGACAGCCTTGTTTCAACAGCAGCAAGAATGTCTGCATGACGAGCTAATGAATGGTTTCTCCTTTCTGACTCTCTCCTATAATAATAATAATAATAAAAGCAAGGCAACCATTAAAGCAGTATTGTGGACTAAAATATTAAGCAATCAAGATAGTTTAATGAAACACTTTTTTACATGTTAATTTAGAAATCTACAATTGGGTCATAATTTAACTGTAATGATGAATGAATCACGATGCCTAGAAATCCTTACCAAGGACTGGTACTCACTGACAAAATATTTGAAAACAAACAAAAAAACTCCCAAATTATATATACATATTTTTTAATTAGGTTTTTTGGGGCCGGGCTTGGAGGTTCACGCCTGTAATTCCAGCACTTTAGGAGGCTGAGGCAGGTGGATCACCTGAGGTCAGGAGTTTGAGACCAGGCTGGGCAACATGGTGAAACCCCATCTCTACTAAAAATACAAAAATTAGTCAGGCGTGATGGTGCACTCCTATAGTCCCAGCTACTAGGGAGGCTGAGGCAGGAGACTCGCTTGAATCTGGGAGGAGGAGGTTGTAGTGAGCCAAGACCACACCACTGCACTCCAGCCTGGGCGACAGAGCAAGACACCATCTCAAAAAAAAAAAAAAAAAAAAAAAAGGTTTTTTTGGTTATCAAATCTAATGGCTATTAGAACCAGAGAAATTAGATAAATGAATGGATTACACATAGAAATATAGGCAGGAGTCTATATGCTTTTGACCATAAAATTTAACTCCTTTAAACTTTTTAACAATTTGAGAAATAACTCATCCATAATAAAATTATCTTAAAGAGGACAATTTAGTGGTGTTTAGTATAGTCACAGGATTGTACAACTATCACCACTATCTAATTTCAGAATATTTTCATCACCACAGAATGAACTCCTGGAACCATCATCAGCCACTCCCATACTCCCAGTCCCTGGCAATACTAATCTACTTTCTGTTTCTCTGGATCCACCTATTCTGAAAATTTCAGATAAATGGAATCATAAAGTGGCCTTATGTTTCTGGCTTCTTTCATTCAGCATAGTTTTCAAGGTTCGTTCTTGTTGTAGCATGTACCTTTTTATTGCCCAGTAACATTCCATCATACAGATATATCATCACTTTGTTTACTCATCAGCTGACAGACACTTGGGTTGTCTCCACTTTTTGGCTATTATGAATAACGCTGCTAAAAACGTCGTGTACAAGTTTTTGTGCAAACATTATGTTTTCATTTCTTTTGGGTACTTATGTAGGAATGAAATTGGTGGCTCAGACAATAACTCTCTGTTTAACTTTTTGAGAACAGCCCAACTGTTTTCTTTCTTTCTTTTTTTTTTTTTTTGAGACCAAGTCTCACTATGTTGCCCAGGCTGGAATGCAATGGCACGATCTCAGCTCACTGCAACCTCTGCCTCCCGGGTTCAAGCAATTCTCCTGCCTCAGCCTCCTGAGAAGCTGGGATTATAGGCACTCAACATATACCTGGCTAATTTTCAAATATTTGTAGAGACACAGTTTCACCATGTTGCCCAGGCTGGTCTTGAACTCCTGACCTCAGGTGATCCACCTGCCTTGGCCAAAGTGCTGGGATTACAGGCGTGAGCCATCACATCCGGCCTGAGAACAGCCACACTGTTTTCTAAAGTGACTGCACCATTTTACATTCCCAACATTGATATATGAAGGTTCCAATTTGTCACATCCTCCCCAACATTTTTCCATTGTAGTCATCCTAGTGGATATAAAGCACTAGTGGATATAAACCTCGTAGTGGTTTTGATTTGCATTCCCCTGATGACTAATGATGTTGAGCACCTTTCATGTGCTTGTTGGCTATTACTTATCTTCTTTGGAGAAGTGTCTATTCAAATCCTTTGCCCTTTTTTTTGGAGACAGAGTCTTGCTCTGTCACCAAGGCTGGAGTGCAGTGGTGCGACCTCGGCTCACTGCAACCTCCGCCTTCCGGGTTCAAGCGATTCTCCTGCCTCAGCCTCCGAGTAGCTAGGATTACAGGCGCCCGCCACCACGCGCAGGTAGTTTTTGTAGTTTTAGTAGAGACAGGGTTTTACCATGCTGGCCAGGCTGGTCTTGAACTCCTGATCTCAGGTGATCCACCACCTCGCACCTGGCCCCTTTACCCTTTTTTAAACTGGGTTGTCTTTTTATTGTTGAGTTGTAAGAGTTCCTTATACAATCTGGATCCACGATTTGCGCATGTTTTCTCTCATTTTGTGGGGTGTCTTTTCATTTCCTTAATGGTGTGTTTTGAGCCACAAAAGTTTTAAATTTTAAGTCCAATTTGCCTAATTTTTTCTTTTGCTACTTGTGCTTTTGGTGTCACTGCCTAATCCAAGTTCATGAAGACTTATTACTATGTTTTCTTCTAAGGGTTATATATAGTGCTGACATTTACACTTAGGTCTATGATCCCTTTTGAGTTAACTTTGATATACAGTATGAGGAAGAGGTCTAACTTCATTCATTTTCATGAAGAAAACTAGTTGTCCCAGCATCATTTGTTGAAAACACTACTCTTACCGCATTGAATTATCGTGACATTCTTGTTAAAATCAACTGATTAAAAATACAACGTTTGTTATCCAGACTCTTGCCTCTATTTCTTTGATCTACAGTTCTATCCTTAGGCCAGTGCCATACTGTTTTGATTACTATAGCTTTGTACTAAGTTTTGAAAGTGGGAAGTGTTAGTCCTCCAATACTCCTCTCCTTTTTCAAAATTGCTTTGGTTATTGTCACACTCTTGTATTTCCACAGGAATTTTAGGATCAGTGTATCAAGTTTTGGAGAAAAAAAAAAAAAGACAGCTGGAATTTTTGATAGGGGTTACAAAAAAAAAAGAAGTCAAGAAACAAACAAAACATATTGTACCTTATTGTCAACCCTTATCACACTGAATGTGTAGATCAGTCTGGAGAGTATTGTCATCTTAACAATATGAAGTCTTCGAATCCATGAACACAGAATGCCCTTCCACTTATTTAAGTCTTCTTTAATTTCTTTCAATGGTGTTTGTAGTTTTTAGCATACAAGTCTTGTGTTTTTGTTATATGTATTACTAAGTATTCTATTCTTTTTGAAATTATGATCCAATGTGTTGAACTTCCTTTTTGGATTGCTCATTGCTAGTGTATATAAATATAATTGATTTCTGTATATTATTTTTATATCCCATATCCTTGCTGAACTGGTTTACTAGCTTTAACAATCAATTAGCGTACTCCTTATCCACAAGATCATATCATCTGTGAACACAAGAGTTCTACTTCTTCTTTTCCCATTTGGATGCCTTATATTTCACTTTCTTGCCTATTTTCTCTGGCTAGAACCTCCAGTAAAATGTTGATCAGAAACGGTGAGAATGGACAAACCACTGCAGAAATCACATTGTGATCTTTGTGCCCTTTGCTATAAAAACTTGGAAAGCAATATATAAACCACGAGACTGAAAAAAAGAAGTCAAGAAACAAAACCAGCTGTATATCATTGTCATTGCCACCCACAACATACCTTGGGAGTTGTGCTTTAACTTGTTTCTGACATAGATTATGGTACCTCTCCACTTTAAGAAATCCCTGATTCAACATTCTCTGGCAGACCAAGTCCATTCTTTTACAAACCTACAGGGAGAAAAAAGAATAACAAAAATCAATAACCAAATTAATAACAGACAATTAACAGAGACTCATAACTGATGGCTTAAAGCTCTCTGTATCCTACTATTGTTCCTCAGTTTGCTGTATGTACCTTTTTTTTTTTTTTGAGACAGTCTCACTTTGTTGCTTAGGCTGGAGTGCACTGGCGTGATCTCAGCTCAGTGCAATCTCCGCCTCCCAGGTTCAAGTGATTCTGCAGCAACTGAGTCATCAACCTAAGGTTAATTCTCACCATATGGGGTAGATGTTGCAGTACAAGATATGGATGATTAAGAGCTGTCTTATGCTTCCTTCCATCTCATCCAAGCACAAATGATCAACAAATGTTTGTTGAAACGAAATGCTGATGAAACTCTTGATGTAAGTTGTTTTCTCCTGAGAACACAGGGCTGACAAAAATTCTGGCAAACTGGGTTGAAGCTCGAGAAGGCTTTAATATTCTAATAATAAAACCAGATATTTAAAGCACAATAAACTTTAAGTACAAAGTAATTTCTTTTTTTTTTTTTTTTTGAGACAGAGTCTTGCTCTGTCGCCCAGGCTTGAGTGCAGTGGCACAATGCTGGCTCACTGCAAACTCCCCCTTCCAGGTTCATGCCATTCTCCTGTCTCAGCCTCTTGAGCTGGGACTACAGGCGCCCGCCACCACGCCCAGCTAATTTTTTATATTTTCAGTAGAGACGGGGTTTCACCGCATTAGCCAGGATGGTCTCGATCTCCGGACCTTGTGATTTGCCAGCCTCAGCCTCCCAAAGTGCTGGGATTAAAGGTGTGAGCCACCGCGCCCGGCCAGTAATTTCTAATAAGTAATGTTTGTTTGTTTTTCAGACAGAGTTTCACTCTGTCACCCAGGTTAAAGTGCAGTGGCATGATCTTGGTTCACTGCAACCTCCGTCTCCCAGGTTCAAGTGATTCTCCTGCCTCAGCCTCCTGAGTAGCTGGGATTACAGTTATGCACCACCACGCCCAGCAAATTTTTGCATTCTAAGTAGAGATGGGGTTTCACCATGTTGGCCAGGCTGATCTTGAACTCCTGGCCTCAGGTGATCCGCCCACCTTGGCCTCCCAAAGTGTGGGGATTACAGGTGTGAGCCACCCTGCCTGGCCAATATGTTAAAATACAGTAGAATCTATTTCTAACTAAACTAAACCAGTTATCAGTATTTGTTCAATGTCTACTGAAAAAAACAAAGACATAAACCCAGTACATATCAACATATGTAACTGCTTTTAATGAAAAGTAACTTTTTTCTAAAACAAAACATTTAGTGATTAGCCTTATTTTACATTTCTGCAAGGCTTTTTGATATGTGGTTTAATATAACACAGGTCAACTTTCATACCTGTCTCTGCATTCAATCAATTGAGGTATTCTTACCTCAGAAAATTCTGGAAAATACAGGAACACACAAGTGCACGTTTCATTAGCTATCAGTGTGATGCCATCATGTCATCAAATGTCACGTGGCTACTGGAAAACTCCATGTATAATTGTGGAAAAAATGAGCGTGCCAAACATAAATAAAACCTTAGTACTATATAAAAAAAATACTTTAGAACTTATGGACCCTGTGACAGGATCTTGGAAACCTCTCTGGGGTTTCTGGACAACACTTTGAGAACCAGTGCTCCAATCCTGAAAAATCACATGACCACAAACACCAGTACTGAACTTCATGTGGGGGAAAAAAAAAACTTTTATTATGTTATTGAAGGAAAGAAAATGGAGTGTCTGTGTGTGTGAAATGAGGGCAACAAGGCTAACTTCTCAACTTATTAGGAAGTTAACAGACAATATCAAATAGAAGAAAATCAGCCAAAAGACTTGAAAGTGGTGCCTCTGGGGAATAAAAACTGGGGACTATAAAAACTATGTTTTGTTGTTAAAACTATTTGATATTTTATTTTACTTATTTATTTATTTTTAGAGAGAGTCTCACTCTGTTGCCCAGGCTGGAGTGCAGTGGCGTGATCTTGGCTCACTGCCACCTCCATCTCCTGGGTTCAAGCGATTCTCCTGCTTCAGCCTCCCAAGTAGCTGAGATTACAGATGCCACCACACCTGGCTAATTTTTCCTATTTTTAGTAGAGACAGGGCTTCACTATGTTGGTTAGCCTAGTCTTGAACTCCTGACCTCAAGTGATCTCCCTGCCTTGGCCTCCAGAAGTGCTGGGATCACAGGCGTTGAGCACTGCACCCAGCCTATTTGATACATTAAATCATCAGATGAGTCGATAGTGGACTTAAAAATAAACTGAGGTACCCTGTAACACAACCTTGTAGAAAAACACTTCTGGTCTCTGTAGACTCTACAACCTTGTTGATAATTTCTGAGAGAAATAATTTTTATCAGCAATATATTTACAAAGACAAAAATTAAAGTCAATTACTGCTGTAACAATTTTCAAGGTTCAGTCAAAATTATTTTACCAGTTTTGCTGCACTGGATCTAGCTAACTTCTAGGGTTTAGATATCTTTCAATAACCTATAAACTCAAATGAATATGAGTGCTGACTAGCATAAGTATTTAAGTACTGACTGGATGATGAGAGTAAGAATAAATAACCAGACAGGCCCAACTAAGGAAGATTTCACATGACAGAAGATTTGAATCAGGCTTTGAAGGAGGAGAGAGCAAAGACTGCTAAGTTAGATGTAACGGTGTATGCAAGGGCACAAAGTCTAGAATGAACAAACCGTTAGTGAGCAAACTACTTCCGAAGACATGTGAGATGTGTGGGCCAAACTGAGAGGAATAAAATTTCCCATGTTTTGAGTTGAGAAATCAGGTAAGTAACTTTAAAAAGAGAATGAATGGCCAGGAGCAGTGGCTCACGCCTGTAATCCCAGCACTTTGGGAGAGAGGTGGGTAGATCACTTGAGGTAAGCAGTTCCAGACCAGCCTGTTCAACATGATGAACCCCCATACATAAATTAGCTAGGTGTGGTGGCAGGCGCCTGTAATTCCAGCTACTTGGGAGGCTGAGGCAGGAGAATCGCTTGAACCAGGAAGGTGGAGGTTGCAGTGGGCTGAGATCGCACCAATGCACTCCAGTCTGGATGACAGAACGAGACTCCGTGTCAAGAAAAAAAAAAAAAAAGAGAATGACCACCCTTCTGCAGAAGTTGGACTTAATACATAAAAAAGAAGAAAAGAAAAGAAAAGAAAAGAAAAACACTACCCATCTTTTTGGTTATTTTCTGCAAGCACTATCTTACCAGGACTAAAGAGATGGTTCTGGAAATTTCACTGGAGATAGTGAAATAAATGTACATGAACCCCAAATGAAGTGAAAGACAAGAAAAAAAAGGCCTATAAACGGAGCCTCAACTGACATTTATAATTAAAAACTGATAAAAAGATTAGAGAATAGGAGGTCACAAAGACAAATTAGAATAACAATACACAAGCCAACATCAAAAATATTTTAAGCATAGCCAGGTGCAGAGGCATGGGCCTTTAGTTCCAGCTTCCCAGCTACTTGGGAAGCTGAGGTGGGAGGATCACTAGGGCCCAGGAGTTTGAGGCTGTAGTGTATGATGATCACACCTGCACTACTCTATTCTGGGCAACATAGCAAGACCTCGTCCCAAAAGAAAAAAAAAAGAAAAATTATTTTAAGCATTAGACAATATTGTAAGGAAAGAACAGTATTTAATGTGGTAGTTTTCCTGTATATTCAAATGTTCAAGGAGCACTGACTAACCAATAGCACAAAAACACAAAAGATCATTCATCTTTCGGCAAGGCACATCAGCTGAGGTCAGAAGTTCGAGACCAGCCTGGTCAACATGGTGAAATCTCATCTCTACTAAAAATACAAACATTAGCCGGGCATGGTGGCAGGCGCCTGTAATCCCAGCTACTTGGGCGGCTGAGGCAGGAAGGTCGCTTGAACCTGAGAGGTGAAGGTTGCAGTGAGCCGAGATCGCGCCACTGCACTCCAGCCTGGGTGACAGAGAGAGACTCCATCTCAAAAATAAAACAAAAAACAAAAGAGATCACACATCTTTTGTTTAGGGTTCAGAAAGAAGTCACATCTGGAAAAAAGAAATATACTATATTGCTCCAGGGCAAGCAATTTAACGATAGCTGCTGATAATGTATGCTAACTTATAACTCAAATTATCTCATTTAAAGTGTAGCTCTAAATTTAGGTATATTTTAATAATTTCCCAAAGCTAAAGGGAAGAAATTTTATTTCCTCAGTGACTACAACCAAACAAAAATCCTAGCAATTTGGCAATTTACCCAAGACAGTAAAATAAAATCCTGAAGCCTAATATATGGAGCCTAAAGATGATGACTATGTCAAAAACTATCAGGGCATTGAAAGATTAGGAAAAGTATATACCATAAAGACAAAAGGGAATGAACAGAATAGATCACTGAAGAACAAAGATATATAGCTTGGGCTCCTGTTACTTGCTGTTCTACTGTAAGAGAATAAATGTAGTTTTGTTAGTTATGGTCAGTAATGAAAAATTTTCTTTGTTTTTAGATTTGTTGTGCTACCATGGTCCTTCTTAATAATGCAAGACACACAGGCTATACATTTGTGAAACGTGATTTTCCTGTTTAATCTTTAATATCAAGTCTTTTTTGTTTGAGATGGAGTTTCGCTCTCGTTGCCCAGGCTGGAATGCAGTGATCTCCACTCACTGCAACCTTTGCCTCCCGGGTTCAAGTGATTCTGTTGCCTCAGCCTCCCAAGTAGTTGGCATTATAGGCGCCCGCCACCACTCCCGGGTAATTTTTTGTGTTTTTAGTAGAGACGGTTGGTCAGGCTGGTGTCGAACTCCTGACCTCAGGTGATCTACTCGTCTCAGCCTCCCAAAGTGCTGGGATTACAGGCATGAGCCACCATGCCCGGCCTTGTCTTAACTAATTATTTTTAAAAAATTTTTATTTCTTTAAGTTTTAACTGTTTCTAAGATGCACATATTTAAACATTTGACAGTGGAATAGACCTACGATACATAATGTCTTAGAATTATAATTGGCGGCATTTTTTTCTTGGGTGCCTTGAAATATGGTATGCTCAACTCCTTCAATTTTAAGACGCTGTAGAGACTTACAGACACGTTACCAACTTAATAACAACTTTTCTGGGAAAAAAAAAAGGTACCACCACAATAATATACATACAAATTGATCAAGATGCATTGATTTCAAAAATGTTAAATATGAAACTCTTATATCTTAGAATTAAGGAAATACTGTAATGGAAGCCAATTTTTTTTTTTTTTTTTTTTTTTTAGACAGGCTCTCCCTCTGTTGCCCAGGCTGGAGTGCAGGGGCATGATCACGGCTCACTGAGGCTTCCACCTCCCTGGGGCTCAGGCAATCCTCCCACCTCAGCCTCCTGGGCTCAAGTGATCCACCCACCTCGGTCTCCCAAAAGTGTTAGGGATTACAGGCATGAACCACTGTGCCCAGCTGGAACCCAGTTTTAAAATGTATTCATCATTGTGTAAGATGAAGAGAGAATAAATAAATAAATATTTATTTAGGTTCTCTGTTCATCTTACACAATGATAATTCCAATGTAGTAAGTGCAAAAATGATGCAATGGAAACTTAGAAATATTACCTACATAAACTTCAGAGAAGAATTACAGAAAGAGGTATATGCCAAAGGTACAAATATTTTCTAGGAGAGGGAAAACAAGAAAAAGCATGTGTTTGAAGAGGCCCAAGATATTCAGGAAACTGAAGAGCTTGATGTTTGTTTCAATCAATCTTAAGTACAAGATGCTAGAAATAGGTGTTTAAGGAAAACCTCTATTAAAGGTTATCTTTTGCTCCCAGTCTCAAAAATTAGGAAGTTGGATTTATATGCACAGGTCATCCTTTTAACATAGTATCTTCTTCAATCTTGTAAGAATCCATACTACTCAGTTTATCAAGGTATGCAGATATATCTGGTGTCTTTTAAGAAATGATGATGATAAGAGATGGAAATTGTTTTGTTTTTTAAAATGCCCTTATTTGCTCCACCCACCAAAAGCTGTCAACCCTGGAGGTTCTCAAAAACAGTTTCTTAAATCTGACTGGTCTGTGAAATAAAAAAGCTGGGAGGATAGGAGGACGGTTGACCAGTAATCTAGAACATTTACAATTTCACATATCCAAATTCAAGCTTATCTGAATCCCTCTAAGTCATTCTTCTCCAATCACTTCATTACTTTACACATCGTTTTTTTCTGCTGGGAATGGTCTTCTTCTACCTTTATTAACTGGATAAAAACTTATTATCTTTTTTTTTTTTTTTTTTTTTTTTGAGACGGAGTCTCGCTCTGTCACCCAGGCTGGAGTGCGGTGGTGGGATCTCGGCTCGCTGCAAGCTCCGCCTCCCGGGTTTACACCATTCTGCCTCAGCCTCCCCAGTAGCTGGGACTACAGGTGCCCGCCACCTCGCCCGGCTAGTTTTTTTGTATTTTTTAGTAGAGACGGGGTTTCACCGTGTTAGCCAGGATGGTCTTGATCTCCTCACCTTGTGATCCGCCCGTCTCGGCCTCCCAAAGTGCTGGGATTACAGGCTTGAGCCACCGTACCCGGCCTATAAAAACTTATTATCTTGAGGAGGTCTTTCCTGATTAAGTCCTAATTAACCTCAACACTCATATTTACCATCTTTGCATTTGTTATCCTGGTGCTATGTAAGTGTGCTCAAGGAAGGTACGTATATTTTTTCTTGATGACAATACAGTGGACAGAGTTACTGACTGAACCTCTTTACTTTGTGAGAACAGGAAGAATGAACTGCCCCCAAGAGATTATAATTTCTTACCTGTACTTATGCACTCACTAATAAAATCAACAGCCTGAAGAGACAGTGGGAGAAAAAAACAAAAAATCAGCAATAGAGTGTGTTCTCTGGAATATAGCAATACAGAGCAGTGGTCCTCAAAGTGTGGTCTGGGCAGTGGGAGATCCCCAGGGTCCCGGAGACCATTTTAGGAGGTTTGCAAGACCAAACTATTCTCAGATTCTCAGAGTACCAAGAAGTTATTTGCCTTTTCCACTCATTCTCTCACAAGTATCCTGTGGAATTTTCCAGAAGCAATATGACATGTGCTGACATTATTGTTCTGACAGCTAATGGAATAGGTTCTGCGTATTCTTGTGTTTTCTAGAATTTTCCAAGGTAAGTTCTCTGGCTCTTCAATAACTTTTAAAAGTGTAAAGGTAGGCCGGGCGCGGTGGCTCAAGCCTGTAATCCCAGCACTTTGGGAGGCCGAGACGGGCGGATCACAAGGTCAGGAGATCGAGACCATCCTCGCTAACACAGTGAAACCCCGTCTCTACTAAAAAATGCAAAAAAACTAGCCGGGCGGGTTGGCGGGCGCCTGTAGTCCCAGCTACTCGGGAGGCTGAGGTAGGAGAATGGCGTAAACCTGGGAGGCGGAGCTTGCTGTGAGCTGAGATCATGCCACTGCACCCCAGCCTGGGCGACAGAGCAAGACTCCGTCTCAAAAAAAAAAAAAAAAAAAAAAAAAGTGTAAAGGTGTCTTCAGACCAAAAAAACTGAGAACTCTTGCGCATAGTGAGAGATACAATGAAGACAGCTTGCCTACTTAAAAACGAAAACAAAAAAAGAAGTAATGGTTCTTCATTTTCCTTCATATTTCCTACCAACCAACCCACTCTACAACTAAAATTTTCTAACATATTTGAAGAAAAGATGCGAAAGGAACTATAAATAGGTAACAGATTTAATTAGCTAAAGTGCTCCAGAGAAATATCTTGAGACAAAAGCATGCATTTATGTATTTTGTTGCTGACTGGAAAATTCATTCCAGAAAATAAGCAAGAATTCTCAACTTAACCTTTAGTCAAATTCAAGTTCTGAACCACTAAGAGGATTCCAATTAAAATAAGAGCTCCAGTTGAACCGCAGAGGAAAAAAATTGATAGTATCTCTCTAAAACATCTTTTAAAAGCCTCCTGTAGGGCAGGTAAAATTAAATAATGCGGCGTTTGAAACAGGATAATTTTTTTTCCCTTTTTATATTGTACTTTAAATAAATAGAATTTTTTTTCCCCTTTTTATACTGTGCAGGGGCTCACATCTGTAATCCCAGCATTTTGGAAGGCTGAGGTGCACGGACCACTTGAGCACAGGAGTTTAAACTTAAGACCAGCCTGGGCAACGCGGAGAAACCTCATCTCCACAAAAAATACACAAAATCAAGGCTTCAGTGAGCTGTGATCGCGCCACTGCATTCCAGCCTGGGTGACAGAGGGAGACCCTGTCTCAAAAATTAAAAACAAATAAATAATTTAAAAAGCTCCCTATACTTGTTTTTCAGCAGGTGAGAATATAATGCTCATGAGCATTACATAGGTTACATAGGTTCAAAGTTAGCTCTGATCTACTCCTGAAGGTAGGATCTCACTTCTTTTTTCTTTTTTCGAAACAGAATTTCGCTCTGTCACCCAGGCTGGAGTGCAGTGGCACCATCTCAGTTCACTGCAGCCTCCACCTCCCGGGTTCAAGTGATTCTCCTGCCTCAGCCTCCCAAGTAGCTGGGATTACAGGCGTGTGCCACCATGCCTGGCCAATTTTTTATATTTTTGGTAGAGATGGGGGTTTCACCATGTTGGCCAGGCTGGTATCGAACTCCTGACCTCAAGTGATCCGCCCACCTTGGCCTCCCAAAGTGCTGGGATTACTGGAGTGAGCCACCGTGCTCGGCCAGGCTCTCACTTCTTAACCTTTGCCATTTGTTTCAAAGTCTCTCACCCACCTGCCAAGGGGGCCTGGGTGACATACTAACGCTGCATCAGCACAAATTTGTCTGTTTTACTGGAAAAACAACTCAAAGTACATGTTTTGTTATTTCAAAGGTTGTGTTCAGCCAAATAATTTTACATTGGAGGAGTCAAATATTTAAGGAGTAATTTCTGTGAAACCACCAGACTCATGATACATCTTTTGATCAATAGTCAATGGCCAAAAAATAAAATAAAATGAAATAAAAAAATCCAGGCCTAGGTGGGTGGATTGCCTGAGCTCAGGAGTTCAAGACGAGCCTTGGCAACGTGGTAAAACCCCATCTCTACAAAATACAAAAAATTAGCAGGGCATGGTGGCGTGCGCCTGTAGTTCCAGCTACTCAGGAGGCTGAGGCAGGAGAATCGCTTCAACCTGGGAGGTGGAGGTTGCAGTGAGCCGAGATGGCACCACTGCACTCCAGCCTGGGTGACAGAGCAAGACTCTGTCTCAAAAAAACAAAACAAAAAAAATCCAATTTATTTTTATTTTTTTTGAGATGGCGATCTCGGCTCACTGCAACCCCCGCCTCCTGGGTTCAAGTGATTCTCCCACCTCAGTCTCCCGAGCAGCTGGGATTACAGGTACCTACCAACACGCCTGGCTAATTTTTGTATTTTTATAAAGATGGGGTTTCACCACGTTGGCCAGCTGGTCTTGAACTCCTGACCTCAGGTGATCCGCCCACCTCAGCCTCCCAAAGTGTTGGCATTACAGGCGTGAGCCACCATGCCCAGCCAAAAATCCAATTTAAAAAGGCATTCACACAGTCCCTTGGAAATCAGTTATTCATGGTAAGAGGAAACAAAGATTATTATCAACTAAACAGTACAAATAACTGAAAAATGTTATTGTAGCAATTTCAGCCTAGAGCAAATCTTTTAAAGAAAATGCAGAGTAATAAGTACATGGATTGTGTACCTGTTGTCTACATTAGGTGCTAAACATAGTTGTAACTGAGGTCCCAATAAGACAAGTAAACTGAGAAGGAAGAAAAAAAGTCCCTGAACAATATATAAACTAGCTCACCAGCTACCTAATAGCTGACATTTAGCTTCATGAAAAGTAATTCTGTTCTTAATATTACCCCCTTCAAAGCATATCCAGCCTTAATTCCACTAAAAAATATACTTACAATGAAGAGAACTATGTAACTTATATGTCAGATAGCAGCATATACTAAAGTCCCTTGATATTTTGCAAACGATTCTTTAGGTATAAATGGCTACTTAAGAAGGCATGTACAGTACACCTAGACACTCTCTTGACTGCCAATTTCAGAAAAGATCATAATTAAATTAATGCTGACACCTAGTGGCAAGAAAGAACATCTTTCTTTTATAACGTTACCTGAATCGTACCTTCCAAGCAAAGACACTTCCAAATCCCCACAAAAGATTATCCATTTAATCTATTCAAGAATTATCCATTAGCCTTAAGTAAAGAAAAACAGTTCCCCATTACTAAAAAATCATATTTGCAGATGTAGAACGGGGCAGAATCTTTTCCTGGGGGTGGGCAATGGGACTCCTTATGAAAAATCTGTTTGAAATTACAAATTTATAACCTTAAAAGGCCAGAAAACTGCTTAAAATTTAAGAATGCAGCTGAATATCTCACCTGACAGAGATGTCATTTATTCATAAATTGTGGGATGTGTTTTAACTCTGGTTAGGACAGGCTGGTTCCCCTGCTCCCCCTACAACTTTACTTTTTTTTTAAATAGTAATATGATCAACAAACAAACAAAACTCCATTTTTCTCAACACTTACAAAATAGAACTGTGAATATTCCAAGCTTTACCAAGCCATTGTCTCGTTGAATGGTTCAATTCAATCAAATGTTATATGCCCAATTTCCCCAACACCATGAAGGTACAGCACGAATTTTGATTAAACGCCATCATTTGTAAAAATCTGAAGGAATATTTAAGATTCTACATGAAATTCTAGGATGAAAATGTTTTGGAAATTCAGAGGCAATCAATTGTGAAATATCTATTTTCAGCTGAAGAAATTTTCCATCCTGCAGACTGGTATCGTTGAACTGCTGTGTTGACTAGAAAAAAAATTGGCCACCAGTTTGAATTGATATTTATAAGCTCTCTTTTAAAAATAAGTTACGATTTCTTTTAAAAATGCAATTATAATCCACTTGAAACTGGAGGAGTAAGCCTACAATACAGCATATTGAGTAATAAGGAAATGTTATACACAGCACATTCAGAGATATGCCTTTGTCCTCTTAAAAACAATTCCCAGCACAGATTTAGCTTCTCCATAGAATCGGTTTGCAATCATTTCAAAATGTCCACCTCCTTCAATTTATTTACCACTTAAAGATACATTCATTGAAAGGCATCAAAATATCTAACTGAACTAACATTCACCACACCTTCAGTCAAACCTCTGGAGTGAAGTAAAAGCCCAATGGCAAATTCATTATTTTTAAAAATCATGGACTGAACTATTGTGATTTTAAGGTATAAAGAAACCTCTCCTAAAGCAGGTGGGTGGGCGTAAATCACTAGTTAAAAATAAATTGCAAAAGAGAAAAAACCCGTCAAGGGGTAAGTTGCTTCACTACGGTGGGAAGCGTTAGGATGAGGCAAAGCAGGAATGGTCATTTCCCAAGGCTCTACTTTAGTGGTCAACTAAGGCGCTGGGGCTAAGGCTAAGTAAACACGTTTCCATTCTTCGGAACCTCTACCTGGTGTGGGGCAGCTGAGCCACCTACTCTACTCAATCTTCTCGAACAAGGAAACTTGGGTGGTTGGGGTGGGGAACAATACGTTATTCTTGCAAGATAAACCAAGCCTGGCTGGGATCATCTGCCTACTTCTGAGTTTTCTCCCCCAATCCAGGCCGGGGACTGGAAGCGGCATACAAAAGGCAGGCGACAAGACCTCTCGGGGTCCACTCTCAGGCCAGGCGGAAGGTGGAAAGACCAATTCCGCTACCCCTCCCGTAGAGGGCCCGCTTCCGGGCGGGGGGCAAGGAGCCCCGAGGGCGAAGTTCCCTCAAGAAGTAACCCCAGCTCCGCAGCTAGGACGCAACTGGGAACCAGCCCACTCCTGCTGACTGACTGCAAGGGAGAGTTCGGAACCGGAGCGGCGCCCTCCCGGATCTGTAGCCGGCTGGGGCTAGCGGGGGGATCCCTCCCCGGGGAACGCGCTCCCTTCTTCTCCCCTCCCAGACCTCGGCCGGGGGGAGAGGGAGGCAGGAGTTGTGCAGGGGCCTCACCAGGCGGAGCTGGCTAATTTCGTCGTAGGACATAAAGCTGAGGATGTTCTCGATGGCTACGATGGGCAGCGCCACAAGCGTGTTGTTTTGAGGCAGCTGGTCCGGAGCCAGCGCCGGGGCTGGCAGCGCCTGGGACCCCGGTTGTGGGTGTTGTGGCGGGGGCGGTGGGGGCTGTCGCTGGGTAGAGCCGGAGGCCAAAGAGGAGCCGCCGTCGCCGTGGCTGCCGCCTCCTTCCTCTGCCATCCGGTCCTCCGCCGCCGCCGCCGCCATTTTGGGGGTTTGATTCCTTACCCCCGCTGCAAGGGGGACAGGGACACTTCCGGTGCGTCACTTCCTCCTCCTGCAGCCGCCGGGGAAGGGGTACCTGGAGGAGTGGGGAGGAGCCTGTGGGTAACAGGCGGAGAGGACTCACAGGATACCTTTCAAGTGGAAGTCAGGGAAGATCATGTAAACCCCAAGAAAGGTGATCATCCTAGACCCTTTTGTCTAAGATTAGTAACTACTTGAGAGCAAGGAAACACTATTTATTAAAATGAACTTCACCGTGCAGTTTTCTTAAAGGGCTTCCTGACAAAGGATGATAAAGATGTTGCCTAATAAGTGTAGATGGAAATAATGTAGTTAGACTAGCACCATTTTTCAGGAATCGTAGAAATGATTGATTTAGGCAAATAAAAACGTGTAAAATATCAATAAGAACTACAACATGGATGAACCGTGAGAACATATTAAGTGAAAGAAGTTAGACACAAAGGACCACATAGTGTATGATTGCATTTATATAGAATGTCTGAAATAGGCAAATCCATAGAGATAAAAAGTAGATTAGTGGTCTCCAGAGGCTGGGGGAAATGGGGAAATGACTGCTAACAGGTGAAGGGTTTCATTTTTGGGGTGATAAAAATGCTCTGGAATTAGTGGTGATGATTACACAACCGTATGAATATGCAAAAACCACTGAATTACTATATGCTTTAATGAATTTTATCATATATGAACTATATTCTAATAACTGATTTAGGCAAGAATTATCAAAAGGTACTAAAACTAGGAGGTAAACGTGATGAGGAACGTGATATTTACATTGTCTCAAAATAACCCCCATAAATTATATATTATTTACAAAGATTAAAAGAAATAGTTTACAAGGCCGGGTGTGGTGACTCATGCCTGTAATCCAGCACTTTGTAAGGCTGAAGCAGGAGAATCACTTTAACCCAGGAGTTGGAGACCAGCCTGGGCAACATGGAGAAACCCCATCTCTATAAAAAAAAATACAAAAAATTCGCCAAATGTGGTGGCAGCACCTGTGGTCCCAGCTATTCAGGAGGCTGAGATGGGAGGATTGCTTGAGTCACAGAAGTTCGAGGCTGCAGTGAACTGTCAGCCCACCGCTGCACTCCAGCCTGGGCAACAGAGCGAGACTCTGTCCCAAAAAAAAAAAAGAAAGTTTACAATAGAGAAATTTGGTGGACACCATCATAACCAAATCATCGAGACTAACATCACGGTTATAGGAGAAGCCAATATCATATGCCTGTTTATATGATACCCTGAGAAGGACACAGCATAATGTAGTATTCATGAAAAAAAAAAACACTTGAGTTGCATTTGTAGACATCACTAGATGACTGGCCCATAAATTATTCAAAAGTATTAACGTTACGAAAGACAAAGACTAAGGGTTTGTGGCAGATTAAAGGAGACTAAAGAGACATGACAACTAAATCTATGGGTGGTCCTGGATGGGATCCTGGATTAAGGGAGAAATAACTATGATGAACATTATTGTAACAACTGGCAAAATTTAAAAATGGACAGTATATTAGATGATATTGTAATCATATTAAATTTTTCAATTTGGATAATTGTATTATGGTCATATAAGACAATGTCTTTGTCTTTAGGAAATACACGTTGAAGGATAAGCATGCTTTGTATTATTTTCCTTTATTTATTTATTTATTTATTTTTTGAGATGGAGTCTTGCTTTGTCACCCAGGCTAGAGTGCAGTGGTGCAATGCAGCTCAGTGCAAACTCCGCTTCCTGTGTTCAAGGGATTCTCCTGCCTCAGCCTCCCGAGTAGCTAATTTTTGTATTTTTAGTAGAGGTGGGGTTTCACCATCTTAGCCAGGCTGGTCTCGAACTCCTGACCTCGTGATCCACCCGCCTCGGCTTCCCAAAGTGCTGGGATTACAGGTGTGAGCCACGGCACCCGGCTGCATGCTTTGTATTATTACACTTTGCTTTCTTGTGCTTCTCAGATATTGCGTTTTTAAAAATGAATTGAAGATTTGTGTCAATCCTTGAGCAAGTCTCTTGGTGCCATTTTTCCAACAGCATGTATTCACCTTGTTTCTTTCTGTCACATTTTGATAATTCCTATGATATTTCAAACTTTTTTTATTATTGTTACATCTGTTATGGTGAGCTGTGATCAGTAATTTTTGTTTGTTGAGGCAGCATCTCACTGTGTCACCCAGACTGGAGTGCAATGACAGGATGATGGCTCACTGCAGCCTCCACCGCCTGGGTTCAAGCAATCCCCCAACCCTGGCCTACTGAGTAGCGGGGACTACAGGTGTGTGCCACCACGCCTGGCTAGTTTTTGTATTTTTTTGTAGAAACAGGATTTTGCCATATTGCCCAGGCTGGTCTTGAACTTCTGTGCTCAAGCAGTCTCCTTGCTTTGGCCTCCCAAAGTGTTGAGATTACAAGAGTGAGCCACCATGCCCGGCAGATCAGTAATCTTTATGTTACTATTGTAATCGTTTTGGGGTGCCACCAATCATGCCCATATAAGATGGCAAATTTAATCAATACATGTAGGTGTTCTGACTGGTTGCTGTTTCCCCATCTCTCTTCCTCTCCTGCAGCTATGGTGGAAATAGCGAGATAACTGAAATTAGAAGTGAAGCCTGAAAATGTGACTAAATTGTTGCTGCAATCTCATGATAAAACTTGAATAGAGGCTGGGTGCGGTGGCTCATGCCTGTAATCCCAGCACTTTGGGAGGCCGAGGTGGGTGGATCACCTGAGGTCAGGAGTTCGAGACCAGCCTGGCCAATGTGGCAAAATCTCATCTCTACTAAAAATACAAAAATTAGCTGGGTGTGGTGGCATGCGTCTGTAATCCCAGCTACTCAGGAGGCTGAGGCAGGAGAATTGTTGGAACCCAGGAGGCAGAGGTTGCAGTGAGCTGAGATTGTGCCACTGCACTTCAGCCTGGGCAACAAAAGCGAGATTCCAGCTCAAAAAAGAAAAAAAAAAAAAGAAAAAAAGCCAAACTTGAATGGATTGAATGGATGAGGAGTTGCTTCTTATGAATGAGCAAAGCAATTGATTTCTTGAGGTGGAATCTGCTCCTAGTGAAGATGCTGTGATCATTATTAAAAGACAACAAAGGATTTAGAATATTACATAAACTTAGTTGATAAAGCAATGGCAGAGTTTGAGAAGATTGACTCCAGTTTTGAAAAAAAGTTCTACTGTGGCAAGATGTTATCAAACAGCATCATATGCCATGGAAAAATCTTTGTGAAAGAGTCGATCAGTGTGTCAAACTTCATTGCTGTCTTACTTTAGAAAATTGCCGCAGTCACCCTAACCTTCAGTAACTACCATCCTGTTCGATCAGCAACTGTTAGATTGCGGTAAGACCCTCTACCAGCAAAAAGATTATGACTCGCCAAAGGCTCAGATGGTTAGCATTTTTTAGCAATAAAATATTTTCAAATTAAGGTATATCTTTTTTTAGACATAATGCTATTGCACACTCAACAGACTACAGTTTTATATAAACATAACTTTTATATGCACTGGGAACCAAAACTTTTGTGTCACTGGGTTTATTGCACTACTTTATTGTGGTGGTCTGTGTGGTCTCTCAATATCTCAGAGGTATTTCTCTATTTAGGGGTAGAGGGAAATGATGCCTCAAATTACTTTCAAATGGTTCAAGTAAATAGATAATGAGATTAATATAGCAAATACAACAAGTGTTATTAATTGATGGATTTGGTTGAAGAGTATACCAGAGTCTTCCTTGTACTATCTTGTAATTATTTCAGGATAAAAAAATTTAAAGGTTGCCTAAATTTTTCATATCTTTGTATACTTATAATATCCTATGACAAAGATAAAGGTATACAAATCACTGTTTTTTGTTTTTTGTTTTTTTTTAGACAGGGTCTCACTGTCTTACCCAGGCTGTGGTGCAGTGGCATGATCATAGCTTACTGCAGCCTTGACCTCCTGGGCTCAAACGATGTTCCTACCTCAGCCTACCAAGTAGGGACTACAGGTGTGCACCACCATGCCTGGCTACTTTTTAAATTTTTTGCAGAGATGAGGTCTTACTATATTGTCCAGACTGGTATTGAACTCCTGTGCTCAAGCAATCTTCTCATCTCAGCCTCCCAAAGTGCTGGGATACAGGCCTGAGCCACCATGCCTGGCAAATCATTAAATTTTGAAGCTTTCTGCTCCCTAGTGCTTGGTCTTATTCTTAAAGCTTCCAATATGTCCTTTCTTTTGTAGCTTTCTTTTGGAATCTAATTTTTGCACAGTAGATGTGGAAACTGCAGAAAAAACTAAATATGACTAAAGGTTAAGGGAAGTGGGGGCAACTGAAGCGAAGAAATTAATTGGTGGTGTTGAGCTTGTCAGAATTAACATCATTTCCCCATTCACTTGGCATGTGAACAATTATCTTTTTACCTATGATTGTTGCAAAAGTTTTGAAGTTGTTCTTTTGATTCTCCTACTTCGGGGTTGTTTAGCATTAAACATACGGTTTATGCTTGACTCTTTCTGACATGTTTGCATATTTATAATACGTTAGTTTTATCTCCACTAATAGATTGTAATTTTACTTTTCTTCTACAATATTGCTATCTCTTCATGGAACCTATTACAACTTAGTCTTAATTAAATTCATTTTCTATCTTTTTAATTAAAATTAGATGGCTTCTTGATAGGTAAGATTGAAATATAATTTTTGTAAATAGAATCATGCTTTAAATTCATTATGGAAATTCATTTAAAGGAAACCCGTAGAAAATCCTTTAAAATATGAATCATCGGCCGGGCGCGGTGGCTCAAGCCTGTAATCCCAGCACTTTGGGAGGCCGAGACGGGCGGATCACGAGGTCAGGAGATCGAGACCATCCTGGCTAACACGGTGAAACCCCGTCTCTACTAAAAAATACAAAAAACTAGCCAGGCGAGGTGGCGGGCGCCTGTAGTCCCAGCTACTCGGGAGGCTGGGGCAGGAGAATGGCGTAAACCCGGGAGGCGGAGCTTGCAGTGAGCCGAGATCGCGCCACTGCACTCCAGCCTGGGTGACAGAGCCAGATTCCGTCTCAAACAAAACAAAACAAAACAAAACAAACAAACAAACAAACAAAAAAACTAGCCGGGTGTGGTGGCGGGTGCCTGTAGTCCCAGCTACTCAGGAGGCTGAGGCAGGAGAATGGCGTGAACCCGGGGGGTGGAGCTTGCAGTGAGCTGAGATCCGGCCACTGCACTCCAGCCTGGGTGACAGAGCGAGACTCCATCTCAAAAAAAAAAAAAAAAAAAAAAAGAATCATCACTCTCTAACTTTATTTTGTAAATCCAATCATTATTTATTTGCTTGAAGTGGACATGTGAAAAGCCTTCCCACTCCCTTAACTCTCCGCTTGTGGTCAGCCAGTTAACATCCAGATTAGGTGACCTAACAATAGAATACATTGAATAGAATCATATTGATCTAACAATAGAATAAATACAATGTAGGGAACAATTTAAACCAGTTCCTGCCAGTAGCTCATTCAAATGGTTCTGTTTATGTATATTGGATTTGTGCCCTTATATCTCCTACATTTTAAAATTTATTTAAGTTCATATTTATTTATTTACTTGATGCAGGGTCTGACCCTGTCACCCAGGCTAAAATGCAGTGGCATGATCGCAGCTCACTGCAAATTCCGCCTCCTGGGCTCAAGCCATTTTTCCACCTCAGCCTCCCAAGTAGCTGGGACTACAGGTGTATATCACCACACCTGGCTAATATTTGTATTTTTGTAGAGACGGGGTTTCACCATGTTGCCCAGGCTGGTCTTGAACTCTTGAGCTCAAGCGATCTGCCCGCCTCAGCCTCCTAGAGTGCTGGGATTACAGGTGTGAGCCCCTACATATTTTTAATAAAGAGAATTTCAAAGCAAATGATAGATTTGTTTCACTTATTAGAATCAATATTTGTTTTGGATTTGTTTCAATTATTAAAATCAATTGTTGTTTTGGATATGTTTTCCAATCACAACAGTTATTTGTAACTAACAAATATTTGAACTCAAGAGTAGTTCTAGATTCTAAATGTAGTTTTATGCCAATAGACTATAATAGGACCTTTGCAAGACAGTGGTCTCAGGTATGAGATGGACACATGCTTTTTAAGATCTGTGTGTTTCTAGTTTCATATTTTTAAAAGGGGAGAATATTACCTCTCTTATATCACACAGTTGAAATGAGGATGAACTGAGACTGCAAATGGGTGGGTTTTTGAATGCCTCTGATTAAAGGTATTAAAATCAATTTACTACAGTGAGGACACTGTTATCCTTCTGCTTCCCTGGTTAGGGGGTGTGTTGAGGAGATGGGGGGTGTTGGGTGTGGTGGGGCATGGTGAGGGGTGATCTAGCTTATTCAATGGTACCACCATAGGAAGATGGGCTTTATATATTAAAAACAAAAGCTAAAACTAGATATTATTTTTCTATTTGTCAGCAGATTTGTAATATATTTAGAAAGAATGAAGGAAGAGCTCATATCCCAACTAAAAAGAGATTTGAAGTTTCTATGGATTGCAATTAACTGCG
The DNA here is from genome assembly GCF_049350105.2 of Macaca mulatta. NCBI lineage: Eukaryota > Metazoa > Chordata > Mammalia > Primates > Cercopithecidae > Macaca > Macaca mulatta. The sequence continues at coordinate 81,768,245 of NC_133406.1, read as the reverse complement.
TTTTTAAAGATCCATCTTTTAAAATATTTATTTATTTATTTAAGACAGAGTCTTGCCCTGTCGCCCAAGTTGGAGTGCAGTGGTGCAATCTTGGCTCACTGGAACGTCCACCTCTCAGGTTCAAAAGATTCTCGTATCTCAGCCTCCTGAGTAGCTGGGACTACAGGCACACGCCACCATGCCCGGCTAGTTTTTATATTTTTAGTAGAGATGGGGTTTCGCAATGTTGGCCAGGCTGGTCTAGAACTCCTGGCCTCAAGTGATCTGCTTGCCTTGGCCTCCGAAAGTGCTGGGATTACAGGCGTGAGCCACTGCACCCAGCCTAAAGATACATCTTTTGACTAGATGAGATGTTTTCTATCATGACTAATATGTGAAATTTCATGATTAGATAAATTTTTTAAAATTTAAAGTTTGACTCCAGAAAAGGTAGTCCACTAGACTTTCGATTCAGCAAGCGTTCATTGATTGCTACATGGGTAACGCTAGGAAGATACTAAGATATAAACAATATTTCCCACCCTGGGGATGACATGAATCTGGCTGCAGTACCAGTCACCACATTGATGACCTGAATTGATTCTGCTGACCTGGCAGACTGGACTGGTGTTTCCTTATTTTCTCATGTGCAGTTTTCCTAAAGTTGTATATTCAGGAAGAAAAACTTAATTTCCTGGACTATTGTGGACATGTGATTCAGCTGCCTCTGTTCTACCATTAGAAAGGTGTGTAAACAAAAGTTATGGGAACACCAGGGAAAACTTCACAGAGAAGGTTCTCTTTCAGCTTGACTTCGAAGGACGATAATATTGGGATACTTGCAGTGGTTTTGTTAATTGAAAGGTGAAGAAGGGTGTGAGGACATTTCAAACAAAGGTAACAGTAAAAGCAAATAGCATGAATTATGCAAACATCCGAAAGATGAGAGAAGTGCATGTGTGCACAGGATTTTGGACTTTAATTCTATAGACCAGTGGTGATTGTTTTTGCTTTTAATTACTTAAAAAATGTTGTGTCAATTATCAATTGATTGCCTCTGAGCTCTAAATTCACCCTTTTTTGCCTGCTTTGTGAAAATACATATGGGCCCATTAAATGTTTTCTTCTTTATCAGCTCGCGCAGTGTAAAGCTATGTCAGTAGAGGGCTCCGGGGAGACATTGCAAGAGCAGAGTTTTGCTTCCTGGTTTTGGTGTGTTTGCTTGGCAGCTCCTGTAGCACACAGGTGGATTCTCCAGCACCATGTCCTGCCTGGCAGGGTAGTCAGTAGCACCTATTGACCAGCAGCTTCCCTTGGCATCATCTTCTCCCTTGAATTGCTTTGTAGTAAAGTGTCTCTGGTGCAACACCTCTCCGTGACCTGCTTTCCCTGACATCTTAGAGGACAGATTTCTGATAAATTCCAAAGGGCAGATTTCCAGCAAGTTCTGCCAGCACAGAACCACAGCGACTTCTCTGCTGCCTAGTGAGCCATACCTGTGCCCTCCAAGATCTGGGTCCTGGGCCTGGGGAGCCTTTTCCTTGGATATTCTATCCCAGCTCAAAGAACATGGCTACTACTTATATTTGCTATTCTTTTATTCTTTAGAGTTTTCTTTATTTCTTAGTAGCCAATCCCTCATTGTTCCAATTCCCTGCTACAGTTACTCTTTCTTTTCCTTTTTTTTTTTTTTTGATGGAGTCTCACTGACTCTGTTGCCCAGGCTGGAGTGTAGTGGGGCGATATCAGCTCACCGCAACCTCCGTCTTCCGGGTTCAAGCAATTCTCCTGCCTCAGCCTCCCAAGTAGCTGGGACTACAGGCGTCCACCGCTACACCCGACTAATTTTTGTATTTTTAGTAGAGGGGGGTTTCACCATGTTGAACTCCTGACCTCAGGTGATCCGCCTGCCTCAGCCTCCCAAAGTGCTGGGATTACAGGTGTGAGCCATCATGCCCGGCCAGGTTAGAATATTGTTAAATCCAACTCTCTACTTACTCCTTCCTGCATTAGAGAACTGAGAGTGGCTACCAAAATATATGCAACCTCGCTGACTGTTTTCACTTTAACTTTGTAATTGTGACCCTCCAGTGGATTCTACTGCTGCCCTGCAGTCACTGCATATTTTCCAAGTTGACTTCCTCTACTCTTTTTCTAAATGGTTATTTTACATCTTCTCCTCTCTTCTCACTCCTTCAATCACCCATCCAACTATTGACCTGACTTTTTATTTCAATGTCAAAATAGTAGGTAAAGAGAGAAATTTTAGTGGGAGACAAGGAAACTTTAGTGGGAGAGAAGGAATTGCTGATTTCTTGAGTAGAGGAGAGAGGACAGGATCTGTTACGCAAGTGGAAATGTGGGTGTCAGCTGGGAACTGAAAAAGTTCATCCAAAGTAACAGAAGAGGAGGCAGAGCACATGAGTAGGTGCAGACTGATGGGTAAATATAAGAGTCTGTGGATGTTTCTTCTGATTGCTTCTATTTCTCTTCCACATACACACATGCCATTAGTTCTCCCATCTTAGGAGAACATCTCTTCACCTCATCTACTCTTCCAGCTACTACCCCATCTCTGTCCTTCTCTTCACAGTCAAATGTCATAAAAGAGTTGTCCACTCTTGCTGCTGCCTCCAATTTCTCTTCTCATATTCTCTCTTGATCCCACTTCAGTCAGGCTTTTACTCTGACCATATCATCAAAATGGCTCTTATTAAGTTCTCTGGGGACCTCCACATTGCTAAATCCAAGGGTCAATTCTTAGTACTCACCTTACTTGACTTGTCAGGAGCATTTGACAGTTGATGATTCTACCCTCTTTAAAACACTTCCTGCACTTGGCTTTCAGGTCAGTATGCCATCCTGATTTTCCTTCTATTCCGCTGGCCTTTCCTCTACCTCTCTTCATCTCCCTCATTCTTTTTTTTTTTTTCTTTTTAGATCTGATTGCATTTGTTGATATGGTAACACTTCCTAGAGAGTCTTTATTCAGTGTACTAGCTCTAGCAGCTTTACACAAGACTGAAATTATTGTAACAAATTAAGTTTTCAAGACAATCTTATACCTTATCAATCAATTGCATCTTTTAAAATTATTACTATGTAATTTCAATAGCTTTAGGGTACAAGTGGTTTTTGCTTACATGAATGAATTACATAGTGGTGAAGTCTGGGCTTTTAGTGTACCCATCACCTAAATAGTGTAAATTGTACCCAGCAGGTAATTTTTCATCTCTCACCTCCCTCTCTGCTTCTGAGTCTCCAATGTCCATTACACCACTGTGTACCCACAGCTTAGCTCCCACTTATAAGTGAAAACATGCAGTATTTGGTTTTCCATTCCTGAGTTACTTCACTTAGGATAATGGCCTCCAGTTCTATCTAAGTTGCTGCAAAATACATTATTTCATTTTTCTTGTGACTGAGTAGTATTCCATGGGATATAAATGTAGTATAGACTTACCCACACATTGGTTGACGGATGCTTAGATTGATTCTATATCTATGTAGTTGTGAATCATGCTGCAATAAACGTATGGGTTTAGGTGTCTTTTTGATATAATGACTTCTCGTACTTTGAGTGGACACCCAGTAGTGGGATTGCTGGATTGAATGGTAGATCTACTTTTAGTTCTTTGAGAAATCTCCACACTGTTTTCCACAGAGGTTGTACTAATTTACATTCCCACCAACAGTGTATAAATGTTCGCTTTTCAATGCATTCACACCAACATCTATCATTTTTGGATTTATTTATTTATTTGTTTATTTATTGAGACAGGGTCTTGCTCTGTCGCCCAGGCTGGAGTGCGGTGGCACAATCTCAGCTCACTACAACCTCTGCCTCCTGGGTTCAAGTGATTCTCCTGCCTCAGCCTCCTGAGTAACTGGGACCACAGGCGCTTGCCACACACCTGGCTAATTTTTGTATTTTTAATAGAGACGGGGTATCACCATGTTGGCCATGCTGGTCTCGAATTCCTGACCTCAAGTGATACGCCTGCCTTGGCCTCTGAAAGTGCTGGGATTACAGGTGTAAGCCACCTTGCCTGGCCATGAATTTTTTAATGATGACCATTCTGACTGAGGTCAGGTAGTATCTCATTGTGGTTTTAATTTGCATTTCCCTGATGGGTAGTGATGCTGTATATTTTTTCATATGTTTCTTGGCCATTTGTTTGTTTGGTTGTTTTTGAGATGGAGTCTTGCTTTGTCGCCAAGGCTAGAGTGCCATGGCACGATCTTGGCTCACTGCAACCTCTGCCTCTTGGGTTCAAACGATCTACCCGCCTCAGTCTCCCAGGTAGCTGGGATGACAAGCGTGCATGAGCACGCTGGCTAATTTTTGTGTTTTTAGTAGAAATGGGGTTTCACCATGTTGGCTGGGCTGGTCTCGAACTTTTAACTTCAAGAGATCTGCCTGCCTTGGCCTCCCAAAGTGCTGGGATTACAGGTGAGAGCCATGGCGCCCAACCTCTTGGCCATTTGCATATCTTCTTTTGAAAAATGTCTGTTCATGTCGTTTGCCTGCTTTTCAATGGGATTGTTTTTTTCTTGATTTTTTTTCAGTTCTTTGTGGATTCTTGATATTAGTCCTTTGTCAGATGTATAGTTTGTGAATATTTTCTCCCATTCTGTAGGTTATTTACTTTGTTAATTATTTCTTTTGTTGTGCAGACAGTTTTTTAGTTTAATTAAGTCTCATTTATTTATTTTTGGTTTTCTTGCTTTTGCTTTTGTTGTCTTAGTCATAAATTATTTGCTTAGGCCAATGTCCAGAAGAAGTTTTCCTATATTTCCTTCTAGAATTTTAATGGTTTCAGGTCTTACATGTACGTCTGTAATCTATTTTGAGTTAATTTTTGTATGTGGGGAGAGATACGGATCCAGTTTCGTTCTTCAGCATGTGGCTATCCAATTATCCCAACACCATGTATTGAATAGGGTGTCCTTTCTCCAGTGTGTGTTTTTGTCTGCTTTGTTGAAGATCCATTGGTTACAGGCATTTGGCTTTATTTCTGGGTTCTCTGTTTTGTTCCATTGGTCTGTGTTTCTACTTTTATACCAGTACTATGTCATTTTTCACAGAATTAGAAAAAGCAACCCTAAAATTCGTATGGAATCAAAAAAGAGCCTGAAAAGCCAAAGCAATCCTAAGCAAAAAGAACAAATCTGGAGGCATCACATTATCTGAGTTCAAATCACTACAAGGCTATAGCAACCAAAACATCTCCCTCGTAATTAACATTGCTGTGTCCCAGGGCCCAGTCCTTGGGCCTCTTCTCTCTCTCTCTCTCTCTCTCTTTTTTTTTTTTGAGACGGAGTCTCACTCTGTCGCCCAGGCTGGAGTTCAGTTGCATAATCTGGGCTCACTGCAACTTCCGCCTCCTGGGTTCCAGCGATTCTTCTGCCTCAGCCTCCTGAGTAGCTGGGATTACAGGCATCCGCCACCACGCCTGGCTAATTTTTGCATTTTTAGTAGATACAGGGTTTCACCATGTTGGTCAGACTGGTCTGGAACTCCTGACTTCATGATCCACCTGCCTCGGGCTCCCAAAGTGCTGGGATTACAGGCATGAGCCACCACGCCCAGATGGACCTCTTCTCTTTATTGCCTTCATTAACTCTCTAGGTGATCTCATCTAGTCCTTTTAATTTTTATTTATTACAATTAAAAAATTTTTATTTATTTATTTTTGAGACAGGGTCTTGCCCTGTCGCCCAGGCTGGAGAACAGTGGCTTGATCATAGCTCACTGCAGCCTTTATGCCCTAGGTTGCAGTGATCCTCACCTCAGCCTCCAAGGTAACTGAGACTACAGGCACATACCACCAAGTTTTTAGGTAGAGATGAGGTCTTGCTATGTTGCTCAGGCTGGTCTCAAACTCCTGAGGTCAAGCAGTCCTCCCACCTTGGTCTCCCAAAGTGCTAGGATTACAAGTGGGAGCCACTGTGCTTGGCTTTTAAAACAAACATATCTCCAGCCCAGACCATTCTTGTGAATTTGAGATTCAAATATCCAACTGCCTAAGGAGTTTCTCTATTTAGATATTTAATAGGCATCTCAAATTTAGCATCTCCCAACTTACTGTATCCCCAACCGAGCTCCGTTAAACTGGTTCTTCTCAAAGTGTTCCTTATTGAGGGGTGACTTCACTCTTCCTGTTGCTCAGACCAAAAATCTTGAAATCATTCTTTTTTTTAAAAAAAGCAATTTTATTGAGATATTATATGTATCAAACAGTTTATCCACCTAAAGTATACAATTCACTGGCTTTTAGTATATTCACAGTAATGTAACCATTACCACAATCCATTTTAGAATATTTTCATTACCCCACAAGGAAACCCCATCCTCCTTAGTTGAAATCATTCTTGACTCCTCTCTTTCACATCCCACATCCAATCCATCAGCAAATCCCATAGGCTTCACTTTTGGAACACGTTGGGAATCTTACCACTTCTTACCATCTCTGATGCTTGACCAAGTAGCCATCATCTCTTGTCTGGGTTATTGTAACAGCCTCTTAACTGATGTCCCTGCATCCCCCCTGACCCCCTTTCAGTCTGTTCTCAATCCAGCAGCTAGAATGATGCTATTGTAATATAAGTCTGATCACATCTCTTTGCTCAATGGTTCCCATTCCACTCAATAAAAAGCCAACATCCTCACAAAGACACATAAGACTTGATAAGGTCTGTCTTCTGGGTTTGCTCTGACCTCACGGTTTATGCCTCTTTTCTCTTTTGCTTCAGTCTCACTGTCTTTCTTTCCTTCTCACACCAAACTTTCTCCCTCCTCAGCATCATTCTTTTGGCCTGGAAAGTCCTTTACCCAAATATTTTCATGGCTCACTTCTATGCAGAATTGGATTTTCCATAAAGCAAATGAATCTTTTTTTTTTTTTTTGAGACAGGGTCTTGCTCTATTGCCCAGGCTGGAGAGCAGTGGTGCGATCTTGGCTCACTGCAGTCTCCCCCTCCCAGGCTCAAGCCATCCTCCCACCTCAGCCTCCTGCATAGCTGGGACTACAGGTGCATACCACATGCCTGACTAATTTTTGTATTTTTTTTGTAGATACTGGGTTTCGCCCTGTTTCCCAGGCTGGTCTCGAACTCCTGAGCTCAAGCAGTCCACCTGCCATGGCCTCCCAAAGTGCTGGGATTACAGGCCATGAGTCACCATGCCCAGCTTCATAAAGCAAATGCATCTTAAGCGTTGGCATCTTTCACTTGCTGCAGGACCCTTCTCTCACTTTCAGAGAACATTTTATTTTATTAAAAAAATTAATTAACTTTTTAAAATAGATTTAGGGGTACAAGTGCAGATTTCTTTTGCATATATTATATAGTAGTGAACTCTGGCTTTTTGTGTACCCATCGCCCAAATAGAGAACATTGCATGCAATAAGTAATTTTTCAACCCTCATCCCCTCTCCACCTTGCCACCTTGTGGAGTCTCCAGTGTCCATTATTCTACTCTGTATGCCCATGTGTACCCGTTGTTTAGCTGCTACTTAGAAGTAAGAACATGTAGTATTTGACTTTCTGATTCGGATTTATTTCACTTAGGGTAATGACCTTTAGTCAGAGAACATTTTAATGGAGGATAATGAGGGCTGAGGAGTTTGTAGACAGCAGGGCATTTGGATATTTGAATCTGAATATCCCAATTTAGTCTTGAGCCAGCTAGGCATTATCTGTCTATCTCTTGTTGCTAAAGGTCAGTATTTCTAAAAATTCTGGTGAGAAACTTGGATCAGAAACATCTGAAGCGTTTGTTAAAAATTAAGGTTCTAGGCTGGGTGTGGTGGCTCATGCCTGTAATCTCAGCACTTTAGGAGGGTGAAGTGGGCAATCACTTGAGGACAGGAGTTGAAGACCAGTCTGGCCAACATGGTGAAACCCCGTCTCTACAGAAAATGCAAATGATGATAATAGTAATAATAATAAGTAAGGTTCTAGCCAGGTGCAGTGACACACACCTGTGGTCCTAGCTACTCAGGAGGTTGAGGAGGGAGGATCCCTTGAGCCCAGGAGTTTGAGGCAAGCCTGAGCAACACAGCAAGATCTTGTTTAAAAAAAAATTAAGGTTTTTGCACCGTACCCAAGATCTACCAAATCAGAAACACTGAGAATCTCATGGTAAATAAGCTCCACACCTGTTTCTCAGGCATACTGTAGGCTCTGTCTGTATTTATATTTTACCCCCAAATCTGTAAAAAAGCTGCGGTAATTGTGTAACTGTGTACTGAAATTCATAGTACCATTGTAATTCAATTTTCTGAGCAGTAACTATTTCAGAACTCTTTTTACTTTTTTTTTTTTTTTTTGCCATTTTCCTCTTAGTTTCAGACACTGGCCTCTATTTAAGTGATTTTCATAAAGCTTTGCGGGAGATAGGTCATCATTTGACTTTTTCTAATAAATAAATATGTTTGATTTTTAAAATCTAGGTTTGGATTTATAATTCTTCTCAAGACAGAACTTGTCTCTTTTTTTTTTTTTTTTTTTGATACGGAGTCTGCCCAGGTTGGAGTGCAGTGGCACGATCTTGGCTCACTGCAATGTCTGCCTCCCAGGTTCAAGTGATTCTCCTGTCTCTGCCTCCTGAGTAGCTGGGATTACAGGCGCCCACCACCACACCTGGCTAATTTTTGTATTTTTAGTAGAGACGGGGTTTCACCATGTTATGTGGCCAGGCTGGTCTCAAACTCCTGACCTCAAGTGATCCGCCTGCCTTGGCCTCCCAAAGGGCTGGGATTACAGGTACGAGCCACTGCGTCCAGCTGAGAACTTGTCTCATTTATCTTTGTATGCCTCGAGTACCTGACATGGTACATTGGCATAGTAGAAGCTTGCAAATATCTAATGAATTAGACAAAACTATAATGATGCACAATGGGCAGTGTTCAAAGTTAATTAGCCATTGGTCTGGAATAGGGGTGAGGTGTTTGTTCAGCTGTTTAACGATGAGGGTTCAGCATCACTGCCTGCCATTTTCAGGGATTGGGCATTTGTGGATAGAGCAGCTGTCAGCTGTGTGAGCCACAGCCCGTATGCACTGTGAAGGATCCTCTTCCCCAAGTGAAATCCTAATCTATGCAGCTTCAGGATCAAGTGTTTCTGATTTAAGACTAACTGGAGACTTCTGTCTATGAAGTCTTTGACAGAAATTATAGTCCTGGAGATGACAACTCTCATTAATAACTGCTTCATTTTTTTTCTAGGTTTCATTTAAATGTGACACCATGGTTTGGAGTCCTAAGCCATAAACAGTAAGCCAGAATGATTCTGCAGCTTTCAAAAGGAGAAAAGTCTGCAAATTTTGGGTAGAAATACACCACACAGAATTTCTGATGTCTTTACTGTCCCCTGGTCATTGTCTTGCACCCACTGGAGGAAGCATGTTTTAGGGTATCAGCAGTGGGAGCAGGTGCAGCAGAAGTACATCAGAACCAGATTAGGAAGTGAGGACAGAGTTAAGGGGCAAAGGCAACTTGTCGCATGTCAGAACAGAAGACGCCAAGAACTGAGAAGGGTGGATTGCAGATTTGGAGGCATGAAATGGGAGAACTAATACTATAGGAGAAAACTGGATGGCAAGGGCTGAAGATTTGGGGGTGTCAGGAATATTTCTGAATTTAAATGATGGGTTCTGAACTAATAATTGTGGTTCAGACCCCATTCACCAGATTTGAATGCATCTCAGAAAGTAGGAGACTGGGGAGAAGAACTTTTAAAGAGCTACATGCCTGCCTTTCTGCTCAGGTTCTGAGATTCTTGAGGCATTGTTGTCTCTGAAGGAAATAAACAATTGTTACCCTGTAAAGGTGTATTTATCCTCAGCACTATTACAAAATTTCAGATGCAGGCGTGCATAATTGAGCATCATTCTGATGTCCTTTGTCTATCAGTCATCTCTTATGATGACTTGAGTACAATGTCAAGGGCTTAGGTTAAGGCACTAGGTGGAACCAGAGTGGGAGAAACTGCTCCTTAGGATGGAGGAGCCAGCAGTCCATTAACCCAAGGGGTTTCACGAACTGGACCATGACTTTTTTCTTTCTTTCTTTTTCTTTTTCTTTTTTTTTTGAGACAGTGTCTCATTCTGTTGCCCAGGCTGGGGTGCAGTGGCACATGGATCATGATATTCTTATCAAAGGACATTTTGTCTAGTGGGTTGGAGCAATATTTGGCAGAACTATGGTTTAAGAAATCATCTCAGACAGCAGGAGGTGAATGGGGAGAGGCTGATGAGAAAAAGGCATGCACGAGAATTCCTAGGTGAGCTAGTAATGTTCAGGGCTGGACTAAGTGTGAACTTGCAGAGTTAAGTGGAAAACCAGGGCAGGCAGTTGCCTAATCTTATGGGCTGGGCCAGCAAGATGCATAGTAGGGGGAGGCTCTTGTCTAGTACAGTGGAGGGCTGATATGGTTTGGCTGTGTCCCCACCCAGATCTCATCTTGAGTTGTAGTTTCCATAATCCACATGTGTGGTGGGAGGGACCTGGTGGGAGGTAATTGAATCATGGGAGTGGTTCCCCCCATGCTGTTCTTGTGATAGTGAAGCTCTCACAAGCTGTGATGGTTTTATAAGGAGCTTCTCTTTTCGCTTGATTCTCATTCTTCTCTCTCCTCCCGCTGTGTGAAGAAGAACGTATTTGCTTCTCCTTCTGCCGTGATTAAAGTTTCCTGAGGCCTCCCCAGCCATGCGGAACTATGAGTCAATTAAAACTCTTCCTTTTATAAATTACCCAGTCTCAGGCTGTTCTTTATAGCAGTGTGAGAACAGACTACTATAGGGGTGCTAAGTAACTTGGCTGCTCTCATCATCAGTTTGGCTGTTGCCTAAAAAAGGGGGTATGCGGTCTAGAACCAAACCACTGAGTCACTTGACCTGTTTTGTACTTTGTTCTTTCTCTTGACTCTCCCAGTACGTATCTTCACAGTTCATTTGACAGGTTCTGGAAACACCCTTTCCCCTTGTCACATATTGGAAATGAATATATGGCCACCATTTCCCCCTGGGAACTTCTTCACAGCATTTAGCCTAACAAAACTTGAGCTGGGTTCCTGGACAGACTCTGACTATGTAGCCACTTACCCTTAACTTGGGCTGAGGGTGGGAAGGAAAATGAAGGAACAGGGGTATCTTTCCCTCTGACTATAGGAAGCTTGATTTTGTGTTTCTATCTACTTCCTTCTTCTGTTATTACCCTCTTCCCAATCTATCATTGCAATCATTTTAATGTCACTTAAAAAAATAGCTTCATTTTTTCTGCCTGCAGATTGCATAAACAGTATTTTGGTCTGCTCTCTACCTGTAATTCATTGAGTAACCTAAGTCAGGTTCTAATTTTCTTTTCTGTTAGTATGTATTACTTGAGAACATTGCTATCCTTTGAGCTCACAGAAGAACAAGGTTGAGGTTCTTTAATAAGAGGGAATAAGGAGGCATGAGAAACATATACTTATGGGTGCAAGTCAATTGGTGGACACAGGCTCTTTCAAGTCACAATGATGTCATTTGCTGCCCTAAATTAGTGGTTGCCAAATCATCAGTGCTTATTAAAGACAAAGATTCTTGGGTACCTTCTCTGGAGATGTGGATTCAATGCATCTGGGGCGGGTCCAGGGAACCTATATTAACAAGAACTTCAGGGAGTTCTTAGGTTCAGCAGGTTTGGAAAAACCAGTCTTCAGGCATACATTGCTGAATAGTACCCATAAGATCTGAAAGTAAACATCATTTTGTTTTGTATAAAATTTTTCTTGTAAAAATTTATTGAACCAGCATTAAAGAAAAATTTAGAAAATGTAAACTACCTCTCTATTTTTGCTATTCTAATACAGTAGTTTCACTTCTCTGCGATTCCTTGCATACTATACTCTTATTTCACGTATTTTTAACATAAACATTTACAAATTTATTTATTTATTATATTTTTTTGAGACAAGGTCTCACTCTGTCACCCAGGCTGGAGTGCAGTGGCACAATCTCGGCTCACTGCAACCTCTGCTTCCTGAGTTCAAGCAATTCTTGGCCTCAGTCTCCTGAGTAATTGGGGATACAGGTACATGGCACCATTTTTGTATTTTTTGTAGAGACAGGGTTTCACCGTGTTGGCCAGGCTGGTCATGAACTCCTGACCTCAAGTGATCTACTCGCCTTGGCCTCCCAAAGTGCTGAGAATACAAATGTGAGCCAGCGCACCCGGCCAAAAATTTACAGATTTAAACTTTGCACTTTGGGAGACTGAGATGGGAGAATTCCTTGAGCCCAGGAATTCAAGACCAGCCTGGGCAACCTAGCAAGACCTTGTCTCTACAAAAAATAAAAATAAAAAATTAACTAGGCATGGTGGCGAGCACCTGTGGTCCAAGTTATTTGGGAGGCTGAGGCAGGAGGATCAGTTGAGTCCAGGAGGTTGAGGCTGCAGTGAGCCATGATTGTGCCAGTGCACTTCAGCCTAGGTGACACAGCAAGACTCTGTCTAAAAAAAAAAGTAAATACATTTTGGTTTTTAAAAAATATATATAACATATTAGAAGTATTTTTTCCTTGATGATATATAAGGTTGGTGACTTAGTTCATTCAAACTGCTGTAATAAAAATACCATAAACTTGGTGGCTTATAAACAATATAAATTTATATCTTACATACTGTTCTAGAGGCTGCAAAGTCCAAGATTAAAGTGCCAGCAGATTTCATGTCTAGTGAAGGCTCATTCTATTTCATAGATGATGCCTTCTTGCTATGTCCTTACCTGGTGGGAAGGATGAGTAAGTTTTCTTGGACCTCTTACATAAGGGCACTAATCTCATTCATAAGGGCTCCACCCTTATAACCTAATCACCTCCCCAAACCCCCACCTCTTAATACTATCACATTAGGGAATAGGTTTCAATATATGAATTTTGGGGGGCATAGACATTCAGACCATAGCAGTTGGTAATTATAATGTTAAATGTCTAGGCTGGGCACAGTGGCTCACGTCTGTAATCCCAGCACTTTGGGAGGCTGAGGCAGGCAGATCATTTGAGGTCAGGAGTTCAAGACCAGCTTGTCCAACATGGTGAAACCCGTTCTCTACTAAAAATACAAAAATTAGCTGGGTGTGGTGGCGGGTGCCTGTAATCCCAGCTACTTGGGAGGCTGAGGCCAGGAGAATTGCTTGAACCCAGGAGGCAGAGTTTGCAGTGAGCCGAGATGGCACCAATACACTCTAGCTTGGGTGACAGAGCGAGACTCCATCTCGAAAAGAAAAAATGCCTATAGTTAACCCATCCATTTACCAAATATTGGACACTCTGGTAGTTTCTAATTTTTTACTTACATTATAGATTAAAATTAAAAATTAAAAATATTTTAGAATAATTTATCAGGAGTGACATTGTGTTAGGCTGTTCTTGCATTGCTACAAAGAAATAACTGAGGTTGGGTAATTTATAAAGAAAAGAGGAGAGGTTTAACTGGCTTACAGTTCTGCAGGCTGTAGAAGTATGGCTCTAGCATCTGTTTCTAGTGGAGCCTTAGGAAGCTTACAATCATGGTGGAAGGTGAAGTGGGAGCTGCCCCGTCACATGGAAAGAGTAAGAGCAGGAGACAGGCAGCAAGGGGGGCAGGATGTGTCACACACTTTTAAACAACCAGATCTTATGAGAACTCACTCATTATCGTAAGCACAGGACCAAGACATTCATGAGGGATCTGCGAATATGACCCAAACACCTCCTACCATGCCCTACCTTCAACATTGGGGATTACATTTCAACATGAGTTTTGGAGGGGACAAATGTTCAAACTATATCAGACATTAATGAATTAAAGAGTTTGAATATTTTAAGGTCAGAGTGGCTAATATTGGAACATAAGATATTTCAACATTGGTAGAAATTGGTAAAGTAGTTTCATGTTTACTTGCAACAGGAATACTTGCAAACGTTCTCTAATACATCTCTTCCATCTCTTTATAAGTGCATTTTCCTTTAGTAGTAGAAGTGGAGACCATGGACATTTGAGTCACTGAGTCTTCAAAAGGCCATTTCACCCCATAGCCCTGTCAGGTTGACACATAAAATTAACCATCACAGAATCAAGCAAGAGAATACCAGGTCAGAATGAACTTGGTGCTTCTGAAAGAAAGCCAGGGGGGTAGATGATAATGAGAGGGAGGTAATAGGCAAGAGGTAGATCACACAGAGTCTTCTAGGCCATAGGAAGATGACTACATTTTATTCTAAGGGCTCAAGGAAGCTAAACATTCAGACCAGAACTGTTGGTCTGTTGTATAACACAGAATTTGCCTGATCTTTGGTTCTGGTTCCTGAGAGGTAACCTCTAAATCCTTGGAATTTCCTGAGTTATACCAGTGTCTTTGTTACTCATGGTGGGCCCCTCAACCACACCTGAATTTATGCTAATGAGATGACTCCTGATGGACCCCTAAATAGTTTCAGTATAGTCATTGGCCATGCTGGAATGACCAACTATGTGATTAGAGGGTTCGAACTTTCAACTCAACTTTCAGGGAGCAGAGGAGTTTGGACATTGAGTTTAATCACAGCACATGACCTACATCAATCATGCCTACATAATGAAATGGCAGTAAAAACTCTGGACACTGAAGTTTGTGGTCTTTTCATCAGGAAATAACATATTCTGATTTGAAAATGTCACCAGCAGCTGGGCGTGGTGACTCACACGTGTAATTCCAGCACTTTAGGAGGCTGAGGTGGGCGGATCACCTGAGGTCAGGAATTTGAGACCGGCCTGGCCAACATGGCGAAACCCCGTCTCTACTAAAAACACAAAAATTAGCCAAGTGTGGTGGCACACGTTTGTAATCCCAGCTACTGGGGAAGCTGAGACAGGAGAATTGCTTTAACCTGCGAGGCAAGGGTTGCAGTGAGCTGAGAATGCACCACTATATTCCAGCCTGGGTGTCTCAAAAAAAAAAAAAAAAAAACTCACAAAAAAACAAACCAAAAAAAACAACCACCACTAAAAGAAAATGTCACCAGCTTCTGTGTGGATATTGAATTGGAAGAGGATATTGGTAGAATAGTCTGGAATCTATTTTAATATTCCAGGGCAAAGACAATGTTGGCTTGCGCTAGGATGGTGGCAGTAGAGATATAAGGAAAGAGATGGATTAGGATATATTTTGGAGATAAATCTATTAATAAAAGGATCTTTGATGGATTGAATGCAGTAGATGAGGTAAGGAGAGGAATCAAGGATGATTTCTAGTCTTTTGAGCACCAAGGTGAAGGATGATGCCATTAAATGGGAAGAACAGACTAAAGGAGGCACATGTTTGAGCACAATGAGAATAACCAAGAGTTACATTTTATTTTTATTATTTATTTATTTATTTTTGAGCCAGAGTCTCACTTTGTTACCCAGGGTGGGTGCAGTGGCACTACATCAGCTCACTGCAACCTCTGCCTCCCAGGTTCAAGTGATTCTCCTGCCTCAGCCTCCTGAGTAGCTGGGACAACAGGTGTCCACCACCACACCCGGGGAATTTTTGTATTTTTAGTAGAGACGGGATTTCACCACATTGGTCAGGTTGGTCTTGAACTCTTGACCTCAGGTGATCCGCCCACCTTGGCCTCCCAAAGTGCTGGGATTACAAATGTGAGCCAGCATGCCCAGCCAAGAGTTACATTTTAGCCAGGGCAATTTTAAGATATTCATGGTCAGGACTTGAAAGGAAAGAAAAATGGACTCATTAATTCATTTAGCAAAAATGTGTTGCTCTAGGCTCTTGGTATACAGCAGCAGCAAACAAAACATACAAAATACATTCTAGTTATGGGAGAGAAAGAAACACATACAATATGTAAGACAAGTGCAATGAAGAAAAATAAAGCAGGATTGAGGGATAGAGAGAGAGATGGAATGCTATTATATGGGCCAGTTAGTGATGACTTCTCTGATGAGGCCTTGGGATATCTGGGAGGATGTCAATGTTATTGAAGGCAAAGGCACAAGTCAAAGTCCTGAGGCGGAAGTGTGCTTGGTGTGTTTGAAAAACAGCATGGAGGATAGTGAGCCTAGTGAGTAAAGAGAATTGTAATGAGAAGTGTAGAGGTGTGTGCGTTGAGGGTGGGAGAGAATACGTGAATATGAGGGAGAGGGTTGGGGACAGATCACGTAGGGTCTTTTGCAGGCCATGTAAGCACTTTGGAATTTATACTGAATTAGAAAGGAAACTATGGGGGTTGTTGAGTGCAGGAGTCATGTGAGCAAAAATATTGCAAATGGATCACTCCGGCCATGTCAGGGAGAATAGTTGAGAAGTCAGGAGGCTATGAAAGCAGGGGACCAGTTCAGAGTTTCCTGCGTCAGTGAGATGATAGTGGCTTGCACCAGGATGGAAGAGGGAAAAGTACTAGGAAGAGATCAGGGTCTGGATATCCTTCAAACATAGATGAAAATAAAGAAAATGTAGATTAAATAGACAAAGCAGTCAAAGATGACTCCAAGATCTAAATAAATGAAAGAATGGAGTTGACATTTCCTGAGATGGGGAAGACTTGAGGAGCAGGTTTAGGGCAAGGGTTCTCTTTTGCACATGTTGTGGTTCCTTTTAAAATCAACTTAATAGCTGGGAGTGGTGGCATGTACCTGTAGTCCCAGCTACTCGGGAGGGTGAGGCTGGAGGATTGTTTGAGCCCAGGAATTCAAGTTCACCTTGGGCAACATAGTCTTAAAAAAAGCCTTAATAATGGTATAATTTGCATATAATAAAGTGTACATACTTATTGGTACAGTTTGATGAATAATAAATATATATCCTCATACAACCACCACCACAATCAAGATATAGGACATTTTCATCACCCTGAAAGGTTTCCTTGTGCCCCTTTCCAATCGGTTTCCATTTTCCACACCCCCTGCCCCAAGCAACCACTGATATTCATTCCATCACCATCGATTAGATGTATTTGGATTTATTTGTCCTAGAATTTTGTTTAATGGAATTTTAGCATGGGGGAAAGGAAGATGAGTTAGACATGGCCCATTGGCTGGTACAACGTTTCTCAACTTTTTTTTTTTTTTTGAGACAGAGTCTCTCGCTCTGTCACCCAGGTTGGAGTGCAGTGGCATGATCTTGGCTCACTGCAACCTCCGCCTTCCAGGTTCAAGCGATTCTCCTGCCTCAACCTCCTGAGTAGCTGGGATTACAGACATGCGCCACCACGCCCGGCTAATTTTTGTATTTTTTGTAGAGATGGGGTTTCACCATGTTGGTCAGGCTGGTCTTGAACTCCTGACCTCGTGATCTGCCCGCCTTGGCCTCCCAAAGTGCTGGGATTACAGGTATGAGCCACCACGCCCGGCCAATTTTCTCAACTTTTAAGTCCATGTCTTCTTTTATATCCTCTTGATTATCTTTTTTTTCTTTTTATTTAATACGGGGTTGCACTTTGTCACCTGTAGTGTCAGAGGCTGGAGTGTAGTGTTGTGATCATAGCTCACTGTAGCCTCAAACTCCTGGGCTCAAGCAATCCTCCTGCCTCAGCCTCTGGAGTAGCTGGGACTACAGGTGCACACCACCAAGCCCAGCTAACTTAAATTTTGTTTTTGTAGAAATGAGGTCTTATGATGTTGCTCAAGCTGGTCTTGAACTCCTGGGTTCAACTGATTCTCCTGCCTTGGCCTCTCAAAGTGTTGGGATTACAGGCATGAGCCACTGTGCATAGCCCCCATTATCTTTTATAATCATAACCATCCCAGGTGCTGTCCTGAGGTGCTGAGTGTATCCACAGAAAGGCACACCCTCATTTCCCCTGCTTTCTTATGACTCTGAGAATCATTGTTTCTTGCATTCTCAGCAACCAAGATTATTTTTTGCAAATGCTACTTTTAGAAATTTTACAGGCCGGGCGCGGTGGCTCAAGCCTGTAATCCCAGCACTTTGGGAGGCCGAGACGGGCGGATCATGAGGTCAGGAGATCGAGACCATCCTGGCTGACACGGTGAAACCCCGTCTCTACTAAAAAATACAAAAAACTAGCCGGGCGAGGTGGCGGGCGCCTGTAGTCCCAGATACTCGGGAGGCTGAGGCAGGAGAATGGCGTGAACCCGGGATGTGGAGCTTGCAGTGAGCCGAGATCTGGCCACTGCACTCCAGCCTGGGCGGCAGAGCGAGACTCCGTCTCAAAAAAAAAAAAAAAAAAAAAAAGAAATTTTACAGGGCTAGGCATGGTGGCTCACGCCTTTCCCAGCGTTTGGGAGGCCAAGGCGGGCAGATTACTTGAGCTCAGGAATTTGAGACCAGTCTTACCAACATGGTGAAACCCTGTCTCTACTGAAAATACAAAAATTAGCCGGGTGTGGTGGTGCACACCTGTAATCTTAGCTACTCGGGAGACTGAGGGAGGAGAATCGCTTGAACCCGGGAGGTGGAGGTTGCAGGGAGCCAAGATCATGCCACTGCACTCCAGCCTGGGCCACAGAAGGAGACTCCTTCCATTAAAAAAAAAAAGAAGAAGAAGAAGAAGAAGTTTTTACAACAAAAATATGCATTTGTCCTTTTACCAATATAAATAATAGTGTAACATCATAATGTGATTTCAATTTACATAGTCCGCTTCTCCAGGTTCTGAGAAGTCCCCTTCATGGTAAGGGTTAGTCCTTACCTTTGAGACTCACTTGTCTTTTTTTTTTTTTTTTTTTTTTGGAACAGGGTCTCCCTCCATTTACCCAGGCAGAAATGCAGTGGCTTGACCTCCGTTCACCGTAGCCTTGACCTCTTGGGCTCAGGTGGTTCTCCCACCTAAGCCTCCTGAGTAGCTGGGACTACAGGCACATGCCACCATACCTGGCTAATTTTTTGTGTTTTTAGTAGAGATGGGGTTTTACCATGTTGCCAGGCTGGTCTCCTGAGCTCAAGGAATCCACCCACCTCGGCCTCCCAAAGTGCTGGGATTACAGGCATGAACCACCTCGCCTGGCCTTCACTTGTCTATTCTAATAATCACATGAAATTAGACAACCATAAGCATTGATCTGCTAAAGGACATTCTGGGAAGTTGTGCTGTGTTTTGCCTTATCCTGCCCCAATTTAAATGCTTGGCCTTTTATGGATGCCATTTAACGATCACAGACCAAAGCAATTACTCATGTCTCTGTTTTATAACCTTTGGCTTCCTGAATTATTTTTAATAGTTCTTCTATAATCATACAATAGGTGCATTTATAAGGCCATTTGAATCTAGGAAATAATGAGCATTCAAATAGGTGAGCCAGAGACTTCAAATAGCTACGTGTGGCAGGACATTCTCCTGCTGGGCTGTGGAAGGTGGTGTCGGAGGATTTAGATTTCACAGCAAAGAATAAGAATCATACTGCAACTTCAAAATAAGAAGCTATAAGTGTTTGAATCTAGTGTGTCTGAATAGCATATTTACAATTTGACTAGGACCAGATGCAATTATGCCTGTAATCCAGCACTTTGGGAGGTCAGGGAGGGAGGATCACTTGAAGTTCGAGGCAGACTGGGCAACACAGTGAGAACCCTACCTCTACAAAAAATACAAAAATTAGCCAGGTGTGGGGGCACACACCTGTAGTCCCAGCTACTTGAGAGGATAAGGCGGAAGGAACACTTGAGGCTGTAGTTCAAGGCTGTAGTGAGCTATGATGACACCACTGCACTCCAGTCTTTGCAATAGAGTGGGACCCTGTCTCTTCTTTTTTTTGAGGTGTGTCATGTATAAAGTTTTGGTGCCACAAAAGGAATAGCACTCGAGTATAAAATTTTCTTTTTAATTCTCAGCAAGGCAAGGTATTTCTATATAGAAGGGTGCACCCTTACAGATGGAACAACGGTGAGCACACATTTGGACAAGGGAGGGGAAGGGGTTCTTATCCCTGACGCACGTGGCCTCTGCTGCTGTGTCGTTCCCCTATTGGCTGGGGTTAGACCACACAGGCTAAACTAATTCCAATTGGTTAATTTAAAGAGAATGACTGGGTGAGTGCTTTGGCAGGAGTCAGGGCAGAGCAGGTAGCAGGTAATCGGAATGAGTTGGGGTGGAGCAGGTGATGGGAATCAGTCAGGGTGGAGTAGGTAATCGGAATGAGTCAGGGTGGAGGGTAATAGAAAAAGGTTGCTTTATGAGGCAGTTAAGTTTAAAAGTAGAAGGCAAAGAATTGAACATACCGACATGTTAATTCTTTGCAAAGAAATTTAGAACTCATACCTAACAAGGTGGAGTCTCGCTCTGTCGCCCAGGCTGGAGTGTAGTGGTGCGATCTTGGCTCGCTGCAACCTCCGCCTCCTGGGTTCAAGCGATTCTTCTGTCTCAGCCTCCGGAGTGGCTGAGACTACAGGCGCGTGACACAACACTTGCCTAATTTTTGTATTTTTACAGGATCACCTGAGGTCGAGAGTTCGAGACCGGCCTGACCAACATGGAGAAACCCCGTCTCTACTGAAAATACAAACTTAGACAGGTGCGGTGACGTGTGCCTGTAATCCCAGCCACTCGGGAGGCTGAGGCAGGAGAATCGCTTGAATCCGGGAGGCAGAGGTTGAGGTGAGCCAAGATCTCACCACTGTACTCCAGCCTGGGCAACAAGAGCAAAACTCCGTCTGAAAAAAAAAAAAAAAAAATGTGACTGGTGGGATAACAGAATGCAGAACATATATATAGAGAAAAGAGGATTAGTTTGCCAGCATGAAGGAAGCCGTTTCTTTATTGAGGGAACCACATCCTCCTTTTATTCCCCTTCCTTTTCTCCTTCCCTGTAGCCATTTTAGCAGCTATAGTGATTTTATATCTGGTCTTCATTTTCAGCCCCAAATTTTACAGGTTTTCCACTAATGTTCAAACCACCAAAGAGCAGGTATCAGAGAGTAGGAGGAATAAAAAAATTGAGAAAGAAAATTTAAAAAGAAAAAAGAGATAAGTTAGGCATTTCATCAATATTTCTAATGATTCTAAAATCTGTGCATGTGTTGGACCATCAGCAGGA
Organism: Macaca mulatta; assembly: GCF_049350105.2. NCBI lineage: Eukaryota > Metazoa > Chordata > Mammalia > Primates > Cercopithecidae > Macaca > Macaca mulatta. The sequence goes on along the minus strand of NC_133406.1, from coordinate 81,747,267 downwards.
AGCTGGATAGCATTATTTCAGCATCCTATAGATATTTTTGAGGTGGTTGATGACCGTATTTACACAGCGTCTCCTTTGTGGGAGCCTACAGGAAAAATTTTCTTCTGGTTTCAACTAGGAATAATATATATATATTTTTTCCTGTGCAACTACTTTCTTTAATCTTTTGAGAGCTCTGTGGACCATGTAATTGATCATATATATTTTTTATTTGCCTGGAATCTTGAACATTCAGAGTTAACTTTGTAATTTCTACCTCTCCGGTGAATAAACCCTCATAGCTTTCATTTTGCTCTGAGCTTCATTCTATTTTTTTTAATCTTTATATTCTCCTTGTTCCAATTTACTCAACTGATTTTATTTTAATTATGATGAACTGTAGAATTATTGAGATACTTTATATCCTCTTTTGTAATAATGACATATAAATAGATAGTAGTTAAACCTTAGGGGAAGCAACTCTTTGAAAGTGGAACTTTGGGAAATTAATGTGAAGCTTTGCAGTGTGAGGTTTTTTTTTTGGGGGGGGTCTCACTCTGAGGCTGGAGTGTGGTGTCGTAATCTCTGTTTACTGCAGCCTTGACCTCCCAGGCTCAAGTGATCCTCCTGCCTCAGCCTCCTGAGTAGCTGAGACTACAGGTGCTCACCACCACACCTGACTAATTTTTGTATTTTTTGTAGAGCTTGGATTTCATCACCTTGCCCTGGCTGGTCTTGAACTCCTGAGCTCAGGCAATTCACCTACTTTGGCCTCCCAAAGTGCTGGGATTATAGGTGTGAGCCATGGTGCCCAGCCTGCAGTTTGAGTTTTTATTGGGGGCAGTGTAATGTAGGGTTTTAGTGCAATAGTTCTGAATTCTGGCCACTAGGGGTTCAAATCTTCACTTTATGGCTTACCTCCTATTTGATCTAAGGTAAGTCATTCAGTCTTTCCGTGCCTCAGTTTTCCCATCTGCAATAGGAATAAGTATAACTCCCTCACAGAATTATTGTGAGAATTAAATGAGATAATTAATATAAAGTACTTAGAACCATGCCTGGCATACAGTTTAAGATGAACATTGTTAACATTAGGATTTATTGCCAAGCTTTTCCAACTTTGTTTCTAAGATAAGAAGTTCAGAATCCTGGTAGTTTTCTGCTTAAACAAATCCATCTCATTTTATCATTCACTTAGCATTAGCATAGAAAATCTATTTCTTTAATTTAATTTTCCCATTGTTTGTGTTCAGGACATCACTGACTTTTAGTCATAATAGAGCCAGCATAGTAGTTACATGTATTGTATAACAAATTATTTCAAAATTTGGCAGATTAAAACAACACATAATTATTATTTCACAGTTACCATGAATCAGGAAACTGGGAAGGGTTTAGCCAGGTCCTCTGCTTCAGGAGTTCTCACAAGACTGAAATCAAGGGTGTTGATGAAAAAGCCAAACTCTGTAAAATATTTGAAGAGATTTATTCTGAGCTAAATAGGAGGACCATGACCTGTGACACAGCTCCAGGAAGTCCAGAGAACATGTACCCAAGGTTGTTAGCTTACAGCTTGCTTTCATATATTTTAGGGAGACACAAATCAACACATGTAAGGTATGTATTGGTTAATCTGGAAAAGTGGGACAACTCAAAGTGGGAGTTTACAGGTCGTAAGAGGATTCAAAGATTTTTTTCATTGGCAATTAGTTGAAAGAGTTAAATTAATATTTAAAGACTAGGAATTAATAGAAAGGAGTGTCTGGGTTAAGATAAGGGGCTGTGAAGACCAAGGTTCTTATTATGTAGAAGAAGTCTTACAGGTGGCCACCCTTACAAGAAATAGATGGCAAACTTTTTTTTTTTTTGAGACAGAATCTTGCTAAGTTGCCCAGGTTGGAGTGTAACGGCATTATCTCAGCTCACTGCGACCTCTGCCTCCCGGGTTCAGGTGATTCTCCTGCCTTGGCCTCACAAGTAGCTGGGATTACAGGCATGTGCCACCATGCCTGACTAATCTTTGTATTTTTAGTAGAGATGGGGTTTCACCATGTTGGCCAGGCTGGTCTTGAACTCCTGACCTTATGTGTGAGCCACTGCGCCCAGTCAAATATTTTCTATTCAGATTTTTAAAATGTGCTAAACGCTCAGCTAATCTCTTCAGGATCAGAAACAGACCTGGAAAGAGAAGAGGATTTCCCCTACACGAGTTAACTTTGCAGAGCCATTAAAAAAATGTCAGGGTGGCCGGGAGCAGTGGCTCACGCCTGTAATCCCAGCACTTTGGGAGGCCGAGGTGGCTGGATCACAAGGTCAGGAGTTTGAGACCAGCCTGGACAACAGGGTGAAACCCTGTCTCTACCAAAAATACAAAATTAGCTGGGCATGGTGACACATGCCTGTAATCCCAACTACTCTGGAGGCCTAGGTGGAAGAATTGCTTGAACCCAGGAGGCAGAGGTTAAAGTGAGCCGAGATACCATGCCACTGCACTCCAGCCTGGGTGACAGAGTGAGACTCTGTCTCAAAAAAAAAAAAAAAAAAAAAAAAAGTCAGGGAAATATATTTTAGGGTAAAATACTTTCAGGGCCTGCTAACTGTCATGATGCTATCACAGAGTCAGGTTGCAATTTGGCATCTTATTGCTACAAAGAGTCTGTTTTGTCAGTCTTAAGATCTCTGCTTTAATATTAATGATGGTCAGTTGTGCCTGAATTCCAAAGAGAGGAGAGTATGATGAGGCATATCTGACTCCCAACTTCCCATCATAGCCCAAACTAGTTTTTTAAAGGTTTCTCTGATATCCCCTTGGCTGAGAGGAGGGGTCCATTCAATCAGTTGGAGTGCTTAGCATTTTATTTTTCATTTACAAGGGCCTCATCTGAAGGCTCCGCTGGGGAAGGATATACTCCCAACCTCACTCACACAGTTGATGAGATTCAGTTTCTCCAGCATCACTGACTGAGGCTTCCCTCAATACCTTGCCATTTGCTTCATCAAAGCCAGTTAAAGAGTTTTTCTACTAGCAAGACAAAAGTCACAATATTTTGGGACCTAATGTTGTTTAATAAAAAGTTAGTCTAGTCTTTGCTCCTGGTTCCTGGGAGGTTAAAACCTCTAAATCCTTGGAATTTCCAGAGTTCTAGGAATGTCTTTGTTACTCATGGTGGGCCCCTCAACCACACCTCAATTTATGCTAATGAGATAACTCATGATGGGTCCTCATCTAGTTTCAGCATAGGGATTGGCCATTCCAGCACAGCCAACTATGTGATTAGAGGGTTGAAATTTTCAGCATAAATCCCAGGGAACAGAGAAGGTTGGAGATTGAGTTTAATCGCATCACATGACCAGTGATTCAGTTAATCATGCCTACATAATGGAATGCCAATAAAAAACTCTGGACACTGAAGTTTGGGTATACTTCCTGGCTGGTGAACACATTGATGTACCAGGAAGGTGATGTGTCCTGATCCTACAGACAGCAGACGTAGGAACTCTGTGTGGGACCCTTCCTGAACTTGCTCTGTGTGTCTCTTCATTTGGCTGGTTCTGATTTGTATCCTTTATAACAAAATTGTAACTGTAAGTGTAGCACTTCCCTGAATTCTGTGAGCTGCTCTAGTAAATTATTGAACCTGGTGGTGGGAGGAGTGAAATCTCCCCAAACTTGTAGCTCATTGTTCGAAAGTGACAGTGGCCTGGGGACCCCTAAACTTGTAGCTGGTGCCTGACATGCAGGCAGTCTTGTTGGGGACTGTGCCCTTACATCTGTGGAGTCTGCTCTAACCCCAGGTGGTTAGCATCAGATTAGTATCAGCTGGCATTGCAGTATTGTACTTAATCATGAAAATGACATCACATTACGTTTGCTGTATTCTACTGATTGGAAGTAAGTTGCCAGGTCCAGCCCACACTGAAGGACAGGGGATTACATATGGGAATGAACATCAAGAGTCATGGAACATTGGGAGCTATGTCAGAATCTTTCTACCACAATGAGTGCATCCCAGAGTGTGATGACTTGACTTAGGGAATCTTGATTAATTAATACACATGAGATCATGGATTGTAGAATTTTAATAGTGGAAAGGATGTTAGGTGCTGTCTAGTCCAGTTCAACCCTCTTGTTTTACAGATGAGAAAAATCAGGCTTAGTGAATGTAGGTGTATTGTTTGAGAACATGCAATGTGCGAGTATCATGGTCAGGACAAGAACCCAGTGCTCTTTTCTCAATACCATGCTGACTAAATGATTTAATCTAGCTACCAAGTAAATTGGAATTGCTACAGGTGAATAGTTACATTCCCTGAAACACACCCATAGAGCTTCTGGACTCCCTTGCAGAGACAGAAAAACACCAAGGGTTAGAAGATTCAGGTAGAGTTAAAGATTTTGGCAGGCAAATATTTTGACTGGCAAAAAATTGTGAAAGGCTCTTTGTCTTCTGTTGCATTGAATTTTGAAATTTATTGTTTTTGTATTTTATTAATTTTTAGTGGAGACAAGGTCTTGCTATGTTGCCCAGGATGGTCTCAAACTCCTGATCTCAAATGATCCTCCTACCTCAGCATTCCAAAGTGCTGAGATTACAGGCGTGAGGTACCACCTCTGGTCGATTTTTGTTAAAAATTAGAAAATCAAAAAGGAAGTACAGAATTTCAAATGCTAGAAAACAAAGTGAAGAAGCAAAACAAAAGCAAGCTCCACACCAGTACTTTACAGATAATTAGCAATGCTCTCCTGACTGGTCCATAAATGAATTTCTCTTCTTGGTTAGTGTTGTGATCAGTGGCAGTAGAGTTCTGGAACTAGTTCTCAGTGAAGGTTGCACAGCACTCAATGTGCTAACAGAAATTGTATCATGAGCTGAAGTGGTTTGACCTCAAATACAATGGGCAGGAAAAAAAAATGCTGCTAGAACATACGCAAGAAGCTAATTGTGGCTTCTCTAATTAGTTTACAAAATAACTTCAACTGTGGCCTCTAAGCAGATTGCAGGAAACAGCAGTCACTGACATTATGGAGGTTGGAGGGAGTAGGCAGGAAGCAGTGCTGTGCTTCATTTTCAGCAAAGGCAGCAGGCAGCATGCAAAATAAAGTTAAATTTCTGGAAGCTCTGGCTTCCAGAGGCATTTGTGGAAGAAAACTCTGCTTACAGCAGAGCTGTGGCCAAGTCATGTCACTGAGTACAAATATGTCACTGACTCCCTATTATCTTCACCAACAAGAACAAGCCCTTCAATGTGTAATTCAAAACTGGAAAGTCCCATCAATGGTATCTCTCTCATCACACTCAAAGTGAGTCCTTTGTTCCATTCCAACGAGGTTACTCAGTGTTCCTTAGTCACGCTGTCACATCCTTGTCCTCACACCATTCCCTCATCCCATCTAAATCTTATGCATTTTTCTGGACCAAGTAAAGTCTACTCTTCTCTGGGAAGCCTTCTCATTCTCTCCACTTTATTATTATTATTATTATTATTATTTTGAGACGGAGTCTTGCTCTGTCACCCAGGCTGGAGCGCAGTGGCGTGACGACAACGTTGGCTCACTGCACCCTCCGCCTCCCAGGTTCAAGTGATTCTCCTGCCTCAGCCTCCAGAGTAGCTGGGATTACAAGCACCTGTCACCACGCCTGGCTAATTTTTTTGTATTTTTAGTAGAGACAGAGTTTCACCATGTTGGCCAGGCTGGTTTTGAACTCCTGACCTCAAGTGATCCGCCCACCTTGGCCTCCCAAAGCGCTGGGATTACAGGCGTAAGTCACTGCGCCCGGCTTCCACTTTATTATTTAACAAAAGCCTTGCACTGTGCTGTGTGTTTTATAAATGTTTACTCATTCAATCCTTACAATAGCTTTAGGAGGTAGGTACTATCATAACTTAAAGGAAGACTCAGAGGCAGAAGCATTTAGAAAAGGAGAGAAAAGGCTGGGCACAGTGGCTCACACCTGTAATCCCAGCACTTTGGGAGGCCGAGGCAGTCAGATCACCTGAGGTCAGGAGTTCAAGACCAGCCTGGCCAACGTGGCAAAATCCCATCTCTACTAAAAATACAAAAATTAGTCGGGTGTGGGCGCCTGTAATCCCAGCTACTCAGGAGGCTGAGGCAGGAGAATCGCTTGAACCCAGGAGGCGGAGATTTCAGTGAGCCAAGATCACGCCATTGCTTTCCAGCCTGGGCAACAAGAGGGAGGCTCCATCTCAAAAAAAAAAAAAAAAAAAAAGAAAAAGAAAAAGTAAAAAAGAACGTTTACTTGCAAAGAATATAACAGAGTGAGACTTCAGAAGTTCGGGCTTACCAGATACAAAATATAGGCATTTAAAGGAATAAAACCTACAAAATTAACAAAGGTACAAAGTTTACATATCTGCTTATGGTGGAAAAGCAACAACTTTCTCACATGATCATATTCATGAAAGTCATGACACGTCTTCAGATACCAACATAGCAAAACCAAGAGATACATTTTTTTTTTTTTTTTTTTGAGAGGGAGTCTCGATCTGTTGCCCAGGCTGGAGTGCAGTGGCGTGATCTCTGCTCACTGCAAGCTCTGCCTCCCGGGCTCACGCCATTCTCCTGCTTCAGCCTCCTGAGTAGCTGGGACTACAGGCGCCCGCCACCACGCCCAGCTAATTTTTTGTATTTTTAGTAGAGACGGGGTTTCACTGTGTTAGCCAGGATGGTCTTGATCTGCTGACCTTGTGATCCGCCCGCCTCGGCCTCCCAAAGTCCTGGGATTACAGGCGTGAGCCACTGTGCCTGGCCAAGAGATATATTTTTTTAAGGAGTTTGTAGGAAGTATTCAAGATTTTATTTGGGGGTCAGAATGAGACAGGGTGACTTATTTTGGTTTGTCTCATATTCAAAGTGTTCTGTTTTTTTTTTTCCTGACTGTGGAATGTAAGACGTTTGATCGTATTGGAGACAATGGAAAGTGTCAGTTTTTGCTTCTACATTATCCCCACCCTTACCTCGGCTCTTTACAGATCAGAAACCAAGGTAGAGGTAGGTAAAGTAACTGGCTTCAGGTCATAGGGCTGGCAAATGGCTGAGCCAAAATTTGAATACAAGAAGCTGGGCTCCATTGAGTAATGATGCCTCTCTATCCTCTAGTGATACCTCCCTTCTCAGAAAGTTAGTGGCTCAGCCTTGGCAACATAGGGAGATCCCTTCTCTACAGAAAAAAAAAAAAAAAAAAAAAAAAAAAATTCTGGGCATGTTGGTGTGTACCTGTAGTCCCAGATAGTCAGGAGGCTGAGGTAGGAGGATTGCTTGAGCTTGAGAGGTCGAGGCTGCAGTGAGCCATGATAGCGGCATTGCATTCCAGCCTGTGTGTCAGAACGAGACCCTGTCTCAAAAAAAAAAAAAAAAAAATAGAAAAGTGGAAGGCTGAGGTGGGTGGATCACCTGAGGTCAGGAGTTCCAGACCAGCCTAGCCAACATGGTGAAATCCCGTCTCTACTAAAAATACAAACATTAGCCAGGCCTGGTCCCAACTACTCGGGAGGCTGAGGCAGGAGAATCACTTGAATTCAGGAGGCAGAGTTTGCAGTGAGCCAAGATCATGCCGTTGCACTCCAGGCCTCGGCAATAAGAGCCAGACTCCGTCTCAGTAAAAGAAAAGAAAAGAGAAGGGAAGAGAAGAGAAGAGAAGAGAAGAGAAGAGAAGAGAAGAGAAGAGAAGAGAAGAACCAGTTGATGGCTACTTAATGCCTGCCTCATTCATTTATCATTTAAGAATGCACAGTCCTATGTTCTTATTTCGTTTTGTGTATGTGATTATCCAATTTCTCCACTGGCCTTGAAGGCTCCTTAACAGCTGGGACTTGGTTATGCTGGAATTAGGAGGGCACTACACAACTGCTGCTCTGTAAATATTCGTGGACTGGATGAACGATCTTCAGGTCCATTTCCACCAGTACCAGCTGGTGGAGACTGCTTGCTCTCCACCAAACCTTACTTATACTAATGGTTAGTGGAAATATGTGCAGCATGAGTTTTGAACAAAACCAAGATATTGAAAATTGAAGCTGAGATTTCTATTAGAATCTAGAAGGACCTGCTATAGGCTTAGGAATGCCAAAACCTATTTCTCTTTCCATTTACATTTAAAAGCTTCCTAGGCTTTCTGAAATGTCATTGAAGCTTGAAATTTGAGGTGGCAGCAAAGGGCTGCCGCCATCTAAGTTCATGGTCCCTAGCCTGTCCCCTTAGCAGTGACCAAGGAAAAATGGTTTAATCCTCTACATTTTTATATCCTGTAAAGCAAGCTTAAGAATCCATCAGTGTAATAATCTCCCCAAGGAGTCAAGGGGACAAATGTTGGAAATACGCTTTTCAAGTGAAAGAGATTCACAATAATAAAGTTCTGCCAAAAAGCCATCAATACACTTAACAGGCTAGAAAGGGCTCACCTTTTTTTTTTCTAGTGAAAAATAATGTCTTTTTGACATATCTATAGTTTGCCATTAGTGGGTTATTTTATGACCACATTCTAAACTCTTGCCATAAATAGCTCTCATCACAAAGTTTCACATCATTATACCAAAAAGGTATCTTTGACAGTATCACCTTCATCTCTGTAGCTTACAAAAATAATAATCTGACTTCCCCTAAGTATTTATACAGCGTATAATATTCTTTCATCTGCAAAATATTGGCTTCAGAATGCATATTTTGAATGTCATTTTTTCTTTCTTTCTTTTTTTTTTTGAAACAGAGTCTCGCTCTGTTGCCCAGGCTGGAGTGCAGTGGTGTGATCTCAGCTCATTGCAACCTCCACCTCCCGGGTACAAGAGATTCTCCTGCCTCAGCCTCCCAAGTAGCTGGGATTACAGGCGTGTGCCACCACACCCAGCTAATTTTTGTATTTTTAGTAGAGACGGGGTTTTACCACGTTGGCCAAGGTGGTTTCGAACTCCTGACTTCAGGTGATCCACCCGCCTTGACCTCCTAAAGTGCTGGGATTACAGGCATGAGCCACTGCGCCGGGCCGAATGGCATTGTTTTGATGCAGAGAATTTCTTAATGTTATTTTAGCATACCAGAATATTGTACTACTTTCCTACTTAGATAATCTTTTTCGCCAGTCAGTAGAAATCTCTTTTAATGAGGGTAAAGAAAACCACACAGATTGTTCAATTTCTCTCCAAAGATATTATAGTAGTACGTTACCTTAAATCTGTTTTAGACTAAGGTTCTAAATGCACACTCAAACAAATAAGTAAGCAAACTAATTACATGAAAGAATGAACTCCTCAAGAAACCCATAGGAACACACCATCATTCTATTTCTGAGTAACCCTAGAGCTATGGTATTACAACCCAATGAAAGATTTGGTTCTGTGCTTAAGCAGTTGATGAAATTATGTTTCCCCATTTTTCCTCATGTGAGAAAGTTATTGCTTTTCCACCATAAGCAGATATGTAAACTCTGTACCTTTGTTAATTTTGTAGGTTTTATTCCTTTAAATGCCTATATTTTGTATCTGGTAAGCCCAAACTTCTGAAGTCTCAATCAGTATCTTTCTCTCCTTTCATTATCTCCTTTGTTTGGGTGGTATACATCCTTCAGTACCTTCCTAAGAAACTGTATATAGGAGGTAATTTTTAGATAGTTCATGTCTGAAGATGTCTTCATTTTGCCCTTATGCTTAATTGATATGTGAATTTTGGGCTGGAAATAATTTTTCCTCAGAATTTTGAAAGCACTGCTCCATTTTCTTCTGGATTCTAGACATTTTGACTCTTGACTCTTTATATATGGCCTGTTTTCTTTTCTGAAATCTTTTATAAACCCCTGTGTTCTTAAATGTCATGTACATGTGTTTTTTCTGTGGTCATATTTTCACATATTGTGCTGGGATTAGATGGGCCTTTTCCATCTGAAAACTTATACCTTTCAGTTCTGATAAATTTTCTTGAATGATGTCTTCCATAATTTCCTCCCTTTCATTTTTTTTCCCAATTCTTCTCTTAGAGCAGGGGTTCCCAAATCCCTGGACTGTGGACTGGTACTGGTTCATGGCCTGGTACCAGTCCATGCCTGTTAGGAACTGGGCTGCATAGTAGGAGGTGAGTAGTGGGCAAGTGAGCATTATTCCCTGAGCTCCACCTCTTGTCAGATCAGCAGGAGCATTAAATTCTCATAGAGGTGTGAACCTTATTGTGAACTGCCCATGTGAGGGATCTAGGTTGTGTGCTCCTTATGAGAATCTAATTTCTGATGATCTGAGACAGAACAGTTTCACCCTGAAACCATCCCCCAACCCCAATCCCTGTCCGTGGAAAAATTGTCTTCCACAAAACTGGTCCCTGGTGCTAAGAAAGTTTGGTACTTTTGTCTTATAGAATTCTTGTTATTCGGTTGTCGGAAAGTGGCGAGCCTGAGGCGAACAATGGCCGAGCTGGGTGAAGCTGATGAAGCTGAGTTGCAGCGCCTGGTGGCCGCCGAACAGCAGAAGGCGCAGTTTACTGCACAGGTGCATCACTTCATGGAGTTATGTTGGGATAAATGTGTGGAGAAGCCAGGGAATCGCCTAGACTCTCGCACTGAAAATTGTCTCTCCAGCTGTGTAGACCGCTTCATTGACACCACTCTTGCCATCACCAGTCGGTTTGCCCAGATTGTACAGAAAGGAGGGCAGTAGGCCATCCCCCAGGAGAATGACAGAAGCAAAGGACTTGTTATTAAGCAGACTTAAGGGCCTGTGGGGGAAGGCTGTCAACCCATTGTCAGATCAGCATCAGGCTGTTATCAAGTCTGTTGGTGCTAAAAAGTAAAAGATGAAATGTTCAAAGAAAAAAAAAAAAAAAAGAATTCTTGTTATTCAAGTGCCAGATATTCTCGAATGATCTTTTTATTTTCCTTAAATCTCTACATTCCTATTTCCCATCTTTTTGTCATTTTGCTCCACTTTCTGGGAAATTCCTTCAACGGTATCTTTCAAATCTTTCACTGAGACTTTCATTTCTGCAAATAATCTCTAAATATCCTTATTTCTTGAATGTAATATCGTCTTATCCTTCTAAGGTTATTCATTACAGTTTTGTGATGTCTTATTTTCTCTGCAGTCTGTTTCCTCCAGGTTGGGTGTTTTGTTCTCTGTTTGTTGTGGTCTGTTTATCATACTGGAGGTTTGCCTCAGATGCTTGGTGAATCTTAGATAGCTACTTATATTCAAGAGAGGCACTCTTGCAAGCTGTTTGGAAGATCTGAGCATGTGGGTGGGGCTTATTTGTGGGCTTCATTGTATGATGATCTGGGGATGGGGGATGGTTTCCAGATGAAACTGTTCCACCTCAGATCATCCGACATTAGATTCTCATAAGGAGTACACAACCTAGATCCCTCACATGTGCAGTTCACAATAGGGTTCACACCTCTATGAGAATCTAATGCTCCTGCTGATCTGACAAGAGGTGGAGCTCAGGCAATAACATTCGCTGGCCTGCTGCTCACCTCCTACAGTGCAGCCCAGTTCATAACAGGCCATGGACCAGTACCATGGAAGGGAAGAATGTCCTCGAGGAACCCTTAGAGTTGAAATTCTTCGGTATTTCCTCTTGGACTGGTTGGATTCCGTAGAGAAGATACTTTAATATTTTGTTTGTTAAAAAAAAAAAAATGCTGAGCTGGCCAGGCATGGTGACTCATGCCTGCAATCACAGTGCTTTGGGAGACAAAGGTGGGTGGATTGCTTGAGCCCAGGAGTTTGAGACCAGACTGGGCAACATAGTGAGACCTTATCTCAACAACAACAACAAAAAAATACAAAAAATTTGTCAGGCATGGTGGTGTGCACTTGTGGTCCCAGCCACTCAGGAGGTTGAAGTGGGAAGATGGCTTGAGCTGGGGTGGCAGAGGAGCTCAGATTGTGCCACTGTACTCCAGCCTGGTTGATGGAGTGAGAACCTGTCAGAAGAGAAGAAAAGAAAAGAAAAAAAAAAAAAAAAGACTGAGCTGAGTATACTCCCTTTAATTTCCTGGAAACAGTATGCCAACCTTCAATAGTGCCTTATTGTCCAGATAATATGCCTCCTACTGATGAGGTAGAGAAGAAGCTCCAAGGATCCTATGTGTTCTTAAAACACGCTTCATCCAATCAATCTGCTTTTAGCCCTCCTTCCCCCTCACTTCCAGTAGAACCTCATACCACCAATTCCTGAGCCTTTTAGGACTTCAGGGGTGAATATCAAATTGCTTTTTGGCTTTCCTCATTTCTAGATTAAGAACTGCTTTCTCAGATGTGCTAGTTAGTTACCACTTGGTCATCAGCTTTTCAAATTCCAAAATTTTATTGCTGTTATGACTTTTCCATCTTTCTTTGTGAGTTTGTGGCTTAGAAAGAATCCTGTTATGTTGATTCATTGGGGTTTCAGGAGGAAGCAAAAATAAACACAGGGTTCCATCTGCCCTCTTAATTTAGTAGTCCCTCAGCTAGGCTTCCTAGTTAACTCCTTGCATTTCTGGGACTATTTCCTATTTCTTTTTCCTTGAAGATCCATTACTGATTCCTTTTTGCCTTGGACTTTTCTTATAGAATCTTTCACAACATTAATAAGATGAAATCCAACAGGGATAAACTGTAAGGTTTTATGCTTGGAATTAAAATCCTGATTAAACAACCCAGAATAGAAGAGGTGTTGCTTAACGTCCACATGTGGAAAAAACTGTAAGATAAACATGCAGTAATTCAATGATGTGATATGACTGTTCTTCAAATGCTAATTCATAAGTGGGCTACATTAATGAAGAATAATACTCAGAACAGGGGAGAGAAGATGATACTCCCTCTCGCCTTAGTATTTGCTTCTGGATGCTCTGATGTCCCCTACCCCATACTTTAAGAAGGACAATGACAGCATATAACAGAAACAGACAAAAGTGAGTGGGTGGGGTGTGGCATGGCGGTGTGCATTTGTATTCTCAGCTACTCCAGGAGGCTGAGGCAGGAGGGTCCCTTGAGTTTAGGAGTCCAGCCTGGGCAACATAATGAGACTCCATCTCTAAAAAAAAAAGTGAGTGGTTGGAGATAGGGTTTAAAGCCTCAGCATATGGGCCAGGCATGATGGCTCACACCTGTAATCCCAGCACTTTGGGAGGCTGAGGCGGGTCGATCACTTGAGGTCAGGAGTTCAAAACCAGCCTGGCCAAGATGGTGAAACCTTGTCTCTACTAAAAATACAAAAAATCAGCCGAGCATGGTGGTGGATGCCTGTAATTCCAGCTTCTTGGGAGGCTGAGACAGGAGAATCGCTTGAACCCAGGAGACGGAGGTTGTAGTGAGCTGAGGTCATACCATTGCACTCCAGCCTGGGCAACAGAGTGAGACTCTGTCTCAAACAAAACAAAACAAAAAAAACCTCAGCATATGAGGAATGTGTGAAGCAACTAACGGTGCTTTGCTTGAGACAGAATTTGAGAGGGGAATGTGAAAAGCTGTCATGTGGGTTAAGGATTAAATTTGGATTATGTTTTCCAGGAGACCAGAATTTGAACTAATGGTAGAAAATACAGAGAGAAAGGTGCCAGTTCAAGATAAAAAAGACCTTTCTTCTGATAAGAGCTCTTTGGAAAGGGCATAGGCTGGCCCAGGAGATGCTATGGTCTCTGTCCCTGAAGGATTAGTGGTTGAATTAAGTAACTAAGGTCCTTTCCAGTCCTATTATTCTATATCAAGGTCAAAGAATCATTCAGAGCTGGAAGGCCTATAAATGTGATTTAGAAATATATTCCCCCTTTTTTTTTTTTAACAGAGAAATTGAGAGCCAGCTGATCAGTGCCTGAGCAAGTTCTCCAACCAAGTCTTCTAATTCTCCACTGTGCATTCCTTTTGGTCTTCCACACCAGCCTTTTATAGTCCAAACTCCATTTGTTATTTTATAGCCCCTACCATATTTGAACATTTATAATGAGAGTTTCCTCAAAAAAATACGTGTAATTTTACATACTGTGCATTTGTATTTGAAAGGATGAAGACTTTCCCAGAATTTATGCACCTCTTGCAGCCTCTCAATGCTCAGGTCTTAAACAGATACCAAACTTGTCCTCAGGGCACAGGTGACACTGTCAACTCAGCAACAGTGACTACATATGTCTGCATATTTTTGCCCTATGATCTGAGGTGCGTTTTGAGAGCTATGCCTTGTGTTCCCTGACCTGGGTTTGAAAAGTCTTTCACTTGTTAGTGTCCTGGCACTGGCTATAATATATGAACCTCATATATACAATATGCAAAATCTAAGGCCTTATGGCAAATCATTTGTGAACACTTGTATGGTTAATGACTCCTTGAACTGTCTGTCCTCATTAATCATAAACTCTGGGCTTAGCTATTTCAGTCTCACAATGGTTTCTTTCTCCCCAGACTGTAAGGATTAGCCTGGTCCAGAAGTCCAAAAATCAGAATTAAGAATTGGGCAGAAGGCAAGGATTTATGCATGCAGAGCAAGTGTTAACGAGTTTGCTGTTGCCAGAGGTCAAGGACAGGCTGGAATCTAGGGGGGCAAGTCACAAGCTAAGGGAAGGCAAATTTCCAAATCCAAGCAGACATGGGGTCAGGCCCAGAGGCCAGCACTCAGAACACTGGAATGGTAACCTCCTGGCACACATCAGAAAACTAGGAGTACATAGGCATAAACTTGAAAGTCACTTGTTGCTGTAATTATCTGCTTAGAGAGGGGATCAGATTCTTGGTAGAGTCTGCTGGCTTAATTAAAAAATAGCTCTAAGAATGCCACACTTCCTTCTAATTAACCATTTAAGGAAAAAACCGTATGGTAATACTCATAATATTCCTGCCCCAAACACCAATTACTTCATTTCCTTAAACTTTTATTGGGGAAAACAATTTCACTCTTGGGAGATAGGTAAAGGGTAGTTATGATGATGCATTTTCATGCTGCAGTTTTAGGAACTGATGGGACAAAATTTGCAGCAGCTTTTCATATCTGACCATCAATGAGCCACAACCCCCAACATTGTTTTATCTTCTTTCTTTTTCTGTGTAGGTAAAAGTAGGATAGTATCTCTCTGTTTGATTAGGCAAGGATCAGGAGGTTATGGTGGTGAACAAAAATTGGTGAGCAGTGTTTCTCTGTAGTGACTACATGCCAATTTCTTCATAGGCAGGATGAGTGACCACAAATGAAATGCTCTGTAAGCTATGATAAGGCCACTGAATCATCTAGTTTGACAGGGTACTATTAAAGTAAATCACACAGTGATGAAAGGAGACCAAAAAAGAAGTACTGACCTTCTTCTTTAGAAACCTTTTCATTTTCTTAGCTTAGGCTCATTTTATTTTTAGGAGGTATAATTGTTCTTTTCGGTCCACTCAAATAGGAGCTTCTTTTCTTACATTTTTTGGCAGGACTTGAATATAATAACCTTATCCTAGGAGACTTCCTGATTACCTTTGAAATGAGAGAGAGGGAGAAGCATAAGACAATTAAAAATAAAAGCCATGGCTGGAAAAAAACTTTTAGAGGTTATTTAATTTAACTCTCCTATGTAGTAGTTTTACTTGAAACCTGAACTATTTCAGGAAACTAAATTTCTTTGCTTGAAGATTCTTGGGAAAACACTCATAACTATCCTAGACATTTAGGCAAGTATTTAAGAATTGGGTCTCAGCTAAATTCACCCTGGTGTTTCTTGCTTCTAGAAAGGATTAAACCCAGTGATAATCTACAGAGCCTTTTTTGTTTTAAAAGATTCAATAGGGAAATTAATTCTTAAAGGGGGGCCAGGTGCAGTGGCTCATGCCTATAATCCCAGCACTTTGGGAGTCTGAGGCAGGCAGATCACTTGAGGCAGGAGTTTGAGACCAGCCTGGCCAACGTGGTGAAACCTCGTCTCTACTAAAAAAAATACAAAAAATTAGCCAGATGTGGTAGTGCATGCCTGTAATCCCAGCTACTTGGGAGGCTAAGGCAGGATAATCACTCGAACCTGGGAGACGGAGGTTGCAGTGAGCTGAGATCATGCCACTGCACTTCAGCCTGGGCGACAGAGTGAGACTCCATCTCAAGGAAAAAAAAAAATTCTTAAAGGGGGAAGCTACGGGTTTAATGCTCAAACTCCACTCAAATTTTCCTTTGGATCTCATCTTAATATTGGTAGTACACTTTTAAAACCAGTACTAGGTGCAAAATTCCTGAGGCAAGAAAAAAAAGTTAAAAAAAGAAACAGTACTAGGGCATTTATACAACTGTGTAAGGCAATTACAGATGAGGAAACTGAGGTACAGAGAGCCCTGGTATACTATTAGACCATCTGGCTTTTGGGACAAAGATGATGCTTCTTCTCTGGGTAAAGATTTATCCAGATAGTGGTTTCTACAGATGAAAAATGAGTTCCAGTAGAGCCCTCAGCCTTTGTCTGCTCCATATGATCACAATCTAAAATGTAAAGCTGGTGGTGATTTGTGAGGTGTGTGTGCTGTTCCTTGGAGTAATTTTTTTTTTTTTTTTTTTTTTTTTTGAGACAGAGTCTCACTCTGTGGCCCAGGCTGGAGTGCAGTGGCACAATCTTGACTCACTGCAACCTCCACCTCCTGGGTTCAAGTAATTCTTCTGCCTGAGCCTCCTGGGTAGCTGGGATTACAGGTGCCCACCACCACGCCCGGCTAATTGTTGTATTTTTAGTTGAGACGAGGTTTCACCATACTGGCCAGGCTGGTCTCAAACTCCTGACCTCAAGCGATTCAGCTGCCTTGGCCTCCAGAAGTGCTGGGATTACAGGCATGAACCACTGCGCCCGGCCTTGGAATACATTTTTATATTTCAGGGAATTTTTTGTGAGAAAAGTTTTGTTTTTGTTGTTTTTTTTTGAGACAAGGTCTCGCTCTGTTGCCCAACCTGGAGTGCAGTGGCATGATCATGGCTCACTGCAACCTCAACTTCCTGGATTCAAGCAGTTCTCCTGCCTTGGCCTCCCAAGTTGCTGGGACTGTAGGTGTGTGCCTTGATGCCGGCTAATTATTTTATTTTTTTTGTAGAGACAGAGGTCTTACTATATTACCCAGGCTAGTCTGAAACTCCTGAGCTCACACAATCCTCCTGCCTTGGCCTCCCAAAGTGCTGGGATTGTAGGCATAAGCCACGGTGCCGGGCCCATAAGGAAAGTTTATAACTGATTTTGAAAAAATTTAAGTAAAAACAGTTAAGAAAATTATTCTTAAAAATGACTAAATAACAATGGAATTTTCTTTTCTTTTTTTTTTTTTTTGAGACGGAGTCTGGCTCTGTCGCCCGGGCTGGAGTGCAGTGGCCGGATCTCAGCTCACTGCAAGCTCCGCCCCCCGGGTTTACGCCATTCTCCTGCCTCAGCCTCCCGAGTAGCTGGGACTACAGGCGCCCGCCGCCTCGCACGGCTAGTTTTTTGTATTTTTTAGTAGAGACGGGGTTTCACCGTGTTCGCCAGGATGGTCTCGATCTCCTGACCTAGTGATCCGCCCGTCTTGGCCTCCCAAAGTGCTGGGATTACAGGCTTGAGCCACCGCGCCCGGCCAATGGAATTTTCATATATCAATTGCCAGCCTGTGGGGATGGTTTCGTGGTTCACTTAGGTTGCAACTTCCTTGTACACTTTTATCTTTTACTTCCCTTCACTCTTCTGCCAGAAAGGTGACAGGTGCGGCCTTTCTAGGCAGTCAGAACATAATCACTGTTTACTTTGGCAATCTGTTCTTACAGAAGGTGATACGCTTTTCTTTAGGGTTAGGCTTCTGAAGTAATTGCTTGACCAGGATCATTTTGTACTTTATAAATCAAGAGCTTAAAAAACAGATTTTCTGAAAAGTCTCTTCTTTCCTTTGTATCTTAGTTTGCCTTCTTTGTTTTTCTTTTTCTTTTTCTTTTGAGATGTGACCCAGGCTACAGTGCAGTGGTGCAATCTTGGCTCACTGCAACCACCACTTCCTGGGTTCAAGCGATTCTCAAGCCTCAGCCTCCTGAGTAGCTGGGATTACAGGTGCCTGCCACTGCACCTGGCTAATTTTTGTATTTTTAGTAGAGATGGGAGTCTCACCATGCTGCCCAGGCTGGTCTTGAACTCCTGACCTCAGCCTCCCAAAGTTCTGGGATTACAGGCATGAGTCACTGTTCCCAGCCTCTTAGTTTGTCTTCTGCATGGCACATTATCAGAGTTCAAAAAAATCTCACGATTGTCAAAGGAGTGATAAATAATAATAATAACAGTAACAACGACAACATCAGATAGACTTCCCAGTCACTGTTCTGAGATGTGTCTAGCATGCTTTTATAAATAAAAAGCCAAGGAAGCTACCCCTGTTGTCTTGGTAAATTACTTAGCAAATGCTGTGTGCCAGTGGGTACTTTGGGATGAAGATGCCAGCCTTTGCCATTCCTCATTCAAACTCTATGCCAAACCTCACCTTACATCTCATGTTTTCTGAGCCTCTTTCTTAGGCTTTTGGGTGTCTGAGCTTGCTAGAAAACACAGTTGGCTTTGAAATCCTTCAAGATTCCCTTCCCTTAGTAAAAGTGCCAAAGTTCTATTACTGTAATAATCTTGCAAAAATTAAACTGAAAAACAAACCTGCCCTACAAAAAGATTTAAATCACTATTGCTCACAACTAAGAAATCTTTATGAGCTGTGGATAAAGTTTTGTAACAGCCAACAAATATTAGCAGCCGTAAATCCATAAATTAACTATGAATGTCAATGAATGTGCCTCTTGAATCAGATACCTGATACATTAGATTGTTTGAAAAAGGAAGGCCTCAAATAACACAAACCAGGAGCCCAGGAAAACATCTTTTCGTCTCCTTTTGTCTAATGTGGGCATTGATAGTCGGGTTCACCCAGGGAGGTGGGAACCCTGGATCTGCTTTCTTTTCCTTCTCTGTTTTCATCGTTCCCATTGTTTCCCTAGCAGGTGCCCAGTGGACCCTCTGCAGGACTACTCTTTCAAAGATTTGGCTCTCCAACCAGAGATCAAGAGCTACAAAAAAAAAAAAAAAAAAAAAAAAAAAAAAAAAAAAAAAAAAAGAGAGAGAGAGAAAGAAAAGATTTGCTCAGAATTCACTATCTTAACATGGTTTCTTTATTCTGTTCTGTTCTTGGGTTGCCCATTTCTGCTCATGTAAGCTCCCTGGCTCCTACATCTAATAAGGGTTTTTCTATTTTCTTTCTCGTATGTCTGGATTTAGAAGAGATATCCTCTTCGATTCTTTAGTTGCAGTTCTTGCTCCATCTTACAGATTTACCACTGTCTTCCTCATATTTGACTGGCCTCCTGTGCAGTGTTACTATATAAGTGCTTTGTAAATATTTGTTGAGATTTGAATGGAAATGAAGTCAGAAAGCTGGAATAGCCTGAGTTTATTACCTGTGAGCTGTGGACAGCTGTAATCCGAGAGCTGGCAGGAGACACCTGAGAGGAGCATGATGAATGCATGATAGGAGTCACAGCCTTGCCCCTCTGATTTCACAGGGTTTTCGGATTTTGTTCTCCCTTGGTAACTAGAAGTTACACTTGTAAATGTCAGATGTATTTATCAAATTGGAAAGTAGGAACTTAGTAGTTTTAGAAAATCGTATGACTCATTTAAAAACCTTCCGAAGCTCAATCACTGACAATATTCAATAAAAATGCTTTATTGGGCCGGGCGTGGTGGCTCATGCCTGTAATCCTAGCACTTTGGGAGGCTGAGACAGGCAGATCATAAGGTCAGGAGATCGAGACCATCCTGGCTAACATGGTGAAGCTCCGTCTCTACTAAAAATACAAAAAAAAAAAAAAAAAAAAAAAAAAAAAATTAGCCAGGCGAGGTGGCCGGCACCTGTAGTCCCAGCTACTCAGGAAGCTGAGGCAGGAGAACGGTGTGAACCCATGAGGCGGAACTTGCAGTGAGTCAAGATAGTGCCACTGCACTCCAACCTGGGCAACAGAGTGAGACTCTTGTCTCAAAAAAAAAAAAAAAAAAAAAGATTTATTGCGAATCATTTCTTTTAAATTGCAGAATAAAATGGCTTTATGAAAATGTCAAGCATAGTGATTATAATAATGCAAGCTTATACTGTACTTATCTGATAATTACCCTACAGGTGATTTAAATGTTTAATAAATGCCATTTTTGTGTCTGTGGACTTGTGAGTGTCTCTCTAGGTGAAGAATTTGGAGTGGTAAAAGGTTCATTTCTCGAAGATGGAAGCAAAACCTCAAGAACTCTGAGTAAAAGAAAACCTTTGCAATTCCCAGCCAATCAGAATTGCTCAGAGATCCCATTGCAGCAGCCTGTTTCTTTGCTTCTTAGAAGAACCATTGGAGGAGCAGCATTTAACACTGACATGCGCACCCTCTTCTAAGTGGGGCGAGGTAGTGGTAGAAATAATGGAATTGAAGGCTATGACACCTTTAGAATTGGATTCTCAGTGGGCCACACAGTGTTCTGTGCAAATGAGCTTTTTAATGTTCATAAGGAGAAAGACACAGACTCGTTAAAAGGAAAATGTAAAAATTTCTGGAAGGGACAAAGGATTAGTGGCCCCCTGTGGCCTGATGTAAATTCCTTCCCTGGTACTCTTTTTTACATTTTTAAATTATTTTACTTTATTTTTTGAGATAGAGTCTCACTCTGTCACCCAGGCTGGAGTGCAGTGGCACAATCTTGGCTCACTGCAACCTCCGCCTCCTGGGTTCAAGTGATTCTCCTGCCTCAGCCTCCCAAGTAGCTGGGATTATAGGCACACACTACCATACCTGGCTAATTTTTGTATTTTTAGTAGAGACAGGTTTCCCCATGTTGCCCAGGCTGGTCTTGAACTCTTGTACTCAAGCATTTCACAGCCTCCCAAAGTGCTGGGATTACAGGCATGAGCCACCGCACCCGGCCTTTTTTAAAAACATTAATCTGGAAATCAGCTCCACCTTCCCTGGTACTCTTTAGCCAATTCCTTCCTTCTCTGCTAACACTTAGAATCTTTTTCTATTTTGGCAACACCCTTTTTCTCCTGCCTATAAACATGTTCAAGTTATCTCCCATCTAAAAAAGAAGCTTTCTCACTTCAGTGAAATTTTTAGGGGAAAATGTAAAAAAATGTAAAAGGAAAAGAAAAAGAAAAAAGAAACTTTCGTGATACTGCATTTCTCTGTTTCCTCCTTTATGTCATTACTTGCAAGAGTAATAGTCTACACAGTGTTTGACATGTAGTAAGGTACTTTATAGTTTTAGAATAGCAAAGGCATGCAAGTCGTAAAGACTGTCTTTAAAAAGGTTTTGTAAAATTTGTTTTGTAAAAAAAAAAAAAAAATTCCTTGAAAAGTAGACATTGATAAGGAAGAAGAGGAGTTCTGAGCTTTGGTGGTTTTAAAACATGGCCCCCAAAATCTGTGATGCTGTTCTCATTGAGAAGTGGGGTCTATGTCCCCTCTCCTTGAATCTGGATTCTGTGCCTGCTTGGCCAATGAAATATAGCGGAAGTGAACAGTGCCAGTCTCCAGGTCCAGGTCTTCAGAACTTGGCAGCTTCCACTTCCTGTCTCTTGGACCCAGGCACCATGTGATGAAGCAGCCCAGGCCGCACAGAGAGACCATCCTTAGATGTTCCAGCTGAGGGTCAAATAAAATGGTTATGGTACAACAGATACGTTTTGAGGTGGTGTGGTATGTAGTCCTAGATAACTGGAACTGAGCTGGTCTGTTCCTTTTCTAATCTTGCTTTCCATTAATCCTAACTGGCAGATGTAACTCCTTAAACTGGCCTGCAGGCTCCCATTCACTCGCATCTGTAGACCTATCTTGCCACTAGGCAATAGTTACAAACTCAATGGCTTCAGGGCAGAGAACAAAAGAATCTAGACCAGCATAGCTTAATAGAATGTTCTGATGGAAAGTTCTTAATCTACGAATCCAATACTCTGGCACACAAAATGTGGCTAGTGTGAATGAGGGACTGAACTTTTAATTTAGTTTAATTTTAGTTTTTTTTTTTTTTTTTGAGACACAGTCTCACTCTGTCGCCCTGGCTGGAGTGCAGTGGTGCAGTCTCAGCTTATTGCAACCACCACCTCCCAGGTTCAAGTGATTCTCCCGTCTTAGCTTCCCAAGTAGCTGGGTGGGACTACAGTCATGTGCCACCATGCCTGACTAATTTTTGTATTTTTAGTAGAGACAGGGTTTCACCATGTTGGCCAGGCTGGTCTTGAGCTCCAGACCTCAGGTGATCTACCCACCTCGGCCTCCCAAAATGCTGGGATTACAGGTGTGAGCCACCATGCCCACCCAATTTTAGTTAATTTTAACATGAAATGTAAAAGTCACATATAGCTAGTGGCTAATTATATAGAGTACAGTTCTAGACAATACCTGCTTATATGAAAGAAAACACAGGTCTAATCACATTGTTTTAGCATTTCTTAAGTCAAAGTTTTAGTGTTTTCTGATTCTTAAAAATTGCATTAGTAGTACTAAAACAGCAGATTCCTGCCCCATCTTTTAGTCTCACTCTGCAGAGGCACCCACTTTCACTTCTCTTGGGCATTTCTTTTGATATTTACCTCCATATATAAATAATATGTTTGAGTTGTTATTTTAAAATTTATCCTTTTTGGACACTATCAATTTATTTCCTGCTATAATAGACGAAGATTTAGCAAGTATTAGAGAATAGATAGTACCCAATCTTTTTAGCATCATAAAATAAGCCAGCTGGCTTGGTGGCTCATGTCTGTAATCCCAACACTTTGGAAGGCTGAGGTGGGCAGATCACTTGAGGTCAGCATGTCAAGACCAGCCTGGCCAACATGGCAAAACCTCATCTCTACTGAAAATACAAAAATTAGCCAGGCATGATGGTGTATGCCTGTGGTACCAGCAACCTGTGAGACTGAGGCAGGAGAATTGCTTGAACCCAGGCATCAGAGGTTGCAGTGAGCTGAGGTCACGCCTCTGTACCCCAGCCTGGGTGACAGAGTGAGAATCTGTCCAAAAAAAAAAAGTGCTAATGTATCAGTTTCTTATCGCTGCTATAACAAGTAATCACAAGCAAGCCTAATGGCTTGAAACAACACACACTTATCTCACAGTTCTAGAGATCACTAGTGGGAGAAACACCTGGTTGGGCTAAAATCAAAGTGTTACAGGGCTGTGTCCCTTTCTGGAAGCTTTAAGGGAGAATCTGTTTCCTTGCCTTTTCTAGCTTCTAGAGGCTGCCAGATTTCCTTGGCTCGTGTCTCCTTCCTCCCTCTGTAAAGCCCACAATGTTGCACGTCTCCAACCATTCTTCTGTAGTCACATCTCCCTCTGACTATGAACTTGGCCAAGAAAGGTTCTCTGATGAAAAGAACCCTGTGAATGGATTGGGCCCGTCCGGATAATGCACGACAATCTCCCCACCTCAAGGCCCTTAATTTAATCACATCTGCAAAGTTGCTTTCACTCCGTCAGGTAATGTCTTCACAGATCCCGGGGATTAGAATGTGGATGTCTTTGGCGGGTTATTATTCCACCTTCTGGATGTACCTTTCCTCTTTCTATTTTCAGTGACATTACCTAACCTTTAAAAACACTGTGGTGGGGCGGTATATAAGATCTTCAAACTGTTCCTCTCAGACTTGTTCATTTACCTCTACTGGATTTGTATTTCGCCATGCAGGGCATAACAAACTGTACCTGCAGGTCCTATATGGAGGCTGGTCTTCAGTCCATGACAATTGCATCAGAAGTGCTGTAAAGAATCCTGCTTCAGTGAATCCAAACTGATGGTCCAATGAGTCTTGTTTCTTGGAGCTCCTTGAGGGCAGGGACTATTCTCCATTATAGTCCAGTGCCTGGCACATACTAAGTGCTCAGAAAATGCTTACTCCAAGACTGAAGGATCTCTTCCTGACACTGGAGAACTAAGATTAAAGCCCCCTCCCTGGGCTGAGGGTCCTTAACATGTGTGGCCTGGAGCTTTGATCTGTAGGACCAATCCTGACCTCATAGAGAGGCACTTGACCACGTAAATCAACATTCTAGGACTGCCTCTAATTCACCCTTGCTTCTAGACTAGAGGAGTCTGTGAACTGGTTCCTATGCCTGGTTTGATGTGATCACTAATGTGCTTAGATCTGTCTAGTACCCTTTCTATTCAAATCTCAGAGTTTACTTTCTTCCCACCAGTACCATCTACTCCAAAAAGCCAGTCTGTCCAAGGGCCATGGCCTGGAGATTGGTGGCCTGCATTCAGTGAACAGTTACACAATGCTAACTCCCTGATTTCTGAGTATTATAGGTAGGGCTTCACCTGTCTCGCAGGACACCCTGAGACATCATGTTAGTCACTGGGTACTCACCATGACTTTGTATATCATCTGAGTCATTGTTCTGCCTTCCTGTGAGGCAGGAAAATAGGGTCTGGAGGCAGGGAACATTAGGCCAATTCACACTTACCCTATAACAGAAAATATCCTCTCCATAGGGTGTACGCTGTAAATGACTGTAACTTTACTTCATCCTCTCCATTTACATGGGGCGTACCCAAAGTTACCAATGGAATTTTGTAGGGGGTATTTAAACTCCCAAAAATTCTGTAACAGGGCCTTTTGAACCCTATGCTCAGGCCCACTCCTGCACTGCGGAGTGTACATTCATTTTCAATAATCCTTCCATTCCTTCCTTGCTTTGTGCGTTTTGTCCAATTCTTTGTTCAAGATGCTAAGAACCTGGACACCCTCCACCTTTAACCCCTGAAGAATTTTCTCTTCGGTGCAGTTGCTGTCCTGCTACCTACTACTGGTCATTCCTCAAGCACCTACCACACCCCTGCTACCAGATCTAGTTCAGATCTACCCATCTTGCTGCTGTGCTAGCACTCAAACTGACATAGCGTGGCCAT
This sequence comes from Macaca mulatta, assembly GCF_049350105.2. Classification (NCBI taxonomy): domain Eukaryota; kingdom Metazoa; phylum Chordata; class Mammalia; order Primates; family Cercopithecidae; genus Macaca; species Macaca mulatta. The sequence continues at coordinate 81,722,431 of NC_133406.1, read as the reverse complement.
AGCATGACTCAGTGTATGGAAATGAAGATTACCAGATGGGACAGTGGTAAGTCTAAATAGTTTATGGTGGCACATGATTAGCGGTTTCTACATCATTGCAGAACAAGCAGAGCTGTGTTTTAAGGAATGATGAGCCTGCCATAAGGCAGATTTCATGTGTTTCCAAGTTTTATTATTTTCAGATCATTACAAATGTTTCCCTCTCTGGGAAGTTAAAAGGATATGCTCTTTCCTCCCTCCCACTAAATACACACTCCCTACATTTTGTTTATAGGTTTCTGCATCCAGAATGGGTTTTGAATGTCGTTACTCAGAGTGTCACAGGCGTCCATGTTTCTGCCTGACAGAAATCTCTTCAACTTGGACCCCCCCCCGCCAACCATACCTTGTGTAATTTACTTTTGCTACCCAAAGAAGCAGAATATAAAATATTCCCTCTGTTGCCCCAGTGAGGGCAGAGCAGGGAACAGAATAGCTGAGCACAGAGGTCACCACCAGAGAACTCTCAAAGAAAGAAACACTCAGATCAGAGGCAGCAGAAGCTGTAACCGGCTGTGGGCATTTTGTATGGTGGGTGTAAGGGAAATAAAGAGCCCATGTTGGATTTCAGTTGAACTTGGAGTTGGTGTGGAGCAAAGTGAAAGGCAGAGCCTTGATACGACGTGAGCATTGAGCCTCCTGCAGAGGAGCTGCAGGAGAAAAGGAGGAATAGGGAGGAGGCCCACGGAACCAGACAAGGCAGCGAGGGAAACTGGGGATGGAGGCATGTTAACATCACAATTCATCGTGGCCGAATTTGTCTTTCTCACTCCATGGTGTGGGTTCCTTCATTATCCTGGTTGTCTTTACAATCCCTGAGACTTATATACAGATGGTGGAAGGGGAAAGAAGGGGCCAGGGGAGCAGGGAAAGAGGCCCTACTTCTATTCTTTTTTTTTTTTTTTTGAGATGGAGTTTCACTGTGTTGCCCAAGCTGGAGTACAGTGGCATTATCTCGGCTCGCTGCAAACTCTGCCTCCCAGGTTCAAGCCATTCTCCTGCCTTAGCCTCCCGTGTAGCTGGGATTATAAGCACTCACCACCGTGCCTGGCTAATTTTTGTATTTTTAGTAGGGTTTTGCCATGTTTTCCAAGCTGGTCTCGAACTCCTGACCTCAGGTGATCCACCTGCTTCGGCCTCCCAAAGCACTAGAATTATAGGCATGAGCCACCCCGCCTGACCCCTACTTCTATTCTTAAAGGCTTTGTAGCCATCTCTGACATGTGACGGTTAGGTAGATATCCAGACTCAGGACAATATTCAATCCTAGTGCCAAGAGTAGGAATGCCAGATCAACAGTCCTGCCAACAAAATGCCGCCCCAGCAAGGGCTCTTTCTGCCTAGACGTCGTGTAATAGCACAGTTAAGAGCATCAATGCTGGAGCCAGATAGATCTGATTTCAATTCCTGGCTCCTCCACCAAGTCATTTTGTGAGGTCATGAAATGTATTGCCCTCTCTGTGCCTCAGTTTCTTCATTTGTAAAAATGGATAAATAATAGTACATAGCTTATAGTATTCTTGTAAGAATTAAATGCCTTAATGCTGTTAAAAGGTTAGCATGGCTGGGTGTGGTGGTGCACACCTGTAATCCCAGCATTTTGGGAGACCAAAGGGGGAGGATTGCTTGAGTAGAAGAGTTCAAGAACAGCCTGGGCAACATGGGGAAACCTGTCTCTACAAAAAATAAAAAAATTAGCATGGTGGAGCATACCTGTGGTGCATAGCTGAGTGGTCCCAGCTACTCAGGAGGCTGAGGTGGGAGGATTGCTTCAGCCCAGGAGGATAAGGCTCTGGTGAGCCATTCATGCCACTGCACCCCGGCCTCGGCGGCAGAGTAAGACACTGTCTCAAAAATAAATTTTAAAAAATAAAATAAAAATTAAGAAGGCACAGTGTTTCATATACAAGCATTTAATACTTATCCACTACTATCTCGTAGTGGATACACTATGCGCTTGTTGCCCAGTCTGGAGTGCAATGGCATGACCTCAGCTCACTGCAAGTTCTGCCTCCTGGGTTCAAGTGATTCTTGTGCCTCAGCCTCCCAAGTAGCTGGGATTATAGGCATGTACCACCACGCCAGGCTAATTTTGTATTTTTAGTAGAGGCGGGTTTCACCATTTTGTCCAGGCTGGTCTTGAACTCCTGACCTCAGGTGATCCAACGACCTTGGCCTCCCAAATTGCTGGGATTACAGGTGTGAGCCACCGCGCCTGGCTCATCCACTACTCTTATTTGTGAACATAGAAGAGCAAACTCTCCATTGGACCAGATGGGTAGAGGACTTTAGGATTAATTAGGAGAACCTATGAGGCAAATCAATGCCTTCTCGCTAATGAGGGAAAAAAACTGGTAGACCCATGGTATGGTCTGGCTCTGTGTCCCCACCCAAATCTCATCTTGAATTGTAATCTGAATTGTAATCCCCACATGTTGGGGGAGTGACCTCTTGGAAGGTAATTGGAGCATGGGGGTGGTTCCCCCCATGCCATTCTCATGATAATGAGTGGGTCCCACGAGATCTGATGGTTTTATAAACGTCTGGCGTTTCCCCTGCTGGCATTTTTTCTCTCTCCTGCTGCCATGTGAAGAAGGACATGTTTGTTTCCCCTTTCACCATGATTGTAAGTTTCCCGAGGCCTCCTCAGACATGTGGATCTGTGAGTCAACTAAACCTCTTTCCTTTATAAACTACCCAGTCTCGTGTATTTCTTCATAGCAGCATGAAAATGAACTAATACAGTCCACATAACCAAATAACGGAATCCCTTTCCCAATGATCACTATTACTACTCAACTTAAAAATGCTACTGATAGGAGAGCTGCAGGTAAACTCTCCCCTTTTCTCACATGAAAAACCTATCAGAAAATAGAGGTGAAGCATCTGATTATTGAATGTTCTATTTTTGTGTTTTCTCTTTTCTCTTTCTAGAAATAATCCCAAACTTACAGCAGAGTTATGATAGTACAAAAATTTCCACATTTGCTTTACCCCAATTCTTAACATTTTGCCACATTTGCCCATCACTCCCTATGTTATTACTCTCTATGTATTCACATTACTTTTTTCCTAAATGATTGGTGCCCTTTTACTTCAAAATACTTTAGCAGAAATCTCCTAAGAACATTCTCCCACATAGCCATATGTATTAGTCTGTTCTCAGGCTGGGTAATTTATGAAGAAAAGAGGTTTAATTGACTCACAGTTCTACAGGCTGTACATGAAACAAGACTGGGAGGCTTCAGGAAACTTACAATCAGGGAGGAAGGTGAAGGGGAAGCAAGTGTGCCTTACCATGGTGAGGCAGGAGAGAGAGAGGGAGAGAAGGGGAAAGTGCTATGCACTTTCAAACAACCAGATCTTGTGATTATTCTATCACAAGAACAGCAAGGGGGAAGTCTGTCCCCATGATCCAATCACCTCCTACCAGGCCCCTCCTCCGACATGTGGGGATTACAATTCGACATGAGATTTGGGTGGGGACACAGAACCTATTACCATGGCTCAATTAGAAAATTCAGGAAACTTAACCTTGATATGATATTGTTATCTAATATTATATCAGTCGCTGTTCAAATTTTACCACTTGTCTTAATAATCTCCTTGAGATAACTCTTTAGTCTCCTCTCATCTGGAACAACTCCTCAGCGTGTGTTTACTTTTCATGACCTTGCTGTTAAGTGTGTAGGCCTGTAGTTTTATAGACTGTCTCTCCATTTGGGTTTGTTTCATGTTTTCTCAGGATGAGATTCCAGTTGTACATGAGAACATGGTGAGAATAGCCAGAAGTGGTGGTTCATCCTTCCTGGGGCTGTACATCAGGAAACTCATAACTGTCAGTTTGTCCTGCTGTTGATGATGTTAATTATTTTTTGATGTTTTGATCATTGACAAGCAGAATAAGAACCAGGGAACAAAGAATAACCAATGTGTTGGAATCCAGTTAAGTGGAAGGATTTCTTAGAAGAGTGCCATGCATTATCTGACTTTTTTTGGTGTCTGTTTCCAAGTTTCCTTTTGTGTATACCTTCTCATTTTCAATTTGTTTGGGAAAAGTAAATAATAGTAGTACTGTGGCAAGATGAATTTAAGGAAGGAGGATTTGAAACATCTCCTGACTAAGCCCAGGCAGGCCCAGGCTGGAGATGGACTGAAGGGCTGGTGGGCACCCCATCTTTGAGTAGCGGGTGTTAAAGTGGATGGGGTAATGAAGGGCATACTCTGGTCCTGGGACTTACCAAAGCCACAGGTGGACCCAAAGATTGGGAGGAGAGGCCTGATCACCCCCTTAATGCCTTCTTTCATTCACATCCTGCGTTCTAATGTACAACTGGTGCTGGCCATCCTGTTTCCCACTTCTGGCCTTTGCACAGGCATGCTGGTCCAAATGGATGGGAAGAGGACAGACTCATGTTTTTTGAGCTTCTGCTATGATCCACTCACTTTCATGACAAATAGATGAGGAATGGTCAACTGAGTAATCAGGAAGTAGAGCTCAGTGGAGAAGGGAATCAAACAAAAGCCCAGGGAGTCAGGTGTCAGTGTCCAGAAGTTCCTTTTGAAAGAGACTTTCCTTATCTTTTAAAATGCTTTTTACTTATTATTATCGTTATTTTTTTAGAGACAGGGTACAGCTCTGTTGCCCAGGCTAGAGAGCAGTGGCATGATCATAGCTGACTGCAGCCTTAACCTCCTGGGCTTAAGTGATTTTTCCACCTCAGCCTCCCGAGTAGCTGGGATTCGTGCGTTTTTAATGTCATATCAGGACTTGTCGCTTGGTGGGGGTAAGGGGGAGCTGTCTTTCAGGCAGAGAGACCTCTGCTGAGGGTACTAATAATAATTCTATCAAAAATAGAGCTGAAATTAAATGCTGCTATTTTAATTACTCAAACTATCTCAAAGGATATTCAAGAGTTGACTGGATGATGGGAATAGTGTTCAATAATGAATGAGTCACTAAAAAAAGATAGTGAAGCAAAATGCGTATTTGTCTTTGTGAATCAGTTATCATTGTTATTGTTTAATAACAAAATATGTATATTGCCACGTTTCTGGAGAAGAATTAGAGGGTGTGCTGACGCAAAGGGATGGTTTTGACTATTTAAATGCTAAATCTTGATCATTCACATGCAATAGTAATGAACTCTGCACGTGGCATTTTCAGAAGAAGGAAGATAGAGATATAGATTGAGTATCCTTTATCAGAAATGCTTAGGACCAGAAGTGTTTTGGATTTCAGATTTTTTCAGATTTTGGAATATTTGCATATATATTTAATGAGATATCTTTGGGTTGGGACCCAAGTCTAAGCATGAAATTAATTTGTTTCATATACATCTTATATACATAGCCTGAAGGTAATTTTATACAGTATTTTATTATTTATTTATTTATTGAGACAGGATCTTTCTCTGTTGCCCAGGCTGGAGTTCAGTGGTGCAATCTTGGCACCTTGCAACCTCTACCTCCCTGCAACCTCCACTTCCTTGCAAACTCCACCTCCCGGCCTCAAGAGATCCTCTCACCTCAGCCTCCTAAGTGGCTGCACGTGCACACCACCACTCCCAGCTAATTTTTTTATGTTTTATTTTTATTTTTTTGAGACAGAGTTTTGCTTGTCGCCCAGGCTGGAGTGCAATGGCGTGATCTCAGCTCACTGCAACCTCTTCCTGGGTTCAAGCGATTATTCTGCCTCAGCCTCCCGAGTAGCTGGGATTGCAGGTGCCCATCATTATGCCCAGCTAATTTTTGTATTTTTAGTAGAGATGGGGTTTCACTATGTTGGCCAGGCTGGTCTCAAACTCCTGACCTCAAGTGATCCACCCACCTCGGCCCCCTAAAGTGCTGGAATTACAAGTGTGAGCCACCGCGCCCGGCCAGCCTGGCTATTTTTTTTGTATTTTTGGCAGAGATGGGGTTTTGCCATGTTGCCCAGGCTGATCTCAAACTTCTGAGCTCAAGTGACCCACTTGTCTCAGCCTCCCAAAGTGCTGGAATTACAGGTTTGAGCTACTATGCCCGTTCTGTTTTATGCAATATTTTAAATAATTCTGTGCATGAAACAAAGTTTTGGCTGTTTTGACTGCGACCTGTCACTTGAGGGCAGGTGTGGAATTTTCCACTTGTGGTGTCAGGTCGGCTCTCAAAAAGTCTCAGATTTAGGAGCATTTTGAATTTTGGAATTTTGGATTAGGGATGTTCAACCTGTATTATGCTGATTGAAGGTGAGAGAAGGCGTGACTGAGGACCCTGGCAAAGATGAAGAGGAAGTAACAGGATTTGCCGGAAATAGTGATGATCTGTTAAGATGCTTCTGTATGTATGTGAAGCTAACCAATACATTGTGGTCTGTCTAGGTCCTATTTAGTTTTTCTTGTTGCAGCTGCCCTCCAGGAATCATCTGAGCTGTAATTTTCTGATATAGCCACCAGGTGGCCTTTAATTCCCTTGGGTGCCTGCAGGACAAGCTGAGCCGGCCAATTGGCCTGTCGCGGGTCCCAAGGCGGGTAGGGGCATCAGTAATTAATCCTGTCCCGGATATTCTTTCTTCTACCAGTACTGACCTATTACTGTGCCCATCTGGTCCTCCTTGTTCTGTTGGACTGCCTGCCAGATGGATAGACTCTCTTCTGTGAATTTAAACAACCATTCACACAACATAATGAATACATTATAAACTATTTCCACTCCTCCAAATTAATTTTCTACTTTCGATCATGTCTCTGCATGGACTTATATAATTTTAACAAGTGCTTATCCATTATTTGCTATACTGCTTTTAATTCAATATTATCTAACATGTTAGAATTAGTCTATCTACATACTTACATTTTAGAAAGTAAAATCATGGCTGGATGCAGTGACTCATGCCTGTAATCCCAGCATTTTTGGAGGCCAAGGTGGGTGGATCATGAGGTTAGGAGTTCAAGACCAGCCTGGCCAACATGGTGAAACCCCGTCTCTACTAAAAATACAAAAAATAGCAGGGTGTGGTGGTGTGTGCCTGTAATCCCAGCTACTCAGGAGGCTGAGACAGGAGAATGACGTAAACCCAGGAGGTGGAGGCTGCAGGGAACTGAGGTCTCGCCATTGCACTCCAGCCTGAGTGACAAAGTGAGACTCTGTCACACACACACACACAAAAGAAAGTAAAATCATGTTTGTTATGCTTCTAATTTTGTTTATTAACATAAGTAGCATTGACATGAACCTGGGAGCTTTGGACCCAAAGTAGAACTAAAGGATAAAAGAATGATTTTATAATTCTTATATATTCCTAAATTGCCTTACAGAAATACAAAATTCTATTTAATTGCCATTTTTTCCTAAGGCTGCTTACCCCCAATAAACAAGTAAGTTGCTGGTGCTGGTGTCTTGAAAAGTTGTAAAATGCCTCCCTCCCCATCTCCTCTTCTTACCACTTGCCCTCTTTTCTGTGCAGCTGACATGCGAACTTGCTCCCTCCATAAGAGTAGGCTGGATGGGAACTTCCATGTATTTGAACGGACATGTATCAGCGTTATTTGGGAAAAGGTACGCACACATCATTCAAATGAGTGGAACCATTGGGAAAGTTCCAGTTTTACTGGTTTTCATTATTGATAGTATAATGCTTCTTGATGTTGCCTAAATCTGTGTTTCTTTCATTAGTAACAAGGCTCGGCCCTCCCCAGCAATGAACCTGCCTGTATTTACTTGTCTGAAACCACTTAATAACTCTGACCACTCATCAAGGGAAATCTGAGCACTAATGCTATCCATTTTGTAATACTATGCTGGTAGGTTTTTCACGCCTATTTTTTCAATTTTCAATTTTCATTAAAACCTTTAAGTTACATTTTTCTAGTGAAGAAGCTGTTTAATTGAATAATTACTTATGTTTAAATAGTTTAATAAAAATCCAAAAAGTTTAAGACAGCATAAGTGAAAAGTTGTTTCAACATCAACCCACCACACCCCCACCAAGTCTTCCAGCTTCCTTCCCTAGAAGCAACCACTGTTTGGGCTTTTGTTTTCAGATTCTTGTAGACATATTTAATAGATATAAATTATATATATGTCCTTTTGTTTTTAGACACTGAGAGTAACTACAAATGCATCATTTTAGTGTCTTGCCTTTTAAAAAATTTAACAATGTATCTTGGATATGTTTCTTTTTTTTTTTTTTTTTTTTTTTTTGTGAGACAGAGTCTTGCTCTGTCACCCAGGCTGGAGTGCAGTGGCGCGATCTTGGCTCACTGCAAGCTCCGCCTCCCGGGTTTATGCCATTCTCCCGCCTCAGCCTCCGGAGTAGCTGGGACTACAGGCGCCCGCCACCTCGCCCGGCTAGTTTTTTTTGTATTTTTAGTAGAGACGGGGTTTCACCGTGGTCTCGATCTCCTGACCTTGTGATCCGCCCGCCTCGGCCTCCCTAAGTGCTGGGATTACAGGCGTGAGCCACCGCGCCCGGCCTTGGATATGTTTCTATGTCAAGATGTATGAACTATCTCATTGTTTTAACAGCTGGGTAGTATTTCATTGTATGGATAGATATATTGTAATTCAGTAAACAGTTTCTTTTGGATGGACAGAAAGGGTATCCGTACATTTTTGCATCCATCCATGTATGTCTGTAGGATAAATTTTTTTGTTGTTGTTGTTTTTTAGATGGAGTCTTGCTTCTTCACCCAGGCTGGAGTGCAATGGTGCAATCTTGGCTCACTGCAACCTCCGCCTCCTGTGTTCAAGCAATTCTCCTGCCTCAGCCTACCAAGTAGCTGGGATTACAGGCACATGACAGCATGCCTGGCTAATTTTTGTATTTTTATTAGAGACGGGATTTCACCATGTTGGCCAGGCTGTTCTCAAACTCCTGACCTCAAGTGATCCGCCTACCTCAGCCTCCCAAAGTGCTGGGATTACAGGTGTGAGCCACTGCGCCCAGTCATGATAAGTGTTTAGAAGAGAAATTATGCATCAAAAGTGTCTGAATTTGAAATTTGATAGCTATTACCATTCCCCCCCCCCACTGAGCTTTTTTCATTTGCATTTTAAACATTTTAAGTAAAGTCAGGAATATTTTAAAAATTGCCTTGATTTTTTAGAGCAGTTTTAAGTTCACAGCAAAATTGAGCAGGAGGTACAGAGATTTCCAGTATGTCCTCTGCCCTACACATGCATAGCCTTCCCCATTGTCAACATTCCCCACCAGATGGGGTACACTTATTACAGTCGATGAACCTGCTTTCACTCATCATTATCACCCGGAGTCCATAGTTTACCTTAGAGTTTACTCTCCATGTTGTATATTCTATGGGTTTGGACAAATGTATCATGACATGCATCCACTATTATAGCATCATATATAGTAGCTTCACTACCCAAAAAATCATCTGTGCTCCACCTATTCATCCCTCTGTCCTCCTAACTCCCGGCAACTGCTGATCTTTTAACTATCTTCATAGTTTTGCCCTTCCAGAGTGTTATGCAGTTGGAATCATACAGTATGTGGCCTTTTCACATTGGCTTCTTTTACTCAGTAAAATCGTGGTTGCTTCAAGTTTTGGCAATTATGAATAAAGCTGCTATAAACATTGGTGTATAGGTTTTTGAGTGGACATAAGTTTTCAACTCCTTTGGGTAAATACCAAGGAGTGTAATTGCTGGATCATGTGGTAAAAGCATGTTTAGTTTTGTAAGAAATCACCAAACTGTCTAACGCTGTAATGGCCTTTTAGAAAAAAAGAAAACAAACAAACAAAAGAAACCACCAAATTGTTTTCCACAGTAGCTGTACCATTTTGCATTTCCATCAGTAATGAACAAGAGTTCCTGTTGCTCCATATTCTCACCAGCATTTGATGTCAGTGCTCTGCATTTTGGCCAAATAGATGTGTAGAATATCTTGTTGTTTTAAGGTTAAGCATTTTTTGATATAAGCAGTCAGTTTTGTTTTTTTTTTTTTAGACAGAGTCTTGCTCTGTTACCCAGGTTGGAGTGCAGTGGAGTGATCTCACCGCAACCTCCGCCTCCCGGATTTAATCAATTCTTGTGCCTCAGCCTCCAAGTAGCTGGGATTACAGGTGTGTGCCACCAGGCCCGGCTAATTTTTGTATTTTTAGTAAAGATGGGGTTTTCCCATGTTGGCTAAGCTGGTCCCTAATGTCTGGCCTCAAGTGACCCACCCGCCTCAGCCTCCCAAAGTGCTGGTATTACAGGCATGAGCCACTGTGCCCTGCCAAGAAGCCATCTATTTTTTCTCTCTTGAGTAATATCTGTTCATGTTCTTTGTGCTTTGCTGAGTTTTAAAAATTGATTTATAAGTGGTCCTTTATATATTAAGGAAATTAGCCCTTTGTCATATGTGTTACAAATGTTTTCTGGAATTTCCACCTATATCTCATTTTGTTCATTATATTTTCCTACAGAATTAAAAAATATGTAAAATTAAATACATGAAATTAAAGCATATACAGATGTTCCTTGACTTATGATGGGATTACATCTTGATAGATCCATGGCAAATTGAAAATATTAAGTCAAAAATGCATTTAATACACTTCATCTACCAAACATCACCAGCTTATCTTAGCCTACCTTTGAATGTGATCAGAGTACTTATATTAGCCTACAGTTGGGCAAAGTAATCTAATACATTTTATAATAAAGTATTCATAATATAATACAGTGTTGAATATCTCATGTAATTTATTGAATACTGTACAGAAAGTGAAAAACAATATGGTTGTATGGGTGCTGAAAGTACAGTTTCTACTGAATGTTTATCACTTTTTCAACATCATAAAATAAAAAAATTAAGTCAGAGACCACTTGTATTAAATACATATGCATACATAAATACATATCATGAGTTGAGATTCTTATCCAAATATGACATCACAAGCTTCTTCCCCAACTCTTCCTATTCACTATCGTATCTCCCTTATGCTCAATTACTTTGCTCATTGTTCTATCCTATAATACATAAAAAATAGTTGCAGCGCTGCCTCACCAATGCCACTACTGACAATAAACCTGCTAAGTAAAGCTCAATATTTCTTTCTGGTTATGGCCACCAAAGGAGTCTCCATTTAATAGCATTGGTCTCCTCGACCCATTCCTGGCCAGCTATTGAGAAAATTAAGCCTGGATTTAGTATTGAACCTCTTCCTCAGTTCTTTCTGTCCTTACAATATGTCTCACTAATGGTGCATTATGTTAGTAATTTATTGAAATAAACTTCATTTGTGTAGTTATGAAATCAATTTAAAATGTAATATAGTTTATCAGTTTTTAAGAAAAGGCATCTGGATTTTGTGTATACTTAGAACAGCTTCTCCTACCAAGATTATGTAGAACTTTCCCCATGTTTCTTTACGTACCTTAGTATTTTTTATTTTTACATTCAACTGAAGCGAGGAATGCAAAATTAAATAGAAGAGTAATAGAAGAAAAGAAAATGTTTTTAAAACCACCGAAAACTACAGAAAATGTACAAACAGGGTAGGGCTCTAGTCTTGGGAGAACCAGGATAGTGGTGACATTAACAGAGAAGGGATCTGGGGACGCAGGATCAGGCAAATTCCCACTGCTGGGAGCAGGTGCACAGGGACGGGCTCTGTCCCAGGAGTGGATCGGAGGCCCATGCCTTACCTAAGGCCTTGGCGCTCAACAGCTGTGTCACCTGATGCTCATCCGGGCTGCTCCATGTGCCCTGATTCCCTTGTTTGAACACAGACTGGTTTTAGAGCTTGGGGAAACAGGTCCTCTGGCAGGTGATTTTCAGACCATCGTAGGAGATTTAATGACCAGAAACTGGATTCAGATGCTTCAAATACTCACTCCCATTCCCCTTATTAAGGATGCTAGTGGTATGGCTAATTTAAAAATATTTTGTAGAGACGGGGTTCACGCTCTGTTGCCCAGGCTGGCCTCAAATTCCCAGCCTCAAGCCATCCTCCCACCTCGACCTCCCAAAGTGCTGGGATTACAGGCATGAGCCACTGAGCCCAGCCAATGGTGTGGTTTTATTGTCTTGAGCCAGAAGTGGTCTCATAAACATTTTATTTTGTGATATGATTATTGTCAGAAAGAAGGATGGAGACTTCATATTTTAAATTATTGTTTTTGTGGATATTTTGAAAAGGTAGTTGTTATGATAGCCATTTAGCAGCTTGGTTGTTACTTAGGGATGTGTGTGTGTGTGTGTGTGTGTGTGTTGTAAATTTTTATTAAAGTGTAACACATCTACAGGAACCATAGAAATCGTAAGTGTACCTCCCTATGGTACCTTGGTCAGAGAGAACATTACCACTCCCTGGAGGCTTCCCTCATGCTCCTTCCTTGCTCCTTTCTGTCCCTCTTGCAATTTACATCACCACAGATGAGCTTTGCCTGTTTTGAACTTAATATAAATGAATTGTGCAGCGTGTACGTTCTGTGTCTTGAGGCTTTCATGCAACACTATGTTGTGGTGTGCGGCAGTAGTTGGTTATGCTCATCCCTGCATTTCCCAGTGTTTCTCCCCCATTCTACTGTTACTGAGAATTTGGGTTCTTTCCAGTGTTTGATTATAAATAGTGCTGCCATGAATATTCTTGTGCATGTCTTTTGTGAATATATGTTTGCATTTCTGCTGGGTATATGCCCAGGAGTGCAAATGCTCAGTTATGGGGTACGCATGTGTTCAGATTTGGAAGAAATTGCCAAAGGTTTTCCAAAGGAGTTGTGTCCACAAATGTGAATTTTTCTCCTAACTCATAATGATAGATACTCTGAAAATTAGGTTGCTCAAAACCAAGTATTTTACTGGGACCCTTTTTAAAGAACATTCTAAGTGAAAACTATTTTGCCACTGTTCTCCAGTTTAGAACCTTGGGATCTTGCTCACTTTTTCATGTGCTGTGAAATGGGATATGGCCACCAAAGGACACTCCATTTAATAGCATTGGTCTCCTCGACTCATTCCTGGCCAGTTATTGAGAAAATGAAGCCTGGATTTAGTACTGAACCTCCTCCTCACCCCACCCCTGGAAAACACACAGTTTTTGACTTTTCATTTTATGGAATTGATGAAGCCTACATAGCTTCTTCAAGTGGGGGAGTGGAGCTCCATCAAATGGGGGAGGGGGGAGTGCTGGTGGGGGAGGATGATGGGGAGGAGGGAATTGCTGGTGGGGAAGGGGATGCTGGTGGGGAGGGGGTGCTGGTGGGGAGGGGCTGCTGGTGGAGACAGGGAGGTGCTGGTGGGGAGGGGGGAGTGCTGATGGGGAGAGGGGAGTGCTGGAAGGAAGTGGGGTATCCTGGAGGGGAGGGGGAGTGCTGGAGAAAAGGTGAGAGTGTTTATGGGGAGGAGGGTGTGCTGGAGGGGAGGGGGAGTGTTGGAGGGGAGGGGGTTTGCTGGAAGGGTGGAGGGAGTGCTTATGGGGAGGAGAATGTTGGAGGGGAAGGGGGAGTGTTGCAGGGGATGGGGAGTGTACTGGAGGGGAAGGGGGTGTGCTGGAGGGGAGGGGGTAGTGTTAGAGGGGAGGACGGTATTGGAGGTGAAGGGGGAGTGTTGGAGGAGAGGGGGGAGTGTTGGAGGGGAGGGGGTTGTGCTGGAGGGGAGGGGTAGTGTTGGTGGGGAGGGATAGTTTTGGAGGGGAGGGGGTGTGCTGGAGGGGAGGGGGGAGTGTTAGAGGGTAGGAGGGTGTTGGAGGTGAAGGGGGAGTGTTGGAGGAGGGGGGGAGTGTTGGAGGGGAGGGGTAGTGTTGGAGGGGAGGGATAGTTTTGGAGGGGAGGGTTTGTGCTGGAGGGGATGTGGGAGTGTTGAAGGGAAGGAGGGTGTATTGGAGGGGAGAGGGGAGTTTTGAAGGGGAGGGGTACTGTTGGAGGGGAAGGGGTGTGCTGGAGGGGAGGGGGGAGTGTTAGAGGGTAGGAGGGTGTTGGAGGTGAAGGGGGAGTGTTGGAGGAGGGGGGAGTGTTAGAGGGGAGGGGTAGTGTTGGAGGGGAGGGATAGTTTTGGAGGGGAGGGTTTGTGCTGGAGGGGATGTGGGAGTGTTGAAGGGAAGGAGGGTGTATTGGAGGGGAGAGGGGAGTGTTGAAGGGGAGGGGTACTGTTGGAGGGGAAGGGGTGTGCTGGAGGGGAGGGGGGAGTGTTAGAGGGGAGGAGGGTGTTGGAGGTGAAGGGGGAGTGTTGGAGGAGGGGGGGGAGTGTTGGAGGGGAGGGATAGTTTTGGAGGGGAAGGGTTGTGCTGGAGGGGAGGGGTAGTGTTGGAGGGGAGGGATAGTTTTGGAGGGGAGGGGTTGTGCTGGAGGGGATGTGGGAGTGTTGAAGGGAAGGAGGGTGTATTGGAGGGGAGAGGGGAACGTTGAAGGGGAGGGGTACTGTTGGAGGGGAGGGGGTGTGCTGGAGGGGAGAGGGGATGTTGGAGGAGAGGGGGGAGTGTTGGAGGGGAGAGGGGAGAGTTGGAGGGTAGGAGGGTGTGCTGGAGGGGAGGGGGGAGTATTGGAGGGGATGGGGGAGTGTTGGAGGGTAGGAGGGTGTGCTGGAGGGGAGGGAGGAGTGTTGGAGGAGAGGGGTAGTGTTGGAGGGGAAGGGTTGTGCTGGAGGGGAGGGGGGAATGTTGGAGGGGAGGGGGGAGTATTGGAGGGGAAGTGGGGGTGTTGGAGGCGAGGGTGAGTGTTGGAGGGGAGGGAGAGCAGGGGGCAGTGTTGGAGGGAAGGGGGGAGTTTTGGAGAGGAAGGGAGAGTGTTGGAGGGGAGGGGAGAGTGCTGGAGGGGAGGGGGAGTGCTGGAAGGGAGTGGGGAGTGCTGGAGGGAAGGGAGGAGTGCCAGAGGGGAGGGGCTGTGCTGGAGGTTAGGGAGGAGTGCCGGATGAGAGGTGGTGTTTGGGTCTACAATTCCTCGCAGCGGGCATTTGCAAGGAAATGTAGCTGCAAACCCCACCTCACCTCAGGCAGTCTGCCCTAACCTCCACAACAACCTTGCTTTCGGAGATCAGTGTGGTGTGTTTTTGCTGATCTGGATGCTGGCCACTGAGAAGGACCCATGGCCACTTTATCATTTTTCAGACCAAGCATGTATATTACGTAGGGCTCTACAGTGAAGAGTGCACAAGATCTATCTTACTTACGTGAACATTCCATTTCCTCTGGTATTTAGAGTGTTTACTTATACTGACAACTGATATCTGTCAAAAAAGAGAGGTTTTAGGTTGTCATTCTGTCTTTTGTAAATATGAGTTTGTAAAACACCGTTCTAGTGGGCTCACCTAACAGAGGCAGCCTAGATGTTTTGGTGATTAAATTGGATGGAAGTAACTGGATGACTGTTCATGGGCTTATTTCCTGAAAGGCTGAGAAACTCTGCTCTGACTGGAAAATCTATGTAAAGACTCCAACATTGTCTCGCATGCAAGAGGATCATTCACCCATTCATCCATTCAACAAAATATTTAAAATACATTGTGAAAAATATATATATATAGTGGCCCATGTACTATGTTTCTAGTGTGGGAGGGAAACAAAGATAAACTAAAAGTAAAACTTAGATTTACCAAACTTGATTCTTCATATCTAGAAAGGGGTTAGGCCAAATGCATACAGAGCTTGAAAAGAAAGTTCAAGTGTCAAGATAAAACATAAATCAAGTGTGCCAGGGGTCCAGATAAGAGGGAGGTTCTTGTAGCCTGAAGAATTTGGAAAAAATTATAAGGGAGGTGGGATTTGAGCAGGGCCTGGAAGGATGCGGAGGATGCAGACTTGTGGAACTGAAGGAAAGGAATTCTTGTCATAACTCTCAGTGCTGGGGGGCTGGGAGTATCTGATACCGAAGATCAGATGGGCACAGTAGAAGAGAAAAATAACAAAGGCGGAGCCCAAGCTGAGACGCAAAATGTCTACAAAAATGGAAACTTTCCAAGAGGGGAAACAGGCACAAGCTTCTTGGTAGTAGCTGGGGTATATCTGGGAGTGCGCTCTTAAAGGTGTCTGAGAGCGTGCTCCCAGCTGTGACTGACCCCTGGGAAACAGGATATGGAGGCTGTTTGTGGCTCTCACCTCTGCTGTCTTTTGGTGCACAGTAGGTGCCTTAAAGGGATGAGCTTCATATGCGAAATGCTGCCTGACTACGCCAGGGGAAGGGAATGTATGATCAAAGATCTGAGAAAGGGTTGCCTGGGATCTGTTTAGGAAACTGTCAACAGTGTAGCTCAGTTTGGTCAGCAATGGTGTGAAGGGGAACCAGGAGGCACATGATGTGGATGATAATTTGGGTGAGACCATGCAGGACCTTCATCACCAGGCAAAGTGCTCTGGACATTTTTTTTCTGAAGGCGATAATATTCCTTTGAAGGTATATGTGATCTGTGCCAGGAAGATGATTCTGGCAGCTGTGTAATAATGAACCCAATCTCCATGCTTTGGGCTGTTTTAGAAGGTCCTTGAGGCTAAAGGTACTCATTTATTATCAGTCACTGTTTACTACCATCATCCTCTTTAAAAGGACGAAGTCCGCTTTTTGTAGTGTCTGTGTTCCCATTCCCAAGGTCAAGGTGAGAAAGAGGAGGGGTTGGGAGATTTCCTGGGAGCAGGGAAGGGGGCTTGAGCCAGGAAGGGTTTGAGCCACATCCTGGTTGAGCCAGAAGGCAACAGGATGTGTTCCTGGAGTAGGCAGCCTCATAGAGGAAGAGAAAGCACAGCCAGAGAGCTAACAGGCACAACAACTTTGAAGGGTGAGCTGAGGATGAAACGAGGTCCTGCTCTAGACATCAGTGGCCTGCAGAGTTGAGACTAGGGCAGACACTTGGACAGTCTGGGACTTGTCTCTAACTTTTTACTAATGCCTGTACATATGAGTTGTGGTGGAGACTGTGGTTGAGATCCTGAGCACTCGAGTTTGTGTCCTGATGCAGAGATGTGTAAAAATGGTAAAGCAGGAGGAAGAGTGAAAATGTGTGTGTGTATTTGTATGTATTACGGACTATGTTCATTGTGGGTGGAAGGAAAAAAAATTAGGTATTTTCGTGGGCAACCAAATACTGAAAAATTACTTCCAAGCAAGGTCTTTACAAATGGTATCATTATGACATAGGTGTGACTTCTAAGCATTCTGGTGTGAAAAGGGGTTCGTTGGAGGGGTGTGGTTGTTACTAATGGGAATCTAATGGGTCACACACAGGGCCCCAAGTGATACCTCTGAAGGGCTTGGCTCAACCCTTGGATTTTTTAGGTTCTGAGCCTGGATTTCCTTCATCCACCCTGCTGTGTGCTGAGCTGACCACAGACATGTTCATCAGAATTCCAGCAGAATGATTTGCAACAGGGATTTCCCCTTACAGTGACAGATGGCCTGGGTCACCAATCCATGCCCTTAGGAGGAGCATTGCCATCATTTCTAGTGGACGGGCTCTCAGGTGACGCATCATTAATCAGAGGGTTCTTTGCTAAGCATGGAACCGGAAAGGAAAGCACCATGGCTGTAGGGTATACGTCACCTGCGTTCCCATAAAGCCTGATGGAAAATCTCTTCTCAGCATAGAATACTTCTCCAGTGACTGGTCTGTGTGTTCAGTGACCCCAGATGCAGAGTCTCGGATGGGCTAGATGTTTTTGACAACCTATGTCTCCTTGTATCTATTTTTTCTTCCTAGCTCAGTTCCTCTCAGACACATTGTTTTTTTAGATGGCTTTAGTGCCACTGATTAATGCTACAGTCAAGGGCTATTTCTGCTGGCCTGGCAGATGACGCAGAGTCAAATGTTGCAGAATTTGAGGGGTGGATTACTGCCTCAGCTAATACTGTTTATTAAATCAGGAGCTTGGGAAGGATTTCAGCTTCCCTGCATTTTTTTCTAAGTTGACTAGTCTGTTATTTATGTTGGGAAATCAACATGATCCCCTTTCCCAGAAGCCCTGATTACTGTCTTCTCTGCAGCCACAGTGAAGAAGAGCAAGCCATTCTACAGAAACATTCTAGAGGATATACAAACTCCTGCAACACACCTTGTATTCCCCTCATTTGAACTCCTGAACTCAAATGATTCTCTGGCCTCTGCCTCCCAAAGTGCTGGGATTACAGGTGTGAGCCACCATGCTTGGCATTGTCTGATTTCCAGTTGCTTCATTCACAAAAGTAGTAGGTAGCTTTGCTACAGGGAGTGGGCCAGGTCATTACCCTTGACACATTGCTTTCAGTGTGAATCTTTAGCTCACATTTCTCTGGTCTCACTCAGGGACTCTTCATTAATGCCTAATCTCTGACGCTACTTCCAGCATTACATACACCATGTTTCAGGAGTGTGTGTGTGTGTGTGTGTGTGTGTGTGTGTGTGTGTGTGAATATGTTTCCCTAAGAACATCTTAGAAAATCACATGGTAGGCTGGGCACAGTGGCTCACATCTGTAGTCTCAGCACTTTGGGAGGTCGAGGCGGGAGGATCATTTGAGCTCAGGAGTTTGAGACCAGCCTGGCCAACATGGTGAAATTGTCTCTACTAAAAATACAAAAGTTACCCAGGTGTGGTGGTGAGCGCCTGTAGTCCCAGCTACTCAGGAGGCTGAGGCAGGAGAATCGCTTGAACTGGGGAGGGGGAGGTTACAGAGAGCCAAGATGGTGCCATTGCACTCCAGCCTGGGTGACAGAGTGAGGCTCCATCTAAAAAAAAAAAGAGACAATCACATGGTAGAGATCCCCTTTTAGTCCCATTGCAACTCCCTCACAGAATGAGCCTGCAATGTGTGGACACTGAGGCAGAAGGTCCTTCAAATGGAAATCCCAGAGGATGGAAGTAGGTACAGCTCAGGGTGAATGAATGCCCTCAGGGTTGCTGGTAGGCTGATACGTGGGCGAGGATCATGTATAGTCCTCGAGCTAGGATGAGTCATCTCAGGAAACAGAGTAAACAGGTGGAGATGGGAGGTAATGTCACACTGTGTGCACTTGTTTTAGAGTTAACGTGTTTATTGATCTGCAATGATTTAAGCAAACCATTCGATTCTGTTCTAGAAAACAAACATGGAAAACCCCATGTAGTCACGAGGTTGAGGTAAGAGATTAAGGGCCGTTGACCCAAAGGAAACAGTGCTGACCTGTCTCCTCGGTGGCATATCACTCTTCAGCCACCAAGCCCCCAGGTAGGTCAGGCTTATGTAGTAAGAAGGGTGGGATTTGGAATGAAACTGACCTGGGTTTTAATTACAGCTCCTCCACTTACTTGGCTTAGGTTACTTTACCTTTTTGACTGTTGTTTTTTTCCTCTGTGAAGTGGAGATATAATAAATAACTATTTCACAGAGTTGTGAGAAGTTAGTAAAATGATATCATAGATATGCTCTATAAATTGTAAGCACTCAATAAATGAAGGCTTCATTATCTAGGAGACTGAAAAATGCCCAATTGGAGCTCTGTCTAAAGAGCTTCTTCCTCCTCTTCTCTATACTTTGAAATGCAATCCAGCCCTCGACTGACAGTTCAAATGTAACCTGTACTCGTTTCTATTGCTGTGTAACAAACTACCACAAAAGTAGTGGCTGCTGTGGTTTGAATATTTGTCCCCTCCAAAATGCGTGTTGAAATTTAATGGCCATTGTAATGGTATTGGGAAGTAAGGCCTTAAGAGGTGATTAGGCCACAAGGGCTTCACATATATGGGTGGGTTTAATGCCTTAATAACAGGGTTTTCAGGAGTGGGCGCGCTTTCCTGGCCTTTCCACTTTCCGCCAGGTGATCCAGCCGTCCTCCCTTCCAGAGGACACAGTGGGAAAGGCACCATCTTGGAAGAAGAGAATGGCCTCAGCAGATGCCAAACCTGCTGGAGCCTTGACCTTGGGCTCCCCAGCCTCCAGAACTGTGAGCCAAAAAGCTTCTGTTCATTATAAAATGCCCAGTCTCATGTATTCTGTTTATTGCAGCACAAGTGGACTAGGACAGTGGCTTAAACCAAGAGCCATTTATTGCCTTTTAGTTCCAGAGGTCAGAAGTCATAGCAGGCTCAACTGGGTTCTCTGCTCAGGGTCTCACGAGGTAGAAATCAAGGTGTCAGTTGGATTGTGCTGTTACCTGGAGACTCTGGGCAAGAATCTGCTTCCAAGCTCCCCTAGGTTGTTGTCCAGATTCACTAGAAATGAGGTCCCTATCTCCTTGCTGGCTCTTGGGCAGGAGTTTCTCCAGGTCTTTCCAAGGCTCTTTTCCATCTCAGCAACAGAGGACCTTCCTCAAGTCAAATCCCCCCTCACACTGAATTTCCTTGACTTCTTCTACCACCAGCTAAAGAAAACTCTGCTTTTAAAACGATTCATGTAATTAGATTGGGCCCAGCTGGATAAGCCCTCACTTTGCCATGTAAGGCAACATTATCATGGGAGTGGTATCTCTTCATATCCACAGAGTCTGTCCGTACTCAAAGAGGAAGAGATTATACCAGGGTGCGGGGACATTGGGGGGCGGAGGGACGGTGGGGGGCCATTCTTAGAATTCTGCCTACCATACCACTTCTTCCAGAAAGCCCTTTTCTGTCCCCTTCTTTTATTACTTATTTTTTTTTTTTTGAGACGGAGTCTTGCTTTGTCGCCCGGACTGGAGTACAATGGCGCGATCTCAACTCACTGCAAGCTCCGCCTCCCGGGTTCACGCCATTCTCCTGCCTCAGCCTCCCGGGTAGCTGGGACTACAGGCGCCCGCCACCACGCCCGGTTAATTTTTTGTATTTTTAGTAGCGACGGGGTTTCACCGTGTTAGTCAGGATGGTCTCAATCTCCTGACCTCGTGATCCACCCACCTCGGCCTCCCGAAGTGCTTGGATTACAGGCGTGAGCCACCGCAACCGGCCTTCTGATCCCTTCTGGTGAGAGCTAGCTCCTTCCCCTGCGCCCCATAGCACTATATGCTAATGAACGCATTTTATATGCATGGGAGTTGCTGTGATCTAGCCTCCTCTCTGTACAGGGAGTAAGAGGCTCCTGGCTTAGCTTATCTTCCATTCTTCTTTCTTGGTATTGATTCCTCAAAGTTTCTGAATCATTTTTATGCCAAAATATATATTTAGTACTGTACTATATTTAAATATAGAGAGACACATGAAGGACAAAATCTCAAACTGTTCAAAGAAATGTACAGAGCAATGAAATAAGTGAAATTCTAGGGAAGAGAAGGTTCTCGAATCTAATTTTTATAAATGTTTTCCATGATATTTTTTGTTGTGTCTTCTTGGTGGGTTAAGTATGAAATATCCTTCTTTATTTCTTTTATTGCTATTTCTTTAAATTCTGTGATTTTTTAAATTGTGGTATTAATTCTCTTTTCATAAGTGGTAAGGTGTATGTCTTACAAAGATCATTTAGGCTGGGCGCAGTGGCTCATGCCTGTAATCCCAGCACTTTGGGGGGCCGAGGTGGGCAGATCGCGAGGTCAAGAGATCGAGACCATTCTGGTCAACATAGTGAAACCCTGTCTCTACTAAAAATACAAAAATTAGCTGGGCGTGGTGGTGCGCCCTTGTAGCCCAGCTACCCGGCTGAGGCAGGAGAATCGCTTGAACCCAGGAGGCGGAGGTTGCAGTGAGCCGA
Organism: Macaca mulatta; assembly: GCF_049350105.2. Classification (NCBI taxonomy): domain Eukaryota; kingdom Metazoa; phylum Chordata; class Mammalia; order Primates; family Cercopithecidae; genus Macaca; species Macaca mulatta. The sequence goes on along the minus strand of NC_133406.1, from coordinate 81,700,868 downwards.
GATTGCACCACTGCACACCAGCCTGGTGACAGAGTGAAACTCTGTCTCAAAAAACAAACAAACAAAAAGAGCATTTAACTGGAACTTTAAAATCCAGTCTAAGAGTCTATCTTTTAATTAGCATGTTTACCATTTACATTTATAGTGATTACTAATGTATTTAGACTTGTCACTGCTATCTAATTTTGTGTTTTCTTTTTCTCATGCTTTTTTTCTTTTTTTCTGTCTTTTATTGAACAGAAATTGTTTTCTTGTTATAATTCTAGGTGCAATGTTTTGGTGGGTTTCTTAAATTTTTAACATCCATACTCTTTTTTTTCCCAAAAAAGTTTAAAGTTAATCAGTATTTATATCCTCTTCCTGAATGAGGCAAGAATTTAATGCTTTTTTTTTTTTTTTTTTTTTGAGACGGAAACTTCCTTCCAAACTGCACTCCTATACTTAGTCTGATATTGGTATTTGGTTCAGTTTGTTTTTAAACCTACCAAACCCATTATTATTATTACTTTTTTTTTTTTTTTTTGGAGACAGAGTCTCACTATGTCACCCAGGCTGGAGTGCAGTGGTATGATCTCGGCTCACTGCAACCTCTGCCTCTGGGGTTCAAGTGATTCCCATATCTCAGCCTCTCAAGCAGCTGAGACTATAGGCGTGCGCCACCTTGCCCAGCTAGTATTTTTTTGTAGTTTTAGTAGAGACAGGGTTTCACCATGTTGCCCATGCTGGTCTCAAACTCCTGACCTCAAGTGATCCACCCGCCTCGGCCTCCCAAAGTGTTGGGATTACAGGCATGAGTCACTGTGCCTGGCCCCATTATTATTATTGTTAATTGACTATTAGTGGTCAATACATTTTTATATTTAGCTATACAGTCATGCATCACTTAATAACAGTGATATGTTCTGAGAAATTAGTCGTTAGGTGATTTCATCATTGTGCAAACATCAAAAAGTGTACTCACAAAAACCTAGATGGTATTTTAAAATTTATTTGTATTTTTAAATATGGAAAATCAAATGTCCCAGCACTATTACTGAATATTGATGATTTCCCCCACTTGATCTGCAATGCCAATATCAAATGCCACATGCCAGATTTCTATATATGCTTCATTACAGTTGTATGGGACCACTGTTATATTGCATCCATTGTTGATTGAAATGTCATTATGTGTCACATTACTGTATTATCATCTATTACCAATATTTCTGTTCATTCTTATTTTTCATATTCTGTATCTTCTTTTATTTATTTATTTATTTCTCCCTCTCTTTCTCTCTCTCTTTCTTTCTCCCTCTCTTTCTCTCTCTCTCTTTCTTTCTCCCTCTCTTTCTCTCTCTCTCTTTCTTTCTTTCTCTCCCTCCCTCCCTCCCTCCCTCTCTCCTTCCTTCCTTCCTTCCTTCCTTCCCTCCCTCCCTCCCTCCCTCCCTCCTTCCTTCCTTCCTTCCTTCCTTCCTTCCTTCCTTCCTTCCTTCCTTCCTTCCTTCCTTCCTTCCTTCCTTCCTTCTCTCTCTCTCTCTCTCTCTGACTGAGTCTTACTCTGTCGCCCATGCCGGAGGGCAGTGTTGTGATCATGCCTCACTGCAGCCTTGACCTCCTGGGCTCAAGCAGTGCTCCCACCTCAGCCTCCCGAGTAGAGGGGATTAACCACACCTGGCTAATTTTTGTATTTTTTGTAGAGGTGAGGTTTTGCCATATTGGCCAGGCTGGTCTCGAACACCTGAGCCTCCAGTGATCCGCCTGCCTTGGGCTCCCAAAGTGCTGGGATTACAGACGCTGAACCACCATGCCCAACTTCCTTATTCATTTCTATCCTTTGGTAATTTTTCAGTGAGAGTATTTGGGCAGTAAACGTTCTAAGTCATTGTTTATTTTAAAATAATTTACTTTTTCCTCCTCTACCTATTCATCCCTGCTCCCTAACCCCTGGCAACCTCTGATTTTTTTTTTTTTTTTTTTTTTACCATCTCCATAGTTTTGCCTTTTCCAGAATGTCTTATAGTTGGAATCATACAGTATGTAGCCTTTTCATATTGGCTTTTTTCACTTTGTAATATGCATTTTAAAGTTGTACTTCTTTTAAAATATTGTTTTGGTTATTTGTGTCACTTTGTATTTCCAGATACATTTTAGAACCAATTTGTCAGTTCACACACACACTTGTGCATGCACATACACATGCACAAATACTTGTTAGGATTTTGGTTGAGATAATATTGAATATATAGATGAATTTGGGGGAAATTACTATATTTTAAATATTCAGTGTTACAATTTAACCTTTCATTTATTACATCATTCTTAATTTTTCTCAATAATGGCTTATACTTTTCTTAGTAGGGATGTTGTACATCTTAGAACCCTATTGGTTTTCTAATTATTCATCAATTAGCTTGGTAAATTGTACTTCACTAGGAATTAGCCAAGGTCACCTAAATTTGAAAATTCATTGGCTTAAACTTGTTCAGAGTCCTTTTAAAATATTTTTCATGTCTTCAGTTTCTATTAAGATGCTTCCCTTTTCATTTACAATGTTGATTATTTGAACTTTTTTAAAAAAAATTCTTGATCATTATCATCAGAATTTCATCATTTGATTTGGGTTTCCAAAGGGGCCAAGTTGGACTCTGTTGTTCTTCTGTCTTGTGTATTTGTTTACAATTTGTATTGTTGTTATTTTTATTATTTCCTTCCTTCTGCTTTCTTTGATTTTATTTTGCTATTCTTATATGACTTTCTTGGATTCTCATTGGCTCATTGCTTTTCAGCTTGTCTATGCTAGTCTGCTGGAGTGAAATGAAAGAATTACTTTTTTTTATTTGTTTAAAAAATGTTTAATAACATAAAATTCAAATATATTCAAAAGTGAATGTGTTGTGATCTTTCACGTATCCATCACAGCTTCAACTACTAGCACATGGACATCATTTCATCTGTATCCTTACTTCTACTTGCTCCCACTGGCTATTGATTATTTTGAAGAAATTCCACATTATTCTTGCAGTGACAACAAACAATAATTCCTTACTATCATCAAATATCCAGTCAGTGTTTATATTTCCCCAATTCAATTCCCTTCTCTCTCCCTCTCTCCATAGTTTAATATTTAAATTAGGATTCAAATAAAGTGCAGACACAGTCTCTCGATCTGTGTGCTCTTCCTATGCCCGTCTCTCACTCCCTCTTTCCTTTGCAAGGTGCTTTTGAAGAAATGGGACCATATAACCTACAGAGTTTCTCTTTGGATTTTTCTAATTGTGTCTCCTTGGTGTCATCTAACACATGGGTCCGTGGCCTATTAGGAACGGGGCCGCACAGCAGGAGGTGAGTGGCGGGCAAGTGAGCATGACTGCCTGAGCTCTGCCTCCTGTCAGATCAGTGGCAGCACTGGATTCTTACAGGAGCATGAACCCTATTGTGAACTGCACAAGTGAGGGATCTAGATTGCATGCTCTGTATGTGAATCTAATGCTTGATGATCTGAGGTGGAACAATTTCATCCTGAAACCATCCCTCCTCCCCACCTGGGTCCGTGGAAAAATTGTCTTACATAAAACTGGTCCCTCATGCCACAAAGGTTGGGGACCGCTGATCTAACCTGTTGTTTGGTCCCCTATATTTCCTGTAAGCCAGTAGTTAGATAAGAGGCTTAATCCTTCAGGTTTGATTGCTTTTGGCAATGGTTTATATCCAGAATACATAAATAGCTCCCAAAAGTCAATAATACAGAAACAAACAACCCAACTTTAAAAATGCATAAAAGATAAGAACAGATACATTTCACCAAAGAAGATATCTAGGTGGCAAATAAATACCTGAAAAGATCCTCATTATTAGTCATTACTAAATGATCTAATTTTAATTATTTAAACTAATTCATTAATAAAAATCAACTAATATGATTACATTAATAATAATTATGAAAGTAACCATGAAAATTACTTGCATTAATGTATTTAAATTTTTATGTTAAATACAAATTAACAGCACAATGAAACATCACTGTCTAATTAGTAATCTAATTAGAATGGCTATAATGAAAAAAGACTGACCATACCAAGTGTTGGCAAGAATGTGGAGTAACTGGAATTCTCATACACTCCTGGTGGAACATAAGATGGTGCAAATACTTTGGAAAATAGCTTGAAAGCTTTTAAAAAAGTTAAATATATAGCTACTATATGACCACTCCTAGCCATCTACCCAAAAGAAATGAGAACATGCTGTGTCTAGGCAGACCTATACACTAACATGTTCGTAACAGCTTTATTCATGTTTTTTTGTTTCTGTTTTCGTTTTTTTGAGACAGAGTTTCACTCTTGTTACCTAGGCTAGAGTGCAATGGTGTGATCTTGGCTCACTGGAACCTCCACCTCCTGGGTTCAAGCGATCCTCCCACCTCAGCCTCCCAAGTAGCTGGGATTACAAGTGTGTGCTACCACACCTGGCTGATTTTTGTATTTTTAGTAGAGATGGGGTTTCACCACGTTGGACAGGCAGGTCTTGAACTCCTGACCTCAAGTGATCTGCTTGCCTCAGATTCCCAAAGTGCTGAGATTATAGGCGTGAGCCACTGCACCTGGCCGAACAGCTTTATTTGAAATAGCTCAAACCTGAGAACAACTCAAAGGTTCATCAAGAGATTAATGGACAAACAAATTTTGGTACATCCAGACCATGAAATACTACTTAACAGTCACGATAACAACAAAGAAGAAATGAAATATTGAGATACATAAAAACATAGATAAATCTCAAAATAATTATGTTAAGTGAAAAAAGCCAGCTCCCCTAAGTATATACTGTATGATTATACTTACATAAAATTCTAGAATATGCAGAGTAATCTATAATGAGAGAAATCAGATGGTGGCTACCTGGGGATGGAGTTGGGGAGGAAGGAAAAAAGAGGTAGGGATTTCAAAGGGTGCTGAATGTTAGGTTGAAACGTAATCCCCAATGCAATAATATGAAGAGGTGTGGTCTTTGGGAAGGGATTAGTTAATGAGGGCTCTGTCCTCATGAAGGGATTAGTGCCCTTATAAAAGAGGCCCAAGAGAGCTTGTTCACTCCTTCTGCCATGTGAGGACACAGCAAAAAGGTGCCATCAATGAAGCAGAGAGTCCCCACTAGACGCCAAATCTGCTGGTGTCTTGATTTTGGACTTCCCAGCCTCCGGAACTGTAAGTAATAAATTTCTATTTATAAATCACCCCATCTAAGGTATTTTATTATAGCAGCCTGAATAAACTAAGACAAACAGGCACCAGGAAACTTTGGGGTGTGATGGATATGTTCATTATCTTGATTGTTGTGACATCTTTTCACAGGCTTATGCATGTATCTAAGCCGTCACTTTGAATATTGCAACTTTTTATGTGTCAATCATACCTCAATGTGGTTGGCAGAATAACGGCCCTAAAAGATGTTCAAGTTTTGATCCCCAGAACCTGGGAATGAATATATTCCCTCTATGGCAAAAAAGGAATTTAGGTTACAGATGGAATTAAGTTTGTTAATCAGCTAACCTTAAAATAGAGAGATTATCCTGGATTATCTGGGTGGGCCCAATGTAATCACAAGTGCCCTTAAAAGTGGAAGAGGAGGCAGAAAAGTTGACCATAAGGATGCTACCGGAGAGGGATTTGAGTTCACTTTGAAGGTAGAGGCCGTGCGTGAAGGAAAACAACTTCTGGAAGCTGGGAACAGCCCCCATGTTACAGTCAGCAAGAAAATGGGGATGTTGGCTTTGCATCTACAGGGATTGAATTCTGCCAGCAGCAAGGAAATGGATTCTCCTCTAGAACTTCCAGAAAAGGGTATAGCGTGCTGACACCTTAATTTTAGTCCAGTGAAACCCATACTGGACTTCTGATCCACAAAACTGCAAAATAATAAGTTTGTGTTGTCTGAAGCCATTAAGTTTATGGACATATGTTATAGCAACAAACTAATGTACTCAATAAAGCTATTTTTATTTTAAAATGAATCTATTTTTAAAATTGCACTTCATAGACAGTATTGCATACTTCTGTCAAGAGGCATATAAAGTCTAGTTAACTATCTGTGACGTTAGCTGCCATCAATTGCCTAGATTATTGCCTAGAACCATTAAGTCATCATCACTTCCTAGTGATGGCCTCTCAAGGCACAACATTTCCTTCTTGGTTAACTCAACCAAACTTCCTCCTGAGATTTCTACTCATTGAATCTAAGCCTTTTCTACGCTGTGGCTCCTTAAATATTTGAAGACATATCCTTACTTTTAAAAATCATTTTATTATGAAAAAATGGAAACACTATATAAAAATATAATAATATAATGAACCCCTTTATGCCCATTTCTCATCTTCAACAATTATCAACTCCAGACCAATCTCATTTCATTTACACCCTCATCTACTTCTTCCATCCTTTATTATTTTGAAGCAAATCCCAGATCTCATATAATTTTACCCATATATAGTTCTGTATATATAACTAGAAGAGAACTTAAAAAATAACCACAATATTATTATTACTCTTACGTTTACAATGATCTCATAGTATCATTAACTATTCAATGACTTACTCCTATTGGTTAAGCATATAATATTTATTTATTTATTTATTTATTTATTTTTGAGAGAGTCTCAGGCAGGAGTGTAGTGGTGCCATCTCAGCCCACTGCAGCCTTGACATCCCAGGCTCAAGTGATCCTCCCACTTCAGCCCTCTGAGTACCTGGGACTATAGGCACCTGTCACCATGCCTGGCTAATTTTTGTATTTTTTTGTAGAGACGAGGTTTTACCATGTTACCCAGGCTGGTCTGAAACTCCTGGGCTCAAGCGATACACCCGCTGTGGCCTCCCAAAGTGCTGGGATTACAGGCTTGAGCTACCACACCCAGCCTCATATGATCTTTTTTTTTGAAACAATTCTCATGAAAAGATCTTTCTGACTTAGAAAAAAAAAAATGAGACACTCAGAAGAGGAGTAAATAATTTCACCTCCAAGTTCCATATGGTGACAATTTTTGTGCACATGATAATGATAGAAACAGGCTCACTGGGAAAGCTGAGTAACCATGTATACTTTGTCATTGGCAAAAACCTTATTCAGACTTACAAAACAATGATGTTAAAATGTAAAAAGTAATGCCTTTATAGAATTCACAATTATATAAAAATGTCATTTTTTAATCCATTGAAAGTTTATTTTTGCAAATGTTTTATTGTTATAACTTAATTGTTAATTCAATTTTTCTTTTTTTTCTTTTTTTTTTTTTTTTTGAGACGGAGTCTTGCTCTGTCGCCCAGGCTGGAGTGCAGTGGCCGGATCTCAGCTCACTGCAAGCTCCACCTCCCGGGTTCACGCCATTCTCCTGTCTCAGCCTCCCCAGTAGCTGGGACTACAGGCGCCCGTCACCTCGCCCGGCTAGTTTTTTGTATTTTTTAGTAGAGACGGGGTTTCAGCGGGTTAGCCAGGATGATCTCGATCTCCTGACCTTGTGATCCGCCCGTCTCGGCCTCCCAAAGTGCTGGGATTACAGGCTTGAGCCACCGCGCCCGGCCTATTAATTCAACTTTTCATAACCTTATTGCAACTATATGTATAAATGTATACATTTTTGCCGTGCCTGCATATTTACATATCCAAAACAGATATGCATATGTATCACATGTAAAACATATCTGCATATGCAGCACATGCAAAAATATATGCATATTTTGCATATGTAATACCTGAGATGAAATAATAAGTCTGCTATTCCCTGGCGCTGTCTTACAAACCTCCAGTTCCTACACATCCTGACATGCTTCTTAGCAGCCACTCCATGGGTGCCCTAGTTGCCCCTAGATTATTTCAGTACATCATGCTGCTGCTGCTGCTTGAGGTATCTGGGTGGCATTTCGTTTGCAGTTAGAACACCTACACCCAGAGATTCTGCCTGCCCTCTTTGCAGCCCTTCTGTTGTGGAAAGCACCTCTTTTCTGAAGCACACTGAGTGAGCAGCTGGATGATCTGATATCCCAGCCTTCTAGTTAACTGCTTGGGGTCTAGATACAGAGTTGACCACATGCTATGCACCCTATCTTGGTCTTGGACCATTTTGGTAGTTGGTAGCTAGGTTGCCTTTTCTTTTCCTCTGTCATTGCTGTGGTGGATGGCCTGAATTGTGCTCACTTGCTTGCTCTTTCCTGAAAGACACCTTTTTATTATTTTCCAAAATGGTTGACTCAACTCAAGAACCAGCATCTCCCCAGATTCAAAAGGGGTAAAGATTCTTAGTCTGTGCTGCTATAACAAAATAGCTGAGACTGAGACTGAGTAGTTTACAAACAACAGAAATTTATTTCTCATAGCTCTAGAGGCTGGGAAGTCCAAGGTCAAGGCACTGGCATCTCTTCAGATGTTGCTTTTTGAGTTGAATCAATCATTTTGAGTTAAGTCTCCCATTTCTCCGTGAGGTTTCACTTCACCTATATAATAATATCTGATCCCCATAGCAATCCTGTGAAGTAGGAAAAACAGGCATTATGATTCCCACTTAAAGACAAAAACTGAGGCTTAGAAAGAATCGTGTAGGGTTTTGAGAAGGCATAGATCTGTGAGGGAATGACTTGAATTAAAAATTCTGGCTGGGAGCTGTGGCTCATGCCTGTAATCCCAGCACTTTGGGATGCTGAGGCAGGCGGATCACCTAAGGTCAGGAGTTTGAAACCAGCCTGGCCAACATGATGAACCCCCATCTCTACTAAAAATACAAAAATTAGCTAGGCATGGTTGTGCATGCCTGTAATCCCAGTTACTTGGAAGGCGGAGGCACAAGAATCACTTGAACCTGGGAGGCAGAGGTTGTAGTAAGTTGAGATCGCACCTTGGCACTCCAACCTGGGTGACAGAGTGAGACTCCATCTCATAAAGAAAAAAAAAAGATTCTTAGTCTGTGCTGCTCTAACAAAATACCTGCGACTGAGACTGAGTAGTTTATAAACAACAGAAATTTATTTCTCATAGTTCTAGGGGCTGGGAAGTCCAAGATCAAGGCACCGGCAGATTCACTGTCTGGTGAGGACCCAGTCTCTCTGCTTCCAAGATGCCATGTTTCTGCTGTATCCTCTGGAGAGGAGAATCACTGTGTCCTCACATGGTACAAAGCAGAAGGGCAAAAGGGGCAAATGCCAGTTCCTACTATCCCTTCCATAAGGTCACTGATACCATTCATGACTTAGTCACCTCTTAAAGGCCTTGCTTCTTTTCTTCCTTCCTTTCTTTTTTTTTTTTTTTTGAGATGGAGTTTCGCTCTTGTCGCTGAGGCTGGAGTGCAATGGTGCCATCTTGGCTCACTGCAACCTCCGCCTCCCGGGTTCAAGCAATTCTCTGGCCTCAGCCTCCTGAGTAGCTGGGATTACAGGCACCCACCTTATGCCCAGATAATTTTTGTATTTTTGTAGAGATGGTGTTTCACCATGTTGGCCAGAATGGTCTTGAACCCCTGACCTCAGGTGGTCCGCCTGCCTCAGCCTCCTAAAGTGCTGGGGTTACAGGTGTGAGCTACCATACCCAGCCAGGGCCTCACTTAATAGTATCACACTGGCAATTAAATTTCAACATATAAATTTTGGGGAAACATTCACACCACAGCAGACTGTTTGGGGTAAGACTGGACAGCTACTTTCCTTGGGGAATGCAGAATCTAAAGAATACCATGGAGACCTGGGCTTCAGAGCCAAGGGAGACGAGGATTCTGGATAGAGAGATTCAGTTTTCCAAAGACTTTGCTTTACTAATCAACACCAACAGCAAGTAGTCCTGAGTGGGGAGGGATCTGACTCTAATACTGTGTAAAAATAGTTGCAGCTACCCCTTATGGAATGCTTATTAATGGGCCAGGGTCTTGGCTAAATATTTTACATATACCATCTCCTTTAGTTCTCACAGTAAGTGTTTTCCTTATTTTACAGATGAGGAAATAGAGGCTTCCAGAGATTAAATACGTTGTCCAATACCACATGGCTATTAAGTGGCAGAGGTGGCTTCCAGTAGGGTTCTGTTTGACACTGCACCCATAATTTTAGCCATTCTATTTCTTTTCAGGGACTGACGTTCTTGAACACCAAGTGGGCTTTATTTTAGGGGCATAGCTAGGTGGACTTATGTTGTCCCTAAAGGAGCTAATTTTCCCCTGCTTGTGTCTAAGAAACATTTGTTAACAGAGACTCAGCAGGTCTTTGATATCTCTCTCTCTCTTTTTTGAGACAGGATCTTTCTCTGTCACCCAGGCTGGAGTGCAGTGGAATGATTATAGCTTACTGCAGCCTTGAACTCCTGGACTTGGGCGATCCTCTTGATTCAGCCTCTCAAGCAGCTGAGACAACAGGCATGCACCACCATGCCTGGCTAAGTTTTAAAATTTTTTGTAGAGATGGAGTCTTGCTATATTGCCTGGGCTGGTCTTGGACTCCTGGCCTCAAGCAATCCTCCTGCCTTGCTCCCCACAAAGTATTGGGATTATAGGCATGAACCACCATGCCCTCTTGATGGACCAATCTGTTGCTGTCCTGAAGGTCTTGCTGCCCAAGAACTAACATACTTGGTAGAGGTTTTATTCTAGTCTGTTGAAAAATCCTTTTGTTTATTGCCCTGTACCTTTGTTTTTGGAAACTTATTCTGAAGTTTAAAATAAAAATAAATTAAAAAAAAAAAGGGCCGGGCATGGTGGCTTGCGCCTGTAATCCCAGCACTTTGGGAGGCCGAGGCAGGCGGATCACGAGGTCAGGAGATCAAGACCATCCTGGCTAACACGATGAAACCCCGTCACTACTAAAAAAAAATACAAAAAATTAGCCGGGCATGGTGGTGGGCACCTGTAGTCCCAGCTACTTGGGAGGCTGAGGCAGGAGAATGGCGTGAACCCGGGAGGTGGAGCTTGCAGTGAGCCGAGATCGCGCCACTGCACTCCAGCCTGGGCGACAGAGCGAGACTCTATCTCAAAAAAAAAAAAAAAAAAAAAAAAAGATTTAGGCTGCTGGCATTATCTGAAAGTGACCACTTACCTTACCGTTGTCCACCAAGATCTGCAAACACCGCTCACCATTTTTAGGTTCAATCTGTTTTGGGTTTGTAGGCTTAACTTACCCCTTGGTTTAATGTGCAGCTTCAGCTCATCTTTATAGTCAACATTGTCTTATCTAAACCTACATACATACTCACCGGAAATGACTGTACCAGCTTGTAGCTATGACGCCTCAGTTCATCTCAACCTTGCCTTCCGGGAGTAGCCACCTATTATCTGGTTCAACGAGTTCTGTCAGTTAACCTGAAGCCCAAGAAGATACTAGTTGGTTCCATGTATGTCCTTGCTAGGATGTTTAGACCTGAGTCATGTATTTGGGCCCTACCTCAAAATCACAAGGGCTGTGATTTGTATCCCTTTTTATGGTTACCTAGAACTTTTGGTAGCCTTGAATTTGGGGAAGAAACGGATACTTAGTAAACACCTACGCATTTGTATTCATATAAAGAAGCAGATAATCTGACCAAAAGAAACCTCTCCCAGTCCTCATGGAATTCTAAGAAATGATTAAATCCTTCTTGAGAATTTTTAATGCATACCCTATCCCACTTCAATTTTTGCAGCCTTGAGCATACTAACAAAAGTGACAAGCTTCAGCCTCTGCTGGGGAACACACAAGCTGTAGCTGCTGCTCTTACTGCTGCTGCTGCTGCTGCTGCTGCTGCTGCTCAGAGTTCCTGCAAGGTTTCATTCAGCTTTAGGAGGCACTACAACTTATGGTTAGGAGCCAAAGCTGTAGCTTCTAATTCTGGTCAAGATGCAATAACTGGCACTGGACTAGCCTTCCTGCCATGAACAAACATAAAACTAGATGAAACATATGAAGCAACTGTTTCAGGCATTAAACAACAAGACAGTCCAGGATTGTGATCCTTGAGGAAAAGAAAACGCATGGGGTGAGCCCCATTCGCCCTGGCTATCTATCTGGGAGCAATTCCTAGGCTATGACAGCACTAGGTAGAGACCAAACAGAGCATGAGAGGACTCCTCTGACCTGAGGAGGCAGAGATTAGAGATTAGGGCTGCTGATAAGGTTTAAACCTGTGGGACAGGGCACTGAAGAAGAGAGAATGCTTTGTAGGGGAAAGAGGGCATGGATACCGTGAGACATATAAATCAGTGGGACAGGATGGAGAGCCAAGGAACAAACCTGCATATATATAGTCAATTGGTTTTTGACAAAAGGGCCAAGATAATTAAACAGGGAAAGGATCATCTATGCCACAAATTGTCCTGGGAAAACTGATATCCATATAGGAAAAAAAAAAAAAAAAAGAACTTTGGCTCTTACTTCACAACATTGTATTAGTCTGTTCTCACACTGCTAATAAAGACATACCCAAGACTGGGTAATTTATAAAGGAAAGAAGTTTAATTGATTCACATTTCCACATAACTGGGGAGGCCTCACAATCATGGCTAAAGATGAATGAGGAGCAAAGTCATGGCGACAGGCAAGAGAGCATGTGCGTGGGAATTGCCCTTTATAAAGCCATCAGATCTCGTGAGACTTATCATGAGAACAGCATGGGAAAAACCTGCCCCCATGATTCAGTTATCTCCACCTGGTCCCTTCGGTGACACGTGGTGATTACAGGAACTATAATTCAAGATGAGATTTGGGTGGGGACACAGTCAACCATATCAAACATATACAAAAAATAACTAAAAATGGACAATTTCGCGCCAATCTTGACCGCGCGTTCTGTTTTAACGAGCTGGCTCGGAGGTGCTCCAGCTGCTGTCATGGTTCATTTGCTAAACTGCATCGTCGCTGTGTCCCAGAACATGGGCATCGGCAAGAATGGGGACCTGCCCTGGCTGCCGCTCAGGAATGAATTCAGATATTTCCAGAGAATGACCACAACCTCTTCAGTAGAAGGTAAACAGAATCTGGTGATTATGGGTAAGAAGACTTGGTTCTCCATTCCTGAGAAGAATCGACCTTTAAAGGGTAGAATTAATTTAGTACTCAGCAGAGAACTCAAGGAACCTCCACAAGGAGCTCATTTTCTTGCCAGAAGTCTGGATGATGCCTTAAAACTTACTAACAACCAGAATTAGCAAATAAAGTAGACATGATTTGGATAGTTGGTGGCAGTTCTGTTTATAAGGAAGCCATGAATCACCCAGGCCATCTTAAACTATTTGTGACAAGGATCATGCAAGACTTTGAAAGTGACACCTTTCTTCCAGAAATTGATTTGGAGAAATATAAACTTCTACCAGAATACCCAGGTGTTCTCTCTGATGTCCAAGAGGAGAAAGGCATTAAGTACAAATTTGAAGTATATGAGAAGAATGATTAATATGAAGGTGTTTTCTGGTTTAAGTTGTTCCCCCTCCCTCTAAAAAAAGTATGTATTTTTACATTAGAAAAAAAGCATTTTATTGACTTTAGATCTATAATTATTTCTAAGCCACTTGTTTTTATTCCCCACTACTCTTGACTCTGTCAGATACCATTTATGAAACATTCTTGCTATAAATAAGTGCTTCTCCAAGACCCCGACTGAGTCCCCAGCACCTGTTACAGTGAGCTGCCTTTCCACACCCATCACATGTGACACGCTTGCCAGTCCTTGACATTGTCGGGCTTTTCAAATGTTGGTAATATTTATTAAAGATGAAGATCCACATACCCTTCAACTGAGCAGTTTCGCTAGTGGAAATACCAAAAGCTTCCTATGTGTATATCCAGAGGTTTGTAAATAAATGTTGCAGCCTTGTTTGTAACAGTGAAAAATTGAAAACAACCTGGAAGTCCAGTGATGGGAAAATGAGTATGTTTCTGTCTTAGATTGGGGAACCCAAAGTAAATTCCAAGACTGAAATTTCAGTGAAAGCAGTTTATTTGCTAGGTCATACCAGAAACCATGGGTTGAGGTATGGAAAAACTGAACTGAGAAGGTAAGAAAACCAGTTTAAAGTCAGCGAGCAGGTTCTCACTGGTAACAAGCTCCATACTGCTGAGATACAGGGAAATGGAGGGGGAGAAAACTGGAGTGTTGATTCCCCTCTCTTCCTTGGTTGTCAGCTCCCTGTCCTGTGGGTGGGTGGAATGTACTCCAGCTGCTCTATAGTAAGTCCCAGGTGTTTGCAGTAAGAAGCTGCTGGCATGCACGGAAACAGCGAATGCCAAACACTTAAAGCAATTCCATGTTTAAGTATATAAGCTCTCCATATATATATATATAGTTTTTTTTTAAAGACAGTTTCCCTCTTGTTGCCCAGGCTGGAGTGCAGTGGTGCAATCTCAGCTCACTACAACCTCCGCCTTCCCAAATTCAAGCAATTCTCCTGTCTCAGGCTCCCAAATAGCTAGGACTAAGTGCACGACACCATGCCCGGATAAATTTTTGTATTTTGTATTTTTAGTAGAGACGGGATTTCACCATGTTGGTAAGGCTGGTCTCAAACTCCTGACCTCAAGTGATTCGCCCACCTCAGCTTCCCAAGGTGCTGGGATTATGGGCGTGAGCCACCACACCTGGCACATCTTCATTCTTTTTATGTAGTAAAAAGAATAAAACCACACATGGTTTATTTGAAATATTCTATAATTTTAAAAAATACAGAAGCAGGAAAACCAATTCTAAGTTCAAGTGAGGGATGATGGTTGCTTGAACCAAAGAGTTGCATGTAGTAAGAACTTCTGATTTAAGATATATTTTAAAGTTGTAAGTAGCAGGATATTCTGATGGAGTTTGACTTTGGTTTTGGGCCCACTGAGTTTGAGATGCCTTTGAGAAATGAAGGAAGTAGAGAGAGAATAAAAGAAAAACTAGCTGGGCACAGTGGCTCACGCCTGTAATCCTAGCACTTTGGGAGGCCAAGGCAGGTGGATCAGTTGAGACCAGCTTGGGCAACATAGCAAAGCCCCATCTCTACAAAAAACACAAAAATTAGCTGGGCATTGTGGCGCACACCTGTATTCCCATCTACTCAGGGAGCTGAGATGGAAGGATCAGTTGAGCCCATGAGTCCAAGGCTGCAGTGAGTCGTAATTGTGCCACTGCACTCCAGCCTGGGGGACAGAAGAGACCTTGTCTTGAAAAGGAATCTGAAAACAATGGAACCATGCCTTCAGAATTCTAGAAAGTTATTTTCAACTGATAAATCTATATTCACCCAAATAATCAAAGGTGAAGGTAAAATACATTTTTAGACAAGCAAAGACTCAGGGGTTACCTCCATGTACCCTTTTTTGGGAAGCTATTGGAGAAAATACTCCAGCAAAGGGAAGGAGTACACAAACCAGAGAATGACATAGATCCAGCAAATAGGATCCAACACAGGCAATATTCCAGCTATGGAGCTGACTTTAAAAAGAAACAGTAAAAATATTAATAGGTTAGCTGGGTGGAATGGCCCATGCCTGTAGTCCCAGCTACTCAGGAGGCTCAGCAAAGGATGGCTTGAGCCCAAGAGTTCCAGACCAGCCTGGCTACCTTAGGGAGATCCATTCTCTTAAAAATAATAAGTTATTGCCAAATTTGGGGCATTTGGAAAGAAGTTCATTGAAGATAAAGCAGAAGTAAAAAAATAAGGGGAAAGGGTTGGTTAGGCAATCATTAATTCTAGGGCAGAAAGAAGTACAGGATAGGAAGAGCATAATACACTGTTTTTCTCAACAAGGAGCAATACATACACAGTCATAATGATGTGGTGACTGCTTAGCCCCTAAATATGGTAACCACTTTAGGACAATATGGGAGGAAGTGAAGATAGTGATGGTGTAAGAGCTAAATCCTCACCTGTTATATCCAGAAATCACTATATAATGTATAAAATAATTAAGAAATGACTAAGTAGTTATGTGAGGAAAAAAACAGAAGACATTGCTGGCAGTCATTGCTCTGGAGAATTAGGAGGGATGGGGCAGGGGACTGTTAGGATGCATTATAAACTGAAGAGGTTTTTAAAAATTTTATGTATTAATATATGCATTCACTTGAAAAACTAAAAAAATAACAATTTGGAAAAACCCATGAAGGTAACTAACAGAAGGAAAAACTAAGAGAATGAAAAGTGTTTGCCTCTGGAAAGAACAACTGGCAGGACTGTTGTTTTCATTGTAAGACTTTTGGAGCCATTTAATTGTACTTAACCATTTTAATCTATTTCTTGAATAAGAACAATTCTATCTTAAAAAAGAGTTACACTTGTTCATTAAAAAAAATAACTAAAAATGGATCATGGACCTAAAATTATAATATGAAAGTGCTAGAAAATGGGAGAAAATGAAACCTTGGGTTAAGCAAGATTTCTTAGAATGCAAAAAGCACAGCACAAAAAAGAAAAAAATGGTAAATTTAACTTCATCAAAATTAGAATGTCTCCCCTTTGAATGACACTGTTAAGAAAATGAAGGGGAGGGGCAAGAAGGTTGAATAGAAACAGGAAGGGGAACATCACACACCGGGGCCTATCATGGGGAGGGGGGAGGGGGAAGGAATTGCATTGGGAGTTATACCTGATGTAAATGACGAGTTGATGGGTGCAGCACACCAACATGGCACAAGTATACATATGTAACAAACCTGCACGTTATGCACATGTACCCTACAACTTAAAGTATAATAATAATAAATAATAATAAATAAATAAATTAAAGTATAATAATAATAAATAAATAAATTAAAAAAAAAAAAAAGAAAGAAACAGCTCCGGTCTGCAGCTCCCGGTGGGACCAATGCAGAAGGGGGTGATTTCTGCATTTCCAACTGAGGTACCCAGTTCATCTCACTGGGACTGTTTCGGCAGCGGGTGGAACCCATGGAGAGCGAGCAGAAGCAGGGTGGGGCATTGCTTTACCCAGGAAGTGCAAGGAGCCAGAGGACCTCTCAAGGGAAGCCATGAGGTATTGTGCTACCCGCCCGGGTACTACACTTTTCTCATGGATTTTGCAATCAGCAGATCAGATTTCCTGGTGAGCCTACACCACCAGGGCCCTGAGTTTCAAGCACAAAACTAGGTGGCTGTTTGGGCAGGCACCCAGCTAGCTGCAGGAGTTTGTTCATACCCTAGTGGCACCTGGAACCCCAGCAAGACAGAACCGTTCACTCCCCTTGAAAGGGAGCTGAAGCCAGGGAGCCAAGTGGTTTCACTCAGCAGGTTCCACTCCCATGGAGCCCAGCAAGCTAAGAACCACTGACTTGAAATTCTTGCTGCCAGCACAGCAGTCTGGTCGACCTAGGACGATTGAGCTTGGTGGGAGGAGGGGCATCTGCGATTACCGAGGCTTTAGTAGGCCGTTCTTCCCTGACAGTGCTAAGGAGACGGAGAGGTGTGGACTGGGTGGAATTTGCCACAGTGCGGCAAAGTGACTGTGGCCAGAGTGCTTATCTAGTTTTCTCCTCACTGGTCAGGGCATCTCTGAAGGAAATGCAGCAGCCCTAGTCAGGGGCTTACAGATGAAACGCTCATCTCCCTGGGACAGAGCACCTGGGGGGAGGGGCTGCTGTGGGCACAGCTTCAGCGGATTTAATCTTTCCTGCCTGTTGGCTCTGAAGACAGCAGCTGATCCTGACAAGGGGGATTCTCCCAGCACAGCACACAAGCTCTGTAAGGGACAGACTGACTCCTCAGGTGGGTAACTGACCCCAATGCTGACTAGACAGTTAAAGATGTGCTGAAGCTACACATTAAACCTCCCAACAGGGGTCAACAGACACCTCATACAGGAGAGCTCTGGCTGGCATCAGGCTGGTGTCCCTCTGGGATGAAGCTTCCAGAGGAAGGAGCAGGCTGCAATCTTTGATGTTCTGCAGCCTTCCAGGCAAACAGGGTCTGGAGTGGACCTCCAGCAAACTGCAGCAGACCTGCAGAAGAGGGGCCTGACTGTTAGAAGAAAAACCAACAAACAGAAAGCAACAACAACATCAACAAAAAGGACCCCCACACAAAAACCCCATCCAAAGGTCATCAGCCTCAAAGATCAAAGGTAGATAAATCCATGAAGATGAGGAAAAATCAGTGCAAAAATGCTGAAAATTCCAAAAACCAGAATGCCTCTCCAGTAAGGGCATAAAACTGGATGGAGAATAAGATTAACAAACTGACAGAGGCAGGCTTCAGAAGGTGGGTGATAACAAACTCCTCTGATCTAAAGGAGCATGTTCTAACCCAATGCAAGGAAGCTAAGAACCTTGATAAAAGGTTACAGGAACTGCTAACTAGAATAACCAGTTTAGAGAGGAACATAAATAACTTGATGAAGCTAAAAAACAAACAAACAAACAAAAAAACCAAAAAGCAAAACAACATGAGAACTTCAGGAAGCATACACAAGTATCAATAGCTGAATCAATCAAGCGGAAGAAAGGATATCAGAGATTGAAGATCACCTTGCTGAAAAAAGGCATGAAGACAAGATTAGAGAAAAAAGAATGAAAAAGAATGAACAAAGCCTTCAAGAAATATGGGACTATGTGAAAAGACTAAACCTATGATTGATTGGTGTACCTGAAAGTGACAGGGAGAATGGAATCAAGTTGGAAAACACATTTCATGATATTATCCAGGAGAACTTCCCCAACCTAGAAAGACAGGCCAACATTCAAATTCAGGAAATACAGAGAACACCACTAAAATACTCCTCGAGAAGATCAACCCCAAGGCACATAATCATCAGATTCTCCAAGGTTGAAATGAAGGAAAAAATGTTAAGAGCAGCCAGAGAGAAAGGCCAGATCACCTACAAAGGGAAGTGCATCAGACTAACAGTGGATCTCTCTGCAGAAACCCTACAAGCCAGAAGAGAGTGGGGGCCAATATTCAACATTCTTAAAGAAAAGAATTTTTCAGCCCAGAATTTCATATCCAGCCAAACTAAGCTTCAAAAGCAAAGGAGAAATAAAACCCTTTCCAGACAAGGAAATGCTGAGGGATTTTGTCACCACCAGGCCTGATTTACAAGAACTCCTGAAGAGGCCGGGCGCTGTGGCTCAAGCCTGTAATCCCAGCACTTTGGGAGGCCGAGACGTGTGGATCACGAGGTCAGGAGATTGAGACCATCCTGGCTAACATGGTGAAACCCCGTCTCTACTAAAAAAAAAATACAAAAACTAGCCGGGCGAGGTGGTGGGCGCCTGTAGTGCCAGCTACTCGGGAGGCTGAGGCAGGAGAATGGCGGGAACCCAGGAGGCAGAGCTTGCAGTGAGCTGAGATCTGGCCACTGCACTCCAGCCCGGGCGACAGAGCGAGACTCCGTCCCAAAAAAAAAAAAAAAAAAGAACTCCTGGAGGAAGCACTAAATATGGAAAGGAAAAACTGGTAACAGCCACTGCAAAAACACACCGAAATATAAGACTATTGACACTATGAAGGAACTGTATCTACTAATGTGCAAAATAACCAGCTAGCATCATGATGACAGCATCAAATTCACACATAACAATATTGACCTTAAATGTAAATGTGCTAAATGCCCCAATTAAAAGACACAGACTGGCAAATTGGATAAAAAGTCAAGACCCATCAGTGTGCTATATTCAAGAGACCCATCTTATGTTCAAAGACACACATAGGCTCAAAATAAAGGGATGAAGGAATATTTACCAAGAAGCAAAAAAAAGCAATTTTTTTTTCTTGCTTGCAAGTAGGTTGCAATCCTAGTCTTTGATAAAACAGACTTTAAACCAAGAAAGATCAAAAAAGACAAAGAAGGGCATCACATAATGGTAAAAGGATCAATGCAACAAGAAGAGTTAACTATCCTAAATATATATGCATCCAAAACAGGAGCACCCAGATTTGTAAAACAAGTTCTTAGAGACCTACAAAGATACTTAGGCTCCCAGACAATAATAGTGGGGGACTTTAACACCCCAATGTCAATATTAGACAGATCAATGAGACAGAAAATTAACAAGGATATTCAGGACTTGAACTCAGCTGCGGACCTAATAGATATCTACAGAACTCTCCACCCTAAATCAAGAGAATATACATTCTTCTTAGTGCCACATGGCACTTATTCTTAAACTGGCCGCATACTTGGAAGTAAAGGACTCCTCAGCAAATGCAAAAGAATGGAAATCGTAACAGTCTATCAGACCATAGTGCAATCAAATTTGAATTTAGGATTAAGAAACTTACTCAAGACTTTCGCTCGCCGAGGCGCGTATCAGTCGGAATTTTGAGGAGCCAACCGGGCCGTCTGTCTCTGGCAAGCCAGTGGCGGTTTAAAGGACGTGGTGGGAAGCCTGTGTGTGCTCGACTTCGTGACCCTCATGGTCGCTCCGGTTTTTCACACCTGAAAATAACATAGCAAAATAAGCCAAGATGTCTGTGAATCCAATGACCTATGAGGCCCAGTTCTTTGGCTTCATGCCACAAACGTGCATGCTTCGAATTTACATTGCATTTCAAGACTACCTATTTGAAGTGATGCAGGCCGTTGAACAGGTTATTCTGAAGAAGCTGGATGGCATCCCAGACTGTGACATTAGCCCAGTGCAGATTCGCAAATGCACAGAGAAGTTTCTTTGCTTCATGAAAGGACATTTTGATAACCTTTTTAGCAAAATGGAGCAACTGTTTTTGCAGCTGATTTTACGTATTCCCTCAAACATCTTGCTTCCTGAAGATAAATGTAAGGAGATACCTTATAGTGAGGAAGATTTTTAGCGTCTCCAGAAAGATTTTGAACAGTTACAGGAGAAGTACAAGACTGAATTATGTATTAAGCAGGCCCCTCTTGCAGAATTAGAAGAGCAAAAAATTGTTCAGGCCAAACTCAAACAGACGTTGACTTTCTTTGATGAGCTTCAAAATGTTGTCAGAGATCATGGGACTAGTGATTTTAGGGAGAGTTTAGTGTCCCTGGTTCAGAACTCCAGAAAACTACAGAATATTAGAGACAGTGTGGAAAAGGAATCGAAACGACTGAAAATATCTTAATTGCTCAGTAGTCAAAAGGAGGAGCCTGTCAAAAAGTAGAATCATAATGAATTTATACCAGTGACTGTTCAAACCAACCATACTTTTTATTAGATTTGCTTTGTCAAGTCTTTCTTGTATTCTGTGTCTTCCTCTCTTTTGGTCCACTTTCCTGAGGTATGTGTGTACTACTTTGAACTAGGCTGTAGCATCTGTTCCTTAGAGTCTTCTAATGAGTGGGAAGGGATCAAATGAAGAAGCCATGGCTAGTTAAAGATATTTGCAGAGTTACACCTTGGTCATAAGTTCTTTGTGACCTTGATGATTTTGACTTACTCTTTGGATGAGACCAGATGAGAAAAGGATTAAATGGGTGGCTCCTTTAGTATTGTTATTTTTGAGGCAAAGTCCCCTTCTGTTACCCAGGTTAGAGTAGAGTTCAGTGGCACAGTCTTGGCTCACTGCAGCCTCTGTGTCCTGGGCTCAAGTGATCCTCCTGCCTCAGCCTCCCAAGTAGCTAGGACCACAGGTGCGTGTCACCATGCTTTGCTAATTGTTTTTGCAGAAACGAGGCCTCACTATATTGCCCAGGCTGAGTGGCCTTTTTATTAACCAGTCATTACACTGTGGGACAGCCAACATAGAGTACTTTCTCTCACCCTGTAAATTTTCTTACATCAGGGAGTCAATATGTAGTGGAAAGAAGCGTGTAGCAAAAAAGACAACCTTGGTCTTTAATAAAAAAGAAGTTGGTTTATTTCCAAAATAAATCTGACAAAAAAAACCTGGTGATGTTAAGCAATTTACTGTCTTAGAGTCCTGCCGGAGAAGACCTTAGACAAAAAAAGAGAACCCACTGGAATAGAGAAGGAAGCATATAGCATACTCAGTAGTGAAATTTAATTTTACTGACTGTTAGGTATCTATGCCAATTTATTTTCATACTTCAGTGGGTTTCGGAATCTGCCTTATACCTAATATTTAATTATTTATTCACACTCACAAGCATCAAACATTTAATTCCCTCAGTGGGAAATTTGTGTTTAAACTCAATGGAATCTAATATTTCTTTATGTCATTAGTCCCTGTAAAATGTTAGGTCACCCAAGGAAAGGGAAGAAATAGCAATGGCTGCTCCTAAGGTGTTGCTAGCCCTCCATGTCTTCCTAAAGAGCAGAACTTGGAGTTTCTCCTTTATGTAGAGAAGAAGTAACTTAGGGTGTATTTGCAAAGAAATATTCATAGACACTGAAAGCTTGTGTTTACATGAAATATGTTTATTATCAAGAAGTCCTTTTTCCAATTCTGTACATTAAATAAATATGTTTTAAAAGGAAAAAAAAAAAAAAAGAGACTTACTCAAAACCACACAACTACATGGAAGTTGAACAGCCTGCTCCTGAATGGCTTCTGGGTAAACAACAAAATTAAGGAAGAAATAAAGAAGTTCTTTGAGACCAATGAGAACAAAGAGACAATGTACCAGAATATCTGGGACACAGTTAAAGCAGAGTTTAGAGGGAAATTTACAGCACTAAATGCCCACATCGGGAAGCTGGAAAGATCTGAAATTGACACCCTAACATCACAATTAAAAGAACTAAAGAAGCCACCAGGTGCGGTGGCTCACACCTGTAATCCCAGTACTTTGGGAGGCTGAGGTGGGTGGATCATGAGGTCAGGAGTTCGAGGCCAGCCTGGCCAACATGGTGAAATCCCATCTGTACTAAAAATATAAAAATTAGTTAGATGTGATGGTGGGTGACTGTAGTCCCAGCTACTTGGGCGGCTGAGCAGGAGAATAGCTTGATCCTGGGAGGCAGAGGTTGCAGTGAGCCGAGATCCCACCATTGCATTCCAGCCTGGGACAGAGCAATACTCTGTTTAAAAAAAAAAAAAAAAAAAAACTAGAGAAGCAAGAGCAAACAAATTCAAAAACTAGCAGGAGACAAGAAATAACTAAGATCAGATCAGAACTGAAGGAGATAGAGACACGAAAAACCCTTCAAAAAATCAATGAATCCAGGAGATGGTTTTTTGAAAAAATTAACAAAATAGATAGACCACTAGCTACACTAATAAAGAAGAAAAGACAGAAGAATCAAATAGACACAATAAAAAATGATAAAGGGCATATCACCACTGATCCCACAGAAATACAACCACCATCAGAGAATACTATAAACACCTCTATGCAAATAAACTAGAAAATCTAGAAGAAATGGATAAATTGCTGGACACATACACCCTCCCAAGACTAAACCAGGAAGAAGTTGAATCCCTGAATAGACCAATAACAAGTTCTGAAATTGAGAAAGCAATTAATAGCCTACCAACACAAAAAAAGCCCAGGAACAGAAGGATTCATAGCTGAATTCTACCAGAGGTACAAAGAGGAGCTGGTACCATTCCTTCGGAAACTATTCCAATCAATAGAAAAAGGACTCCTTCCTAACTCACTTTACGAGGCCAACATCATCCTGATACCAAAACCTGAGACACACACACACACACACACGAAAACAAAATTTTCAGGCCAATACCCCTGATGAACATCAATGCAAAAATCCTCAATAAAATACTGGTAAATCAAATCCAGCAGCACATTCAAAGCTTATCCACCACGATCAACTCTGCTTCATCCCCAGGATGCAAGGTTGGTTCAACATATGCAAATCAATAAACATAATCAATCACATAAGCAGAACCAATGACAAAAACCACATGATTATGTCAATAGATGCAGAAAAGGCCTTTGATAAAATTCAACATGACTTCATACAAAAAACTCTCAATAAACTACGTATTGATGGAACATATGTCAAAATAATAAGAGTTATTTGTTACAAACCCATAGCCAATATTATACTGAGTGGGCAAAAGGTGGAAGCTACGAGCTGCCTGATGGCCAGGTCATCACCAACGGCAATGAGCGGTTCCACTGTCCCGAGGCGCTCTTCCAGCCTTCCTTCCTGGGCATGGAATCCTGTGGCATCCGTGAAACTACCTTCAACTCCATCATGAAGTGTGATGTGGACATCTGCAAAGACCTGTACATCAACACAGTGCTGTCTGGCGGCACCACCATGTACCCCGGCCGTCACAGACAGGATGCAGAAGGAGATCACTTAGCCCTGGTGCCCAGCACGATGAAGATCAAGATCATTGCTCCTCCTGAGTGCAAGTACTCCGTGTGGATCGGCACCTCTATCCTGGCCTCTCTATCCGCCTTCCAGCAGATATGGATCAGCAAGCAGGAGTATGACGAGTCTGGCCCCTCCATCACCCGCTGCAAATGCTCCTGTGCGGACTGTGACTTAGTTACATTACACCCTTTCTTGACAAAACCTAACTTGCACAGAAAACAATATGAAATTGGCATGGCTTTATTTGTTTTTTTTTTTTTTGTTTGTTTGTTTGTTTCTTTTTCTTTTTTTTTTTGGCTTGACTCAGGATTTAAAAACTGGAACGGTGAAGGTGACAGCAGTCTGTTGGAGTGAGCATCCCCCAGAGTTCTACAATGTGGCCGAGGACTTTGATTGTACGTTGTTCTTTTTTTTTTTTTTAAATAGTCATTCCAAATATTGTGAGATGCATTGTTACAGGAAGTTCCTTGCCCTCCTAAAAGCCACCCCACTTCTCTCTAAGGAGAATGGCCCAGTCCTCTCCTATGTCCACACAGGGGAAGTGATAGAATTGCTCTGATGTAAATTATGTAATGCAAAATTTTTTAAATCTTTGCCTTAACGCTTTTTTATTTTGTTTTATTTTGAATGATCAGCCTTTGTGCCCCCCCTTTTTTGTCCCCCAACTTGAGATGTATGAAGGCTTTTGGTCTCCCTGGGAGTGGGTAGAGGCAGCCGGGGCTTACCTGTACACTGACTTGAGACCAGTTGAATAAAAGTGCACACCTTAAAAAAAACAAAAAACAAAAAACAAAAAAACAAAACTTAGATGACGGGTTGATTGGTACAGCAAACCACCATGGCACATGTATATCTATGTTAACAAACCTGCATGTTCTGCACATGTATCCAAAAACTGAAAGTAAAATTTAAAAAATTAAAAAATAAATTAATTAATTTAAAAAAAGAAAATGAAAGCAATGCACCTTTGGGAGAAAATGTTCTCATTACACATGTTTCTTAAAGGACATTTTCCCAGAATCTATAAAAAATTCTTACAACTCAATAATAAATAATTCAATTAAAGATGGTCTTAAATTTGGACAGATACTTCACAAAAAAATACAGATGGCC
Organism: Macaca mulatta; assembly: GCF_049350105.2. Taxonomy (NCBI): domain Eukaryota; kingdom Metazoa; phylum Chordata; class Mammalia; order Primates; family Cercopithecidae; genus Macaca; species Macaca mulatta. Next base: position 81,675,664 of record NC_133406.1, on the reverse strand, counting down.
AATAAGCATATGAAAAGATGCTTATCACAAGTTATCAGACAATATCAAGTGTTCTCAAATATGTGGCACACCGGTACTCTTTTGTACATTGCTGGTGGGAATGTGAAACAGTACAACCGTCTTGGAAAAGTCTGCCAATTTTTAAAATAAAGGTAAACATACACCCACCAATTCTATTACTAGATATATATCAAAGAAAAGTGAAAACAGGTCGGGTGCAGTGGCTCCCAGCACTTTGGGAGGCCAAGGTGGGTGGATCAAACTCCTGAGGTCAGGAGTTTGAAACCAGCCTGGCCAACGTGATAAAACCCCTGACTCTACCAAAAAATACAAAAATTAGCTGGGTGTGGTGGTGGGTGCCTATAGTCCCAGCTACTGGGGAGGCTGAGGTGGGAGAATCGCTTGAACCTAGGAGGCGGAGGTTGCAGTGAGCTGAGATCATGCCACTGCACTCCAGCATGGGTGCCAGAGTGAGACCCTGCCTCAAAAAAAAAAAAAAAAGGAAAAAGTGAAAACGTGTTCATAGGAAGGCTTGTACATAAATGTTCATAGCAGGTTTATTCACAATAGTCAGAGAAATAGGAAACAACTCAAATATCTCTCTGTAGGTGAATGGGTACAAAAATCGTGGTACATGTAAATAGTGGAAAGTTATTTAGCAATAATAGAAATGAATTACTGATATATGCCATAACATGAATGAATCTCAAAAGATTATGCTGACTAGTGAAATTTGCTAAGAGAGTAAGTCTTAAATGTTCTCACCACACATACACAAATGGTAATTATGTGAGGTAATGGGTGTGTTAACTAACTTGATCATGGTAATCAGTTTACCGTTTATATGTATATCAAAGCATGTCGTATATCTTAAATATATATAATTGTATTTGTCAGCTATACCTAGTAAAGCTTGGGAAACCCCTTACACACTTAAAAAATATAACACTGTAAGAGGCAAACAGATGGCAATTCTGCTTTGCACAATACAAGCAAGGTTTGATCTTACTCATATGACTTTTAAAATTGTATATAAAAATGAGACTCAGGCCGGGTGCGGTGGCTCATGCCTGTAATCCCAGCACTTTGGGAGGCTGAGGTGGGCGGATCACCTGAGGTCAGGAGTGCGAGACCAGCCTAGCCAACATGGAGAAACCCTATTTCTACTGAAAATACAAAATTAGCCAGGCGTGGTGGCACATGCCTGTAATCCCAACTACTCGGGAGGCTGAGGCAGGAGAACCGCTTGAATCCAGGAGGCAGAGGTTGCGGTGAGCCGAGATGGTGCCATTGCACTCCAGCCTGGGCAACAAGAGTGAAACTCCATCTTAAAAAAAAAAAAAAAAGAGACTCAAAATTGAAATATCTCTTTGAGAAACAGATACTTATCTGTGTAGGGTACAAGTATTTCAGATTATAATTCCCCCCAAAATATAACAACAACAACAAAAACGTTATGCTGAACAAAAGAAGAGCAAGACGAAAGAGTACATACTATGTCGTTTTATTCATACGATGTTCTGGAACATGGAAAACTACTGTCTGGCATCAGAAAGCAGATCTGTGGTTGCCAGTGTAGGGAAGACTAATACAAAGGGGTATGAGGGTGAAGGAAATGCTATATAACTTGATCTGTTTGTATTTGCAAGGGTGTATACATTTGTCAAAACTCAAATAACTATACATTTAAGATACGTGCATTACTTTGTATGTAAATTATACCTCAATAAAGTTGATTTAAAAAATGAAGAATACAGGCTTTTGCATTAGAGTGACCTGTTACTGCTTCTCATTTGTACCCCTTGTATAAGTTACTTATCTAAGTTCAAATTTCTTTATCTGTAAACTGGGAATATTAATAGTATCAATTTCATACGGTTGCTATGAGATTTAATAAGATATTATATGTTGTATACTTTCAAGATCTGTCATAGAACTTAAAAATCAAAGGTAGTTCCTAGTATTGCTACACGTGGTTTTTTTTCTAATCACATCATGAAAGAATGCGGTTGATAATTCAGCCCATTTTTCAGAAGAGCTGCCTTTATAGATCTCAGAGTAGATGTGCACCTTTGCCTACCACCCACAGATCAGGCAGGCAGAACATACAGACCACACTCTGAAAAAGCACCTTCTTTAACGCCAACTATTAGCAGGGAAATTAGGCTAAACTTCCTCTCCCAATTGAGCTAGAGTATGACAATCTGTGTGCCTGGATACGGGGAGGGGCCCCACCTTTTAACACAAATTGAGACTTCTTTGGAGCAGAGCTACCCAGTTAGCCTGGAGCTACTCCAGGCTGACTCCAGTAAAAATGGGCTCCCAGACCCAGCTAGGTGTCAGAACAACAGATCTGTCTTAGATTCATCTGTGGTGTTATGTTTCACTAAGGTTTTCTGCCCTCCTTGTCTATGACAGCTTGCTTGGCAACTTGAGCCTGCTCTGCCCACAATTTGGTTCTCTGCCACTTACCTTATGATTACTATCTCAGTAACAGCTCCTGTCTGAACTTACCAGTCACACACCAGTTTAATCACAGCCTGACTAGCCAGCTCTGCACCACCTCCTGCAGAACTTCTTGCCCAGATGGCTGCTGCCTTCTTGCCCAGATGGCTCTTCTCTTGGAGCCACCAGAAGAGTGAACCCTTCAGACTGAATAGCTCTCTGCTGGCACCTGGGAGAAGCAGGAAGAAATTTTTAGATTAAGCTTATTTGAACTTCTAATCTGAAGTATCAGAGATGCATTCCATCAACCCTGCCAGGGATTCCAGTCTAAGATGAGAATTGAGGATGCATAATGGTTTGAGATTAAGACCAGGGTTTGATGAAGCGGGGTTTGATACAGCTCATGCATACAATGCCTTATTTGTCTTTGTATCTCCTGTTTTAGAGGAAGCCTTTCTGTTTGCAAGAGTTTCCTCTCTTTCGACTTTTGATTCCATATGTTCCCTTGCCTTTGGATATTGCTCAGGTTAACCTAAAAACACACCCAGTGATGACAACGCATAGAACATTCTATTTGTTTCTTTAGGCAATATTACATAGTGGTTTTCACCTTAGACAGGCACAGATCTGAATCATCTCTGCTATTTATGAGTTGTGTGATTTGGGGTGAAGCCCTCTGCTCTAGCCATTCTGGCCTTTCTTCTGCCTCTCCAGCATGCCAAGCTCACTTTTCCAGGGTTTTTGCATTTGCTTGTCTCTCTGCCTGAGACCCTTTTCATTCAGGTCTTCTGAGGATAGTTTCTTCTTGTCACTCAGATCTCAGTTCAAATGTCATCTCTTTGGATAGAACTTTCCTCACTATTATTTCTAAAATGCCCCACCTCAGTCACTACTGCACCATCTTATTTTAGTGTCTTCATAGCATTTATCTTATTTACTTGTTTATCATCTGTCTTCCCCAATTAGAATAAAAACTTCTAATCTGGGCACGGTGGCTCACACCTATAATCCTAGCACTTTGGGAAGCCGAGGTAGGCGGACAGCTTGAGCCCCAGAGTTTGAGACCAGCCTGGGCAACGTGGCCAAATCTTATCTCTACAAAAAAATACCAAAATATTAGCTGGGCATGGTGGCATGCACTTGTAGTCCCAGCTACTCCGGAGGTTGAGGTGAGAGGATCACCTAAACCAGGGGAGGTTGAGGCTGCAGTGAACTGTGATCGTGCCACTGCACTCCAGCCTGGGTGACGGAGTGAGACCCCGTCTAAAAAAAAAAAAAAAAGAATAAAAACATCTAGAGAGCAGGGCAGGTCAGGAGGAACTTATCTTTTTCACCACAGTATCCCTAAAGTTTAGAATTGTACCCAGCACATACATAGCAGGTTTTTAGAAAGTTATCTGTTGAATCAGTCAGTAAGTTAGCATCTCCAAGCTTTAGTTTATCTATAAAATAGAGATAATAGTACTTTCCTATAGGGTTAATGAAGATAATATGAGGAAATATTTGTAAAGGGCTTAGCATGATGCCTGACATAGTAATTGTGCTATAAATAGTGGACATAGTTATTATTATTTCTGCCTGCATTTCCCCTCTCCTGAGTATATAAGCTCCTCTAGAGCACAGATGATGTCTTATTTGTATATTTCATATTGTATGGATATAGTAGACAATAAAACTTAGTTTCAATGAAATAAAAATTTTTCCTAGTAAATCAAGGCTTCAAATAGGCGAAATAGAAAATACACCAACTGAACCAACCAAAGATGGTGAGCTCATCTTTTGGACTCAGTTAATCAACCCTCCTCCCAATGAGGGCTTTCCTGACTATCTCGTCCTGGGAGGGTCAGGGGATAAGGTGACTATCCCTTGTGTGGACTTCAGCCAGAGCACCAGTGCATTTGATTTCAGTCATGTGCTCATAGGTACGTTTTCCTTTGCTAGACTGCATGTGCTTTGATTTACTTACCTTTGTATCCCCACCAGCTGGCCCCTTGCCTTCTCTCGTACGCAGTATAGAAGTATTGAAGAATAGAACAGTGGTAAAGGGGCAATAGCACAGGGATTAAGAATGTAGACTCTGGACTCAATGCATCTGGGTTCAAATCCTAGCTTCTGCCACTTACCAACTGGGAGGCTTCAGACAAGTTACTTGACTTCTCTGTGGGCCTCAAGTTCCTCATTCATAAAATGAGGAACAAAAGTACCAATTTCACGAATAGGCAATGAAAATATTTTCTTCCTATAGGTTCTTAAAATAATGCTTTCTTTATTTTATTTTATTTTATTTTATTTTACTTTTTTTGAGACAGAGTTTGCCCTTTTGGCCAGGCGATCTTGGCTCACTGCAACCTCCGCCTCCCAGGTTCAAGCAATTCTCCTGCCTCAGCCTCCTGAGTAGCTGGTACTACAGGTTTGTGCCACCATACTTGGCTAATTTTTGTATTTTTAGTAGAGATGGGGTTTCACCATGTTGGCCAGGCTGGTCTTGAACTTCTGACCTCAGGTGATCCACCAGCTGCGGCCTCACAAAGTACTGGAATTACAGGAGTGAGCCTCCACACCTGGCCAAATGCCTTCAATTTTATGTGTACTTCATTTCACATAGATGTGCCCCAGACAGTGACTGGATCATAACAGACATTCAGTCGTGTTTATTGAATTAAATTGAAAACTTTAATGTAAATTGATAATCAGGGGTAAAGAAAAGCATGTTTATTTATTTATTTTTGTAGCTGGGACTATAAGCACATGCCACCATGCTGGGCTAAATGCATATTTAAATGGACAGGGAGAACTATAGTCAGTTCTTTGGTATAAGCATACTGATTACTTTTTTCAATTTCATATTTATTCTATTAGATGTGGTAAATGTGATGTATATTTGAAAATAGATTTCGGGGTATGTGTGGTTGGGGAATTCATGTGGAGGTCAGAGTGGAAGCAGGTGTGAGAGGGTCCAGCAGAAGAAAACATGGCTGCCAAAGTGTTTGAGTCCATCGGCAAGTTTGGCCTGGCCTTAGCTGTTGCAGGAGGCTTGGTGAACTCTGCTTTATATAATGTGGATGCTGGGCACAGAGTTGTCATCAGTGATGGAGCCCATGGAGTACAGGACATTGTGGAAGGGGAAGGGACTCACTTTCTCATCCCGTGGGTATGAAAACCAATTATCTCTGACTGCCGTTCTCGACCACGTAATGTGTCAGTCATCACTGGTAGCAAAGATTTACAGAATGTCAACATCATACTGCGCATCCTCTTCTGGCCCATTGCTAGCCAGCTTCCTCGCATCTTCACCAGCATAGGAGAGGACTATGATGAGCCTGTGCTTCTGTCCATCACAACCAACATCCTCAAGTCAGTGGTGGCTTGCTTTGATGCTAGAGATCTAATCACCCAGAGAGAGCTGGTCTCCAGGTAGGTGAGCGATGACCTTACGGAACAAGCAGCCACCTTTGGGCTTATCCTGGATGACGTGTCCTTGACATATCTGACCTTCGGGAAGGAGTTCACAGAAGCGGTGGAAGCCAAACAGGTGGCTCAGCAGGAAGTAGAGAGGGCCAGATTTCCGGTGGAAAAGGCTGAGCAACAGAAAAAGGTGGCCATCATCTCTGCTGAGGGCGACTCCAAGGCAGCTGAGCTGATTGCCAACTCACTGGCCATCGCAGGGAATGGTCTGATCGAGCAGGAAGCTGCCGAGGACATCGAGTACCAGCTCTCACACTCTTGGAACATCACCTATCTGCCGGTGGGGCAGTCCGTGCTCCTCCAGCTGCCCCAGTGAGTGCCTCCACCTCTGCAGGTTGACCGGCCACAGCCCTGATAATTCTTAACATCGCCTCCCTTCTGCCCCCACCCCAGAAATCACTGTGAAATTTCATGATTGGCTAAAAATGAAGGAAATAAAGGTAAAATCACTTCAGATCTCAAAAAAAAAAAAAAAAAAAAAAAAAGAAAAAAGAAAGAAAGAAAGAAAGAAAATAGATTTCAGAAAACAACTACTTTAAGAAAAAACATCTTCAGTGGTTACAGTTTGAGGACTCATCAGTTTGAAGTGAAAATTCTCTCTAAGTAGATACTACTCTCCTTTTTCAGTTTTGTAGTCTCCTAAATTTACTTTCTCTGCTGACCTTTTAAAAGCTCCCTCTGGGCCTTAACTAGAGCAATAAAAAAAGAGTTTGACAAAGACTTTTAGAAATGTTACTCTTGGGTGGCTCTCTGAACCTGCCTAATAAAATACAAAACAATGTTACTCTTCCTCAATTAATCTACATTGGGCAACAATAGGGGGTGGAGTGAAATATTCTCAACTGTCAATTAATAACAAACTTAAATGTCACATATAACAGTTATTAGAAGTGAGTTATGGATTCCTCATAAGTGGGGTTTAAATGATGATATAAAATCATCTAGTTAGTTAGTCTTTCTTTCTTTTTTTTTTTGAGATGAGTCTCACTCTGTCACCCAGGCTGGATACAGTCACATGATTTTCGTTCACTGCAACCTCCACTTCCCTGATTCAAGCAATTACCCCGTCTCAGCCTCCCGAATAGCTGGGATTACAGGCGCACACCACCACGCCAAGCTATTTTTTTTTTTTTTTTTGTATTTTTAGTAGAGACAGGGTTTCACCATGTTGGCCAGACTGGTCTTGAACTCCTGACCTCAGGCAGTCTGCCCACCTCAGCCTCCCAAAGTGCTGGGATTACAAGCATGAGCCACCTTTCTAATAAATAATTAGAAAAGTTTTTCCTTTTCTAATTATTTATCTTTAGCTATTCAGAGAAAAACTTTTGTGGCAGCAACACAATTATATTCATTTAGTAATTGAGAGTCAAACATTGTGTGCTAGGCTAAAGGGAATACCAAGAACTTTAAGAACTGGTCCTTTCCTCAAAGGAACTTAGGCCATGTATCTGTAAAATCAGTGTGTTTTTCATAGGCATTCTTGAAAATTACTTGAATAAATCCCAAGTTTAAAAATGATTTAAAAATGATTCTTATCTGACATTGTGTGTTTAAGAGAAGACCAAGAATAAATACACGTACATTCCTTATAGTAGAATAAAGCCCCTTTGCAAGGGGGAGAATGGAAGCTGCAACAGACTTTGTTGGTGGCCACTGGGCCTTTGTGAGTTCTTGGCACTTGGAAGCCTATTTTCAGTATTTCAGGTTAAAATTCTCCTGCTTGTCAATAGAGAAGCCTTAATTTTTCTTTCTAAAGTCTCAGAGTCTCACTCTTTTGCCCAGGCTGGAGTACAATGGCACCATCTTGGCTCACTGCAGTTTCCACCTTCTGAGTTTAAGCGATTCTCCTGTCTCAGCCACCAAATAGCTGAGTTAACAGGTGCTCACCACCATGCCCAGCTAATTTTTGTATTTGTATTTGTATTTTTAAATTTATTTTAAGACAGAGTCTCACTCTGTTGCCCAGACTGGAGTGCAATGGCACAATCTCCACTCACTGCAACCTCTGCCTCCCGGGTTCAAGCAATTCTCCTTTCTCAGCCTCCTGAGTAGCTAGGATTATAGGCAGCCACAACCACGCCCAGCTAATTTTTGTATTTTTAGTAGAGACAAGGTTTTGCCATGTTGGCCATGCTTGTCTTGAACTATTGACCTCAGGTGATCCACCCGCCTTGGTCTCCCAAAGTGCTGGGATTACAGGAGTGATCTACTGCACCCGGCGAGTGTATTTTCAGTAAAGATGGGGTTTCACCATGTTGGCCAGGCTGGTCTCAAACTCCTAACCTCAAGTGATCCACCTGCCTCGGCCTTCCAGAGTGCTGGTATTACAGGTACGAGCCACCGCCTGGCTTCATAAATATAGTTGTTTACGAAAGACACCACCACTGGCCAATCATCAGGAGGGCAAGCACTTTAGGTCTGTATTTCAGCAACAGATTTACATTCCATAGATCCTTTCACTCTCATTCAATCAGAACTTTTTGTAGGCATTTATGAGATGGCTATTTGGGGTGACAGATATAATCTATGGCCATAGAACAGGGAAATGTACAAAACACTGACTCGAATCATGTAAGCTACAGACAAATGAATAAATCATTTATTTAGTCACTCTTTAATTAATTAATGTATTTATTCATTCTACTATTATGGACTGAGCACAGTTTTAAGTACTGAAGAATCCATGCTAAATATAGTATTGTGGGAGAGACTGACATTAATTGAATAACCCAAACCAGGGTAATGAATACAGTGAATACAGTGGTGACGCATGGTGAAGGTGAGGTCCTTGGAGTTATGCTACAGCATGTGCTAGAGGAAGCATGAAGGGCAAAAGGGAAACTGAAAAAGGTGGTGTGGCTGAGTCTCACAGAAGGAGAGGACCATGGTACCTGGTACCACTGAAGGATGGGCAGAGACAGGCATTCAAGGGCTTGGAGGCAGAGTTAAGGAAGGACATCAAGCAGTGCTTTCTTGTGATCAGATTTATGAGAAATGATGGTAGCTTAAATGGCATGGCTGTAGTCAAGGAAGAAAGAGAGTTTGATGAGATATTGAGGAGAAGGAATGAATAGAGCTTGATGATTGAATAGATCTTAGAGATGAGGGAGAAATAAGGTCAAACATGATTCTCAGGTTTGTGGCTTGAGAAAATGGAAGAACACTCGTGGCATACACTGAGATAGGAAGTACTAGATGAGAACCAGGATTGGGAATAAAAACTATCCCTTGGTTTTAGACACGCTGAGTTGAGACATGTTGATATGGAAATTCGGCACTATTCAATAGAGCTTTCTGTGAGGATGGAGGTGTTCTGTACCTACACTGCTGAGTATTTTAGCCATTACTCACATGTGGCTATTTACATTTAACCTAAAATAAAAGATTTAGTTTCTCAGTGGCACTAGCCACATTTCAAGTGCCCAACAGCTATATGTGGCTAGTGATTTTTGCATTTGACAGTACAGTTCTAGAGCCTAGAGAAGCAGCCTAGGTTGAAAATATAAAAAATTAGCCAGGCATAGTGGCTTATACCTATAATCTCAGTACTTTGAGAGGTCAAGCCAGGAGAATTGCTTGAGGCCAGGAGTTTGAGACCAGCTTGGACAACACAGTGAGATCCTGCAGCTATAAAAAAATATGAAGATAGTCTGGGAGCAGTGGCTCATGCCTGTAATCCCAGCACTTTGGGAGGCTGAGGCGGGCAGATCACCTGAGGTCGGGAGTTCGAGACCAGCCTGACCAGCATGGAGAAACTCCATCTCTGCTAAAAATACAAAATTAGTCTGGCATAGTGGCGCATGCTTGTAATCCCAGCTACTAGGGAGGCTGAGGCAAGAGAATGGCTTGAACCCGGGAGGCGGAGGTTGCAGTGAGCTGAGATCTTGCCATTGCACTCCAGCCTGGACAATAAGAGTGAAACTCTGTCTAAAAAAATAAATAAATACATAAACATTAAAAATTAAAAAGTTAAAAATTAGCCATACGTGATGATGCGCACCTGTAGTTCCAGACTCAGGAGGCTGAGGTAGGAGTCTTGCTTGATTCCAGGAGTTTGGGGCTGCAGTGAACTATGACAGCACCACTGCACTCCAGCCCAGGAACAGAGCAAGACTCCATCTCTTAAAAAAAAAGAAAAAAAAAAAAGAGAGAGAGATGTGTAGATGAGGTTTAAGACTGTGAAGACAACTTTCTAAGGAAGAAGGGAAGGTAGTCAGTGAGGAAATGGCTAGGACTGAGACTACAGGACCTTCAACCTGTGAAGGCTGGTGAAGAAAAATGAGCCTTCAAAGGATACCAGGAAGTAATCAGGGAGGTAGGAGAAGAATGGTAAGAGCTTTGTCATATAAGTCAAGAGAAAAGGGTGTTTTGAAAGGGAGGAATAAGCAACAGCTAAGTGGTTCTAGAAGGTTGAGGAAGACTAGACTGAAGGTGTTTATTGGATCAGTGAAACAGAGGCCATTGGTGACTTTGGCAAGAGCTGTTTCAGAGGAGGGATGAGGCTGAAACGTAGACTAGATGAGTGAGGAGGGGGTGAGGTAATGGAGAGAGACTGACAATAGAAGAAAAGAAATCATGAGCTCCTTGTTCCATGGGCTACCAATAAAACAGGGAATTATTTTAGCCAAATCAAGCTAGAGTCATATATCATAGATATATGTCTTCAAAGCACTGCATTTATCCTACAATGTTACCAATTTTGAATCCTTTGTCATGAATATGAGGCTGCTGGGCTTTATTCCTACTCCAACTACCTTGGAGGGTGAGTATGAAATAGACCATGTGAGGGCCTAGAGGCCATGTTGAAGTACTCTTTATCCTAACAACAATAAAAAGCAACTGAAGGCTTTTCTTTTTTAAAAGCCATTTTATTATCTAAAATGTAGGAGCATACAGAAGAAGAGAGAAAAATGTAACTCATCACTCCCGGGTATTACTCATCACCTGACCCCAACACCCTTCAGCCTTTAGTTCTGGCCCATCCATACCCCATCGACTTAGACGAAAAGTTTTAACCATGGGAGTGACATGATTACACTTGTGTTAAAAAGACCATTCTTGCTGCTGGGTAGAGCAAAAGTCAGCACATTTCCAGATAGTAAATATTTTAGGCTTTGCTGGCCATACAGACTCTGTTGTAACTACTTAACTCTTGTTGTAGCTTGAAAGCTGCACTAGACAATATGTAAATAAATAAGTGTGACTGTGTTCCAATAAAACCTTATTTATGGACACTGAAATTTGAATTTCATATAGTTTTTGCATATCACAAAATATTCTTCATCTTGTTTTGATTTTCCCCCTCACAATTTAAAAATGTAAAAATGAATTTCGCTCATAGGCAATACAAAAACAGGTGGAGGGCCAAATTTGGGCTGTAGTTTGCTAAGCCCTAGGGTACAGAATGAATTGCAGCAGGCAAGAGAAGTTGTAGGAAGACTTGCCCAAGGGTATTGCAGGAACCAGGATAAAAATCTCACTATTCCTGTACCTAGTAAAGAGAAAAGACAGCATGGTAAGCATTTATTAGGTACTATACCATTGAGTATCTGTTATGCCCTAGGCACAATGTTAGGGCTGAAGATATACAAATAAATGAATAAGAAATAGTATTGCAATTGCAGCTAGTTAGGGAGACAGATGTGTTTTTTTCTGTCATGTTGTAAATACCACAACATGGTACTATGGAATATACATGAAATATTGATTAATTCTGCATGAGAAACATCAAACATGGCCTTAAGAGTGACATTTAGCCAGTGTAGTGGCTCATGTCTGTAAGTCCAATACTTTGGGAGGCTGAGGCAGGAGGATTGCTTGAGGCCAGGAGTTCTAGACCAGCCTGGGCAACACAGTGAGACACCGTCTCTACAAAACATTTAAAAATTAGCCAGGCGTGGTGATGCATGCTTGTAATTCCAGCTACTTGGGAGGCTGAGGTGGGAGGATGGCTTGAGCTCAGCAGTTTGAGGTTACGGTGAGCTATAATCATGCCACTGCACTCCAACTTCAGTAACAGTGTAAGACTTTGTTTCTTAAAATAAAAAAAAAGAGACATTTAGGCATTTAGGTAGGAACTTGAAAGATGAATAGAAGTTTACCATATAGGGTAAGGTGGAGGGAGGGAAAGGTTTTTAAGGCAGAGGGAAAAGTATAAATGGATGCAAAGAGGCTTGATACACAAGCTTCTGCCCCATCTTTCTTTCAGATTACTGCTAACTTGAGGGGAATGTAGGAGGTAACTGAATAAATCTGTATAGGTTAAAGAATCTATAAAAATGGAGTATCTCTTGTTTCAAGAGAGAGGATAATTGGTGGAATATTAAATGATCCTACATGACCTGGGCACTGGCTACATCTTCCGCCTCTCTTACCACTCCCCTCCTTGTTCACTCTGCCCTGGGCACACTTGTCTTTTTGCCATGTCTTTGAGATGCCAAGCACAAGGCTGCCTCAAGCTCTTTGTCCTTGCTGTTCCCACTGCCTAGAGTCCGATTCCCTCCCTCCCCTCATTCCGCAGAGGCCTTCTCTGGCCAGCCTATCTAAAATAGATGCTATTCTCTTAGGTTTACCTAGTTGCTTTCTTTTGTTTTTTCCGTAGCTTTTATTATTACCTTATTCATGTGTTTGTTGTCTAGCTCCTCCCAACTAGAATGTAAGCTCCATGAAGGCAAGACTCTTCTCTATTACCTCTAGAGTCTAGAACAGTGCCTGGCAAAATACAGCCACATGAGTATTAGTAAAATAGATCAACAAAAGGAGTGGGGAGAGGGTAGAGAAGAACCCAGATGAGTTGGTATTGCAGGAGTGCAAGCTCAATAGTCTCTGTTTCATTGGCTGAGTAAGATGGGAATTCATCTTCTGAGAGGACACTGGGACTCAAAGTTTTGAACGTCTCTGGAAGTTGAGAAAGAGTAACACAGGGAGAAAGTTGGGAACTTAAACATTTGAACTCAAGCCAAACAGATAATTAATTGTACTGTGCCAAGGTGGGGGGGTGGTGAGAACCAAAAGGGAAGATAGCTCCTCCCCACTCAGAATGTGGTAATTTGACTTATCTTTCTTGGAGTTGAATAGAGAATTATAGGGTGGGGAAAACCAAACAGAAGCTCTTGAAAGAATAAGCACGTGAGGATGGGAGTGGAGAGAAAGTGAAACTTGGTAGAAAACAACCCATCTGAGAGCCATGTTTGAGTGGTACAGAATCTGAGAGAATGAAACCGAAGCACAGACAAGGATTCTTTGGTTTCATGCTTCTGTGATTAAAAAAAAAAAAAAAAAAAAAAAAAAAGAAAAGTCCTCAACATACCTGCTGTTTGGCAGCTGGGAATTCTCAATTGGCTAGAAGTGAGTTTCAGGACATATTGCCAACTGCTGTCCCTTTTCTCCTCCCTTCCCTTGGGCAGGGCATTTGTGTAAACAGACAGCAAAGAAATAGAACTGGACTGTCTTATTCCAATTCTTCTCTCCTTGCTTCCATTTCTATTGTAATTATTTTATTAATAAGCCAGGGCTGCCAACGCTCATACTAAATATAATTTACTATTGTGTACAACCAGTTTTAGGGTGGTAATGAGACACTGTTTTTTGGTGAGAACTGGAAGGTTAGCGACTAATATCCAGAATTCTTTTTCTGGATGACTGTGGATTATAATATCTTCGGCTGTTTTGGGGGCTTGTCTGCAAAAAAAATTAAAAAAAAAAAAACAGTGGAATATGAAGTAGGTTTTTTGGTGTAAAATAGTCCCTTTATGAACTGCAGGTTACCAAAAAGAATTGTTGCTTCCCAGAACTACCATTCAACCCAGGAATCCCATTACTGAGTGCATACTGAGGAATATAAATCATTCTACCATAAAGACACATGCATGTGTCTTTATGTGTTCATTGCAGCACTATTCACAATAGCAAAGATGTTGAGTCAACCCAAATGTCCATCAATGACAGATTGGATAAAGAAAATATGCTACATATACATGCAGCCATAAAAAATATCAAGATCATGTCTTTTGCGGGAACATGAATGGAGCTGGAGGCTATTATCCTTAGCAAGCTAATGTAGGAACAGAAAACCAAATACTGCATGTTCTCACTTAGAAGAGAGAGCTAAATGATGAGAACTCATGAACGCAAAGAAGGGAACAACAGATATTAGGGCCTACTTGAGGGTGGAAGGTGAGAGGAAGGAGTGGAGCAGAAGAGGTAACTATTGGGTACTGGGCTTAATATTTGGGTGATGAAATAATCTGTACAACAAATCCCTGTGATACGAGTTTGCCTATGCAACAAACCTTCACATGTACCCCCAAACCTAAAAGTTAAAAAAAAAAAAGAATTATTGCTTCCCACATACGTGCTAAATTTCAGTATCAGGGTATCTTTTATTATTAAGTTCTGAAAGTTAACATGTTCTCAAATGATCTCCTCTTTTCTGTAACTTGGTCCACTCATGGTCTTCTCCATTATGGTTTGTGGCAACTTCCATCCTTTGGGACAAAAACTTAGGGCATCTTTCTCTCATATTCCACATCTGTCAGGAAATTCTGTGGGTTTGGACTTGAAAATATATCCAAAATTGACCACTATTTGCCATAGCCGCTGTTACCACCCTTGTGGAAGCCACTTACACCTTTCGCTTGGCTGAGTTTCTTATGGTTCTCTGCTGACTTTGTTTTCCACAGCAGCTGGAGTGATTCTCTTAAAATATGTCAGCTCACAGCACTCTTCTGTTCAAAACCTTTCCATAACTCCCCATTTCACTCAGAGCAAAGGTAAAGTCCTTAGAATAGCCTACAAGGCCCTTCTTGTCTGGCCCTTCATATCACTCCATCTCATCTCCTACTATTCTCCCCTTATCGTCTGCTCCAGCTATCTTAGCCTCCCTGATGGTCCCAGAATTTGCCAGGCAGGCTCGCACATTAGGCCTTAGCGCTGGCTGTTCCCTCTGCCTGGAAATCTTCCTTCATATTCGTGGAGTTCACACCCTCATTTCCTTCAAGACTGCTCACACACTGCCTTTTCAGTGAGGCTTACCTTGACCACCCTATTTAAAGTTGCACCTGTACACCTCATCCCCTTCCCTTCCCTTATTCTATTTTGTTCACAATAACTACACTTGTCTTTTGAACTTTTTGTTCATTAATATATCCCTAGGACTTAGAAGAATATCTATGATGTGGTAGGTATTTAATAAATATTTACTGAATGAGGGATGAATTTATTTTGCTTAACTCAGTGTAACCCTCTTAAGAAAAACAAGACTATAAACCAAATTTTTTGAGAACGTTAACTTCTTTTTTTTTTTTTTTTTTCAGATGGAGTTTCGCTCTTCTTGCCCAGGCTGAAGTGCAGTGGGGCGATCTCCACTCACCGCAACCTCCGCCTCCCGGGTTCAAGCGATTCTCCTGCCTCAGCCTCCCGAGTAGCTGGGATTATAGGCATGTGCCACCACGCCCAGCTAATTTTTATATTTTCAGTAGAGACGGGGGTTTCACCACGTTGACCAGGCTGGTCTCGAACTCCTGACCTCAGGTGATTCGCCCGCCTCGGCCTCCTAAGGTGCTGGGGTTACAGGCTTGAGCCAATGCGCCCGGCCGAGAACGCTAAATTCTAATTGAATTAACCGTAATTTAGTATTGCCACATACAGTAGCTGAGATGGTGCAACAAGGAGTTTGATGGAGATTCTGGTAAGGGACATGGTGGGCTAAGAAAGAATTGTCTGTTCTTTAAACTAGATAAACTCAGGGGCTTTACTCCCCTTCAGGTACTAGAATCATGTATAAAGGCAGAGAAAAGTGATTCTGAGTGAACTTGCACTGACAACTTACTAGAACGAGGCTTCCTGGAGTTAGGGTTCCCGGAGTATGTGTCTCCCTGGAAGGTGGAAGAAGAGCCTGAACCTGCTCTGCTACTCTTTGGAAGAGAGCCTCGCCATTCCCCTAGGCCTTGGCCTCCCTCCCTGGAAAAGGATGGTATCCACCGACTCCCCGTATGGGAGGCTGCTTGCAGGGTGTTCCCAGCACCTCCCAGGGAAGCTCCTCAGAATGCTGCCTGCCACATTTTTAAGTTTTAAAAAAATTATTTTTATTATGGTAAAACATACACAACATAAAAGTTATCCCTTTATCCAGTTTGCGGTGTACGTTTGTTAACCTCACAGCAAGCAACACATGAGTTTTAAATTAGAATTTGGACAACGGCAAATGAAATGAAAGGCGAACAATCCGAGAGCCGGGTCACAGAGGAGCTCTGGGAACGAGCCGCGGGCTGAAGCCACACGGGGAACTCCATTTTGTCCGGACAGGGTCGGTCGTGGCCACCCTCAGGGAGTCGAGTCGTTTCCGCGGCGCGGCCCGGGCCTCCCCCGGGGGTCCGCCCGCCTCTCTCCGCCTGGCCCAGCGGCGCGGCCGCGGGAGGACTCTGTCCACTCGCTCAACCTCGGGCGCCCAGTTCTGAAGGCAAAGGGTCCTCTGCCTTGCACAACTCGGAGCCGCCGAGGAGGTGACGGCGGTAGCTCTGGGACGGCTCGGTGCCATTCACTACCATTCTGTTTTCCTGAGGCGCCGCCTTCCAATTGCTCCGGCTCCGCTAGGAGGCGCGCGCTCCAGCCGCTCCGCCGCGCGGCCCCGACCGCACTTAAGTCCGAGGCGAAGAAAGAAAAGGCTGTCGGCAGCCGCAGCTCCCGGTCCGCGCCGCCAGGCCCGCGCAGGCGCGCGCGGCTCCTGTTCTCGCGGGCGCCCCTCCCCCAGGCCTCCAGGCGCGCCGCGGGCGGGGTCGGCGCGGGGGGCGGAGCCGGCGCGGGCTCGGCTGGGGCCCGGCCCGGGATTAGTTGGTTTCGGAGCGGAGGAGGGAGCCCCGACCGTCGCGAGCGTCAAAGAGACAAAGCACGTCAGGGGGTCCGGCCGGGGGGGTCGGCCCGGGGCTCGGTGGTGCCCCAGCCCGCGCGGAGGGCCTTGCGGACCCGCGCGCCGCCGCCGCCGCCTCGCAACAGGTCCGGGCGGCCTCGCTCTCCGCTCCCCTCCCCCGCATCCGCGACCCCCGGGGCGCCTCAGCTCGGCCGGGGCCGCAGTCTGGCCACCAGCTTCCATGCGGTTCGGGTCCAAGATGATGCCGGTAAGGGGGCGAGCGGCCGGGGCATCGGGCCCGGAAGTGTGCGGGGTCGCGTGCCGGGGGCTGGTCCGCGCCCTCAGGCGCGTCGGGGAAGGAGCCCGGGGCCGGGAGCCCGCGCGGAGGGGCCGGGGCTTTCCGAGCTTCGAGCGGGTTTCTGGAGGGGGAGGCTCTTTCCTCAGCGTTCTGCGCCCACAGCCGGCCTGGGGCCGCGGCGAGACCCTGACCGCGAGGCGTGTTCCCCCAGCTGCTTCGGAGTCAGGCGTGCCGCCCGCGAGCCCAGCAGCCACTCAAACTTTTCGTCTTTCACTGGGTCTTGACTTTTTTGCAGTTCTTGAAGGTCAAGAATACGGGAACTGGGGACCTTGTTCTTTGCTGGGTCTTTTTTTTTTTTTTTTTTTCTTTCAACTTTTTACTGGAGTGAAACATACGTTACTGGAACGGGTACCTTTTCGAATTTCGATCTTGATATCCGCAGTAGCAGCTAAGTCACCCTTACCTCTTTGTGGAAACTGGTTGTGGTAAATGCAGTCTCGGAAGTTTTAGATTGCAGGAAAGCGTACGTGCCTAGCTCCCTTCATTTCCCACAGCTTGTTTAGCAAGACCTCCGGAGAGGATTAGTGTGTTCTTTAGGAGCTCCGCAGGCTTTTGACACGGCCACCAGGCCACAGGTGAACAGCAGGTTTGAGACGTTTCTGAAATGTCTCTTGTCATTTAACGATCGTGGAATGGAGGTTTGCGGTGGGTTGCGGTGGCTTCTGCAGACTTAAGTAGCGAGTTTCTTCGTGGAAGTTGTACTTGCACCTCTCCCACTGAAGTGGGGACATCTTGCAGGTATCCTATGCTTGTGGCTCCATTTGTTTAGACAAAGAAACAAAAAGCTTTTACTTTTATGAAGTCTGTGGAATAGAGTGATGACAAAGTTTGCAGTCACGCGTACAGAGTATATAATATGCTGTCCCCTGGCCCCCTACTTGTGTCATGGAGGGCGTCCTGAACTCTCATTGGGCCGACTTAACAATTCACTAGAATTAGTAATTGGGTTTAGATGGTTTGGGATATTTTGTCCTGCCAGGATAAAAGGAATTTGAAAGTAGCATTATGCATCTTAGTTTAATGCCTGGTTATGAAGTCAGGTTTGTGGTGTGAATACTCAATATTGAAATAATGGACCATAGCATAGATAAGGGTGATGGATTTTGCTGTTAAGATTTTTATTTCCTGGATTTACATCTCTTTTTGTTGAAATAACTTGTACGGATTGTCTGAATTTTTCCTAATAATGGGAGCAAGAGAAACACGTATCAGTTGTTGCTATATGGTTTCTTCCTTGTTTTTTGTCAAGGTATCCTTTGGAGATACCCTACGAAGGTATCCGTTGTGTAGCCGAATTCATAAAACGTTATGTGGCTCTTGAGACTACATTCAATTTAGCAATATGGTTCTTCTGATTGCCTTTCTGATGTCAGAATAGAATCCTAACACGGACTCATTGTGGTGTGATGGCACCTACACCAGCTTTGAAGTCAGACTAACACTTCAGTATTGCTCAGCTACTACCTTTAGTGGCTATAGCCACTTAAAAAAAAGTTGTCCCTCAGTTTCATCATCTGTAAAATGGGGATAATAGTACTCAGCTCTTAGGGTGGTTTGAGGATTAGAGTTATGTTTATGAAGGAAGTGTGATTAGTATGTCTAGCTTGCAATAGGTGGTAGATAAAAGCCTTTGAATTTCCAGTGTTGGTTAAACTGGAGATTCTCAGATTTGTGATATATAAAAATATGAAATAATTTTTCATTTAGTAGACTCATGTTATATGTGTCTTTATACTGTAATATTTTGGATATTTGAAAATAAAACTTTTATTAAGTATATTTCTCATCTTTGGCTTTTAATATGCTTGGACTTTTATTCCAACATGAATGTAATTTTGTTACATTACTTTGAAAAATTCTAACCAACTTACCAGGAAAAGCACATTTAATGTAAAAAAATGGGTAGTCTCAGAATGTAGACAGTTGGCCTTGATGTACTTTTATTGTGGTAAAACATGCATGAAATAAAATTTACCATTTTAACTATATTTAAATGTACAGTTCTGTGGCATTAGGTACATTCCTTGATTTGCTTTTAAAGGCATTCTGAAGATAATGGTTTACTATTTAGACTGCATTTATTAAAAATGTGCAAATAGGCCAGGCGCGGTGGCTCATGCCTGTAATCTCAGCACTTTGGGAGGCCGAGGCGGGCGGATCACGAACGAGGTCAAGAGATTGAGATCCTCCTGGCCGGCATGGTGAAACCTCGTCTCTACTAAAAATACAAAAATTAGCTGGGCGTGGTGGCATGCGCCTGTAGCCCCAGCTACTCGAGAGGCTGAGGCAGGAGAATTGCTTGAACCCTGGAGGTGGGGTTGCAGTGAGCCGAGAGAGACTCCATCTCAAAAAAAAAGAAGTGCAAATAAATTGTGTTCGTGTGTTTTCTCACCAAATGGTACAGGATCAAGTGGTTTTCTTTTATATGGGACACGAAGCGATAATTGGTTCCAAAACCAAAAGTGGAAGATGTATTTTAGAAGGCTAACTAAGAATAAATAGCAAGCTCTGCAAATCACAGTAGAGGTAATGATAGGGTACTGCAGAAATGGGAGTGATAATTACTCTCACTTTCAGATACCTGCCATTGTTAGTATCTCTAGTTCTGTGATATTTCTACAACTTGCTGAGGAAAAACTGGTTATACTTTCATACTTGACATCATCTTTTTCCTGATGAAAGAAGAGATTATTTGCACTTCGAGAGTTTGGCTTTTTAGTGATCCATTCGTTGTACTTGATTATCAAATAAAGGGAGGCAGTTATCGCAAGCAAAAATTCTTAGTCATTTGAAAATTACATTAGATATCTTTTATTCATTACTTTGATTTCGTGAAGTGTTATGCTCAGAACAAAAATGTGTTCTTAAGAAAGAGCTTGGCTAACTCTAAAAGCTACTCTGCTCTTTTCAGCTAATAGTTTCATAAAAATTTTTGTTTGTACCTACTGTTGAAATGATAAATTAAAAAAAATTATTTACAAAACTACACAGTATTTGGTAGCGCCACCTGGAAAACCAGAAGGCTTGAATTTGCCTGTCACTTGGTAGTTGGAGATGCTGTATATTTGGCCTGAGTGTCCAGCTGTAATGGAAATGCTCTGTATCTGTGCTGTCCAGCATGGCAGTCACCAGCCACATGTGGCTACTGCACTTCAAATGTGGCCAAGGGAACTGAAGAACTGAACTTAAGAGTTAATTTTAATTATATTTAAATAGCCACATGCCTGGTGGTTACTGTATGACAATGCAGTCAAACCGACATCATCATATAGCCTTTATACAGATATTTTAAAGAAAATAACAGCTGGGCCGGGCGCGATGGCTATGCCTGTAATCCTAGAACTTTGGGAGGCTGAGGGGGTGGATCATGAGGTCAGGAGTTCGAGACCAGCCTCAACATAGTGAAACCCTGTCTCTAATAAAAATACAAAAATTAGTGGGTGTGGTAGCGTGCGCCTATAATCCCAGCTACTCAGGAGGCTGAGGCAGGAAAATCGCTTGAACCCTTGAGGCAGAGGTTGCAGTGAGCTGAGATGGCACCATTGCACTCCAGCCTGGGGGACAGAGCGAGACTGTCTCAGAAAAAAAAAAAAAATAATAATAATAGCTTATTTTAAAAAGCTCAGTTGAAGTGATCATAGTTTAATTTCTAAGTTTATGGCATTTTATCTTTCAGTGCTGCACAGGCATAATTATTTCATGATGCTGCAAAATAAAATTTGAGCTTCTAATTTTGAGGGTCTAGGGAAAAAAATGGGATATTACAGTATCTCCTTTAGCAGTTTGACCAGCTGATCAGTAGAATTTGTATATTTCTGAGCATAACTGCAAAGTGTGCAGCTCCACAGACCAGTAGCTTAACTTTTGCTTAAATTCTTGTATTATTATTTACAAAGGTCTGGTTTTATTTGTACAGATTTGCACAAAACAACTGAAATTGTGTTTTGAAACAAAATCTTTCAAGTTATGTATTTGGAACATTATATTTGTATGATTTCAAGTTATGTATTTAAAACATTTTATTTGTATGATTATATCATATTTTGAAAGAATTCTTTTTGCTTGAGTAATAGTGTAGAAAATTAGCTTAGATCAGGCTTTATTCCAGAATAAAGTTTAGATTAGGTCCCTAAAGAGAGGTTCCTAGCTTTATAGAATTACAGTTACCAAAAGCTGTTAAACAAATAATCTAGTTTTAGAGATGTGCAAAATATTTCACATTTCTTTCTTTTTTTTTTTTTTTTTTTGAGACAGAGTCTCACCACTTTGTGACTCTGTAGCCCAGGCTGGAGTGCAGTAGCACGATCTCGGCTTACTGCAGCCTCCGCCTCCCAGGTTCAAGCAGTTCTCTGCCTCACCCTCCCAAGTAGCTGGGATTACAGGTTACACTCAGCTAATTTTTGTATTTTTTTTTTTTTTGAGACGGAGTCTTGCTCTGTCGCCCGGGCTGGAGTGCAGTGGTCGGATCTCAGCTCACTGCAAGCTCTGCCTCCCAGGTTTACGCCATTCTCCTGCCTCAGCCCCCCGTGTGGCTGGGACTACAGGCGCCCGCCACCTCGCCCAGCTAGTTTTTTGTATTTTTTAGTAGAGACGGGGTTTCACCGTGTTAGCCAGGATGGTCTCGATCTCCTGACCTCGTGATCTGCCTGTCTTGGCCTCCCTAAGTGCTGGGATTACAGGCTTGAGCCACCGCACCTGGCCTAATTTTTGTATTTTTTAGTAGAGACGGGGTTTTACCATATTGTCCAGGCTGGTCTTGAACTCCTGACCCTGGTGATCCACTAGCCTCGGCCTCCCAAAGTGCTGGGATTACAGGCATGAGCCACCGCGTCCGGTAGTGTCTCACATTTCATGTGCATTAGTTTTGTTGCCTTGTGACTTCAGCTCTTAAAAGCTGAAAGATGTTTGAAAATTTCTGTATTTTTACCTGTTTCAGAGAAATCAGATTTAGACTTTTTAAAAGAAATTTACACAAGCGTACACCTGCTTATATTTAACAATTAAGGAGAATCTATTTATCTGGAAGACACATGGAGGGTCATTTATTCACATACACTGCTTCTAGGAAGAACTGTGTTCCCTCTGTCTTTATCCCCACCGCCCCAGCAGACAAGAAAACAAAACTTTCTTTTCTGGAGCTTTTAAGAATACTGTAGACCTTTATCTCTTTTGGTGATCTTCCATAGTGTGTGGCACTCTTAAACAGTCTTTCTAAAGCTAAGTTAACACTGAGTATTCTTGAAGCTCGTGTTATCTAGCCTCTCCTTAGCTTAAATAGGATAACTGCATACCAGTATGTGCTCTCACCAGCTTCTCCACAAGGATCTCACAGAGTAAGAAGAATAGCAGTTAAGAGTTTAGCAATTAAGAGTTTAGGAATCCAGAGTGTTCTTTTCAGCTCATGCCACTTAAGCTGCACATTATTTAAATACTTGTTTTTTGATGGTGTGCTAGTTACTGAACAGAACATTCTCTTTAATCAGATGTAACTGAAAAAAGAAAACATAGATAATGTGACTATGTATGAAATGTATAGTTATATTGAAGTGGTAGGTGAGACATTAAAATTCTATGTCTTATTGGGTCATTCGGGGATCCTTCAGGAGCATTAAGTTTTAAGTAGTCAGTGATTTCTTAAAACACTTTGCATACCGTCTTATCAAAATAAATGTCTTACCAAAGAAATGCAACTTTTAAACATTATTAGATAATGGGCAGGAAAAGTAGTTTTACAGATTTAGAAACTTTTTTCTACATAAAATATACTCAAAACCAAATTATTTATTTGGATAATCAAACCAGATTTTTGATGAATAGGTTCATTTGGCCAGTAAGTACTGAACTTTCACTTTTTTGTTTGTTTGTTTAGACAGAGTCTTGCTCTATCACTCAGGCTAGAGTGCAGTGGCATGGCGTCATCTCAGCTCACTGCAACCTCTGCCTCCTGGGCTCAAGTGATTCTCTAGCAGCAGCCTCCCGAGTAGTTGGGATTACAGGAGTGCGCCACCACACCCAGCTACATTTTTTTTTCTATTTTTAGTAGAGACGGGGTTTCACCATGTTGGCCAGGCTGGTCTCGAACTCCTGACCTCAAGTGATCTGCCTCTCAAAGTGCTGGAATTATAGGCGTGAGCGACTGCACTTGGCCGAACTTTGACTTTTGAAGTGCATACTTCAGTTGTTTTTTTGGATACAGGTTTATAACTTAATACTACTTTATTTAAATTTCAAACATATCAACCCAAAATCCCTTAAGGCACAAGCATTGAAAGGTAGTAGAAAACCATGATGAATAAACTATTATAGATTACCAGTAAACTACTTGTGGTAACAAAAAATAATTAAGGCAGTTTACTGTTCTTCCACAGGGCAGTGAACAATTTATATGTAAAAGCAGGGAGAGTGTAAGCTTCACTCTAACTTCTCTCCTGGAGATGAAGAGGAGCCCCCTTTCTGTGCCTCACACTGTGCCTGGTGATTTAGGTTGGTTATCCTGTCTAATCCCCTTATTACACTCTGAAGTTGATCTTCCCACTCTCATTCAACAGATAAGGAATTTGAAGCTCAAAGGGTTTAAGTAATTTGTTTCTGGTCACTAGTAGAAATGAGATTTGAACTGCCTGCCCGCAAACACATGCTCTGTTCAAGATGGCAAATGCTTGGGTCACAATATTTTTATATGTTTGACAGGACAAACAGTGGTAATGATGTTCTTTTGGCTAATTGTAACTTCAAAAATTGCTTTTCAAAGCATAACCCTACTGTAGTTTTAAAGTAGAAAAGGAAAAATGAAAAAAAAAAAAAAAATGGAGACATCTTCCCTAACTTAAATCCATACTGGATGAGAAGATTGGTAAATAGTTCTCTTATGGACTTGTTAAATGATGTGGAGGTGGTTACCTCCCCCTGGGCAAAGGAAACATCTCAATAGCTATTTCTTCCCACCTCTATCTAATAATACTACCATAGACATCTCAGATCTTCCACATCTGCAGGGAAAGAGAAGGGGTGTGATAATTAGCTTTTGAATAAGGGGTGTTAAATAGTCTTTCTTGAGATGATATCTGTAAATGTGGCTTGAAGGTGATAATATATTAGGTTGGTGCAAAAGTAATTTCGGTTCTTACCGTCACCTTTAATGGCAAAACCACAGTTACTTTTGCACCATCCTAATAGGAAAGGAGCAGAGTAGGATAGGCATGTTGGGAGAAGTGGAGGACAGGGACACATACAATGTCTGCTGTGAGATGACCAGTGTCATTCAGCCGTTTCTAGTTACTTGAGTGGTGCAGCAATGACTTTGACGTGTCCAGATGGGAGTGGAGTGAGTGTCTCCACTTGCAGCTTCAGGACTGTCTGTGTAGGGAGCAGTAATTCAATGTAGTCAGATACCTTTGTTGGAAATAGATTAGGGGCTGATTTTGAATGAAATCACATTAAATCATTGCTTTTCATTCTCCCTCATTAACCATTTGGTTGTTTTTGGATGGCCTTTTGGGGATAACATCTGCTCAAAAGATATTTAGTTACTATCTTCTGTATTCCAGGCACTGTTGTAAATGCTATGGAGACAGGAAAGGAAGTTTTCAGGGAGCTTTACCTTTCTTTTTTTTTTTTTTTTTTAAACGGAGTCTCGCTCTGTCTCCCAGGCTGGAGTGCAGTGGCCGGATCTCAGCTCACTGCAAGCTCCGCCTCCCGGGTTCACGCCATTCTCCTGCCTCAGCCTCCTGAGTAGCTGGGACTACAGGCGCCCGCCACCTCACCCGGCTAGTTTTTTTTGTATTTTTTAGTAGAGACGGGGTTTCACCGTGTTAGCCAGGATGGTCTCGATCTCCTGACCTCATGATCCACCCGTCTCGGCCTCCCAAAGTGCTGGGATTACAGGCTTGAGCCACCGCGCCCGGCTACCTTTCTTTCATAGTGCTTAATGGGGGATTTGGGTGGGAGAGAGAGCGAAAATAAACAAAAAAGAAAAACATGAGAGTTAAATGGGATTTAAGAAGGGTAATGTGACTGCGATGGCTACTTTAGATTGGATGGTCAGGAAGTGACCTTTCAGCTGAGACCTGAATGACAAGGAGCTGCTCCTGTGAAGATTTGCAGGTGGAGCATTTCAAGTGGGCATGATTCCCAGGGACTGGTGCAGAGGCCCCGAGGAAGCACTAGAGGCTGGGGCGGGGGGCGGGGGAAGAGGGGGCGGCAGGGTCAGGGCAGGGCTTCATGGGCAGAGGGCAGAGTGACTAGAGCTGAGGAAAAGACCAGTCAGCATATAGGTTTTTGTGGGCCAGAGGGAAGGGTGGAGGTGGCATGGGAAGGGACGTGGGAGCCACAGAAGAGGTTTAGTAAGCAAAAGCGACAACCTGATTGATTAGGAAAGCTCACTCTGTTGCTGTGTGGACAGCGGATCTTACAGGTGCCAGAGTGTAAGACTTGGGCAAGATGGGAAGAGTAGGAAAGTCTACAGAAAGCTGCCAAAAATAAAGGGTTTTAATTTTATTTATTTTTTTGTTTTTTACTACACCTAAGGCCCAGCTGACAGTAAGAATTGGTTGTGAAGGCACTCAAGAGTTTGTCACTTTCTCTGATAAATTGTTTTATTGACCCTCAGACGCCCCAAGGGTGAGAGGAGAAACAGTAGCACTTACCCAGGGTTGGAAGTAAGACAAGACAGGAATCGTGGAAGATCACTCCTGTATCCACAACTCCTTCCTGTGGGACTAAAGAGAAACCATACTTTTTATATCACCAGAGAGCTCTGACAGCTACACAGAGCAGTTTAAATTTAGGCTTGATAGAAAGCCTTCTGTCACCATGTTTCTTTAAAACCGAGTAGTGTGTATCAGGTTTCTCAAGGAAGCCGTAGTCTGTCCGACAATGCTTTAGGACAGCTTTACTTTTGATCACATGATCCGAGTGCGCTGGAAGCTTCTGATGCTTCAACTTAAAAGTTCCTTGACTCCCCCGCCTTTTTTTTTTAATTTTAAAACAATAATATCTTCATTTTTCCGGCATAAAGTAGCGAGTGACCTAGGAAAATCAAGTCAGAGAGTTAACTTTAATTCTAGAAACGGTCTCTTCGTGCCAGTGTTTTCTGCATCACAACAAGATCTAGATAATAACTGCTTAGTTTGTGATATGTAGGTAATTTTCAAAAATTTTGTTAATTTCCTGAAAAGGTTGGGGGGCATCTATTTTGGATAATGCTTTTATTTTAAAGGTAGATTGGCTCTTTCTCTGGTAGGTTTTGCTTGTTGCTTTTAGTAGCCAGGGACCTGGACTTTCATCCTGCTTCCTTTCCTCTCTTCTGTTTTCTCCTGGAGCTGTTGAGTCACCAGGGCACACAGATCCCTGTTCTCCATTCCCTGGGGCACCTGTTTGGCCTCACCCCTCTCCTACCTGTACTGTTGTAATGCTCTCCTTATCTATGTTCTTACCTTTTCTGTTCTCTGCCCCATCAGGCCATTTAAGGCACTGCTTCCGTGGTGGTCTTTTAGAAACAGCAGCGTGTCTCTTCCCTCTCCAGAATTCTTCAAGTCTGACCTCTGTTCCTTATAGCATAAAATATATAAACTCTTTAGTGAGATAGAAAGTTTCTTTATTGTGTAGCCCAGTGGATTTCAGCCTTTTTGTGTCATTGATACATTTCCATTTCAGAACTTTTAGCTGCATAATGGAAATGATTGAAAAACTCAAAACATGAAGTCATCTATTAAAACATAGCACCAGCTGTGGCACAGTAGTGGGAATGCCTTATGCTGTGCAGAAGAGCACTCGGTCACCTCGCAGTTCATTCGCCCTGCCTTTGGAATTGTGTTTCCTCTTGCTCACTGCAAGTTGTACTCTGTTGCATATTGCTCTCCACTCTTGCCTATTGCCCTCCATGACTTGCTCCACTCCATCGGACTTTGCCTTAACAGTGTGTGTATAAAACAAATTTTGTGCATTGAAAGTTTTTGCAGCACATTCGTGGCTTGTGGATTGAGAATTGACCCATCTCTTCTTATTTGTCCTGCCTTGCCTCCCACCTCTATGCTTCAGCAGTTCCAGGACTATAATTGTGAGGGCATGCCACAGTTTCCTGTGTCTTTATACATAATGTTTCTCTCCCTAGATGGTTCTCTTCCTGCTTGTGTTATTCATCCTACAGTTTCAGCTTAATAGTACTTAATGTTAAGCCTTCTTCCACTGCTTGGAGGGGATTTTTTTTCTGTTCTCGCTGGACTTCAGATGCTTTAAATATACTTTCACCAGGAAGTTCTCATTTCTCAACATTGCACCCTTTTCATTGTTTGCGGTGCTTCTTCGTTGTTCCATAAGCTCTAAGAGGACGTGGACCATGCCTTTTCATCTTTGTGTTTCTAACACTTACACAGTGTTTGGCATACTGTAGGGATTTAATATTGTTTGAGTTACTGGATGAATGAATATTCTTATTTTGGATTTTCTTTGGTGAGTGTAGTTCTTGCCTCTACTTCCATAGGAAAGTGGGAAGTAGGAAGGAAATAACTAGAAGCAATGGATTGGTTGTAGTTCGATCATCATGGATAGATCTTAAAAAATGTAGTGCTTAGTGAGTAAAAATAAAAAATAGAATGAAATCTGTAACAGTACCTTTACATAAAATAACACAAATGCCTGGCACACAACAAGGCTCAGTTTAGAAGGAAGCACACCAACACTAAACTTATCAATAGTTGGAGTCAGGGAGGAATTAACTAAATGTATTTGTTCTTTTGCTTTATACATTGGTTGTTTGTGACAGATATTGAAGCAGAGTAGCCTAAGATGAGTTGCTTTAGAGGATACGTTCAGAATTTGAAACCTATCTAAATTCAGCTTCAGGCATAGTTGAAAGAAGAGAAAAGGTTTCTTAGGTTTACTTAAGCAGAATTCTTTGAGACATTGTCTGGCTTTGAAAACGTTCACTGTGAAGTAATACCATTTATAGATAAACATTTCTTGATGCTTCAGGATGTGAACATCCTCTTTGTCATGTTCTTGTCGCCTGTTAACTTTCTCCTCTTTGTGGAACTTTGATTCCCTGAGTCACAGTTTCAGTTCAGTTCAACAAACTTGTATTGCATATTTGCTTTGTGTGAGATCTGACAGAGTTTTTTTGGGGAATGAGGTACAATGTAGGAGGAGAAAAACCAGGGAAGAACCATTTAAGAACCAAAACCTGTGTCCTAAAGAATGTATGGACCAGTAGGACAGATAAGACAGGGATACAAACAACTACAGTGTGAATGGTTGTCAGAGAAGCAAAGAGAACATTTACTTCTGGCTGGAGGTAGGTGTGTGGGTAGGGACGGATGGATTGGAGGAAGTTTTATGGTCTTTGAATTATTCTGGAAGGATGGGGATGACATTGACACTACAGGACAGTGTAGGAATCAGGTGAGCTACTCTGGGGAGAGAAGTGAGGAGAAGTGTGGCTATTTTTAGATTTCTCATTTGGTGACTTGAGGCTATAACTGTGGAGTAGATAATTTAAAATACGTTTTAGGTCTTAATATTTCTTGTAATTGAAATGGAATTCCTTGAAATTCAAAGTATGCAAATATAAATACCCGTGTATATGATCATAATGTATTGATATTGTTGTTGGGTTAACTACTGGTATTGTAATTAATATATACATAGATTAATACACACTGCTGTTACTTGCTAGCGAAACTAATACTCTACATTATTTACAGCAAATTACTCAGAAACCTAGCTTCATGTTACTTCCCTGCTCAAAACCCTCTAATGCAGTGGTTCTTAAGCTTAAGTGTGGGTACTGGGCCTCACCTCTGGGGTTTCTGAATCAGGAGGTGTAGAGCAGGGCCTGGGACTTCATATTTGACAAGTTGCCAGGTGATGCTGATGCTGTTTGAGAATTGCATGTTGCAAATCACCACTCTAGTGACTTTTCCCTTGCAATAAAGTCCATACTCCTTATTCTTGACCTATAAGGCCCTACTCGAGCTAGCCCCTGTTCTACCTCTGCCCTCATTGGCACAAGTCTATATTCCTGATGTGGCGTTTTTTCTGGTTGTGGAATTACCACCTCTGGGCCTTTGATGAAATGTCTTCCTTCAGATGTTTCAAGTGACTGTGGCTTCTTCAGTCTCAGCTCAAAAGTCCCCTGCACCCTGAGGTGTCTTTCCTAATCACGATCAGCCATCCTCTCCTCATCACTTCCATAATTCTTTATCATATCACTTTATATACTATGCTCATTTGTGTACTACCAGCCTCTCTTCTGTGCCCTAAAGAAGGCAAGCTTTTTCATACTGTGTTCCTTTTGCTTTAACTGCTTTCTTAGTAGGTGTTTAGTAAGTACTAATGGGTGAATGAATGAAACTTCTTATTGATGTCAGCAAGAAGTTAGGATTGAGGGGAAGGCATAGAACCAGGAGCTTCTTTGGCATGGCTGGCTTTGGTAGGATGTGACTCCTATAAGTTTCTATGTAGAGGTCCCTGTTACCTGTTTATGTATACGAAGTGGTTCTCTTACCAGACATCAGTGACCAGCAGGGCTACTTTATGAATTTTTCCTTAATTAAAGTAACCACTTCATATTTGCTCTATCATTTTCTTCCAGAATGTTGATTATTTCAGAATATGATTGTGTGCTCCAGATGGTATTGAATGGATGGTCAGGATAGTCCATGCATGATTAATGTTTTAACAGAATATTGTTCACATTGATACTGAGACTTCATGTTATTGATTTCTGAATTCTATTAACTTGCTATAAGTGAGCAAAGAAATAGTTTATGATGTAAAAAAATCCTTTGAATATGATTTTATGATTTTGCTTTAAATAAACTCAGATGTAACTGATAGGAACTGATGGGTTGATGTTAAAAATATGCCATCATAAAAATTGGTACACTTAGTGTAGAAGTAGGTTTAATATCATTGAGCCTTAATAGAACATTGGTATAAGTAACTCATGGTAATTGATGAAGATTTTTAAAAGCAGTTTAATGGCTCCAGGAGTGAACTCTAGAGAAACAGCTAAGAAATCATGATAGGCCTTTGTAAACAGTGATTCTCTGATAACTTTAATAAGGTTGGGACCCATTGTCAGGGAGGTAGAGAGTGTCTCTTTGAGGGAAAGGACTCAAATATGTAGTGTCCCTGTGACTCCTGAGGAAGGTTCCGGAGACCCCTGTGGGTTGCCTACTCAGATATTGGAGAGACAAGGAAGGACAGCCCAGGCTGGGGTAGTTGAGCAGCACACTTCTTGCAGAATGCTGGCAGCCTAGCCCACAGCTAGGGTGCAGCATGTCTGAATTAGGGAGCCAAGCTCACCAGTGCCCTTGGTGTGCAGTCCCAGCTGGCAGAGTGAGCACTGGAGCAGAGTTCCAGGTCTGTGCAGAGACAGGCGGAGTATCCTCGAGGACTGTAATGGTCTGCATCTCCTTCCTAAACCCCGCCCAGTGTTAGAAGCCATGGTTGGGCTAAATGGCTGTGTATGAGTTTGAAAGAAACTTTGGTTATATCTTAATTTAATCCCTGCTCTGTATCACAGTGTTGGGACAGGTGTTTTTGCTTGACTGGGTTATAGGAAGCCTAGTGGCATCCTCCTCTTACAAAAAATATTTTCAGGCCTTCCTTCGTAAGAGGTACAACAAAATATAGAAACTGAAGTAATAGTTTTACATTTATCTTTCTACAGAGGAATTGTGAAACACAGAAACCATTAGGATTTTCCCCTAATCTCTCTACAAACGTAATTGCCTGGCTGTTCCTGTGGTATTTCCTGTGAGTTGCAAAATTTGGGGAGGATTTGTGTCACTCTTTTTACAGATTGTTCATTTCATAATTTTCTCTTTTTTCCTCTTAGGTAAACTTGAAGGATTTGAGTTTTTATAAATGAAAACTCTGAAGGTGCTGTTGTAGAGCTTAATTTCCCTTTGGTGACAGGGAATATCTTATACTCTTGGTTCCTTTCTTCTTTCTTAGAACTTCACATGATTTTCTGAATCAAATGAATAAACGTTAGCCTCTGACTCATTTTGTAAATGCCCTAATCATTTATTTTTGTATTTCCTCTTAGAAAAGTCTTTCAGATTTTAATCTGAAATAATTCCTCTTTAAAATGAGTCATTCTTGTGTTGATAGCATAACATCATAGTTACAGTACATACATGCTCTATAAACACAGAACTCTTAAATCTGTGACCCATTGTTTTTAAATGAAAATTATCTGTGACTTTGAATTTTTGGAAGGGCAAATCTTCATTTGGATATGACTGATATGAATTACTGTGCAGCGAGTCTGTAGGTGGCCTGGCACAACTTAACACAGTGTTTTTTTTTTTTTGCTTTTCCCTGAACTTTCCTTCTCTTGAGATAGATGACTCTAGGAGGTAGAAACAAGTTGTAATCACATTTACCATTTTTAATGAAATATTTTCATGTTCCTTTATCCCAGTTTGTATTATGTATACTTTAAATTGTAATTTATTATAAAACTATTTTACTGTTGAGATTTTAAAAATTTAAAAGTGATGTCTATACTTGCCCCTGGTGTCGCTGATTTTCTGTGTATTTCATACAGGTCAGTATATATATATATTTTAGATGGTACATATGTGTGTGTGCGTGTACCGACATACATATTTTTACTTTTTTTTTTTTTTTTTTTTTGGGAGACAGCCCAAGCTGGAGTGCAGTGGCACGATCATAGCTCACTATAACCTTGAATTCCTAGGGTCAAGCGATCCTCCCACCTCAGTCTCTTGAGTAGCTAGGACAGACTACAGGTACATGCTACCACACCCAGCTAATTTTTTTTTTTTTTAATATAAATGGGGAAATGGGGTCTTACTGTGTTGCTCAGACTGGCCTCTAGCTCCTGGCCTGAAGTGATCCTCCCACCTCAGCCTCCCAAAGTACTGAGATTACAGGCAGGAGCAGGAGCCACCCTGTCTGGCCAAGGTGGGGGGTGTGTGTGTGTATCTATGTGTGTATGTGTGTATATATGTGTGTGTGTGTGTGTGTGTGTGTATATATATATAAATATATATATTTTTTTTTTTTCTTTTTGAGACTGAGTCTTGCTGTCTCCCCCAGGCTGGAGTGCAATGTCGTGATCTCGGCTCACTGCAAGCTCCGCCTCCCGGGTTCATGCCATTCTCCTGCCCCAGCCTTCCGAGTAGCTGGGACTACAGGCACGTGCCACCATGCCTGGCTAATTTTTTGTATTTTTAGTAGAGACGGTTTCACCATGTTAGCCAGGATGGTCTCGATCTCCTGACCTTGTGATCCGCCTGCCTCAGCCTCCCAAAGTGCTGGGATTACAGGCATGAGCCACTGCACCCGGCCGATGGTACATATATTTTTAAAGTTAAAAAATCTAGTGTTGTTCTGTTTTGTAACTTTTTCTTAACATTTTCCTAACACTATATTTATGTTTACAGGAGTTGGTGGCTGGGTCGTAGTCCTTCTGGCAAGTGATTTTAATTTACTTTTTCCCTGTTTAAAGACTTTTTCATGTTTTTGAATATTTACTTTTCTATCTTACTGTATGTGTAGACCTCACACTGCAGTGAAAATCTTCAGGCGTTCAGAGTTTTTCTTCATTTCAATTTTTTTTTAGGATAAATTCCCAGGAGTAAGATCATGAGATATACATAATTCTTTGACTTTTGATACATTGTTTATTTTACTTTCCAAATAGGATTTTAAATAATTTATAGTACTACCATTGTGTATTTGAGTAAATAACTTTTTTACAACCTCATCTATGTTGGATCTTGTCTTTTAATTGAAGACAGCTTAATACAGGTTGAGCATCGTGAATCCAAAAATCTGAAATCTGAAATACTCCAAAATTGAAAACTTTTCTGAGTGCCTACATGATGCTCTAAGGAAATGCACATGGGTGCATTTTGGATTTTGGATACTTGGATTAGGGATTCTTAACTGGTTATCCATATATTCTAAAATCAGAAAAAATTCTGAAGTATGAGGCACTTCTGGTCCCAGGCGTTTCAGATAGGGGATACTCAAACTGTAGCTGTTAAGTGGTACCTCATTGTTTTAATTAATATTGATTTCCCTGCATGTCTTCATATTTGTATTGTCTTGTGGGATCTGTCATTTATATCTTCTGCTCTTAAATATGCTTTAGAGTTTATTGTTTATTGATTAATGTCTTCTCTTTGTGGTTTCTACTATAAAAAATGATGTTCCTGATTTCTAAGTTCAAAGGAAGTTAACATTTTAATGTGTATGTGGTCACCAAGAAGGGCTGATCTAATATGCACATTTTCTACCTAAGGAGGAAAAACTACTCTGTTACCAAGTAAGCAAGCTGTCATGAGCCTTTTCAGATGTCGCAGCAATTTGCTGTCCTTGTAGTATGGGTAGATCTGTAACAGCTGTGTTTTTTTTTTTTTTTTTTGACCCAATTATTGCTGCACTCTTTATGATGAAAACAATTTACCTCAGAAGTTGACAGGAGCACATTTATAACTTGATTCAATGAGAATAGTCAGATTTCTCACAACAGCTTCCCAGAGGCTTTAACTCTAGGGAACCCCATTTTGCTTGGTTCCTTTATGGGAAAGGAGCTAATAAAGTCATCTTACATTCTTGAGAATATGGTATTTAAAGAACATAGAGTGTCAGGAAAAGGCATTTTGGAAGTAAAGTTATGACAGATAGTTTAAAAACATTATTTCTTTATGCTTACTATTAATTTATGCCTGTTTGCTGAAACCTCATCTACCTCAGTTCATAATCATCCTTTTCATTTCTGAATTTCCATTTTACCCACATTCTCATTCATGTGATAGAGTACTAAATTGTTCTTTTATATATATATATATATATATATATATATATAGAGAGAGAGAGAGAGAGAGAGAGAGAGAGAGAGAGAGAGAGAGAGAGAGGGAGAGCGCGCTTTTGAGACAGGCTCTCACTCTGATGCCCAGGCTGGCGTGCAGTGACCTCCTGGACTCAGGTGATCCTCCCACCTCAGCTTCCTGGGTAGCTTGGACTGTAGGTATACGCTACCACTCTTGGCAACTTTTTTGTATTTTTTTTGTAGAGACAGGGTTTTGCCATGTTGCCCCGGCTGGTCTGCTCTCAAATTCCTGGGCTCAAGTGATCCCCCTGCCTCGGCCTGCCAAAGTGCTGGGATTATAGGTGTGAGCCACCATGGCCTGGCCTGAGATTTTTGTATCTCTCACATACTAAGCATACAGTGGGCTCTTTTTTTTTTAATTGATGTATTCATATACCATAAAATTCACCCATATAAAATGTACAATTCAGTGGTATTTAGTATATTTGCAAGATTGCGCTGCCATTACCACTAATTACAGAACATTTTCATCACCTGAGAAAGAAACCCCATGCCTTTCTCAGTCACTCCCTATTCCCCCTTCCTCAGCCCCTGGCAATTATTCATCAACTTTTTGTCTGTATGGATTTGCATATTCTAGACATTTCATATAAATGGAATTATATGCTATGTGGTCTTTCATGTCTGGCTTCTATCACTTAGCATAATATTTTCGAGGTTTATCCATGTGGTAGTGTGTATCAGTACCTCATTCCTTTTGATGGCTGAAGAATATTCCATTCTAATATAGTGGACTTTTAAGATGTGCTTCTTAATTGCTTGTTTTTAATCATTCCTGACTAAATTTGAGGCAAGATAGACAAGAAAAACACTCTCAACAGACATTTGCCTTCCATATCTCACAGTAAGGATCCAGGGAAGGCACAATGTGTATGAATAAAAATGGTATATGGTTATCTTATTTTCATCATTGATTGCTTAAAGAATCAATTTGATTGTGCACGTGATACATTCTAGAAAATTTAAGCGTAGATGAGTTCCTAAAAATTCACTTAGTCATCCCACCACCAGGGCATAACTACTGTTAATTTGGTGAATATAGTTTCAGGCTTTTTTCTGTGCCTGTAGATGTGTATGCATAATAGGTTACAGTAAGCACTATTTTATAACAAAACAAACATGTATAACTGAAATATTTTTAATAAAAATGTTTCATTTTTTGTTCATTGCCTTCAAAAATATTTTCGTATCTGATGGAGGAAACTTCTTAGATTTAACGGTTTTATTTTTTATCTTTTAAAAATGATGGATTCTAGGCCAGAATTGTTTTCTGAAGGACTTAGTTGATAGAGTAGCCTAACATTTGTTTTCTAAGTAAAATTTTCAACATGCTGATAAAAACTGCTTCACTAAAATTCATTTTTTTATTAGAAAATTCAATTCCTTTTTGACTAATTCTTTTATCATTTTGTAATACAGTAAATTTGTAAAACAAAGATAAAAGGATGGTAGCAATAAAAACAACATGTGTGCCTGCATTTTCTCATGTTAACATGATAGGTTAGTGAAACCGGCCTCTCTTTCGATTATTTTTCTTATTTTTTTGTTCCTCTTCCAAGTAAAGGAAGGAAAAGGAAATTGATACATATTGGAAAAAAATAACCTTTATAACTTGAGGATATACCTATGTCTATCATTAGTTTCTTGTCAACACCATTTTCCCTCTCAACTAGGCCATTCCCATCAATTAAAATGATCTGTAAAAACTCTCATCTTGAGATAAAAACGAAACACTCCTTTTACCCTGTGTCTCCTTCCCTAGGTGGCTCCATTTTCTCTCCCTTGGGTTAGGCAGAACACACTGGAAGAACTAGTTGTCTGTACTGTGCCTCTGCTTCCTTCCCTCAGGTTCTCTAGCCTGTTCCTGCCGGGTACCTTATACCCATGACTCAGTGCTGGTCAAGGCAGTCAGCAGCTTCCACCTTGCCAAGTCTGACTGTACACTTTTGCATCTTCCTCCCTCACACTTTCTTCGCTTGATTTCTGGTGTCCTGCACTCTTCTGGACTTCTTCCTGTCTTTTTTTGGTGGCTCTTTCTCAGTCGTCTTTGCTGGATCCTTGTCCTTCGTGGGATCTCTGGAGGTTGCTTGATTAGCTCAGGACACAGTCCTCAGCGTTCTTTCCTGTCTCTAGCTGTTCTCATCCAGGCTTAGGTTTTAAATGCCTCTACATGCTCATCTCTTGCTTACTCATCTCAGTCAAACTTGCGTATTAAACAGCCTTCTCATGCCTCCATTTGAACATTCCATAGATGTCTCATATTTAACATAGAGGCCTCATCCTGCGGGCCCTTCCCAACCTGTTCCTCCTTCCTCACTTTGTACCTGGTGCGTAGGTAGCAGATCCAGAGTCACTCTTAATTTCTCTCTACTTTCACATCCCACATTCTGTCCACCAAGAGAGTCTTGCTGGCTCTACCTTCAAATGATAATGCAAATCCAGCCATTTTCATCACCTTTGCTGTTAACTTGTACTCTGTGTTACCATCATATCTCATTTTGTGTGTGGCATTTACCTCTTATTTGGACTTTCATGCCTGTCCTCCTGTAGTTTGTTCACATAGTGAGTTTTTTTTTTTTTTTTTTTGAGATGGAGTCTCGCTCTGTCGCCCAGGCTGGAGTGCGGTGGCCGGATCTCGGCTCACTACAAGCTCCACCTCCCGGGTTTACGCCATTCTCCTGCCTCAGCCTCCCAAGTAGCTGGGGCTACAGGCGCCTGCCACCTCGCCCGGCTAGCTTTTTGGATTCTTTAGTGGAGACGGGGTTTCACCGTGTTAGCCAGGATGGTCTCAATCTCCTGACCTAGTGATCCTCCCGCCTCGGCCTCCCAAAGTGCTGGGATTACAGGCTTGAGCCACCGCGCCCGGCCTATAGTGAGTTTTTTTAATGGCATGAATAGCTACCCTGTTCAAAATCCTCCAGTAACCTCTTATTTTTAAAAACTGAGATATAATTCACATACGGTAAAACTAATCATTTTGAAATATACAATTCAGTGGTATTTAATGTATTCACAATGTTGTGCAACTATCACCACTAATTCCAGAATATTTCCATCACCCCAAGAAGTAGCCCTGTACCTATTAGCAGTCACTTCCCATTTCCCCTTTCTGCAGCTCCTGACAGCCACTGATCTACTTTCTGTCTTTAACGATTTGCCTCCTGTGGGCTTTTAGATTAAAATCCACAGTCCTCGCTCTGGCCTTAGACAGTGGTTCTCAGGACGTGGTTTCTAGACCAGCAGTATCAACATCACCTGAGGGCTTGTTAGAAATGCAGAATTTTCAGTCTCCATCCCAGATCTATTGATTTAGGAATTCTTGGGGTGGAGCCCAGCAATCTGTGTTTAACAACAACCCTCTGTCCACACCAGAGTTTGGGAACCTCCAGCCTATAAAGACGTGCATGATCTGGCTTCTGCTTGCCTCCTTGAATTAACCCTTTCCTCTTGCTCCCTCTGCAGTGACCTTCCTCTTGTGCAAATGTGACAAACTTGTTTCCTTCTCAGGGGCTTTAAATGTGTTGCCTCTGGTTGGCACATTCTTCTTCCAGACCTTAGTTGGGCTGTGTCCTCACTTCCTTCAGATAGTTGCTCGGTTGCTCAAGAGCCCTCTGACTGCATAGTACAGAGAGGAGGGCTCCTGTGCTGGGTGTCTTTTTTTTGCCCCTCTGCATTCACTTTTCATCTTCCTCCATCCTGCTTTTGTGCCTTAGGAGGTTGACTTCTCTAAATTGCATCAAGCGCTTCCTTTGCCATCTGGTAGGTAGTTGGGTTTGTCCAGTGGAGAATAGTGGGTGGACATGAGAGGGAAGGAGCCAGGTTGTGGTGTTTATTTTTTTGGCTTCCTTCCTGTGGGCTGGCTGTGCCCTTCTCCACATAGCTTTCTTTCTCTCTCTTTGAATTTTGTACTGCCTGTAGTATTGGCTGTTTAGTAAAGATTATTTCTACATTAGAACAGAGACCATATAGTAGATGATCTATAAATAATGAATGAAAATAATGTTGAGACAGAGGTAGAATGACGGTAGCAGAATGTAAGCTGAAGAAATGAGAGGACAACACACTGTCATTTGAGAGTATATAGCTGTGCTACGTACTACATGCCATACCATTTAGCACTACCTGCAACAAAACTGACCGTGAAAATAAATCAGAGGTGAGATGATGGATTGTGGGCAAACTGTTGCTCTAAAAGACAGAACTGGAGGCAGTGAAACACTTGGCACCGTGTGGTCCAGATTCAGGAGAGTCTTTACCTGTATGCTCTTGAGGAAGGGACTCAATCTTGGTTTTGCCATTTAATAGCTGTGTGACCTGGGTGAATTACTTAAATCCCTCTGTGCTTCAGTGTTTTCATCTGTAAAATGCAATCACATTTGCAAGATTTAATACTTAGTGCATGCTTGTTACATAGCAGGCACAGTTCTAGGTGCTGAGTATACAACACTGAACAAAGACAAAACCTTTGACTGTATGGAGCTTACTTTCTAGTAGGAAAGGCAGATAATAAAAATGAGTTAAATAAATATACCATATGGAATGTTAGTGACTGTGCTAAGGAGGGAAATAAAGCAGAAGAATGGGCTAGGGTATGTGTGTGTGTGTGTTTGGTGTTGGAATTCTAGGTAGGGTTCCTAGGTAAGGCTTCACTGAGAGAGTGACATCTGAGTAAAGGTGTGATGGAGATAAGGAAGTAAGAGTTATACTGGCATACAAAGAAGAACATTCCAAATAGAGGAACAGCAAGTACAGAAGCTCTCACGTGGGAACATGCCTGATGTGTTTGACGAACAGCAAAGAGGATGCTGATAGAGCACAGAGTGAGGGGGGATTAGAAGGAGATTGGGGCCAGATCATGACTACGGCAGACCTTGTAAGCTGCTGTAAAAATGTTTACTTTTACTCTGGTACCTAGTAAACATTTACTAAATAGTAGCTCTTAGGGAACTTTTTTTAAAAAAAATTAATTTTAATTTTAAGTTCCAGGATGCATGTGTAGGACGTGCAGATTTGTTACACAGGTAAACGTGTGGCTATTGGGGAACTTAAAGACTCATTTTGAAGATGAGGATGCTGAGTTTCAGAGAGGTGACATTACTTGCCTAAGGTAGTCTAACTAATTATGAAGTATTCTGGAGTTTGAACCAGATCTTCTGCCTAGGAATCGACAAAAATACCATGTTGCTGGGCCAGCATCGCATACTGCTATACAATTACTAAAATCACCACAGAGCTAATCTCCATACATGATAGGTAGAAATGGGGTCAACTCATACACGTACTGTTGATACTGGTGTTAAACCTGTGGGAAAAATAACCATAAATAGAACACATCTGTCATCATTCTTAATTATACTTTTAAATAAATGAAGCTGTTGGTTTTCCAGAAAGTAAAAGATCAGATCTCTGTTAAAGTGTGGGTAACTGGTTAAATGGAGCATTTCCTAATATTTTCTTTCTATAAAGCACAGCTTAAAGAATAGAGGATAGATCAGAAGAACAGAATTGTACCCTTACCTTCCCATTTCAGTAGGCAAGTAGATCACTTATCTGAGTCTT
This sequence comes from Macaca mulatta, assembly GCF_049350105.2. Taxonomy (NCBI): domain Eukaryota; kingdom Metazoa; phylum Chordata; class Mammalia; order Primates; family Cercopithecidae; genus Macaca; species Macaca mulatta. Next base: position 81,636,118 of record NC_133406.1, on the reverse strand, counting down.
TTTCTTCATTTATAAAGAGAAAGTAACACCTGCTGTTTATCTGAGAGTTGATGTAAGTTTCTGAGATAACGTGTTTGAAAGATGAAGTTTAGGGAGGTAAGGTGCTATCTCACATAATAGGCTTTTATTTGTTGATAAGGTGTGTGTTTAGCATATACTCTGTATTTCCAGGATTTCTGTAACTTAACACCTCTAAGCCTCATGTTTACAATGAAAAGTTACTATTTTCTAAGTGATAAACTTCAAAGCAAGTTTTCCTGTCGGTAGAGAGTATGGAGAGGTAGTATTTAATGCTAAAATGTACGTTATTTGTCTCCATCACTGAATATGCTGTATACTTTGGGAGCAGCAGATGAGTGTAATTCTGTGCTTTGTTATTTTTTCAATGATTTAGTCAAGCCTTTATGAATTTTGTGTCATAATTTTGAGTGCTGCTTTGTTGCCTAAGTTGAACCCTAGAACTATGTACCTTTATGTAGTCAAAATGTGAAAAACCTGAGATAATTAGCTTGAAAGCTTCTGAGCTCATATTGGGAAAGTCTACAGTGTTGTTTTTTTTTTCCCCATTAAAAATTGTTTCAACAGTGTTCACTATTTTAATTTTTCCGGATCACCCTCTGTTTTACCTGTTTATGTGAGTTAACAGCTTTGGTTGCAGAATGTGGAGGCTTGGACTGGCTTGAGTGCAAGGGGCCACCCTTTCTCTCATGTATATCTTCTTTTACTCTGACCAAATCTTGAGGCACTGAGTCTGATGTCTTAGCCAGTTTCCATCGTCATCCCTAACCAGGTGCTGCCTTTTCGCAAACAACATCTTAATGCAGCTTTCTCCATTTGGGGGTAATGGACAGAGACATTTAAACTGGAAGGGGAGTTGTGTGACTGTTGGTAGGCCCTCCGATTGCTGTGTGATGTCCTCGTGTCATTGTGGTCATAGTGTATATCCTATTTATTCTGCTTTTTTGCAGTCTTAAAACCCAAACTTTTCCCAGTGCTTAGCATAATTTCATTAATGATTTTAAAAGACTAAACTTGTCCCTCAAGTTTATGTTCCATAGGGTATGCATTCTTTCTTTGATTGGAATTATTTTCACAGGATGTATTCTCACTGTGAGGTAACGCTTTCAAATTGTTATTATTTTTTAATCCTGATGCGTATTGATTTGCGTGGAGTTACTCATTGAATTTAATAAACATATAGGGGCTTACTAATTTGCATCACCATCAAAAATTTGTTTCCTGTTTTACTTAGTTTCTTCATTGGAAATTAACAAGTTTTTTTTTGTAATTTAATAGGTGTGAAAACTTTAATTCTTTAGTAGCAGTGTTTCTAAGAAACAGCGTCTTTTTTTTACTAGGAGAAAGATTGTTAAGATTGTTGGTAAGGGGCTTTTTTTTTTTTTTTTTGGAGTCAAGGTCTCACCCAGGCTGGAGTGCAGTGGTGCAGTTGCTTCTCACTATAAGTATGACCTCCTGGGCTCAAGCAGTCTTCCCCACTCAGCCTTCCAAGTAGCAGGGACCACAGGCATGTGCCACCATGTCTGGCTGATTTTCTTTTAATTTTTGGTAGAAATGGAGTGTTGCTTCTTTGCCCAGACTGGTCTTAAACTCCTGGACGCATGTGATCTTCCCGACTTGGCCTCCCAAAGTGTTGGGATTACAGGTGTAGGCCACTACACCCAGCCTATTAGTGAGTTTTAAATGTAAACCTTCTGTTAGTCTCAGTGTTTATATACAAGGTCATGTAGGTGTTAGCATAACAGCTACTCATTTCTACTTAGACTTTGTTAATGAAATCTTACATTTCAAAGTAGGTATTTAATTTGCTTAAAACATTTTAGAAGTACAGTTTTTTTGGCCAGGCGCAGTGGCTCATGCCTGTAATCCCAGCACTTTGGGAGGCCAAGGCGGGTGGATCACCTGAAGTCAGGAGTATGAAACCAGCCTGGCCAACATAATGAAACCCCGTCTCTGCTAAAAATACAAAAATTAGCCGGATGTGGCGTGGTGTAGTGTGGCATGGCATGAGCCTGTAATCCCAGCTACTCGGGAGGCTGAGACAGGAGAATCGCTTGAACTCGGGAGGCGGAGGTCGCAGTGAGCCGAGATCATGCCATGCACTCCAGCGTGGGAGACAGAGTGAGACTCTGTCTCAAAAAAAAAAAAAAAAAGAAGTACAGTTTTTTGACTAGGTAATATATGCACATTAGATAAAGATTAGGTTTATACAGCCCCCACAAGCTCTGTTCCCATCCCCCTCCCACTTCAGAAGCAGCATGTTATGTTCTTATGTGTCCTTCCAAAAAAGAGACTATGCATAAATAAGTATATATGGATGAGGTTATCTCATCAACCTTTACAGGATTAACAGGAAGATATATTTGTGATATGGGTCCAGCAGATATAAGTATTTGGCAAACAACATTAATAAAACTGGCAAAAACAGATTTAATTTGAACTGGTGTGACTGTATTCCAGGGTCACTGGGTTCTAGAGCTACTGCCCATGGTAGAGGCAGAGGCTGGGCTCCAGGTCTCCCTCAACCCCCCGTCAACACCTCATCTTTGGCCGGGTGACAGCCAGACTGTTCTGTTGTACATTTGCACTTCCAACTGAGATTTTGTTTGGAGAAAGGAATTTAAGGTGAATACCGCATTAGGCAGACAGTACCAGTAACTGTCTTAATTTTCTCTCTTAATTTTTAGATGTTTCTCACCGTGTATCTCAGTAACAATGAGCAGCACTTCACAGAAGTTCCAGTTACTCCAGAAACAATATGCAGAGATGTGGTGGATCTGTGCAAAGAACCCGGAGAGAGTGATTGCCATTTGGCTGAAGTGTGGTGTGGCTCTGGTGAGAGACGCTGATGGCCTCGTGCTTCAGTTCTTTTGTCTTCTATTAATGTTGGTTTGTAGATGTGGCACTGTGTAAGTGCTCATGTTTCTCCGGGGAGAAACTGTAGAATAGCATGTCTGGCAGAACATAGTGTTCCTGATCCAGCTTTGGTATGATACATTAAGTCTTTTTGCTGTTTTCTTTTTCTGCAATAAAATGGAGACACCACAATATAAAATATAAAAGGTCATCTGGGATGTTGTGGTCCAATGGATGGTGCTCAACAGTGTCTTTGTATGTGTAAGCTTTACTTAATTAGAAATTTGAGTCATCCTGATTGGTTTGCCCTCTCTCAATTTCTGTAAGTTTTTAGAGGAAGCTACTCAGTGTTGAGGAACTGTAGTGGCAGACAGCAATGGTGAACTCATGGGCATTGTTGTAAGCCATGAAATCAATCCCTCTGTATGGTTCTTTGGAGCTCTAAAATGGGATAACCTGGTTTCTTTTTGGCTCCACAGGAGTTGGTAGATGTGGGAGTAATTTTTCATCATTTCTGCCTTGTTCCTGCACAGGCTGGGTGAACTCCTGCTGGTTTCCTTTTTCACCTCTGGGGATGCCAGATGTCCCCAGAGCAAGTTACACACTGTGTTAATTGAGTTCATGCCATTCATGATGGCTAACTTCAGCTGAGCTCCCCCTTCTTTTCAGGCAAGTCCTTTTATTCATCTTTGGTTGACTTTTCTACAATTGGATGTTCTAGAAGGTCTTCTGCAGTCTCTCCGAATTACTTTCTTTTCTCTTTACGTAGGAACCAGATTAGAACAATCACATGAAGAAACCCAAGGGATCTTTTGAAAATGAAAATCAGATAATTTCACTTTCCTGCTTAAAACTAGCGACTTCTCTTCCACTTACAATAAAATCCAAACTTTTAATATGAGGTTGTGAAGTTCTGTAGATTCTTAGTCTTTGCTCTTATCTGGTACCATTTTCTTCTCTGCTTCTTCCTGCAGCTTTAAAAATATTTCTTGAATATGCTAAGCTCATTCCCACCTTAGAGTCATTGGTGATAGCCATTCCCACTGTTTGTATTGCTCTGTCTCCAGATACTGTCATTGCTGGTTCCTTCTGGATTGTAGCTAAAATGTTAACCTCCTCGGAGAGGCTTTTCCTGAGCACCCTGCCAAAAGTAGCCATGAAGTTAGTTCTCAGTTATATCATCCTGATGTCATCCTCTGCAGAAAGTGCATCACTCTGACTTTGTGTGTGTTATCCTGATAGCCCCAAACATATGCACTAGAATGTAAGCTATTTAAGGATATAGACCTTGTTTATCTTGTTCATTGCTGTATCCCCAGCTCCAGGGGAGTGCCTTGTACCTAGTATGTGCTGTAGAAATATTTTTGGAATGAGTAAATGAACTTCTAGCTGCTCCTGGTAACCTCCTTGCATTCAGCAAATTACCTTCCTTTATTCTTTACTGAGATAATTGAAACCATCCATTGTGTGCTTCTTCAGTTTTCTTACTCTGTACCTTAGATTCCCTCTGTGTGTCTCCCTTTTTTTCTCATTTTCATAGAGGAAGAAGTGTTCTTTCTTTGCTAGGGCTATACTCTGTTCCTTGACACTTTTGATCCCACTTACTCCTCTTGCTCACTTGAATTTAATAACCTTTACTATGTGATGATGACATGTAAAGGATTTTCTTTCTTACAACTTTTTTTTTTTTTTTGAGACGGAGTTTCACTCTTGTTGCCCAGGCTGGAGTGCAATGGCGCGATCTCGGCTCACTGCAACCTCCGCCTCCTGGGTTCAAGCGATTCTCCTGCCTCAGCCTCCCGAGTAGCTGCGATTACAGGCATGTGCCACCATGCCCAGCTAATTTTGTATTTTTAGTAGAGATGGGCTTTCTCCGTGTTGTTCAGGCAGGTCTCGAACTCCTGATGGTGATCCGCCTGCCTAGGCCTCCCAAAGTGCTGAGATTACAAGAGTGAGCCACCACACCTGGCACAACTTTTTAATTAAAAAAACTTTTGGCTGGACACGATAACTCATGCCTATAATCCCGGCACTTTGGGAGGCCAAGGAGGGTTGATCACCTGAGGTTAGGAGTTTGAGACCAGCCTGGCCAACATGGTGAAATCCCACCTCTACTAAAATAAAATACAAAAATTAGCCAGGTATGATGGCGGGCACCTGTAATCCCAGCTACTGGGGAGGCTGAGGCAGGAGAATTCCATGAACTTGGGAGGCAGAGGTTGCAGTGAGCCGAGGTCGCGCAACTCCACTCCACTCCAGTCTAGGTGACAGAGCAAGATTCTGTCTCAAAAAAGAAAAAAAAATTTTTTTAAATGACAACACCGATATGTGTTCTAGGTTTTTTTTGTTTTGTTTTTCTTTTCTTTTCTTTTTTTTTTTTTTTTGAGATGGAGTCTCGCTCTGTCACCAGGCTGGAGTGCAGTGGCACGATCTCGGCCCACTGCAACCTCCGCCTCCTGGATTCAAGTGATTCTCATGCCTCAACCTCCCAAGTAGTTGGGATTACAGGCACACGCCACCACACCAGCTAGTTTTTTTTGTATTTTTAGTAGAGATAGGGTTTCATCATGTTGGCCAGTATGGTCTTGAACTCCTGACCTTGTGATCCGCTGGGATTACAGGCGTGAGCCACTGTGCTCAGCCTCTAGTTTAAAAGAGGAGATAATATAAACAAAATGGATATCTCTCTCCTAAGCAATTCCCCTCGTCTCTTGATGTAATCACTTTAGCCAGATAATTTCTCAGACCTTTTCTCTGCATTTGTAAGTAACTGTAGAAATATTTTTGTGGTGTTTCTATATATTTTCTTTATGTAAGCAGTAGCATACATATCCGTGTTCTCCAATTTACTATTTTACCTTACAACATAGCTTGTAGATCTTTTCTTTTCAGATTAGTATGTGTAAATCTATATCTTTTTTTTTTTTGAGACGGAGTCTTACTCTGTTGCCTAGGCTGGGGTGCAGTGGCACCGTCTCGGCTCACTGCCACCTCTGCCTTCCAGGTTCAAGCGATTCTACTGCCTCAGCCCCCTGAGTAGCTGTAACTACAGGCACCCACCACCACACCCAGCTAATTTTTATATTTTTAGTAGAGATGGAGTTTCACCATGTTGGCCAGGCTGGTCTTGAACTCCTGACCTCAAGTGATACACCAGCCTCAGCCTCCCAAAGTGCTGGGATTATAGACGTGAGCCACCGTGTTATTTTTAAATTATCACATAATTTCCCCCAGTATGCATAAACTGCAGTTGAGCTAACAATTGCTTTATTTATAAACATTTAAATTAATTATCTTGTTTTAATAAGTGCTGAGTAAAAATCCTTTTAGGAACCTCTTCTGATCCTATGCAAGCATTTCTCTAAAGGGTGGACGCCAAAAATGGAATTCTTTGGTTAAAAGTTCATAACTTTTTTTAATTTTCAAAAAAAATTTTTTCTTCTTCTTTATTCCCCTCCCCCTCCTCCTCCCCATCCTCCTCTCCGTCTCCCTCCTCCTCATGCAGTAACCGATGTGAAATATTTTATTTTTTTATTGAGATAAGGTCTTGCTGTGTTGCCCAGGCTGGAGTGCAGTGTGGTGCGGTCTTGGCTTGCTGCAGCCTTGACCTCCTAGGCTTAAGTGATCCTCTCACCTCAGCCTCCTGAGTAGTTGGTACTACAGGAATGTGCCACCACACCCAGCTAATTTTTCTATTTTTTGTAAAGATGGAGTTTTGCTATGTTGCCTAGGCTGGTCTGAAACTCCTGGGTTTAAGTGATCCGCCAGCCTCAGCCTTCTAAAGTGTTGGGATTACAGGCGTGAGCCACTGTGCCTGGCCAGGCCCCACATTTTTTTTTCTTTTTTTAAAATTTTATTGTGTGTATTTAAGGTATACAACATGATGTTATGGGATACTTATAGGTAGTAAACAGGTTACTGTCATGAACCAAATTAACATAAAGTTTCGCACATTTGAAAATGTAATATATATTGTCAAATTTTCTTCTGCAAAGGTTATATCAGTTCATACCTTTTCCAGTTATTTCTAGATGTATTCCTCATCAAGTTATAATATTTTAACTTTTACTAAACTGATAGCTGAAAACTTGACTTTTGTTTAAATTTGCATATTTCTTTTTTTTTTTTTTTTTTTTTTTTTTTTTGAGACGGAGTCTCGCTGTGTGTCCCAGGCTGGAGTGCAGTGGCGTGATCTCGGCTCACTGCAAGCTCCGCCTCCCGGGTTCACGCCATTCTCCCGCCTCAGCCTCCCAAGTAGCTGAGACTACAGGCGCCCACCACCTCGCCCGGCTAGTTTTTTGTATTTTTAGTAGAGACGGGGTTTCACCATGTTAGCCAGGATAGTCTCGATCTCCTGACCTCGTGATCCACCCGCCTCGGCCTCCCAAAGTGCTGGGATTACAGGCTTGAGCCACCGCGCCCGGCCTTAAATTTGCATATTTCTGATTTCAAATGTGGTTGCCTGTTTTTTCATTTGTTCGTTGGCCATTTGGCTTTTTGGTTTTTGAAATTTGTTTCTTTATATCCTTTGCTTATGTGTACTCTGGCTTTTTCCCTTCCCTCTTGATTTGAAGGCATTTAAAAACCATTCAGGATCTCAGGCCTATCTATATGTGTGTTATTAAAAAAAAAAAAAAAAAATTTCTTATTCCAAAGCTGTAACTTAATTCTCTAAGTGTTAAGCCTTTGTTCTCCTCTCTTGTCTTCCTCTTCTTTCCTTTTCCATTTCCTCACTACCCACTTGTGCATTTGCTTAGTGGATATTTCTCGGATGCCTGTTACGTGCTAGGGACGGCACTTGATGGAGAGGGATAGAGAGATGAAAGTTACCTTTAGGTATCTTCCAGGGCACAAAGAGAAACAAGTATCCACAGACATTTATAATACAATGTGATAGTTGCAGTAATAGATGTGTTTCATCTGCAGGAAAAAAGGGTGCTGGGGGGCGGATGATGCATGATAGGAATGGCTTGTTCAGAGTCATATAGGCAGGAATGCCAAGGAGATACAGTCGTGTGTCACTTAATGATGGTGATATGTGCTGAGAAATTTGTCATTAGGTGATTTTGTTGTTGTGTGAATATCATAGAGTGTACTTACACAAATCTAGATGGTATAGCCTACTACACACCTAGGCTATACGGTATATAGCCTAACACTCCTAGGCTACAAACCTGTACAACATGTTACTGTCTTGAATACTGTAGGCAGTTATAACACAGTGGTATTTGTGTATCTAAACATGTTTAAACATAGGGAAAGGTACAGTAAAAATATGGCCTTACAATCTTACGGGACCACTGTCAACACGCAGTGCATGACCGTAGGTGTGGTTGGCACACAGGTGTTAGTAGGGAGCTTTGAGAGCCTTTGAAGTGTCTGTTTCAGTTTATGCAGGCCTATGCCTGATCTTTTGCCATCACAGGCCCATCGGGATGTCAGCCTGGAGCTTATAAGAAAGTCCATATCCTTCTGGGGCAGTCCGACGTGGACTGCAAGCTACTATACTTCCTTTGAGTTGTCTTTTTGCTCCTGAAACCTGGAGATTTTACTTGTTTTGAGTACAGCTTGTGTGTGTCTATTTTGTAGGGGCGGGTGGAAGGTCTACTCAGAATTTCTTTTGGAGGGTTTCTCTCTAACTATGGTGTATCCTTTTTAGGGGGTCTTAGAATATGTGTGGTTTATAAAAGGGGATAATCTGTGTCAACTCTCAGTATGTTATGTGACTGGAAGTAGAACCAGAACCGCACTTTGTTGCAGCCAAGCAGGTTAAGTTCAGGGTTGGTTCACCAAATTGGCTGCTTGAATTGAATTGAATGCTTGCCTGCTCTGTTCTCGCCCATGTTTATTTAAGGTGTTGATTACTAATAAATGTGTTGAGTTTTCTTAGGGTATTTCAACATTCTTATATTTAAAAATTATGTTGACATTACTGCCGTTTCGTTGATTTTAAGCAGTTGCTGCCTCAAACAGTATGTCTTGTTTTTATATCCAGATCCCTTGAGATTGGAAGATTTTTTTAGGACAGCTTGAGATACATTGTTTCTCTTGAAGGCTTCTATTTTTACTGCGTATTTAGGTGTGCCCTTCTTTTTTTTTTTTCCAGAAAAATTCTGACACTGGTATTCTCACTGGAAGAAGGGCAAATATAGATACATTTTACAGCAGTAAATAGACTTTTATTTGGAAATGGATAGGTCTGATTTTTTTTAACATTGTTTGTAAAATTATAATTTAAAAATAGCCTGTATTGAAAACTACAATTAAAAAAAAAAAGACTAGGCTATTTAGAAAGTTGCTTTTTAATTTTTTTGTATATTCAGAGAATCATGAACATTAGTGTTAGAAGGGACTGTCTGATCTAATATAGATTTTACAGAAACTTTTGGAACTACAGAAGTTAAATGGCCAGGCGCGGTGGCTTATGCCTATAATCCCAGCACTTTGGGAGGCCGAGACAGGTGGATCACGAGGTCAGGAGATCGAGACCATCCTGGCTAACACGGCGAAACCCTGTCTCTACTAAAAATACAAAAAAATTAGCCGGGCGTAGTGGCCTGTAGTCCCAGCTGCTCAGGAGGCTGAGGCAGGAGAATGGCATGAACCCGGGAGGCGGAGCTTGCAGTGAGCCGAGATCACGCCACCGCACTCCAGCCTGGGCGACTGAGCAAGACTCTGTCTCAAAAAAGAATAAAAGGAAAAAAAAAAAAAAAAAGAAGAAGTTAAATGGCACGCCAGTGGCCAGCATGGAGCCCACTGGATTAGACTACTGAGCTCCCGACAGCTGGCAGAGATGCATTGCCCTTTCTAGTATTCCACCCTTGGCTTGACTCTGATCGTGTGTGTGGAAAATCTGTGTTACTTCATTTTCTAAGATGTGTTTTAATGAAAAAAATTTACCTGAGATACTAAGCATTTGCTGTATCCGTAATGTATAATTTGCATGAAGGATAGATGGTGAATGATATGTTTATCTTTCTTTTACCTGAAAATAATGTGGTTTCTACTCATTTGCTTTAGAACGTCCAGTTGCGGATAATGAGCGAATGTTTGATATTCTTCAGCGATTTGGAAGTCAGAGGAACGAAGCTCGCTTCTTCCTTCGTCATGAACACCCCCCTGGCAGGGACATTGGTAGGTAGTGCTCTGTGAATTGTGACAGATATTTAAGCTTTTTATTTTGTGCTGGTGGTGCATGATGAGAAGCCAGGTAATTTGAGAGGTGAAGGAGAGGTTAGGAAATGTAAACAGTGGAAATAGGATGAAGAGAAGTTTGACTATAGTTTTTTAGTGCGCATGGGAAGGAGTCATTAAAGTAGGGGTTTGAAACTCTAAGAAAGAGAATACTTGTTAGTCAGGGTCCCTGATTAGGTCCTTCTGCAGCCCTGAGGACTTAGACAAGAGGAAGGATCCCTCTTCCATAATAACAGGACAGAAATAAAACTGTGGCAGATGTGGCTAAATTTGTGCATTTTGTGGGAGTAAGTTGAGGGATTTCTTATCTAAAAACATTTGTTTTCTCTGAGGTAGGAGTGATGATGTAGGTGGGTGGGAAGTTTGAGCTGTTTTGGAGATTAGGAGAGAAGGTTTACTAGGGAAGCCAGGCTGCTGGGAACCGTTGAGGCCAGTTGAGATTAGAGACCATGAGACCATACGTGATTTTTCTCCAGTGGTTGTCTACAGCCCAGGTGGGTTGTAAGAAGAGAAGAAACCAAAGGTATCTAGACAAATTCTTTCTAGGCAATTGTCTAGGAAACCCAGGGTTTCTAGACAAATTCAATGGAAGATCAGGGGGGATACCTCAGCTGGTTGGGGAAGAAGTGAAGACAGGAGGGACTTTGGGGAAAGAGTAGACAGAGTTAAGAGGCTGCGAGTCTCAGATGAAAGAACAGGTGTCATGAGAGGAAATGAGTGAGACAGGCAGATTGAAAGGAAATAGTGTTCAAAAAACAGAAGGTTTGAATTGAAAATTTCGGAGGTAGAGGGCTTCTAGTGTTGTGGTCCCAGGTGGGGCCCTGAAATGAACCTGAATTAGAGTGGAGACGAGAAAACTAGAACTGAGAGGCTAGCATTTGGGCAGTAACATCATCCAGAATGAAGGCAGGACTTGGAGGTGGAGAGAACAAGGGAGTCAACTGGTCACATTGTTAGTGACCAGGATTGTGACCAGAGTTTATAGATGACTGTAAGGGGAAGGTGGAGGAGAGTGTGGGTGGGAAGCAGCAGTAGACACTGGGGACACAGCCATCCCTGTCACCCAGCAGTCTGGTAGGATGTGGGAGAACGAGCAGGATTATTGGACATTATAAAAGCTCAGTTTTGGCTGAGCGTGGTGGTTCATGCCTGTAATCCCAGCACTTCGGAAGGCTGAGGCGGGAGAATCACGAGGTCAGGGGATCTAGACAGACCATGCTGGCCAGCATTGTGAAACCTCGTCTCTACTAAAAATAAAAAAACTAGCTGGACGTGGGACCTGTGATCCCAGCTACTCAGGACGCTGAGGCGAGAGAATCGCTTGAATCAGAGTTGGAGGTTGCAGTGAGCCGAGATGGCACCACTGCACTCCAGCCTGGCGACAGAGCAAGACTCGTCTCAAACAACAACAACAACAACAAAACCAAAATTAGCTGGGCACCTGTAATCCCCCCTACTTGGGAGGCTGAAGTAGAAGAATCACTTGAACCTGGGAGGCGGAGGTTGCAGTGAGCCGAGATCACACCATTTGCACTCTAGCCTGGGCAACAAAGCAAGACTCTGTCTCCAAAAAAAAAAAAGCTCAGTTTCATTAACTAACTGTTGCATTAACGCATGTGTCTATATGGTACCCGACCATTGGGAATGATTAAATTTAGAGTATGGGTAAGCTGAGGGGCAGAATTGACTTAGTTTGGCCCCTTCTACCCTACAGATGAGAAATGCTGATACTTAGGGGTTAAGTGACTTGTCAGAGGCCACACACCTAGAGGCAGAGCCAGGAGTGGAACCTGAATCACCTCAGCCAAGCTGCCTGGTTGCCTTTTGGTATCACTGGTGTCTTTAATTTTATTTTAAGTAAACATGTATTTTTTTCCGTAGGCTTTTTTTTTTTTTGGTAGTTTTATATTGGCATTTGTATCTTATTTTTATTTTGTTCTCTATTTACATCGCATGCACTCTTTTCTAATTAGTTGAATTTTACCCATTCATCTACCTGTTCAAATATCTTGCTGTCTAGTACTGGATAAATTATTGAATAGTCTCTCAATAGTGCAATATGCAGTTTCAGTGTCTGTAATGTGAGAATTATAATCTGAAGATAAAGGAGCTGTTTTCACATTGTCACAAATCACCAGTGCCACATAGTGTTGAAATTGGGATAAAACAGGATTGTTTTTCAGTCTCCTTTATTAAGGTGTTAACTTACTCTTTTTGGTCTAGACCTCTCGATTAAGGATTACGAGACTGTCACCATATTCTTTTTCCAATTCAATTAGGACCAGTGACCCAGAATGTATATGAAATTATGTTTAAGGCTCTTGCTTCTTACTTTAATTAGGTAACTGATTATACAAAGGAGGAGCTAGTTAAGTGCTCTTTCTTTAAGACAGCAAAGAAAGCAATTATTCTGAAATTATTGAAGTTTTTTTTTTTCTTACAGAAATATTGTGGCAGATTACCTGAGCTATTTTGTCAGATAATTGAGCTGCATTTTAAAAATAAAAGCTGATTGTATTAGAATTAGGTGTAAGTGTGATACTTGGCTCTGAGTAGACATGTTTATTTATTTGTTTATTAGCAATGGGAATTTGTGCTAAGATTCCTGACGGTTATAATAGACATTTTACTTAAGTTTCTTGGGAGGTAATTTGATAATTTTTTTAATTTCTGGGAAGTACAGGTATGAACTTAATTTAATGTATTTTTTAAATTCTCTGTTGGTATTTTTGCTTCTTATAATGTTTTAAATTAAGATGTTTCTTTTTATGATACATTAAGTGGTACTGAAAGATCCATGTATTTTGACTTTAAAAATTCTTTTTAGCCAAAAAAGCAGAATATATAGTGTTTCTGGATAGTTCCTTCACAAACTTAAACAAATATTTTGCTTAAATAAATGTAGAAGTACTTCATAGTACTTACAAATTACCACAAAATGTTTGCAGTAAACCAAATAATTAAGATACTACTTGTTCCATTTTTAAGTGCTTTCTTCTCATAATAATTTAAAAATATTGTTAGTGAGTACAAGGATGCATTGATGTAATTTTCAACTATTTCGGTAAAGCTTTTCTTGATTTAACTACTGAGTAGCTAAATAGATGACTAGGAAGAGCAACTATCAGCAAATGGTATGAATTACTCATAGTCAGAAGTACATTAAGTTTGTTAAGTTTTCCTCCTTTGGTATGTGAATCAGACAGGTTTCCTAATGACTAGGTGGCATGTGATACTTAGTAGTGCTAAGTATTCACTGTTCCATGAAATTAATTTTGCAAAACACACTGAGTTATGAGACCTTAAGTTCATTGCTATTAGAAAGTATTTTGTTTTAAGGATATATTCAACTTAAAATATCAAACAGCAGTAATGACAGAACTTGGAAATGAAAATATCTTAAAATATCTGTCAACTCTAGTGTTAATGCATAATTTTTGGATTTTGTCCTTAGTGAGTGGACCAAGATCTCAGGATCCAAGTTTAAAAAGAAATGGTGTAAAAGTTCCTGGTGAATATCGAAGAAAGGAGAATGGTGTAAGTTGTTTTAATCCATACTATATATACCACAGTCTATGTATTTTTTAACTTCAAATCTTATTCATTATTACTATGTTATTCAATAGGCTAAGGATGGCCCCTTTTTAAAGGTTATTTTAAATTTGTTTTATAGAAACTTAATTTTAATGATCTCTTTATGGCTGACTGTTGGAAGAAATTGTATGTTTAATGTGACACAAATTCAGAACAAAATAAAAGCTGAGCAAGTTTGAGGAAGTATTTATTTGGTGATTTTATTTGTTGCTATCATCGCTTTATTAAAAATGGAAAATCGGCCGGGTGCCGTGGCTCACGCCTGTAATCCCAGCACTTTGGGAGGCTGAGGTGGGTGAATCACCTGAAGTCAGGAGTTCGAGACCAGCCTGACCAACATGGAGAAACCCCATCTCTACTAAAAATACAAAATTAGCCAAGTGTGGTGGTACATGCCTGTAATCCCAGCTACTCAGGAGGCTGAGGCAGGAGAATCTCTTGAACCCGGGATGCAGAGATTGCGGTGAGCCTAGGTTGCACCATAGCACTCCGGCCTGGGCAACAAGAGTGAAGCTGTCTCAGAAAAAAAAAGGAAAATTATATATTTATGCTCTTGCTATTGCATGTGAATTTGAGCATGCATCTTTGGTGTATTTGGAAGACATTTCTTTTCAGAGGTCACTATTTTTAGTGCCATTAGGGATTAGCTAAATTACCTTTTTCCAATCATCAGTACATTTATAGTAGAATTCAGATGATCTTAAGTACCATTTGCTCTTACTATGTCTTCATATTCTTCTTTTTCTTTTCTTTGACTTATTTTTATTTTTATTTTATTTTACTGTTTTCTGGGACCAAGACACATTCTATCGCCCAGGCTGGAGTGCAGTGGCATGGTCTCGGCTCACTGCAAACTCTGACTTCTGGGTTCATGCCATTCTTCTGCCTCAGCCTCCCAAGTAGCTGGGATTACAGGTGTGTGCCACCACACCCAGCTAATTTTTGTATTTTTAATAGAGATGGGGTTTCACCATGTTGGCCAGACTGGTCTTGAACTCCTGACCTCAAGTGATCCACCTACCTCTGCCTCCCAAAGTGCTGGGATTACAGACATGAGCCATGGCGCCCAGTCTTTTCTTTGATTTAATAGTTATCTTACAATGATGAAAGGATGATATGCAAATGATAAAAATGATCTTAGCCATTGTTTTAGTGCATATGGACACAATGTATCTCCTCCTCCACCAACTAGAGGCTGAGGCGGGAGGATCACTTGGAGCCAGAAGTTTGAGACTAGCCTGGGCAACAAAGCGAGACTGTGTCTCTATTAAAGAGATAAATTATATCTTTATATATGTATTTCTAAAAAGCTGCCAAATGTTTCCAAAGTGATCATATTATTTTACATGCCCACCAGAGTTTTACTGTTTCCACATCCTTGCCAACGTTTGGTATGGTCAGTTTTTTTAATTTTAGCCATTAAAATATATGTGTAGTGGTATTGCATTGTGGTTTTAATTTGTATTTCTCTAATGACTAATGATTTTGGACATCTTTTCATGTGCTTATTTGCTCTCTGTGTTTCTTCTTTGGTGAAATTATTTGTTCAAATCTTTTGCCCAGTTTTTTGCTCTCTTACTGAGTTTGAGAGTTCTAATAGTCTGGATCCATTTTTTTTTTTTTTTAATGGAGCATACTTTTAGTGTTGTATCTAAGAACTCTTTGCCCAACCCAGGGTCACAGAGATTTTTTTTTTCTTTGTTTTCTTTTAGAAGTTTTGTGGTTTTCAGTTTTACCTTTAAATCTGTGATCCCTATTGAGTTAACATTTGCATATGGTGTGAGAATCAAAGTTCATTTTTTTTTTTTTTTTTTTTTGAGACAGAGTCTTAGTCTGTCGCCTAGGCTGGAGTGCAATGGTGCGATCTCAGCTCACTGCAAGCTCCACCTCCCAGATTCAAGTGATTCTCCTGCCTCAACCTCCTGAGTAGCTATGATTATAGGTGCCCGCCACCACGCCCAGCTAATTTTTGTATTTTTAGTAGATATAGGGTTTCACCATATTGGTCAGGCTGGTCTTGAACTCCTGACCTCAGGTGATCCACCCGCCTTGGCCTCCCAAAGTTCTAGGATTACAGGCGTGAGCCACTGTGTCCGGCCCTGAAGTTTATCTTTTTAATATGAATATCTAATTGTATAAGCAGTATGTATTGGAAAGATTATTCTTTTTCCATTCAGTTGCTTTTGCACCTTTGTCTAAAATCAGTTGCCTCCTGTATGGGGCTATTTTTGTACTCACTATTCTGTTTCATTGATCTGCTTGTCTATTTTGACGTCAATACCACATGATTGGTCACTGGAACTTTTATAAGTCTTGAAGTCAGATAATGTAAGTTTTACACTTTATTCTTCTCAGAGTTGTTTTGGCTATTCTAGATGCTTATTACTTCCATATGAATTTTAGAATCAACATCAATTTTTACAAAAATGCCTGTTTGTATTTCAGTTGAGATTTTGTTGAATCTGTAGATCAGTTTGAGAAGAATTGCTGTCTTGACAGTATTGAGCCTCCAATTCATGGACATGGTGTAACTCTCCATTTATTTGGATTTTCTTTCAGCAATTTTTGAGATTTTGGTATATACATCTTACATATTTATTAAATTTATCCCTAAGTATTTCATATTTTTGATACTATAAATGGTATTTAAAATTTTTAAATTTATAATTGTTTCTAATATATTGAAATGTACTTGACTTTTGCATATTTGATTTTTTTTTTTTTTTTATCCTGCGGTCTTGCTATGTAACCTATTTATCTGGTAGTTTTTTTTGGAGATTCCATAGTATTTTCTTCATAGATGATTATATTGTCTATGAAGGCAGTTGAACTTCTTTCTTACCAATCTGGATGCTGTTTATTTGTCTTTCTTGTTTATTGCATTGGCTAGAACCTCTAGGACAATGTAGAATAGATGTTGTGAGAGTGGATGTCCTTGCTTTGTTTCTGTTGACCCAATGTGTCTTGAATTTTTTAGTGCTATTGTATTTTTAAATGATATTCCAGTGACTAAATTCTAGGTTTGCTGCCAGTGCCTCAATACCATGTTTAATATGATCAAATAGATGATCTTCTGTTGTAATATAAATTACAGAACAAGGTAATTCTGAGTTGTTCCATTTATGTCCCTGACTGTTGAAACTATTTAATTTTAAACTTACAACTTAAAATAAAAGATTATTGTATATTAGTATGTTTTATATCTTAAAAAGTCAATGTGATGAGTATTAATGTAAGAATTAATGGTCTGCTTAATATTATGAAAGAAAAATCACTAAATAATTTTATCGTAGTTGGTTCAGATGAAGCTTTTACATAGACTTTTGAGGGTAGAAACTCTGTGATAGTTTTATAGTAAGTTGGGATTGTGTTTATTTGTGTTTTTACTTGTAGGTTAATAGTCCTAGGATGGATCTGACTCTTGCTGAACTTCAGGAAATGGCATCTCGCCAGCAGCAACAGATTGAAGCCCAGCAACAATTGCTGGCAACTAAGGTAGTATCTTCTTTTTTTTTTGGAGATGAAGTCTCACTCTGTCGCCTAGGCTGGAGTGCAGTGGCACGATCTCCGCTCACTGCAACCTCCACCTCCTGAGTTCGAGTGATTCTACTGTCTCAGCCTCCCAAGTAGCTGGGATTACCGGCAAATGCCACCACACCTGGCTAAATTTTGTATTTTTTGTAGAGATGGAGTTTCACCGTGCTGGCCAGGCTGGTCTCAAACTCCTGACCTCAGGGGATCTGCCACTTTGGCCTCCCAAAGTGTTGGGATTACAGGCGTGAGCCATCGTGCCTGGCTGGTAGTATCTTCTTTTAAAAGACCTAACAGGCCGCTATTGTTAATGTATGTGTAAGGCTATTTACGTTCTACCCCCATTAAGCCAATTACCTCACAGATATGAGGTGACATTGTCAACCCAAAAGCCACCTGCTGTTTGGTGCTCTCTTGGTGCTCTCTTTAAGTCCTTACTACAGCATTTTGTAGAAATCCTTGTATCATCCTAATTATTCAAGATCTTCCTGACTCCTGATTCTGATCAACATTAACTATGCTATGCTGGTTATCAGTCAGACAGGAAAGGTGGAAAGAGCCCTTCATCTTTGCTCCTAGGAACTACTGTGGGCCACAGCAAGAGGAATATTAAAGTTCTAACATGGCATGGTTAATCTTGGATCAGAATAATCTAATACTGTCCCCTTCTGGAGCTTGGAACCAATAATGGGCTGCTTGCCTTTTTTTGGGGAACATTCTTTATCCACAAACTAACGCTAGTCCTGGCCTTGAACAAGGAAAATATAAGAAGCCACTCCGTTACCATCAGAACTGCTGCTTCTCCTGCCAGCCATAGGCTTCCAATCTGACCCAAAAGCCAACAGACCTTTCTCTGTAAAGGGCTACATAGTAAATATTTTGGGCTTTGCAAGGTTTGCTGCCTCTGTTGCAACTACTCAACTCTGCTGTTATAAGCTGTCATGGATAATAGGTAAACAGATAGTGTGGCTATGTCCCAATAAAACTTTACTTACAAAAACAAGATAGCAAGCTGGATTTGGCCTGCAAGCTATAGTTTGTCAACCCCTGGTCTTAACACCCAGGATCCACAACTGACCAGTCCTTTAGTGATTATAAGGCCACTGAAGCAGGGGTAGACACTTGTTGGTTTGTCATGGGCAAAGTTACCCAACAGGGTTTTGAAATAATGGCCAGGAATTCTTCAAGGCAGTTCTCAACACGCAGTGTGGACTTCCATTTCATACTTTCTAGGGTTCCTGTGTATCCATTTCTGTTTGTAATACCAGACCCCAGTTTTTCCAAACATATATATCATTGCTTCTCAAACTTTAAGATACATATGAATCTCCTAGGGATTGTGTTGAAAATGCCTATTCTGATTCAGTAGGTATGAGCTGAGATTTGAGCTTCTGCATTTCTCACAAGCTTCCAGGTGATGCTCATGCACATTACACTGAGTGGTAAGGATATATAGTCAAATAAAAAGGTTGGTTGTTGAAGAATAAATCTCTAACCTTTTTAGTCTTCAAGGACTAAAAAACAAGTGCTTGTGGGTTTTTTTTTTTTTTTTCTTTTGATATAGGTTCTCACTGTGTTGCCCAGGCTGGACTTGAATTCCTGGGTTCAAGTAATCCTCCTGCCTTAGCCAGGGTTTTTGTTTTGATTATTTCCATGTTACTTATATGTTTTTGGCATATTAATCTAAGAACTAGTTTACCTGTGATTATAAATTGTGTGGCTCTGTTACTCAGTTTTAGTTAAAATTTTTAATGTAATAAATACAAAATTTCTGCTATAACAAAAGTACCTTGGGGCAGGGGAGAGAAACAGTTTCAGATTCCATAATTGCAGCTTTCTAAAGGTGTTAAATATTTCTTTAGCTCTTTTCAGTGACCGTTTATTGAGAATATACTACATAAAATACCATTTAAAAACATTTACATTTCACATTTCATTTAATCTTCACCGTAGTAACATTGGTAGTTACTATTGATCATCCCCATTTTATAGATGAAGAAACATAGACTTGCATACTTGGTGAGGTTATGCAATTTGTTCAAGGTCTCGTAGCTAATAAGCGGCAGAGCTTGGGTTTGAATCTAAATGTACTCCAAATCTTATACATTTAAATACTTTCTTATAATGCTTCCCATTTCTACATGAGCTGCTTTTTAAAATTGTTGCAACAGTTTATGAAAACTAGTTCAAGAATCGCTGCATCCTTGCTGCATGAGAACCACTTGGGTTAAAAATACTGATTCCTGGATCTTATCCCCATGATTCTAGGGTGGGCTTAGGAGTATCTGTTTTGAACAGACTTCCATTGTGATTCTGATAGCAGTGTTTAGGAAGAAGGGAGACCAGACCAGGGTTACAAGTGTACCTCAATCTCAACATCTAAGTGTTGCGGTTAGGCTATTTTGAGCTTAGTGGTGTACCTATCTAAAATGACATACCTAATGATTACTTTTATTTTTAGGAACAGCGCTTAAAGTTTTTGAAACAACAAGATCAGCGACAACAGCAACAAGTTGCTGAGCAGGAGAAGCTTAAAAGGCTAAAAGAAATAGCTGAGAATCAGGAAGCTAAGCTAAAAAAAGTGAGAGCACTTAAAGGCCACGTGGAACAGAAGAGACTAAGCAATGGGAAACTTGGTAAGTTGTTCCTCATAGATTTACTTTTTTCTATATCTTTTTGTCTGTTTTTTTTTTTGAGACAGAGTCTTACTATGTTGCCCAGGCTGGTCTTTTGAACCCTGGCCTCAAGTGATCCTCCCACCTCAGCCTCCTGAGTAGCTGGGGTTACAGGTGCAAGCCACCATGGTTGATCTGTAGATAACTTTAAAGGGAATCTTTTGAAAAAAATATTATTCACTGCAGTTTTGATGCCGCAGGTTCCTCTGAATTGGATTCAGCTGTTGAATGTTTTATGCAGGATTTCTAAGATACCTTTGGAAAATGTAGTATTTTTTCCTCTCTTAACATTTTTTGACTGAGAGTTTGATGAAGGCAAGGATTTTTATTCATGTAATAGCTCCATCTATTACATACCATTTTAATCAGAATGTTAATGATTTAATAGACCCACGTAATCTTATAAAATTGGAAGTTCTAAAGAAATTTTCATTGTTTCTAAAATCTGGAGTTTAATAATATTTTTAATGCAAATTCCAATAACGATGCATTGAGATTGAAGCACAGAGGTTTAAAGATGTCTCTGCTGGTTTCAGTTGCTTCTGAAAGAAGTAGGTTGCTTCTAGGACATTCTGAAAAATTTTTCTGCTGTTTATTAGAAAGTTTATTGTAAAGCCTGTTGCCTGGGAAGTAGTCCATTCTTATTTTTCTTTTCAACTGTTGTTGTTATTCTCTCTCTCATCTAGTGGAGGAAATTGAACAGATGAATAGTTTGTTCCAGCAAAAACAGAGGGAGCTCGTCCTGGCTGTGTCAAAAGTAGAAGAACTGACCAGGCAGCTCGAGATGCTCAAGAACGGCAGGATTGACGGCCACCATGACAATCAGTCTGCGGTGGCTGAGCTTGATCGCCTCTATAAGGAGCTGCAGGTAGATCGTAGCTGTTTGCCAAATGCTGTACAACCTCCTTTCCAGAAACAGAGTTGCTCATATAAGTAGCAAGAGGTGCTAGATTTCAGTTGCCTTTCCTTAAAGAAAAGGCAGGTTGTAGGGGGAAGCTAAACTCCAGAGAATCCAGAGTAAACTTTATAGTACCCCAGACAGGAAATTTGAGACATTCCTCATAACCACAGCTGGTGGTCTTGCACAGGTGTCACTTAATTTTAAACCATGAGATGAGAAGTGTGGAGGGGTGGAGGGACCTCATATTTTTAGAAATTATGTAATAGTTAACCATGTGATTAACGTTTGAGACATTTTCTTCCTACTCCTTGGCTACCTTTTTTCCCCTCTCTTTTATTCAGCTAAGAAACAAATTGAATCAAGAGCAGAATGCCAAGCTACAACAACAGAGGGAGTGTTTGAATAAGCGTAATTCAGAAGTGGCAGTCATGGATAAGCGTGTTAATGAGCTGAGGGACCGGCTGTGGAAGAAGAAGGCAGCTCTACAGCAAAAAGAAAATCTACCAGTAAGTGGGCCGTTTTGTAATGGTTTGGGGGAGGAGGGAAAAGGATGACCAGCCCGGTGAGGTTACTCATAGGCACCTTCTTCAGAATCATTATTCAGTGTGCCGTCAGAAAACAGACGCTGTTTATGGATCCTCAAAAGACAATCCGCTGCTTTTTTACTTTTTAATGTTATTACCTGTGTAGCTCTGTTTGTCTTTCTAATACTTGTAATAAAGTGTGGGTGAGAGTTCATTGGGGATTGTTTATTTTGGAATGTTTTTCTGTAGACTCTATGGCTAGATTCTGAAAGTCCTCATTTTAAAAAAGAAAATGTCACATCTTAGTTTCTAAGTCTGATCTCCTGAGGTGATTTTTAATACTGAAGGACCTGTGCTTCTTTCCTAAGGTTTCATCTGATGGAAATCTTCCCCAGCAAGCCGCGTCAGCCCCAAGCCGTGTGGCTGCAGTAGGTCCCTATATCCAGTCATCTACTATGCCTCGAATGCCCTCAAGGCCTGAACTGCTGGTGAAGCCAGCCCTGCCGGATGGTTCCTTGGTCATGCAGGCTTCAGAGGGGCCGATGAAAATACAGACGCTGCCCAACATGAGATCTGGGGCTGCTTCACAAACTAAAGGTAAAAAGTCCTGCAGAGCCTAGTTCTTTCCTATCCCCACTATTCTTTCTCCCAAGTTTGAGTTTTAAAAAAAATCTCTCTTTGTATTCATTATTCATGTTTGAATTCTAAAAATCCTTTTGTATTCTTTGCTAGTGTAATGGTAAGTTAAAAAAATTAAAATTGATACCATAGTTGTACAAGAATGATTTTTCTTAACCCTAAATAATACAATTCTATTCAGGAAATGAAATAAAATACAATATCTTTATAAAGCTGAAATTTGTTTTAAAAAGTTCCTTTTTGTTGCTAAGGAAATTTTGATCTGATATTAATAACTTGAGAACTTTTCTTTTTGTGTAAAAACATATGTAAGTGTTCGTGGTGTCATCTTTACAGAATGTGAGGTTCTGAATCTATTATGTTGATGAGTGGTGTTAAATATTCATATCTGCTTACATGTGAGAATTTGCTGATAATTTTTAGAATAACATTAAACGTATCGGGAGATTAAAAGTGAAAATAGCAGAAGCTCCTTGTGTTAGTGATCTTTGCATTCTGTATACTTCTCAGATACATGGAGAGGTGCAAGCCAGTGTTTTGTAATGGGAGTAGAAAGTGTAGGGAGAATTGTAGGAAAATTGGGGGTAAAGCATCCTTTAATGACCTTACCATTCAGACCCCTGGACAGAAGAAGTAATAGCTAGTATTGTCTCTGTTCTCTAACCGTTATCATGTGCAAAAAAATAGCTGATTTTCAAATTATTTGTTATTTTCCCATGATTACTACTGTGAAACAACAGTACCATGCAGTCTGGATTTTATTGTGGAAAGAGTTATATTTGCTTTGTTTCTGTGAGGAAAAATGAAAGCGGTGGCTTTTGAAATTTAAGTATCTGTGTAGAAAAAACCTGAATATGCTGATTTGTGAAAGACTGCAGTTGAAGTCCTAGAGTAAGGGTCCACATATTTACTGTTGTGCATGTGTCACTTAAAATACCATTTATAAAATACACCTTAGACCCTTAGGTCTCTTGAATTGGAAATTATTTTCTGAGTGATGGTGATGTTTTCTAATACAATGAAGAATAATGTGT
Organism: Macaca mulatta; assembly: GCF_049350105.2. NCBI lineage: Eukaryota > Metazoa > Chordata > Mammalia > Primates > Cercopithecidae > Macaca > Macaca mulatta. The sequence continues at coordinate 81,613,152 of NC_133406.1, read as the reverse complement.
CTTTACTGGTTCAAGCAGACTTGCTGTGACTACTTTTAAATTGCTTGAGTAAAGTACTAAATTAGAATATAAAATATAAAATATAATACAGTATTTTCTAAGTAAATTTATTGGGGTTGTTGTGAGTCTGGAATTTAAAGATGTTTTTAGAGATTGAAAGTCTTAGTAGTAAAAATCATTAAAAATATCTTTAGAATGCTGAGTTATTTGTAGCTGCTTTTCTGTATTTTAGGCTCTAAAATCCATCCAGCTGGCCCTGATTGGAGTCCTTCAAATGCAGATCTTTTCCCGAGCCAAGGCTCTGCTTCTGCACCTCAAAGCACTGGGAATGCTCTGGATCAAGGTGAGATTTATTTGTGCTACTCCTGGACATTAAATTTTGGTCATCTAAAAGGTGCTGTGTATTCCTTTTAGATAGTTCATTTTCTTTCCTGTCCTTGTCCTTGTCCCTTCCTGTCCTTGTCCCTTTCCTTTCCTTTCCTTTCCTTTCCTTTCCTTTCCTTTCCTTTCCTTTCCTTTCCTTTCCTGTCCTGTCCTGTCCTGTCCTGTCCTGTCCTGTCCTGTCCTGTCCTGTCCTGTCCTTTTTGTTTTGTTTTTTTTAGAGACAGGGTCTCACTGTGTCACCCAGGCTGGAGTGCAGTGGTGTGCTCATGGCTCACTGGTGCAGCCTCCACCTCCTGGGCTCAAGTGATCCTCCTACCTCAGCCTCCCTAGTAGCTGGTACTACAGGTGTGTGCACCATGCCTGGCTAATTTCTCTGTTTTTTGTAGAGATGGAGTTTCACCATGTTGCCCAGACTGGACTTCTGGGCTCAAGTGAACTACCTGCTTCCACTTCCCAAAGTGCTTGGATTACAGGCGTGAGCCACTGCACCCGGCTAATAGTTCATTTTCTAGTGTGTTAACACAAGGGACAATATTTAACAGTATTTAATTTATTTCCAGAACACCTTAATTTAGTGGGAGAACTCAGGTGCGATCATTATAGTGCTTGGGTTATCCTTTTATTAATTTAATTAAAAAATAGGAATGTGCTTTGTGGACACAGATTTTCAGGGAGATTTAGGAGAGAGAAACTTACGAGTGAATGAGATATATTATTCCAAACAGTTTGAATGTCATTGTGATTTTTTGGTCTTTAGTTGATGATGGAGAGGTTCCACTGAGGGAGAAAGAGAAGAAGGTGCGTCCGTTCTCAATGTTTGATGCAGTAGACCAGTCCACTGCCCCACCTTCCTTTGGTACTCTGAGGAAGAACCAGAGCAGTGAAGATATCTTGCGGGATGCTCAGGTACCTACAAATATCCGGGTTTTTACAATTTAATAGTAATTCTATAATGTAGTGTTTAGAAGGGATAAAGTATTATGTGAGGGAGAGCAGAAGAAACAGGATGTACGTAGGAGATTAGAAAATACATTAGCATTCTGTTATTTTAATTTCTCTTGCGTGAGTCTGTGCTCTCACACCTGGTGGGAGAATGACTGACGTGCTTGTTTTGGGTCGTATTTCGTGTGATTCTCTAAAAAGTATAAGTGCATCAAAGAACACTGTATTTGTATTATTAAAATATGTTATTTCTTCAGAATTACAAAATGATTGTGTGGTGAATTTTCTGTAACTGTTGCAGTCTTAATCGTTGATAACCAGGTTATGTGTGAGTGCTCCAAGTTAGGTGTGTTTTATTACAGTTGTCTAGATTGCATGAAATTCCAGTGAACAAGAATGGTTTCCCATTATTGATGCCATCTGAGTATGAAAGATGACAGCAAAAGTTTTCAAGTGGGCACTTAAATGTATTAAAATTGCCCAGATAGGAAGTGGAAACAAGGTGGAAGTCATAAAGGGGAGAGATTGTATTGCATTTATGAAGTTCATTATTAAATGTGAGTAAATATAGAGATTTAAAACTAGTTGCCAGGCGCGGTGGCTCACGCTTGTAATCCCAGCACTTTGGGAGGCCGAGGCAGGTGGATCACCTGAGGTCGGGAGTTCAAGACCAGCCTGACCAACATGGAGAAACCCCGTCTCTACTAAAAATACAAAATTAGCCGGGGTGGTGGCACATGCCTGTAATCCCAGCTAGTCGGGAGGCTGAGGCAGGAGAATCGCTTGAACCCGGGAGGCGGAGGTTGCGGTGAGCCAAGATCGCGCCATTGCACTCCAGCCTGGGCAGAAAGAGTGAAACTCTGTCTCAAAAAAAAAACACAAAAAAACAAAAAAAAAAACTAGTTAACAGCCAGGCGTGGTGGCCCACACCTGTAGTCCCAGCACTTTGGGAAGCTGAGGTGGGAGGAGGATCACTTGAGACTAGGAGTTCGAGACCAGCCTGAGCAACAAAATGAGACCCTGTCTATACATAAATAAAAGAAATAAATATATAAAAACAAAAACTAACAATTAAAAAATATGAGTTTTTATATATATATATTATTTTCCGAGATGGAGTCTCGCTCTGTCGCCCAGGCTGGAGTGTAGTGACGCAATCTTGGCTCACTGCAACCTCCACCTCCTGGATTCAAGTGATTCTTCTGCCTCAGCCTCCCAAGTAGCTGGGACTACAGGCGCCCACCACTATACCTGGCTGATTTTTGTATTTTTTTTTAGTAGAGATGGGGTTTCACCATATTGGCCAGGCTGGTCTCGAACTCCTGACCTCATGATCCGCCTGCCTCGGCCTCCCAAAGTGCTGGTATTACAGGCATGAGCCATTGCACCGTGCCAGAGCTAATATTTTTATAGTGTATACTTACATTTGTGAAATTAGGTTATCTAGAACATCCTGTGTACCCAGTTGTATAGTATTTTAACTGGCTTTTTGTGTGTGTGTTATAGGCTGCAAATAAAAATGTGGCTAAAGTACCACCTCCTGTTCCTACAAAACCAAAACAGATTAATTTGCCTTATTTTGGACAAACTAATCAGCCACCTTCAGATGTTAAGCCAGATGGAAGTTCTCAGCAGTTGTCAACAGTTGTTCCGTCCATGGGAACTAAACCAAAACCATCAGGGCAGCAGCCGAGAGTGCTGCTGTCTCCCAGCATACCTTCAGTTGGCCAAGACCAGACCCTTTCTCCAGGTTCTAAGCAAGAAAGTCCACCTGCTGCTGCTGTCCGGCCCTTTACTCCCCAGCCTTCCAAAGACACCTTACTTCCACCCTTCAGAAAACCCCAGACCGTGGCAGCAAGTTCAATATATTCCATGTATACGCAGCAGCAGGCTCCAGGAAAAAACTTCCAGCAGGCTGTGCAGAGCGCGTTGACCAAGACTCATACCAGAGGGCCACACTTTTCAAGTGGTAAGGTTCTTCACGTTCGTAGGTGACGTGCTTAAGTTCTACACCAGAGCTGCCATCTCTCAGCAGACCGCAAAATAATCCCTATTTTGACTGATGCTAAGGGTTTTTAACTGTGGCTTCTGTTCTTTACTGGGAGTTTAAAAGAGTGCTTGCTAAATGTCTACTCCTACAGTAGTAGGCACGAAAGATAATAGATGAATAAAGTGTGGTCTCAAGTCTGGAGGGGCTTATTGGTGAGTGGGGACCAAATATACATGGGTCATTACAGTGCACAAGGAAGGTGTGTGTCTTCACTGTAGGTTGACCAGATGTTCTTGTCACATAGAGGACTGGATCACTGCCCGTCTGTGTGTGTGTGTGTGCGTGTGTGCGTGTGTATGTGTGTATATATACACATATGTGTGTGTGTGTATGTGTATAGGTATATACATGTGTATATGTGTATATATACATATATACATATATATAAACATACATAGACATGTATATATAGATATATATACACGCATCATACACATATTTGTGTGTGTCTGTATAATGTGTGTCTGTGTCTATATGTCTTTATATATATTATTATTATTAAAAATATTCTCTACTGTGACTGGGCTCAATGGCTCACGCCTGTAATCCCAGCACTTTGGGAGGCCAAGGTGGGCAGGTCTCCTGAGGTTGGGAGTTTGAGACCAGCCTGACCAACATGGAGAAACCCCGTCTCTACTAAAAATACAAAATTAGCTGGGCATGATGGCACATGCCTGTAATCCCAGCTACTCAGGAGGTTGAGGCAGGAGAATCGTTTGAACCTGGGAGGTGGAGGTTGCAGTGAGCCGAGATGGTGCCATTGCACTCCAGCCTGGGCAACAAGAGCGAAACTCCGTCTAAAAAAGAGAAAACATGCATGTATTCTCTACTGTATTTTAGAGTCATTGTAATGAGGACATAGCCACTAGCTAAATGTAAAAACATAAGGTTAGTTCGTATTAAACATACACAGTTTGGAAATTTGTTGGATTCTTTCTAAATTATTACTTCATAGGACTAGAATAAAACTATGTTTTAATTGAATGAAAATAGCTTTGTAGTCATGAAATAACAATGTAATTGTGACCTAAGATGTCATAATTAAAGTTAGACAGCAAAGAATCAGTATATATGCTACCTGTTACTCTTTTCATGGGTCTTTGGTGAAAATGGAATAATTTGGGAATTAGATAATTTTAATATAATCAGAATGTTAACAGGGAATATCTTTGGTAACTATAAGTGGTTCTTAATAATTTTGTAAGCCAAATAGAAGTTCTCAATGTTGATTCACTTTTAAAAAGTGAAAGATGTTTAGTTTTAATCTGGACACATGAGAGGATTATCTGTTTTCATTGGTTCTAAATGTTTTTCACATTTTGTTATTTTAAATTTGGATGCTATAGTCAGTGATTTTTTTTTTTTTTTTTTTTTTGAGACAAGAGTCTTGCTCTGTTGCCCAGGCTGGACTGCAGTGGCGTGATCTCAGCTCACTGCAAGCTCCAGCTCCCGGATTCATGCCGTTCTCCTGCCTCAGTCTCCTGCCACAGCCTCCCAAGTAACTGGGACTACAGGCGCTTGCCACCGCGCCTGGCTAATTTTTTGTATTTTTAGTAGAGACAGGGTTTCACTGTGTTAGCCATGATGGTCTGGATCTCCCGACCTCGTGATCCGCCCGCCTCGGCCTCCCAAAGTGCTGGGATTACAGGCCTGAGCCTCCACTCCCGGCCACAGACAGTGATTTCTTAAAATTGACAACATTTTCTTATTGTTTCATGAGGTATGGTGCATGTTACACTCAGTGGGGATTTTGATTCTGTAATAAGTTTATTATGCAAAGATGGGTTCCCTGCTTTGTAATTTGTTATTTTTAAAAATTAATTATATTTGAAGGGGATTATGTAGTAACAACTATGAAATTAAAAGAGGCTTTAGTTATTGTTAGCTGTTTCTGTTTCTTGCCAGTTTTGTTTAATTAATGCTAATCAGGACTTTTTTTTTTCCTTTTCCAATTAGTATATGGTAAGCCTGTAATTGCTGCTGCCCAGAATCAACAGCAGCACCCAGAGAACATTTATTCCAATAGCCAGGGCAAGCCTGGCAGTCCAGAACCTGAAACAGAGCCTGTTTCTTCAGTTCAGGAGAACCATGAAAACGAAAGAATTCCTCGGCCACTCAGCCCAACTAAATTACTGCCTTTTTTATCTAATCCTTACCGAAACCAGAGTGATGCTGACCTAGAAGCCCTACGAAAGAAATTATCTAATGCACCAAGGCCACTAAAGAAACGTAGTTCTATTACAGAGCCAGAAGGTCCTAACGGGCCAAATATTCAGAAGCTTTTGTATCAGAGGACCACCATAGCGGCCATGGAGACCATCTCTGTCCCATCATACCCATCCAAGTCAGCTTCTGTGACTGCCAGCTCAGAAAGCCCAGTAGAAATCCAGAATCCATATTTACATGTGGAGCCCGAGAAGGAAGTGGTCTCTCTGGTTCCTGAGTCATTGTCCCCAGAGGATGTGGGGAGTGCCAGTACAGAGAACAGTGACATGCCAGTTCCTTCTCCTGGCCTTGATTATGAGCCTGAGGGAGTCCCAGACAACAGCCCAAATCTCCAGAAAAACCCGGAAGAACCAAATCCAGAGTCCCCCCATCTGCTTGATGTGTATCTGGAGGAGTACCCTCCATACCCACCCCCACCATACCCATCCGGGGAGCCTGAAGGGCCAGGAGAAGACTCAGTGAGCATGCGCCCGCCTGAAATCACCGGGCAGGTCTCTCTGCCTCCTGTAAGTAATGTGCTATCTCATGGCCTTTTCTGGAGTCCTTTACTTGGTTATGGTCTTCTTGGTGGTCACATTCTTCTTCCCAGTTTGCATTTTTATTTTACGATTCCCTTGGCACAGAGTGGATCTTATAAATGTTTTCATAATGCATTTTATTCAATATAAAGAACAATTTTCTGTTTTAGAGAGAACCCATTTATTTGTGAAAGAAACAGAGTTTTGTTCCTACCCCTGTAAACACTGCATTTGCTGTTTCTTCTCTAGCTGATGTCACATATTAGGGAAGCAGCACTCGACCGGGACTCAAAAGACCTGGGTTTGAAACTTTTGATTACTAGCTTGGCTGTGTGAAATCAGGCAGATGGTGTAACTTCTCTCTTGGTGATGTCAATCTTCTTTAAAGTTTTCTAGCGGTGAAATTTTAAAAAATGAAATGTTAGGTGAAACCTCAAACTTACAACAGTGGTAAAATTGGAAGGGCTCTGGATGAAGTGAGGGCAGGGAGGGGTAACTGGGCTGAGGGACCCCTCTTCAGCCTCTTCTTCCCCTTCAACGAAGTCTGAAAATCTCTGGCGACCATGGTGATCCCTAAGATTTCTTTGTACTTTAACATACGAAAGTTATTCTAAAATTTTGTGTGTTTTGACTTGAGTGCACCTTCCTCACTCCTTCCAAATGGTAAGCTTTTGTTTGAAATTTAAGCTTCAGTTCTCTCACTTTGAAATAGGTGAGAGAAAATAAAAATCCCAGAATGTCTGAATGAAGTATGCTTTTTCATAGTTTAATTTGAAGCCACTTTGCTTCAGTAAGCACGGAAGGAAGTAGGATGCTGAACTATGAGTTTAAAACCTGGTCAAAAGCAAAATAACATTAAAAGAATTTTTTGTAAATGTACTTTGCGTTTGATTCCTTATTATCTTTTAGATATGATAGTATTCAAAGATAATGATTGTCCAGAGTTATTTTTAACAATTGGCTACAGTAAATGTTTGCTTAAAACTTTTATGTACTAAACATTTGAAGCTAGAAAAAAAAGTTTTAAAATAGAGGTTAACAGTTTTTAAACAACTCTGTGGCTCCTAAGTTCTAAGGCTTGATTCTCTTTGAGTTTTAAACATAAGAAAAGAAGGAAGTTTTATGCCACATTGACCAAAACTAATCCACGTTACAGCCACTTGTTATTTTCTGGCCTTTTTGTTGCTGTGTCAGAATAATCCACATTTTCAAGGAGAAAAAAGGAAAAATAGAATTGGTAAAAGTATCATACTTTCTTTTTTTTTTTTTTTTTTTTGAGACGGAGTCTCGCTCTGTTGCCCAGGCTGGAGTGCAGTGGCGCAATCTTGGCTCACTGCAAGCTCTGCCTCCCGGGTTCACGCCATTCTCCTGCCTCCCGAGTAGCTGGGACTACAGGCTCCCGCCACCTCGCCCAGCTAGTTTTTTGTATTTTTTAGTGGAGACGGGGTTTCACCGTGCTAGTCAGGATGGTCTTGATCTCCTGACCTTGTGATCTGCCCGTCTCAGCCTCCCAAAGTGCTGGAATTACAGGTGTGAGCCACCGCACCCGGCCTCATACTTTCTTTTTAATTAAGATTCTGCTGTTCTTTTCCTAGTAAAGTGTCTTACTTTTTTCTTCTCGTTTTAAGTAAAATAGAAGCAACTATCTCGTACATTCTTTAACAGTGGGATTGACAAGTGTCATTATACTGTACTGCTTATGATTTATATTAACCACAGTCAGATAACATTCAAAGAACAACATTTTAGCCATTGCACATTGTGAAGTATATTGTCACTTAATGTTTTTTAAAACTTGGTGATTTTCCACATCTGAGATAAAATGAAAGAAGCATGTGGAGTACATGTATCACACTTCACGACAGTAAATGTCTCTACTTTGTCGGGTGTGTTTAAGAGACCTGTTTTATAAGATGTTGGATCTAGTCTTTAAAATTTTGCCTTTTTTTTTTAAGCCTGATTCATTAAAAGTTTAAGGTGGTAGGATTTCTCCTTGTTATACCTAAGACAGACTAACAATCTGTATTATTTACCTTAATTATATGTTTTCCCCTGAGGAGGCATTCTGGTGTGAAATGGTTAAGATGGCGGACTTTAAAGAAGTCAGCTTACCTGGATTTACGTCCCAGCTCTGCCATTTACTAGCTGTGTGCCTTGGTTTCCTTATCTGTAAACTAGGGACCATAGGGTTTTTGTGAGGGTTAATGAATAATCATTCAATATAGGTTAGCTGTTGTAGTTCTGAACTGTGCTGTTGCCCACTTTAAGAGAGTGGAGTTTGCTATGCTATATTAGGTAGGCAGTCTAAAGACCAGTCTTGGCTAATTCTGATACTTGACAGAAAGCTGGCCTATTTGCCACTTCTGATTATACTCTTAGTTTAGTTTATACTATAATGTATTACCCAAATGTAATTATGTTAGTTTTTTTTAGAGTTATGTTCCTCCAACTTTGCTCCATGGTGTTTGTTCACTTTGTGAAAATTCATTACGCTGCATATTAGTTCTGTACACGTTTCTGAATAATGTTATACTTCAATAAAATGTGCCAAGTCTATGTTGTTAAAGTTCCTCTCACTAATGTAACTGAGAAGTCATTCCTTCCCATTTGCTGATGTTCTCTTGCTTAGACCAGGATCCTAAATTTTCCACCCATTTTCTTTGCAGGGTAAAAGGACAAACTTGCGTAAAACCGGCTCAGAGCGTATTGCTCATGGAATGAGGGTGAAATTCAACCCCCTTGCTTTACTGCTAGATTCGTCTTTGGAGGGAGAATTTGACCTTGTACAGAGAATTATTTATGAGGTATGATTATAATTAGTAAATTTCTAAATACGACCTTGTATTTTGTTTTAAAGCTCTAATTAGAAAGCTACTATAGAGAAATTGTATTTTAAAATTGTTTTCCTTTTAGGCATTGTGGGGTTGTGTTCAGGAACTCTTGGGCATGCTTTAGAATAGGCTATGCTATTTTAATTCTATGCTATAGAATTGTCATCATTTGGAAGTTCAGTTTTCACTTGGAGTCCTCTAGAGTACTTTTCTTTCTTAAGAGAGATCATGACTCCCCTTTGGAAATTGTTCATGTATAGATTTGTACTATACTGTATTAGGTTAGAGATGCGGTCTCTACTTTTAGAAGCCTACTATTTAAAATATTTTTAGTTGACCTTTTTTTTTTTTTTTTTTTTTTTTTTTTTTTTTTTTGCTTTCCATAGCAAATGCAGCTTCTACTTAGAAACTAATTTGTGGTGAGAAGTTGGGAGGATAAATAAACAAAAATGACCATAAGGATATAGTTTCTCGGGCTTCTTTTTTTTTTTTTTTTTTAAAAAAACCTTTTTATAGTGACTGCCTACTTAATGTGGTTATTCTGTCTGTCTTATTTCTAGAATTGTTCTTGGTATAGTTTTCTTGGCTCCTTTAGGTTTTAATTATGATTTTTAAAAGTGTCACAAGAGTCTGTTTCTGTCCTCTTGACCCTAAAGTAGCCAGTTAGTAGTGACAGTTCAGGTGACAAGAAACTAGAGTTATGTTCACCCTTCTTATTGATATAGGTTGATGACCCAAGCCTGCCCAATGATGAAGGCATCACGGCTCTTCACAATGCTGTGTGTGCAGGCCACACAGAAATCGTGAAGTTCCTGGTACAGTTTGGTGTAAATGTAAATGCTGCTGATAGTGATGGATGGTAAGATTTTCCTTTAAACTCCAGTCAAACTTCAGTTGTGGGAATCGGTTTATAAGCAGTGTCATAGTGCTGTTGGAAAACAAAGAAGTATGTCAGTGTATGTCCTCGAGCTTGTAATCTAGCTGGAGAAATGTGGTATCTATTTTTGAGGAATTAACATGTGTTCATGTAACAGTCATCTCATTCCCGTCCTGGAAGTAGGTAGAGTTTTAACAAGTTTAGTAGTTAATGATAAAAATAAGTGTAACAAAGTAGTACGCAGTTAATTAGCATCCTTAAGCAAAGCTTAAGAGAGAAGTGCTGATTTAGGCAAGGTATCCCCAATCCCCTGAAATGGTTCACAGTCTTCAGTATATTAATGTCCATTCTATATCTCCAAGAGGGGATTATAACTTGCAACATATCCCATATATATTTGACCATGGAATCCGTTTGTCATGGAACCAGGGTGTACGTAAAACACAAGCAGTACTACAAGTGATGAGTATTGTTTGCAGGATAGGAGAAATGTTAGTCAACATTAAATAATAACAGTAAAGGTCCTAATAAGATCCTGTCACCCCCAAAACTAGCAGAATAGATAGCAAATTTTGTATTTTATTTGAAAAAATGTTTTAAGTTAGAATGTGTTACTTTTGTGGAAGAATACAATTTACTTTTTTCTTTATAGGATTTTAAAAAGTTGTAATCACACTGTATTTACTCCAGTATTTTAGTTTCACAACTTGTTTTTCTCATAATATGGAAAATAGTTACAATATAAAGTTCTCATGTATGCATATATAAATTGCATGCACAGATACATACATCTCAGCCTCATATTACTCTATCACATGACTGCATACTCATTGTGACAGTCTCCCTTTTATTAGACATTGAGATTGTTTTCCAATTTTTGTTTTAATGCTTGGAGAAGCACTTTGGTTACAATTTTTAAACATTTACATTTTAATGTGTGTCCACTGTGGAAAACATGCAAAATAGAAATAAGAGGAAAACAAAGCCATCTGTATCCCCACAGTGTACAGGTAAACACCATTCATATTTTAATATATTTTCTTCAGGGTCTTTTTAAAAAAGTTATTTTTATTTTTATTTTTATGTTTATAGAGACAAGGTCTTACTATGTTGCCCAGGTTGGTCTCGAACTCCTGGACTCAAGTGATCCTCCTGCCCCAGCCTTTCAAAGTGCTGGGTTTATAAGTATGAGCCACCGTACTTGGCTCAAGCTCTTTTTCATATGCTTTTCACAAATGTAGTTAAGCTCCTAACATATGTAATGTTTAAGCCTGTATTTTTAGTTTAACATTATAGCATAAACAAAACAAATTCTTTTTTTTTTTTTTTGAGACGGAGTCTCGCTCTGTCGCCCAGGCTGGAGTGCAGTGGCCGGATCTCAGCTCACTGCAAGCTCCGCCTCCCGGGTTCACGCCATTCTCCTGCCTCGGCCTCCGGAGTAGCTGGGACTACAGGCGCCCGCCACCTCGCCCGGCTAGTTTTTTGTATTTTTTAGTAGAGACGGGGTTTCACCGTGTTAGCCAGGATAGTCTCGATCTCCTGACCTCGTGATCCACCCGTCTCGGCCTCCCAACAAAACAAATTCTTACTGTGTCATAATGCCCTTGTTTTCCTAACGTTGGGCATTTATGTTGTATATAATTTTTCATTATTAAAGAGCATGCAATGAAACAATCTATAGTAATATTTGCCAAACTATTAGTAATAGTGTTCTGGCCAGGCATGGTGTCTAATACCTGTAATCCCAGCACTTTGGGATGCTGAAGCGGAAGATCACTTGAGCCCAGGAGTTTGAGATCGGCCTGGGCAACATAGAGAGACCCTGTCTCTACAAAAAATTTTTAAAAATTAGCTAGGTGTGCTGGTGTGTGCCTGTAGTCCCAGCTATTGGAGAGGCTGAGGTGGGAAGATTTCTGGAGCCTGGAGGTCAAGACTGCAGTGAGCTGAAATTGCATCACTGTACTCCAGTCTGGGTGACAGAGCAAGACCCCCCACAAAAAAAAAGAAAAAGTGATCTGGAACGGGGAATTAAAAAATTTTTTTTCTTTCTTTTTTTATTTTTTTGAGTCGGGGTCTTGTTCTGTCCCCCAGGCCGGAGTGCAGTGGCACCATCTTGGCTCAGTGTAACTTAGCCCTCTGGGCTGAAGTAGGCTGAAGCAATCCTCCCATCTCAGCCTCCCAAGTAGTTAGGACCACAGGTGTGTGCCACCACACCTGGCTATTTTTTTGTATTTTTAGTAGAGATGGAGTTTTGCTGTGTTGCACAGGCTGGTCTTGAACCCTTGAACTCAAGTGATCTGCCCTCCTTGGCCTTTCAGAGTGCCAGGATTACAGGAGTGAGTCACTGTGCCTGGCCAAAAAAATACATAAGTAAGTTTTTCTTTGAGACAGACTCTTGCTGTGTCACCCTGGAGTGCACTGGCATGATCTTGGCTCACTGCAACCTCCGCCTCCTGTTCAGGTGATTCTCATGCCTCAGCCTCCCCAGTAGCTGGGATTACAGGTGTGTACCACCACGCCTGGCTAATTCTTGTATTTTTAGTAGAGTTGGGGTTTTACCATGTTGGCCAGGCTGGTCTCAAACTCCTGACCTCAGGTGACCTGCCTGCCTCGGCCTCCCAAAGTGCTGGGAGCCACTGTGCCTGGTCCGTTTTTTTTTTTCTTCAAGTCTATATACCCAAGGAGAATAAAGAGGAGAGGAAACAGTAGAGAAACATTAAATCTTATGTACTTCAGAGCCTGATTAACAGTTTCAAACTCACCTTCTGAGTTTGGGCAGTGGTACTGGTACTTGTTATACCTTTACTATTAGTCTAGGGTCGTTTATAATTTGTTATAAAACATTTGAGATGCTGGAGAAGGTTCTCTTTAATGGTATTAATTAATTGCTGCTGGCCAGTTACCTATAGTAGATTGAGATGTGTGTATTTTACAGTCACTTTTCTGGTCTCAATTGATTTGACAAATTTTTTCCATTAAAATTTATTTTAACTTGGGATTTAACAAATATAAAAGTAGTTCATATATGCAACTTAATTCCTTCAAAATTGGTAACAATAAATAGATATATTTAAAGGCCAGTGTTTTGAGTGAAGGTGTATAACTTAAATAACTTAAGGACTGTTAGACCTTCTACTCTGACAGAAAGAATTAGGCTGGGTGCTCCAGAACATAGAACTAAATCCGTTTTAATATTGTTTTTCTTAAATGTTTATACAGATTTCATTTCTGTTTATCCACGTCCTTGATTCTTCTCACCCTTTGCCAAGCTCCCAGCCCCAGTGTGGTCCATGATTCTCTGAAATTTTCATTTGTGGCTGTAATTCTTTGATGGGTTCAATAATCTATGTTGAACTGGTTTTTAAAAAACTGTTTAAGAGGTTTTCAGAAGAAAGATTGGTAGATGAAAGACTCAACAACTTTCTTTCCAGATATCTTATCACAGCAGGTGTCATTCAGTTTAGGAAAACAGTTCTAGCCCTTGTGTCTTGCTTCACAGGACTCCATTACATTGTGCTGCCTCATGTAACAACGTCCAAGTGTGTAAGTTTTTGGTGGAGTCAGGAGCCGCTGTGTTTGCCATGACCTACAGTGACATGCAGACTGCTGCAGATAAGTGCGAGGAAATGGAGGAAGGCTACACTCAGTGCTCCCAGTTTCTTTATGGTATGTGACAAGTAGAACTAAATGTATTGATTACTGCATTCATTTATTCATATCTCCAGGGTGTAATTCAATAAGTATGTTTGTTTGGAAAAAATATTGTATTATCCACAGTCTTGGACCTTGAAAATACAACAGCCTTGGTCACAGATAATACAGCTTCTGTTTGTATGCTTAGAAACAGCTATTGTCAGGGACTTCTTCAACTACAAAAGACAGTGCTGCAGCATCTGACCTAGTGGTGTTAATGACTTTACCATCAAAAGAGCCTCTATTAAGGCTTTAGTACTTATAGATTGATGGTGTATCCTTGCAAATAAGTAAACAGACCCCCCTCTCCAAACAACATGATCAAGAGAAGTGCGGGATCAGTTTAAGAACCCAAATGGTCCCAAGGTTTCCTAAAAATCAAACTTGTCATATAGTGAAATAAAAGCAACATATATTTTGGAGCTGTCTTTTATTTTTTTTCTCTTTTGTTTTCTTAATTTTGAGTTTATGGTTCTGATTGCTACCATCAGATCTGTACCTAGAGGAAAATGGACTTGAAGTTTTAGATGGATATATGTTGATTGGCGTTTGTATTTACAAGGAAATTTTTTTTTGTTTACAAGGCTTAGAAGTTGAGGTAAATTTTCCTCTTTAGTTGGGCTTAAGAGGAATTAAAGAAGGAGGGAAGACAGAGACAAATGAGGAGGTCCCAGAACTCCATACTGCTCAAGTTTTCAGTTAACTCCTTTCCCAGTTGATTGGAAGACCCCTAAGGGTAAAACAGACGCCTCTGCCCTCTGTGCTGAACACTTTTCCCTCTGTCTCTAGGCCTTTTTTCAGGCCCTAGTCAGAGAACCACAAACCTCAAATTCCCTTCTTCATCTCTCTCAGCTGGTAGTTTTTATTGTTGATATTTGTGATTATTTTATTTTATTTTATTTTTTTAGAGGCGAGGTCTTACTCTGTCACCCAGGCTGGAGTGCAGCAGCATGGTCATCTGTAGCCCCGAACTCCCAGGCTTAGGTGATCCTTCTGCCTCAGCCTTTCAAATAGCTGGGACCACAGGCATCTGCCACCACATCTGGCTGATTTTTTATTTTATTATTATTTATTTATTTTTGAGGTAGGGTTTTGCTGTGTCACCCAGGTTGGCGTGCAGTGGTGCAATCACAGCTCATTGCAACCTCGACTGCCAGGGCTCAGGTGATCCACCTCAGCCTCCAGAGTAACTGGGACTACAGGTGTGTACCACCACACCCAGCTAGTTTTTGTATTTTTAGTAGAGATGGGATTTTGCCATGTTGTTCAGGCTGGTCTCAAACTCCTGAGCTTAGGCAATCTGCCTGTCTTGGCCTCCCAAAGTGCTGGCATTACAGGTGTGAGCTACCATGCCTGACCTTTTAAATTTCTTTTGGAGATGGGGCCTCACTCTGTTGCCCAGGCTAGTCTCAAACTCCTGGCCTTACAGAATCCTCTTGTCTCAGCCTCCCAGAGCTGAGATTACAGGTGTGAGCCACATGCCCAGCCTTTTATGTTTTGTTTTGAACTCTGGACCATAGAATATTTTGATATAGTAACATATTTAAAAATTGTTATATATATAAGTATAAATTATATATATATATATATATATGTGTGTGTATATATATATATGTATTTTGTTTTTGAGACAATCTCGCTCTGTTACTCAGGTTGGAATGCAGTGGTGTGATCATAGCTCCCTACAGCCCTGAACTCCTAGGCTCAAGCAGTCCTCCCACCTTGGCCTTCCAACATGCTGAAGTTATGGGCGTTAATGTGTTGGCCGGGTGCAGTGGCTCATGCCTGTAATCCCATTTCTTTGGGAGGCTGAGGCAGGTGGATCTCTTGAGGTCGGAAGTTTGAGGGACCAGCCTGGCCAACATGGTGAAACCCCATCTGTACTAAAAATACAAAAATTAGCCAGCTGTGGTGGTGGGCACCTGTAATCCCAGCTACTTGGGAGGCAGAGGCAGGAGAACTGTTTGAACCCTGAGGCTGAGGTTGCAGTGACCTGAGACCATACCATTGCACTCTAGCCTGGGCAACAAGAGTGAAACTTTGTCTCCAAAAAAAAAGCCAGGCGCGATGGCTCATGCCTGTAATCCCAGCACTTTGGGAGGCTGAGGTGGGAGATTGAGGTCAGGAGATTGAGACCATCCTGGCTAACACGGTGAAACCCCGTCTCTACTAAAAATACAAAAAATTAGCCTCTCTACTAAAAATACAAAAAATTAGCCGGGCATGGTGGCGGGTGCCTGTAGTCCCAGCTACTCTGGAGGCTAAACAGGAGAATGGTGTGAACCCGGGAGGAGGAACTTGCAGGGAGCTGAGATCGTGCCACTGCACTCCAGCCTGAGCGACAGAGCGAGACTCCGTCTCGGGGGGGAAAAAAATATATATACACACACACACACACACATATATAATGTGTTAATATATATTTTGCTGTATTAAATTTATTGACCATCTTGACCTATATTTAGATATGGAGAATGATTTTTTTAAACATTAGAGATATTTGGTCAGTTTCTTAAAATTTATGAAGTATATCATAGATACCAGGATGTGCTGTTTAAGTAATGATAATAGATTACACACAGTGAGTAACTGTGTACCCAACTTAGGAAATAGAACATAACCACTATCTCTGACATCGTTTGGACTCCCCTCCCTGATGTCGCCCCTTGTTATGTCTGTAGTGACCACTGCTTTCACATTTAGCACTGCTTGTTGTGTAAAATAATTGCATCATTTGTATGTGAATCCTATAACTAATATTTTCAGTTTTGCTTGTTTTTGCCCTTTGTATAAAATCATACTGGTGATTCTGTGACCTGCTGTTCTCATTCATCACTGTTTTTGAGATTCACTCGTGTTGCCTGTAGCTATAGTTTATTTTCACTGTACAATTTATCTTTTTATTCTACTTTCGAAGGACATGTGTGCTGTTTCCCTCCTTCCCTCCCTCCTTCTTTTCCTTCCACTGTAAACATCCTTGTGAACATTTTGGTACTTGTCTTCTGGTGTTTATCTACAAGTGGACTTGCCAGGTCACAGTGATACACATCTAGCAGAGGGTTCTTTTTACTCCACGTTCTCTTTAACTGTTGGTGGATTTGGAATGATACCTTGTTGTAGCTTTAGTTTGCATTTCCCAAGTTACCGGTAACATTGAGCATGTTTTTAGTCCCCTCAAAAAATTTTTTACAAAGTAATTTACAACTCTTAATCTGATGAATAGCAAAGTAATGAGAATTTTCCTCCATTCCTAATGATTATTGGAGGCTGGGTGCAGTAGCTCAAGCCTGTAATCCCAGCACTTTGGGAGGCTGAAGTGGGAGGATCTTCTGAGCCCAGGAGTTCTGGACCATCCTGGGCAAGACCCTGGTCCCTAATTTATTGCAAATTGGGACTTGAGCTGTTATTTTGAGTATACTAAAATATCCAGAATCTCCCCCGTCTTTCTTCATTCCCATCTCAGACACTGTGGCCATTTAAAAAACTCTGTGAAGTTATAGTTATATAAAGTTTGATTGCCATGTGAGTCTGTCATGCTTTGCATGTCATCTTTAAACAAGAAAAGTTGGAAATTGTCTCTTTAGATTGGCAGAGCCTTCTTTTAGAAAAGAACAATTTCTTGTTTCAGTTTTTCCCAGAGTGAGAGAAATATACTGTGTGCTATATCATTAGTTGATATAGGAATAATTTCATAATCAATAGTTTAGTGCTCACATAAGCTGAAAAAGCTATTCAAAATCTAGCAAGTATTTTCCTGGTTTTGTAAAAATTACAAAAGTGAAAATAGTAATTCTGAATTGTGGAGAACTTTATTACCTTAATTATTTTCCTTCTCCTCTGCTTTTTTCCTATTGCCTGCCAGTTGATGATTGTTATTTCTTACTAGCATTGCCCTTTAGGATAGGAAGGTGTAAGTGAAGAAGGGCAAAACTTAAATGTGTAGTTAAGTTGCAAATCTGTTGAAAGGTGGACTTCTGAGGATTTTTCCCTTCCTAGTTTGTGGATTTCAACATCTTTTAGAATTCTGATTCTTACTATATTAGGGTTGATTATATGAAGACTTTGATCCTGTCTAAAATGCCGTATTTTTGTATTCTAACGTATTCTATATATTTTTTTTTTCTTCTGTCTTTCCCCACTTGGAAATTCATAGAGACCATTGTGCTTCTGTTTTTTTCTCTGTCTGCTCTGAATTTTGAGTAAAGAATGAAGTAATGTTTCTAGAGTTCCTTAGTCATTACATTTGGGAGTAGACTGAAATTGGACAGGCATATCGTTCACTTTTTTAATATCCTAGATTTGAATTCTTTTTTTAGTTCCTAAGCTTGCAAAAGTTTTTGTACTCTGAGTAGCTCCTTTAAGAGATGCTTATAAAGTGCTAGGTTTTAGAGCTGTTTTAGAGATGATAGCATATAGCTATGTGTCCTTCTTATGTTCCCTATACATTGTTGCCTTCCATTGCACTCTACCCCCCACCTCAGGACATTCTATTGTATATTTAATGTAGTACTAACATTCCAGCCTGTGCCTTTTTCTTCCCATTTTGTTTCATATAGCTAAAAGTTACGGAGTGGTGTACTCCGAGTTGTATATTCTGTGCTTTATCTTACTGTCATCATTTTAGGAGTTCAGGAGAAGATGGGCATAATGAATAAAGGAGTCATTTATGCACTTTGGGATTATGAACCTCAGAATGATGATGAGCTGCCCATGAAAGAAGGAGACTGCATGACAATCATCCACAGGGAGGATGAAGATGAAATCGAATGGTGGTGGGCGCGCCTTAATGATAAGGAGGGATATGTTCCACGCAACTTGCTGGGAGTAAGTTATTCTGACGCTTACAGTGTTTTCCTGTGTGCCAGAGAGGGGCCTTGTAAAACCGCTGTATGTTACGGATACAGTACACCCAACTGCCCTTTGTTAATAAGACATGGAATTTAAACATTTGATAGTCTTAGGCTTAAAGCCACATTTTCAGTGATTCTTATTATGATCAATAACATATGTTTGCCAGCCCTGGAGGTCAGGGGTCCTCCCTACATTTATGAACAGACTAAAGATAACTGGATAATATGATTGGAATTGAGCCTGTGACATCTGAAATCAGTTTTTAATCTGTCTCAATCAGGATTTGCAAATCTGGTAGAGAGCTTCCAACAGGGCATTAAGGATAAGATTCTTTGTTTTTCTCTACTATTTGATTTATATTTCATAAAAAGCGAGAAAACAATGTCATGCCAGCACATATGTACCACTTCTATAGTGTAGTACAATGGGACTGCTGTCATCATGTAAAGATTCTCCTGGAGTATTTTCAGGGGAAAGCTGGCATATGGTCAGACAGAGGAGAGAAAGCGAGAATAACAGATTCCAGGGCTTTGCGTTAAGCTCTTCGTAGATTCAGCTGTTCTCTTATAGCAGTTTTGTGTGTACAAGGGGCATGAAGAATGTATGAAATAGAGAGAGAAATGATCAGGGTAATTGAGAGATTGAGAAAAAAGTTTAAAGTGCTTGCACAATCTGCTCTTGGTGAGGAGGTAAGGAAAGGGTTGAGGAAAGGAAGAGCCAGTTGTGATACACAGAAGATGGTGTGTAGGTTGTGAGCACTGGCCTCCACATTGCTTCAACCCCATCTGCAGCACCTGCTATCTGGGTATCCAGGCTGCAGAAGGAACGTGGGGAGGGCTGGAGAATCCTGCCTCCTAAGATTGGTGTGAGGATAACTCAGAGGTCTAATAGAGAGCAAATGGTAGATGCTATTCTTGGTCTTTTCATCAAGTGTCAGACAGACATGGCCTCCACTCACATGGAGCCTTTACTCTGGCATCTAGGCTATGAACAGGATTCTGCGAGTGACCCACTGCCTAGGCATTACTTTCAATGGGATTCTTTGAAATGACTTCAGTGTTGGAACCTGACTGCCTGGATTCTGACCAGCATCTCTCCCTGACTCTCCCTTCGCCATTGTTGTTTGTCTAACGTGCAGTGTAAATTACTTATACAATACCTTGACTGTTGCTGTCCTGACAGCAAAATTTATTATGAAAAAAACATTTCATAATAAGTTTTGAATACATGATTAGACAGTATTCATTTGGGTGATCATAATGTAACTTTAAAGAATAATGAAAGTGAAAAACAAATAAAATTAGGCTATGGAGCCCTAGAAAAAGCTTTCAGGGGCCAGGCATAGTGGCTCACGCCTGTAATCCCAGCACTTTGGGAGGCTGAGGCAGGAGGATCACTTGAGGTCAGGAGTTTGAGACCAGCCTGGCCAACATGGTAAAACCCTGTCTCTACTAAAAATACTGTAATCCCAGCTACTCGGGAGGTTGAGGCAGGAAAATGGGTTGAGCCTGGGAGGCAGAGGTTGTGGTGAGCCGAGATCCTGCCACTGCACTCCAGCCTGGGTGACGGAGTGGACCCTGTCTTAAAAAAAAAGCTTTCAGATTACCAGAGGAAAGTAGAAATATAAAGGTTGTTCTCTTTCGAGCACCCTCAGTTGCTTCTCCAGAGTCCCTAGCACTAGAGATGTACAGTCTCTTGCCTGCAGCCACTTTCCTTCTCTGATAAACATCAACAGTAAATAAGCCCTTTTGTTATCTGGGAGAGATTTTACCTTCTTAGAACTAGTTGCTTACTTGAGTCTTTTCTTTTTTTTAATTGGCAAAAATTGTATATATTTATGGTGTATAACAATTTGAAATATGTATACTTGTAGAATGGCTAAATCGAGCTAAATAATACATGCATCATCTCACATGGTCATCTTTTTTTTGGTGAGAACATCTATTTTCTTAGTGATTTTCAAGTATATAATAATTATTAATTACAGTCACCAAGTTGTACAATAGATCTTTTGAATTATTTAAATTTTCTAACAAAGAGGTCCTGTGGTTAATGACATGGGAAGCGTGGGTCAAAGACTGAGTTCTGTCTCCTGTGTGTGGTGTTTAGAAGATTCTGAAATTAACAGACTGGACTGAAGATTTTCATTTTAGTCCTAAATTTAGATTTTCTTAGTACTTTGAAAATCTTTTCTTGTTAGAAGTATCCTCTACACAACTTTTTTGGTTTGTTTTCCTGATTTTTTTTTTTTTTAAAGGAAAGTGCATATTTGTTGTTAGGGCTCAGATAAAAGTCTAGAAAATTGTATTAGGTAAATGTCTTTTTTTCAGATAGAAAAATAATATTTTCTGTAACATGGATCCACCAGTTAGTGTTTTAGTTTTGACTGGAAGTCTGACTCTTTTTCTTTTTAAAATTATTTATTTATTATTTTGAAACTTTTTAATTGGGATGTAATTAAAGCCTATGATTCTACTTTCTTCGAGTAAACCTTTTTTTTCCTCTTCTTTTGTCAAGAGGGGCTGCTTTTGTTTGGTGTGTCAGTTGAATTTACCAGTTTGGCTTGGTTCTGGCTCAGGCCTAGAGGCCTTGCAACCTTCACTAGGACTCACCTTTATAGCTCTTGTGGAAACACAAAACCACAGAGTTCTAAAGCAAAAAACTCCACCCAATCTTCCTTCAATTTGTAGACTTTTAATCTGTGGCATTTCATTTCTGACAGTCTGAAGTCCCATGACACAACGTCATGTCCATTGTGAATAAAGGTAAAGGAATTCAGTCTCTTTCTTCCTTCCTAATAGAAGCTGGAGCGTAGAGCATACAGCAGTTTACCTTCCTTGTTAGAGCCGATTTACAGCTCAACAAGCTGTGCAGATTGAGTTAATACCCAGAACTGTCATGGGTTTTTATATTGCTGCTTTGTAGAGTTGTCACAGTTGATGGACTCTTGTGATCTTTGAACGTCCTGTGCAGTCTAGCTGATGAGTACGTTGCTAAACGTAAAGCTCTAGGTGCCACACACACCACAAAGAGTGCTTTTCTCACTTTGATTTCCTTCCCGTGACATCTGTCCCGTAACCTCATTATTTCTTGAAATTTTGTTATATTCCCATACATCTGTTATAGTATGTAAATATTTTTTAAAACTCTCTTGCAGCTATACCCAAGAATTAAACCAAGACAAAGGAGCTTGGCCTGAAACTTCACACAGAATTTTAGTCAATGAAGAATTAATCTCTGTTTTTAAGAAGAAGTAATACGATTATTTTTGGCAAAAATTTCACAAGACTTATTTTAATGACAATGTAGCTTGAAAGCGATGAAGAATGTCTCTAGAAGAAAATGAAGGATTGAAGAATTTACCCTTAGAGGACATTTAGCATGATGAAATAAAGCATCTACGTCAGCAGGCCATACCGTGTTGGGGCAAAGGTGTCCCATGTAGCACTCGGAGAAGTATACAGTGACAATCCTGTTTTCTACAAGAATCCTGTCCAGTAAATAGGACCATTTATTGGGCAGTTGGGAAATCAGCTCTCTGTCCTGTTTAGTGAGTGTTTTCAGCACCTGCTCCTAAACCAGTCCTCCTGCCACCATCACATCGCCGTCTCTGATTGTACCAGGCACCAGCAGGCCATTGCAAGGCTCACCTGAAGGCTCGAAGGCCCTGCACACTTGTATATTGTCATTGAGGAACTGTTAGTTGGTCGTCAGTGAACAGTAACTTTATTATATGAGTTCTTGTAGCATCTTAAGAATTATACATATGTTTGAAATATTGAAACTAAACTACAGTACCAGTAATTAGATGTAGAATCTTGTTTGTAGGCTGAATTTTAATCTGTATTTATTGTCTTTTGTATCTCAGAAATTAGCAACTTGCTAGACTTAATCGTAATATTTGTCAAGATCCTAGCTGACTTTAAAAACAGTTGTAATAAACTTTTTGATGCTAAGCTGTTTACTGATTTTTGTTTTTGATGTCATAAATAGACTTTGTTTGATAGTCACAAGCCGTTAGGGTCTCTTACCCAGCTGAAAAAGAACAGACTGCTTAACATAAGTATATGTATTGTAATAAGAGTTTTTTTTTTTACCAGCCAAGTGATTCAATGTAAGTGGTTTTCAAAATGAAATACTGTAGAGATCATGGTGATAGAAGCCTACTTTACATTTTACCTAGAGCCTCTAATAGACTGTTTTAGTGTCCTCATTGATTTACGGGGTGAAAACTTATATAGGCAAAATCTCCACATCATTTTATTAATATGTTAATAAGTTTGTGAATTGTTTCCAAACCCATTTGCTTAGTGGAACTACTTTAGTAGAAGATACAAATGAAAAACCATGGTCACTCTTCCTTACACATTTTTATGAGTAGCTAAATTCTAGAAAGGAAAGTAAATGAAAGAACATACTGTAACTTTGAGAATACCACTTTTGAGAGTAATGGAGAAGGAGTGACAACAGGAACTAAACATCAGAAGACGTGTGGTAGGCAGAATTCTAAAGGTGCCCCGCACCCCATCCCTGTCTCCTGGTTACTCCTTGTATCACTAGGTGCAGTAAGTCCTTACTTAACATCATCATTAGGTTCTTGGAAACTGTGACTTTATTTATTTTTCTTTTTTTTTTTTGGAGACAGGGTCTCACCATGCTGCCCAGGCTGGTCTCTGATGCCTGGCCTCCAGCGGTCCTCCTACCTTGGCTTCCCAAAGTGTTGGGATTACAGGTGTGAGCCACTGCACCTGGCCAAAACTCAAAGCGAAAAGGTATATAACAAAACCGTTTCTTTTTCTCATCAGTGTTCTAACAGTACAACATGAAGTGATGTTATTCGAGGACCTGCTGTTTCTTGTTGGTTTGTTTTACATCGTTTTGCTCAAATTTGCAGTTACCGAGAACCTATTCGTGATGCTAGGTTTTCACGACTTACTGTAACTTCTTTGAAGGACTTTTAAGATTTAATTAAGTTTACGAATCAGTCGACCTTAAAATAGGGTGTTTAGCCTAGATTGTCCTGGTGGGCCACCGTAATCACAAGATCCCTTCACAGCAGGAGAGGAAGGCAGGAGGGCTGAGGCAGGAGAGGAAGGCAGGAGGGCTGAGGCAGGAGGGTAGGTGGGGCGGGTGGGTGGGCAGTAAGACTTAGAGTGTGAAGACTTGACCTGCCGTTGTCGGCTTTAAAGATGAAGGGGGTCATGGAATTGGGGGTCAGGGAACATGGAAGCTGAGAAAGACCCCACCCCCGGCTGGCCCAGCCAGGAGATGAGGACTTCAGTCCTTATGGCCACATGGAACTGAACTCTGCCAACCTGAGTGGGCCTGGCTGGAAATGAATCCTCCCCAGGTCTCCAGAAGGAATGCATTAGTCCAATGAGACCAGCGTTGGACTTTTCATCTACAGAATTGTGAGATAATGGCTATTTTTTTAGGCCACTAAGTTTGTGTTAATATGTTAACTATAGGAAACAACATGGATTCTAGTCCTGGGCTGTTGTACTTACCCATTAAGTGACCTTGCCAAGGACACTTGACCTCCCTGAGCCTTGTTCCCTCATCTGTGGAGTTTAATGCCATTGCCTTGACATGCTTCCGAGTTGTTGAAGAAAACCTAAGTTCTGTGCATGAAGGTACTTGGCAAACTAAAGAATCACACAGATGTATGAAAAGAGAAGATGTGAAAAGTAGGAACTGTGATCCCAGTTTTGTATTCCTTAATCCTAAACTGAGAAGCTCATTGTTGTTAAGTCTTTCTGTTCTTTGTTTTATTATTAAAGTAAGTATCCTTATATCAAAGCTCATTTTAGAAATAGTACAGAAAAAGGTTATGAAGGAGGGAGGGAAAAAGACCACTCTAGAGGTATTATTCATACTTGGGCCTATTTCTTTGTAGTCTTACCTATGATTTTTTTTCTCTATATATAGTTGAGTGCTTATTGTTTAAGCAATTCTGCATTCTCCTGTATTATACTTGATATTGTATCATAAATATTAGCGTGAATTTTTTTTTGTTTGAGCCAGAGTCTCACTCTCTCACCTAGGCTGGAGTGTAGTGGTGCGATGTCAGCTCACGGCAACCTCCACCTCCCAGGTTCAAGCGATTCTCACCTCCTGAGTAGCTGGGATTACAGGCCCGTACCACCACATCCGGCTAATTTTTGTATTTTTATTAGAGACCGGGTTTTGCCATGTTGGCCAGGCTGGTCTTGAACTCCTGACCTCAAGTAATTCACTTGCCTCAGCCTCCCAAAGTGCTGGGATTGCAGGAGTGAACCACCATGCCTGGCCTATTAACATGAATTTTAATGGCTTCCTAATATTCCATCATATCATTTATCTAATCATTTGTCTAATGTTGAACAATTCTTGTGTATTATAATTGATGCTATAGTCATGTTTTTATGGTCGCACAGTTTTTAGGTCTTTACAAAATAGAAGAGAATAAAGCAGGTGGGGAACAGACTGTGCTGAAGGGGAGAGTATGCAAACCAGCTGTGCATATTCGAACTGCAGTGGAGCCACTGGGGATGTGGGGAGTGTCACAGGAAAGGAGACCGAGTTAGCCAGAGAAGCAGACCTGAAGGAAACCAAAGGAATGTGGGTTCTCAGGAGAATCGTAAATGGTGTTAAAGGCAGCAGAAAGGTCCAGGGAGATAATGGCTGGTAGATGTTTATAGGGTTTGGCATTAGGAGGTAACTGGTGATCATAAAAAGCAGCAGCAAAGAGGTAGGTGACTAGACAGACTGTAGTGGGTGGAAAATGAATTGAGATCCAGTGTGGACCGCTTCTCCGGAAGCAGAAGTTCGGCTCTGGAGGAAGGAGAGGCCACAGCAGGGGAGGTAAGAATATTAAGTATACGAGAGGCCACAGCAGGGGAGGTAAGAATATTAAGTATACTTGAGGATGTGGTTGGCATAAGGGAAGAGCTGTGGAAAGAAAAACGAGAGGGAAAGAGAAAAGAGGAGCTAATTGATAGAGGGCTGGCTGACTGATGGGCCTGAGACTGCAATTCAGAGCAGAGACCCGGGAGGGAAGTAGTGAGGGTTGGGGGGTGGGCGGTGAGGGTTGGGGGGTGGGCGGTGAGTTTGTACAGGCTCAGGAAGTTGAGGTTTACTTTGCTTATCATCTATTTGCTTATCTATTTTTGCCCCCTGTAAAACAGGCATTAACAAACGTTATAACAGGTGGGAAAACTCAGGATACTTGGTAATCTCTATTCCCTTTTCTTTTCAGTCTTTTCTAAATTTGCTCTGATAAGCATTATCTTATTTATTTAATGTTATCTCAGAGACTAGGTCAGCCCCACAGATGAAAGTGCACCAGGAGACGCAGGGCCCCAGAACAGTAGTCTAGGTTTGGAATGGCTTCTGCAGATGGGAGGGGCCTCCTTTCTGCCCTACTGTGTACTAGTCTCTGGTGACCACTCTCTTCCTCAGAATCGAAAGCTGATCCCTCCTGCCCTTCACTCCACCCCCTCCCAGCCTGGACCCTGGGGTCCTGTGTTGGAACCACTTCAGTCCCCACCCTCCATTCCCTTGTCCCCTGATCCTTCAGCCACCCTTCCCTTGCCCACCTCCAATCTTCAGTCCAAACATCTCCCACCTCTATCCTGCCACCTGTGCAGCTGGACAGAGAAATTACCGATGCGAGGAGGTTGGGATTCCTGCACTCTCATGGCCACCAGCCTCCCCTTTACCCTCAAAATCCACTTGGCGAGCAAGAGAACTTCAACGCATTTGAGCTGAGTTTGGGAAATCTATCATCTCACCTTGTTCAAGGAAATATTAGGATGGCATTTGCCTGTGTCAAGTCATCCTGAGGAAATGATTCCTCAAGAACCACCAGCACCAGACCAGTGACTTAATCTGCATGTTTTCTCAGCTCCCTTGCTTGTCCCTACCCCAGGGGGAGATG
Organism: Macaca mulatta; assembly: GCF_049350105.2. NCBI lineage: Eukaryota > Metazoa > Chordata > Mammalia > Primates > Cercopithecidae > Macaca > Macaca mulatta. The sequence goes on along the minus strand of NC_133406.1, from coordinate 81,586,862 downwards.
GCCAAGGTGAAATTGAGGTGGCAGGTTGAGCAGGGAACTTCCTGAGAGGCACATATTTCTCTGTGCTGCCTAACAGCAGATCAATAAGCAGTAGAAATTACAGCTTCCTTTACATTATCATCAGATTATCAGAGTTTCTGAATTGGATTTAAGAAAATTTTATAGTTCCACATTTTAATTATAGGCAAGATGTCTTTTCCTTTGAATACATGAATTTACAGAGGCAGCATACCTTGTTAAAGTAGAAACAAGCTATAATCATGTGTGCTCGTAAACCATCCTGTGGGGCTGACCTCCAGGAAGAAAAACATGGCGTGGTGTGATTGCATGGGGTAACCCTTTATTTTTATTTAACAGTACATTTGGAAGAAGATAAGGCAAAAAGGCAATATTTCTATAATGTTGCTAGCATTTTCCCAAGGTAAAGCCAGGAAACAAACTTGTGTCCTTTCTATAAGAACTTCTAAGCGATGTCCCCTCTAACTCCATGGGCAGACACTAGTGGTGGTGAAGTTCATGAAGTTTTGAGGTGGCAAACAGCTTATTTTGTCCTTTATCATAATTGGTTTGCAAATTGGATGCCTGGTTTGGCATACTGGTTCAGTTGATCAAGCGTGGAATCCCTTTGGTCTTTGTAAGACCTGATGTATAAGGCCGAATAGGGTCAAGAACTTGGGTTTAAGGAGAATGATTTACTATTACCAATCAATATTATATAAAACCTGTCTTTTATTTAACCCAAGCAACAGAGGTGAGTCTTCTCACCTGGACTCTCTAGATGCCTTGACAAGATTACTTCATGATATACTATGTTTCCCAGTTTGCTCACGGGCAATGGTTATCTTGGACTTATTTGGTAGAATCAACAGCTGCATTTTAAACTTGAAGTTGCTTTAAATATTCCCTGCAAGGCCTCATGTCCTCTGAGAGTGACTCAATGTTTTTGCTCAGCTGTTAAATACCTCCCTGCATTTTTTTCCTGATTTAATATTGCTATGAACAGGAAAGTGTGTAAAAGTAAAAAGTGTGTACTATTTACAGATTTAAAGCTTTCTTTGAGCTTGTCAAGGGTTAAGGGACTCATTTGCATTTAGTATAATGATATGCAAATCTTTTACTTTGATGTGTGAAACTGCTGCTATCTCAAATTGACAGTATCATTATTTTCAGCTATGATCATCCGTTTAAGTAAATGTTCCTATAATTTCGAGGTCCAGATACAAAGTGTTTTTCTATGGAAGCTTAGTCCTTGGCTGATATTCCATCATGAGAAGTCTTCAGGCAGATTAGTTACAACTTCAAAGTACTGAGAAACAGAGCCACTGTGAGGAAGGAAAAAAAACCAAGTCAGCTCAGTGACCACTTTTAAAATTAAAGGCTTATTTAAGTACCTGTAGATTGTTCCAAAAAACTTGTACTGGAAAAGCTGATCGAGGGCTACGATATCAGTGTACTAACTCATATTTTTCTTACCTGATTTCTAGAGTCTAGCTTTTAACAGGTCAGTAGTCTGTGTGATTTGCCTTAGGTGGTCATGAATCACATTACAGGGTTGACTGCACACATGAAAAGTGAAATTCACACAACAGAAATTAGCATTTTCACATCTCTGCCTCAGAGTATCACATCAGAAGTTAGTTTGGGATGTGGATATCCCTGCAACTAGTGGTGTTCAACACTGGTTCTAAATTGTAGTGATATGGAAACTTTAAATCAGATTGATTCAGCTGCTTTGGGATACAGCCGGGACACCAGGACTTTGGCAAAGCTCCCCACGTGATGGAATCTGCAGTCAAGGTTGAAATCCTTGCAGACTGAAGGGAGAGCTTCTGAACATGGCTCATCCTTAGCAAAGACTACGAGAAGCGAGGATCTCCAGGAACTTGCAAAAGGTGAGACTTAGGAGTGGCAGGAAAAGTCAGTGGGTAAGAAGATGCTTCTCAGAGGAAATGTGGAGGGAGAGGACTGAGCCAAGTGGACCCTGGGGTGGGGGTGGGCGGCTGGAGTAGAATAAGATATCTAGCAAGAATGACAACCTAGGATTTTCAGAACTTAACATGTGGCATGTTTCATGTCACAGTTGTGTTGACTCTACTATTTATTATTTTATTTAAATTTTTTGAAACAGGGCCTCACTCTGTCGCCCAGGATGGAGTGCAGTGGGGCGCTCATGGCTCACTGTGGCCTCAACTTCCTAGGCTCAGGTGTTCTTCCCACTTTAGCCTCCTGGATAGCTGCGTCTACAGGCACGCACCACCATGCCTGGCTAAATTTTTATTTTTGAAACAGAGTTTCACTCTTGTTGCCCAGGCTGGAGTGCAGTGGCGCCATCTCAGTTCACTGCCACCTCCACCTCCTAGGTTCAAGCAATTCTCCTGCCTCAGCCTCCTGAGTAGAGGTGCCCGCCACCATGCCCAGCTAATTTTGTATTATTATTATTTTTTTTAGATGGAGTTTTGCTCTGGTTGCCCAGGCTGGAGTGCAATGGTGCAATCCCAGCTCACCGCAACCTCCGCCTCCCAGGTTCAAGCAATCCTCCTGCCACAGCCTCCTGAGTAGCTGGGATGCACCACCATGCCCAGCTAATTTTGTATTTTTAGTAGAGATGGGGTTTCTCCATGTTGGCCAGGCTGGTCTTGAACTCCTGACCTCAGGTGATCCAACTGCCATGGCCTCCCAAAGTGCTGGGATTATGGGTGTGAGCCACTGTGCCCAGCCTAATTTTTTATTTTTTTAGAGACGAGGTTGACTCTACATTGCAATCTAGGGATAGAGATATTCCCTAGGATATGTAAAGTTTTAAGCAAGTTAGTGTGATTCGTAACCAGATAAACTATATTTCCACTTTGCTAAAGGTGCTTATATAATGCATAATAGCAGAACAAGACAGTTATTTAGTTGCTGGCTTCTTCCAGAGTTCAAAATCCACGGAAAAGAGCTGCCAGTGCCTTAGACCTGCCCTCCTCACTACTTCACTCCTCTGTTATACAGACAGGACTGACAACTACCATTCTCACCCATTGTCGGCCACTTCACCCGGCCCTCTGTGGCCTTCCCTCAGTATAGAGGAAATGCTGACTGGAGCCAGGTGATAATGGAAGTATACCTCACCTGGCTTCTTTCTTTCAGTGAGAGAACTTCCTGTCACTGGGATGATAAGAGAACATTTTGCGCTTTGCTTTTTGTGAAATTAGCATACCCACTTAATTTAGATTGATGATCATTTCAGAGATGTGCATTGCTAGGGTTCCAGACACATGAGTGCAATAATAATAATAAATGGCAAACGTATTTACTAGTGTTGGTTTTATCTTAAATGGGGAGGGAGTAGAGAAAACTAATTTGCTCACAAAGTATTTTAAGTAGATCCATTCTAAGAATGATGGATCTTCCCAAAACCCAACTTGAATTTCATCCAAAGAATTTCTTTATATAAGCATGTTCTCCCTTGCATACTAATCAAGAGTTCATTTTTCTAAGCATCATCCTGCAGCCACTCCTTAGTTTAACCTTGAGCTACACTCAAGTCAAAGCTCATGGGAAGAGGGAGCCAGGCATGCATTTTGGACTTGAGAATAGGTAGTTGGAAAACAATTGCAAATAAAAGTGCATTGTGGGATCTTACAGCTGTGTACAGGCCTGGCCCCGACAGACCAAGAGCTCTTTAAAGCAAAACTTGAAAAAGCAGGTCACTCAGGTAATAGCCCTTTCCGCCCCATGCCTCCCCCATCCCCTTAGAAGCAAGGTGGGGGTATGAGCTGCTGACTCACAGAGATAAGGTCGAGCTCTATTGTTCCAGTATTCTCGGGATCCAGCTGCTTAAATATCTCTGTGGAGGGAGAAAAAAAGGATGTCACGAGTGAGTGAGCTGAAACAGAGATTACATTATCCTTTTCTCAGTTCAGCAACTGACTTCACTGACCGCCATACACGCTTTCTTCCTCACTCTCAAATTAGTAAAGAGGGAAGTTCATTCTCAACTCCTGGAAGACATGTCTCTAGTTTAGATGATTTCACCAAGGTGAAAGGCAGGCCACTTTAATACCAAGATAACTGAAATGAGTCTTTCCCCAAATATCCACTTACTGAATAGCGTTTCCAGCCGAACCAAACACCGAACAAAATTATCAAAATCGATGATGAGCTGGTCATCTGCAAACCGAGCAACGATGACTTGGTGGAGTTGACAGGGCATCTTGAAACCTGAAGTTACATGAACAAACAAACTGATTGCTAAGCATTAGACTGTACCATTTAGCTGCACTCACAGGCTATGGAACCAAGTGGTGATTTAAATGAGGTATAATTGCTTTTGTCCCTTGGCCGCTCTTCTATGAGACTGGTTTGATTTTGCAAAGCCAGTACCGTCTGCTGTTTCTTTTGTTTCTGGACTGTCCACCTTCACCCTGCCTGTGTCTTTAATGACACGTAAGTCTTTTCTTGTTCTCATGGTCATGGTTGCTTCATGTTGTTAACCATGCTGCTGCTTTTTGATTTTTTGTTTAGCTCTGAATGGTCTTGGAGACCAGATTCTTCCTGGATATATGTGAGCAGAAGCTGTTCCTGGTAAACTCATGGTAGTTCTCCCTCTTTCCAGAGTAAAATAATTTCTATTGGTCCTGTGGCCACCTAGCTTCAAGACTGCATGTGCCAGCTTCCTTGCAGCCAACAGAGGCCTTGCGATCACAGTCTGGCTGGTAGGATGTGTGAGCAGAAATGGCCTGTGTGCCCTTAAAGGCGAGGAGCCTTTCTGCTGTCAACCTGTTGGCGGCATGTGTTTGTGGTGGCACGCCATCCCAGGTCCCTCGGATGAGGGCAAGCCTCGAAGGACCGGTGGGCATCATGGATGGGGGGAGACTGGGGGAAGAGTGATCACACAGTAGGAGAGTAGGAGACACCATCCTAGCTGTGGACCACTGGAGCTGGGATTGCCATGCGACAGAAAGACGTACCTCGTTTAAACCACTGTTGTGTGGGGTCTCTGCGGCAGCATTATATTCCAGTAAATAGAATGAACAGCCTCATGCTGTTGCATTTGTTCCCAAAGCCCAGCAGTCTCCCACTCTGCTGGTCTACCACTAGCTTGTGTCCTTTTATTGATATCCAATTCTGCTAGGGTCTTACCCTAAGGGCTGAGCTGAAACATTCCATTTCTGCCTAACCAACCCTGCACCAGAAAGGAGGCACCTGGAGGAGTCTGTTGAGAACTGGCTTTGTCTGCTTGCTGTGCCAGGGGACTCTGAAGGAAACTTGGATTCAAGAAGGCACAGAGGGCAGAGCATCCTACTGCATTTAATTTTACCAATTAGTCTTTAAAAGGGGAATGAAAAGGAGGTGTTTGTATTAAAACAGCACCTACTTTATTTTATAGCTTTACCAAACCTTGTATTATATGGTATAGGATGAGTGTTCACATATTCTACAGCCAGATTAAACTAGGAATGAAAATGCAATTATAAAGGGTTACCTGCTTCTTCTAACGCTTTCCGCATTTCATAGGAATTCATGGTACCAGACCTGTCAACGTCGATTTCCCGGTAAATTTTCTGGAACACATAAATTAGTTGTAAGAACTATGACCCAAAGCAAAGCTGGCGAGTTACCTCCCTAGTATGTGCTGAGTGGAGATGAAGTTTTTCCAGCTCTGTGCCTCTAGTTTGGCCTTGGAAGAATCACCCATGTTTCTGCCTTGAATAACTAACAGTATTTTGCTTCTGTCTGTGAGCTGGTTTGTAAATATGCCCATCAAGTCAGCCAGCCAACGCCCATAGGCCCATGTTCTTGTCTTATATAATTTTTGTACTTTAGCTGTCAAAAACCCTTTGCAGGAAACCCTTGATGGCGGCCTTTAGATGATTCCAATAATTGGGAGGAAGGGAACAGGCCACTTCACCTGCAAAGTCCTGGTTGGTTTTTTGTTTGCATTTCCTCAACCCGGTCTTTACTCACTCTGAGCTTCATTATGGGTAAAATGCCAATCCCCTCGGAAATGTTTCTCCACTCTGTGGAGGAGTTGCTGCATCTTAAAGCATACACACAGAATGTTCCCCAACACAGATCCACCCGCACCTCTGGGATCTTACTTGGTATTTTTGAATCTTCGTCCAGAGAATGTAGAACTCCTTCAGCCCCAGCTTGCCACTCCCGTCTGACTGCCTTCAGTCAAGGAAAGCCCTTGAGTGTGGGTCCATTTGGGCATAGTGTCACCTAGTTTGTCTTCTCAACTGGATCTTTTGAATATCATAGCACACGCACAGGGAGGGTTTGCAGAAGGATCCTTTTCCTGCTTTTCCCACTGGCTAAACCTCCGTTTAAAGGATTGGAGGAAGGGCAAGAACGACTTGCTGGCTCCCTGCCGATTCTGGTTGCTGTTTTGATCTGGAGGTGCTGTGGAGGCCCCAGATACTACTAAAAATGAGCTATTGGATGACATGCAGAGGGCTTTGGATGGCTTCTAGTGGCTAGGCCCTTGCTCTTTTTTTAGAGTATGTGGAGTATATCTAAGAGGCCTTTGGTGAAGGCAGCTAGCAGGTGCACACCGTGAATCCACTAAATAAAACTTCACAGAAGTGGCCAGGCATGGTGGCTCACACCTGTAATCCCAGCACTTTGGGAGGTCGAGGTGGCTGATCACCTGTGGTCAGGAATTCGAGACCAGCCTCGCCAACGTGGTGAAACCCTAACTCTACTAAAAAGAGAAAAATTAGCTGGGTGTGGTGGCATGCACCTGTAGTCCTAGCTACTGGGGAGGCTGAGGGGGAAGAATCACCTGAACCTGAGAGGCGGAGGTTGGAGTGAGCTGAGATCATGCCACTGCACTCCAGCCTGGGTGACAGAGTGAGACCCTGTTTCAAAAAAACCAACCTACCAACCAACTAAACAAGCAAACAAACACACAGAAAAAACTTCACAGAAGCTCAGGCTGCCCCTTACCACCACTTCTCACTAAGCATTGGAAACAAGGGGCAAATGGATGACTAATTTGCCTTGGGGACAGGCGGGTTGTCTGGGAAGGAGCTAGAGCAAAAGGGAAGTAGGATGCTTATGAAAGTAGCTCTTATCTAAATCAAGAAGATGATCTTGATCAGACAAAACAGATTCACATCAGAAATACTGTGGTTAGGGAATATTTTCCTAGAGGAAGTAATAGAAACACATCACTGAGGAAACAAATTCGAGCTGCTTTGTGCAAAGAAGTGATGGGCATATTGTCAGGAACTTCCTGCACCAGCCCCAGGAATGGACTGGTGGGCCTACATTCTTTTTCTTTTTTTTTTCTTTCTTTTTTTTTTTGAGACGAGTCTCACTCTGTCGCCCAGGCTGGAGTGCAGTGGCGCGATCTCGGCTCACTGCAACCTCTGCCTCCCAGGTTCAAGTGATTCTCCCGCCTCAGCCTCCCAAGTAGCTGGGATTACAGGCACATGCCACCACGCCTAGCTAATTTTTGTATTTTTAGCAGAGATGGGGTTTCACCAGGTTGGACAGGCTGGTCTCGAACTCCTGACCTCGTGATCTGGCCACCCTGGCCTCCCAAAGTGCTGGGATTACAGGCGTGAGTCATGGCGCCCGGCCGTGGGCCTGCATTCTAAGCCTTTCAGGGTAGGTGTTGGGGGGAGGTGTAGCATTTGCTTTCCCTCATCAGAAGATTCTCGAATTTCCCTAGTAAGGGAGGTCAGTGCTGCTGACTGTCCGACAGCAACTCAGCAAGTTGGGAACAACTGGCCATTTTGAAAGGGGAGAAGGCCATGTGTTTGAATTTTTCTGGAGTGAGATTTTAAACTCCCCTAGTCTCTATTCTCTGGAGCACATTAAAGGATACATCTAGCATGTCAACCATAATTTTGCACGTCTCAATGCTGAAGCCATCTGACTTGATATCTTGGCCTAAAAGACAAAATCAGTGTGACAGGAAAAATCTCTAAGCGGTGATGTCCAGTTGAACTTTCCACAGTCATGGAGATATTCTTTATCTGTGCCCATTCCCATACAGAAGCCACTTCCATTATATAAATAGCCACACATGGCCAGTGACTACCAGATTGGGACAGTACAGACGATGTCCACATTGTCCTGATGTCTCTGTATATTTGCCATGGGCAAACAGGGCTTTAAAAAGTGCTTTTTGAACAAATAAATAACAGAATGATCAATGGCTCGGCCTTAGGTGCCCACCGGATATAAAGTCACCTGTAGTTGTTGGGCAGGGAAAAAGAAAACAGAGAGGAGGTGTGTTAATTATAGGCTATGACCCGTGAGAGAAAGAGGTTTACTTGAACTGTCCATCTGCAGACATTTATGGACTGTGTCCCCAGCTGACTGAGAAACCTGAAGCCCTGGGATCTCTCCACGAGCCATCATGCTGCACTAAGGGAGTCCTATCCACTTGGTGTTGGCAGGTGGCATGAGACCCTAGTCACCAATGTGAATCTGGCTCCCCACAGACTTCACGAAAAGTCCAGCTTTTTTGTCATGTCCTTGAAAGAGGTTAGAGCCTGACCTGCCTCAAAGCTGCCACTCTGGGCACCAACCCCTTCTTAGATGGTCATGAGGCTCTGGCCCAGCGGCCACGCATGCAGACTCTGGCGTGGAGCCCTCCAGAAGGCTGGAGTCACCAGGTGGCTAGGGCTAGGGTATTAAGCTCAGAGGCACATGCGGAGTGAATGCTGCTCCCCGAGCAAGGAGTGGGCTGAATCCAGGCAAGGCCCGCTTCTTCCCCACCTCCCAGCCCCACCCTCCATCTGTGCAGAAACAATGAGGCTTTCGTCTCCTCAGCTCATGGGGATTGCATATCTGAAGAGCTCTGTGACCTCACTTGTGCCTGGTGGCCTCCAGGGTAAACACAGTCTTCTTGCCTTCCCTGAAAATTAGAGGAGGGCAGATAGAGACCGGGGCCCCTCTGGGGAGGCCCTGCATTGGATTGACTGTAGCCTGGCTGGCCCAACCCTCTTGGTTCACACTGGGAGGGAAGACCCAGCTGGCCCTGGACTCTTCTTTGGCTCTAAAAGGCAGATTTATTTTATCTCATGGAGTTAGGCTAGAGGCCATCTTATGAGAGGGAATGATGTCCCCTGAAGTCCATGAGGCTTCTCGAGATGATCCCTAGGGCTGGTATGCAGCAAACGACCATGATTACATTTGTCTCTGATGCAGATTCCTAGCTTCTGATATGTACAAAACTCTGCTTCCTGGATTGCCAATTGCTCTCTTATCAAATGCAGCATGATTATTGTGATAATTTGAGGGGAAAAATGTCTCTGTGTTGTGTTTCCCCGCTCCTCCCTGCTGGTGATCCACAGTAGGGGGTTGAATGATCAATCCTCTGACATTTTTTTGCTTAAGAAATAGTTAGTTACAAGATGTGGCCAGGCGTGGTGGCTCACACCTGTAATCCCAGCACTTTGGGAGGCTGAGGCAGGCGGATCACTTGAGGCCAGGAGTTCAAGACCAGCCTGGCCAACATGGAGAAACCCCGTCTCTAGGAAAATACAAAAGTTAGCCGGGTGTGGTGGTGCATGCCTATAATCCCAGCACTGTGGGAGGCCAAGGCTGGTGGATCACTTGAGGTCAGGAGTTCGAGACCAGCCTGGCCAACATGGTGAAACCCCATCTCTACCAAAAATACAAAAGTCAGCTGGCTGTGGTGGCACATGCCTGTGATTCCAGCTACTTCAGAGGCTGAGGCAGGAGAATCACTTGAATTTGGGAAGTAGAGATTGCAGTGAGCTGAGATTGCGCCACTGCACTCCAGCCTGGGTGACAGAGCAAGACTCTGTCTCAATAAAGAAACAAATAAATAAATAAATAAATTTAAAAAATTGATCACACAAAGCTAGTAACTATGTAGTGGAAATGTGGATTTGATCTTTGATCTGTGGATGCTAGAAACACTTGTTCTTTTTTTATCACATCATACAGATCCTTCATCCACTTCTTGGAGGGGATGGAGGGTGGTGGTTTAGTCACAGCAGCCGGACATGGAGGAAGAAAGATTTTCATGTTCCTTCCCATCCACAGGGGAAAGAGCAGGATGAGGTTTTGCAATGAGGGGATACTCACGCTTTGCTAGAACCCTTCTCAGGATGGTCTGCAGCTCAAAGGCAGAGATCTCTGCATCCTGTGGACACACAACCAGAGCATAGTTATTGGCCCCCCATGGGAGCTGGATGAGCACAGCGCAGGACAGCAGTGCATTAGGTAGGCCTGCGGTGGGGTCTATGAATGTGCATTTCTAACAAGCCCCCAGGCCATGTTGGGGCTGCTGTCCCCAGACCACACTTTGAGTAGTACTGCCCCATCCTGGATTTTAGATACAGTTTTTGGTTTTGCTCTTTTTAGAACACCCAGGCTGGACTGCAGTGGTATGATCCTAGCTCATTGAAACTTCAAACTCCTAGGATCAAACGATCCTCCAGCATCAGCCTCCCAAAGTGCTGGAATTACAGGCATGAGCCACTGCGCTTGACCTAGATACGGTGTTTTAATGCACAGATGCAGTAGGGAGAGTCCACTCACCATTTCTTTGCTGTAGAGAATATAAATAATAAATACTCCCCTCTACCCATGTTTGTGGTCTTTCTTAACTTAGTTCTCTTACACCATTCCTCTTATCTGGCATGTCTTCTTCATTCTTTAAAACTCAAAGCTCAGACTTCCTGTAAAACTAGTGAAAACCAGCTGCCTCCAAGACCCAGCTGACCCTCCTCTATGCCCATCATGCCAGGGTCCCTCACAGGCTCAGATGTCTCTATTCACTTATACATATTTATGTAACTCATGGATAAACTCCTTTGTTTAAAACCAAGATTGACTGCAGTCATTTTTGCTTTTTGGGGGTGTGTATGTGTGGGATTCAATCAGTGGGGAAAGAAGACGCTCATGGCCCCTTTTCTTGGGAATCTGGGAGGGAGCAGAGGGTGAGAGGCTGGTGGAGGCGTACAGCAGACGATGCCTGGCTTAGCACTTTGATGGGTCTTGGGGTTAGCAAAGGGAGCCCCAAATGAGCTCAGTGATTGCAAAGTTCCTCCACATAGTGAAGAAACAGGACGTTTTTTGGAGTTGTTGGGAAGAAAGAGGGCTAAATAACTTTGTGATGGGACTAAATGGTGGAGGGATTTTTTTAAGACCTGGGAAGCTGCCAGGTATGGTGGCTCACACCCGTAATCCCAGCACTTTGGGAGCCTGAGGTGGGAGAACTGCTTGAGCTCAGGGGTTTGAGACCAGCCTGGACAACACAGTGAGACCCTGTCTCTCTCAAAAAATTAAAAAATTAGCTGGGCATGGTGGTATGAGTCTGTAATCCCAACCCTTTGACAGGCCAAGGTTGGAGGATTGTTGAGCCCAGGAGTTCCAGAGCAGCCTGAGCAACATGGCAAGACCCTCTCTCTAGAAAAATAAAAATAAAATACAAATTAGCTAGCCATGGTGGTGTGCACCTATAGTCCCAGCTACTTGGGAGACTAAGGTGGCAGGATCTCTTGAGCCCAGGAAGTGGAGGCTGCAGTGAGCTATGATCACGCCACTGCACCAGCCTGGGTGAAAGAGAGAAAGACCCTGTCTCTAAAAAGAAAAGAAAGAAGAAGAAGAAAAAGGAAAGGAAAAAGAACAGAGAAGCCTAATTCAAATACTCTGTTGCAGGTTGCCTGCTTTCTTGAGATTTGAAACCCTTCCACCTCCCCAAATCCTTTGTGGAAATCAAGGATAAGGGGCCAAGTTTCATGCCTCAATTGGTGTAGAACAGAGAAAATAAAACAGCCACAAGATGAGCCCAGGAATCCTAAGGAAGGGGGAACACAGAGTCAGGGCTGACCATGCGAACGGAAGCCCCTGGCAGCATGCGGAGGTCTTAGGGAGGACATACGCAAGAAGGCTGAGCTGGAATCCGAGGACCATTTGCAATTTCTCTTTGCTTTTGTTCAGTTTGTTTTCTCTCCCCTTTAAACTAAAGTCTCCTTGGGGACCTTTGCATCAACCAGAGTGCATAATGTTGTTTTTGGGAACATTTACCTCCCCTGCCAACTGGGCAAACAGTCTCCTGAATCCATCATCAATGTCATCCTCGCTGATGTCGAACTGGAAGGTGAGGCAGAGACATGAGAACGCATCAGAGCGAGGCATGACAGCAAGTGCCTGCCTGCCCTTCCGTGGCAGCCACCTCCCACTCCCCTTCTCTATCCCTCTCTGGGACCCGAATTCTACGGTTATTTGGGTTGAGATCAGGTATAGTGTGAAGAATTAATATAAAGTGTTTTTTTTTTCTAATTAAAACATGAGAGGGAATGTAAATTATGTGGGAAGGCGTAATATTCTAATCTCTCACAGAGGTATCTTCTCCAGCATCCAATGAAAATGGCCTTTTAGGGTCTATTCTAGTGGGGACTCGGAAGCATAAAGACTAGCTGGAATGTTCTGGACAGATTTTGACAGTGGCTAGCACAGCCCAATAGGCAAGGGACTGGCCCATGCCCCCAAGCACAAAGGCCAGAGCTGACGCAGGAAGTTGACATTTGGAATCCCAGTGCCTGGCTTTATCCTAAGTTTCAGGCTTTGTTCGTGAAGTCCAAAAACTCTTGGAGTTTTTTTGCTCCTCCGCCCTCTGGATTGTCCGAGAGAGTGGGTGAAATTCAAGGAGTTACAAGTACCTCTTCAAGATTGGCCTCGATTTCATCATCGACAGCTCTGGAAATAGAAAGAAATTATGTGTTACTGGAAGGCAGGTGAAGGCAAAAAGGAAGTGTCGCAGAAATCACTGCTAAAACGGAAGTGCAGTGCTAAATGCAGCAGGGGTTAGGCGGGGTGGGGCGGGGCTGAGGTGGGGGGAGGTCTTCGTATTCCAAGTTTCTGTGATAACACCTCCCCTAAACAGCAACAATTTTTCTGCATTCCAACTTTCTGTGATAACATTTCTCTGCATTCCAAGTTTCTGTGATAACACATCTCCTAAACAGCAAAAATAAAGGCAGAAGTGATCTGAAGGAAGTGTCGACCAAAGCAACGTGGGCAGCTGGAGATTTTTGTTTGCTAGTGTTTGATCTTTATCAAATAGCACAGCCTTTGCGTGTAGTGTGGTGTTGGTCCTAGCCTTAAGGAATAGCTTCTAAGTTCCACTTGAAACATCCTTTGCCGACTTAGACTTTCACACTGAGAATCATGCAGTGCAAATCATCACCTACTTGTTCTGCCTCAGGTTGGAGAGGTGGGCAGTGTGGAGCCCTGTGTGTCATTTCAGCCAAAGCTCAGGTCAGGCAGTGGTTAGTTTATCCTGTGCACTGCCCCTGTGTCCAGGGCCAGGTCCTTCTGCTCCATAGTGAGGGTAATTGAGCTTGGGAGGGTCTTCCTTGGCCACTGCGATTTTAACTAGGCGACCAATAGTCCTATCTGCAGGGCCAATGCCTGGCAGAAGGAAAAGGGGACCTCTTGGTGCTGATCGCTGGAATCTGGAGCAGAAGGATTAATATCTTGGGACAAGGAAGTCAGACACCTTTGAGAGGTGGGGTGTCCTGTCGGGGTAGGGAGCTCACCCTGGAGAGAGTTGAGGGGTTGAGACTTCCCTGGGAGAATGACTTGTGGCTGGCAGGGAGAGTAATGGGTTTGACAAAGGACAGTGTTATTCTAATGCCACCAGGTCGTGCTCCTATTTCTTGTCAGTGAGGACTAAGCTGAACACACGAGGCTTCCTCTAAGGATCCTCAGAGCTGAGAGGAAAGGTCCCTTCCCCCACGGTAGGCTTTAGCAAATGAAGAGAGCCTGTCAGTGGCAGGGGGGCTACAGCCATGCTTTAGTGGCATTTATTGGTTTGCAGCTGCCTGGCATTGCTTTGTCTCCCTTTGCCATGGGAAATTATTTCTGCATCATGCATTATCTTGGGGCAAGGGCAGTTCCCTGCCTCTACCTCCCATTGGCTCTTCCTCTCCAGTAACCAGCAGGCCAGGTGGCTGACCCAAGCCCAGTGCCTCAGACACACTCCACGAGATCTTTAGACCTGAGCGCATGACCCCGGGTCTGAGGGGTCATCTCACACCCCGGTCCTTCAACACATCCTTGGCTCCTGTTTTTCCTAGCCTGACCCCCTACCTCCCATCAGTTCTGGAGTCTCCGATGGCCTTTCGATGAATTCCCTTTAGCTTAAATCATCCAAGGTAGATTCTGCCTTTGCCAATCAAGTGCCCAGCTGAATATACATGGTTGAGGCAGAAGTCAAAGTGGCAGAAGCCGTTGTGAATTGAGGCCACCTGGACAGTGGCAGGAAATGGTGATGTCAGCCACAAAGGGTTCCCAAACATCTGGGATCCCAAGAGGAAGGGGAGAGGGAGCTGGTGACTATAACAGGGAGAGTTTCCGGAGGTGGGAACCGTTGAGATGGTTCCCACCTTACATCCTTGGTGGCTCTCCTAGGCCAGGTGGCCTGGAAAAGCAAGGATTACACCAGCACTGCTCAGCTTTCTTCAAATGACGAGACTGGATTCATAGTTTAACACTCAAGTACCAACTTGAGAATTCAGAGACACACTTATGAAATTAGACCCTGCAATTCACTGAACAGCCACTCCTTTCCAACCAAAAATATCCACAGTGGCTTTTTCCATTGTTTACCTTACTGTAACACTAAAACATCCCCAATCCATCAAATCCCCACACTAGTCCTTCGAGGCAGGCAGGTGCTACAGAAAAAGAAACTGACATTCAGAGGACGAAAGAGCTCTCTAGGGGCCGAGGAACAGACCAGCGGGTAGGGACAGGGAGGGGGTGGGGAGAGGAAGCAACCAAACCACCTACTGGTAATCAGCTTTCTTTTCAGAAAAGACCCGGATGCAGAAATCCCCATCCTTGTTGGGTTCAAAAGTGGAAGGCACGAGAATGTACTCTCCTGGTGGCAGCTTGAAGCGGTTGAGCACCTCCCGGAGGTTGATGAAGGTGTCTGAGCGCTCCCTGGCGCGATTCGTCAGGAAGAAGTTTTTGCTGAGGTGGATGTTGGTCTGCCCACTTAACTGAGGAATAAATAGAGAAACATGGCGGTAGATGAGGGAAAGGCTCCAGGAAAATGTCATTTTCATTCATTGAGATAAAAGCAGTTGGGTAGTGTGGTGGCTCCGTCCTGTTGTCCTGGTGTATAAGGAGGCAAGGCCAGGCGTTGGAGACCAGCCTGGGCAACACAGGAAGCCCTCATCTATATAACAACAATGACAACAACAACAAAAATAATAATAATAATAATAAAAAGCAGTACAGTGACAATGCCTGGGTCATTTTAGACAAAAAGCAAACTTTTATTGGGTGTGGTGGCTCACGCCTGTAATCCCAGCACTTTGGGAGGCTGTGAGAGGACTGCTTGAGGCCAGGAGTTTGAGACCAGCCTGGGCAATGTAGTAAGACCCCTGTCTCTACAAAAAGTAAAAATATTAGCCAGAGGTGGTGGCATGTGCCTGTAGTCTCAGCTACTCAGGAGGCTGAGGTAGGAGGCTCACGTGAGTCCGAGAGTTCAAGGACGGCAGTGAGCTGTGATCTCACCACTGTACTCTAGCCTGGGTGACAGAATGAGACCTTGTCTTAAAAAAAAAAAGGGCAAACTTTCTACCAAAAACCACAAATGCCTGCTGAGGAACTTGGAAGCACATGCCCGCAGGGGGTTTCACAACCATTCAGCTCTGCCTGCAGAGATGCCCGGTCTTTCCACACAGTGTTCCCAGCCTGCCTCTAAGAGACTCTCAGGCAGGAACAGCGTCCACATGGCAGGAACCTGACTCAGTTCTACGTGGTGTATGAGCACTAATAAAAGCAAAGACAGGACTAGGGGCAGGGAAAAGACAACCCAGCTTCCAAACCAAGCGTGATCCACTGGACCAAGGCTGGAGCAGCATCCAAAAGGGCCCGATGTGCGACCGGTTGCACTGCCTTGCTGTGAGAGAAATGTACTACAGGTGGGTCAAAGTGCCCCTTGTGTCTACTTTAATAATCGTGACCTTAGAAGTCAAATGGCTGCCATGCATCCCATCTGCTTCAGTCAGCGGTGATTGTGGGCCCAAATGCTCTTGCAAAATTTCATTCATTCCACGGTAGTGTAGTGAGGTGGATAGTTGACCAGTTTTACGGAAAAATAAACTGAAATGCAACCAGGCGCAGTGGCGCACGCCTGTAATCCCAGCCATTTGGGAGGCCGAAGCAGGCGGATCACCTGAGGTCAGGAGTTCAAGACCAGCCTGGCCAACATGGTGAAACCCCATCTCTACTAAAAATACAAAAATTAGCCTGGCGTTCTGGTGTGTGCCTGTAGTCCCAGCTACTTGGGAGGCTGAGGTAGGAGAATCACTTAAACCCGGGAGGCGGAGGTTGCCGTGAGCTGAGATCACACCACTGCACTTCATCCTGGGTGAAAGAGAGAGACAAAAACAAAAACAAAAACAAAAAAACCCCAAAAAACAAAACAAAAAACCCCTGAAATGTAGAGAGGAGCCTTAACATGTCCAAGGTCACACAGCCTGGGAATTGGGTCCTGGTCTCCTCTGCGCTCCTGCGTTGTCTTCTAGTACAGTCTGTAGGGTTCACCTTTTCCCTGACTCAGTCTTCTCCTAAGAGTGACACAGGACTCCGTGAAAAGCCTCCTGCAGTCTCAGGAGGATTTTAGATTTTCTGCCCAGAACCAAACCCTGTATGGGCTCTGTCAGGTCACAGGGAGGCAGCGGGTCCCACAAGGACTTTCCAGAAATCTTGCCCAGAGCTTAGACCAGTGGGATCTAGAGCCTGGGCAACTTCGGCAGGGACCCAAGGGTGGCCAGGACTCATCCTTCATGGCCAGCAGCCCCTGCCCAGGTTTCACGACGCTCCCTGAGCTCTGGCAGTCTAAGCCTCTCGCTTTGTTGGTGACCTGAGCACTCCGGGATATGGGCCAGACGTACCTCCTCTGGAACCTGCAAAATAAAGGAGATGCAATTCAGATGCCCGAAAAGCAGTGTAAGAAAATGCATCAGTGTGCTCTTTTCTTTCGCTGCCCTGTTTTCTCTGTAGCATTAGCAATATCAACTAATTCAACTGAGTAACTGTTTTCCAAAGAACTCAAAGCCTCTCCAATACTGAAGAAAATCCTCTTATGACATGGCAATCATGTTGATAAGCCCTCACCTCCATTCCCAACTTACAGAGCATAAATCTGAGGCACAGAGATGTGAAGAGACTTGTCTAAGGTGGCAAAGCCCATATCTGCCTCCCACACAGGGAAAGAGGGCCAGGTGGGCCCTACTGGAGGAGGCAGCAGGCGAGGTGAAATACACTCAGGGCTAGGACCCAGCAGTGCCGGCCTCTGTCAGCCAGGTCCAGTGGTCCGGTCTGCATTTCCTTGAGCAAGTCCCCTCCCCTCTCTGGCCTCAGTTTTCTTATCTCAAAAATAGGACCCAATGATCCCCAAGGTCCTTCCCAACTCTGAAAGCCCATGGCTGCATTTCCAAGCCCATAAGGTGGTGGGAGGGAAGCTGTGTATCACAATTCCATTTGCAATCTCCTTGGAGCGATTCTGTCCTGGATCTGAAGTCCTCAGCTCCTGTTTCAGAGACCGAGGGGTTTGGGCTTATGTGCATTTTTACAACTGATAGTGTTTGCCCAGCTCCCTTTCTCAGGTGGGTGAGCAGATAGAGGTCAGTGTCCCATGGGTGGCAACGTTGGCAGTGGTGAACACACAGCCTCCTCTCCTGACACCTCATCTGGATCCTCCCAGGGGTGTGCTGGGAAACTGGCTCTTGGGAGAGGGTGGAAGCTCTGATTTGTAGTATTTGCCACTTTCCATGGTGTAAACAGGTCCCCGCCAGGGCCATTTTTCAGGCTGCCGAGGTGACCTCCACAGACATGGGTCAGAGAGAAGAGATGGGCTTTGGGAGCTGGAAGGAGCCAGCTCCAGCCCATCACACTGAAATGCATCCCCAGTCAGTGCCCTAAAGCCTTCCTTGCATCCCTCTCCTCCCACGGCTACCTGCAGCCCACAAAAGCTCTTTCTTGTTCTGCAGAAGGGAATGGGGAGATCCCAGGGGCCCAGCCCCAGCCCCAGCCTGAAGGGAGAGAGGAGGCTGCAATGTGGCTGCCCTCTGGCTGCAACTCAGAGTGAAAGGAAAACACGCAGACAGCAGGAGTCTGTGTAGGGATCTGGGCTCCTGCCAGCAGAGCCGTGGGGGGAGCATCATGACCGATGTTCCCCTGTGCCCAAGCTCTCCACCATCCAGGCCAATGCCTTTGTAGAGTTCTGAGCAGCTGACTCAGTCCTGCACTCACAGTATTGCCTGATGTAGCCCAGTATATTCTGTTCTTTGGAGATGGGTGGGCTGACCAGAATGCCAGGCCTGGAGGATGTGAGAAGGGATGTAGAGGCCATTTGAGAGTGGAACTCCCTGGAGGCTGGCTGTGGGGGCCCCGTGGAGGGCTTAGAAGGCTCCACAACCCAGACCTGCTGCAGGGGCCTCCCTGCGGGGGATACTCCTGAGCCTGGCCAGGCTGGTAGCTTTGCTTTTCCTTGGCCAAGCTCCCTGTCTGGGATCCCATCCCCAGTTCTGCCTCTGGGGTCAGCTTTCCATGCAGGGGCTGAGATGAGCACAGGGGGAAGGGAAGGCGGGAGCCCCTGCGCTCCGCACCTCGTAGATGCCAAACCCGATGGTGTGCATGTCCTCGCCCATCTTCCTCTGCCGCCGCCGGTGCTTCTGAATGAGCCCCACGAGGAAAGTGCAGCCACTCTCCCCGTCCTCTTCATCCTCAT
Source organism: Macaca mulatta (assembly GCF_049350105.2). NCBI lineage: Eukaryota > Metazoa > Chordata > Mammalia > Primates > Cercopithecidae > Macaca > Macaca mulatta. The sequence goes on along the minus strand of NC_133406.1, from coordinate 81,568,135 downwards.
CCTCCTCCTCCAGCTTGATCAGGTACTGAGGGTTCATCCAGAATGTGTCTGCAGCCAGAAGGGGGCAGAGGAGCCCAGCCCTGAGCAGGCATGCATGCAGGTGGGGACAGCTGCGGGGTGGCCCTGGTCTCAGGCTTGGAGGCTTCTAAGAGAGGGATGGAGATAAAGGGAGATGGCAGGAGACGGCGGGAGGCAGTGGAAGATGGTGGGAGATGGTGGGAGATGGCAGAGGATGGCAGAAGATGGTCAGAGACGGCGGCAGATGTTAGGAGAGGCTAAGAGGTGGCAGGAGACACCAGGGTCGGGGTGCGGACTTCAGGCTTTGTCGGGCTGGGGATGGGTGACGGTAGCTGTGGAGAGAGGATGACCTGCACTTGCCTGAATCTAACAGGAACCTAAATTAGAAACTTCCCCTAGCAGTTCTCTCTCTGGCTCCAGGCTGGCTTGTCTTGGGGACTGGGGACTGGGGACTGGAACGCAGGGTGGTTAGAGCCGTGACTTCCCCTCATGGTACCTTCTCTTCACTGGGCTCTGATGGGGTGTCTGGGGTGGGGCTCGGCTGGCCTGGGGGACTCCAGGATCTGCTCACTGCACTCGCCAGTCTCTGCCCCCTCCGTGAGCCCGGAGGCCAAGAACATCCTGTGTATAATTCCAGACTCTTGTTCTGCGTCCCTTGTCCTCTCAGGCCTGTTCCCTTGCCCTGCTCCTGATGTCTCTGCCCTCCTTACTTCCAAAACCTATTTCTTTAAAAAATCTAAGATTCATTCATGTTTAAGGGGAATTACGCTAATTGCCTTTCCACACCTAATGGGATAAAACCTTAACTGTGGAATTAAAGGCGCCATCTGTATAGGGATTGGCAGCTACGGCCCCGCAGGCTTAAGCATGGCTGCCTTTGGGTTACAGCAATAGAGTTGTTGTTATAGAGACTGAGTGGCCCACAAAGCCAAAAATATTTACTGTCTGACCCTTTAGAGGGAGCTTCCCGACTCCTGATCTACTGGGTGGGAGGGGTCCTTTCTGGGGGGCAGAGGGTCTTCCCAGCGCCACTGGGACTGCCACTTGATGGCTGCATACTTGAGGTGAGGAAGTCAGAGCCCCAGAGCTGTAGGTCAGCTAGTTCCAATCTGACTACTTGCTCTGTGGCCCTGGTATGCTACTTAGAGCCTCAGCTTCCTCATCTGTCACAGAGGATCACTATGTGACCATGACCTGCTGCCACTGTACTTACAGAGTGGCTCCACAGTCAGGGGCCTGGGTTCAAATCCCAACATGCTCTGTGGCCTTCGGCAAGTCACTAGCCTCTCCAAGCCTCGGTTTCCTCGTCTTAGAGATGGAAGTGATAAGAAAGTGCCTGCCTCAGAAGTGTGTTGGGAAGATTAGATAGAATGTTACTCAGGCCAAATATCCCTTATCTGAAATTCTTGGGGCCAGAAGTGTCTCCTATTTCAGATTTTTTTGGATTTTGGAATATTTGTGTATACATAACATATCTTGGGGATGGAACTCGAGTCTAAAGACAAAACTTATTTCTGTTTCATATGTAATTTATACACATAGGCTGAAAGGAATTTTATAGCATATTGAAAATAATTTTGTGCATGAAACAAAGTTTTGACTGCGTTTTGACTGCGACCTGTCACCTGAGGTCAAGTGTGGAATTTTCCACCTGTGGCATCATGTTGGGGCTCAAAAAGTTTTGGATTTTGGAGCATTTCAGATTTCACATTTTCAGATGATGGATCCTCACCCTGTGTACAAAGCACTTAGGGTAGTTCCAAGCACCGAAGCTGTGCCCCATAATTGGCAGATGTCATCATGTTCAGATAACTGCTGACGGACTAAGCCATGAAGGCAGAAGAATCAAAGGGCTCAACAAAGGCTGGACCAGAGGAGAAATCTTCACCCCATCTGGGCAGGGCCCAGTCAACATTTGCTGATTGAACTGAATGGGGGGCAAACAAACAGGGCCTGATATGTGGATGCCTTCCTGGGTGCAGGGGCAAGGTTCCCCTGCAGGCTTGGCTGCCTGGGTGTGGGGTGCATAGAGTAGCTCATGGCCGTGAAGTGGGATTGAGCACTGCTTCCGTGAGCATGGTGGAAGGTGGTGGCTGAAGGTCATGATGGGTGCTGGGGAATCCAGGGCCTGGAGAGGACATCACAGAAATAGCGGCTCTTGGGTTTGGCCTGGGTAGGCAGCAAATGAATGCAGGAGGTGAGGGACTGAGCAAGAGAGCAAGGCTCAGGGAGAAGGAAGATATAGAGGGTTCCAGTGAGCAACAGCTGCCTCCTGGGACTGCTAGGCGGGGGGGTATGGCACACAGGGTGGGGAAAGGGGAGCCTTGGCCTTTGGCAGCTCCACATTGCAACAGCCCTTACTCGGGTAGTTCCTGCAGCCTCCTGCAGTGGAGCCCCGCCTCCAGTTCCCATCCATTTTGGTGAGTTTCCACTTCTTGTAGGTATCGCTGGTGAGGGTGTCTGGGGTCAGGTTGCAGATCTCCAGGCGGGAATAGTGCCTGAGGAAGTCACTGAAAGACATCCTGGCAAAAGCAGAGACACAGCTGTCGCAGGTGCAAGAGGACACAGTGGTAAGCCTTGACTTTCCATCATCATCAGACCAGGACCACCCAATGCCAGGCAGAGCAGCTCATTAGAGCTGAGTGGGTGGGCACCAGGTTCAGCTCAGATTCCAGTCCTGGCACTGCAACTTTCTTGCTGGGTGACTTAGAGCAAGTTACTTAAACTTATCTGAAGCTCAGAACTCTCATCTGCAAAAATGGGAGCCGTGCCCATCAAATGTGACAATATATGGGTCCCATTTGATAGAGTGCATGTTGTGCACAGTGCAGGCGGTCCCGCGAGTGGCACAGACACACAGTCATGTGGGTCCCTTGCTGCTCACTAAGGGACCAGTTTCTTGAGGGGCGGGGATCAGTCTCCGGAACCTGGGGGAGAAAGGCCCCATCTTTCCCTTGTTTCCTGGGATCTGAACGTTACCAAAGGAATTCCTCTTAGCCTTTTTGTGAAGCCCCTCAGCTTATAAACCCCATTGTCAAGATGGACCGTTGAAGGGGTTTAAGAATTTCTTTATTCAGGCTCTTACAGTGAACTTAAAATAACAACAAAACCAGGATCCCACACCCCTGTGTCCTCAACATGGTAAACTCACTTTTGGCCGACACACTTTCTTATTAGCAACTTTCTAGTATAGAACATTGGGGAAGACAGATGTTTTCTGTCTTCCCTGAAGCCTCCACTAATCTTACCAGAATTCTCCATCTTCATGCCGTCTGGTCAGCCTTTCTCTCTCCTCTGGGTCTATAGTGTTCCAGCTTGGGCAGCTGGAAAACAAAGTAATGAGAGAGGCATTAGTGTACGATGATTTCTCCCCAAAGGTCCCCAGAGTTGAGGAAGAGGGACATCTGCTCTCACCTCTGAGGGCTCAGGCTCCAGAAAGGGGGAAAGTAGCCCACATCTGGCTAACAGCTGCATTGAAATACTCTGACAGCACTTTAAAGAGTATAGAACACTATACAGATGCAAACCAGGGAGCAACGTGAGAGGGTGAGTTGCGCTGGAAGACAGTGGCAAGGAAGAGTCCAGAAAATGAACACAGTCCATTAGAGGGAGATGGAGTAGCTCAGATCAGCAGCTCTTTTAAGGACAACTGAAGATCTGATGAGGAGCATCTGGCCTTGGCCTCTGCAGCTGGCCTGGGAAGCCTCAGCAGATGTTTGTCCGTCCACGGAGCAGAAGGACCTGGCCCTGTACACAGGGGCAGTGCACAAGATAAACTAACCACTGCCTGAGCTTTGGCTGGAATTACACACAGGCCTCTGTACTGCCCACCTCTCCAACTTGAGGCAGAACAAGTAGGCTGAGGTTGCCACAGCAGATACACAAACAAGTGTTTACCCCAAATAGTTGAGGGTTCAACATGCCTACCAGTAAGCCCTGGAAATCAACAGAGGGATGTTTCTCTGGTCTTTGGTACAGAGATCATTATCCTGGAATAGAAGTGCCTGGGGGAAGGTGGGGTACATTTCTTTCCCTGAAAGCCCCATAGAAGGGTGGATTTGAGCTGGGGAAGGGGTGAACCCGGAGGCAGTGGGAGGAATGAACTTCACAGGAGCAGCTTGGGGCCTGAAAGAAGGCACCCATGCTGCTGGAGGAGTGTCCTGGTTAAAAGACTCTTTGAGGGCTCCTGTCCATGGGTCCCTCTCCACGTGGCCTGGGCTCTCCCGGCTGTATTTCTCAGCATAATGCACATGCCGTCTTCTCTCACCGTCTTCCCAGAGCCTCCCATCACAATGCACCCCTACCCGGGGTCCCGAGGCCTGTGCCCTCCTCACTTGTCATTCCACCGCCCTGTCCACTCCACTTCTCCCCAGGGATTTCGGATGCGGATCAGTTTCTGTAGGCTTCCGCTACTTTCAACCTGCAGGATTAGATAAAAGGGAGGAGGAAGAGGTTGAGTTCAAGCCAGGGCTATGAAGGCTTGGGCCTCCAACCCCTTCCGCATGAGCCAGGAGGTATGGGGGTGAGGACGGTGGGGAGGATTTGGGGGTTGAGTCCATGTATGAGGGAGGATCACAAAAGCTAGAGGGGGCTTGGCACCCAGATCTCTCGCTGTTACCCAGCTTTGGAAAATAAGAATTAAAGCTCCCGGGATCCAGCTCTTGGGAGATGGGACTGTTGGCGCTTCACCTCTGAACTTCAGCTTAATTGACTAGAACAGGATGCACTTTTGTTAAAGGAGCTCAGAGAAGCTTTACCACTTGTTGAAAGATCGTTGGTGATAACAGGCACATGCAGTGAGTGAATCTGGATTGAGTCCTGGATGGGGTAGGGGTGGGTCACCAGAAAGGACATTTTGGGCAATTGGGAAAATGTTAATGTGGACTTTATAATAGATGACATTACTGAATTAATGTTTATTTTCTTAGGTGTGGCAATAGTAGCGGAATTATGTAGGAGAAGGTCCTTATTCATAGGGGGACAAATGCTGAAGTACTGAGGAGGGAAGTGTCATAACATCTGCCACTTACTTTCATATGACTCAAAAAAAGTGCACACATAGATAAAGCAGACATGGCAAATGTTAGGAATCGGTGAATCTAGGGGACTGGTAATTGAATAGTTATTATGTTAGTCTTTCAACTTTTCTGTAGACGTGAAAATTTTCAGATAAAAAGACGTGTGTGTGAGGGGGTAGTTAAAAAAATCAAGGTTAAAAAAAGAATACTGGACATGCAGAAGATCTGGGGTCTAGACTGGGTTCTGTAATTAACAGTGAACTTGAGCTGCTTGAGCTGCTTGATAATTTCTTTTTTTTTTTGAGGCAGGGTCTTACTTTGTCCCCCAGGCTGGGGTGCAATGGCATAATCATGGCTCACTGCAGCCTCGACCTCCTGGGCTCAAGTGATCCTCCCACCTCAGCCTCCCAAATAGCTGGGACGACAGGTGCATGCCACCATGCCTGGCTTTTTTTTTGTAGAGACAGGTTCTCGCTATGTTGCTCAGGCTCGTCTTGAACTCCGAGGCTCAAGCGATCCTCCCACCTTGGTCTCCCAAAGTGTTGGGATTTCAGGTGTGAGCCACCATGCCAGCCCATAATATTTTCAATAACAATAGTGATCACAACAGCAAGGACAGCTATCTCCTTATATACAGTGTGTGAGGCACCTCTGGGCACTTTACATATATTAACTTGATTGAATCGCCACGACCTTCCAATGGATATTATTATTATTTCCATTTTTTAAATGAGGAGACTAAGGGACAGAGAGTTCCAGTAATTGGCCCAGGCCACACAGCTGGTAAGAGGCGTCAGATTTGAAAATGGGCACAAATGCTTTTATGAGATCAAATGTGAAAGCACCTTATAGCGTATAAGACACTATGCAGATGCATTGTTTTATTATTTTTAGCTGATCAAAATAGTAAGTTCGTAACTGTAAAACGGTAAAATCTAAAACAAGAAAACCAGGACCCCGGCGCCGGCCACTGCGGCCACCAGGGGGCAGCGCGGCGCACCCGGCGCCCGAGCTGCGAAAGGGACGCGCTTCTCCTCCTGCGCGGAACTTCAGGAGTGCGGGGCCCGAGTGCAAACCGGACGACAGTGGGGCCGCGAGCGCCCCTGGGCATCACCACAAACTGTGCCTGTGACCATCGTGTTAGGACAGCAGGATCCCTGCACATCCGCGCCGGCCGTTACCTCCTCGGCTCCGGTGACCGAGTACGCGTGCCCCTTCACCAGCTTCTGATACGTGATGGCCTCCGAGTCCGCGGCGCTGGTGATCTGCAAACACGGCAACCGTCAGACTCGCCTCACCCGCTCTCCCTTCCTCCCGGAATCCCTCGTTCCCTCGTTCCTGTCCTACTGCTGGGCGGGACGGCGGGACGCACTAGCGCAGGGGCCGAGGCCTGGGGCCGGAGGCTCAGGGCTGCGCTTTCTTGCACTTGGAGAACCTTTCCAAATGCTGAACGCCGAGAATACCAGAGAAAAGGCGGAATGCAGCCCTCTCGCGGAGCGAGCACACGCATTCCCGTGTGAAGAGCGCATCCACAGATTTCTGCAGGCTGGGGAGGGCGGAAAAGGGCGCACCGCCGAGAGAGGGCCGGTGGGGGTCCTCGATGGCCCAGGGCTGACACCCAGACAGACTTGAGTGGCCCAGGGGCACTGAGCACCCCCTCGCCCCACCACCAGCCCATGCTCCGTGGTCTGGCCCAGCCCAGCTGTAGGGTTTTTACTAGAACGGTTGTTTATTCCCGTCTGAGTCAGAATTTGCTTCTGTTTTAAGAACGCCTCACAGTCTCTCCTTTCCCCCATGTATTCTGATGAAGGTTGAGCTTAGGAAGAAGGGCTGGGGTAGAAAGGGTCTTCTGCCTCAACGTGTTCTGCTGATAAACTTTGAGAATTCCTGCCTAGGGAGTCTGACCGAGATTTTGGCTCCAAAAGCCAGGGCTTCTTATCTCTGTCACCCGCAGAGACCAGAACCTGGATGGGACAGGGCTCAGAGGCTGGGCACAGCCTTTGCTCCAAGGCTCCTGGGCACAGTGCCTACCTCCCATCCCCTGGTAAGCGTTGCCAGCAAGGCTATTATGAGGAAATCGTTCCTCCTCTTCCTTCTGAAGTCTCCCACAGGCCTATTAGCTCTGCAAGAGTGCAGGGGAAGGCTGCACAGCCCTGCAGATGGAGGGGAAGGTGTCAGGGGCAGCAGGTGTCAGGGGCTCCCAGGGAACCTGTGGTCAGAGGGGTGGGGGTGATTCAGAGCAGGCTGAAAGTGGGAAGTGGGCTGAAGACAGAAGGCTGGAGGCACCATCACCCCATCCATTACACCCCAGACAGCTTGACCTTGCCTAGCAACCCTTGGCTTCCAGGTGATGAGCAATAATGGTAGACATTGCGGCTCAGAAACCGATACCTCCAAGAGATGGCATTTGAAATGCTAAACTGAAGAAGCCTCAAGATCTCTCTGACCTCCCCTTTCCTTCTCTCTCTCCATCCACTCTCCCCCAAAGCACGGAGGAAGCTATTCTCTGAAGTTCCCTCACCTGCCTAAAGTCTGGATCTGCCAAAGATGAAAACAATGACCTCTGGTCCTTTCCTTGAGTCATTATGAACTGAACTCATATTGCAGGAAGAAAGACAAGTCTGTCAACATGGTTAGACAGACTTGTCACAAACCACTGTCTGCTCTGCAGGCCCAACAGACTTTATCCCAGACCGTTTATGTTCTTTAAGCCCATTGAATTCCCCTAAAAATCATTTACGATATCCCTAAAATCATCCACACGTCCCCATCTCCCTTCCCCTAGGAGGAAGGGAATATAACCCTTTGTATCCCAATGCGTGGTAGGGAAATCTGTTGTGATTCTCCCCCGTGCACATTCATACATTTGTATGCCATTTCTTGTATTAATCTTCCTTTTGCCAGTTGATTTTCAGCGGACCTTCAGAGGGTGGACGGAGGTTTTCCTTTGGCCCCTACGTGGACGAGGGCTGCATTACGTTGTACACAGGAGCAGTGGGTTCCCTTGGGCACTGTGGGAGCCTCCCTTCAGCAAGAGCAGATGAGGTGAGGCTAGGGAAGGCAGCCTGGACTTACGTCAATGGAGCAGCCAAGGAGAGAGCCTTTTTGCAGAGCTTTCTGGATGATCTTGAACAGGTTGGGAGGGGGCTTCTTCAACTCATACCACTCAGCAATGCCTCCGGTGAAGTCTTCGAAGCCCTCAGTGGTGGCACCCCCTGAGAGTGCTTCATAGCATCCGTTGATCCTACAAGAGGGGTTAGATGCTGCCGCTACCCTCGACACTACTGATGCTATAATCTCTCAAATACCCACCCCCTAGTACCCTCTAGGTTGGATGCTCTAGGGACCCCCTGCTCACATTCTCCTTGGCCTTGTCCCCAGCCCGGGGTGCTCAGGAAGGCAAGGTATTGTGTCCACAGTTACCATTTCCCTGGTATTTTGTGTTTTAAAGAAAATCTCAGGCCAGGCGCAGTGGCTCACGCCTGTAATCCCGGCACCCTGGGAGGCCAGGCGGGTGGGATCACTTGAGGTCAGGAGTTCAAGACCAGCCTGGCCAACATGGTGAAACCCTGTTTCTACTAAAAATACAAAAAAATTAGCCTGGCATGGTGGTGCATGCCTGTGGTCCCAGCTACTTGGGAAGCTGAGGCAAGAGAATTGCTGAAACTCAGAAGGTGGAGGTTGCAGTGAGCCAAAATCGTGCCACTGCACTCCAGCCTAGGCAACAGAGCAAGGCTCTGTATTTAAAAAAAAAAAAAAAAAGATTCTCATTCTCATAGAACCTTCAAGTTGGAAGGACCTTAGTGATTTTTCTGGATGAACCTCCTGTATTGATTCTTTCTACATCCTGACAAGAAAGGGGAGGTCTACTAATGGTTTGTTTGGCATTGATAGCTTAAGAAAGGACAACAATTCAATAATGGAAGCAGTTTCCCTGAGAAACGGGCACTGTGTTGGCAAGGACTTAGTGCTCCTGACTATGGATGCTGGAGCCCAGTGGCTTCCTGCTCGGAAGTGGGGTCACTTAATGGAAAGAGCCAGGCGGCACAGCCAACATGGGGCCATTCTGGAGAGGGGCTGGCGTGGGGCTTCCTACTGAGAGTGGGCAGCCTGAGCACTGGACAAACTCAACTGTGGCAACCTGGGTGGGAAGCAGCTGTGGGGAGATGGGGAAGCCATTGCTAGTCAGTGACATCATCTATTCTGCGCAAGTTTCCTACCTCTGCAATGAATAGTTTTGCCCGTTGGCAAAAACTCTGCTTTTTTTAGCTGATACAAATGTGTCCTGTCAAGGAAGTAGACCTCCTTCTCAAGGCCAGCACAATCAGTACCATAACTTGTTCCTGTGCATTTGGTTAAAGATGGTGATAGCTGTCATTTATCAGCGTACAGTGCGGCCAGGCACCCCGCATGCACTATCTCCCTTGCATTTACAGCCCAATTTTGGCTGAAGAAGTCCTTCTATAGAAAAGGACTTCCACTCAAAGTAGTCTTGGAATAGTTCTTATTTTTTGGAATCCAGGGCATTGGGGGCAGGCCACGGGGCCAGCAGAGGCATGACAACTTACTTGGCGTACGCTTTCTCCAGCAGGGCACTCCAGAACTCGCTCCCCTCGGCTGAATGCACAAAGAGCAGCTCCCCGTCCTTGGTGGGCAGCCTGTCGTCCACCACCACCTCCACCCACTCGCCGTATTGCCAGAACTGCAGAACAAGAGAGGTGGGCTGCAGGAGGAGCTGGTGGCAGCACTGGGACTCCGAGCCTCAGCTGCCTCTGCCTTCCCTTTCCCTGATCCCCTGGCATAGGTTTCATGAGCCCGTCCTGGGAGGAGGTGCTCCCTTAACTCTCCTATGCAGGCCAAGTCCTCAGGCTCATGTCCATCCCTTCGAATCCACACCTGCCTCTTTAGCATCCTGCCCTGCATTGTAGGCTTGTTTTTTTTTTTTTTTGAGACCAAGTCCCACTCTGGAGTGCAGTGGTGCGATCTCGGCTCACTGCAACCTCCAACCTCCTGGATGCAAGTGATTCTCTTGCCTCAGCCTCCCGAGTAGCTGGGATTAAGGGCACGTGCCACCACACTTGGGTAATTTTTTTGTGTTTTCAGTAGAGATGGGGTTTCGCCATGTTGCCCCAGCTGGTCTCGAACTCCTGGGCTCAAGCGATCCACTGCCTTGGCCTCCCAAGGTGCTGAGATTACAGGTATGAGCCACCGCACCTGGACTGGACTGGCTTTTTCTTTCTTTCTTTTTTTTTTTTTGAGACGGAGTCTCACTCTGTTGCCCAGGTTGGAGTGCACTATCTTGGCTCACTGCAACCTCTGCCTCCCAGGTTAAAGTGATTCTCCTGCCTCAGTCTCCCAAGTAGCTGGGATTACAGGCGTGCACCACTATGCCCAACTGATTTTTATATTTGTAGTAGAGACGGGGTTTCATCATGTTGGCCAGGCTGGTCTCGAACTCCTGACCTCAAATGATCCACCCACCTCGGCCTCCCGAAGTGCTGAGATTACAAGCATGAGCCACCGCGCCCAGCCAGCTTTTTCAAATATTATTTCTCATTTACCAGCATAAAAGGAGGAGAACTTTAACGTTTTGTCTCAAACATCAAATAATACATTTTTTTTTAAACTTGGGAATTATTTCCTGAACACCTCATTCTACCTCCCTTTTGCAGGTCCCCAGCAACCCCCCAGGGCCATCCCGGCAGGGTCCCACATCCTGGCCATGGGTAAGCCAGGAAGCTTCCTGCTCTCACCCAATGTCCTTTGTAGAACAGCATTGGTCTTGGGAGTCTGCAAACACCGGGGACTGAAGAACCCAGCCAAGCCAGGAGACTGTTCTAGCCTCCCGGACCTGTTGAGGAACCACTTGAACCAGCCATTAAGTTACCTGGAAGTGAAAGATCCCTGCATAGTTTTCCTGGAAGCTCTGGTTTAGAGGGACAACTCGAGCCAGGATTTCTTCATTCAAGGTGAGGGAGGCAATGGCTGCCAGCAGCCAGCAGTCACCTGTGAACACAACACAAGGAGCTCTTATCAGAGGGTCTCAGAACCAGGAGGATGTTAAAAATCTTGTCTCCACCTTCAGGCGCTTAAAGCCTAAGACAACCTGTGAATAGACAGAGTGAAGTTTCAGGCGGTCCCCCATCTGAGGGTTGGGTCAGAGGGCTTGGGTGTTATTAGTTTGGTGTAAAAGTAATTGTGATTTTTGCACCAACCTAGTATTTTGAGGGAAATGCAAAGGGAGAAATGTTTTTGCTGTGTTGTGGTTGGGCAGAGATGGGAAATTTCATTCCCTGAAATACCCAGAACTCTGGTGGCTGAACTGTGCCCTCAGAGCCCAACCCTGCACCTGATTCGCTGCAGATGCTCCGCAGTGAGACAATGAAACCAGCGCAGTTGCAGAGGCTTCTGGGCACACAGGCTTTGAATGGGAGTTTGGGCTGGGCGTGGTGGCGTGCACCTGGAGTCCCAGCTATAATATTAATACTTGGGAGGCTGTGGCAGGAGGATCCCTTGAGCCCAGGATTTCAAGGCTGCAGTGAGTCATGATTGCACCATTGTACTCCAGCCTGGGTAAGAGAGGGAGACCCTCATCTCTAAATAAATAAACAAATAAATATATAAAGGGGAGTTTGAATGAGAGAAAGAAAACGTAGTGCTAGATGGGAAGGGGACAAACATTGCATGCCTCCTAGGAGGAGGATCTGAGCCAGGAAAAGAGGCTCCGGCAGGGAGTACAATCACAGGAAGTAAGTAGGGAGCAGGGCAGATGGAAAAGCCCTGAGTCAGAGGCAGAAGGCTGGGCTGTCCCCAAGGGTTTCTGTGCGGAGGGGCAGAGGTCACTTCAAGGGGTAGACAAGGATGGGCACAACGAGGTGGGCAGCTGGCCAGGCAGCCTGGTCCCTCTCTGAGCCTCAGAACCCTCCTCCATGACGTGGATAAGTGTGAGGCATAATGAGAGCAGGTGCGTAAGCACTCGGCGCCCAAGCACTCGGCGCCCATTTGGTGCCAGTGCTAGGTTCTCAGCACAGCAGGCACCACAATCATTTCACGCAGTTAGAAGCAAGCTGATGCCAGCAACAGCACCCAGATGGTTTCAGGGAGGGGTCATCTTCACCACAAAACATAAAGGGGAGGGGGCCTGGGAAGAGGATGAGGAAGTTTACTCCATTCTTAAGGAATGTGCAGTTTCCTACAATTTCCCATGACGATAATGGGAAGTAGCCTCAAAGGAGTTTAATTCACTGTTGGATTTATTTTCGCCAATTGACAGGTTTATTAAAAATGTAATTGAAGACTAGGTACAGTGGCTCACACCTGTAATCCCAACACTTTGGGAGACCAAGGTCAGTGAATTGTTTGAGCACTGGAGTTCAAGATTGGTCTCGGCAACATGGTAAAACTTCATCTTGACAAAAAATACAAAAATTTGCCAGGTGTGGTGGTGGACGCCTGTGGTCCCAGCTCAGGAGGTGGAGGCTGCAGTAAGATGTGATCATGCCACTGCACTCATCCTGGGTGACAGAAGAGCAAGACCCTGTCTCAAAAAAAAAATATATATATATATATATATAATGTTATATATGTAATATGTTATTGTTATTGATGTATATCAGTAACATATATATGTATGTTATTGAAGTTCACTGAGTTCTTTGGTTTTGTTTTGTTTTTTGAGACAGACTCTCACTCTTGTCACCCAGGCTGGAGTGCAGTGGTGTCATCTTGGCTCACTGCAACCTCCACCTCCTGGGTTCAAGTGATTCTCCTGCCTAAGCCTCCCAAGTAGCTGGGATTACAGGCACCTGCCACCATGCCTGGCTAATTTTTTGTATTTTTAGTAGAGACGGGGTTTCGCCATGTTGGCCAGGCTGATCTTGAACTCCTGACCTCAGGTGATCGCCTGCCTTGGCCTCCTGAAGTGCTGGGATTACAGGCGTAAGCCACCAGGCCCAGCTGAAGCTCACTGAATTCTTTGAATTCTAGTGGATGACTTAGCATGCTGAGAGTTCCTGACCTAGCTTGTCCTGTTAGCACATAGACACGGCTGCTTACAGCTCTTTGAGGCCTACATACGCTAATGACAGATCTATGGTAAATGGAGACACATCCCCTCAGTCAGTCAGTTGGTAGCCTTGTGGCTCACGTCTGCAATCCCAGCTACTCGGGAGGCTGAGGCAGGAGAATTGCTTAAACCCAGGAGGTGGAGGCTGCAGTGAGCCAAGATTGTGCCCCTGTACTCCAGCCTGGGCAACAGAGTAAGACTCTGCGCCGCCCCCCAAAAAAAGAAAAGAAAAGAGGAAAGGAAAGGAAAGGGAAGGGAAGGGAAGGGAAGGGAAGGGAAGGGAAGGGAAGGGAGGGGAGGGGAGGGGAGGGGAGGGGAGGGGGGAGGGGAGGGGAGGGGAGGGGGGAGGGGAGGGGAGTGGAGGGGGGAGGGGGGAGGGGAGGGGAGGGGGGAGGGGAGGGGAGGGGAGGGGAGGGAAAAGAAAAAGATAAAAGAGGCCAGGCGTGGTGGCTCATGCCTCTAATCCCAGCACTTTGGGAGGCCAATGCGGGCAGATAGCCTGAGGTCAGGAGTTCCAGACCAGCCTGGCCAACATGGTGAAACTCCATCTCTACTAAAAATACAAAAATTAGTCGGGCATAGTGGTATGCACCCATAATCCCAGTTATTCAGGAGGCTGAGGCAGGGGAATCACTTGAACCCAGGAAGCGGAGGCTGCAGTGAACTGAGATCGCACCATTGCATTCCAGTCTGGGCAACAAGAGCGAGACTCTGTCTCAAAAAAAAAAAAAAAAAAAAAAAAATATACACACACACACACACACACACACACACACACTTTACAGCCAAAGATTCAAAAAGTTTTTCGTAAGTTTTCCAAATTCTGGAGTTGAAGGAGACTTAGAGGCCACTAAAGAATGTCTTGATTTCTAAAAAGGAGGGAAGCATTTGAAATCCCACTTTTTTTTACTTCTGATTCCTTCACTCTTTCCCTCACCCCAATCAGCAAAATATTTTGAACCAAGTTGGGAAGCTCGCTTACCCAACTGACTTCTTTCCTCTCTCGTGTAAGCATCTCAGTGACAAGATCTACACAATGATTACACAAAGGCTTAGATGTGCCAGGCCCCGAGCTAAAAGCCTTGTGCGCATTATGTTATCCAATTTCGTTGTCACAGAACAGTTCGAGGTAGGTACTATTTTCATCCTATTTCATAGTTGAGGAAACTGAGGTTTAAGGAGGTGGAGTGGATCACCCAAAGGTCCTAGCTAATTAGTGGCTGTCAGGTCTATTGGCAAAGCACAGGCTTTTGATGTATAACCAAAACAGTCTCCTCTGCAAAGAGGCTGGTGTCAATTGCGAATTCACCTAATTGAATTCGAAATGGACATTGTCTTGGGGACTTTTGCCCTTGAGAGGTGTAAAACATAAAGTTTCCTCTTCAAAGACCTTCCTCCCCATTTAATTAGGAATAAATAGTAACTTCTCTTAGAAGCAAACTTTATTCAAAGACCTGTGCTAACATTCTTAAATATCTGCTAGCCGTGATAAAGAAATCAGTGTACTTTATGTTCTTAGCTCCCACAATTTAGCCTTTTCCCTGGCATGCTTATTATACTGGCCCAAGCAAGCATTAGGTCATAGCCTGTTCCTCTTCCTTATTTAAAGGTGTTTTTACCTTTCTCAGCATTCCACAAGCTACTTCCTCCTTCCTATGTTCTCCTCTGCCTTTGCCTCTTTTAAAAAGTTCTAAGTTGCTAGCCAATCGGGACAAATACAGAATGTGAGGTCCCGTTCCAGCCAATGGAAACCGGACACAGCAGTACGGTGGACGTGTCAGGTTATAAATGACCCTGTCTCCTTTGTTCGGTGTACTCTCCTGGCAAAACTCCTGGCGAGTGTACCCTTTCTGCAGAAAGTATAAAAATGGCCTTGCTGGGTAAAGTAAATTTATGTTCAAGTGCTATTTCTTTATGGCACCAGGGAACAAGCATTTCAAACAGAGGTGACTCAATGGTGTTTCATTCAGCGTCCAGGCTGCACGGTGTTCTCTCACTCCACCGGGATGGCCCATGTCCACAAGTGGGTTCCTTCCTACAAGAAACCTGTTCTACAACCTCAGCAGTTGTGGACTTAGTCCCATCTTTCCCAGCTGAGGGTCCAGATCCTTGGCTGTCCCCATCAAGGTCAGAATCTACCTTACGCAAAATAATTTATGAAAACCCTTCTCTTTCGGATCATCCTGCAGTGATTTGTTCCTGGTCAGGTGCCCTTGCTGAAGTCCATGGTGTCTCCTCCTGGCAAAGCCTGTTTAGAGCCGTTATATCCTGGTCCGGATAAAATAAGCCAGCTAGTTCGAGAAGGGTGGGACCACGAGTTTAACTCAGATGCTACAAATTGCTTTTGGCTTAAACTGTTTTAGCTCCAGGAAAGCCCCGGAGGGTGCCGTCCAGTGATGGAGGCCTCTCCTGGAATGTTGCCATATGGATGGGACTAGAAAAAGAAAGATCTATAGGTTTTAACATTATGTATCTGCAAATAGTATTTTCCTTGTGCTCATTTTTTTTTTTTGGAGGGGGACTCTGCTCTCCAGTCACACAAAAATTTTGGCAGAGGGGAGGGTGAGATGGCTACTTACACCTTGGTGTACCTCAAAGGACTGTCTGAAGAGTGCACTTGGCACAAGCAAAATTCCTGCCTTCCTCTCCTGGGGGAACGTTCAGTTGTTACAAGCTCTTAGCCTTCCTGTTGAGGTACAAAATCTGTTTGTGGGCCAGGTGTGGTGGCTCACGCCTGTAATCCCATCACTTTGGGAGGCCGAGGTGGGCAGATCACATGAGGTCAGGAGTTTGAGAGTAGCCTGGTCAACATGGTGAAACCTCATCTTTACTAAAAATACAAAATTAGCCAGGCGTGGTGGCATGCTCCTGTAGTCCCAGCTACTCGAGAGGCTGAGGCATGAGAATCGCTGGAACCTGGGAGGTGGAGGTTGCAGTGACCCCAAATTGCGCCACTGCATTCCAGCCTGGGGGACAGAGTGAGACTCTGTCTTAAGAAAAAAAAATCTATTTATGCTTGGGTCCTGTTGATAACCTTTTGATCCTTAATTACTCCATTTATTTCAGAGCAGAAACTGTTGTCTTGGGAACTTGAGTGCCTGAATCGTGGTGAGCTGGAGCTGAGTGCCTGATACATTCCAGCTGCCTCTTAATGTCCAGTCTACACCCTCCATCCTGCTGCTTGGGAGCTGACCTCTATGGGGATCTCACCGGGGGCCCAGGACCTATGGCTGCTGGGGGCCAGAAGAAGGGAGTAGTGCAGTTAGGGTGTTTCTTCCCTGGCTCCTTCTCTGAGAGCGTGGTTTGGCTCCATGTGGCTGTGTCCTGTGACTGCGGGGGCACTGCTCCCTTCAGGTTGCACCTGTATGTGAACCACTTCCAGTGCTAGAATCCTGACAATTGCCCCCAACTCACAGATCCAGACCCTGTTCTGGGATGGACTCAGCCACGCTTCCTCCTCGGATCACAGAAGACTCCAGACACAAGCTGTCTGTTTCCAACTGTGTGCAGGGCTCCTCCGACTAGGGGGCTGCTCCTGTCAGCTGTTCACCTTCTTCACTGACTCCAGGTGTGCACGTGAGCCTGCCTGGAGGCGCTTGGACAATCATTTACCCCATTTAAAAAAACCGGCCTGCGTTCTTGACTGCAAAAACTCATTATCATAAAAATGCCATGTCCTCTTAAGTTAGCCTATAAACTTAATGTAATGCTAATAAAAATAGCAATAAGGCTAGGTACTGTGGCTCATGTCTCTAATTCTAGCACTTGGGAGGCCAGGGCCAGAGCATTTCTTGAGCCCTCAGGATTTCAAGACCAACCTGAAATCTCACTATATTGTGAGACCCTGTCTCTATAAAAATTATTTAAAAAAAATTAGCCAGCTGTGGTGTCATGCTCCTATAGTCCCAGCTACGTGGGAGGCTGAGGCAGGAGAATCACTTTGAACCTGGAGGTCAAGGCTGCAGTGAGCTATGATTGTACCACTGTACTCCAGCCTGGGTGACAGAGTAAGACTGCATCTCAAAAAAAAAAAAAAAAAAAAAGAAATAATTTAAAAAAAGTAATAAGATTAAAATTTTTTTTGAACTTAGCTGATTCTGATAAGTTTATTTAAAAATTAAATATGGAGCATAGCTAGAAAAAAATCTAAAAGAGAAGGAAGTCTACCTCTATTAGATGTTTAAACACATCTAAAGCTACAGCAATTAAAACAGTATAGAACTTGTGCATGAGGATATAGATAAATATAAATGGCACAGAAAAAATCTAGAATCAAACCTTCTCCGTGCTCCTGTGGGGGGGGCACAGTGAGATTCTTTTATAGCTGTTGGGTGTCAACACTAAGTATAGGGCCCATCTGTAGCCCCTAAGGTGCTTTTGACAGCATGTATGCCTTTTATTTTTTCCCCTCTCCAGGTTTTGACATTCCCTTTTTGCTGGATTGTTTTTCTTTTAGAACTGACTGTTTTTCTTTACAGTACATGGTGTTATTGTATTCTCTCTCTCTCTCTCTTTTGGTCAGGCCTTAGATTCTCTGTGGAATGAGGTGAGGCATATGTAAATACTAAGCAATTCTGCCTAAGTCACTGTAAAGCTAAAGCGCCTACTCCCATCGCTCATCTGCCTTTCTCATCCCGGGAGCCTGACACCTGCCTCAGTCTGTCCAGCACCCTGGACATGACCAAGGACAAGTGTCAGAGCTGGGTCCCCAGGGGATTCTGCTCATCCATGGGACAGATGGTGTCTCTGTAGAGAAGGAAGGTGGCTACCAATGACATCTCCCGCCAGCAGGGCCCTGGCTATTGCTGGCCACATTTATTACTAAAGGCAGCAGATGAGGCCCTGCCCAGAGGTTCCTAAGCTGCCCCGTTAAGGTCCTGACCATGGGCTTGACAGACCAGCCATCCCTATATCCAGGCTGCCCCCACACCCAGCCATGCCCCCACACCCAGCCATGCCCCCACACCCAGCCATGCTTCTGTCCTGGAAGACACTCAACTGGCACAGACCTGAGAGGCTGGGGACAGAAGATGGAAGGGATTTCTGCCTTGCTTCATCTCCAGAAAAAGCCCTCCTGGGTGCCCCATGAGCCTCATGCTTAGCCAAGCAGGGGCTGCCTACACGATGGGATTTCAGGGGGCTCCTGTCCCCTTCCTCCACAAATCTCCCCTACATCTGGTCTTAATTTCTTTATCCTTATTTTTAGTTTTTATTTTTTTGAGACAGGTTCTCAGTCTGTCACCCAGGCTAGAGTGCAGTGGTGCAATCATAGCTCACTGCAGCCTTGACCTCCCGGGCTCAAGTGATCCTCCCACCTCACCTTGTAGCTGGGATTACAAGAACATACCATCATGCCCAGCTAATTAAAAACCTTTTTTTTTGTAAAGGTGTCTTGCTCTGTTGCCCAGGCTAGTCTCAAACTTCTGGTCTCAAGTGATCCTCCTGCCTCAGCCTCTCCTAGAATCACTTGAACCCAGGAGGTAGGGGTTGCAGTGAGCTGAGATTACGTCACTTCACTCCAGCCTGGGCAACAGAGCGAGACTCCGTCTCAAAAGGAAAAAAAAAAAAAAGAAAGAAAAGAAAGGTCCCAAGTAGGTGGCAGGCTGGCAGGGGCAGGGGCACCTTTGCTGGCTGTCCCCGTTGCTGCTGGGCACAGGCCAAATGGCTCCACAGAGCACCCACAGCCACGTGGAGCCCTCAGGTGGTTCTCAAACCAGAAAGGAGTATAATGGAAAGACATCCCAGATAGATCTAAGAGGCCAGACCAGAGGTGGGTGGGAGAGGGGCACTGGATTGTGGTTAGAAGACCTGAATTTTATTTTATTTCATTTCATTTCATTTCATTTCATTTCATTTCATTTCATTTTTTGAGATGGAGTCTCACTCTGTCGCCCAGGTTGGAGTGTGATGGCACCATCTTGGCTCACTGCAACCTCTGCCTCCCAGGTTCAAGCAATTCTCCTGCCTCAGCCTCCCGAGTATCTGAGATTACAGGTGTCCACCACCATGCCCAGTTAATTTTTGTATTTTTGGTAGAGACAAGATTTCACCATGTTGACCAGGCTGGTCTTGAACTCCTAACCTCAGGTGATCCACTCACCTTGGCCTCCCAAAGAGCTGGGATTACATGCATGAGCCACCACGCCTGGCCAGAGGACCTGGATTTTGGTCCTGATCTGGCCACTTAAGGTTGCGTGAGCACTTCTTAATTTCTCTGAGCCTGTGTGTTCTCAGCTGTGGAAGGAGGATAGTGATGAGGCGTATCCTTGGCAGGTTGTTAGGATCATGTGAGAGAAGGGAAACCGGGGGTCCATGGATGGGCTTTATTGACCTGGAACCCCAAATGTTTTGTGCAAATTTGACATACATGCAAACACATGCTATTTTCTAGAGAGACCAGTCTGTTTCTCTCCCACTCCCACCCCAAATGGTTGGGAAACACTAGAGCCAGAACATGGAGTTCAAATCCCGACTGTGACCTGGGGAGACTACTCCCTCTGTGCTTCAGTTTCCTCATATATAACATAGTTTAATAATAATAGACTGTCTCATGGTGCTGAGAATTAAATGGAAAAAAAATATGCAAAGCATTGAGAACAGTGTCTCCAAGTGTTTGCTCTTTTCATTTGCTGATTGTATAGGAGTGGAAACTGAAACCCAAGGGAAGTGGAGTCTCGATTGGTACATGGTGTGCCAGACCTTGGCCACATTTGGCAGTATTGTCCTGGAAAGGGTGCCAAGGTTGCCAAGGGTGTCGGCTGGTGAGGGGCAAGGAGAGAGGGTTGTGGCCGAGGGGCAGTGAGGAGGGAGGGGAGCTGCAGGGGTGAGTGGAGTGCATATGGGGTCCTTCTCACCGTCTTGAGACTTCCAAAATTCATCTTTGGAAGCAAGGGGTGTCCGAATAAGGAAGAAATAAAGGTAAATAGTGAGCACTGGGCGAGGTGTCCTGATGTGTGCCTGTGGTCCCAGCTACTTGGGAGGCTGAGGTGGGAGGATGGGTTGAGCCCAGGAGGTGGAGTCTGCAGCAAGCTGTGACAGCACCACTGCACTCCAGTATAGGTGACAAAGCAATCTCTTTTTAAAAAAACAAAGTACATTTTTTGAAAGAGGGGTGAGCACTGGGAAGGGCATAGATACTGAAGCATTTGCTGGAGACGAGTGTGGCCCCTCCAGAGAGGAGTGCCTACCCAGGCCTGAGCGGGTCTCCAGCCGGGGCGGTGGGGCCTCCCCTGCACTTCCCTGTAGTGCTGGATCCCGGGGCTGAGAACCGCAGCTCCTGGGAGAGGCTGGCCTTGCGGTCCCTTCCCTGCTTTTTCCTCACACAACAGAAGGAAAGAGGGTCTCTTACCAGCCTCCCCGCTCCCGAGTCTGCGGTTGGGACCGTTCCTCTCCCTGCACCCCGGGCTGTCAGTTCTCTCAGGGAACGTTCACCACGTTTGTGCCTATGGAGGATGGGCATTCCTGTATTCATTTGCTCATTTGGTCGACGACTTTTTAGTGTCATTCTCTCTGGCCCATTCTGGGGCACCCACTGAGCTCAGTTAAGCTACTTTTGCTTATGGGTCTCTGGGAAATCCTCTCTGAATTCAAGCTTCCTCCACCCGTTCTAATTTGTTTGGGAAAGGAAGTTTGATTTGGGTTTTTAAATCATAAGCACACCGGCCTTCCCCTTCCAAGACTCACACGACCTGGATACGGGCTTCACTGCCCCCAGTGGGGCTACCGTTCTTGGGGGCCCATGGTGAGCACACCAGGTACCCAGCCCTTCCCTCCACTCCAGCTCACCTAGACCCTCCTCTGAGGACAAGGCACTCTCAGACAGACCTTATGAATGACTCCTTTAAACTACAGGGCCTTCTACTGAAAAGACAAATTCATTCAGGGCCATGTCAGTAAATTTCCAGAGCTGTGCTCCCTGGCCTGGGTGTCCGCATCCTGAAGGTCGGCTATGTGACAGGCCCAGCCCATCCTGGGGGGTGGGATGCAGCTGGGTTACTAATATTTGTGGCTCCTGGAGGTTTTCCAAGAGGAAAGCATAATATTTGCTGTGCATTTTCTCCTTCTTTTCTTTCCGCTACTGCTGTCTTTCCCTCACAAACAGAAGTGAGGCAGAGTTGGGAAGCCAGGGGAGGGGGAGCGCAGGAGAGGCTGGGCTGAGGCACCCCTGAGCCACACTAGAGTGCAGCGGCTGCTGACAGTCCTGCAGGACGGGAGGTGCGTGGGCAGGCTGGTGCTGGCTGTCACAGTCACACCCAGTGCCTGCACTGGGAAGAATGTGTGTTTGGTGAAGTAAAACACGCTGAATACCAGCGCAGCCCCCAGGAAATAACTGGGTTTGCTTACTGTTTTCTTTAGTCTCTTTATTTGTAGGCACAACTGCTCAAAGAAACAAGCTGGCCCCTGATGGTGCCAGAGTTTCTTGACCTCTGCCCAGATACCAGAGGGAGATAAGACCCCTAAAACTGGCAGAAACTGGAGCAGGCAACCCCTTGTTACATTTAGAACTTTATCATGTCATTATAATGCTAACGTCACCACCTGTAGAAGAAAATCACCACTATTTCTGAACATGTGTCAGAGGCATGTGAACCAGAGCAACTCCATCTTGAATAAGGGCTGAGTAAAATGAGGCTGAGACCTACTGGGCTGCATTCCCAAAGGGCTAGGCATTCTAAGTCACAGGATGAGACAGGAAGTCGGCACAAGATACAGGTCATAAAGACCTTGCTGATAAAACAGTTGCGGTAAAGAAGCCGGCCAAAACCCACCAAAACCAAGATAGTGACGAGAGTGGCCTCTGGTTGTCCTCACTGCTCCACTCCAACCAGAGCCATGACAGTTTACAGATGCCATGACAACATCAGGAAGTTACCCTAAGTGATCTAAAAAGGCGAGGCACGAATAATCCACCCCTTGTTTAGCATATCATCAAGAAATAATCATAAAAATGGGCAACCAGCAGCCCTCAGGGCTGCTCTATGAAGTAGACATTCTTTTATTCCTTTATTTTCAAAATAAACTTGCTTTCACTTTACTCTACAGACTCACCCTGAATTCTTTCTTGAGAGAGATCCAAGAACACTTTCTGAGGTTCTAGATGAGAACCCCTTTCTGGTAACACATCATGCATTGTATGGAGAGGCATGTTTATGGCCTGCGCCTGAGCGTCTAGAGGTCCCCACCCTCCCACCCTCACCCTGCACCTGCTTACACACCTCCCTGCCCCACACCTATCTCCTTACAACTCCCCAGTTTCCACGGCTCGAGGTGAAGGTGTCTTTAGAGCAAGAGTCCCCTCCTTCTCTTTCTCCTGGTCAGGAATAAAACCCTCTTGCCTTTTTTTTCCAACTGAGTGTTCCTTCTTTGCAACTGATACCAAGCAGGGACAGAACTCAGTTAACCGGTGACACACTCACACACACGCTTCACACACCGGCTGAGGGAGTTCATCTTGGAGGAAGAGCAGGCAGAACACAGAGCTGCCAAAGGGCAGCCCAGACTCCCGGATGCCCTCCGCTGCCTCCACATCCCTCACTCCATGCTTCTCGCCTGGGGCCCAGCTTGCCCGTGCCTCTGTGCACCTCCGACCTCGTGTAAGTCAACTCTGGAGGATATGTCTCTTTCCCCTCCGATCTAGTCTCAGGCTCCTTGTTGGTGCATTCCTGGCTCCGTGCCAGGCCTGTACTTGGTCTAGAGGAGACTGGTGCTGGCTCTCAGGCGGTGAGCTCACAGCCGGCAGGAGACAGTGTGGAAACAGAGGTTGCAGATGATAGTGGTGAGCATGAGGCTTTGAGTCTGAACAGGGCAGACTGGGACTGTAGGAGGGCTGGGGTGGGTGAGGATGACTTAGAGCGGGGAGCTGGGTGAGGAAGAGCAAGGGAACTTTCAGAGAGAGGGAAGGTCAAGTGCAGAGTCCAGAACAGGCAGGCAGCAGGATGGGCATTGTGGGGCTGGGTGCTGGGAAGTGGAGAGGGCTGGGGCTAGGCGGATTGGGTTGGACGTCTGGGCCAGGTTAGGAATCTGAACTGGCTCCTGAGGGAATTTAAGCCAAAGTTCCTTCTCCCCCTTTCCCCTTCTGCACCAGACCCTCCAAGCATAATAAAATATTTGCCTTTTTCAGAATGAATCACTCCCTGCTTCCTCTTTGTGGGAAACCTTCCTTCCAACTCTCCCTCCTTAATCATCCTTTGGGGTATCTCTCTTAACCCCTTACTGTTCCCCTCCAAGATCCTCACACTGCATCCCAGCTGACTCTTAACATGATCTGAACTTGGAATTAATCCATCCGTTTAATCATTTGCCTCCACTACTTCCATAGCTCCCTGAGGACAGGTTCTCTGGTAGCAATGCCCAAAGTGGATTAGATACAAGTATACATGCTCCTTAACTTACAGTGGGGTTAGATCTGAACAAATCCATCAGCAGTTGAAAATATTGTAAGTCAAAAATGCACTTAATACACCTTAGCCTACTGTAAACTAAAACTCAAAGTCTAAGCCCCTTAACTGACTGAATGGATGCCCCCTTAGCCAAGGGGATTCCAAGGTAACCTGAAAAACAAGTTCAGGCCACAATGGGAAGGGAGGTCGTCATGCCTCATTATATCCCCCTCCTTTAGGAATTCAGGCACTGCTGACCAGCATTAACTGAAAACAGAGATCTTAAGACTCACAAAACAGACTCCTCCTAGCAGTAAGATACCAAATTCCAACCAGACTCTAGTAGAGCATCACGTGACAGATAGCAGGCCCTGAAATAAATCAAAGTATTTTAGCCCAAAATATATTTTTCTGACATATTTTGAAATGTCTCTGCAAAACTGTCTCTTGTGGGGAAAATCTACATTCTATAGCAGGGGTGTCCAATCTTTTGGCTTCCCTGGGCCACATTGGAAGAAGAATTGCCTTGGACCACACATAAAATACACTAACACTAACCATAGACGATGAGCTAAAAAAAAAAAAAAAAAAAAAAAACTCTTAATGTTTTGAGAAAGTTTACAAATTTGTGTTGGGCCACATTCAAAGCCGTCCTGGGCAGCGTGAGGGTTGGACAAGCTTAATGTAGAGAATCACCTTCCCTCCAGGTCTTTTTAGCTGAGCATCTAGTAGCACCTTTTAAAGGTCTGAAGAGAAAACATTTGCCATCTGTTGCCTTTGACAGTGGCCATCTATGAGACTTCATCTATATAATCAAAACCGTGGTCTCTACAACCTCTTATCTCAACCCAGACACACTTTTCTACTGATTTCAGGTCTTTTTTTTTTTTTTTTTTTGAGAGAGAGTTTTGCTCTTGTCGCCCAGGCTGGAGTGCAGTGGTGCAATCCTGGCTCACTGCAACCTTCACCTCCTGTGTTCAAGTGATTCTCCTGCCCCAGCCTCTGAGTAGCTGGGACTACAGGATACACCACCATGCCCAGTTAATTTTTGCATTTTTAGTAGAGGCGAGGTTTCACCATGTTGGCCAGGCCAGGCCAGGCTTGAACTCCTGACCTCAAGTGATCCACCTGCCTTAGCCTCCCAAAGTGCTGGAATTATAGGTGCGAGCCACTGCACCCGGCCTTGATTCCAGGTCTTTCGATAATAACTTAATGCTTTTAACTAACTGCCAATCAGAAAATCTTTGAATCCACCTGTGACCTGGAGCCCCTCCAGCTCCTGTGCCTTCCCCATCCACTTCAAGTCGTCCTGCCTTTCTGGATTGATGTCTGCCTGTAACTTCTGTCCTCCTAAAATGTAGAAAACCAAGCTGTAAACCAACCACCTTGGGCACAGGTTTTCAGGACCTCCTTGGGCTTTGGTCACTTTTATTTGGCTCAGAATAAACCTCTTTAAATCTTTCACAGAATTTGACTATTTTATCGACACTACCTAACACCATAGCTTAGCCTAGCCTGCCTTAATTGTGCTCAGAACACTTACAGTAGCCTACAGTTGGGCAAAATTATCTAAGGAGGCAAAGTCTGTTTTAAAATAAAATGTTGAGCATCTCAATGTAATTTATCGAACACTGTACTGAAAGTGAAAAACAGAATGGTTGCATGGGTACTTCAAGTGCAGTTTCTACTGAATGTGTATTGCTTTCATGCCATCGTAAAGCTGAAAAATTGCATGTCAAGCCATTACAATTCTGGGACCACCTGTAGGCATCCTGAGCAGACTCCAGGTGAGAACTGAGGCCTGCCTTGGAGTCACGGGGGAAGAGAAGAAAATGGAGGCTTGGTGATGAGTTAAGGACCTAGAATGGAGGGTCCTCTGGTTGGACACAGAGAGGGAAGAACCTTGTATAGAGAAGGGATTGTGTTTTGCTTTTGTCTTTTTTTGCTGAAGTCTCAGCCCACTGTTCTTCCTATAACAGATGCCCAGTAAAGCTGGCTGATTGCAAGCAGAAAGGCAGTTGCTGGCTTGTGCAAGTCAGGGCTCCTGGGTCCCATGGGCATCTCAGAAACGCTTGGGGGTGAGTGGCGTCCTGAAGCTGGCACATCAGCCCAGCTTGTTAAATCCTTCACTACTGTGTACCTTGGGAAGTCCCAGAAAACACATCCTCCCCACCCTGCAAACCATGAAGAGCGAATGTCCAAGCAGCTTGGGTTATTATTGGTAAAGGACAAGAAGGCCATTATTCAAAGGGGAGGAATTGTGGTGTTTTCCACAAATGGCGGCAACAATGTTTCTGGTTCCACATGTTCTTCCAGAACCCTGCCACTCTCCATCTAGAAGTGGGCTCTATGTCCCTTCCCTTTGATCCTGGGTGAGCCTTCATTGATCTCAATGAATAGGAATGGCAGAAGTGATGCTATGTGACTTCCAAGCCTAGGTCGTAAAGATGAGACAGCTCCTAGGGCTTTCTCTTGGGACATGAGCTGCTGTAAGATGTTCAGCTACCTTCAAATCCCTGTGATGGGGAGACCACAAAAGAGACAGAGATCCCTGAAGCCCCAGCTGATCCACCCTTCAGCCCTGGCACCAGACATGTGGGTGAGGGGGCCTTCAGATGACTGTGCCCATCCCCATCTGATTGCAACCACTTGAGAGACCGGGAGAGCGTTGCCCAGCTCAGCCCCGTCATCCTTCAGAACCATAAGAGAGAACAAAATGCCTTGTGTTTCAAGCCATTTGTTTTGGGGTGGATTGTTACACACCAGATACAGGTGTGACAATACAGGGAGCTTGTGCTTGGGAGTCTGAACTGTAATGCATACCAGGGAGCCAGGGATAGTAAGATACACCTGCTAACAGAGTCTCCCACCGGGGGATGCCAGCAAGAGAATGGAGCCAACACTGAGAAATGCCAGTGTCAGGCCACCCAGCTGCTCTGCAGTTCCCCAGGTACCCTGGACCTGAGATGTTCCCACTGTCTCCCTGCTGATGTGTAGTTTGGAAAGACACCTGAGCTGGGAAGCTGAGCAGACAGAATGGCCTGCCAGGGGAACCATTCTCCAAGAAGCAGGGAGGGCCCTTCTCCTCCTTTGCTGTGTTCCTCCCAGTGCTAGTGGGAAGCTTGGATCTCCCCTCCCACAAGCTCAAATATCCCAGCAATGCTGCCCTGACCCCGTACATGCAATGTTTTCTCCTTGCCTACAGTATTTACTCATAATTGTGGCTGGATTAGATTGAAGCAATGCTGGAAAGTATATTTAGTTTGTCTTCAGCAACTCACCTACTGATTACCACTGCTATTTCTACCTCCCATCCGGCCACTCCCTTGTGCCAGGCTCCCCAAATGGCATTCTGTGTGCCCAGTGACCCCCACAGTACCTCCCCCTTCACTCCTGCTCTGCCAGTGGTTCTCAGTTGGGGGCATTCCATGCACCTGCAACTCTGCCAAGCCCCCAGGGGACATTTGGCAAGATCTGCAGACATTTTTGAGTGCCACACTGGGGTGTGTGGGTAGAGGCCAAGGATGCAGCTAAACATCCTATAATTCACAGGACAGCCCCCTACAATGAACAATTATCCAGTCGGTTGTGCCAAGGTTGAGAAACCCTGATGGATCTCAAATCTTACTTGTTTTTTGTGGTATTTCTTTAGAACTTTTGTTCCTTTGCTTTGCACGCTGACAGCTAGATACATGATAAACAAATCAAGATACCGAAGACTGCGCCTGGCTAAATTTCACCCTTCCTGAGACAACAGCATTTTAACAATCTCCAGCAGACCTGACACTCTGTCCCAAAGAGACACATCTCTCAAGGTCCTAGGCAGCCCAAGAAGGTGGAGAGCCACATTTTCAGGCAGCCGTGAGTCTTCGCTTTGGAAGGGAGGAGAAGGAACCTCTGAAAAGCCAATTCAGGGCCACCCCTCTGAAACTGGCAGGGAGGGGCTGCCAGAGGAAATGCACACCCCGCCAGCATGCTAGGCCTGCAAGAGGGTGGCTGATGAGTCACCGTGGGCCATCCCTTTGTTACTCATTTCACAGTCTGGCAGCAGCCCAGAAAAGGATACCCCCAAAGTAGAGTTCCCCATGCATGTACAATCACCCTGCATTTGTATCAGGGGCTGGGAGGGGAGGGGGCAGATCCTCCATTTTACTCATGCCCCACCTTCATTAACAGGAAGTCTTCAGCCTCCTTCCCTAAACTGCACACACATCAGAACTGTGAGCCACAGCCAGTGATCCAAACCACGTGTCCCAGGCCTTTCCTTTCCCTTCTCCCTGCCCCACCTGCCGGAAGGGAGGCCCTAAAAGGGAGGATGGGAGGGAGGCGAGGGTGCTGGGACTTGACATTCACTCTCCCTCTCTCAAGTCTCTTGCCTGTCTCAGCCGTGCCCTGGACCAGGAGGATGTGACCTGTGGCATGTTTCATGGTTTTTGTGTCCCTGTTCGCTGCAGCCCTGACCCTCCTGGGCCATCGCCCCCAGAGTCACTAGCCGATATCAGAGTTTTTATCTCCAGTACCCCAGCAGAGGTGGCTGTTCCTTCCTGATGGCTGCCTTCCCCCCAGGCGCAGGCAAACCCACCCTCTTCCTCCCCATTCCTGCTGTCATCACAGACCCCACAGAAGAAGGGAGGAGGAGGTGGAACCTTGCCCTCAGCCGCCAATTCCTGTCTTAAATTCCTGCTCTTCAGGAACTCTCCTTCCTTAGCTCCTGGAGGAACCACAAAGACAGTATCTATTTTCCTGACTTCCTGGGGGGGATTCACAGTGCCGAACTACTAAAGTCTCGCTTGGGCTGGGGTACCAAAATACAGGAGAAACATCATCCTGAGAACGGGCCCAACAAGAATGAACATGGGAAACGTTCTCACTCTGATCCTGATCCCCAGAGAGACGGAGGAACCCCACGAGGCCCTGGGTTCCAGTGGCACTTTTCTGTCACACAGTCTTAAAGTTCCCTGCCTTGTAGGAAAAGAAAAAGAAAGGACGCAAACATCGTCATTGTTCCCATTTTGCAGATGGGTGAGTGGAAACTTATGGCTAAAGATCACAAGGTACTGGCAGCACGTGTATGTGCTGGGAGAGGAGAGAGTCCACATTCCTTGGCACTGAAGGGCCTCTGGCCCTCTGTGGAAACATCAGGAGGCTGTGACCATTGTGTGACCCAGGAAAATTACAGCAGGAGACTCCTCTGAGTCTCTTTCCGGAGCTTCCCCCGGGACACCACCTCCTCTGTCACACCCCTCTCCAAAACTTAGGTGGCTGCCAATGTCACGTGCTAAAGCCGGGACCCAGTCCGGTATTCAAGACATGGCACAGTGTGTCTCCACCTCAGCGACCTGACCTCATTTGACAGTACTCCCCTCTAGCTGTACTCTCCCCAAAGAGAACGTGCAATCTGCATGGATTAAACCTTTACTACACACCAGCCTCTGGAGCTCTGAGCTTTATGTCTATTATTTCATTTCATCTTTACAGTCCCCTGAGGTAGACACAATTTTTTTTTTTTTTTTTTTTTTTTTTTTTTTTTTGAGACGGAGTCTCGCTCTGTAGCCCAGGCTGGAGTGCAGTGGCCGGATCTCAGCTCACTGCAAGCTCCGCCTCCCGGGTTCACGCCATTCTCCGGCCTCAGCCTCCCGAGTAGCTGGGACTACAGGCGCCCGCCACCTCGCCCGGCTATTTTTTTGTATTTCTTAGTAGAGACGGGGTTTCACCGTGTTAGCCAGGATGGTCTTGATCTCCTGACCTCGTGATCCGCCCATCTCGGCCTCCCAAAGTGCTGGGATTACAGGCTTGAGCCACCGCGCCCGGCCAATTTTTTTTTTTTTTTTTTTGAGATGAAGTCTCACTCTGTTGCCCAGGCTGGATTGCAGTGGTGTGATCACGGCTCCCTGCAACCTGCGTTTCCTGGGTTCAAGTGATTCTCTTGCTCAGGCTTCTGAGTAGCTGGGATTACAGGTGTGTGCCACCATGCGTGGCTAATTTTTGTATTTTTAGTAGAGACAGGGTTTCACCACATTGGCCAGGCTGCTCTTGAACTCCTGATGTCAAGTGATCCACCTGCCTCGGCCTCCCAAAGTGCTGGGATTAGAGACATGAGCCACCACACCCAGCCAGTAGACACTATTATTTTATTTTTATTTATTTAGTTTTTTTTGAGATGGAGTCTCACTCCGTTGCCCAGGCTGGAGTGCAGTGGTGCGATCTTGGATCACTGCAACCTCCATCTCTCAGGTTCAAGAGATTCTCCTGCCTCAGCCTCCCAAGTAGCTGGGACTACAGGCGTGTGCCACCATGCCTGGCTAATTTTTTGTATGTTGTGTTGTATTTTTGTAGAGACAGGGTTTCACCATGTTATCCAGGATGGTCTCGATAGTAGACACTATTATTCTATCATTGTCTTCATTTCACGGATGAGGAAACTGAGGTGTGAAGAGGATAGTCATCTCCTCAAGATGACAGAGCCAGTACATGGCAGAATAAGAGGCCAACCCCTAACTGTTGGACACCAAGTCCTCATTCTCTACCCTGATATTTACAGATGTTTATTGATGTATGTTTATCTGTTTGTTTTGAGACAAGGTCTCAATCCATCACCCAGGCTAGAATGTCATGGTGCAATCACGACTCACTGCAGCCTTGACCTCCTTGGCTCAAAGTGATCCTCCCACTTCAGCCTCCCAAGTAGCTGGAACTACAGGTGCACACCACCATGCCCAGCTAATTAAAAAAAATTTTTTTTTTTTTTTGCGGAAATGGGTTCTCATTATGTTGCTTGGCTGGTCTTGAACTCCTGGGCTCAAGGGATCCTCCCGCCTCAGCCTCCCAAAGTGTTGGGATTACAGGCATGAGCCACCGTGCCCTGCTTGTTTACTGATGTCTGTGCATGCTTGGCTCCGATGTGAATACTATCCCACTATGGAGAGTAAAGGCTGAGAGGCTGGATTCCAGAGCTCAACAGTCTGCTGCCGTGCAGTGTAGCAGCCACAAGGAACATGTGGCTATTTACATTTAAATTAAATAAAATTACAAATTCAGTTCCTCAGCTGCATGAGTCATATTTCAAGTGCTCCACAGCCACACAGGGCTAGCGCTGCCATTTGGGGCAGTGCAGATATACACTGTTTCCATCATCACTAGAAGCTCTATGGGACAGGGGTGGTGGAGAGGTGGCCTCACTGCACACCCGCTGGCCAGGCCACCTCCTCCTGCGACTCAGTCATCCAGACAGTGTTGCTAGCCAGGACCCCACCAGACCTCATGGAACACACGGTCCTTCATTTCTCAAATCCCCAGATGACAGTGTCCCTTGGCTGGTCCTCTTGGGGGCTGGTGCTGAGCAAGGTGGAGATATAATTCCTCACAAACACCAGTCCAGCTAAAGCCAGGTGTGTGAGGATGCAGGGGGCTGTCGAGGAAGGTAACATTCTAAAGTCACAGAATGTCAGAAATAGTGGGGCATCAGGAAAATCTGTTCCAACCTTCTAATCTCAGAGATAAGATAAGACAATTATGGTCATACAGGGGTGTGGCCTGGCTCCTGGCCACAGGAAGCTGGTGGAAAAGCTAAAGGGGCACCCAAACAGGCAGAGTCACCCCTGAATCCAGAGCCCATGGGTAGCAGGCTGGAGCCCTGGAATCCCGCTCTGCATGCCCTGTGGCTTTGCAGGAAGGCATATGGGAAATGGGGGATTCTTGAAGGGGGTCCCACTGCTCCTATTCCTGGAGAGGGGGCAGGGAGAGCTACGGAGAGATTTGTTCTTCAGGCATCTGATGTAGCTGGAGACTGCGGGTACCATGGCCAACGCTGGCGCAGCCAGGGTGGGACAGGGGCCTCCAAGCAACACAGAAGGGTTAGCGGTTCACCCGGACTTGTTTATGAGCTGTCTTAGATGCACTAAGGCAAGAGATGTCTCATCTCGTCTCTAAGATCTTAAGATCTTAAATGCGGAGGGAAGGCAGCTGGGAGTGTGGACGGCAGGCACAAGGGGGAAAAGTGCAAGAGCATTTACAACCAGAAGAGAAGCTGAGGGGACACGATGGCCCATGGACAATGTCAGTGCCCTGGGAGGCTGGTAAGGGGGGTGCTGGGACTGGTGGTGAAGAGATCACTCTTAAGAAAAAGAATGGATTTACTTTCTCCATCAAACCAGCTACCATCTATTTGCTAGTCTTTAAAAATTTTAACTACATGGGTACTTATTTATTTATTTTTTTGAGATAAGTTTTCCCTCTGTCGCCCATGCTGGAGTGCAGTGGCTCCAGAACCGGGCTGGAGTGCACGGCTCACAGCAGCTTCCACCTCCTGGGCTCAAGTGATCTTCTGCTTCAGCCTCCCGAGTAGCTGGGACTACAGGCATGTGCCACCAAGCCCCGGTAATTTTTTTGTAGAGACAGAGTTTTGCTATGTTGCCCAAGCTGGTCCCAAACTCTTGGGCTCAAGTGATCCTCTTGTCTCAGCCTCCCAAAGTGC
This sequence comes from Macaca mulatta, assembly GCF_049350105.2. Classification (NCBI taxonomy): domain Eukaryota; kingdom Metazoa; phylum Chordata; class Mammalia; order Primates; family Cercopithecidae; genus Macaca; species Macaca mulatta. The sequence goes on along the minus strand of NC_133406.1, from coordinate 81,536,182 downwards.
TGGGATTACAGGTGTGAGCCACTACATACTTATTAAAAAGGCACCACAAATTCCAGTAGATAGGCATCCTAAAAAATCTCTGGCCAATATTCCCCAAAACTGTCAAGGTCATCAAAATCAAGGAAAGACTGAGAGACTGTCACAGCCCAGAGGAGCCGAAGGAGACTTGACAACTAAATGAAATGTGGGGTCCTGGATGGGATCCCAGAATAGAGAAAGAATCTTAGGGAAAAACTAAGAGAGTCTGCATAAAGCATGGACTTTAACAATACTGCATCAATGCTGATTCATTATAACACATGTACCACACTGATGTAACACGTTAATAATAGGGGAAACTGGGTATGAGGTATCTGGAACTTTCTGTACTGTCATCTCAGCTTTTCTATAAACCTAACACTGTTCTTTAAAAAAAGTCTATTAACATTTTTAAAGGTACTTATTATAAAAACGCATTTTTAAATTTATAATTTAAAAATTACTTGCCAGGTGTGGTGACTCACACCTGTAATCCCAGCACTTGGGAGGACAAGGCAGGAGGATTGCTTGAGCCCAGGAATTTGAAACGGCCTGGGCAACATAGTGAGACCCCATCTCCACACAGACACACACAAAAATTAGCCGGGTGAGGTGGTGCATGCCTGTAGTCCTGGCTACTCGGGAGGCTGAAGTGGGAGGATTGCTTGAGCCCAGGAGGTCGAGGCTGCAGTGAGCTATGGTTCTGTTACTGCACTCTAGTGTAGGCAACAGAGCAAGACAAAGAAAGAAAAATTATTTAAAACACTGAAATATTCAATTTTTAAAATTGAGGAATGCACATCTGACCTCTTTGTGTTCATTGTCTCCCCATATGTTTCTTCTCCTGAGTTTCAGTCTGTGTGTTACCCTAACACAGACCACAAGTTTGTCTCTCCTCGTTTTGGCATTTCCACCCTTAGATTATGAAATTTTCAAGGATGAGGATCTGGTTTCCAACCCAACTTATTTTCTTCTCCTCCCCTTCTCTTCCTCCACCATTCTCTTTTTCTTCGGCAATTTGGCGAAAGAACTTTTCACATAACTGGAATCAGTAATGATAATCCCAGTCCCTTGAATTTGTCTGGGATTCTACAGTGTGCCAAGTGTATTTGCCTGTATAAATCTCACTTTCCTCCACAGCCCTGGGAAAGGAGCCTTATTATTATTCCCATTTCACAGAAGAGAAAACTGAGACTCAGAGAGGCTGGGTCCAAATAAATGGCTAATGAATGGTAGAGGGAACAGGACTGAAAACTTCCCCATCTGGCTTGCCTTTCCCATTGGTCTTGCTCCTTCCCCACTCGCTGCTGAACTAGGCTGTGGTGTGGGGCACCCTGTGAGTGTTCTGGGGGTCCATGTGACATCTTGAGGAGGAGGCAGGTTGACCCACCCCTGAAGGGTCCAGGGAACATTTGCTGGGTTACAATGAAAAGGGGGTGTGCTGTTTCAACAGCCTTGGCAGCCTTGGGCTCTCCCCCAGGAAGCCAAAGGCCTGCAAGGTGACCTACGCCTCCCTGGCTGGGGTAGCTGCCTTCATCTGTGAGCAGTGAGGCTGTGGGGAAAGCTCAGTGGTGACCCAGTGCAAAGCAAAGCAACAGAGGTAGGAGCAGCTCAGCCTTGGACCAAGTTTTCTGGGTCCTTGGGAGCCATTTCAAGTGGCAAGCACCTGTAAGAATGTGGTTACTACCCCACAATTTCAGAGCCATATTTAGCTGCAGGGTCAGCCAGTGGAGGCTCCATCCGGGTCTCCAGCCCTTCCTCCAGCAGGGCAGATTTTTCTCTGCTGAATCAATTCTTACACAACTACGTTCTGCAATGGAGATGGCTCTTGGTGAGAGCAGCTCTGTAAACATGGTTTAAATGACTTTGGTGAAGCTTGGAATCTGAGCCTTCTGGGAAGGAGGGTGGGTATTTCTGGATTAACCATTGCTGGGCAGCACAGTAAACAGGGCAGGGCGTTGCAAAGTGCACAAGTCTAAGAATGTCACCTGCCCAAGTTCCCTGGGGGAACTGAGTAAGGCTCAGGGTAGAAAGCGCAGGTAGAGAAGATGAATTTTGCTGAGAATGGTTCCTCAGCACAGCACTATGGCAAATTGGAGGGAGCATGGGTTAGGAAGAGTGTAGGATTTAAAATCAGACCAGGGTTCAATCCTTTGGCAATTATTAGCTGTGTGGCTTTACATTTACCCTCCCCTTTCTGTGGCTCAGTTTTTTTTTTATCTGTACAGTGAGATGAAAATATTTACTTTAGATATGGAATGAGTACATGACATGCTGTACTGAAAAAATGCCCCATGAATTGCATATTGTTATGTAGGTGATGGGTGCTGTTATTACTCCTTATGTGTGTAATAAAGAATGATCTTGGCCGGGCACAGTGGCTCACACCTGTAATCCCAGCACTTTGGGAGGCCGAGGTGGGTGGATCACTTGAACTCAGAAGTTCAAGACCAGCCTGCACAACATGGCAAGACCAGGTCTCTACAAAAAATACAAAAATTAGCCAGGTGTGGTGGTGTGTGCCTGTAGTCCCAGGTACTCAGAAGGCTGAGGTAGGAGGATCACTTGAGCCCAGGGGCCAAGGCTGCAGTGAGCCAAGATCCTGCCACTGCACTCCAACCCTGGGGAACAGGGTAAGACCCTGCCAAAAAAAAAAAAAAAAAAAAAAAGAGAGAGAGAGAAAGAGAAAGAAAGAGAGAAAAAAAGGATGATCGTGTGGTGCTCTAACCCTCTAGCACAAGGAATGAGGAATAGCTGGTCAGAAACCAGGGAATGGCTTTAGAATAGCTGAATACAACATCTTACAGGGTGTCTGAGGTCACTTCATTCACTCTCCTTCCTTCTCCGCTTTTGGAAGTGATGGAAGTTCCAGGTAATTACTTGCCCAGTCTTCCGACTACCAACAGAGCTGATTCTAGGCTCATATCTCTGGCCATGTTGCAGAGTGTCACTGTCATGGCCTCTGTTCCTGGTGCTTGTGAGGTTGTTGGCATTTGGTGAAGATCAAGGCCCCATCAGCACCGTCTGCCCACATGCCAGAATCAGGGCGAGAATACGGTATACCACATTTCACAGACTGATCTAACTAGAGTCCTCCAAAATGAAAGGCCAAAAGAACAAAATGACCAATACTGCATTACACACACACACACACACACGCACACACACACCCGAGAAATTACAGACTAGGTACTAAGACATTTTTAAAAGGTTTACATTTTCATCTGGTTTATAATTCCCTTGGGAGGGGAATTTCTCCCAGGAATGTTAAACTTTGCTGTCTCCTCTCCAAATGGCCCAGTGGTATTTACACAGGACTTAAATCATGTATTTGTTGCTTGAACTTTGGCCCTTAAGGTGTTGTTAAACTTTGAAGCAGTTGTTAGGCAGTTGCTGTGTTTCTTTCTGGATTCTCTCTCTCTCTCTTTTTTTCTTTTTTTTTGAGATGGAGTCTCACTCTATCGCCCAGGCTGGAGTGCAGTGGTGCGATCTCCACTCACTGCAACCTCTGCCTCCTGGGTTCAAGCAATTCTCCTGCCTCAGTCTCCTGAGTAGCTGGGATTACAGGCACCCAGCACCACGTCCAGCTAATTTTTTTTTTGTATTTTTAGTAGACACAGGGTTTCACCATGTTGGCCAGGCTGGTCTCCAACTCCTGACTCAGGTGATCCACCTGCCTCAGTCTCCCCGAGTGTTGGGATTACAGACGTGAGCCACTGTGCCCGGCTGTTTCTGGATTCTGTAAAGCCCCCAGGGTTGGTCAAAGTTTCCATCAATTCCATTTTCTCTAATGAATACATTTTCCTGGAGGATCAACCTTGGGTTCCCAAGGACCTCTATCTTCTGTCTTTTGTGGGGCGAGAAGAAAAGAAATGAAAAGAGTATTTTCTGCAGGTAAGAATGTGCTCTGGCATCTCAGGAATCTGTAGAGCCTGAGCTCAGACAAGCTTTCCCACTCAGGTCACGTTCTCCCTCACAGTCTGTCTGTCCTAATGATTCACACAGATGCCCTGACATCCCTCAGGGCTAGAAAATTTTCCAGGTCCCCTCTTAGGGAGTATAGCTCAGGATTTAAACATACCCTGGGGTCAGGGGTACCAGCCCCCACTTCAGTTGTAGGAGGACCTCTGCATCCTCATCTATGAAATGAGAATAATCACGGTGATTTAGAGATAAATATTAGCTGTTATCAGCTGGTATTAGGGGTATAGGAATAACAAAACCTCTGCTAGGTGGGTGAGGACAGGAGGTACAACTCTAGTTGATTGATTTTGTTACTGATGAACTTGCCTGGGGAGCCAGCCAGCGGACGCTGATGGCAGAAAATAGATTTTTGGTTTATCAGAGCAAAATAATCTCCTCCAGTAATTATAGGCCCGCATTTATTATGAGTAAAAGAACATTGAGGGTGGATTCTATGAGAATCTTAGATAACAGCCCCAGGCCCCATTGCTGGGACTTCCTAGGAGCTTTGGGAGTTTTCATACTAAAGGTAGAGAACCCTGTGGGTTCAAACCCTCAACAAGGACTATCTCCAGAAACAAATCTGAACTTGGCTCCAGAAAGCAAGGTTTCGGACAATTCAGCTACTTTGGTTAATTTTTACTTAAATGATCATTACAGCTGTGATACCACGGTGAGCTGGTCTTGCAAACACCGAAATGCCCTGGTACTTTAACTTCCTTCAGCAGTGAGCATTAGAGTTTCCTCTTCCCTCACACTGAGTCACCTTCCCTGGTCCCTGAACCTCGGAGAACTGATGTCTCAGTGCTGTCATTGGCCTGGGCGAGTCCTCTCACCTGGTCCTCTGCCCAGAGCCTATTTCATGAACCACTGGTAATACTGGCTCCATGAGGTGCATACCAAGGGGTGGCTGACATCCAGAAGCCCCCTGGTCCTCCCAGTGGCAGCATCTCTGTAACCTCAGCAACTAGCCCTGTGCAGGGGACACAGGAGGCCTCATTTGTGTGCCCCAGCATGGGGCTGAAGGTAGAAATATTGCCTCCTGGGGCCAAGAAATTCCATGGAGCTTCTGCAAATAGAAATTGCCAAGCTGCTCGGGAAGGGAGAGAAGCCACAGATTGTCCCTCATCTCTTCCACCCACAGCCTTACAGACAGGACCCCCCAGCTTGCTCTGAATCCATCACTTACCCAGGGCTCCTTGGCAGATGTCTGTGCGGGTGGCTCCTCCAATGATAAATTGGGGGTCAGCGCAGATCTCCTGGGAACAAGACCCACAAAGTGCTGTTAGCCCCCCAGGCAGGTGTTTCTGCAGCTAGGATGCCTCCATTCTCAGTGGATCTTCTAACCCCTTCTCCCCTCTGGGGAAAGTGTGTCATCACAGTCAGAGCTCTGTGTCATGAGGTCCTTCTGACCCCTGCTTCCTGGGCCCTGATGGGTGGATGGGCAGTCCTGTCTGAGAAGGGCAGGCATTTGGACCCTACACACTTTGGAATGCCTAGAGCTGTTTCCCAGGGGCCACAGCAGCAAGTCCAGCCTCTTCTGCCAGACGTTGAGAACGTCACACTCCAGAGCCACCCTAGCCACTGGGCTAGCACCCTCTCTCCTCTGTTACTGCATGCAAGTTGTTTTGCTTGCATGAAATTCCTTCCTTTCCCAGTCTCTTCCTTCCTTTTCCATATTGCATCATACATTGAGGCTCACTGTCACCTCCTCTGTGAAGTCCTCCTTCCTAGTCCTTCCTAGTCCAATCTTCACTCATCCCTTCAAGTCTGAGTCCCAGAGTCTCTGGACTCTGCAATTTACTACTTAGGTACTACTCTGTCTTCCTAACACATGCCCTTTTGAGGGCAGGGGGGATCTAACCCTTTTGAATTATTCCATGGGGTCATGAAACTTAGAGCATCTATATATTCTGTACCTGCTTACATCAGAGACTGCGCTCAAAGCTTTATTGCATGGAATGGATATTATCCCCCTTTTACAGACGAGGAAACAGCTCAAAAGGGTGAAGTGACGTGTCCAAAGTTAACACAGTTCACAGATAATAGACAGCACTGGCATTGGAACTTACTGATCAAATGCGCCAACTCTTTCTGCTCCTGCCCTGCCTCTAATTGATTTAGTACCAAGTGTCCAAGGGTGTTAAAATCTCCGGGGCCGTTGTCATGAGCAGACTGATGGAAGCCAATCTTGAACACTTCTTAGCCCTTTCAGTAGCCCTCCAAGTGTGTTTCGATTCTGAACAGCTCCACCCAAAAGCCACAGAGGAAGTTGGGGCACAAACTTGGGCCTCTCTGGGCTCAGGCAACCTTGCCTTGAATGAGTTGCTCCTGCGTCTCATGTCCACTTGGGCTGCACACGCCTGCCTCCACCCAACGGCGCTCGGCATGCCCACTCTGTCAAGCAGAAGTTTGCCTATGTGAGACTTGGATCTAGCCCCTGATCATCCTGGCTCAGATTGTGGGAGCTCTTCCGGAAGCACCGTCTGCCGCAGAGGACATTCCCTTCATGCCTCTGCCTTGTTGCTCTCTGCTCCTATTGGTTTTGGGGATGGCAGAGAGAATCAGAATGCTCTTTTGCTGAGGCAAAAGAAGCCAGCTTGGCCCAAGGCCTGTCAGCGAGCTCTTATCCAGCTGATAGAATAGATTGGGCTTGGTGCTGGGAGCCTGTTTATTATAAAGAATCACAGTGATAATCCTGAGTGTGCCAGGCACTTACCCCAGCAGGGTTTTTCCATTATACTTCAGAAACTTTCGAATGCCGTTAGCAGACTCTAGAGAAGTCAGAGTTCAGAGTGGTGCTGAGCGATGCTTCAGAAAACTGAAACTTGCACACAGCATGTAGGGCATCGAATCAAATATGGGACTTACCAGTCAGTGAAAAGGGGTTGAGGGTTTGGGCTTTGCTGCATTATTCTGATAACCTGGGTTTAAATCCTGGCTCTGCCACTTATTGTATAGGTCCTAGGACCCTGGAAAGTCACCTAATCTTTTGAAGCCTCAGTTTTTTCACCTGCAAAATGGGAACAATGAAAATACCCAACTCAGAGGATTGTTCTGAGTGTTAAATGAGATAATGATGTAAACATGCCCTGGCAAGCACTCCATAAATGTGATCTATTATTACTACTGTTGAAGAAGTTGATGATAACAGTCACTGAACTTGGAGACAGGACATATGGGTTTGAGGCTGAGTTTGGCCAGCTGAAGATAAGCAAGTGAGAAACCTCTCAGAGGTTTGATTTTCTTGGGGGAAACATAGGGGCTCACAATATCTGCCCTTGCTCCTAATGGACTGGTTGCTGGGAGGATCCGATGTGCCACCCGGATCACGCCTGCTTTCTCCTCACTGTGCCCCTGCATGGCCCTTGGACCCCACTGGACTTACTGCTTTAATCCCCCTTCCAGGTGCTGGAGCCACTCTTGCCAGTGTTGTGAAATCCTCTCTCCGAGGAAGAGCAGCTCCTCCTGCTGCAAGGCTAACCTGCTCCCCTCTCCTGCCCACAACCCGTATTCTCACTTCCTCAGGGACCCTGTTTCACTGCCCCTCCCTGCCTTTATCTTTAATCCCTTCCTCCTCGTGATTCAACATGTGACACATTCAAGTTGTTCTCATATGAAAAAAAAAAAAAACCGGCTCTCAAAATCCAGGTCCTGCTCTACCCATCAGTTCTCCTCTCTTCCCAGGGGCCCTTCTTAAATGAGTTGATCACGTTCTTCATTTCCAGTTCCTTTACTCTGGAGTCTATAACAATCTGGCTTCTACCCTCACCTTTCCATTGAAATTGCTCTGCTAAACTCACCAATGACCTGCTAGTGTTCAAATCCAGTGGAAACAATTGTGCTCTCCTTGCCAGACCTCAGCAGCATTTGAGAAGGTAGGATAGAGGCAGACAACGCAGCCATAAAGGGTGGGCTCAACATGCACAGACTACACACAGTCCTGGATCTATGGCCTATATCCACTTGACTCTGAGCAAGGATTTAACCTTCCCAAGCCTCAATTTCTTCAACTGGCAAATGGGGATCGTAATAGTCACACTCTTCCTTGGTAGTGCAGTGCACAGCCCGCCTGCCCTAAGCAGTGGCCCTAGATCATCTCTAGACCTCTATATCCTCATCTGGAAGTCCCACAGGCATTTCCAACTGTTGGGGGACCTGTCTCTGTCACCTCACTAGCCTCAGAAGTAAGTCTTCAGAAGCAGAAACCATATGCATTGTGCCTAGCATATAGGAGGTATTCGAGAAATGCTTATTGAATGAACGAAAGAATAAGTGAATGAGTGTGAACTCACTGAGTAAACTGTAAAGTGCCATGCAAATGTAAAGTGAACACATTCTCTTGGTTTGCGTTTCATTTTTTTTTTTTTTTTTTTTTTTTACTTTTTTATAGAGACAAGTCTTACTGTGTTGCCCGGGCTGGTCTTGAACTCCTGGCTCAAGTGATCCTCCCACCTTGGCCTCCCATAGTGCTGGGATTACAGGCGTGAGGCACCACGTCAGGTCAGTTTACCACTTTCGCAACCATAATTTCATCTGAGGCTCATTACAATCCTGCATCCATTCATTCTACAGTCACTTCTTTTGTGTTCACTAGTGTATCTCCTGAGCTCTCAGGACAGTGCCTGGCATGTAATAGGTGCTCCATCAATGTTGTTGAATGAATGAGTGAATGAATGAATGGATGAATACTGTGAAAGGCATGGCTATGTGGTAGGCACTGGGGATATACTGGTAAATAATATACACATGATTCCTGCAGTTCAGTAGGAAGAACAAATACATGTGATTATATTTCTAAACTGTGACAATGCTATGAAGGAAATGAGTGGGGTGAGAGTTAGAGAATAACAAGGTGGGGAGGTGGCTGCTAAGAAGGGTCAGAAAATACCTGTTTGAGGAGGGAACATGTGACTAAGTTGGAAAGAATGAGAGTGAGCCACACTCCAGGTAAGAGCGTGCCTTCCTGGTGAGAAGGCCTCGTGCAGGCAAGAACTGGCTCTTTGAGAGACTGAAAGGAGGCCAGGATGGCAGGGTCTGGAGGGCCACGAAAGAGAGAAAATATCTAGGCAGGGTGTGTTATTTTAGATGAAGACACGGAGGCACAGAGAGTTTAAACCGCTTCCTCAAGGTCACCCAGCAGGTTAGCAAGAAGGTGAATCCAAGTGCTCTGAGTCTGGGCTAGGGTGCTTCCTGCAGCCCTCGCTACCTATGAGCTGGATTTAGGGAAACAGAAGGTGACCTGGGAGGCTGCCGGGTGTGGAAGCAGAGCTGGAAGGCTTGTTCTCATAACAGGAATCTAGAAGTTGGACTTCAGGCAGGCTTCCCTAGGCGTGGTAGGGGAAGCCTGGGGAAGTCCCAAAGGAGGCGGTTCCCCAAGAAACGGAATGGACAAGTAGATTGGGGAGGGCAAGTTGTCCCAGGGCCGGGAGGTCAGAGACCCTGGGGGACGGGATAATGGGGGTCTGGAGGGCTCCCGGAGCTTTCCCCAGTGAGGATTCCCACCAGGCAAACCATGAGACACCTCCGTGTCCTGGGTTAATTACCATTGTCGATGTTATGGGGAGGTATCGCTGGCTCCCCTTTGGAAAAATAAATGTAACCCCAGGGCTGCATGAGACTATCCTTAGTCACAAAATGACCAGGCTCTGGCCTGTCCCCCTCCACGAACAGACAGAACCCCAGTTGGAGACGGACTTTGTCTGGTGGATGTTGCCTCTCCCTTCTCTGCAGACCCGATTCCCCTCCTCTTCCAGGTCCCCGCTACAGTTCAATTACAAGTTTCACCCCGGCCTCCTGTGTCACCCTGAGTTTTTGTGAAGTCCTAAATTGGCCTGCTAGTGGGATTTGAGTGCAGTGATTCGCCCCGACCCGCCCAGGAAAGCGTGGTGGGTGGAAGAGAGGGCAGGCCCCGTGAGTTCCCCCACGCTCGAAAGGAGTCCCAGACTCCGGCGGCGTGTAGGTGTCGCAGGCCTGCGGGGTCCTGGCTTGCGGCTTCCCCACTGCAGCCGCGCCCCAGCGCGCCGCGGGCCAGCTGCACCCCTCCCTGCCCGGCACCCCGCCCTGCCCGCGTCCTGCCGCGCACTTCCTACCGTGGGTCGCTTCCACTCGATGCCCCGGGTTTTGCTGGAGTAGGGCCCCAACTCCTTGAAGCCCAGGGCCGAGGGGATGGCTGGGAAGGAGGGGTCCTGGAAGAGCGTCCCGGCCTCCAGGCACTCGTTCCGCAGCGCCTCATAGTCCTGGTTGAGGTACTTGATGGCCCTCTCGTGGGAGCCCAGCCCCTCGGCCGCCTCCCGGTCCTTCACCAGCTTGGCCGCGATGCCCGCCATGCTGCGGCCCCGGCGGCCGTGCTGCTCACAGAAAGGTCGGGGCGACTTCGCGCTGCGCTCGGCTGGGGCGCGGCCAGGGCCCGGCGCGCTGCTGCGGACACTGCGGGCGCAGCCACTGCGAGCGATGATTCACCGGAGGGAAGCGGCCCGGCCCGCGGGGTGTGGCCTCAGCCGCTCCCGGCCTGATGGGCTCCCGGCCCGGGACCAGGCCAGCCTGCGGCCTGCGGAGCGCCGGGACCGCCGCGACCCGGGGCCGGTGCTGCCATCTGCGGACAGCTCCCGGGATGGCGCGGCCTGGCGCCGGGAAGGCTCGCGAATCGCGGTCCAGAGTTGGGGCTCCCACCGGAACCCGAGGCCACCTTTACACTCAATGGGGAGGAAGGCTGGGCGACACCGGAGGCTAGGGTAGTTGTGGCCGTCCAGAAAACACCCGGGGAGTTAGCAGAGGATCAGGTAGTGAAGTTGAGGAAACTAAATCAGCTGCCCTGAACCTTGTGCCAAACACCGTCTTAACGGCTCTGCATACATCATCTCATTCAATCCTCCCAGCAACTCTGAAGAAGGCACTGATATTGTTCCCATCTTACAGATGAGAAAACTGAGCCTCAGAGAGGCTAAATGACTTCCCAATGTGGCACAACGGTCACAGGCAGAACAGGGACTCTAAGCCACGGAGGCCTGTTGCAATCACGATGCTGCAGTTACTACTGCTCAGCTGTTTATTTGATTACAGATAGGGTTGTCAGATTTGGCCAGTAAGGCTGGGCGCGGTGGCTCACGCCTGTAATCCCAACACTCTGGGAGGCTGGAGGCAGGTGGATCACCTGAGGTCAGGAGTTCGAGACCAGCCTGGCCAACATGGTGAAACCCCGTCTCTACTAAAAATACGTTGTGGCAGGTGCCTGTGACCCCAGTTACTTGGGAGGCTGAGACAGGAGAATTGCTTGAACCCAGGAGGCAGAAGTTGCAGTGAGACGAGATCGCGCCACTACACTCCAGCCTGGGTGACAAAGCAAAACACCATATCAAAAATAAAATAATATAATATAAAATAAAAAGATTTGGCCAATAAAACAACAGCCCTCCCAAATGTTTAATTTGAATTTCAGATAAACAACAGATACTTTTAAAGTATATGTAGGCCCCAAATATTGCATGGGTATACATACTTATACTAAAAGAAAATATGATTCATTGTTTATCTGAAACTCATATTTAACTGGTAGGATGAGTTGGGTTACTGTTGGAGAGGGCTTAGAATAGTGCCTGTGTTGGCTACTGTGACCACTCTGTTGTGGAGTCAGGGTGTGATTCTCAGCTCACACACAGAGACATGGGTGCGTGCCAAGAAATGCAGATGGGAAGAAATTACCTCCTCTCCTTCTCTACAGTAGTAGGAAGGAATTTGGGTTTCACTGGAAAATTGTGCATGGTGTACAGCAGTGGTTCTCCACTGGGGCAGTTGTGTCCCATATCCCACCCCAGGAAACATTTGGGAATGTCTGGAGATAGTTTTTATTGTCACAGCTAGGAGATGAGGTGCTACTGGCCTTTACTAAGTAGAAGTTAGGGATGCTACTAAGCATCTTACAATGTCCGGGATAACTCTTGTGAACCCAGAAAACCTGAAACAGGTCTCAGTTAATTTAGAAAGTTAATTTTGCCATGGTTGAAGACGCACACCTGTGACACAGGAAGCCCTGAGGACACGTGCCCAAGGTGGTTGGGGTGCAGCTTGGATTTATACATGTTAGGGAGGCAAGAATCATCAATTAAGTACATTTAAGAAATACATTGGTTTGGTTCAGAATGGCAGGACAACTCAAAGTGAGGTGGCGGGGGGTGGGGGCGTGGGTGGGGGCAGTGGGAGTGGCTTCCAGGATATAGGTAAATATTTTAACATTTTCTGGTTGACAATTGGTTAAGTTTGCCTAAAGGCCTGGGATCAATAGAAAGGAATGTTTGGGTTGCAATAAGAGGTTGTGGAGACAAAAGTTTTATCACATAGATGAAACTTTTAACTAGCAGGCTTCAGAGTGAACAGGCTGTAAAATGTTTCTTATCAGACCTAAAGCCTGCATTGATGTTCACACCGGAGAGGTATAATGAGGCATGTCTAACCTCCCCTTTCCTTCATGGCCTGAAAATTTCAGGTTAAAATTTTAAGAGCCCCGACTAAGGGGGAACCATCCATTTAGATGGTTGGGGGTGGAGGGGTGCAGTGGGGGCTTAGAATTTTATTTTTGGTTTACATTCTGCACCCAAAAGATGATCTAGTCCAAGACATCAGTCATGCAGAGGCTGAGAGCCTGGTTTAGAGCATCTCCTTCCAGAAGATCTGGCTCTAGCCTTTCGTTGTTTTTTTTTTTTTTGAGATGTAGTCTCCCCCTGTCAGCCAGGCTGGAGTGCAGTGACATGATCTCAACGATCTCAGCGAACTGCAACCTCTGCCTCCCAGGTTCCAGTGATTCTCCTGCCTCAGCCTCTCAAGTAGCTGGGATTACAGGTGTGCACCACCACACCTGGCTAATTTTTTATATTTTTTGTAGAGATGGGGTTTCACCATGTTGGCCAGGCTGGTCTCGAATTACTGACCTCAGGTGATCCCCTTGCCTCTGCCTCCCAAAGTGCTGAGATTACAGGTGTGAGCCGCCACACAGGCCCCTTTCATTGTTTTTGAGTTATTTTGTAACTCTAAGTTGTAGATAACTGTAGCAATGTACAGTTATCTAAGTAACTCTAAGTAAGTTATCTAAGTTGTAGATAACTGTAGCAAAATAATTTTTCCTATGGATATGCAAATGCATTCTGTCCAGTAGAGGCCTACATTCCCCCTGTAGAGAGACTAGCTTTTTGTCTAGTTGCATATTCAATTTCAATACTCTTTATGTCATGTAAATTGTGCTGCTTTGGCTTCTCCTTTGAACCAGTTATAACATCCACCAGATTGCCTCATTTAATCAAGCTAAATGGACTCTTTTATATGTATTTTTTGAGACGGAGTTTCACTGTTGTTGCCCAGGCTGGAGTGCAATGATGCAATCTTGGCTCACCACAACCTCTGCCTCCCAGGTTCAAGCGATTCTCTTGCCTCAGCCTCCCGAGTAGCTGGGATTACAGGTGCCCGCCACCATGCCTGGCCAATTTTGTATTTTTAGTAGAGACAGGGTTTCTCCATGTTGGTCAGGCTGGCCTCAAACTCCTGATCTCAGGTGATCCGTCCACCTCTGCTTCCCAAAGTGCTAGGATTACAGGTGTGAGCCACTGCACTCCACTGAAATGGAATCTTTAAAATGTGTTTATTTTATACTAATATGAGAGCCGTGATTTTACCTTTTCTTAAAACAAGTATTTCTGTCACTATTATTCCTCTGCCCCATCTATTCTTGTCTCTGACCATGTGTCCATAGTCGCCCATTACTTACCCGCTTTGCTTGACAAAACTTTGGTCAGACTTCTCTCTTTCCTACAGATCCCTGAACTCTGCTTGCCCCCAAGCCTGAACAAGTACAAAGTGGAGTGTCCCCGCCAAGTCACCTCCCTGCCCAGCTTCTCCTGGGAATCGACTGAACACAGCTAGATCCTTTTCCTGTCAGCTCCCACAGGTCATTTCCCCTCACTTGTCCAGCTTCCCCTCCAAAGAGTCTGCTTATCTCCACTTGCCCCTCCTTTACCCTAGAATAGAAGAACTTTTTTCTGTTTGATTCTGAGATGCTTGCAGGTTCTCTGCATTGGAATTGTCTTTCTCTCTTTCCTCCCTCCCTCCTTTCTCTTTCTTTCTTTCTTTCTTTCTTTCTTTCTTTCTTTCTTTCTTTCTTTCTTTCTTTCTTTCTTTCTTTCCTTCTTTCTTTCTCATTCTTTCTTCTCTTTCTCTCTTTTTTATTTCTCTCTCCCTTCCTCCCTTCCTCTCCTTCTCTCTTTCTCTTTCTTTCTTTTTCTTTCTTTCTCTCTCTTTCTTCCTTCTCTTTCTCTCTTTTTTCTTTCTTTCTCCCTCCCTTCCTCTCCTTCTCTTTCTCTCTTTCTCTCTCTCTCTCCCTTCATTTTTCTTTCTTTCTTTCTTTCTTTCTTTCTTTCTTTCTTTCTTTCTTTCTTTCTTTCTCTCTCTCTCTCTCTTTCTTTCTTTCTTTTCTTTCTCTCTCTCTCTCTCACTCTTTTTTTCTTTCTTGTTTCACTCTTGTTGCCCAGGCTGGAGTACAGTGGCACAATCTCCGCTCACTGCAACCTCTGCCTCCCAGGTGCAAGCGATTCTCCTGCCTCAGCCTCCTGAGTAGCTGGGATTACAGGTGCCAGCTGCCATGCCTAGCTAATTTTTTGTATTTTTAGTAGAAACGGGGTTTCATCATGTTGGCCAGGCTGGTCTTGAACTCCTGACCTCAGGTGATCCACCTGCTTTGGCCTCCCAAAGTGCTGGGATTATAGGTGTGAGCCACCGCGCCTGGCTTGCAGTAGTTATTCTTTCTGTCGAAGTGTCCCTTTATCAAAGTCTGGATTTTTTTTTTTTTTTGACAGTTTCACTCTTGTCACCCAGGCTGGAGTGCAATGGTGCGATCTTGGCTCACTGCAACCTCTACCTCCTGGTTCGAGTGATTCTCCCGCCTCAGTCTCCCATGGTTTGGTTTTTATTTGACATCCTCCCTCTCTGGTTTGCAAGTCTGGGCACGCTGCCTGATGGGCAGGTACCACCGTCCACCACCAGGTTTTGCTTTCTGTACTCTTGAATAAGATGGGGACACAGCTTTCATTGTGTAATGGTTGGCGCTCTGGACTCTGAGTCCAGAGATGGGGATACAGGCATTCATTTCTAGCTCATGGGTTTCTGGTGCAAAGGTTTTATGAAACCATTACAATTGAAAACAGAGGAAAGAGACAGCCCTGTCCTTGGAAGCTGTTCATTTGTTCCACTGTCTGATTTCCATTGGCCCCACCCTAACTTCTTCTGGGCTTGAGGCTCTTGGGAGAAAGCTTGTCCTCCTGCCCAGTGGGGCAGAGCTCAGGCTTCTCCTCCGCTGATCTCCTCAAGGACAGCTCATCTCTGGAGGAAGTGACTCCTCCCAGGCAGGTGGAGGTCGTTTCCCTTTCAAGTCATTTTAGCAACAAATGGGCAGATCAAACCTATCATTCCAGTCAAATCAGAAGCTTTGCGTAGCCAGGGAGCAGAAGAGCCTCCTGGGTTACCTGAACTTCCTCTACCCCAGCTAGGCAACACCATCTTTGGTGCAGCCCTGACAGCTCCCCTTACCAGCCTTCTAGGTATCGCTGTGCACACAGGGTGCTGCTTACAAAGGGCTTTAGTCAGTCCTATGCCACCCAAATTTATTTGCAAACACATACAATGACTGCTTTCCCCAACCATTTGGACAAAGTCTAGTTTTTAAACCTGAGTAAATGCTGCTTTTTCTACTTCCCAAAGCCTCTCACACTATGCTATCTCACTGGACCCAGCAAAGTCTTCTCTTTCTCTGACCACACAGTCCTTTTCACAGGAACACAGGGACACAGACAAACACTTCATGGTGGAAAACCTTCCTGGAGTGAGTCAGCCAGCCCTGAGGGTGGTGGTGAGTCAGAAACAGCTGGGATTGTCCAGAACTGCCTGGGTCTGGGCCACTGACCTTGTGAGTAAATGAGAGAGAGAGAGAGAGAGAGAGAGAGAGAGAGAAAGAGAGACAGAGAGACAGAGAGAGAGAAAAAATGAGAGTAAGAATGTGTGTGTCTCAGAGGGCCGTGGTAATGGAATCTTTTTCAGTAGCATTTTTCTTTAGATTATTTTCTCCCTGGCCCTGGATGTTTGAGATGCATCAGATGCACACTCTGCTGGTTCTGGAATTTTTTTTTTTTTTTGAGGCGGAATCTCTCTCTGTCACCCAGGCTGGAGTGCAATGGCACAATCTCCGCTCACTGCAACCTCTGCCTCCTGGGTTCAAGCGATTCTCCTGCCTCAGGCTCTTGAGTGTCTGGGATTACAGGCGCTCGCTGCCATGCTTGGCTAATTTTTGTATTTTTAATAGTGATGAGGTTTCGTCATGTTGTCCAAGCTGGTCTTGAACTCCTGACCTCAGGTGATCTACCTATCTTGGCCTCCCAAAGTGCTGGGATTACAGATGTGAGCCACCGTGCCCAGCCAGGTTCTGGAGATACTAACCAAAACTTCCTTTTTAATTTTGCACCTCCACATGTCAGTCTCAGTTTTTATTTGACATATTTGTGCACGGTACACATATTTACACATATTTGTGCACTTAATCTTCACAGTTAGTCAAGGGAGAGCTTATGGCCCCATTGTATGGATGAGTAAATGGAGGCCCAGTGGAGCAGCTGACATGTGTTGTAGAGCCAGCCTGGCTGCCAACACCTAGACCACGGTCCCCTGGGGTCTGTCCATGCCCAGTGTAGAAGGGCAGAGGGAACGGCAGGCCCAGGCTGAGGAAAAGACCCTGTTTTCTTCCCCTCCCTCTTTCAGGTCCATGATCTGAATCCAAAGGAGATCAGAGAGAATATGAATTCCACAGGGCTGCAAAGAACGGTTTCATCTGAAGAGATTTCTTTCTCTTCTGAAGCAGCTGCAGGGTTTCTCCTTTCCTCACAGTTGTAGCATGGGTATTGGACAAGCCTGTTAGATGCCACTCAACAGGGAGGGGGCTTCTCGAGGGATTCCAAGAGCTGAAGAGGCGATGGAAAGGCTTCTCCCTGGTGTTGCAAAAGATGAGAGGTGCTGACAGTAGAAGGAGAGAGGGAAACTCTGGAAAGAAATCCAGCAGCCCAGACAGTTTTCTAAGCCCCTTCTCTTTTCCCAGTCTGTTGGAGCTTAGGGTATTACATCCCACCCTTGCCAGGAGGCTAGAGCCGAAGCTGCAGCCCCTCACCCACCAGTGCTATCTCCCAGAGGGGTTTTCATAGCTGGAGTTCCCTAGTAGTAACTTTACTAATAATACGTGAAGTCTTACATGTGTGGGGTCTGGCAATTTTCAAAATACTCACTATCCATTCTCTCATCTCTTAAAATGGGGAAATAACATCTACTTTGCATAGTTCTCAGCGTTGTTATAAGCATCAAATCACAGTGTATGTGAAATTATTTGGGGAACTATAAAACCTTAGATGCTATCATTGTTATCATCGGCAGCAATGGCGCCTTTCTTCTAAAGGCACGTAAGTACTTGACATGTGGCAGCAAATCCTGTTTTCAAGCTTCCTGATGTATGGAACAAATATAGAGAAGCATGCTTTTCTCCACTGCATGGGAAGTGATCACCTCAGATGTCAGCACCACAGGGTGCTGGGAGAGGAGCTGGCCCCATCCATAATTCCCATCAGCCAGCTCCTTAATAAATATGTCTCCAAGTCAGAACAGGGAGCTTACCAAGCAAAAACAGCTACAAAACAAGCCTCCAGTCCCCTGCCCCAAACTCCATCTACCATCCACATTTTATTTTTTTCATCCCTAAGTTCCTCCCACATCGAAATTCTAGAACTGCCCAGATATATGCTCAAGTTCACGTGGTAAGAAAGCCAAAGTAGCACTCTGCCACTCAGTCTTCCGAGGATGTTGTCGTGGTGGTCAGCATGTCATTTCCCCAACACATCTGCTGGGGCAGAAACCAGTTTCCCCAGTATGGTTCAGCGGTGGTTCTCTGCGTGCAAGATCACCAGTGCTTGTCTAAATTGTGATTTAGGTAACCATTGGTAACCTAAATGATTTAGGTAACCATAGGCTCTATCTTGCCTCTTTGTTTTGTTACTTTGCCCCATTCCATTTCTTTTCTCAGTCAGTCCATGGATAGACTTGTTAACAGGGAGTGATATTGAAAGTATTCCAAACCACTGTAGTGCTGACACTGGCTTACTGAATGGGAAGTTGGTGTTGACCCAGGGGCAGGCAGCCTCCACTGAGTTAGCCATTAATCCTGTAGTGGATGAACTGGGGGAGTATGGGAGTTGCCAGGAAGGAGCTGGTGGGCCAGGGTGCTGGAACAGGGAGGGGCAGGATGGGGCTCGGGGCAGCCAACTACCCATCTTGCTGTGACATATGACAGCCACCCAACTCCATCACCTACTCACACCGGGGCTCCACATTTCCCCTGCCTCCGTTACATTTGTTTTATGACAGTCTAGATGTGTTTCTATGTTTTCCCCTCAATTCAGTGTTGTATTTCCCCTGAGATCAGGAATTTTTTTGTTGTTGTTGATATCCTTGACCACCTCCCTCCTTCCAGGCGCAGGGCTGAGCCCAGTGACATCTCATTATTGCTGTGGCCCACCATATTGCAGGGCTGAGATTTCAGATACCCTTCTCATCTCCCTTCCCTCACCTGTGGCTCCCTTTGGTTTTCCATCCTTGTGTCACATTGACCGTGACTCAGTGGCAAACTAAGACCTCAACTGTGGGTCTGAGACAAGTGTCTTGGTCTTCCTAGACCTCAATTTCTCCATCTGTAGAATAGGGAAAATGGTGCTGACAAAGCAATTATCAGATGGGAGGAGACTTATAAATATAGCTTGAGTTGCTAATGCAATTCAAACCAGCCTTTGGGCTTCCCTTCTGTAGAATAAGGCCCTAGGCGACTGAGGCGTTTCACACTTTGAGATCCATATGAAAGAATCCCAGGGTTGGATAGAACTTTAGGGGTCTTCAGTTCAATGTTTTTTGGTGTTTTTTTTAAATAGAGTCTTGCTCTGTTGCCCAAGCTGGAGTGCAGCGGTGTGATCTCGGCTCACTGCAGCGTCTACCCACTGGATTCAAGTGATTCTTGTGCTTCAGCCTCCTGAGTAGTGGGACTACAGGCATGTGCCACCACGCCCTGCGAATTTTTGTATTTTTAGTAGAGACGGGGTTTCACCATGTTGGCCAGGCTGGTCTTGAACTCCTGACCTCAAGGGATCTGCCTGCCCCGGCGTCACAAAGTGCTGGGATTACAGGTGTGGGCCACCATGGCTGGCCTAGCTCAACGTTTAACAAACTTTACTCAGCAAAACATGTTTCATGAGATGTTCATGAGAGGGTCTGTGGTGTGTGTGGATGTGAGTGTGTAGTTTTTAGTGATCAAATGAATTTGGGAAATGCTTTATACTTTTCCCTCTTGATGAGTTATAATGTGTATATTTTAATATTAAAGGCTCTGACAAGTCCTGTAGCAAAGATTTCTGTTTAACCAAGTGTGTCAACTTGAGTCCTCTGGGAAGCAAATACCAAAGCAAAGTTAGACAAGCAAGAGACTTTTTGGGGTAAGTCCTGTGTAACTAGAGGGGAGAGAGAACAGGAGGAGTCTGGAAAAGCCTTCAGACCGTAACATAAGCCTTACACCTATGAAAACAGAGGGGGAAGGAAAGGCAGTGTGGTAGGAGGATCCACAGACGGCAGTGCCACTCTGAGAAAGCCTTGGCCAACCCAGTGGGGATTCTGGAGCAAAGGTGGGCCAATGAAAGTCTGCATTGCGCAGAAATGACCAGCCCAGTACCTCTACTGTGGTGTCATTGGCTGCAGCAGCCTGGAGAGAACACGTTCTTATCTCAGGTGCTTCGTACATGGCCAGGCACAGCACATTGGGAGGCAGAGTTGAGAGGACTACTTGAGCCCAGGAGTTTGAGACCACCCTGGGCAACATAGGGAGACCTCCATCTAAACAAACAAACAAAAATCAAATGCTTTGCACATATTTACTCATTTAATCCTCAGAATAACCCTATGAGATAGGTCTTGTCATTGTTTCCATGTTTACAGATGAGAAAACTGAGGCACCAAGATATTCAATGACTCACCCACAGTTATACAGTCAGTGGGTAATGGAGTCGGCATTTGAATACAAAACTGCTTTTGGGAACCTCTGTCCTAGATGGAGCAATGTGGTTTCCAAACGGGGGAGAACATGAACATTCTGAGCCTTACTTGTCAGCACACTTCCAAGTGCAATGGCCACAGTCCCCGATGACTTCCTTGATTTGAAATCCAGGGAAACCTTCTCAGTTCTTACCCTCTGTGTCTAGCAGCTGCCACTGCCACGGTTGCCATTCCCTTACTTTTCTTCCCTCTGCTTCCATGGACACCTCCCTCTCCTGGTTTTTCTTCCACCTTCCTGGCTGTTCTTTCTCAATCTCCTTCACCAGCTCCTTCCTCTCCTTCCTCCACTTGTAACTTTGTGGATTTTTTTTTTCTCAAAACCTACCTAGGTCAACAACCCCTATGCTTCTCATTTCCAGTCACAGGGGCCACTTGGAAATGTAGCAGTGCTTGGGGGAATATCACCAGGACACTTCCACTGGCTGAGGCTGCGTCTCCCTCTGGGAGGTGGGTTATGTCCTATCCTCCTCGTTTTGTTCTCTTCTTGATATATATATACGAGGAGACTTTTCTATGGACTTAGAGATAGTAATTTTTTAGCATATTAATTTCGGCTTTCACGGACAGCTAGTGGAAGTTTGATGGCGTCCAAGTCATTTTCCATATAATTTAGTATTATTTTCCTTCCTTTCTTTCTTCCTGTCTTTTCCTTTCTTTTCCTTTCCTCCCTCCCTTCCTGCCTCCCTCCCTCCCTCTCTCTCTCTCTCTCTCTCTCTTTCTTTCTTTCTTTCATTTTTTTTTGAGACAGGGTCTCACTCTCTCACCCAGGCTGGAGTGCAGTGGTGCGATCTCAGCTTACTGCAACCTCCACCTCCCAGGCTCAGGCAATTCTCCTGCCTTAGCCTCCCCTGTAGCTGGGATTACAGGCATGCATCATTACAGCCCAGCTAATTTTTGTATTTTTAGTAGAGACAGGGTTTTACCATGTTGACCAGGCTGGTCTTGAACTCCTGACCTCAAATGATCCACCCACCTTGGCCTCCCAAAGTGCTGGGATTACAGGTGTAAGCCACCGTGCCCGCCTGCCCTCCCTCCCTCCCTCCTTTCCTTCCTTCCTTCCTTCCTTCCTTCCTTCCTTCCTTCCTTCCTTCCTTCCTTCCTCCCTCCCTCCCTCCCTCCCTTCCTTCCTCCCTCCCTCCCTCCCTTCATTCCCTCCTCTTTTTTTTTTTTTTTTTGAGACAGTCTGTTGCCCAGAATGGAGTGCAGTGACACTATCTCAGCTCACTGCAACCTCCATCTTCCGCATTCAAGTGATTCTCCTGTCTCAACCTCCTGAGTAGCTGGGATTACAGGTGTGCACCACCACACCTGGCTAATTTTTGTATTTTTAGTATTGACTCACCATGTTGGCCAGGCTGGTCTTGAACTCCTGACCTCAGGTGATCCTCCTGCCTCAGCCTCCCAAAGTGTTGGGATTATAGGTGTGAGCCACCGCACCTGGCCTTCTTTCTTTCTTTAAAAATATTTTTTTCTTTGCTTTTTTTTTTGTCTTCTCCACATAGTTGAACATCCTAGAAATTCGTTCCTTTGCGTTAGTCTCTGAGGATGGGCCAGTTAGCTACAGAGCCATCAGAGTCTTAAGTGTCTGGCACCTGAGCTCCTCCTTGGCCCACAGAAAGGCTCTGCCCACCAGCTCCCCAGAGAGAATATGGAAATGCTGCTTGGGACCAAATAAGGGAATATAATGAAATGGGCCTCAGGGCTGAGTCTGTGTCTGAGTCACATTTTAGCAAAGTGGCCACATAGTTTCTGACTCAGAGCACAAAGGTTCTTCAATTCTTCATGGCAAGAATGAGACTCACAAGAGCATAGGCTCAGAAGTGGAAAGGAGGGTAAAGCTGTCTCCTCCTGTCTAGTCTAACCAAGGCAGCTAAGAAGCTGAGGCCAGAGAAGGGAGGGTCCCGCAGCCCTAGGGAGGGCCGGAGCCAGCTGGGGCTTCCAGACTTCCGGGAGAGGTGTTATCCTGCCACCCACTCTGCAGGCTCTGCTCAGTCTGCTTGGACGCTGGGTGTGTCGGGAGGCCCTGTCACCCTGCCCCGACCCGGCTATGCTGGGGAGACCTCAGCTTCCTGACTCATACTCAGAAGGGAGTGTCTTAGAGGAATTTCTTTCCACCCAAGCAGTCTATGGACTGATCAAAAGTGCAAGTCATGTCAAGACGTAAGTGTTCTCTAACATGTATTCTGCGATGTGGACTTGAATATAAACTGAAAAGCACAATAGTGAATAATCAGAGCTGTCATCTTAGCACTTTTTATGTAACTTCTGTGAGAGCGTGTATCACCTGGTGTTACAAATATTTACGTGTGCAATTCCCCGCTAGCCAGTCCATTTCTGAAACAGAGACACCATGTCTTTCTCGTTCACTTTTGTGATCCTGGCATAGTGCCTGGCACCTGGTGGGTGCTTAGTAAAGGTCTGTTGAACGAAAGGTTATAGGCACAAACCGTTCCCAGGCAAAACTTGTTGGCATCTTTGATGTCAGAATCATTGATTTAGGGTGAGGGAAACACTCCTTGGGCCCTATGTCCTGCTAAAGGGGTTGCTCAATTGAGAGCTTTGAGGAGCCCAGATTTACTATCCACTAGGATTGCTTCAAATGTCTGAGTTAAGGGGGGCGTGGAGTGAACCCTCCTTTACAAGAGAACCAGAAGGTTTCTCCCCCAGGGTTTAATGCTTGAATTCCTCTAGGAGAAAGATAAGAATGTTGCTGGACAAAGCCGCACAAGCATTTCTTGTTGCTCCCTCCTCCCCCGCTCTTTCTCTGAGGTTGACTGGTCTATCCGTAAGTTGTGGGGGCTGGTGCTGGTGTGGAGAGGGGATGAAGGGCCAAGGACATCTCTATGGGGTCTACTTGGGACCAGACTGGCTGTCAACACACAGCCCAGCCTCTCCACTTCATTGCCACTCCTGGGGGCATTTCGGTGGACTACAAAGTGCTAGAAACCACGGAGTCTCTGACGTCCCCTTGGCCCCCTGAGCATTCTGTGTGTGGGGATGGGGGTGGTTGGGTGTGTTCTGGGAGTGGGGTCCTGGGGGAGGGTGGTGGTGGTAATGTGAGGTTGGTGTCAAAAAAAAGAAAAAAAGAAAAAATATTCCATGGCACTTGTTAAGGTATGATTAGCAAGGTTTTATTCAGGACCGTTGCAATAGGAATAGGGGCCACTGCAGTGGCGTTTTGCAGGGGTGGATAGAGATTGGGCTCAACTCTGAATACGGCATGGCTAGGTGGGAATGCATAGCCAAGGATAAGAGTGGGGGTCAGTGACGGATAATTACTAAGAGGAAACATAAAGAATAAGGGGGATTCTGGCTAAACTCACCTAACCGATTCCTGCTGAAGACAGGACAGGGTCATTGGACGTCACCTAGATGGTGGAGGATGAGGAGCACAAGTAGATATTGGGGATGATCAGATAGTGAGGCATGGAGGGGTTCTGGCTAAACTGACTTAGCAGGGTCCTCTTAAAACTGAATTTTTCAAGAAAGTGCACAGATGGGCCTAGGAAAGGATTAGGAGGCTCACTAAAGTTTGGTCAAGCAAAGAATCTTTGTCAAGGGCCAGAGGAGGCCAGAAGTGAAGCCAAGAGGTGAGGAGGGACTAGCTACTATACGACCTTGTAAGGGGAATGGAGGGGTTGGAATTGGAGGGTGAAAGAAGGGAGTGTGGTGGTCAGGCTGGTGGGGAAGGAGTAGGGATCTGGGCAGCTCTGGTGGAGAGGCTCCTGAGCCCTATCACAGGTGTTCAGGGGCCATGAGAGCGTCTTCCTGAAAGCAGGACTGCAGCCCCTTGATCCTGCTGGCCTACCCTTCAGAAGCAGGCCCTGACAGAGAAGAACTTGGATTTTTATTTTTTTTAAGCGACAAGACCTTGCTCTGTCACCAGGCTGGAGTACAGTGGCATGATCATAGCTCACTGCAGCCTGCGTTACCTGGGCTCAAGTGATCCTCCCACCTCAGCCTCCTGAGTAGTTAGGACTACAGGTATGTACCACCATGCCAAACTAATTTGTGTGTGTATATGTGTTTGTAGAGATGGGGGTCTCGCTATATTGCCAAGGCTGATCTTGAACTCCTGGCCTTAAGTAATCCTTCTGCCTCAGCCTCCCAAGTGTGAGCTTGAGTTTATGAAGATACAATAATTTGGGGATTTCTCCCAGTCTATTTCCACCCACAATTTTTATTTTTATTTTCATTTTTTATGTTTTTTGAGGAGTCTCACTATGTCACCCAGGCTGGAGTGCAGTGGCGTGATCTCAGCTCACTGCAAACTCTGCCTCCTGGATTCAAGCAATTCTCCTGTCTCAGCCTCCCGAGTAGCTAGGACCACAGATGCTCGCCACCATGCCCGGCTAACTTTGTATTTTTAGTAGAGACAGGGTTTCACCATAATGGTCATGCTGGTCTCGAATTCTTGACCTTAGGTGATCCACCTGGCTCGGCCTCCCAAAGTGTTGGGATTACAGGCGTCAGCCGCTGCGCCCGGCCCCCACTCACAATTAAACACAGCCTGCACACGTATTTCTGCACCAACAGGCTGACAGGCTCTCATTGGAGAGAAAATAACCCACTCCCTCCTTTTGTGGAACTGGAATGATTTCTGTGTCTTGGAAAGTTTTCCTGAACAACGAGATTCCCTGAACAACAAAAATAAGCTTATAGTAGTAATGTTACTAGACCACAATCATGCTTTCCGCTGTGAGCAATGGTGGGTGATGTCCTGCCCAGGAAGCTGATGACGGTAAAATGGAGCCGCGGAGGGCCTCTTTGATGTTGCATTAGCTCCCCCACGTGGCAAAATGCAGTATTGTTATTTCAAAGCAAGAAAATCCCTTATTTAGCCGTGGAAAAGGAAACCACTATCTCAAAAGGCCTTTGATGCTTTTCAGCATCTTGCTTTGGATCTCAGGCAGTCATGACTACACATCCCAAAGCCCTCTGGAGTCTGATACTGAGCGCCTCATGAACTGATCCATCTGTTTATGTCTGTCTTTCTATCATCATTTGTGACCACATACGTGCCAGGCATAATGCTGGGTACTGAGGCTTCAACCGTGAACAGGACACTGTACTGTCCTTACAGAGGACATAGACAGTGGGCAACAGGCCATTGCAATTCACTGTGGTAAGTGCTATGGAGACAAATTACTGAGGATCCTCACCCAGATTTGGGGAGTCTTGGGTTATTTCACTTAGCATAATATCTTCATAATATCCTCAAGTTTCATCTACATTGTAGCATGTGACAGGATTTCCTTCCTTCCTTCCTTTTTTTTTTTTTTTTTTTTTTTTTGAGATGGAGTTTCACTTTTGTTGCCCAGGCTGGAGTGCAATGGTGCAATCTCAGCTCACCGCAACCTCCGCCTCCCGGGTTCAAGCGATTCTCCTGCCTCAGCCTCCTGAGTAGCTGGGATCACAGGCACGCACCACCACACCTGGATAATTTTGTATTTTTAGTAGAGACCGGGTTTCTCCATGTTGGTCAGGCTGGCCTCGAACTCCCAACCTCAGGCGATTCGCCCGCCTCAGCCTCTGAAAGTGCTGGGATTACAGGCGTGAGGCACTGTGCCCGACCGATTTCCTGCTTTTCTAAGGTGGAATGATATTCTATTGTCTTAGATATACCACATACACTGAGAAAGTCTTTTTATATTTAATTTATTTTTTAATTTTTGAGATAGAGTCTCACTCTGTCACTCAGACTGGAGTGCACTGGCGTGATCTTGGCTCACTGCAACCTCTGCTTCTTAGGTTCAAGTGATTCTCCTGCCTCAGCCTCCCTAGTAGCTGGGATTACAGGTGCGTGCAAACACAGCCAACTTTTTTTTTTTTTTTTTTTTTTTTTGTATTTTTAGTCAAGATGGAGTTTCACCATGTTGGCCAGGGTGGTCTCAAACTCCTGACCTCAAGTGATCCACCTGCCTCGGCCTCCCAAGTGCTGGGATTACAGGCATGAGCCACCACGCATGGCCAGGAAGTCTTTTTTTTGAGACAGGGTCTCTCTCTGTCACCCAAGCTGGAGTGCAGTGGTGTGATCATGGCTCACTGTGGCCTCGACCTCCTGGGCTCAAATGATCCTTCCACCTCAGCCTCCTGAGTAGCTGGGGCTACAGGTGTGCACCACCACACCTAGCTACTTTTTGTATTTTTCATAGAAAAGGGGTTTCACCATGTTGCCCAGGCTGGTCTTGAACTCTTAAGCTCAAGTGATCCACCTGCCTTGGCCTCTCAAAGTGCTAGGATTACAGGTGTAAGCCACCGTGCCCAGCCCTAAGGGAGGAAGGCATCAACTGGGGCCTGAGAGCTGAGTTAAATTCGTGTAAGGATGGATGGATAGATGGAGAGAGGATAGGAAGGGGAGAGGGCTCCAAAATGACTGAGTAATGGGCTGGGAACTGAGAGAAGTTTCGGTGGCTGTAGTGTGGACTGTCAGACGAGGACGGTGATGGGAGATGAGGCCAGAGAAGAGAGCAGGTGCTGGGACACACAGGGCTTGTGAGTTCCGCGAAGGAGTTTGCCCAGTGTCCAGCAGGAGGCAGTAATGGTGGTCTCCCCATCTTGTTCTTACGGGCTGATTTAGGCTGTGGTTCTCGCTGCGTGGCTTCTCTGTGTCTGTTTCCTCAGCCAGATCTTTTCTGAGTGGACAGCACTTCGGGAAGACCTACGTGGGATGGTTGGATCCTGGAGAGGCCTACAAGTGGCCATCGATTCAGTCGGGACACTGTATTGCTCTGGAACGTGCGGGACTGGCTCACATTGGCTCCTGAGAGGAGGGAGAAAATGTGCGCAGGACAAGTTGGAGATGTTGTTTCTCAGTTTGCAGTTGGTTGGATCATGCAGCCCATCAGGATATTAGCCAGGATGGAAACGAGCCTGCCAGAGCATTTGAGGATGGGGATTTGCCACTTGGGGAATTAAAGACAACAATGACAAAATGAGCTTATCAGAGGACCCAGTAGGATTCTCATTCCTATGGCTGGGTACTGTTGGCAGGAGGGCAACTTCCCGAGTACTCGAAGGCAGGAGGAACTTGACTCTTCGCTGGGGAGAACACAGCTAACATCCTGTATTGTACAGCTGTGGCCATGCTGTTAAATTCTTGTGTCTTCTAGTTATGTTTAGAGGAATTATATCTTTTTACTGTGTCTGTTGGCATTTTTACATCAATCACGGTCCGTCTTGTAACAATAAAAAAATCTTCCAAAAACTGTTTTTCTGTTTAAATTAGCCTAAAACTCTCTCTCTCTCTCTCTCTCTCTCTCTCTCTCTCTCTCTCTCTCTCTCTCTCTCTCTCTGTCTTTTTGAGACACGGTCTCACTCTGTTACCCAGGCTGGAGTGCAGTGGCACGATCATAGCTTGATTATATCTCACCGCAGCCTTGACCTCCTAGGCTCAAATGATCCTTCCACCTCAGACTCCTGAGGAGCTGGGACTACAAGCACACACCACCACATCCAGCTAATTTTTTTTGTATTTTTTTGTAGAGGCCAGGTTTTGCCGTGTTGCCCAGACTCATATTGAACCCCTGAGCTCAAGCAATCCACCTGCCTTGGCTTCCCAAAGTACTGGAATTACATGTGTGAGCCACTGGGCCCGGCCCCTAAAACTATCTCTATCATTTTTCAGCAAAAAGTATGATGAGTACTAATTCTCTTTTCTCCCAACTTCGTGTCTAAGATTTTGAACATTGGGTGTTTAATGTCTGAAGGTATTTTCCTTCATGAAAACATGCAGGAGAGGGAGCTGCAGCTGCAAACTACAGTTCTGAGGCCTCTTCTCCCTGTTCTCCCGCGAGAAGTCCAAGGTTCATAGCACCATGGCTAAGAACACATCTTAGATAGCAGGGCCTCTGGGTAGAGTGCCAGGGGCCAGAGGAGACCAGGCTTCCGCTCCACAGGTATTAGTGTGTTTGTGGGGGTGAGTCTGCTATGGCTTGAGGCTGTCCCTGGCCATTCCACTGAGAAATAAGCCTCATGTGCTGGAGGGCCGCCTGCTGCTTTGGTCCTTTCTGCCTATGATCCAAAGGGGAGGATGGTGCCTAGTTAGCCTCATCTCACTTGTTCCCTGCTGGTTGATTGGGAAGTGTGAGCCCCCACCCCTGGGATGGCCAGACCAGTCTGCCTAAGACTACACACCATGAACTGATGTGATGGAGGCCGACACCAATCTTTTGGGGTGTCTTTTGAAGGATTTCTTTTTAAATAAACTTCAGATTTATCAAAAATTATGGAAAAATTGCAAGACTAGTCCAAACCCCTCCTGCATAATTTTTACCCAGATTCACCAATAATTTACTTTTTGCTTCATTTTTGCTTTATTATTCTACCATCCATCCATCTACATACAAACCATTATATGCATATCCACAGCATTATATCCCCATTACATATGCATATATGTGCTGTGTGCCTGTGTCTGTATATTTTTTCTGAACCACTTGAGAGTCAGTTGCAGACATTGTGCCCATTTACTCCTAAGTACTTCAGGATGTATGAAAATCAGAATATTTAACACTGACATATTGCAATATTTAACACTGACATATTGATTTAATCCAATTGATATTCAAATATCATCAATTGTCCCAATAATATCTTTTATAACCTTCATAATTTTTTTCTCAGGTAAATGATCCAGTACAGGATCATAAAATGCCTTTAGTCATTATGTCTTTTTAGTCTTCTTTAATCTAGGACAGTTCCTCAGCCTTATTTTGTCATTCGTGACCTTGACATTTTTGAAGAACACAGTCTAGTTAGTTTGTAGAATGCCTCTCGATTTGGATTTGTTTGATGTTTCTTTATGAATAGATTCAAGTTATGCATTTTTGGCAATAATATCATAAAAGTGATATGTCTTTCTCAGGACATTACATCAGGAGGCACAAGATATTGATTTGCTCCATTTCTGATGATGATAATTTCGACCATTTAGTGAAGGTGGTGGCTGTCATTTTCTCCATTGTAAAATTAGTATTTTTATAATACCTTTGAAATTAATCAATTATTTTTTGGGAACTACTTTGAGACCATATACATATTCTGTTCCTCAACAAACTTTTACCTACTGGTTTTGCATTCATTGCCTGAACCAACCACTACTATGATTATTACAAAATAGTGTTTTTAAAAATTACAGTATTTTTTCTTCCTTTATTGGCTGGTACATGACTGCTAGGAAGAGTTTTCCATTATCTCCCAGTTATTCACATAAATAAGGGCAGATGGCTTTCTATTTTGTTCAATGGATTAAATGCATTACTATTGTTATTTATTTTGACGCTCAAATTGCCCCAGATTTTGCCAGGGAGAGTCCCTTCGGGACAGCTCCTGTGCCCTTCTGACATGTCCGCATCATTCTCCGAGCATTCCCTTACTTCCTGGAACATGAAGATATTCCAGATTCCACTTATAATTTTTCTGCCCTAGCTCTGGAATTAAACATTTCTTTTTTTGTGGGGGGGAAATTAAGCATTTCTTCAAGGAGCCTTGTTTTTTGTTTTTGTTTTGTTTTTTTTCTCTAGTGGGGAATAGTATTTAGAAACCAAGATCTGACTGCTTACTGCTACTGAAATCGCTTCTAGTGCCTCAAGACAGAGAGATCTCTGTTCTCTATATTAGAGGACACTCTGTTCACTCTCTAGCTAACAGGCCCAGCCAAGAATTTTCTTATTCTTTTTTCTTTTTTTTTTGGTGGAGTCTCCAGGCTGGAGTGCAGTGGCACGATCTCGGCTCACTGCAACCTCCGCCTCCCAGGTTCCAGCAATTCTTCTGCCTCAGCCTCCCAAGTAGCTGGGATTACAGGCGCCTGCCACCATGCCCAGGTAATTTTTGTATTTTTAGTAGAGATGGGGTTTCACCATGTTGGTCAGGCTGGTCTTGAACTCCTGACCTCAGGTGATCTGCTCACCTAGGCCTCCCAAAGTGCTGGGATTACAGGTGTGAGCCACCATACCAGGATGAATTTTCTTATTCTTTAGGAGAATATACCTTGATTTGATCTGTTATTCACTATTGAATGGGACCAGGACCATAACGTTACATATTAAGATGTAGATTTTTGTCTAGTATAGCTACAAATAATTTTACTCAGGGAAAAAAATAAAACCACAAAAACTAAAACAAAAAATAAAAACCAAACAAATAAAAAACAAAAACCCTAGATCCCAAAGGTTATAGTCTTCTTGCCCTGTATAACATTAACCAGTTTTGTATACCACCCCAAAATCCTATTTTAACATCTTTTATTCAGTGCCCGTAATACTTAATCTTTCAAGTTCTCTTTAAACCAGCTTTACCATCCCACTCATTCTCTCATTAATGAGGTCAATGAGGTTTTAAAAAAACCAGGTACATAAATCCTAAACATAATGCTTTCTTTATAAAAGTAAATAAATAAAATACAATTTTAACTCACAAAAAA
This sequence comes from Macaca mulatta, assembly GCF_049350105.2. NCBI lineage: Eukaryota > Metazoa > Chordata > Mammalia > Primates > Cercopithecidae > Macaca > Macaca mulatta. The sequence continues at coordinate 81,505,614 of NC_133406.1, read as the reverse complement.
ATTAAACCTGTGCAGGCGCAGAGGCTCACACCTGTAATTCCAGCACTTTGGGAGGCCGAGGCAAGCAGACCACCTGAGGTCAGGAGTTTGAGACCAGCCTGGTCAACACGGTGAAACCCCGTCTCTACTAAAAATACTAAAATTAGCCAGGTGTGGTGGCAGAAGCCTGTAATCCCAGCTACTTGGGAGGCTGAGGCAGGAGAACTGCTTGAACCCGGGAGGTGGAAGTTGCAGTGAGCCGAGATCGTGCCATTGCACTCCGCCTGGGGAGCAAGAGCGAAACTGTCTCAAAAAACAAAACAAAACAAAACAAAAAAATTATACCCAGCTGGGAGTGGTGGCTCACACCTGTAATCCTAGCACTTTGGGAGGTTCAGGTGGGCGAATCACTTGAGGCCAGGAGTTGGAAACCAGCCTGGCCAAGATGGTGAAACCCCATCTCTACTAAAAATACAAAAAATTAGCTGGGCGTGGTGGTGCATGCCTGTAGTTTCAGCTACTCAGGAGGCTGAGGCAGGAGAATTGCTTGAACCCAGGAGGCGGAGGTTGCAGTGACCCAAGGTTGCACCACTGCACTCCAGCCTGGGTGACAGTGAGACTATCTCTAAAAAAAAAAAAAATTATACCCTGCCACTTGAGTTTAAATCGGCCTCCAATTCCAAATGACCACAATGCGATTTACTTTAACTTTCCCTCTTTCCATATTTGTAATTCTGTTCTCCAACAACAAGAAATATTGCTTTCATCCTTCTGAATATATTTATTAATTTATTTGATTCAAAAATACACAGAAAGTAGTTTTAGAATCACAAACCCATACTACCATGAAAATTACAACTACCAACTAGGGTTCAATATTTGTTTACAGTTCTTTTTGTCCTTACTGAGAAGATACAGTCAAAATGCTATAGACAAAATCTCTTGAATTAGTTCTTTTCACCCCTATTCAATCGATTCTTTTTGAATCTGTCTAGCATGAGCCTATAATCCTAGCACTTTGGGAGGCCAAGGAAGAAGGATTGCTTGAGGCCAGGAGTTTAAGACCAACCTGGCCAACATAGCTAGATCCCATCTCTACAAAAAAAAAAAAAAAAAAAAAAAAAAAAAAAAAAAAAGAGGGAGAGAGAGAAATTCTTTCTGAATCTAAAATCTGTTTAGAACAGGAGTGGCTTGGTTTACTTCACTACCCTTAGCTAGAGTGTTTTTAACTGTGGAGGTTCCTTTCACATGAAAATAGGTCCTCACTTTTTGCATAGGTGGCCATAGACATATAATAGAAATAAAAATAAACAAGTAGCAGAATATACAAAACAGTTGCTTTTTGATCACTTCCCCAGAGTTGTGCATTCAATTTACCAGTGACTTCATGTTTCTACTAGCCTTTTGCTGATATCCTAACTACACATTAGTTCTTTCCACCCCACATGGAAAATGACAGTATTGGCGTACTTTAATTAACTCCAGATATTTTTCTCTATTTAGAACTCTGAGAAGTTGATCTCTCTCCAGAGGACCCCAGATAATAAAAAGCAGTTCAAATTCTCTAGAGTTGGGCCATTCAAAGCCAGTTTTAAACAAGAGGTTGAATGATGTCCCCACATGTTCAATTTTATATATGGTGTTAGCATGCTTCCGGTGATAAGGGAGTTTTGTTAATGACTCGTATAAATGACAGCTTAATTTTTACTTTTTAATGGTTGTGCTGTGTGCTTTCCTCTCATTTTTAATAGTTCGTTGTGTGATTTGTGTCCTGTTAGTAACAGGATTCTAACAAAGCCTAACTCTGGGTGAAATCTGGAGTTTATCTTCAGGCCCCTGGCCCTGTTGTATCACCCTTTCCCACCTTGATGGTAGTCTCCCTATTTTCCTTGTATGCAGTGCCCTGAGGAGATCTTTTTCACACATTTAAAAGTATTCTTTCATCACAGCATCTGAAAGTCATTCACACGAAGTTGTAAATATCAGATAATAGCTTAAAGTGTTACTCTTCTCCCTTAGACTCCTACAGGACAACCAGAGACAATCAGCTTCACAGGAACCTATCCTCCTCGCTGGCCATGTAATTTACATAATTTGTAGGGCTGGGTGCAAAATGAAAATGTGCTTATCTTGCTAAAAATCTAGGAAAAAAACTGTAGTTAAAATACTAAAATATAAAGCTGGCGTGGTGGCTCACACCTGTAATCCCAGCACTTTGGGAGGCTGAGGTGGGCAGATCACTTGAGGTCAGGAGTTCAAGATCAGCCTAGCCAACAGCAGGCCTGCTGAGTCCTGTGCATAGGACACCCAATGCAAAAACCTCATCCATTTTGTGCTGTCTCTTTTCTTCCTCCAAAAACCCATATGATGTATATTTCTCTTACCTTTGTTTCCTACAGTAAACCTAATCCTATAGATGCAAGAAGGCCTGTATACACAGAACAATCCCTGCAGTCAGCAATGGAGCCTCTCTTCTATTAAGTGACAGAGAAACTGAGTCACAAAATAGCCTAGCAGTAGAATGATGGTTGCTAGAGGATACAAGGAGAGGGCAATGTGGAGTTGGTGTTCAATGGAGATAAACCTGCAGTTTTGGAAGATGAACAGATGAAAGCTGTGGTTTTGGAGATGGATAGTGTGATGTTGTCTAAGAATGCAAATGTATTTAGTGCCACTGAACTGTGCACTTAAATGCTAAAGCTGGTAAATTTTATGTTATATATATTTTATCACAGTAAAAAAATGTCCAAAGTAAATGCATGCTAAAGATTCTGGAATGTCATTGTAAACCCAAGGTAGAATATGCATGGCCTCAGGAATAACCTAAACAGAGACTCAGAAAACATTGGGATCCCCTTTTCAAGGTGGGAGGAAAAGTGCCCAAGCTTTATTTTTCACAGCTTCAACCATCAGATTCAAGCCCCAAAATCTAGGGAAAAAACTCATTGACCCATGTTGGGTCAGGTACAGTCTCCCATATCAATCAACTATGCACAAAATGTCCCCATGCCACCAGGACTGTGTGGTGGCCAATTTTGGTAAGTACTCCATGTGCATTTGAAAACAACATGGACTTTGCTGCTGTTTGGTGCAGTATTCTACATATGCTAAGGAAGCTAAGTTTGTTAATTGTGTTATTCAAATATTCTATATCCTTATTGGTGTTTTTGTCTGCTTGTTCTATCCATTACTAAGAGTATTGTATTAAAATCTCATACCAAGATTGCATATTTTCCCTTTTTGTCTTGCCAATTTTTATAGCACATATTTTGTGGCTACGTTGTTATAAGCATGTAATTTTACTACATCTTCCCACTGAATTGATCTTTCATGATTATGAAATCTTTCTCTTTATCTCTGATAATACTGTTTGCCTCAGGGTGTTCTTTTTCTATTACATAGCTATATCAGCTTTCTTTTGGTGTTTGCATGCATTTCTTTCTGTGCTTTCATTTTTAACCTTTCTATATATTTATAGTTAAGCTATGTCCTTTGTTGCTTTTAACTAGGCTGAGAATTTTGTTTTTAATGTAGTCATTTAGATTTAATGGAATTAGTAATATATTTGTATGTAAACCTACTTTCTTCTTTTTGCTTTTTGTTTGGCTCATCAAGTCTATGTTTTCCTTCCTCTCCTTTTTTTTTTTTTTTTTTTTTGCTTTCTTTTGCATTAACTATTTTTTATTATTTTGTTTCACCATTAGACTGGTTTTTACTATTCTTTTGGTGGTTATCCAAAATGTCAATAATGCAGAGGCTAAGAAACCCTGACTAGCCTCTTGTTTTCTCTAAACTGGCAGTGAAATCTAGAGGTTTGATTGGATTCAGTTCATTTTTTGGGGGAGGACAGAGGTCTTCACAGCTGGACCTGTATTGTACACTGTATTATATGAGAAGGCAATCATGTCCCATGCATAGATGCACAGATTGATGAGTGGCCTTGGGTTTTTCAGTCAGATCCATCTATTAACAAAGGTGTCCTTTAGGCTTTCACCTAATTGTGTTAGCATCCATTGGTGATGGCTATCCAGACTCATTATTTCATTAAGGGTTGCAAGATGGTGACTCCTCTATCACTTGTTCTCCTATTAGCTGCAATTCTTAAGAAGAGCATCGGCTTGTTAACTACTTACAGTCCACACAGGAAAGGTAGGATAAATGCATGATTGATGAAGCAGGAAAAGAGCGTTACTATGCAATATTATACCAAACACTTGGTTTTAAATTAATCTATGAGGCCTGTTGAAGGAAACAGACATCTAGGGGGCAGCAGAGACCACCAGCTGCTGAAGCCATCACTGATCCCTCTGACACGCATTACCACTGAGTGTTGTCGCTGCGCAGTGCAATTTCAGCTGCCTAGAATCCCAGCTGCTCTCAGAGGCCATATTCCCTTGCTCCTGCAGTGAGGAGCTGGGGTTGTCTCTGGTGCCTCCTGGTCCTTGTCACCTGCTGCTGGAAGGTGAGGGAGTATCTCACCTGGGACCAGCAGAGAAACCCAGCAGTCCTGTGTTGGGGGTAAGGGGGAGATGTGGAGGGGAGAGGGGACTCTGTCTGTGACAAGAATGCAGACTCCACCAGTTCAATTCCCTAAGTGCATTCTTTAAACAGTGTCAATATGGTATCTTGGATAAACGTGTGGGCTTTTAGCTAACACACTTGGGTTCCAGTCCTACTCCTACTACTGAGGAACTGTGGATGAAGCTCAGCTTTCTCACCAGTAGAATGTGGCTGATGATAGTTGCTATTGTACGGCATTGTTGCAGAAGCAGGAGACGGTGTGTGTAAAGGGGTCGGCCGGGGACCTGATGAGCAGGTGTGTGTGTGCACCTGTGTGGTGTCAGAACAGGGAGCCCCTCACTGTTCCCTGGTGAGGCTTGGCCCAGCTCCCAAGCTGATGGCTGTGTTCAATGCCCAGCAGCCTTTCACCTCCAGAGAAGCATAGCTAGACAGGGTGCACAGGAGGGCTGGGCTCCAGGCTCCCACACCCTCTGTGACAGATGAGCAAAGGAAGACCTTGAGTGACTTCTCCAGGTCACTCAAGAATGTGGCAGAGTAGAGGCTGGAATCTAGATTTGCAGACTGTCAGTCTTGAGCTTGTATTGGCTGCATCGAAGTTACTATTTTCTCTGGATACTCTTAGTGCTTCTCAAAATCCTTAGGTTGTCTTGGTTTAAGTTGTAGTCACAGACATTTTTAGAGACTCACACATGAAATGAGCCCTCAGTATACATGTGTACTTTAATTCATACAATTATACTCATCCGGGGCTTAACTATAGTCTATCTCTTACCAGCCCAAGAATGTGAAATACAAAGTGCAGCCTACACCCTAACTGCAAGGGAGAGTGACTGAGGGGCTGTGGATACCACCTTCCTAGCTGATTTCACCGCCAGGCCTGCTGTAGGAACAGGCTTGTTAGATCTGAGGCACCTTAGACAGGATTCTTTACTCAAAATATCTCCCTCTCTACCTGCTGTGGGGATTTCTTTTTTTACTGTCCATGTTCAAAATTGGATTAATTGTCATCCTTGATTCATAATACCCTCATTATTATTAGTCAACACAAGGCTTTCTTTACTTTATTTATTTATTTATTAGGTGGAGTCTCACTCTATCACCAGGCTGGAGTGCAGTGGTGCGATCTCGGTTCACCACAACCTCCGCCTCCCAGATTCAAGCAATTCTCCCGCCTCAGCCTCCCAAATAGCTGGGATTACAGGCACGTGCCACCACATCTGGCTAATTTTGTATTTTGAGTAGAGATGGGCTTTCACCATGTTAGCCAGGATGGTCTTGATCTCTTGACCTCATGATCTGCCCGCCTTAGCCTCCCAAAGTACGGGGATTACAGGCTTGAGCCACCGTGCCTGGCCAACACATGGCTTTCTTTAATTTCTTTAAGTTATTATTAGTAGTATGACGAACTGGGCGCAGTAGCTCATGCCTGTAGTTCCAGCTCTCTGGGAGGTCAAGGTGGGAGGATCGCTTGAGCCCAGGAGTTTGAGATCAGCTTGGGCAACATAGGGAGAGCCCCATCTCTACAAAAAATACAAAAAATTAGCCAGGCACGGTGGTGTGTGCCTATGGTCCCAGCTATGTGGGAGGCTGAAATGGGAGGATCAATTGAGCTCAAGAGTTCAAAGCTGTGGTGAGCCACGATCACACTGCCGCACTCCAGCCTAGGCAACTCTGTGAGACTGTCTCAAAAACAAAACAAAAAGTATGATGAATTCCTATATATCCACCACCTCACCCGAGAACTAAAAAATTACCTAAAACTTACATTTCTCTGTATGCTCTTCCCTCACTTCATTTCCCACTCTTCAGGGTGAAAGAGACCATTATTCTGTTCTTTTTGTATGTATTTTCTTTTTTTCATGAGTTTTACTTCATATATTTGTACGCATATGTTATATTTTCCACATTCAAAATTTCTCCACTAAACAGGGAAAAGAGAAAGACCCTTTATGTGGAGAAGAGCTAATACATACTCCTTGAAAATAGAGCCTGGCAGCTTCCTATATATAATTCTTATTAAAAATATTAAAAATTGGCCGAGTGCAGTGGTTCACGCCTATACTCCCAGCACTTTGGGAGGCTGAGGCAAGCGGATCACTTCAGGTCAGGAGTTTGAGATCAGCCTGGCCAACCTGGTGAACCCCCACAATCTCTACTAAAAATACAAAAATTAGGCAGGCATGGTGGCGGGCGCCCTGTAATCCCAGTTACTTGGGAGGCTGAGACAGGAGAATCACTTGAATCTGCAAGGCAGAGGATGCAGTGAGCCAGGATAGCACCACTGCACTCCAGCCTAGGTGACAGAGTGAGACTCCATTTCAAAAAAAAAAAAAAAAAAAAAAAAGGAAAAAAGAAAAAAAAAAGTTAAAAATTCCTCTTCCAAAAAAAAAAAAACTTTGAATAAAATGAATAGTCCAAGAAAACATGTGATGTTGATGCTCCAGCATGTTGCCAAGCACCCCAGGGACATATGTCCCCAGTTAGAGAGTCACTTCTGGCAAGGTGGTTCTGATAGGCTGAGAGAGGTACAGCCCTCTGGCCAAGGAAGTCAGGGGCTGGCTGCTGGGGGTGCAAGCACACCACAGCTTGTGAGTTTGCAAACATACAGGGCTCCAAGGGGTGTGGGCACTGATGTCATGTGCCACAGGAACCAGCCCCTTAGCTTGGTCAGTGACATGGGACCTGTGTGATCTGGCTTAAGAAGGTACCAGGGCCAATTAGATATTTCTCTTTTGGCAATTTAGACAGAAACACAAAGGAGTTATTTGCTAGTAAGTTGTGAGAGCTGTATTAGGCAAGTCACAAGAGAGTTGGAACTGGAGAGGCTATGATAGGCCACGGGGAAGTCCAAGTTGTGCAGGAGCAAAAACAGTGAGTAATCAGCTGGATGCGGTGGCTCATGCCTGTAATCCCAGCACTTTGGAAGCACTTTGGTATTCCTTACCAATCATTTATGGGCATTTTTTTAAACTACCACACCTTGATTGTGTGCTTTACTCCAGTCACACTGAGCTGTACAGGCGCAGGTCAGGCATAGGGCAGATAGAAAGTTGGATTAAGTAAGGTTGTGAATATGTGAGAGCAAGAAATCTAAGAACCACAGCCTTGATGGTGCCAGGCCTCCCAAAATCAGCAAGTGAATTCTGCTGTATGTTGGCTGCACATGGCTCCAGCAACCTCAGCATCAGAACGGTGGGTCCTTATGCTGCTGCACCCCCATTAGCAAGCTTCAGCTCTGGTCATCCATCTAATTCAGTCCTGCTGTCCACTGGTCTCGTTGGACTACTCATTGTTTTTTGTTTGTTTGCTTTGAATTGAAATCTCAGTCTGTCACCCAGGCTGGAGTGCAGTGGCATGATCTCAGCTCACTGCAACCTCCACCTCCAGGGTTCATGTGATTCTCCTGCCTCAGCCTCCCAAGTAACTGGGATTATAGGCACCCGCCACCACGCCCAGTTAATTTTTGTATTTTTGGTAGAGACAAGGTTTCACAATGTTGGTGAGGCTGGTCTCGAACTCCTGACCTCAAGTGATCTGCCCACCTGGCTTCCAAAGTGTAATCCTAGCCTGGCCAACATGGCAAAACCCCACTTCTACTAAAAATACAAAAATTAGCCAGGCATGGTGGCGTGAACCTGTAATCCCAGCTACTCAGGAGGCTGAGGCAGGAGAATCACTGGAACCCAGGGGGCAGAGGCTGCAGTGAGCCAAGATCGTGCCACTGCATTCTAGCCTGGGTGATAGAGACTCCGTCTCAAGAAAAAAAAAAAAAGAAAGAAAGGAAGGAATAGGACAGGGGCATGGAGTCAAGCAAGATTAAACATTTTTTTTTTAAGGCAAGGGAAACTATAGCAAACTTGTATGGGAAAGAAAATGATCCAGTAGAGAAGGAGAAAACTGACAATGCAGGTGCATCTGTGGCTGCTTGGCAGTAGGAACTGAGGGTGGGGAAGCGTGTGGTATAGTGACATGCCCAGCAAGAACAATCTCAAAGTACACTCCTAAGTCCCCATATTGCATATGGATCTCTGTGAAGGGTTGCATGATGTACTTGAGATAGACACAGTTCCTACCTTTATGGCCTTGTTTTCTAAGACTAGGTCAGAGGACTCTCCACCTTTATGCCGTCTCTTTTCTATTATATTTATTTATTTATTTGAGACAGGGTCTCACTCTGTCACCTAGGCTGGAGTGCAGTGTCTATTTATGGGCATGATCATAGCTCATGGCAGTCTTGACCTCCTGGGCTCAAGCAATCCTCCCAACTCAGCCTCCCGAGGAGCTGGGACTACAGGCGTGTACCACTGCACCCAGTGAATTTCTTGTTTTTTGTAGAGACAGCAGTTTTGCCATGTTGCCCTGGCTGGTCCTGAACTCCTGGGCTGAAGCTATCATCCCACCTTAGCCTCCCAAAGTGCTGGGATTATAGGCATGAGCCCCTGCACCCAGCCTGTCTCTTTTCTAGCCAGTAGTTTTCTTTCAGAGAAAGTCAAAATGTCTCCCTATTTACACTAAATATAAGTCCTGAACTGTTTCAGCTTCTGGGGTAGGTGAGGTGAGGGTCTCTGTCAAACGCCAGCATTCAGAGGCGTATAAGAAGTATTCACTGTTTTCCTCTATTCACAACACATTTCGCTTCTGACACCAGATATGTGGGTTTTTCCCCCTCACCGAACAATTTTCCAACATCAGCTGGGTGTCCTACAAGTTAACTCGATTCTGACACTAATTGCCTGGAGTTACAACAAGTTAATGGCTCAGTCCTACAAGATCACCCCCACTTCAGAGTCCAGTCATAAGTGGTGGGTTCCCAGGTCACCCAAAACTTCTGTCTGACTTGGTTACAAATTGGTGGTTCCCACAACCTCCTCTTCATGTTCACTTATTTGCTAGAATAGTTCACAGAGAGCAGAAAGAAAAGTTACTAAGTTATGTGTTTATCATAACACAATGCAACTCAGGAATAGCCAGATGGGAGAGATACATAGGCATAGGGAAATGACATGATTTGGCTGTGTCCCCACTCAGATGTCAGCTTGAATTGTGGCTCCCACAATTCCCACATGTTGTGGGAGGCAATTTAATCGTAAGTGCTGGTATTTCCCATGCTGTTCTCTTAATAGTGAATAAGTCTCATGAGATCTGGTGGTTTTATAACAAGGAGTTCCCCTGCACATGTCCTATTCTTGCCTGCCACCATGTAAGATGTCCCTTGCTCTTCTGCCATGATTGTGAGGCCTCCCCAACCATGTAGAACTGTGAGTCCATTAAACCTCTTTCCTTTAGAAATTATGCAGTCTCGGGTATGCCTTTATCAGTAGCATGAGAGCAGACTAATACAGGCAAGGTATGGGGAAAGGGGTGCAGAGCTTCCATGCCCTCTCTGGGCACACTACCCTCCCACCACCTCCATGAGTTCAGCAACACGGAAGCTCTCTGAATTCTGTAGCTCAGGGATTTTTTTTTTTTTTTTTTTTAACCTGTGACCTTGCCTTCTCTCTCTCTCTCTCTCTCTCTCTCTCTCTCTCTCTCTCTCTGTGTATGTGTAGATTTCTTTCTTTCTTTTTAAAAACTTTTATTTTAGGTTCAGGGGTACATGTGCAAGTGCTATGGTTTGGAGTTGTGTCCCCACCCAAATCTCATGTTGAACTGGAATTGCCAGTGTTGCAGGAGGGGCCTGGTGGGAGGTGACTGGATCATAGGAACAGTTTAATGGTTTAGCACCATCCCTCTAGTGCTGTTTTAAAAGTGTGTAGCACTCCCCCTTCCTCTTGCTCCCACTAGGTAAGATGTGCTTGCTTCCCCTTTGCCTTCTACTGTGATTGTAAGTTTCCTGAGGCCTTGACAGAAGCAGAAGCCTATACAGCCTGCAGAACTGTGAGCCAATGAAACATCTTTTCTTTATAAATTATCCAGTTTCAGATACTTCTTTATAGCAGTGTGAGAATGGACTAATAAAAAAAATTGGTACCAGAGAAGTGGGGCATTGCTATAAAGATACTTGAAAATGTGGAAGTGACTGAAACTGGGCAATGGGCAGAGGTTGGAAGAGTTTGGAGGGCTCAGAAGAAGAAAGGAAGATGAGGGAAAGTTTGGAGCTTCCTAGAAACTTGTTGAATTGTTGTGACCAAAATGCTGATAGTGATATGGACAATGAAGTCCAGGCTGAGGAGGTCTCAGATGGAGAACTCTCAGATGGAACTTATTGGAAACTGGGGTAAGGTCACTCTTGCTATGTGTTAGCAAAGAGACTGGCAGCATTATGCCCCTTCTCTAGACATCTGTGGAACTTGAACTTGAGAGAGATGATTTAGGGTATCTGGAGGGAGAAATTTCTAAACAGCAAAACATTCAAGATGTGACTTGGCTGCTTGTAAAAACCTACAGTCATATGCATAAGGAAATAAATGATCTAAAACTAGAACTTTTATTTAAAAGAGAAGCAGAGCATAAAAGTTTGGAAAATTTGCAGCCTGGCCATGTAGTAGAAAAAAAAATTTCAGAAGAGGAATTCAAGCCAGCTGCAGGAATTTGCATCAGTAAAAAGGAACTAAATGTTAATAGCTGAGACAATGGGGAAAATGCCTGGAAGGCATTTCAGCAAACTTCACAGCAGCCTCTCCCTTCACAGGCTCAGAGGCCTAGGAGGGAAGAATGGTTTTGTGGTCTGGACCCAGAGCCCCACTTCCCTGCACAACCTTGGGACAGTGCTCCCTGTGTCCTGGTGGCTCAAGCTCCAGATATGCCTCAGGCAGCTGCTCCAGAGGGTGCAAGCTGCAAGCATTGGTGGCCTCCACATGGCATTAAGCTTGTGGGTGTGCAGAGGGTAAGAGTTAAGGCTTGGGAGCCTCTGCCTAGATTTCAGAAGATGTATGGAAATAGCTGGATGTCTAGGCAGAAGTCTGCTTCAGGAGTGGAGCCCTCATGGAGAACCTCTACTAGGGTAGTGCAGAGGGGAAATGTGGAGTTGAAACCCCCATGCAGAGTCTCCAGTGGGGCACTGCCTAGTGGAGCTGTGAGAAGAGGACCACCATCCTTCAGATCCCAGAATGGTAGATCCACCAACAGCTTGCACTGTGCACCTGGAAAAGCCACAGGCACTCAATGCCCTTGAGTACAGCCATGGAAGCTGAGCCCTGCAGAGCCACAGAGACAGAGCTGTCTAAGGCCTTGGGAGCCTAGCCCTTGTATCAGCGTGGCCTGGATGTGAAACATAGAATCAAAGGAGATTATTTCAGAGCTTTAAGATTCAATGACTGCCCTGCTGAGTTTCGGACCTGCATGGGGCCTATAGCTCCTTTGTTTTGGCCAATTTCTCCCCTCTGGAAAGGAAGTATTTATCCAATGCCTATACCCCTATTGTATCTTGGAAGTAACTAACTTGTTTTTGATTTTACAGGCTCGTAGGTGGAAGGGACTTGTCTTGTCTCAGATGAGACTTTGGACTGGACTTTTGAGTTAATGCTGAAATGAGTTAAAACTTGGGGAACTGTTGAGATGGGATAATTGTGTTTTGCAATGTGAGAAGGACACAAAATTTGGGCTGGGCCAGAGACAGAATATAGTTTGGATTTGTGTTTCTGCCAAAATCTCATGTCAATTTGTAATCCCCAGTGTTGGAGAAGGGGCCTGGTGGGAGGTGATCAGATCACGGGGGTGGTTTAATAGAACCATACCCCTAGTGCTATCTTAAAAGTGTGTAGTACCTCCCCTCCACTTCCTCCTGCTCCCACCATGTAAGATGTGCTTGCTTCTCCTTTGTTTTCACCATGATTGTAAGTTTTCTGAGGCCTCCCCAGAAGCAGAAGCCTCTATAGCCTGCAGAACCATATCCCCAGTGTTGGAGAAGGGGCCTGGTGGGAGGTGATCAGATCACGGGGGTGGTTTAATAGAACCATACCCCTAGTGCTATCTTAAAAGTGTGTAGTACCTCCCCTCCACTTCCTCCTGCTCCCACCATGTAAGATGTGCTTGCTTCTCCTTTGTTTTCACCATGATTGTAAGTTTTCTGAGGCCTCCCCAGAAGCAGAAGCCTCTATAGCCTGCAGAACCATAAGCCAATTAAACAACTTTTCTTTATAAATTACTCAGTTTTAAGTATTTCTTTATAGCAATGTGAGAATGAACTAATACAGCAGGTTTGTTATATAGCTAAGCTCCTGTCATGGGAGTTTGTTGTACAGATTATTTCATCACCCAAGTACTAAGCCTAGCACCAAGTAGTTATTTTTTTTGTTCCTCTCCCTCCTCCCACCTTCTACCTGCAAGTAGGCCCCATTGTCTGTTGTTCCTTTCTTTGTGTTCATGAGTTCTCATCACTTAGCTCCCACTTACAAGTGAGAACATGTGGTATTTGGTATTCTTGCATTAGTTTGCTAAGGACAATAGCCTCTAGCTCCATCCAAGTTTTGGTAAAAGACATAATCTTGTTCTTTTTTATGGTTGCATAGTATTTCAGGGTGTATATGCACCACCACATTTTATTTCTCCAATCTATCATTGATGGGTATTTTGGTTGATTCCATGTTTTTGCTATTGTGAAAAGTGCTGCAAGAAACATTTGCATGCATGTATCTTTATGGCAGAATGATTTATATTCTTCTGGGTATATACCCAGTAATGAGATTGCTGGATCAAATGATAGTTCTGTTTTTAGTTCTTTGTAGCTCAGGGATTTTTATCTCATAGGCATGATGGATTATCAACCTAGTCACCAGCTCCTCTCCCCTGCCTGGTAGATGGGGAGTGGGGCTGAAAGTTTCAAGCTCTTTCTTTCCTTCTTTTTCCCCTCCCTCCCTCCCTTCCTCTCTCCCTCCCTCCCTCCCTCCCTCCCTTTCTTTCTTTCTTTCTTTCTTTCTTTCTTTCTTTCTTTCTTTCTTTCTTTCTTTCTTTCTTTCTTTCTCTTTCTCTTTCTTTCTTTCTCTCTTTCTTTCTTTCTTTCTTTTTCTTTCTTTCTTTCTTTCTTTCTCTCTTTTTCTCTTTCTCTCTTTCTTTCTTTTTCTTTCTTTCTCTTTCTCTCTTTTTCTTTCTTTCTTTCTTTTTCTTTCTCTCTATCTTTCTCTCTTTTCCTTCCTTCCTTCCTTCCTTTCTTTCTTTCTTTCTCTCTTTCTTTTTCTTTCTCTCTATCTTTCTCTCTTTTCCTTCCTTCCTTCCTTCCTTTCTTTCTTTCTTTCTTTCTTTCTTTCTTTCTTTCTTTCTTTCTTTCTTTCTTTCTTTCTTTCTTTCTTTCTTTCTCTCTTTCTCTCTCTCTCTCTCTTTCTCTCTCTCTCTCTATTTTTTCTTTTCTTTCTTTTCTTTTGTTTCTGAGACAGGGTCTTTCTCTGTTTCCTAGGCTGGAGTACAGTGGCACGAACATGGCCCACTACAGCCTCAATCTCCTGGGCCCAAGAGATCCTCTTGCCTTGGTTTCCTGAGTAGCTGGGACTACAGGTGTGTACCACTATGTCCAGCTGGTTTATTATTTTTTATTTTTAGTACAGATGTCATCTCACTATGTTGCCCAGGCTGGCCCTGAACTCCTGGGCTGAAGTGATCCTTTCACCTTGGCCTCTCAAAGTTCTGGGATTACAGTTGTGAGCACCTTGCCTGGCTTTTTCCAAGCTTCTAATCATGGCTTGTTCTTTCTGGGGACTAGCTCCCATTCAAGAGCCCACCAAGAGTCACCTTATTAGAACAAAAGACTCTTCTATTCCCAGGAAATTCCAGGGATTTAGGAGCTCTGTGTCAGGAACTGGAGTCAAAGGCCAAATATTACAACAAAAGATGCTCCTATCACATTTATCACCCAGGAAATTACAAAGATTTTAGAAGCTTTGTGCCAGGAACTGAGGACAAAGACCAAAATACGTATTTCTTATTATATAATAAGAACACAAGAAGTATCCTGGCTGTGTCTTCCCTTCCTCCACACTCATCCCCAGTTTCTGGGACTCACAGAGGAGGGAAACTTGGGAACTCCTCTCCCTACCTGCCCAGCCCCAGTGCCACTACCTGAATTAAGCCATCATTGATTCTTGCTTGTTTCACAGCAACTGCACCCTAACTATAGAGAAGAAGTCCACACCCATTTAGGATGGCATTCAAGGACCCCAGTGTTTTTCCTCTTGTTGTTTGCCTCCTGCCTCACTCCAGGAGTGAGTGATCTAGAATAATCTCATTCTAGATAATTAATATTCTCTTGGTACTGTGTGCAGAGCTGTTCCTTATTGCCATTTTCTTGCTGTTCCCCTTGCCTCCAATGCCCTTTTTACACAGCCTTCTTTCAAAATCCTCATCATCCTTCAAGCACCTTATGCTACAGATCTAACTGGAAGGCCACCTCCTCCATGAAGCCTTCCTTATCACTCATCATCCTCAGAATCAACCACTCTTTCTTTGAGCACTGCCCAGTCTTTCCATTGCATGGAAGTTCTTTGTGGGCAGGCATAGTGTCTATTTGTCTTTCTTTTTTTTCTTTTCTTTTCTTTTTTCTTTTTCTTGAGACAGGGTCTTGCTGTGTCACCCAGGTTGGAGTGCAGTGGCGCGATCTCAGCTCTCTGAAACTTCCACCTCTCAGGTTCAAGTGATTCTCCTGCCTCAGCCTCTTGAGTAGCTGGTATTACAGGCACCTGCCACCATGCCTGACTAATTTTTTGAATTTTTTGTAGAGATGGGGTATCACCATGTTGCTCAGGCTGGTCTGGAACTCCTGGGCTCAAGTAATCTGCGTGCTTTGGCCTCCCAAAGTGCTGGGATTACAGGCCTAAGCAAATGCATCTGGCCTCTATTTGTCCTTTTATCTTCCTGCCAGCATCGACCCCTGCCCAGTGGAGTGTTGGCACAGAGATGGCTTGCAGATGGAGGGCTGAGTGAGTCACTGGATTTCTTCCTTTTAGGCATCACGTTTCACAGCCTACTGCCCAGATCGGGTCTCCCTGTTGGTATGTGTGGGTAGCGTGCCTTAAAAAGAGCATGGGATTTAAAATCAGAAGACTTGGGCTCAAGTTTGCTACTTGAGTGACCTTGGGTAGCCTGACAATATGATCTTTCTTACAGACTTGTCATGAATCTCTGGACAGCCATGGCAGGAAAGTGCTATGTAGACCTTGCATTCTGTTCAAATGTGAGTTTTTGCAGCATTACTTAGTCATACCAGGTCAACAGGATCTGTAGGCCTCTGGGGACAGTCTCAGCTGGCCTTCCAACTAGGTTTGACTGAGCTCTTTCCTGACAGGATGAAGGCCTGAGGTGTGACCCCTAAGATGCCATGAGCGATCCTGCAGACCTGGAGAGAGAATGAGCCTGCACACCTCAACTCATCCAGACTTCTGGTTAGGTAGGGTTCACTCTTACAGCTCTATGCATGTGCCGGGCACTTGATATCCTGGGCAGATGGGAAGTCAATCTCTTCCTTAGAGACCACCTACCAATGCTTGAATCATAGCCAGCCTTCCCCTCTGCAATGCCTTTTTTTCTTCTTTTCAATTTTAAAATTGAGATATAACTCACATAACATAAACATCACCAAAGTGTACATTTAAAGTGTGATATTTATTTATTTATTTGAGACAGGTCTCACTTGTTCATCCAGATTGGAGTACAGTGGTGCAGTCCTAGCTCACGGTAGCCTCAACCTCCTGGGCTCAAGCGATGCTCCCAGCTCAGCCTGACAAAGTGCTGGGATTACGGTTGTAAGCCACTGCCTGGTCTAAAGGGTGATTTTTAGTTGTGCAACCATCACCACCATCTCATTCCATAATAGTTTCATCACCCCAAAAAGAAACCTTGTAACTATTAGCAGTCAGCCCCACTTCCCAATCCCTGGCAACCACTACTCTACTTTCTTTCCCTATGGCTTTGCAATTCTAGGCATTTCATAAAACTGGAATCATACAATGTATGGCCTTTTGTCATTAGCTTCTTTTACTTTGCATGTCTTTAAGGTCCATCTATGTTGTAGCATGTAACAGTATTTCACTCCTTTTATGGACTCCTTTTATGACTGAATAATATTCCATCATATGCATATAACACATTTTGTTTATCCATTTGTCCATTGATGGGCATTTAGGTTGTTTCCACTTTTTGGCTATTATGAATAATGCTCCTATGGGCATTTATGTGCACGTTTTTGTGTAGACATATGTTTTCAATTCTCTTTCAATCCTTGAAGTAGGATATTACTCAGAGTTACTGTGTAATTCTATGTTTAGCACTTTGAGGAACTGCTGGACTGCTTTCCAAAGCAGCTGCACCATTTTACATTCCCACCAGCAACGTATGAGAGCTCTGTAATCCTCTTGACACTGGATTCAACCTCTGCTTGCCTTAGCATTCTGAAACTGTCAGGCCCAAGAGAGAGAATTCTGCAGTTAGCTTTCACCCATCTTTTCCCCAAAGTTATAGTTATGCAAGACAACAAGCTTTGCAAACTTTAATCATCTGAAAAGAACACTTGGACCCCTGGGTGCAACAAGGGTGACTTGTCTTCCTTTCTAAGGCGACAATACAGCCTTCATCCTTTTGACTAAGAGGAGCCAGGTATAGATACAGCTCAGCATCCCCACTTGGCTGGTGTGCACAGAGACGAGGCAGCACTCACCTGGGCTGTTTGCCGAGAAGTCTTATTAAGGAGATGCTGCCAGGCATGTGTCAGGTGTGTCTGCACACCCTCATCAGCCTTTGGTGGATCCTCAGGCTGCTTGGCAAGGAGCTGGCACTGGCTCCTGTGGTGCCTCGGGTGTGAGACTGGGGTGTGAGACTGGGGTGTGAGACTGTCCAGGTGGACAGAGACAATGGCTGCAGGCTACTTCCTCCTGGGTACCTGACTGGAGAACATGTAGACATTTGCTGTCTGCTCACAAGGCACTGGGGAGCAGAGACTTCTCAACTCCACTTGTTGTTGTTTTTTTTTTTTTGTGCCTGGGTACACAAGGGCTCTATTTGCAGTGGCTCAGACCTGCCAGCCTCAGTGAGGAAGGGTTTGTTTGTGCAGCATCTGGATGTGGGTGCGAGGTAATCAGGCAGGTGGGGTGGGAAGGAGATTGCTAACCCCAAAGGAGTTCCCTTGTGCAGAAGGAAAATTACCAGCTGTGCTTACTCTGAAATTGGGTGGAGGAAGGGCTTGCTCATTTCAGTCAGTCTAAGGGGAATGTTTCTGGGAGGTGCAGGGGAGAAAGAGGCAAGAAAAACAATCCCATAGGATACTTGTTAATGAACGAATGACCCTGCTGGAAGGTGTCAGGTTCCTCATACCTGGTGCACATTTATCCACAGCAAATCTCATAACTATAGGTGTTTATTCATGCAACAAATATTTATTGAGTCCCTACTGTGTTCCAGGAGCTTTCTAGGGTTCAGGAATACAACAATGAGTAAAACAAACAGGGGTAATTATCCTCATGAAGATCAGAGCCTTGTGGGATGGAGAGACATTAATTAAATGATTGCAGGAATTGGTGTGGGGCAGGATCTTGCAGGTTGCTATGAGAGCGTATAAGAGGGGAAAGTGGCTTAGTATGAGTGTGGAGTTGTCCAGAAAACCTCTCCTGGGGCACCCAGGTCTGCTGGATGAACAGGGCTGGGGTGGGGAGAAGAACATTTCAGGTGGAGGACACAGCAGATGTCAAGCCCTGAAGCGGTACGGAACACAACATTCCAGGAATGGAAAGAAAGCCAGGAGGGGAGAATGGAGCGGGAGGAAAGTTGGGCAGGGCCAGCTGCTCGAGGTCTAGTGGGCTGTGCAAAAGCCCCCTTGCTCTTCTCCCAGGAGCAGCGGGCAGCCATGGGGGGTTTTAAGCTTGGCAGTGACATGGCCAAGATTTGCAATGACCATTCTCTGTTGACTGAATGGAGTTGTGGTTCTGGTTTTAGGGGTAGTTGGGGCCACCCAAGCGAGACAGGGTCAACTGTGTGGGCTGGTGAAAATGTAACTGTGAACACGGGATGAGCTTAATAGTGGGCAGATGTGGAATCAAGGGGAAAGTGATGTTGAGGGAAGGAAGATGGGGTCCCTAAGGGGGCATGGACCATAGTTTTCTGAGGCTAGTTTTAGCCTCTGAAGGCCATTTTGGCCTTGAATTTCTTTCTTTCTTTCTTTCTTTCTTTCTTTCTTTCTTTCTTTCTTTCTTTCTTTCTTTCTTTCTTTCTTTCTCTCTCTCTCTCTCTCTCTTTCTTTCTTTCTTTCCTTCCTTCTTCTTCTTTCTTTCCTTTCTTCTTTCTTTCTTTCTTTCTTTCTTTCTTTCTTTCTTTCTTTCTTTCTTTCTTTCTTTCTTTCTTTCTTTCTTTCTTTCTTTCCTTCCTTCCTTCCTTCCTTCCTTCCTTCCTTCCTTCCTTCCTTCCTTCCTTCCTTCCTTCCTTTTTTCTTTCCTTCTTTTTCAGACAGGGTTTCATCACCTCGTCACCCAGTCTGGAGTGGGTGACTCACTACAGCCTTGACCTGACCTCCTGGGCTCAAGCAATCCTCCTACCTCAGCTTCTTGAGTAGTTGGGACTACAGGCATGCACCACCATGCCCAGCTAATTTTTTCATTATTTGTTTTTTAAGAGACTGGGTCTTGTTATGTTGCCCAGGGTGGTCTTGAACTCCTGGGCTCAAGTGATCCTCCTGCCTCAGCCTCCCAAAGTGCTGAGATTACAGACCTAAGCCACCATGCCTGGCCTGGCCTTGAATTTCTGATGAAATCTGGGAAACCACATGTTTTTCTGAACACCTGGGGAGCGACTCTTCTTTCTACTTGCTCAAACCTACCCACCTAGCTAAGTGCTTAACACATGGACTGTCACTGGCTTAGAAGATCAGAGTTGGAGGCCTCAGAGGTCGGCTGGTCCAGAGCTTCTCAGTGGGCAGCCCTGGATCCTTGTATTAGCATCATCTCTGGGGTAATGGTTTGAAGACTACAGATTCCTGGGTCTTACTTCAGACCTTCTGAATTATAACTCTTTTTTTGGGGGGGATGGGGGTGGAGGATTTGTGGTAGCACCTATTAAGGAATCAGCATTTTGAGCGAGTGCTCCGGGGGATTCTTCTGCACACTGTATTTGTTTCCTGCAAGTTCTGTAACAAATGACCACAGATGTGGTGGCTCAGAACAACATACATGTATTCTCTCACCGGTCTGGAGGCCAGAAGTCCCAAGGCTGTGAAGTCGACATGTCGGCAGGCCCACGCTCCTCCAGCGGCTCTAGGGGAGAATCCATTCTTGCCCCTTCCAGTTCCTGTGGCTGCTGGTGCTCCCTGGAGTGGGGCAGGATCTCACTAACCTCTGTCTGCCTCATCTCATTGCTTCTCCTTTTTGTCTATTGTCAAATCTTCCTCTGCCTTCCTCTTATGAGGATACTTGTGTATTTAGGGTCAGGATAATCTTCCCATCTCGAGATTCTTAACTTAGTCATAGCAGCAAAAACCCTTTTCCCAGATAAGGGACTATTTACAGGTTCTCAAGATGAGGACTTGGTATCTTTGTGGGACCATTTTCTAGTGTGCCACAAACACTGAACTTCAAAAAGCATTGATGTGGTTGATATCCTTCAGGTAGACCAGATGTAGGAAACTGGAGCCCAGAGAGAAGTGACTAATCCAAGGTCATACAGCTTGTAACTCACTTCTGAGATTGGAATCAAGGCTTCTGATTCCAAGGCCTCTCTGGGAATCCTGGCTCCAAGGAATAGTGATACTTGACATTCACTGAATGTTACTTCCATACTGTTCTAAGCAGATGACATGTACTATCTCATCACTCTTCCAAGCAACCCTTTGAGGTAGGGTCTCCTATGATCTTCCAGTTCATACATTAAAAAATTTAGGATAAAAGAGGTTAAATAACTTGCCCAACATGACAGAGTGAATTACTGGGGGAGCCAGGATAGAAACCGAGGCAGTCAGAGGCCAAAGCCTTCACTCACAGGTGGAACCTCCTCCAGCAGGGCTTATTCCAAATCTGGCCTATGAATCACCACTCTCTGATATTTTTTGCTTCCCTAGGAAATATGGACCCAAACTTTTCTGGCAGGAAGAGGGCCGTGTAGTAACCACTTGCCTTCTTCCTGCTCAGAGCCATGCCTCCAATTCCTTGGTGAATATTTGCTTCAAGCTGCACAATGAGCCTTCTTATCTCAGTCAATGGGCTTGATGCAAGGCAAGCGGATCTTGCAAAGAGGTGTGTGGAGGGGATGCCGGGGTGGGGGTAAAGATCCTAATGGATTTCTTAGGCTAATGGCCTGGGATGGGCCCTGGAAGGTTCCCAGACCCCAAATGATTTGCAAAAGGCAGAAGAAGAAGGTGGGGCAGATTGGCCTGGACCTTGGGTACATATTTGTCCCTAACCATGACTCACTTCCTTCTGGAACAGGGCCTCAGGTGAAATGTTTGTCTGCTCCACCTCCCTTAGTGCCTTATAACTCCCCTCCCAGTGGAGCAGGTGTCTGAGAGTACGGTGCAGCCTTGCCCTTCAGTCCACCCTACAGAGTCCACGGCATGGCAGCCCAGGCGGCTGGTGTATCTAGGCAGCGGGCTGCTGCTCAAGGTCTTGGCTCCAACCAAAAGGCTTTGAAATACTTGGGCCAGGATTTCAAGACCCTGAGGCAACAGTGCTTGGACTCAGGGGTCCTATTTAAGGACCCCAAGTTCCCGGCATGTCCATCAGCTTTGGGCTACAAGGATCTTGGACCAGGCTCTCCGCAAACTCAAGGCATCATCTGGAAGCGGCCCACGGTAAGGAAGCGGGCTTGCTGTTGAGTGACATACAGGGTGGAGGGGCCTTACATCTGATTAGGAGGAACTGAGGGAGAAGTTGAGGCTGTGGATCCTAAGTGTCTGGATCTCACATTTCAGACCCCTCCACCACCACCTTTTTTTTTTTTTTTTTTTTGAGACAGAGTCTTGCTTTGTCGCCCAGGCTGGAGTGCAATGGCACGATCTCAGCTCACCACAACCTCCACCTCTTGGGTTCAAGTGATTCTCCTGCTTCAGCCACCCGAGTAGCTGGGATTACAGGCATGTGCCACCATGTCTGGCTAATTTTGTATTTTTAGTAGAGATGAGGTTTCTCTATGTCGGTCAGGCTGGTCTCAAACTCCCAACCTCAAGTGATCCACCCACCTTGGCCTCCCAAAGTGCTGGGATAGCAGGTGTGAGCCACTGCGCCTGGACCCCCCCACCATCTTTTGAACTCTTTTTTTTTTTTTTTTTTGAGACAGAGTCTCACTCTGTCACCCAGACTGGAGGGCAGTGGTGCGATCACAGCCCACTGCAGCCTCAACCTTCCTGGGCTTAGGTGATTTTCCTGCCTCAACTTCCCAAGTAGCTGGGATTACAGGCATGTGCCACCACACCCGGCTAATGTTTATATATTTTTGTAGAGACAGGATTGTGCTGTGTTGCCCAGGGTGGTCTTGAACTCCTGGGCTTAAGCCATTTGCCCACCTTAGCCTCCCAAAGTGTTAGGATTACAGATGTGAGCCACCATAGCCAGCCTGAACTCTTGTTCAGAGGCAGTGAGGTATAGAGAGAAGAGCATGGATGAGCTTTGGAACTAGGTAAGTTAGATATGAATCCTAGCCCTGCCTGTGTTGTCTTGGGCAGGTAAACTCTGTGAGCTTTAGTTTTCTCATCTGTAAAATGGCATTTACTGGAACCTTATTTTTCAGGGTTGGTATGAGAATTGGAGATAAATCTCGGGGCATAGTGCCCAGAACATAATAGATGCAGAATACATAGTTGTTATTAATGCATATGGTCCCTGGACCAGTGCACAATGGAGCAACTCAGTGCTGGATACAGTTAGCCCGCTGGTAAATTGTGACAACATCATTGCTGAAAGGTGCATGGTTGCTCAAGGTCATGAATTGACATTCCATCAGGGCTGGTGAGTGGAGAGGTGGGAGCTGGGGCTCTGGGGATGCGGATGGAAGGCAGGGGCTCCTAAATGTAGTTACTGATACTACCCAAAGCTCAAGGGCAAGGGGTGGAGAACGGTCCTCCCAAAACCTCGGCCCATGACCTATCACTATGTGACCCTTGTCAAGTGATTTAACCTCAGGGTTGAGAACCGCCCCCATACAGAGTGAGAATTGAGCTCATCTATACAAAGTGCTCTGTTCAACAGAGCTCATAGCAATGTCTCAGGAGCGGGACTATGAAACGACCTGGGCACCTTTTGTCTTCTAAGCCATGATAGGGAAATCAAGTCAGGGTTCCTATTTTCTTGGCAGTGGTTGAAACAGGAAGATAAAGGGAGAGCACTTCTTCTAAAATGGTCAAAATCACTATTTAACTCCAGCTACCTCTACCCTTTTTGCTTTGATCCTGTTGATTTTGTGCAACAGTTTTCATCTCTGAGAATAACTCCTTGGCCATGCTGCCCTCCCACACACCATGGTTCATCTTCCCATTCTCCTCTGAAATCTATGAGGTTACCTGGTATGTTGATAAAATCCAGATTGGGAGTTATGGTTTTATATTCTAATTTCAAGACGGCCACATTTCATTTCAACGGACAGTTTTTTTGGGCTTCTTTTTTGTGCCAGGCATGGGCTCTGCACTGATTGGGAAGGTGGTCAGGGAGAAACTGAGGAGTGAGCTGTGGTCTCAGCTCTGATGGAAAGTGTGGGGAGACACAGGTGTGAATAAAGGACTGATGCCCAAGGCAGAATGAAGTAAGAACTCTACAGAGGCATAAATGATGGGCCATGGGAACCTGGGTTGTCACCACTGGGTGGTGAAAAGCCTTAGGGAGGGGTACTATTGCAGATCCCAAGGGTCTTGGGGTAGGGGAAGAAGGGGGAGAAAAATTTCCTTTAGAGACCAAAGTCAGGTTTCAGTTAACCTTTGCTTAATTTTTCTCCTTTCTTTGAAATCCTTAGAGACTTTACCTCCTTAACCACATAGCCTATTCTTCCCCAGACCGTGTCTTCACCTGTTCTCATAGTCTGTGGAAATGCGGTAATTGTAGACTGGATGTGCTGATTTGTGGCTGTCAATGGAGGAAGTAAAATTCAGAGCATCAGGCAGTGGAACCTGAGTAATGTGGAAGGTGCAATTGAAGGGCTCCTATCTGGAGTATTCAAGTGTGTGTTGAGTAAATAAATGTGTGTCAAAATTTAACCTCTCCATCCCTAATCATCAGTGAAAAATGATCACACAGCTGCTTTTGGGCAGGCTCATGCTCATATACCACAAGGTTACATTAGAGAATGCAGACTTATCCTCTAAGATCTTACAAGTTATTGAATAGACTCCTGAATCAGTAAAGATTCTGATCCTGTCTCTATGAGGAACATACACTGAACGCTGAGAAAATTAGCCTGTTCCTAAATGGTTCATTATTATTTTTTCCTCCCAAGAGGCCTTTCAGGGGTTTGCAAACAGATTGGGGTATCCAGAAATGTGGTGCATTATAAGTTTACTTGTTGCATTTACTTATTTATTTTTAAATTGTGGTATGATACACATAACATACAATTTACCATCTTAACCACTTCTTAATGCACAGTTCAGTGGCATTAAGTACATTCCCATTGCTATGCAACCATCACCACCCTCCATCACCAGTATTTTTTTTATCTTGCAAAACAGAAACTAAATACACATTTAAAAACTTCCCATTCATTCTTCCCCCAATTTCTTTCCTTTTCTTTTTTCTTTTTTTTTTTTTTTTGAGATGGAGTTTCTCTGTTGCCAAGGCTGGAGTGCAGTGGCGCAATCTCGGCTCACTTGCAACCTCTGCCTCCCGAGTTCAAGCGATTCTCCTGCCTCAGCCTCCCAAGTAGCTGGAATTACAGGCGCCCGCCACTATGCCTGGCTTATTTTTTGTATTTTTAGTAGAGATGGAGTGTTACCATGTTGGCCAGGATGGTCTGGAACTCCTGACCTGAAGTGATCTGCCCACCTTGGCCTCCCAAAGTGCTGGGATTACAGGTGTGAGCCTTTGCGCCTAGCCATTCCCCTAGTTTCTGACAACCACTGTTCTACTTTCTGTCTCTTTGAATTTGACTGTGCTGGGTACCTCATATAAGTGGAATTATACAGTATTTATCTTTTTGTGACTGGCATAACTCACTTAGCATAATATCCTCAAGATTCATCCATGCTGTGGCATATGTCAGAATTTCCTTCCTTTGAAGGTTGAATAGTATTCTGTGGTGTATATAGACCACAATTTGTTTATTCACTCATCCATTTTTGGTCTTGGGTTGCTTCCACCTTTTGGTTATTGTGAATCATGCTGCTACAAACATGGGTATACAAACTTCTCTTTGAGACCCTGCTTCCAGTTCTTTTTGTTATATACCCAAAAGATATGACCTGTGGCTGGATCATATGGTAGTTCTATGTTCAAGTTTTTGAGGAACCGCTGTACTATTTTATATAGTGGTTGTGCCATTTTGCATTCCCACAGCAGTGCACAGGGTTCTGATTTCTCCACATCCTTGCCAGTGTTGTTATTTTCTTTCTTTCTTTCTTTCTTTCTTTCTTTCTTTCTTTCTTTCTTTCTTTCTTTCTTTCTTTCTTTCTTTCTTTCTTTCTTTCTTTCTTTCTTTCTTTCTTTTCTTTCTTTCTTTCTTTCCTTTTCCCTTCCCTTCCCTTCCCTTCCCTTCCCTTCCCTTCCCTTCCCTTCCCTTCCCTTCCCTTCCCGGTGGAGTTTCACTCTTATCACCCAGGCCAGAGTGCAATGGCGCAATCTTGGCTCACTGCAACCTCTGCCCCTCAGGTTCCAGTGATTCTCCTGCCTCAGCCTCCTGAGTAGCTGGGATTACAGGCACTCGTCACCATGCCCAGCGAATTTTAAATTTTTAGTAGAGACAGGGTTTTGCCATGTTGGCCAGGCTGGTCTTGAACTCCTGACCTCAGGTGATCTGCCCCCCTTGGCCTCCCAAAGTGCTAGGATTATAGGCGTGAGCCACTGCGCCAGCCATTTTCTGTTTTTTGATAGTAGCCATCCTAATGGGTGTGAGGTAATATCTTATTGTGGTTTTGATTTGTGTTTCCCCAAAGATCAGCGATGGTGAGCATCTTTTCATGTGCTTATTGACCATTTATAGATTATCTTTGGAGAAATGTCTAACCAAGTCCTTTGCCTTTTTTTTTTTTTTTTTTAAGGCAGAGTCTCACTCTGTTGCCCAGGCTGGACTGCAGTGGCGTGATCTCAGCTCACTGCAACCTCTACCTGCCGGATTCAAGTGATTCTCATGTCCCAGCCTCCCAAGTAGCTGGGACCACAGACTCCCACCACAACATTTGTCTAATTTTTTTGTATTTTTAGTAGAGATTGGGTTTTGCCATGTTGGCCAGGTTGGTTTCAAACTCCTGGTCTCAAGTGATCCATCTGCCTCGGCCTCCCAAAGTGTTGGGATTACAGGTGTGAGCTACTGCGCCCAGCCCCTTTGCCTATTTTTAATTGTGCCATTTGCTTTTTTGTTTCATTGCTGCTTTTGAGGGTGATTTTGTACTTCTTCAGTGTTGGGGGCTTTAAGTCAGCTGACTAAATGTGACTCCTATGATCCTGGTTCCCAAACAGACGTTAACTTCTACCGGCCTTTGGGGGAAAGGAGATGAGATGTGCTGAACGTATATGTACACATGTTTTTTTCCTTTCAATAATAAAATAAAGCTTGATACTGAGATGTTTTCTGAAATCATACCATTTGACATCTTGTCACTGCTGGGTGTTTCTGCCTGTTCATAAGCAACTGGGCAAAGATTTGCTTGGGCTCTTGTCAAGTTTCAGGACAAGTTTGCCCAGGGGAAGGGCTCAAGGTCAAGCATGGGTTCTCAGGATGAGCTTTTGGTTATTCACAATCCTGAGACTATTTAGGGTTGGGCAAGAACAATCCTATCACAAACAGCATGGTTGGCTATGCGAGATCAGGGGGTGTTCTTAGCAGACAGATTTTTGCCTCCTTATTTTCTGACTTCCCCTCTGTGCTTGGTCAATGCCCAGCCCAGGTCCTGTGGTTTGAGGAATGCCCAGCATGAGCGGGCCCTGGTGCAGCGCAGTCAATGATATTCTTCCCTGAAGTGTCCACTTTTTGGCAATTAAGTGGTTTATTGATCTTAAGGAGAAATACAGCAAGACAGCAATGAAGTGATGTCAGCTGCATAGTAAGGACCCAGTTCAAGAGAAATGTCAAGGGGATGAATTGTTGGGAGGTTAGGATAAGGATGAGGGTGAGAGGCCTCAGCTTGGAGCGACTCTTTCTTCAGCTGCTATGTCTTGGATTAGTGAATCTGGAGTTTTCAGTTTAGCCATGATTTATTGCGTGCTGGTTGTGTTCAGATGCTGGAGAGGAGGCTTTGTGGAGCTTTGGCTCCTCAGGGAGAGACATATGGACAGCTGGCAGGCTGCAGAGTGGTTAAGAGCATGAGCTCGTGCGTCAGGTAGATCAGGTTTCTGGTCCCCTCTGTGCCATTTGCTAGCTGAGGAACCATGGAGAAGTTACTAACCACCCCAAGACTCAGTTTCCTCATCCATAAAATAGGGATAATAATATTACCCACCCACTGTTTTTTGGGAGGCTTGAATGAGGAAATCTAGCTATTATTATAAGACAGAATATCCAGAGGGTGAAATAAGTAGAAATATGAACAAAATGCATGGGAGTTCATGGGAAGAAGCAGTTAAATTTGACAGTGAAATTGGGGCAGGTTAATTACTGGAGACATTTGAGTTGGGATTGTTGGAAGAGAATCGGGAGAGAGACTGAAGAGAAGGCGCAGGTGTGGGCAGAGGCACTGGGTTGTGGCAGTGCATCGGGAGCAAGTGTATTCAGAGGAAGGTGGGAGTCTGTCGTGATGGGAGGAGAGTCGTAATCACTCACTGTGGGAAACTGACAGACAAAGCTGGAAACATCCAGTGGGGCCAGATCACAGAGGGATGGAAGTTCTGGGTCAAGCAATGTGGCTCTCCTTGAAGGTGATGATGATGAAGATGGCAGCATCTCTGGGGGTTCTAAAAACCAGGGCTCCTAAAGTGCAAACCAAAGCTATCAGACATGGGTAACGCTCTAGGAGAGCAGTGTGGCCAAGTAGTCAGCATCACTGAGACAGTGTGGATTTCAGTCACTTACTGCCTTGGATTCTTAACTGATACCTGTATTTCCTTAGGCCTGGTCATCAGAGGCTGATCCTAGGTTAGAGTAATTTGTATTTATGGAGTGTTTTGAAATCTTCACTTGAGTAATAGAAAACAGTATTACTAAAAAGACACGGTTGTTATTAGGAAAGATTAAAAAAGGGTTCCAAGTGTGGGTAGGTGTGAGGCTGCCTCTTTACAGAATTCTGCCTCTTTAAAACCTCTCTGACTGCCAATTACTTTGTATCTCTGATCTGTGCTTCAACAGCAACTTAGGAATGGAGAGAAGACTTGGGGTAAGTTCTTTGGGCATCATAGTGAGATGCAATCTCCTTGCAAAGCTGGGAATTTTCTTTTTCTTTTTTGAGACAGAATTTCACTCTGTCACCCAGGCTGGAGTGCGGTGGCGCAATCGTGGCTCACTGCAACCTCTGCCTCCTGGTTTCAAACAATTCTTATGCCTCAACCTCCTGAGTAGCTGGGATTACAGGTGCACACCACCATGCCCAGCTAGTTTTTGCATTTTTATTTGTAGAGACGGGATTTCACCATGTTGACCGGGCTGGTCTCAAACTCCTGATCTCAAGTGATCAGCTCACCTTGACCTCCCAAAGTGCTGAGATTACAGGCATGAGCCACCATGCCCAGCCCAAAGCTGGGGACTTTCTGTGGTCCCTGAAAGATTCATGCAACATATTAGTCATGACATTTCTTGGTGTGTGTGTATGTGTTTTTCTGGGGTGGGGACATTTTTGAATTATACTGAGTACCACATAGTAAAATGGACATTCCATCTACCTACAAATCACTTAGCACCATTCTGTATATTTCACTTTCAGTTGTCTGTAGCCTTTGCCAATCACTCTGTCTTCCAACCCAAACTCAACATTTTAATAGAACTTGGGAAGCTTATTAGATATGAATCTAATGAAATTCTATCTCATGAGCACTGTGACACAAGTAATTGAAGATACAGTTCAGGGAGTTATTTTGGAAGCATCAGCATCTTCTGCGGTTAATGGTTGAAACCATGGGGTTGAATGATGTCACCGAGCAAAAATACTTAGGGGTGTTACTGCTGTATGAAATGGGATAATCTCAGAGGGTTCAGGACCAAGAGCCAGGGGTTCCTTGGTACTTAGGGGCAAGCACAGTGGAGGAACGCATGAAAGAGACTGAGAAGAAATGCTCAGAGAGGTGAGGAGAAAATCAAGTGTGAGTAAGGGTATGGAAGTCAAGGGAGCAGAACTTTCAGAGAGGAATAGCCAATGGTACCAAATCCAAAGAGAGGTTAGTTATTGGTGACATGGGTGAGAGGAGTTTCATGAAGCTATGGATGTAGAAGTCAGATTTCAGGA
The DNA here is from genome assembly GCF_049350105.2 of Macaca mulatta. Lineage (NCBI taxonomy): Eukaryota > Metazoa > Chordata > Mammalia > Primates > Cercopithecidae > Macaca > Macaca mulatta. The sequence goes on along the minus strand of NC_133406.1, from coordinate 81,476,708 downwards.
GACTGACAGATGAATGGAGAATGAAGAACAGGAACCTATTTATCTATTTATTTTTTGAGACAGAGTCTCACTCTGTTGCCCAGGCTAAAGTACAGTAGTGCAATCTTGGCTCACTGCAACCTCTGCCTTCCAGGTTCAAGTGATTCTCTTGCTTCAGCCTCCTGAGTAGCTGGGACTACAGGCGCCCACCACCACGCCTGGCTAATTTTTGTGTTTTTAGTAGAGACAGGGTTTTGCCCTGTTGGCCAGGCTGGTCTGGAACCCCTGACCTCAGGTGATCCACCTGCTTTGGCCTCTCAAAGTGCTGGGATTACAGACATGAGCCACCACGCCCAGCCAAGAACCTATTTTAAGAGAGTTTTTAAGAAAAGAGATTCTTCCAAACCTCTATAGAGTGTGCTGTCTTTTCTTCCCTCTTGACAATACAGCCTTTTCCTTCTTTTGTTTTTAAAACAACATTAAAATTAAAAATTTTTTTCTCTTTCTTTTTACTTATTACTCTTTCAGATCTCTCTGCATTTTATTTGCCAAAAAATGACTGCCTGGAGACTGGGAGCTCTTGAGCACCCAGGGTGAACATTTGCAGCTACACACTTTTAGAACACCCAGATTGGCTGGTGCCACCTTTCTCTTTAAGTTGCTACCAGAGATTGCAAAAGACTGAAAGCGAATGAATAAATGAAAAACTAAAGGTCCATCACTAGAGAACTTTTATTTACAAATAAATAAATAGAAACAAAATAAACAAGCTAAATAACGTGTGATACTTTTAATGAAGTTACAAAACTCTCTATGTCCTAAGAAAAGACGCAAGTACAAGACATATGTGACAAAAATGTGTGTATGTATATAGATGTGCTTTTATATCAGAAGACAGTTTCTGGAGGGACACTTAAGAAACGTTACCAGTGCGGACTCTGAGGTGGAAGGGATTGTGTGTTTTACACCATTATTTACTGTTGGGGATTTTCTCATGTTCATGTACTAATTTTTCAATGAAAAACAGGTAAATAAATTTTTGTTGTTGTTGTTGTTGTTGTTGTTTTTGAGACGGAGTTTCATTCTTGTTGCCCAGGCTGGAGTGCAATGGTGTGATCTTGGCTTACTGCAACCTCCGCCTCCTGGATTCTCCTGCTTCAGCCTCCTGAGTAGCTGGGATTATAGGGGCGCATCACCATGCCTGGCTAATTTTTGTATTTTTAGTAGAGACGGGGTTTCACCATGTTGTCTAGGATGGTCTCGAAATCCTGATGTCAGGTGATCCGCCCGCCTCAGCCTCCCAAAGTGCTGGGGTTACAGGCATAAGCCACTGCACCCGGCATAAATTTTTTTAATACTTGAAAAAAAAAAAGTCAGCCCACAGGAACTGTTTCTGCCATTTCAGCAGGAGCTGTCACCTTATAGAGGCTATGGGGCTGCCACCTGGAAGGCTCCACCTCCCACAACAGAATCCCAGAATCCCTGTTGCCAGCTCCATCCAGACCCCAAGCGTCTGCCCTCAGCCCACCCTCCTGCTTCCCGGTCCTTTTTGATCTGCCCTTTCTTCACCTCTATGAAGTAAGAACGAAATGATTCTCTCTCTCTGTGGCCAGACAGTCTTTGATGTAGTGCAGCCCAGGATGCCTCTGATTAAATGTAGGCTGACTTCCGTTTTGTCCGTTGAGGTCCTGTCCTTTTCCCCTTGTAGTTTGCCTGGTGAACAGGTAGACCCATCTCTTCTTTAGGAACCAGTACGTAGACTGCTCCTGCATCCTACCTTTCTAACGGACAGGCATCGTCTCCCACCCACTAAATCTCGCAGCCATCATCCTTGTTGGGCCCTTCTCATTTTTCTCTCTTTGTGTTTTTTCTCCTTTTGTGGATATAGCCTACATTCTATTATTATGCACTAGCCTTTTTTCTCTGGCTTTTTCATAATGTCAATCTTGGTTTCCTATATACACCACAAGCACCTTGAGGCCAAGAACTATGTGGTTTATTTCTTTTCTTTCTGCATTTCACCATGTTTCCCTCTTTCCCCTGCCTGCCATGGTTCAAAGGGTACTGGATACAAAATGGGCACTCAAAAAATCCTTGCTGGGTAAACAAAGAAAGGATGACTAAAGCATGTGTCATTGTGCCCCAACAGAGCACCAGGGCCATGAGACTGCTTGTAGGCAGATGCCAGTTGAGATAGGTGAGTGGAGGAAGTGCAGGTCAGGTGTGTGAATGTATCAGAGATGAGTTCTCTTCTCAGGATACATGGTACTTCTGACACCTCAGTGTGTCCATCAGCACATGGAGTCATTATCATTTAGTCAAGACTTTAACGAGTGCCCACAGGGTGCACAGCAGTGTGCTAAATATTCTTCTAATCTTCTCTTTATGTAAATAGGGGTGTTTTCTGAATAGGTGATATCATTTTTCATCACATATTATCTCAGCCTTTGCCTTTCTCCTACCTCCGTGTTCCTCACCACCTTTTCACACCCACACACTCACACCACACATATAGTATTAAAACACTAGTCCTATCCGGGTGCTGTGGCTCATGCCTGTAATCCCAGCACTTTGAGAAGCCGAGGCAGATGGATCACTTGAAGTCAGGAGTTCGAGACCAGCCTGCCTATAATGGTGAAATCCCGTCTCTACTAAAAATACAAAAAAAACACCAAAAAACAAACAAACAAACAAAAAAAATTAGCGAGGTGTGGTGGCACATGCCTGTAATCCCAGCTATGTGGTAGGCTGAGGCAGGAGAATCACTTGAATCTGGGAGGCGGAGGTTGCAGTGAGCCGAGATCATGCCACTGCACTCCAGCCTGTGCAACAATGCGAGATACTGTCTCAAAAAAAAATAAAATAATAAGAATAAAAAAAAAATGAAAACACTAGTTCTGGCAGGGGCTCTGGACTCCAGCTCCTGCTCTGTTCATCCCCGGCTGTGTGACTGTGGGCAGGGCTCGTCTCCTCTCTGGGCTTCAGAGTCCTCAGCAATAAAACAATGTGATGGGCAGTAGACGATCTCCTGGTTTTCTTCCTGCTCTGCACTCTGGGACTCTGATGTTCCTTTCCCCAGGCTGCCACCGTCACTGAGCACCTTGTGACTTGTGTTTTGTTCCAAATTGCTTTCAGGAGTTGTGTCCCAGCCCTCAGTTTATCATTGGTGGAGCCACGCGCACAGACATTTGTCAGGGCGGTCTAGGTGAGTAATCGGGGAGAGTCTTATTTGTTCTGGGAGAGGGTGGGTGTGTATGTGTCATGAGTAAACATCAGATGAAGCTGTGAGACTTCACTGAGTGAATTAGGTACCTGATGTGTCTGTCTGGGTTTGTGCTTTTTGAGACTACATCCTTCACTGTGGGTCCAAATGCTGGAACTACCTCTTGGCTCCCCCTAATGAGAGATTTTGCCAGCTCATTTAACCACTTTAATGCTAGAGCAAGGAGCCAGGATTACAGGCGTAGAGTACATATCTGTGCTATACCGTGTTTTTGTTGTAGTTTCCTTTAAGTAGGCATAATTTGTCCTATGGAATGACGGGCTGTCATAATAAGTGCTTTTATAATTAGTAGGAAAACAAGAATCTTATTTTTCTAGCCAGGCATTCTTTCATAGGCCTGGGATCCTGTAATCAAAAGCCTTCATTTCTGACCTTATCATGCTCCTTTTAAATTGGGGGCAGTTGAGTTTAAGACATAATTTCATTTAGTTTTGTAAGTTCTAGCCTCCATTGTCAGAAACCGAGGCTCTCCTTGGTAGCAGACGAGCTTTATTGATCTCATAAGCCCTCCTGATACCAAGGCCTCACAGATGGGAGTTTCTGTGTTGAATTGGACAATCCTTACATTTTATGGACAACATGGCTCTGAACTGAATTTGAGGGGCTTCCAAACCACCATCCAGTGACAGCTGCAAAATACAGAACTGGAAATGAAGGCGGAAAAGAAACAAATGCTGCTCACTGAAAATCGGCAACACAAACAGAAACCTCAGCATCACATGGATCCCATAACCACCCCCCCTTTATTTTTTTCAGGAGGTTTTCTCTTTTTCTTATTCTTATTGTCACCAGGAAAGCCCTTTCTCTTCAACCTGCTGGAAATGTTCATGATTTTGAAAATCACAAGGCGTTTTATTTTAAATGCTTCCAATGTTCTCTCCTTTAATGAATATAGCAAATACACCTTAGAAAGAGCTCACAGAGCGTGACATCAAGCAGCGGGAATGATTCGGGGTGCCACATGCGAGCGCGTGCCCGGTTCCCTGAAAACCACAGCCTCCATTTCCCGAGCTTTTGTGTGAGGGCTCACAGAGGGGTAGCGTTCTGACCTTTTCTTGTTCTGGGTAAGTGTGGTGCCTTTTTACTTCCAGCTCCATGTTTAACCTAATTATGCCTGTGTCTCAGGGACACACAACTTCGAGTGCGCCCCAAACAGCTCCTTGTTGGAGATGTGTTAACTGTGGGAAAGGTATTTAATAAGTACCTTTTCCTTGATGGGCTTGGATGGATTTTTCTTTGAATAGGTTTAAGCAAGGAGAAGTGAGGGTTTCCAAAAAGCGGCCTGAGCGTTACCATGGTGAGTGCGTGCTGCCAATGGAGACGGAGGCTGGAAGCACAGGAAATGAACCCAACCAGCTCTCCGAATCCAGCTCACATCAGAACAAATGGGGCAGCCTCTGTGGTGGCTGCCCCGGGGAGCCCAGCCACTGCGGTGGTTTTTAATGAACAGAGTGGAAAGGGGCTAGGGAGTCCAACCTCCTGAAAGGAGCCAGGCGCAGACTGAGCCTCTGCCAGTAGAAAAGAAGATTCACAGCGCCAAGGCTATAACCCAGAGCATCAGGGTGGGGAGCTAGGGGCTGAGTTGCAACAGCCTCTGTGGCCTGAGGGATCTGAGTCAGGGCTGGTCCTGAACAGTGGGTAAATTGTGAGAGATTAAGAGGAGAGATTTCCCACTCGACATGCTGTGTGTATTCCCAAAGAACAAGGGAGCAGCACACAGCACTTGTTGAATTGGGGCCTGATACGCATTAACGTTTGTTAAATGTTCTGTTGGCTTTTCAGAGTACAACACAGCACAGTGTAATCTGCTCTAAGGGTTTCTAAAAAAAAGTTTATATATATATAAAATAAATAAATATAAATAAATATATACATTCATATATATTTATATATTTTTATATATATAAAATAAATAAATAAATATAAATATAAATAAATATATACATTCATATATATTTATATATTTTTATATATATATATGTATTTTTTTTTTTTTGAGACAAGGCCTGGCTCTGTCTCCCAGGCTGGAGTGCAGTGGCCCGATCTCAGCTCACTGCAACCTCCTTCTCCTGGGCTCAAGTGATCCTCCCACCTCAGCCTCCTGAGCAGCTGGGACAACAGGCGTGCACCAACACACCCAGCTAATTTTTTTGTATTTTTTGTAGAGACAGGGTTTTGCCGTGTTGTCCAGGCTGGGTTTTTTTTTAAAACAGTTTATTTGTATGATGAAAATGATGTCTTTTTCATAGAGTTCTGTGTTATTATTTCATCATTATTTTGAATACACACAATACAAAAATTAAAGCAACTGAAAACACCCAGTGAAGTCTGTTTCCCAGCTGTCTCCACTGACTCCATTGCTCACTGCCTTGCAGCCACTCAAAAAATTTCCTCCGTGTTTCTTTATGCAAATTCAAGCAAATCTAAGCACATATTCTAAATATCCCTTTCTTGTATTGAAGGCAGCACACTATCAACACTGTTTGGCACCTTGCCATTATTTGGTGTTATTTCACTTAATAAAGTATTTGGGAGATCTTTCCACACCAGTCTATAAAGAACTTGGTTCTCTGTGAACCATTCCTAGTGTTGCACTCCGTCGTGAGTGTGCACTGTGGTGGATTTATCCTGTCTCCAAAGGATGGACATTTGAGTTATTTTCTCTCTTGCATTCGTATAGAACACGTGGCAGTGGATCTCCTTGTTCACACTTCATGTTGGGTGTGTGAGGCTATTTGCCAGCAGGTCCGAAGTCTGGCTGCTTCTGTCAGGGTGGGCTATGTGTTGTCCCTTCCTCCCTACTGTCCTTGCTAAGCCAAATTTTCATCCTAAATGTGTGAGTCTCTTGGCCACCATCAGATCTTATGCTTACATAGAGCCCAGGAGCTGGCTTCCTTGAAGACATATTTTAGGAAAATAAAGATTGAGGGAGCTGAATGCCAAGGATCCAATTGTTTCAAGTGATTTTTTCCTGTAGAATATGACTTTTCTTTGGGCAGCTCAGTCCCCGAAGGAGGACAGTATGATTTTACCTCCATTTAAGTAATTAAATGACTAATCCTTTGTTGAAACAGCCCTCAAATGAAAGCCCTCCCACAACACTCAGGCCTCCTGGCACACTGAGAAGGAGAGTTCTTCTTCAAAGTTGCTGTTCCTGGCAATCCCAGCCTTTCCTTGCTCCATCTTCTCAGTGGAGCCTATTCTCACCATGTCTAGCAAGGGCCACCCACACTCAGTGTCTTACTGGAGTGCGAGGCAGACTCAGGGCTGCCCCATGTGGTGATGGAGTAAGCTGTAAGTGTGTGGTCCCCTGTGGGTCATGTCTGTGGGTGCTTTTTCCAGTGGACGCTCAAGGGTGCACATCACTCAGGAAACTGCAGGGACCCAGCCAGTCTCTCCACTGCTCGTTCCATCACAGTCTCTCTCCCTTGCATTTTGGCCTATGCACATTTCAGAGCATCTCCAGACCTCTGTGGCCACTGAAATAGACTTTGTCCTATGAATATAGTACCCATTTCTGGCTTTGTGCAACGCCTTATAAGTCATACCCATATATCAACTAGAACTCCTTTGGTCACTGGCTTTTAAAGTCCAACCCAACTATTAATAGCTTAAGGAAAAGGAGAATTTACTGGCTTATCCAACTAGATCATGGAAGGCAAACAGCATTGTTGGCCTCGAAGCCTGGTTCCAGGGATCTAAATGTTCCTGGCACACTCTCTGCCCATCTCTCTTCTCTGTTGGTGTCTACAGGTTGGCTTCATTCTCTTCCATGGCAGACAGGACCTATCTGGCAGGAAACAGGACCACTAATGATTCCAGACTTTCTCTCAGTATAATTGTAAACCTGCTTTGGTTTTACTGATCTCAGAAAAGGACTGTGATGTTATGGTTTGGGTCTTCTGCCACTCCTTGAGCCAGTTACTGCAGCCAGGGCAGTGAGGTGCCATATGGTTAGCCCAGCCTGGATCAGGGGCCCATTCTTGTTGTTGGGAGGCTCTTGTGACTGGGAACCTTCTCTAAAACCACAGGGAGAACTATCCAAAAGAAGGGGCATGGCCATGGCTCTGGGCAGACAGAATAAGGCAGGTACATGTAAATGGAGGGGGATCCCAGGTCTGGTCCAGCCTGCACTCTCCCTCTCCAAGGCCACCTCTTCCCTCTGAGCCCCATGGCCCTGGCATCTTTCCCCCTCTCCTAAATCCATCACTCTGCAATGCTCCTGGAAATGTCTTTGCCAAGGGCCCCTCCTTTCTCTCTCTTGATCTACCACTAGCAGCATCTAATTCAGTATGCACAGGTAGTCTTCTTGTTGCACCTCTGCCCTCCCCATCTCAGATTTCACAGCTGTAAAGTGTGGATATAATCAAAGCCAGCTGGTCAGGTGGCTGTGATAGGTAGAGAGTTGACACTTGGTTCCTTGTCCTCTAGGAAATGGGGGCTCCCATGGGTGGAGGGGGATGTTAATAACCCTGGGAGTCCTGACTGTGCACTCCATGAGACTGTCTTACACATTGATATATCCATGGTGCCTGGTGCCTAGCAGGGCTCCATAAATGTCTGTTGCACTTTTGATCTGTTGGTGTAAACCCTCTGCCTGTCATCGTTATTAAATCATTTGAAAACACAGACAGCCTAAATCCAAGGGTTTTTGTATTTTTCATTTTCCTTTGCCAGTATCACTCTTGGCAATCAGGCTGGATCAGGCATTTAGAATAAAAATTCCATCCTGAGGTTTCCTATGTGTCTCTATTTTCAAAAGATTTCAGAGTTTCATGCAAACCAGCTTGTCTACATGTCTGTCCCCAGCTTGCTGACACTGCTGGGTGGGTACATTAAGGGGGTTGGAAGTGCTGGCTGATCCTTGACAGTGGAAGGATGTCCTGGGAACAGGTCATGAAGGAGACTGTCCCCAGCCTGTGATGGTGGCTGTGGATAAAGGAACACAGTGCTCATTGCATCCTGGGGACCCCAGCAGGACTCTCAGAGTAAGCCTGTCTCTCACAGGCTCAGCAGTAACTGCTAACTCTACCTGCCATGCAAGCTCCATCCAGTTCTTACCTGAGTGCATCCACAGGTAGGGAAACACTAAGGCATGGTATCATTTGTGCCTATGGTTGTGAAAATGCCACAGGACTTGAATCGTCTTTATGTGTAACTAGGCCCAGAGGCCACATGAGCAATGCTACATATAAAAGTAGAAGAACTTGGTCTCTAAAAACTGAAATTTGATGCTTGCTGCTTTCAGGAATGGGGAGCAAGAGACTTTCTGCTTTCCTAAATGAGGACCAGAGACTTCCAGAATGTAGAAAGAAATTAGAGTGCTTTTTGAGTAACACATTGCTAAAACGTTTATCCAAACTTTGAATCTAGTGGGTGGTTTATTTTCCACTGGGATTCATGAGTGAGATGAGCTTTGCCTTAAGGGTTTGGTAAGTGCCAGGGTTTCTTTCTCTATCTCCTGCCTTACCCATCTATTTTTCACTCTGTCTTATACTGCGTGTGTTTGTGCTTGTGTGTTTTTTTCTCTTCTAACCCCCTTTTCTCTATTGACCTGATTTTTCTCTTCACCTCTATGAAATGGATGTCTTTTTCATTTTTGTTGCATTTATTGAGTAGAGTTTTATATTCTGTATTTCTGTTTTGTAAAAAGAATGACTGGACCTTTTCATATGTCTCTAAAGGCAAACAAGGAACCAACAGCAACAACCTAAATCCAGTTGCCTTCTCTTCTGCATCCAGCACATTGATTTTCCTCTGTGAGTCCACGCTTCCCCACAGAGCCAGGCCTGGACTCCTGGAACAGGGGCCTGGCGTGCACATCTCTAGTCAGTAATTGAGAGTAGAGTCAGCATCTTTAAGATCACTTTCCTGGACACCTTTTGATCTGTAGCATCCTTCGAGGACTGTGGCAAAGTAAATCAATTCACTAGGACTGAGCAGATACTTTTAATGAGCAATCAGGGAAACCTCAGGGAACGTAAAGGGCCAAATCTACTCATTGATTCTGGAGAGCACAGGGTCAGGCCTCCGGCAGGTGGGAAAAACTGCAGATGACAGCTCCATGCGATCCAGGGGGCTTAACTGATTCAGGGGAAGTTCACTTTGCTACCCGCAGTGGTTCCCTTTCTCCGCGGCACATCTTTTACCTCCATCTTGGGTCCTGGTGCTCATCCCCCTCCGGTTTTGTTACACTAACACCACTCTCCTTTCTACTCTGAACAAAGGGTCCAGGACAACTCCTTCCACTTTAATGAGAGTTTGAGGTCGTGGATTACAGGAGGATTTGCATATTGCGCGTTATTTCAGGAGCACGAAAGAATTCTGCTTTGCGTGGAGAGTTCCACAAACCTTCACTAACTTAGCTCCTTGCAGTATTACTGCAGGAGATGAAGTACAGTCATGGAAATCCGGGGTAATTTTCATATCACATGACAGTTGCTGCAAATATCCAAAACCCCACGTCTGCTCACTGCCATTTCATAATTATGTTGTCTATCAGGCCCCTCTCCAAATCTTTTGTTCAAGACATTAATAGAAAAGCATAGCATTATTATACTTTTTAATAAACATATTTTGATAACTTTCAGTATAATTGTTTTTATGGCCCTATTTTTAGTCTGAAGCATTTGCCAAAGAGGTCCTTCCTGTAAACCAAAAAGTGACCGCAGCAAGTCTCAATCAATTTGAGGTTTTATTTTGCTAAGGTTGAGGACACATCTGGGAAAAAGAAACACAAGTCACAGTAGGATCTGTGACCTGTTCTTTTTCCAAAGAGGGTTTTGGGAACTTCAACATTTAAAGAGGAAACAGCAAGCAGGAGGGAAGAAAAAAAAGGAGAGGGTAGGCAATGAGGCAAGTGGTTATATTCTTGTGAGGCTCTGATTAGTGCTCAGTGAATCTACATTTTACATGTGAAAAGAAGTGGGTAGAGGAAAAGTCATTGATGCATTTTTCTTGTGTTCAGTAAATCTGCATTTTACATAGGATAAAGCAAGCCTGTGAAATTACAACTATCTGTTTGGGAAGAAAAGAAAGGTAGTTTTTGGGCAACTCAATTCCCAAGTTTAAATTTTCCTTTACCATAATGAGTTTGGGGTCCCAAGATTCCACTTTTCTTTCACAATGCACAGGAAAGGTTAAGAATCTTGCCTTACAGGCATGCTGGGCTCCTTCTGCCAGGGGAGACTTCTTTTTGCCAGAAGAGAATTTTGTCAGTGTTCTCCAGTTTCACCTACTCAGAGGTGACCTGACTATTCCTCACTTTGTAAGAAAAGTGCAAAATTGCCAATGAGCCTGAGTCTCCAGGAAGACACCTTCTGAACCTTATGGGAGGTGGCAGGTGGTCCCAGGCCAGGAGATGCTCTCTGAGCTCCAGCTCAACTGGGCCGCCTGAGGTTTGGGTCTGAAAATCAAGTCTTAGAGTGTTCCTGATTCCTACTGAGAGGGTTGCTTGTTAAAATGAATCTGTTCTGCATTCTAGGGGATAATTATTTTAACACCTTTCACAGACCCCAGTGGTAGGACTTGACTTCACACCTACCAGCTCTGCTCTCTGCCTGTGCCTTCAGTTTTGCAGACATCATCCCAGGGCCGAAGGACAATTTCTCTGTCACAGACTGGCCGTGAGTCTTGGGTTCCTTCAGCTCTCTCTGACTTATTAGGGGTACCCTGCTGCCCCGCCTCAGCCATTAGTTCCAGCACTTGTGGATGGTTCTTAAAGGGGACAACTAAAAGAGATCTGAAGACAATGCCATTGATTAAGCATCAGTAATGCAATGTTCCAGTCCCCAAGGCTCAAGGGAGCCTATGCGTGCTCTCTTGGGGATGTGGTTGAAGAGAAAAAGGTGGAGGCAGGCTGGTGCAGAAGTAGGAAGCGTGAGGTTACAGGCTGTGTTAAGGCCTCTGTCACATTCAGGGCAGCTCTGGGCATTTACTGGAAGCCCTGGCAGCAGCATCTGGCACTGGCTGGGAGATGTACACCCTCAGTTCTTCAGTAGGCTGGCTCCCGCCATCCAAGGAATAGAGCAGGATGCTCCCAGAAAAGGCTGATCCTTCTGGAAGCAAATCCATACCACCTGCTCATGGGAGAAAGGACAGGTGACATCCTTCTAAGAGGCCATGAACCTGAGGAATGGAAACAAGTCCCATCTAACAAGTCCTGTGCAGACACTGTTCTCTCTCTAGTGCTTTCTCTTGGCCCTGTGGTTGCTGTGTCACCTCCCTCTTGTTGTCTCAGCTGTTCTTGCTGCTTTGGGCTGGGCAATCCCTCGCCAGCTGGCAGAAGTGGATTGGGTCTTCCCTGTACAGAGTGCAGTCTATTTTCCCCACAGTACTCCCATAGTCACCTTGTAAATTTACAGGTGGCATTTCTTGCTGGCTTAGGGAATGGGATGAAGCCACTCCATATCTTGCCCCAAACCTGCTCCTTGAAAGTGGAGCACTTTGGTTTACCCTCTCCCTTCTGCTCTGGGAGGCCTCTTTGTGCCTCCCTCAGGGGTCCCATAGGGTAGCTAAGCAGCCCTGGGATGTGTTCTCTGGCTTCATGACCCAGTACCTGGTTACTTTGGTCTGCATTCTTGTTCAACCTTGGTCCCTGATGCTCTGCCACCTGGGACCCCAGCCTTCCACTCTATAGTGGGAGAGAGACCTGGGGATCCCTCCCCAGTTGCATCTGGAGCCCCTTCTGTACATGTGTTCAGGACTCAAAAACTGTGTTTCTCCATCATTTAACAGGACAATGCCTGGAGTGGTCCCCCCATCCCCTTCAGACTTGGCTTAGGCTCATATTTCCTCAAATTCCATTTGCTCTGACTTGTTTTGCATGCCAGCTTGGGAGCAGTGTCTCCTTCCTCTGCTGGATCCTGGGTATCCAGAGTTGGAGGGTGTGATGGTTAATACTGATTGTCAACTTGGTTGGATTGAAGGACGTAAAGTATTGTTCCTGGGTGTGTCTGTGAGGGTGTTGCCAAAGGAGATTAACATTTGAGTCAGTGGACTGGGAGAGGCAGACCCACCCTCATTCTGGGTGGGCACCATCTGATCAGCTGCCAGCATGGCCAGGATAAAAGCAGGCCGAGGAATATGGAAGGACAGGGCTTGCCGAGTCTTCCCAACTTCATCTTTCTCCTGCGCTGGATGCTTCCTGCCCTCGAACATCGGACTCCAAATTCTTCAGCTTTTGAACTCTTGGACTTACACTAGTGGTTTGCCAGGGGCTCTCGGGCCTTTGACTACAGACTGAAGGCTGCACTGTTGGCTTCCCTGCTTTTGGGGTTTGGGGACTGCAAAGCTCCGCAGCTTGCAGACAGCTTATTGTGGAACTTCGTCTTGTGACCGTGTGAGTCAATACTCCTTAATAAACTCCCTTTCATATATATATCTATCCTATTAGTCCTGTCCCTGTAGAGAACCTTGACTAATACAGACAGATCTAGGGAAGGATTAACTCTGGGGGCCACAACTCTGATGCCTACAGAGGCCACATAAATGAGTAAAACAGTCCAGGAGGAGGTAACAAGAGAGAGCAGTGGGGACTGTGGCAAACCAGAGAGCATGCACTGTGTGAGGAGGAAGCCACGAGAGAGGAGGAGGAACCACGAGCAAGGAAGTCACCTCACTCTAGCTGGATGTCACCACGCAGGAGCTGGGAGACCTTCCCAGACTGCCCTGCATTTCCTAGCGCTCCCCTAGAAACTCTCACTCCCCTCACCCTGCTCTGGTTTCTTTACAGGATTTACCACCACCTGCCACATGCGTTTATGTATTGTTTGCCGTTCTCACTAGTATGTATACTCCATAACATCAAGGATTTTATTTTTCCCCACTGTTGTATCCTTAGGGCCTGGAATACTTGGCACAGAGTGAATGCTCAGTAAACATTTGTAGAATAAGTAAAGAGAGAAATTTTGGCCAGATTTTGCAGTTTTTCTAAGAAATCAGAAATCTAGGAAATTCCATCATGGTGTACTATGGTCAGGGCCAGAAAGTGCAGAAGGCTGTGACAGAGCCCATCGATCTCATCTTCAGATTCTTACAAAATAGATTCCAGATTCAGGTATGGCTCTATGAGCAAGTGAATATCTGGATAGAAGGCTGTATCACTGGTTTTGATGAGTATATGAACTTTGTATTAGTTGATGCAGAAGAGATTTATTCTAAAACAAAGTTAAGAAAACAACTGGGTTGGATCATGCTAAAAGGAGATAATATTACTCAGCTACACAGTGTCTCCAACTAGAAATGATCAATGAAGTGAGAAATTGTTGAGAAGGATATAGTTTGTTTTTAGGTGTCCTTTGTCCAATATGAACATTTATTCATATGTTTTGATTACCCTTTTGTTATTACAAGATGACAATAAGTACTGTGGGATTGTTTGTATTAAAATTTTTTTTTTAAAAAAAAGGAAATCAGGAGTCTAGATTTTCTAGAAATCTAGAAATCACTACGCTGGCCAGGACTGTATGCACTGGACAGACGAGATCTGCAAGCGGGTTAGGACAGGTTTATCGCCTTCAGTCTACATCAAGCCCCTATTGGGCCTGAATTATGGTGCGGACCCTGGGGACTTTCTACATTCCAGTCAGCTTTCACCTGTGATCTGCGTTGAGCTACTGCAAGCTGTCCTCACTTTGGTGTTTAGAGAAACTCTGTGCTTCTGTAGATTGTGTTCCAGGCTTCTGTGCAGTCAGAAGGCTTTCTCTGCAGTTGCCCTGCCCACCAGCCTGGCCAGGGTCCCCTCTACTACTCCTTTTAAGAGTTTTGCTTCCTTCCTATTTCCTTTCACATATTTTTGCTCTTCAGCATTGTACTCAGGATATTTTCCCAGCCTCAAAATATCTTGTTTTCTGCTCACATCACCCCACTGGGTTCCTTGGCATTTTAACATTTGAGGGCAGTTCATCTCATCTCAGTATATTTGAGCCTGGAAGACCACTCTCATCTTGCTAGGAGATGCCATTATCTCTGTTTAATATTCGATGCAATTTAAAGATCTCTGTACATTTGGAAACCTCAGGATACCTAGCCCGGAGTTGGAACTGCCGTGCCACTTAGGATCATTTTTGGAGGGGACGTTTGACAGTGTGTCAAGACTGTCCCCAGCAATAACGACAACGTGCCATTTTTGTATCTCATCATGTGTATTTCAGCTGTGGCTGGAGCTAACAATTCCATCTCAGTGCTCATCTTTTCATTTCTTTCCCTGTTATACCTGACTTCTAGCATTTTTGTCTTATTTTTGAAACCAAAGAGCATTATAATTAAACTCAGTAAGCAAGCTGCTTTCCCTTGAAACAGGCTCTGAGATGTATTTACATAAGCCTCAAATATATTTACTCAGTGGGTTTTTTCCCCCTCTGGTGAATCAATTCCATTTTTTAATTTACTAAGAAAAATTTTTCCCTCTAAGCAGCATTAAAGGTTTGATTTAAAGCTGGAGGTGAGGCAGAAAGTCCTGAAGCTGTTTCATGCCATTCAGTCTTATTCCTTCCACAATCACAGAAACAAGATGGATGAGAATTGGCTTGGTGGGCTTCATAAGCAACTAGGAGGAGCTCTGAAATAATCTGAACAAGCTTCTTCAGCTGTGAAGAGTTTGCTTGCTTTTTTTTTGCCTTTCCCTATCCACTGAAAACTTAGAAGGTAAGGCAAAAATGGCTTCTGATTCAAAGATGACCCACCAGCCTTTCCTGTTCTTTCCTCTGTTTTGAAGTACATTAACTCTCTGGGGTGCTCTGTAGCTCCTGGAAGCCAAAGACCCCCCTGGCCCAGAATTGTCCTCGGCCAAATGTAGTGATGTGTGATAGCTGCCTTCCCTGTGGAGCTGGCCCCCACGCTGCTATCAGGTCTGACATCAGGTCTGAGAGGCCCCTTCTGGGTCGTCATGGGAACCAGGAGTGGAGGTGCCGGGAAACCTTTGGGGGGCAGCAGAAGTGGATTATTTAGTGTGCCTTATTATATGTAGCATGACTCCAAAGAGTTATTTTGAGGCTATAAAAAATATAGTTGCCATAAATGAGTCATGTTACCATTGTTCAGAAAAACACCAGTACTTTGGGGGCTAATCTTTGAAACTCTTTGTTTCAGAAAAATACCAGACTTGGGGCTAATCTTTGAAACTCTTAGTGACTTTCTTCCCTGGGTGACCCCAATAACCCACCGTCTGCTGAAAACACAGCACTTGGGCCCTTTTGAGTTTTCTGGGTATCTGTTATGCCCAGGATTGGTGTTCTCTATAATCTTGCTTCTAGAACACTGGTAACTTGCTATCATCCACTCTAAAAGGAGGATGATGTTCTAGTAAGGTGTGCCAGGTTCTTAATTTACAGGTACAGTAGGAGGTGGGCTCACGGTGTTGAATGGTGGTGGATTGAAGTACTGTTGGTTGGTTGTGGATGCTTATAGGAGTGAGGAAACATGTGGTTTATCTGACATACTCATTTGTCAGAATCAGGAAGAACTTTCACAGCCCACTTACTCATTTAAATATTTGTCAAGTGTCTTCTTCATGCCAGGAAACAGCAGAGAACAAATAGGCACTCTTTCCTCTTCTGGGAAAGAGGGCGGGGAAGAGGGTTCCAGGCTGCAGGAAGGAGATGATAAAGGTCCTTTGGCTAGGAAGTGCATAGCACTGGGGCAGGGGACTTGCAAAGTAGTGGTAGGACTGGGGCAAACATGGAGCAGTCAGTGCAAAGGCTGAGAGTGGAGAGGGGGGCAGTGGCCAGATCACGCAGGGCTCCAGCACTGTGTGAAGAATTCTGGACTTTATTCCTAAGGGCAATGGGGAATATGGAAGATTTTAGAGCAGGGCTGTTTATAGCCAGATTTGCTGCAGTGTGGAGAGTGCAGACACCAGAAAGAGACAATTGCAAGACAGGAAACCTTCATTATTTGCAGATAACTGATACTGGAAAGGGACCACTGAAAGTAAAATGGGGGCCCATATTTCTTAGTAAACAGTTTTTTAAAAAAGGTTTCATTAGTATCTTACTTTGAAAAAAATACAAACAAATATAAAAAATTTTCATGTGACTTCATATTTCGTGATACTTATGTAATAATTGCAGCTTTGCGCTAGCTCTTAGAACAAGGAATGAATCAGTTATTGACTTTTTGGAGGGAGAACTCATGCTGAAAAGATGACAAGACATCAGGATGCAACACTTTTCACTTCCCGATTGAGTTTTGAGGAAGAATCATGAAAACTTTCAAAGATTTCACTAGTTTCTCTAAGGCCCTCCTTCAGTACTTTGACACTCAAACCATTCCCTTTTCAAGGACCAGTCCTGCCTTGAACCTCAGTACTTTTCCTTCCTCAGCTGCAACCGCTTTAACTCTGCCAACTTCTTCTTGGTCAGTGGCACTGAAGCAGATCTCCAGTATCACTTTCATCGACTTCATGAAATCCAGCAATTTGAGCAGAATGTTCAGTGTCACTTTGCAACCACCTTGCATTGTATCTGCATGTGAGGTGGGCATGGTTGGTAATTCTAGTGTGTCTAGTGTTAGGTGGGGAGGGATGGTTGGGTGAAAACTCATGAATATTTTCACATCATGACAATTTTGCTTCTTTTTGCAACCTCCTAATTACTGCTCCTGGATAATGACTATTTGGAGAAAGAGGGTCCCTTATAGTCTTACTGGGAGTGGAGGCAATGGCAGGAATGTTAGGGAGGAGGATAGGATTTGAGAGCTATTTAGGAATAAAAATCAAAAGCACTTGGGAAGCAATTGGATACGAATGGAGTGAAGAAAAGGAATCAGAATGGCTCCTGGGCTTCAGCAACTGACAAACTAGTGATTCTGATGCCTGAGACAGGACACCTGGGCAGGAAGGCAGGTGGTAGGAGTGAGATAGTAGTCCTACATCCTATACCAAACACAGGGGTGGATACGGAAGGACACCAGCAACTTCCTGGTATCATTTCAGTTTTTGTTTTCCTATAGGCAGTAGACGCTCAATAAGCATTTGCTGATTCACTTGTTTGGGTTCCCTGGTGTTTGTGTTAATTGTATGTTGGGTGATAACAGTGAATAATAAGGAGGTTTATTGAGGGCTTTCTATGTGGCAGGCACTCAGCTAGGCACCTTGTGTATCTTATCTTATTTTTATCTTTATAACAACTCTAGGAGTCAGGCTGTTTTATGTTATTGCAATGTAAGGAGATGCTATTTCATGAGGTAAGTCAGAGGGTGAACCAAATGCTAGCAAAGGATGGGGAGAGAGGGTGGTTGGTGGCAATTGGAAAGTGAGGATGAAAAGGGGCTGATGAGAAGCTATGTGTAGGTTTACAGGAGGAGGGACTGCTCCTGAAATTTCTTTTTTCTCTTGTACAGAGGTCTAGGGCATTTATTTCAAATGATGTGAATGTATTTACTTCAGGTTCCACGTGGCACTGCAAGATTTGGGAAGGCAGAAAACTCATCATCTTGCTAGAACTAGTCCTGGCGCTGACACTGTCCGGCCTTCGGGGTCCCTTGAGCTCAGAGCCTCAGCTTTACTTGTCTGGCAAATGGTCATTAAATAGCCACTTTGTCTTGTGCAAAGCACAGGCAGATTCAAATACAGGAAGTGTTAAAGGAAAAACTTTAGACAAAATAAATGTGACAGGGTTTATTCAAGCAAAGAAGGATTCGTGATTTGGGCAGCCCTGAAAACCAGAAGAGATTCAGAGAGCTCCACTGCAGCAGCGTGGGCTTTTAGAGGCTGAATATGGAAGTAAGAGAAATACAACACATTTGATTGATTACATGGAAAGACTGGTTTTAGGGATTAGTTGGTGGTTTCTGATTGGTAAAGTCTCTAGTTTCATTTTACTGTTTGCATCGGGCTTTGGCTTGCTTAGGTAAAAACTTAAAGTGGTTTAGCTGCCCCAGTCTAATGGCTTCCCAATTAAAATGATTGTAACAGAAGCCACTCTCCTTGTGCAATACACTGATGAGGGTGTGGCTTATGTGATTTCAACTCTTGGAGGGTAAAAGGCTGAGCCTACAGTACATTTTTTTTCTCATGTGCACTTTCTAGGAACTTACCCTGTCCAAAAGCCATCTGATTAATCTACTTTATTTTATTTACTTATTTATTTTTTGAGACAGAGTCTTTCTCTGTGACCCAGGTTGGAGTGCAGGGGCACTATCTCCGCTCACTGCAACCTCTGCCCTCTGGGTTCAAACAATTCTCCTGCCTTAGCCTCCTGAGTAGCTGGGATTACAGGTGCGGGCCACCACGTCCAGCTAATTTTTGTATTTTTAGTAGAGATGGGGTTTCACTATGTTGGCCAGGCTGGTCTCAAATTCCTGACCTCAGGTGATCCACCTGCCTTGGCCTCCCAAAGTGTTGGGATTACAGGCGTGAGCCACCTCACCTGGTCAGATTAACCTACTTTAATTCTACATTAGCAGGATTTATTGTGGGCAACTTCCAGATGTGCAAAGTCCATTAGGCTGAAGTACATTTGCAGGTTCAAAGAAGGTGCAGAGAACGGTGCTTTAAACCTGACTCAGAGCAGGCAGGTGGTAATGGGGTGAATGGATTAGGACAGAGCAGGGCCCCAGCATAGCGACTCATGTTTTTAATTGTGCATGTGAGCTTCTGCCTGAGATTGTTTCCTTTGGTTCTACGTTGTTTGTTTGAGGGAGAGTAGGGACCACAGAGCCTGGGGTGTCAGCAGAAGGCCCTGCCTACAATTCCCAGAGGCACTGAAGGTCCTATTTTGTCCTGAATATGGAAAGGCCAGGGAATTGTTCCTTATCAGCAAACAAGCAGTTGCTTATTGGAAGAGATTGTACTCAGTCGGGGAGAGAGAAGCTGGCTTACCCTTGGGGGAACATTAATCAAGATACTCCAGAGGCGCTCTAAAAATATCATACCTGCTGTTACATATACACTCATGTGTATCTTTGATATCTTTTATGTCATGATGTCCTCCCTAGCCAACTGGAGACTACACACACACACACACACACACACACACACACACCCCCACCATACAGTCTTCCCTCTGTATCTGTGGCGTACTGGTTCCAGGATCCCCGTGAATACCAAAATCCACAGATGCTCAAGTCCCTGATATAAATGATGTAATATTTGCATATAGCCCATGCATATCCTCCCATATACTTTAAATCACCTCTGGATTACTTATAATACTTAATACAGTGTAAATGTTATGTAAATAGTTGTTATATGATATCATTTAGGGAATCATGACAAGAAAAAGTCTGTACATGTTCAGTACAGACAAACCATCCATTTTTAAAAAATATTTTCAGCCTGCAGTTGGTTGAACCCATGGATATGGAACCCATGAATATGGAACCCATGGATACAGAAGGTCAACTGGAGATATATACAGATATCCCTAAACATTTTTCTTGTTACAAATACGCCCTTTTTGCTCAGTATCAGATGATCTTGTACAATAAACTATGAGGTCCAAACTCATTTTACAGATTAGAAAACTGAGAATCCTAGGAGTCAAGTGATTGCTGCTGGTCACTCAACAGATAAGTAAGGGGCCGGGGCTTTGAACACAGGCTTTCCGAGTCCAAAACCTGTGCTATTTCTACTCTTCTAAGTTTGTAGCCTTCTCAAGGGCAGAGACAGTGTCCTTTAGGTCTCTCTTGTCCTAGTGTCCTGCAGATGGCCCCACACATGGTGATACTTGGTAAGCACTGGTGAGTGATGATGGCATACAGGAGCTACCCCTTAAGCCTGAAGGGAGAGGACCTCCAGGAGGGTTGGAGGTTGGTGCAAGATAGGGGAGATTTACTAAGTGATTCTAAGAAGATGGGAACTTAAACAGAGGATCCTGCTTAGGATGCTCAGGAGTAGGAACATGGCTGACTCATTCACTCCCCAGTCCCATGTGCCACCTGGCCAGCCTGCCCAGGTGCTGCTGCTGGATGGTGATGGGAATCAGGGGAGCAGGTGACAGGAGCAAACAGGAGTACCTGAGGATGCTAAGAGGCCATGGCAGAGCTGGAGCCATCTGTGCTCCAGGGCTGGGCTGGGGAAGAGGGCAGAGGTGGAGTGTGGCTACAGATAGTGCTAGGGCTACAGGGCGGGGGCACAGGAGACCCAGTTGAGCTGGTGTCCGCCAGGTTTAGAAAAGTCTAGGTTCACCTCTGGTCACAGTGGGTAAGGGTGGGCATCTGTATCATTTGGAGGGAAGGAAGAATGGTATAATTACATGGCTTGAGGGAAGTCAAAAGGTCAGTCTCTCAAATCCAGGTAGACCTGAGTCTAACCATGATACACATAGAGTCTTCAGAGAGGTGGGTGTCAGAAGGTGGGGGAGATGAGGCTCTACTTGAGGCATGGGGACCTAGCTTGAGAAGCAAGTCAGAGCCTTTCTTTGAATGTCAAAATTTGCTTTTAGCCAGAGAAGGCAGAAGTGAGAGAAAAAGGGGGGAAGCAGAAAGTGAGTCCCAGAAAGCTTTACTAGTGACAGGCTACTCAAGATCTGAATTTTCAAATCACCTTTGACACAATTATATTGAGGTGAGTTCAGTCAGTAAGCATTTTATGCTGGGGTCTGTTAGAACCACTATGCCCACTGTCTGTCTCCAGGCAACTTCCAAGTCTAGCCAGAGAGATGGGAATTGTCAATGAAGCAAATAGAGATAAAAGTCAATGTGTGGGTCGACTCTGGGCACACTGCCTATGAATTAGCCCTGCTCCACAAGGAGTGGTTTAAAAAAAAGTCAGTGTGTGTGTGTGTGTTTTAAGGTAGTCAAAATGGCATGAATTAAACGCCAAGGGCTTCCAAAGGCATGTTCACCAAGTGGGGGAAGGGAGGCTCTGTGACTGCTTCGTGGTGATGTACAGAGCTGAAATAGCTCCCTGTGTATAAAAACATTTAGAGCAGCCTTCTGTGGAAGAGTAGGCTAAGGATGCCTCAGCTGTGATAAAATATTGAAGATGGATTTTTAAAAAACAAGCATATATTAGCAGGGTCAAAATCTTTACATTACACTCAGATGTGCAATCAGCACAGCATTCATTATTTTGCTCAACTACTCTCAGCTTGCTGTGGAGCCCCAATTTCCACGGACCATGAGTAGGAGGGAAACATAAACTAGCCGATTAAAGGTATTATGCCTCTCCCTGTTTCAAGTTCTTCTCTCTTTTGGATAAACATTGCTTTTAATTACTCTATTTGAGTGGTGCTATAGACTGAATGTTTGTGTCTGTCCCCCCTCCCGCCATTCATATGTTGCAATCCTAACATCCAATATCATTGTATTAGGAGGTAGGGCCTTTGGGAGGTGATTAAATCATGAGGACAAAGCCCTCATCGATGGGATTAGTACCTTTATAAAAGAGGCCCTAGAGAGCCCCCTCACCTGTTCTGCCATTTGAGGACACAACTGGAAGACAGCCATTTATGAACAAGGAAGTGGGCTCTTGCCACATATCAACTCTGCTGGTGCCTTGGTCTTGGACTTTCCAGCCTCCAGAGTTGTGTTGTTGTTTCTAAGGCATCAAGTGTATGGTATTTTGTTATAGCAGCATGAATGGATGAAGACAGGTGGTTTCTCACTTTGTAAAGTCTGGTTCCTCCTCCACCATCCCAGGATGGCACCTGGGCATAAGGAAGGTCAAACAATGTCCTTCCACCAATGGGAGAAGCCCGCTAGTCAATCTCAGCTCAATCTTACGTAATACCTGAGGGAGACTTGGGGGCACTTCCATTGTCTTTCATCTTCTTCTTAAGTGCTCCATGATGCCATCTTTACTCTGTTCCTGGATTCCTGAACGGGAAGCAGGACATATGTGTTCTCTGCTTTGACTTCTGCTTCCAACTATCTGAGGCTTTACTCTTGTTTCCACTTCAGCCATTTTTCAACCTCAAGGTAAGGTAGGGGCCACCGTAGGGATTCCGATGTCTGACCTTTCTTCTTTCCTTCCTCTTTCTTTCTATCTGCAGTCCAGAAGCATCTCCATTTCTTCCCTTGGTGTTTGGGAAATTCCGTTAAGCTATAGCTTGAGTTCTTGCTACCTACAGTTTATAATAACATTAGACATCCAGACCTTTAAGCTTTGATTTTAATGTGTAAAGGGAATTTTTGAATTAAGGGGTTTTTTTTAAACAATGTTTGATTCAGGATTATTGTCTCCTGGTGGATTTTAATTTTTTTTTTTTCTTTTTGAGGCAGCATCTTGCTCTGCCACCCAGACTGGAGTGCAGTGGTGTGATCTTGGCTCACTGCAACCTCTGCCTCCTGGGCTCAAGTGATTCTCTTGCCTCAGCCTCCCGAGTAGCTGGTATTACAGGTGACTGCCACCATGCCTGGCTAATTTTTGCATTTTTGGTAGAGACGGGGTTTCACCATATTGGCCAGGCTGGTATTGCACTCCTGACCTCAAGTGATCTGCCTACCTCGGCCTCTCAAATACATTTTTTTTAAAAGAGAGCTTTTGTTATAGTTTTTTTTTTTTTTTTTTTGAGACGGAGTCTTGCTCTGTCACCCAGGCTGGAGTACAGTGGTGCGATTTCGGCTCACTGCAAGCTCCGCCCCCAGGTTCACGCCATTCTCCTGCTTCAGCCTCCTGAGTAGGTGGGACTACAGGCGCCTGCCACCACACCCAGCTTTTTTTTGTATTTTTAGTAAAGATGGGGTTTCACCCTGTTAGCCAGGATGGTCTCGATCTCCTGACCTCGTGATCCGCCCGCCTCGGCCTCCCAAAGTGCCGGGATTACAGGCGTGAGCCACCGCGCCCGGCCTTGTTATAGTTTTTTAGAGAGCATTTATCTCCATTTGGGGACCAGACACAGGCATTCCCATTCAGGTCTTCTAGTCTCCCTAGAATAAATTTAACCCAGTGCATGGGAAAATGTGTGTATTTGAAAGGCTATTCCCAACCTTATTTTGGAATTCCTTTTGTGGAATTCTTTTTTCAGAGCCAATTTATGGGGCATACCAAATCACTCTGTAGTCATGCTTCTAATATCAGTTAGAAAAACCTTCGGCTACAAGAAGCATAAAACCCACTGTTGTGGTTCAGACAAATAGGGGGCAAGTTCTTCTTTTATAACAAGAAAACTAGAGGTAGATAGCCTGGGGCTAGTATAACTTTAATAATGCCCTTGGAGAGCTAGACTCACACTGTGCTCTGCTCTGCACTCTCCTGTGCTGACTTTCATCTTGCACCTGCAGCCTTGGGATTGCAAGCTGGCTCTGCACCTCCAAGCACAATGTGGACTTTCCAGATGGGGACAAGGGGGAAGGGCAATGGGCAAAAAATACTGCCAACCAAGCCTGCCCCACTTCATCAGGACATGGAAACCTTCCCTAAATTCCCACGGAGTGCATCTCTGCTTAAAGCGCATGAGTGAGGACTAACTCCTGAGCAGCGCTAGCTGGAAGGTAGCTGGGAGGAGGGACTTGTCTATCAAGGTATTTCCCAGTGTTTTTTGTCCGCCTTATTCACCACCTAACTAGTATCTCAAAGCCTCCTGACCGCTTTTGAAATTTAAAAAATTGAAAATTAGCCAGGTGTAGTAGCTCATGCTTGTAATTGCAGCACTTAGAGAGGCCAAGGTAGGAAGACTGCTTGAGGCTGGGAGTTCAGGATCAGTATGGGCAACAGAGTGAGACCCCATCTCTGTATTTTTAAAAAATAGCTGGGCATGGTGGCACATTCCTGTAGTCCCAGCAATTTGGGAGGCTGAGGTGGGAGGACTGCGTGAGCCCAGGAGGTCAAGGCTGCAGTGAGCTGTGGTTGCTCATCTGGGCAACAGAGGGAGACCTTGTCTCAAAACAACAAAACAAAACAAAACAAAACAAAACAAACAAAACAAAACCTATGCTCCAAGATCAAAGCTGTTTTTCTGCTGGCAGGTCCCCAAACAAGTTTCTGAAATGTAAACAACGGAGTAAATGTCCATCTTCCAGAGGACTCTGAAGGGAAGCACATTTGGACATATTCCTTTGAAAACGCATTCTCGTCATGACAATCCATTCACACTTCATGCAGTAACTGACAAGGATCCAAAAGCCTACACAGCCACGGCATCTCCTCGAGCCTCTGTGCTTGCTTGCAAGAGCCGGGTAGACCCTGTGAAATGTCAGGTGTGAGGTAGATGAAGAGAAAATTAAACTCTCCTCCAGCTGGGCCACCTCGTTTGATGTCAGCAACAGAGGGACATTTTGTTGCCGTGACTTGAATTGTAATATCTAGGGAGTGCTCTGGGTGGGCTGTCGGAAGAAGCTTAGACAGGGAGCCAGAACTTCACATCAGAAGGGAACCAGGACCACGCCCAGTAATGAGGGCTATATGGCCGCTCTGATCTCTTTGAGAAGCCACTTGCTTTAGACGTGTTACAGAGCAGTCGCCCCCCTTCACTCCCCAGAAGACTGGGCTTCCGTGCTTGGCTTACCTTGTTTATCTCCCACTGCCTGATGCTGGTGGAAGTGAAATCTGTCAGGTTCGATGCAGATTCTTGTTGAATGTCACTTCCCTACAGACCTGGGAGGTTGAGGTGCAAATATATGTAAGATGCTGTTGGAGATTTGCAGAAGAACAAAATATGATTCATTGATTCATGTGGTCATCTGCTTATTTGTTTTTATTCATCAAACATCTGTTGAGCTGCTTCTATGTGTCAGCCGCCTGCTGGGGATGCCGAGATGAGGGAATCCACATTGCTGCTTTGCAAGAAGAGGTCAGAGAGTGAGAGAGAGAGCGATGGGGAGAGAGACAAACAGATGTACTCAAGTGGCCTTAGAACTTGCTGGAGAGGTGTGAAGAGGAAGGGCTTGGCGCCGGTGAGACAGGCCAGCGGCAGGGGTAAGGAAAGCTCTGCCAAGGAGTTGATGCATAAATGGGGTTTTGAGGCCACTCTGGGTGTGAATCGTGATCTGAGGCAGCTTGTGATAACTCTGCAAGAGAAGCGTAAATAAGGTCTTTAGGACACATACAGAAAAGAGGTGACTTCTGGCTGGAGGGTAGGAGGTATCAGAGAAAGCTTCATGGAGAAGGGGTAAGATTCAGCAAGAAGTTTGCGAGCAGAGGGAACAAACAAGAAAAACCACATCAATGAAAAAGACCAGGGTATGTTTTGTACATATCCAAGTTTGATTGGGAGATTAGATTCATAGCGGGGAGCGTAATAGGAAAAAGACTGGAGAAGTAGGTTGGAGTCATATTGTGAAGGGTGTTGGTGCCCTGTTAGGTTGTATTTCATTGGTGAGCAATGGAGGACAGTTGCAAGATTTCGAGCAGGGGAGTGACATGATCACAGGTGTTCATAGAAGAAAACTGGGCTGAGAGGAGTTGGGTGGGAGGAGGAAACTCTGTTATTTTGCTCAACCTTTGGAAGTTGCCTTTTAATAAGATACTGCCCTGCTTGAGGCTTCTTTGGTGAGAAGCAACATAACTCATGCCAGTCCAACCACATTAACTCTGTTTCCCTCGACTACCAGGTCTAGTCTCACCTAGGAGCCCTGTTGCCATTAGGAAGATAGTGTTTGTCTGTGAAGGAGAGCCTGGTGAGAGAGTGAGGCAGGAAGCAGGTTGCCTCCTGGATCAGAAAAGCTCTTCAAAAAGTAATATGGCCAGGCATGGTGGCTTGCACCTGTAATCCTAGCACTTTGGGAGGCTAAGATAGGAGGATCACTTGAGTCCAGGAGTTCAAGACCAGCCTGGGCAACATAGCAGGATCCTGTCTCTATGAAAAAATTTTTAAAAATTAACCAGGCATGGCATGCACCTGTAGTTTCAGTGACTCAGGAGACTGAGGTGGGAGAATGACTTGAGACTAGGAGGTTGGGGCTGCAACGAGTCATGATGGTGCTACTGTACTCCAGCCTGGGCAACAGAGCAAGACCCTGTCTCTTAGAAGAAAAAGAAAGTAAATGAGTATGTGTGTGTGTGAGACAGAGAGAGAGAGAGAGCGAGAGAGCGCGAGAGTGCGAGAGAGAGAGAGAAAGAGAGGAATTAATTAATTTGGGGTCAGATCATGAACCTCTTTGTTGGGAAAGATCCAGGCAGACAGAGGCCGGGGCTTTCTAGGACGACCTGGTGATGCAGCAATTCTGAGTGATGATGAAGGTGATGGCTCCTCAGATGTGGGTTCCTGGCTTACTGCTTGCTCAGGCAACAGGTTTTCTGAGAAAACCATAATGTGTTCACACTTACAATATGTATGTAGCTCTGGCCACAGTGTTAAAAGAAAACTTAGAGTGAGACAAGGTCCACAGATGGTCTCTAAAAGGTTGAAGGGCCTTACATCTGAACACACATTGAAAAGATTCAGATCTTTTATATGGAAAAGATAAAGGCTGAAATGCACAGGCAGGATTTTGGAGCTGTTTGAATGGAATGAATAGGAGAAATAGGGACTTGTTCACCAAATCTTAGACTACTAGAGCTAGGGATCTACAGTGGAGGTGGAAAGAAGCAGTACTAGGCCAGAAAGATGCAATAGCCTTTCACACGATGAAAAGCACACTTGAGGACACTGAGACCTCAGAGGTTGATGTGAAATAAGCAAATAAGTAGACGTGAGCAAAGTTACATCACTTCCAAGATGATAGATTCACCATAGGATGCTAAGGTAGGCAGCGGTGCCTGGAGCCCATGCTGCTTCTTTTGAAGTTGACACTGCAAGGGACAATGATGCCTCCCAGGGAAGCACCACTCAGTGGCATCAGTGTGATGGGTCCCAACTTGCACAGAAAGGGGTTTTCTTTTTCTTTTGCATTTCCTTGAATCTCCAATGTGACCAACACCAAACCCCAGGATTTGTAACCTCTCTTGACTTTTATTTCTTCTGCCTCAAATTATGATGATTTAATGCTAAGCAATATCTCAAGGGAGTTTTAAGCAACGAGGCATCAAGGCTCTCCTGGTGAACTCTGAAACAAGAAAGGGCAATACTGTAAACAGACCATGCAGAGCCAACTCTCCATTATCCAAGGTCAGGAGGGGCAAGGAACACACACACACACACACACACACACACACACACACACACTCTTACATGTATACATCGTAGATTGGATTAACAGCTTCAATGTTTCCCTCAACCAAATTAATCAGAGCTGCTAATAAGGGGCCAAACGGACTTCTCTTCTCTTCCCTTCCCTTCCCTTCCCTTCCCTTCCCTTCCCTTCCCTTCCCTTCCCTTCCCTTCCCTTCCCTTCCCTTCCCTTCCCTTCCCTTCCCTTCCCTTCCCTTCCCTCCCCTCCCCTCCCCTCCCCTCCCCTCCCCTCCCCTCCCCTCCCCTCCCCTCCCCTCCCCTCCCCTTCCCTCCTCTCCTCTTTTCTTTTCTTTTTTCTTTGTTTTCTTTTCTCTTCCACTCCACTGGCTGAGTGTGTAGGAGCGGGGAAATGATCAGCATGTGGGAGAGGGGCAGCCACAGGGAGGAGCAGAGGATGGACTCCCAGTAAACAAATCCCAGGGAGGCAGGGGAAGCTGATGGCTGCAGGTGCATTTCCAGCACCGGAGGAGGAGACTCTGCCTGACTTAGAAGGGAATGGGGCAACGTGGACTCTGGGTTAAATGGGACAGGGTCAGAGAACGCAGGGCCCCTGCAGGCTGGGCCTGACCAATCTGTGTCCCCCGTGACACTGTGCAGGTGACTGCTGGCTTCTGGCTGCCATTGCCTCCCTGACCCTGAATGAAGAGCTGCTTTACCGGGTGGTCCCCAGGGACCAGAACTTCCAGGAGAACTATGCGGGAATCTTTCACTTTCAGGTACTATGCTCTGCTCAGGCCCTTTGTCGCTGCTTTCCGTACCCTTAGGTCCCACCGCAGACCCACTGCCTCAGAAATTCTGGGTTTGCGGCACAGTGATCTATGTCTTAACAATCCCTCTAGGTGACTCTGATGCACATTTCAGTCTAAGTACCTGCTTCAATGCATCCATCCAGATATCCACACATCCACCCCGTTCTCAGCTCCCCCAGGCCAGGTGGCCTTGAGGAAAGCACTGTGGACTGAGGGTCAGGAGGTGTGGGTCTGAATCACTTCCTGCTGCCACTGGGTGGTGCTGGGCAAGTTCTCTGGTGCACAAACGCAGACCCTAGACTAGATGTTCCCGGGTTCATCTGGCATCTCCTATGTGCACAGATAAGGCAGACACAGGTCCTGCTCCTACGGAGCCAAGACTTGAACACTGATGGCACAGAGTCCCCACGTGAGGTCCCCTGGAGGGACTCCCTTTACACATCTGCTTATTCATGTGAGCTGCCACTGTGTCGCCTCTCCCCAGTTCTGGCAGTACGGAGAGTGGGTGGAAGTGGTCATTGACGACAGGCTGCCCACCAAGAATGGACAGCTGCTCTTCCTACACTCGGAGCAAGGCAATGAATTCTGGAGTGCCCTGCTGGAGAAAGCCTATGCCAAGTAAGTGGGGGAAGCCAGGAGCTGGGAGACACCAGAGCCTCCCTGAAAGCTCTCACCTGTCCCTCCCACGTCTGCCTCCCCACCCCAAACTCAGGGCGTCATGGCCACGTCTTTCCCAGCATCCAGACCCCCATGAGCTGGAGAGAGAGCACTTTTCAGTAACTAACAGAAACAGAAATCTGGGCGGGGAGTTTAGCATCTCAGCTCTGCCTCGGGTGAATGTGTATGTGGTGGGGCGAGCCTCCCTGCTCCTCTGGGCCTGAGCTTTTCCTCTTTCAAATCCCAAGGTAGGTTCCTGGGGCAATGTAAATGTTTGAAAGAATGAAGAAGAATAATAAAACAAATGTACTAGATAGCAAACTCAACAAAGTGTCTGCTCTTTCCTCAGGAGTTCTTCTCACCGGCGTTTGATGTTCAAAACCTTCTTTGGGGTTCTTTTAATTACATTTGTTTACTGATACCCTTTTCTGCAACCCCAGTTCCTTTCTAGTCCTATTTCCCAGTAAGCCTCAGCAGATGCCTCTCAGCCTTGAGGGAAAGTTCTCCTTCTCCCCATCTGTGGCCCCAGCCCCAGAAACCCAAGCAGCTGGGGCCAGCTCTGGAGGAATTGCCTTTGGCTTTGTAAAGGAGAGGGTGGCTGGAGAGAGGTTGGCTGAGGTCAGTTCCTAGTGAAGTGCTGAGCTGGGCACACGAAACAGTGGCCTAAGCACCTTCCTGGCCCAAAGGCAAAATTGGCAAAGAGCCCTCCTTTATCTTCCAGGCCACAGTACGTCCTAGCACTGTCCCAGTCCCCAATCCCTGGGTCTCCTTGCTGGGGGTGCTAATGGGGCATGTGTTCTTTCTTTTCCAATAGGCTCAATGGTTGTTATGAGGCTCTCGCTGGAGGTTCCACAGTGGAGGGGTTTGAGGATTTCACAGGTGGCATCTCTGAGTTTTATGACCTGAAGAAACCACCAGCCAATCTATATCAGATCATCAGGAAGGCCCTCCGTGCGGGGTCTCTGCTGGGCTGCTCCATTGATGTGAGGCATATGGCTTGTGTACTGCCCCATCTTCCCACCACCGCCACCCCTTGTGTGGTAGGGAAGGGACGAGACAGCGGGAAAGAGGCATAGGAAGGCTTTGGGTCAGAGCAGAGTCTGGGGCTTAGTGGGCAAGTCTGGTGACACATAGGCCTGCACATGTAGGGGCTGGTAGACCTAATTGGTAGGTAGGAACTGGGGTTAGTTGCATTGCAGGAGTCCCAATTTCCCTCTCGCTGTTAGAGCCCCTTCAGTACTGCTGGAATGGCCCTAAGAACATAGTTTAGGATCCCTGGATCCTTGGCCACCTGTTTTCTACGTCCTTTTTGCTAAATAATCTTGAGGTTTTGGAAAACAAATGTGATACTTGATGATACTTGATGGATCTTGAGATCCCTGAAGAAAAGAGAAGTTCTGAAACCAGAGGCTGTGGCCGGACACCAGGCTGAGCTGTGTGGATTTCCAAGGTGGCTGTGGAAACCAGAGGCTGGAGGCCCCCAGCCCTGAGGTCCTATCACCACCTCAGGCTCCTGTGACCAGCTGCCTTCTGGCTGCTCTGTTTCCTCTCTTGTCCTCACCTGGTGATTTTAGAAATGTGAAGGACAAAGTGAGAAGATCCTCCTTTTTTCCTCTCTCTGCAAACCCCAGCAGGAGATGTGTGTTTTTGGTGGAGGGGTGGCACGGGGCATGGGAGAGAGCGTGCTGAGGAAATGGGAAGGATAATGAGGAGTCCGCTCAGGGAGAACCTTGGAGGACTGGGACCTGTCCAGAGCCATCAGCATGGAGAATTAGCCTTCTTCAGGCAGCCGGGGGTCACTCTTAGAGAATAAATGACTTCCCAGTTTCTTGGTGGCATTTTGAAGGCTGGTAACTTGTCTTTCAGGCTTGGCAGGCACCTGCACTGGCCCGGAACTGCAGGCCTAATTAAAGAGGGAGTCTGGTTGGAGATGGCTCTATTTACCTGAGGTTCATTGCCACTCCTGCACCCCTAGTCCCACACTGAAGCCCCCAGTGGCTGTGTAGTGTGTCCTTGGAAAGCATTCTATGGCCAGCCACTGAGAGGTAAGGGTCAGCCACTCTGAATGAACTTTCTCCTCTACCTAGGTCTCCAGTGCAGCTGAAGCAGAAGCCATCACCAGCCGGAAGTTGGTTAAGAGTCACGCATACTCTGTCACTGGAGTTGAAGAGGTAAAATTTTGTGTGTGTAGGGGGAAGGTAACATGTGATAATATTTCCATGAATCCAAGCCATCCTGGCAGGAAGAAAGGGGTGATTACTACTAGAAGGTTCAGAATTGGCTTTTGAGCTTCACTGTCATGTTGGGGTACACTCTGCCTGTGCAGAACCCCGATACCACAGATGTGCATTAGCTCTTGCTCATTAGAACAGCTCTTCTGGCCAGATGTGGTGGCTCATACCTGTAATCCCAGCACTTTGGGAGTCTGAAGTGGGAAGATTATTGAGACCAGGAGTTCAAGGCCATTCCTGGGCAACATAGTAAGACCTCATCGCTACAAAAAAGTAATTTTTTTCCCCTAAAACATAAAAAATAAATAAAGGCTCTTCTGACTCTTACTCACTTGAAGATGGACAACATAACCTCTCTGAGCTTTTGCTCAACAGGTTTTAACTAAATGCAAGCCCTCTCCTTAGATGAGGCCAGGAAAGCTGTAGAGATTTTCAGTTAGATTCTACAGACGTTCGAAAAAATATGTTTGTGTGGGCAAAAGAGTGGGAACTCACAGAATCCCCAAATGGGAAAAGGGGCAGTAGTCCCAGCTTTTAGTGGGGAGTAGAGTCATGGAAAGGCAAGCAAGTATTCCTTACTCTCCAACCCAAGGAAAAAACAAGGGCTATACTATTCATTATTTTTATTTTCTACATTGTGTCTTCTTTCAAAAAGGATTTAAGGTGGCTTACAATTTATTTATTTATTTATTTATTTATTTATTTATTTATTTAGAGATAGGGTCTTGCTACTTTGCCTGGGTTGGACTGCAGTTGCATGATCTTGGCTCAGCCTCGACCTCCTGGGCTCAAGTGACCCTCCTGCTTCAGTCTCCCAAGTAGCTGGGACTACAGGCAAGTGCCATCACACCTGGCTAATTATTAATTTTTAAAAATTTTCATAGAGGCACCATCTCTTTATGTTGCCCGGGCTGGTCTTGAACTCCTGGGTTCAAGCGATCCTCCTGCCTTGGCCTCCCGAAGTGCTGAAATTACAGGTTTGAGCCACCATGCCCAGCTGATGGTTTACCATTAAAAGAATAGACACAATAAAACCATACAGTATAATACATCAATCCAGGCTGAAGGCAGCGCTATAATTGAGAAATTAATTTTGCTTTGGGCTTCCCAATGGCCAAGGCAGAAAGGGAAATGCAGTGAATGTCCCACTTCTTGTTATTTATTTAAGTGAAATAGGCCAGGCATGGTAGAGCGTGCCTGTAGTTCCAGCTACTCAGGAGGTTGAGGTAAGAGGATCGCTTGAGCCCGGGTGGTTGAGCCTGCAGTGATTGCACCACTTCACTCCTGCCTAGGTGGCAGAGAGAGGCCCTGTCTCACAAATAAATAAATAAATAGTGTTAAATGAAATATATGTTCTTTACATGTGTTTGTGTTTCATAAATACGCCTTTTTTTTTTTTTTTTTTTTTTTTAGATGGAGTCTCTCTCTGTTGCCAGGCTGGAGTGCAGTGGCACAATCTTGGCTCACTGCAATCTCCGACTCCCTGGTTCAAGTGATTTTCCCGCCTCAGCCTCCTGAGTAGCTGGGATTACAGGCACGCACCACCACATCCAGCTAATTTTTTTTTGTATTTTTAGTAGCAACGGGGTTTCACCATGTTGGCTAGGATGGTCTCAGTCTCCTGACCTCGTGATATGCTGCCTTGGCCTCCCAAAGTGCTGGGATTACTCCCAAAGTGCAGGCGTGAGCCACTGCACCCGGCCCAAATACGCTCTTTAATGAAGATAATCTCATAAAGGGGAATTGAACATATACATGTAAACATTGGGCTAGGCGAGTTGGGGGATACACAGGAAATGAAGACAATGAGGACCTAACAGCTTATGCAGTTGGTGTGTGCATATGTGAATGCAGGTGTGTGTGCAGGGCGCAAGGGGCTTATGCTTGAGTGTTCAATAAATAGGGGAAAGCAGTATATGTGGATTTAGGAGTGTGGGCTTTGGAGACAGACTGCCTGGGTTCCCAGCCTGCGATCACCACTTACTAACTAGATAATCTTGGATAACATAACTTCTTTAAGTCTCAGATTTTTGAGCTATGAAATGAAGATAATTCTTTATCTTCTCAGGATTGTCGTGAGTATTAAATGAGGCAATAACACATCTTAAATGCTTAGCACAACACCTCATCTATAGTACCTGCTCAATAAATGTTAACTGCCATGCTTTGGTGTTTGTTGGGAGGGCATTTATTATCATTAGGCCTCATGTATTAAGAGCTCAGTCGATCTTAGTCAACTATAAAATCTAAATCTGAGTTAAAGCAGACATAAGCTTGTTTTTGGGTTAGACTCACTCTTCATTTATTCAAACAAATTATGAAAAATAGAGTACTTGGCTCAAGCCTGAAAAGATGCGTTAAGGGAAAATAAAAGTGTGGTCCTTTAGGAACATTTGAACAATTTAGTGCAGATCCTCTCAGGTGCAGACATGCCTGCAAGGCAACAGGAACATAGTAATTCAGCTGCTTTTCTGTGTGGAATTTGCAGGTGGATTTCCAGGGCCATCCAGAGAGGCTGATCAGACTCAGGAATCCATGGGGTGAAGTGGAGTGGTCGGGAGCCTGGAGCGATGAGTAGGTTTTTTCCCTGCTTCTCCAATCCTCTCTCCCTCTGCGGAAGGGTGTCGTGTAAAACACACAATTATGAGATCGATGTCACAGTGAGTTCAGCAGCACGTCCTGTCTGCAGATCACACAGTGTGTTCAGCAAAGAGTATTAAATGGATCCAGGCTGAGGAAAGCAAAATAAAAATCACTGGGCTGTAGTCTTCGATTCTGGCTTTCTGCTTTGGCATTTGAAAGTTTGGCGGCTCTGTGGAATTTTGCTTCGCGCTGAAAGGTTTTTGTGTTTTTTTACCTGACACACCGTGCTGGTCCAAAGGTCAAATCGATCACTCACAGTCTGTTTCTTTCCACTCCACAAACACTGGACACTCTGACAAAGGCCAAACCCCTCAGCACCAAGAAGAAACAAGGATGCTGAGAAAATGAAATTTGACCCTCGGAGCCCTGGGCCCTGGCAGCAGTGATGAATGAGGCAGCGGCACTCGCTCCTGCCCTGTGCAGGTTTCATCACTGACTGGAGAGACTCCTCTTGGGCAGGCCTCTTTGCTGAGTCGGTCAGAGGTGGTGATGTCCCAGGACAGCTGTGCCCTGGAATCTATGTCCCCATGATGCAGGAGGGTGGAAAGCATAGGATGGTTTCTGTCCAGTAAGCACAGCTGGCCTGGGGGAGGCAGGTTAGTGTGGGGGAGGAATTAGAATTAGCCAGTCTCGGCCGGGTATAGTGGCTCACGCCTGTAATCCTAACACTTTGGGAGGCCTAGGCAGGTGGATCACTTGAGCTCAGGAGTTCAAGACCAGCCTGACCAACATGGTGAAACCCTGTCTCTACTAAAAGTACAAAAATTAGCTGGAAGTCACTTGAACCAAGGAGGCGGAGGTTGCAGTGAGCTGAGATTGTGCCACTGCACTCCAGCCTGGGCAACAGAGCGAGACTCCGTTTAAATAATGATAATAATAATAATAATAATTAGCCAGTCTCATGGACAAAGAACCACCAGAAATGAAATTGGTCACAATAATGCCCCCTCCCAATATATCCTTAATCCTCAAGTGCTGTCGGTACTCTGTGATGCCACCAGGGCTCTCGAAGGGCATCGCCACATTTAATCACAGCATCATGACTGGTCATGACTGCACAGAGGGGTAGTAACTCCCTTCAGGGTTGTGTCATGAAGAAACACGTGTCTCTAGGGCCACACATGAGCTTCCTGTAGGAAGGATTTTTCATTCCACTGCCTAAGTTTGAGCAAAACCCAAAACCTCCATTCCGCCAACTTCCCTAAAAGGATGACAGGGCTATGTGAAATTGAAGCCCTGAATTTGGGTCATTCTTACCAAAAGTCATTTACCGAGCTGTCCAAAGGGCTTGTTTGACTTTCTCTCCTTTCCCTGAGCACCCGCTGCCTGGCAGGTGGGAGGTGGTGACTGTCAAGGCCTGGAGGCCCCACCAACTGGAGATGCAACCTGGGATAGTTACATGTATCAGCTATTGGAGAAGGAGGGCGCTGAATCTCTAAGGTGACATCCCTAAGCTCAGCTCAGGGATTAGTGAGATTTTATTTCAAAAAAAAAAAAAAAAGTTAAAAAAAAAAACCAAAAACCAATTGGAGCAGTAGGTCAGATCTAGAATTTTCCAACTCCTGCCCTAATCTTTGTTTATAACAAGCACATTCTGAGATTTGGTTTTAATCAAATTAATGTTTCAGTGAATTGAAGAGGCCCTGGGAACTGTCCTGCTGAGCCCCGGGGTCTTAACGCCTAGCTTGGAGGGAGAGGCTGGGCTGGAGTGCGCCACAGCTTTATGCTGGGGAGAGAAGGCGCTTAGGTTTTGCAGAAGGTATTCAAGCAGGGATTTATTTTTTTTATTTTTATTTTTTAAGATGGATCTTGCTGCTGCTCTGTTACTTAGATGTCACATACCTATTTCAGGAAAACCTAACTTTGTAAAGGTCAGGAAGCTGGAGATGGCATTCGAACAAAGTGCATGGATATTCCCCTTGAAAGGCCACCAGCAGGAGGTCTCACAGGTTGATGTTACTTCTGGGAAATTGCCGTAGTACTGGGCTGGATGATCATTCTTGCAGGTGGAAGGAAGTGAACCAAGTCCATGTCCCCAGAGCCGGTTAGACTCTGTCAGCATATTCACCCCATACTGCTGGATAAGCCAGAGTGACAAGTGACTAATGGGTACTGGAGTGCCTGCCTTTCTAGTGACAAGAACTCATCCATGTCCTCTCCTGTGCCTCCCCATTCCTGAGAACAGGGGCCTGGGAGTCTTAATTAGAAATGTCAAATGTGTCTGGAGAGTAAAAATTAGAGAATAATGTTTGAGCCCTAATGTTCCTGTCGTATGTCCAAGGCCATCCTGCTAGTACCCATGGAGTCCATGTCCTGGGTCTGTGTCCCTTCCCTAGACAGTGTGCTCACCCCACACTGTCCATCCTGCCTTTCTGTCTGCATGCGGTGCTTTTGGTATTTTGTTTCTGGCTCTTAGGGGGAAGTTTGGGTGCAGTAAACACTTGCCCTGTGTGTAGAACCCCTCAGAAGCGACCACCTCTGCTTATTTTCCCCTCAGTGCACCAGAGTGGAATCATATAGACCCCCAGCGGAAGGAAGAACTGGACAAGAAAGTTGAGGATGGAGAATTCTGGTGAGTTTTCTGCTGAAGCGCTGTCCCATTGGTGATGGGTCCATTTTCCGTTCTGATGTGGGTGCAGCCAGTCTCTAGGTCTTCCAGGAAGGCAACGTGATTCCTGACCATGATGAATTCATTCTTCTCCTCCTTTTGTCCTGGTAAAATTCCACCTCTATACCAGCACGTCTAAAGCTCTGAAACCATGATATCTGGGCCCTCAGCCTGGCTTAACTATCAGCCTGTCTTTCTCAGTTCTACTATCTTTCCAGTGAACTGAGAGCACTGCTTCTATCTGTTTAAGCTAAGATTTACCTACCATCAATATGGGATAACTTCCTTTGCTAGTGAGCTAAGGAAGATAATAAGGATACTCCTTGAATATGGTACGACTTAACTGTACATCACTCTGAATTAAACAGAAATAAACCTCTTGTGAGCTTAGACTTAACCCAATCTAGAGGCAGAGGCTTTGTTGAGATGACCTCCTGGGGTCTTTTGCAGTTTACAGTTCAGATCCTTTGCTTGGTTGTTAAGATACGTGAGGGGGGCTCCCTATAAGAGCCAAGAAGCTAGCGCTAGTGAAGAATGTGGACCGTCATCTCTGTGTGTTTGGATCAGTGTGCTGCAGGAAAGATCAAGTTAGCCCACGGCCTCTAGGGCCTGTGCCACGGCTCCTTCCCGTGCCCGGTATGCGTGCCTTTAATCACAACCCAGCCCTCTTCACTGAGAGCCCTCTGGGGCCTCTGCCCCCAGGATGTCATTTTCAGATTTCGTGAGGCAATTCTCTCGGTTGGAGATCTGCAACCTGTCCCCGGACTCTCTGAGTAGTGAGGAGGTGCACAAATGGAACCTGGTCCTGTTCAATGGCCGCTGGACCCGCGGCTCCACAGCTGGGGGCTGCCAGAACTACCCAGGTAAGGTGAAGGGCTGCCTCGGCCCAACCTCCTCCAGCTTATCCTCCCTGAGCTGGGTCACTTTATATAATTTTTTGTTGGTATGTTGTGTGTTTTTTTGAGACGGGACCTCGCTCTGTTGCCCGGGTTGGAGTGTAGTGGTGCGATCTCTGCTCATCACAACCTCTGCCTCCCAGGCTCAAGTGATCCTCTCAGCTCAGTATCCTTAGTAGCTGGGACCACAGGCACGCATCACCAGGCCTGGGTAATTTTTTAAAAAATTTTTTGTAGAGACAGGATCTCACCATGTTGCCCAGGCTGGTCTCGAACTCCTAGGCTCAAGTGATCCACCAACTTTGGCCTCCCAAAGTTCTGGGATTACAGTTGTGAGCCGCTATGCACAGCCCTATATGTTAATCTTTGGATAAAGCCTTTGGACTTCGTTCTTTGACTTCTGGGCACCCTCTGGAGGTCCTGCTTCTTCCTAGGGCTTGGGGGCCAGGGTTGTGAGGGTGGGCAGTGGCTCTGCAGCCGCTCAGCTGCAGCCTGAACTGTGTGTTCAAACCATCCCTGCTTCGCCCACCCTCCCCTCCTCCAAAGGACGCGCTTTCCACGCTAATGCTGCTCTTGGCACCTTATGCTAAGGCCTCCTGTTCTTCCCTTGGGTTTTTGCCCCTTCCTCCCCACTCCCCCAACCCAGCTGGCTAACAGTCATCCCGCTGAGCTCTGGGACAGAGTGGCTGATGGTGTGCTAGGGGAACACGGGTACAACATCTGCTGTTTCAATAGACTGCATCCATTAGAGCTGCTGTTTCACTGTGTGTTTGTGCCTGAGTTGGAGGTGGAGGGGCAAAGACAGCGTGGTCCATGGTGGCCACACGCAGGGCATGCATGTCATGGGGACTCAGTCCCTGGTGGAGATAGCATGGTGATAGTATAGGCATATAGCATGGCCTCCGCACTAACCCTGGGTCCTCACCTGATGAAAGGTGGGAAGCTTTCCTGGCTCACAGAAGATCACTAATGTGTCCCCTGTGTAGGCTCCTCCTAGGTTGAATCAGCTGAGGCAGCACCTGATGAAGAAACTCGGGAAAACAGCCCCACATCTCTAAGCAGAAATGAAGAAAAGCAAATCCTGCTCTCTCTACTTTTCACCTCCTGCTCCCCATGCTCCCTGCCTGGTTTGCTGTTGATGTGTTTATTGACTTAAACTGTAAGCACATGAGGCAGGGCCAGTCACTTTTTTCTCTTGAACAGAGCTCACTGCAGGGCTGTGCTCAGTGCTAGGGAAGCAGCATTAAAATAAAACCCCATCTGGGTGCAATGCTGGCTCTTGACAAGTTCTCTCTTCTTTCATCACCCATCCAACCCAAAGCTCCCAGTTCAGGCAGCTGTGACCAGAGTGCTGAACAGAGAGGAAGGAAAGGGGTCCACGTCCTGCCCTTGTTGTTTGATTTAGACCCTGGGAAGGGCATTTCCCTCTTCTGAGCTTCAGTTTCCTAATCCTCCAGATGGGGTTCGACCTTTGAACCTT
This sequence comes from Macaca mulatta, assembly GCF_049350105.2. NCBI lineage: Eukaryota > Metazoa > Chordata > Mammalia > Primates > Cercopithecidae > Macaca > Macaca mulatta. Next base: position 81,438,189 of record NC_133406.1, on the reverse strand, counting down.
ACTGGGTCACTGTGAGCCTTGGAACACAGTGTGTAGGGAAGCACTTTGTAAACTGTGTAGCATTATGTAAACGGGACGCATTGTTTTATGGCCCATTCTCTTCCTCCAGTACTGTTAAGGAGTAAACAAAATATGTGTGGATTGCAGTAATGTTGCATTTGGGAGAAATTAAAATCTGCTCACCATTAGCAAGCTCTTAGAAAATGTGTAGGAGATTTGCATGGATCATTTTCGGAGCTCAGAACCGTAGGGGGTGCCCAAGGTATCTGCAAACACCAAATCACAATCCCATCCTTGCCGCCAACTAGCTGTCAGGAAGACATGGATAGTTCCTGCCCTTTGGTAGTGATGGAAGTATAGGCGATTACGGAATTTTTTCTGTCTCCTCTGGAATCCACAGATATCTGACTTTAAAATCCATACACTTGAGCCCTAAAATCAATCACTCAATCAATCAAACAAACAAACAAACCTGGAATTGGGGATTCTGGGAAGGTGGAATTGAATAAGAAATCCTACTGTAAAGAAGAGTGATAATCAATGGCTCTTGGTCAGCTGTGAATGCCTTGTTATTTTTCAAGTTAGACTCCTCTTTAAAGGATGTAAGGAAAAATCCCATGCCCTTCCACTTCTTTTTTCCACCAGGGCACATGATTATTGAAATTGTTGAGGCCCTAGAGTGGAGACACCTGTCAGGCATGTCTTCTGCAATTATGCTCTGCCACTGGACTCTGTCATAGACTTGCTGCGTGTCCTCGGATGATCCTTTTAACCTCTCTGTGGCTTGGCTTGTGTACTTACTATTCTGAGAGATTTTTAAAAAGCCATCTTTGAAATGAAGGAATCTTTTTCAATATCCATAGGTGGTGTGACAGGACTGCTTCTTAACTGCCAATTGTGATTCCTCATGCATTATTAAATGACTTTCTCTTGAAGAAAGTGTGTCTCGTCAGTAGGCTGCGACACTGAAGCCATCCTGTAAGGACCCTGGGGTGATAGACGGCAGATTAGTTCTCAGGGGTGCTGCCAGCTGTGCTCTGCAGCTGGGGCCCTCTCAGAGGGAGAATAGGTGTCAATCAGATGGCAAGAGCAGTTGTCTTGATAGTGTCAGGCAGAGACCTCTTTCGTAGCTAGTCTCTTCTGGGACTTTCTCCTCTTCTGTCCTGGGGACATGGTTTTTACCCAGAGATCTCCCTTCCTCCAGAAGGTGGGTTTGCCTTCACAGGTCAAGTGCTGAGAGCAAGGTGATGTTAAGTCTTTCCCCAGGAAGACTTGGAGGCAGTGCTGCCCAGTGTGGCCCTCGGATCACGGGATCCTGAATAGTCCCAGCCAAGCGCTTCTGGGCTCCTCGTTGATCAAATGGACAAGCACACATTTCCAAATGCGATGGGATATGTCTGTGTGTGTGGATGTGTAGGGAGGTAGGAGGAAATGCCTGACCACCTTGTAAAGGACACTTTCTGAGGCCTGCTTACTAGGCACAGTTTGGACAGAGCTGTGCATTCATTGGGATGATCAAGGTTCTTCCTTTTACTTTATTCTTCTTCATCTCCTCACCCGCTACATGGGGAACCACCATCACCTGGGTGACTTCCAGCCACTTACTGGACCAATCCTCAGTTCAAAATCCATTTGGATGAAGTGGATGAGGACCAGGAGGAGAGCATTGGTGAACCCTGCTGTACAGTGCTGCTGGGTCTGATGCAGAAAAATCGCAGGCAACGGAAGAGGATAGGACAGGGCATGCTTAGCATCGGCTATGCTGTCTACCAGGTACTGCTGTGCTGGGTTTGTCCTTCATTACTCACTTGATGTTTTGGGGCTGAATATCTTGGCCAGTCATTGTAGCACATCTTTCTTATTGCTGGAGTATTCCTAATCGAGAAGTGTCCTTGCTCCCCTCTATAACAATCCCAGTGGCCTTACTGAGGCCTGAATTCCACAATTAGAGATTCATTGCTATGGCTTAAGTCTCTGCTGCTAACACTGAGATGTGTGACACGTTAACCTTTGCCTGTCATTGAGGGCTCAGTGTACAGGTGTTCATTGGACTCTTTTCCAAGTACAGGCTTCCCCAGGGACAAGAGCCAAGAACATGGGGGCATAAGGCACTTGAGGTGGCACAAGGAGGATGAGGGGCATCACTGAGTCAGGGAAGGAGGCTGGATATGGGAGCCAAAGACAACTATTCCCTGGGAGGCCTTGAGACACTTGGAGCACACTGGGCATGAGCTGGGGTGATGGAAACCACGCGCCCGTTTTCAGTTCTGGTGTCTCTGGACTCTGGAATACAGCTGACTCTGGGCTCACGCTGCAGTCCCTGGCTAACGTGCCAGTTTTCCTGGCAGCCACCCCTCTACAGACTTAACAGCCTCACAGATATATTAAAGTAAGACCTTTGTGTCTTGACAAGTCTAGCCAGAAACAAGTTGGAATCCACTTTTTTATACAGGCAAAGACTTCTTTTAGCAAATTCCAGCGGGGCTTATGGTGGTTGTTTTTAAAAACAATTTTGTTAAAAGAATTTCTTGGGAAAAATACAATTCTAATCAGGAAGACCAAGAGCTGACTGGCGGCCCATATCTCAGTATAAATTAATGTATAAAAAATATTGTAATAAGAAACCAGTAAGGAAATAGTGCAATTGTCAAGATCCTATCTGCATCCCACCCTTTATTTCTCATATTCTGGAATTTAGGGCTTTAGTGTTTAGGGTGTATATGTGTATGTGTGCACATGCACGGGCACGCGAGTGTATTTTATGTTGAAGAATGGGAGTTGGAAAATAATTGCTAATTGATGGCAGGAGAAAGGAATTGCAAATAAATAAGTTCCAACTCTACTCCAGCTTAGCTCTTTCATCTCCACCTAGAATGTTAGTAGCACAAAGCCAGACTCTGTTTGAAGAGATAAAAACCTGTTTAGGCACTTAGTGTATGCAAATCAAGTCAACAAACTTTAATGAGCATCTACTATGTGCTGGGTGCTGTACTGTAAGCTGAGGACATGGAGGAATATCACATAGTTACTGTCCTCAAGGTGCTCACAATCTGAAGTGGAGAGTCAGATGCACACTCCACTGGCAACAGAGCAGGGCAGATCTGCTGTGATGGGGACCAGACACAATGGGCTGGGGTCACCTCAGCTTCATGGAGGAGATTTTGATGAGAACCTTGAAAGATGAGCTGGACTTCAAGGGAGAACATTCCAGCCAGAAGGACATTTCTTGACAGCTTGAAAGTTAAGTGATGGTTTTGGAGAGTCGATAGTAGGTGGGCATGGATGCAAGGTGGGCTACTCAGTTCTTCATCCATCAGGTCTACCTTTTTTTTTTTTTTTTGAGATGGAGTCTCACTATGTTGCCCAGGCTGGAGTGCAGTGTTGTGAACTTGGCTCACTGCAACCTCCGTCTCCCAGGTTCAAGCAATTGTCCTGCCTCAGCCTCTTGAGTGGCTGGGATTACAGGTGCGTGCCACCACATCTGGCTGATTTTTGTATTTTTAGTAGAAATGGGGTTTCACCCTTGTTGGCCAGGTTGGTCTCAAACTCCTAACCTCAGGTGATCCACCCTCTTCGGCCTCCCAAAGTGCTGGAATTACAGGCGTGAGCCACCGCACTCGGCCAGGCCTACCTTATATAACCAGACCAGCAAAGCATTATTTCAAAGGGACTGAAATAGCTTTGTGTGGCATGACATTTGCACTTATAAATAATATATAAAGCATATCAGTTTTTTAGTCATCGGATTACAGCTGCTTAAAAAATATTCCAGTGTATGTGATCTGTGGTCCTTCTACATCTGGCCAGAGGCATATGATTTAGAGCATGACATCCGTAAGTGAAAACAGTTTAAAAGTCAGGTTAAGAGGGTATCAGGAGTAGCTGGGGTTATAGGGAGTAGCTGGGGTTGCAGGGAGTGGGAGCCATATTCTTATTCCTGTATTTCTCTCCTCTTGCTTTAACTGGAGTTTGGATTGAGGATGAAAACCTGCTGCTGACTGAGAAGCAGCCAGGCGCCTCCAAAGGCTAAAGAGCCCTCCTTGTCTGGGCTCCTCTCTCTCCTCTTTATCTTCCTGCAGTGATGCCAGGCCAGCCTGTCATTTGCAGTCAGGATCCTGCATTTCAAAGATGACTGTTTCTTTCCATCCACCCATGGGCAGTGGCTAAGGCCTGCTCCCTTACCTCGTTGCTCTGGATTTGTGCCACCAAGAGGCCCCACCTGCCTGGCTCAGTTCCTGTCGGGTGATTCTTGGCAGGGTGAATCTGGAGCATATTGATGGCAGCAGAGGTGGTCAAGTTGTTTGTGAAAAGATGGCCCACGTGGTTAGGAAAGCCCCTGCCAAGGGTGTGTAAAGGCTATTAGGCCAGGAGCCAAGAGGAAGATACTTGTGAGGCCTCTGCATGGGTGATTTTGGTTTTACACTCAAAATTAGAGGAATGACTGTGACCCTGGACTCTTCTGCTTCTGCTGCCAATGGCACAGGGGGCTCCAGAAGTGAGCATGCTAGCATTTTCCCTAATATTGTTGTTTCTCAGAGTTATCGGCAGTTGACCATAGACCTAAGTCACAAACAGTGGTTATACTGGTCTTCTGGTCAAAAGGGCCTATGTGTCAGGGACAAAGAATGGAAAGGGACAAATTGGGGGGTTTGAATCCTCTTCTCTAGCCTGGCATAGGAACCCCAGGCATGGGGAAGCTCCTACTCTGGATCTGAGAGCTACTCTCTTGTGGGGGTCAACACTTCCAGTTGCATAAAATAGAGCCTAACTTGAGCTAGGGTAGTGAAAAGAATGTACCAGCTCATGAAACCAAAGCAAGGGAAGGAGATGGAGGCTTGGGACAACGGACTTAGATACTACCAGGATTATTTCTCTTGACATCGCCTCCCTAGTGTTGATGACATTGTGCTAGTCTAGATTTCTTCATTCCCTAATATCACTTGCATTAAGAAAGGAGCCCCTTCTGTTAGTTCTGATTCAGAAATCCCAGAGAAGTAAGTCTCTGATGGGCTCAGCTTGGGTCACGTGCCTATTCTTGACCCATTTCACCACAGCCAAGGGCAGAATAAACTATGGCTCAGGTTAAGTGAGATTCCCTCACTCTGGTCAAGCTCTTGATCTTGGACTCTAGGTCTGTAGGTCTATAAGAAGAGATTAGCTCTCATTGAAAGCCCAAGGCTATTACTCTTGAAGAATTTGAGATCTTGGTAGATTCTACAACTAGAAAAGTATGAAAGTAGAACTTAGAAATCTGGTGGGCCCCCACCAGATTTCTAGGATCCTGTTTATAGATGGCCTTGAAATTCATCAATAATGTTCCAGTTTCAGAAATGCTGACTGGCTTCTCACTTTAGCACAAACGTCTTCCTCAGTGGCCCCAGGACTGCATAGTCTGTTTGCAAGACATAGGAAGGGAGGAAAAGGAGCAGAGGGAGGACCTTGGAGCTCTCAGGTGATCTGCTCTTTTCTTCTTCCCCACAGGTTCCCAAGGAGGTATGTGAGTGCTGACAGAAATTCCTTCCTTTGGTGAGAAATAGTTTGGCTGCCTTCAGGATGGGCAGCCGGCAGCATCTGTTTCCTGTGATAGAAGCTGGTTGTTCCACAGCTCTTACATGATCCAGTCATGAATCAAACCACATGAGTAGGCTGGTAGCTCTGAGAGTGGGTGAGGACCATTGCAAGTCCCATCTGTCAGGCCCTCATGGAAGGAACAGTGGTGACCTTTTCCCCCATACCCTGGTGGTCTGAACAATGTGATTCCAATGGGCAGCCAAGGTTGAGAACCAGTGTTCTATCTGGGCTTCCTCCAGCTGGAGTCAGTTGCACTAATTAGGTAGAGGTGTATCCACCCTGCTGCAGCTTTACCCCAGTTCTTCTGGGTTTTCAAGCTTGGCTAGCCATGAAGCATGTGCCAACAAGGCTCAATTCATCAAGTCTAGTGTATGCCTTGGTCCAAGGCTGCAGATTACTGGTCCGCCTGCCCTTGGCTCACAAAGTGCATGTTATTATTACGGAGGGAACAGACAAGCAAGTGAATGGTTTAGAGCAAATACCTCTTACCGATGCAGGACAGGTGAGCCCTCAAATTGGGGCTTAGCCTAGGAGGGTTCTTGGCTTCACCCAGGAAAAAATTCAAGGACCAGCCAGTGGTGTTAGACAGCAACTTTTATTGAAGTGGCAGGGTAGAGCAGCAGCAGAGGTCCTTGCAGAGCAGGGCTACCTCATAGCCAGTGAGCCCAGAGTAGCAGCTGACAGGCAGTTCCACACTCATACCAACTTTTAATTATATGCAAATTAAGGGGCAGATTATGCAGAAATTTCTAGAAAAAGAGTGTTAACATCTGGGTTGTCAGGTTGTTGCCATGGAAAGGGGCAGTAACTTCTGGATGTTGCCAAGGCAACAGTAAACTGATATGGCACACTGGTGGTTATGTCTTATGGAGAGGTGCTTTCACCTCTTCCCTGTTTCAGCTAGTGCTCCATTTGGTCCAGCCTCCTGCTAGGAGTTGAGTCTTACCTCCTACCTCACTAGTACCAGAAAATAATAAAACCAAAGCTGAGTTAAGTCTGGGTGATGGTGGTTCCCATCAGAAATGCCCCATTTCTATGAGTGAGAGGTGACATACGCACACAATGGAGCTTTCTCCAGCAGCACCTCACAGTGCCCTCAATGTGTCACCCTGGATCCTGTGCTCTGCAAGTGCCAGGGGGCCTTCAGGACAACAGTTGTCAAACTTAGAATGTGCTTCTGAATCCCCTAGAATGCTTTTTAAAGCATAGATTTTTGGGCCCTGCTCCTGGAGTTTCTGATTCTTTCAGTCTAGGGTGGGGCCTGAGAATTTGCATTCTAACAAGTTACCCTGGGGTGCTGCTGTTGATCCTGACCCCACACTGACAGCCACCCTTAGTTAAGCCTGCCCAACCTCCATCCTGTCACTTTGAGCTGTGCTATGTCATGGGCAGATGTGGGGACCAGGGACCTTGTGGCACCTGCTTACTTGGGGTTCCTGGTAGGACAGAGTCTTACCTAGATCTTGCCTCAGTGTTCTTCAATCCCCACTCTGGCCTCCCAAATAGGACTTCTCTAACCTGCTCCACCCTGGATTCTTGCTGGAATTCAGTTTGCCCCCTTCCCAACCCAAGCCAAATTAGAGTAGCTTCCCTACTTCAACTCTCCTGAGTGTTTTCTCCTGCCAGTGCCCTGTCTCCTCCCTTTGCTACCATCAGGTATGGCAAGAATGACCTTTAACTCATGACGTGTAGGCCTTGGTCACGACCTCACTGGCCACACCGCCAGCATTCTCCTGCCCAGAGTGTAAGCATTTTTAGGGAGAATCTCAAGCACTGTGGGCACCCTAGTGGCCGGGTCAGTGAGGACTTCCTGGGGGCTCTATGTGGAGTCCTGGCTAGGGTAGTGGGGGCAGGTGGCCTGCTTCCTTCTTTGCTTAGCAGATCTGTAATCCAAAGAGGGTCTGATGACCACGAGTGAACACTGTCCACTCTGGGGTGGACATTTCAGCTCCAGGTCACACAGAAGTTATAGCCCTTGCAGCGTATCAGCACCTGGCCTCTGTCACAGGCATCTTGATGAAGATTGATCGTAAAGACGCAGTGCTATGGGGAGGCTTAATTACAGCAATAATAATGTTGGCACCTGTGTTTTGGAAGCACTCTGCAGACACTAATTAGCCTGTGTCATGCACCAACAGCCTCCCACCTCCCCGCAACAAATAAGTGGGTCCTGGAGAGCATCATCGCCTGTTGAGGAGAGTCGAGGCCCTGGGGAGGCTGGGGGGACTCCGGATTAGGCCTAGCTGTGGCTGCCCCCTCTGCCTGTCTCTTTTAGAGCTGCCTCCCTGGGCTCCCAGACTGACCATTGTAGTCTCTTTGCAGAGCAGTTTTCCCAGATAGTCAAAGGTGAGCAAGTTTTTGTGGCAGCTTTTGCTTGAGGACTAGGATTTAAGCTCTTTTTTCCAGCCTTGGGCCTATACTGGGAAGGTCAATGCCACACTCCCAGAGACAGCTGCAGAATAAAAGAGTCTATTGGATTAGAGAGGAAAAATATCCAGACAGAAGCTGAGCGCACACTAGAGATCCTGCTACTCAACCTTCGTTTAACTGGGGAGGCCCACAGGTCAAGGTCACAAAGGCAAGATCAATGCCTCAAACAGGGCCTGGCACCCAGAAGGCACTCAAAATACACTTGATGATTGACATACAGTGAGTTCACAACAGAATCCGTGGCCTCCTGATTCTTAGTGCAATGGTAAAAATCAATAATTCCTAAATCAGCACGATAAAGCTGAACTCTTGGGCTCTCATCTTCTAGGATTTAGCAATAAATTGACTCTGCCTGTTGTTTTGTGCAGCTGGAGAGCCACACGGATGCACATGTGGGCCGGGATTTCTTCCTGGACTACCAGCCCTTGGCGCGCACCAGCACCTATGTCAACCTGCGGGAGGTCTCTGGCCGGGCCCGGCTGCCCCCTGGGGAGTACCTGGTGGTGCCATCCACGTTTGAGCCCTTCAAAGACGGCGAGTTCTGCTTGAGAGTGTTCTCGGAGAAGAAGGCCCAGGCCCTGTGCGTCTCCTTCCCTCCATGGTGGGGAACAGTTGTCTGTGGGCCCACAAAGAGAAGTGGCCCCATGCAGGTGCAGGACCCATCCCAGTTCCCAGTACATATTCCCAGAAAAAAGCTCTAAGAAACTACAAGGCCAAAGGACCCTTCGCTGGGTGTCCCCCTCCTACCCCTCCACCTTGCTCTATAGGTCAAGGAGAGAAAGGGAACCAGGAGACCAGCAGCGGCCTGGACTGGGGCTTCCACCCCTGCAGAAGGAGCAAGTGAGGCCCTGAGAGCGGGACCTGGACCGGAGAACCCCTCCTCCCCTCACATACACCCCCCATATACACACCACACATACACACATACACACCACATGCCACACACATACACACCACGTACCACACACATACACACCACACACATACACGCCACACAAACATGCACCACATACCACACACATACATCACACACACACTACACACCACATACATACACAACACACACACTCCACTCACACACACCATGTATGTACACACCACACACATGCACTACATACATACACACCACATGCCACATATACACACCACAAACACATACACAATGTGCACATTCTCCACTCACACACATACACCACACACATGCTCCACTCACACACACCATGTATACACCACACACATATACACATGACATGTACCACCTACACACATATACATACCACATACCACACTCATACTCCACTCACACGTAACATATACACCACACATATCATGCACACACACCACACATACATACCACACACACACCACACATACACAACACACACACACCAGGTATACACCACATGTACACACCATGTACATACAACATACCATGATACACATACACCATGTACACACACATACACACACTACACACCAGTCATACACTGCACACTATATACCACATACATTCCCCATACATAACTATACACATGCCATTTACACACACCATGGACACACCATGCACACACATACACCACACACCACACACACATGAACATTATGTATTACATATCACACACATCACATACTACACAAACTATACACACTACACATACACACCACACATATACATCACACACACAACATGTATACCACACACACAGCAAACATACTATAAGCACATGCACACCACACATTACATATCACACACACCAAACACACCACACACCATACGTAGACACTGCACACATCACACATCATACAGTACACACACTGTACACCACTCACACACACCATGTACATGCAGTGTACACGCCACACAATCACACAGCACACCCTCATACCACATACACACTATATACATATCATTCACACACAGCACATACATACAATACACACACATACACCCCCCACAGCACACACAACATCTATGCACCCCTGCAATGACTGTGAGCTTGCTGGCTCAGTCCCCAGAGGACATGTCAACAGGGATCATCCTTCTGGGGAATTCTCTCCCTACCTTACCCCAGTTACCATTCTTGTCCCTGGGAGTGACCCATCAGGGTGAACACTCTGGAATCCTTGAAGGGCCAATTGCACTGGGAAGCTCTTGTCTCTGATGAAAAACTCTGGGTGGGGTGGAGGTTGAGGAGGTGAGGGAGACGAATCCTGGCTAAAGATTCTGTTTATGCAGTTTTTAGTAGGAAATGAAGTCTGGGGTGTGAGGCCAATCTCTCAGAAGGGCCAAAATCTTCCTCGAAGAAGCCAGCCATTAGCTGTACTTTCTGTACTCATGTTAGGTTTATTTCTTTCTTTGTATTTCAGAGAAATTGGGGATGTGGTAGCTGGAAACCCACATGAGGTATGCAATCTTTTTGTATGCCAAACTCTGACACTGTTGCATAGCAGTCATTCCAGGTTTCTTATTGATTCCTCAGAATTCTTTATGTATTAAGGATGGTAACTTCTTATTAGTTAGGGCCACAACATTTTCTAGTCCCTGTCTCTTCCTGATGAAGATGAGACAGAAGTAGCCCTGGAACCCAGGCTTTGTAATACATCCCTATCCCCTGGGGGAGGTCTTAACGTCGTCTTCCACGTTTGATAAGCAGGACCCACAGATAGAGCACCCACTGTGCCTAAGCTGTGCTGTGAAGGATAGAGAAATCCGCGGGAGAACAGATCCAGTGTCCTGCTCTTGGATTGACCTTCAGTCTTTTGGAGGACAAATGATGAAAATATACACAAAAGATGAAGAAAAGAACACACCAGAAAACCCATCTAAACTTAAGGACGTGTAGTCTGAGGGGTGCTGGGGGAGTGCCTAGTCTGGGAAAGCCCCATGGAGGAGATAGTTCTGAGCCGACTTTGGAGGAAGAAATATGTAGGGTTTGCGGTGTGGGTTCACCACCTGACTCCCTTTATCCCTCACTGTGTCTTAATGTACTGTCCTTGCCCTCAGATGGTGGTGTGCCGGGTGATGGGTATGTTGGGTGCTGCTGCTCCCTGAGAGCCATGCTGTGTCTGTGGCCAGTGGGCCTGGGGTGGGGCAGGACCACCTACATGGGGGCACAGGCCCAGCTTGCACCCCTCCGTCCAACACTGACGTGTCTCTGGCTGCAGATGCCACACGGAGTGCTCCCAGCTGCTGGGCTTGGCATCTTCGGCTGAATGGGGGTAAGGGCAGATATATTCTGTGATTTGACATGTGTCAAATTTACAGGCTCCTGTTTCTGCCGATGCATGAGATGGTGCCAAATAAGGATCCATCTTGCCCTGGGGGTTTTTACTGCGAGTTTATCAGATAGAAAATGCATGTCCCATGTCTGTTTTTTCTTTTTTTTTTTTTGAAGGTTTTTTTTTTTTATTATTATACTTTAAGTTCTAGGGTACATGTGCACAATGTGCAGTTTTGTTACATATGTATACATGTGCCATGTTGGTGTGCTGCACCCATTAACTCGTCATTTACATTAGGTATATCTCCTAATGCTATCCCTCCCTCCACCTCCCTCCCCACAATAGGCCCCGGTATGTAATGTTCCCCTTCCTGTGTCCAAATGATCTCATTGTTCAATTCCCACCTATGAGTGAGAACATGCGGTATTTGGTTTTCTGTTCTTGCGATAGTTTGCTGAGAATGATGGTTTCCAGCTGCATCCATGTCCCTACAAAGGACACGAACTCATCCTTTTTTATGGCTGCATAGTATTCCATGGTGTATATATACCACATTTTCTTAATCCAATCTGTCACTGATGGACATTTGGGTTGATTCCAAGTCTTTGCTATTGTGAATAGTGCCGCAATAAACATACGTGTGCATGTGCAAAGGATGATTTATAATCCTTTGGGTATATCCCCAGTAATGGGATGGCTGGGTCAAATGGTATTTCTAGTTCTAGATCCTTGAGGAATCGCCACACTGTTTTCCACAATGGTTGAACTAGTTTACAGTCCCACCAACAGTGTAAAAGTGTTCCTATTTCTCCACATCCTCTCCAGCACCTGTTGTTTCCTGATTTTTTAATGATCGCCATTCTAACTGGTGTGAGATGGTATCTCATTGTGGTTTTGATTTGCATTTCTCTGATGGGGAGTGATTCCAGTGAGTTTCTGAACTGGTGTGACTGCTTCCCTGCACACTGTAGTTCAGCCAGTGGTCAAAAGCGGCCCCTGCCTCGAGTCGGTGGCAATACCTGGCACCAGAGGCCTTTTCTGTGCTTGTGACTCTTGGTGATCTGAGCTGGGCAGAATTTTCCCTCCTACCCCTCGCCTCAGTTGCTGATGCCAGCTCAGCCTTCTCACTGCTCCCAGGAGGACTTATCGCTCACAGTGGTATCTCTTTCTATGGGTCCCAGGCATATTAGAAAGGCTGCCGTTTGCCAGTGTAGAGTATGGAGCTGAGCTTGAATTCAGGTGCTAAGAATTATTCTCCCTCCTTTTTTGTGTGGGAAGGGCAGGGTTCTGCTAAATCAACTTTAACTGATTCTAAGCCCCCCTTGCACCAGGTTGGCAGGAGTTCAATCTTAGTCACTACTGGGACTTCCCATCTCCACCTCCTATGGTATTGGGGTTTTCTAAAGCCCCCAAGCAACAGGAAGTCTCTTCTGGTCCTGGGTCCATACTGGTTAAGCCTGTGGTCAGCTCACAGGTTCCTTTATGACTGACAGCTCTTGGGCTTCTGTGCTCAGCATGGGGCCTAGAATCTTTGGTGAACTGGGAGTCCTCAGGCCAATGGTCCAGCCTCCCCTGCTGAGGTACCAGGACATGGTTATGGAGCCATTCAAGGGTTCCCATATCCTCAAGATCCTGCAAACTTCAACATCTTCTTGGTCTCAGGGAAACCCTGCTTTTTCTCTTTAGGGCACCACTGTGCTGTGACTCTCTCTCTCTCTCTCACACACACACACACATACACACACACACACACTCCAGAATACACAGATAATGTCCTCAGGGGACTCAGGACTTAACAGGAGACAGGAAGGGCTATTGCCTTCAGGAACTTCTGTTTTACTCCCTGCAGAAATCTTCAAGTCACGAACAGTTGGACATTTGAAGAGCAGAATCACCTGCTTTGAATGAGGGAAGGAAAAATTACACGGTGAACAAACAGACTCTTGGAATTTAGACATGTTCACTTTGAGCAGGGTTGTAAAGATATTCCCAACATGTGATATAATGAATAACAAGAAAATAATTCCTTGCTTTTGCCATGCTTCCATACCATTTGCAAAGCATTTTCATATAGATCGTATCAGGGAAATAGAAAATTCCACTATAATAAGTTCCTTGAGAACAAAACTATGCCTTGTTCACCATTGCATTCAGATGCAGGTTCTGAACAGTTCCCAACATGTGCCAGGTGTTCAGTAAATCTTTTTTTGAATGAACAAATTGTGAAGAACCACAGTTGCAACCATGTACACACGTTTCCCTCATTCCCAGTGTCCAAAAATTCCCTCGTGTCCAATGATAGCCAATAGTGACGGGGTGCCTGCTCTGCGCCTGTGTGTGTCCATATCCGTATACTGTTTTGTTGTTGGTTTTTTATATGCAACTTTATGCTTTTCCCCCAGAATAATAGAATATTACTCCATGTCCAGAATTTATGGACATCTCACAAGATTTTGGTATACTGTATTACATGAATGATATAATGTTGTTTTATCCCCTACAAAACCACTTTAAAATCATAGATGTGTGATGAGATACGATGTGTTTATCATGTTTTCTTCTAAAAATCTAGATGTATTTTTGGATTAGCACATCTTCTATGTAAAACAGTATGGTAGACGTTAATATCCTCATTCTACACGTGAGGAAACAGCCGCAGAGAGGCTGCGAGTAGTCAGATGCAGAGAGCATCTTCTGTGATGATCATTCCAGAGGGTGGTGGAGAAACGCATAGGCTGGAGTTTAATCCTGGCTTCACTGTTTGCTAGCTGTGTGATCTTGGCCTGTTACATAACATTTAAAATGAAGTAACATTTAAAATTCCAGTTTATCCATTGGTGAAGTGTGGACCGTAATGAGACGAACCTCACAGGACAGTCATGAATATTAAATGAAATAATCCATGCAAAGTACCTGACAGGTAGTAAGTACTCAACAAAGACAAGTATTATCACTACAGTGGTTATCCTTATGAGTACAGCATCATCAAGCTATATTGGGCCTTTTGTACTCATCTTAGTGATAGTTTTGGAAGAAATTGACCCGGCTTTCTAGAAATTTCATGTCATCTGGGAAGCTGTCACTTTTCCATTCTGTCTTGTGGTGACAGCTGGGCATTGTTCTATTTTGGGCAGAGCCCATTGTCACATCAGAAAGTCTCTGGGCAGAAGCATTTAGATATTGCTTTGTAATTTCCAAAGGACTTTGACTCACATTAGCTCTCATTTGATTCCCAAAATGGCCCCATGAAAATGGTCAGGTTAAGTCAATATTAGAGTAGAGGCCATGGATGTTCAGAGCCCTGAGATAGTGTCCAGTAAGGGGCCAATCTGCTATTAAAACTCCTGGGTTCTAGTTCTGCTCTTTCTACTAGGCCATGTTCTCAACTACTTTTGAAATCATGTTGCTCTTTGTGAATCTGATGAAAGCTAAGAAAAATTTTTTTTTCTGAGACAAGGTCTCACTCTGTCACCCAGGCTGGAGTGTAGTGGTACAGTCTTGGCTCATTGTGGCCTCAGCCTCCTGAGCTCAAGCGACCCTCCTACCTCAGACCCCCAAGTAGTGGGACTACAAGTGTGCGCCACTACACCCAGCTAATTTTTGAATTTTTTGTAGAAATGGGGTTTCACCGTGTTGCCCAGGCTAGTCTCAAACTCCTGGGCTCACGTGACCTGCCTGCCTCAGCCTCCCAAAGCATTAGGATTTCAGGCGTGAGCCACCGTGCCCAGCCAAAAATGCGTTTAAATATGACCCCAAGTTTTCACGCAATTTCTGGAGTTCAGACTCCTTGGAAAATTATCAGTGATTCCCTTAGGAGTCCACAGATTCACACCAAGATTTTCTGGTGTCGGTGTCATTTTCTGAAAGTGGTTCAGGTGGTAACCGGAATTCAGAAATTCTGGGTTGGTGGGGCTCACTTCCCCAAGTCACTTAGAGAGAAAACTGCTAGGCCCCAGCGCTGCCTCCCTGCTCATCCCTGCTGGAATGTAAGCTCCCGGGGGCCGGAACCTTGGCTGTCTCTTGGTTTACCACCATGTGCCCCCACTTAGCCCAAAGCCTGGCACACAGTAGGTACATCATAGATACTAATGGATGAAGGAATGAATTTTAAATCTTTGTCTTTCATTCTCCTTGACGATTCCCATTTTAACTTTGCAAATGTCCTTCTTTTTAGCCACATCCCAGTGAGGTGGATCAGGAAGACAGCCAGTTCAAGAGCCTGTTTGAGAAGCTGGCAGAGAAGGTGAGTGGAGGGCAAACACGGCTTCCCAGGTGGGCAGGAGAATATTCAGGAATGTTCGGGTCACTTCAATCTTTACTCCCGGAGGTCTCTAGGAGTAAAAAGGGTGAGACTCAGATCTCAGGGGTCCCCAGCTTCTGTGTCTATCACCATCCTGTCTTAAGATCGAGGACCTTTCCTACATTGCTTGGGAATTGGTACTGAGGCCACTTTTCTTGCTGCATTGACTGATTCTTGAGAAAATAGAAAAGCCAGATCTCCAGGTCCTGCCAAATGCTTTCTGTTTGCAAATTGGCCCTGTCAGACTGGGGCCTCTGAATAAAAAGCTGAGACGGCAAAACCTCTCCAAATCGATACGCTTCAGAGTGGGGATTGCCCAGTCAAAGTGGAAGCCAGCTCAGCTAACCTGGCTTGGGATTAGTGTGCAGGACTAGCCCTGTTCCCTGTCACTGTCTTGCAGCCCTACCTGCCCTCTGGGAGACCAGCAGCCTGAGGAATCCAAGCTTTGCCTGACATGAATGTAACTTGGGCACTTGGAGCAGAGAAAAAAGAACCCCCAATCCTTCTCCCCCGCCCTGCCTTGCATTCACTTTGGTAGCAGCCCGGTGGGGGCCATAAGTCAAAGCATAGCCAGGACTTGAAATGTCAAAACCGGCCCCATAAATACAGCGAATGTGTTGCTCTTTGGAGGATAATAAGTGTGAAAAGGACCCTGAAGAGAAAAAAACAATGGTCTCCACCGCCCCCCCCCAGGGAAGCTCAGGGTGACTTTCTAGACTTAAGGATAAAATAGAAGAAAAGACATCAGAATCCCTCGCAGGAAATAAAACCTGGGAACAGTTTCTTTGCATAGCCATTGAATAAAACCCTTGCAAAGATAAGCCAATTTATGTTTTAGATGGATTTATAGGCCAGTATTTTTGCTAACAAAACCTTGTTTCCTTAGTTGCCAAGGGGTCATATTTTATTAAGAACATCAAGAATGATGAAAGGAAAAGCTCATATTTGCCTAGTTCTTCATGCACCTTATCTTACTTTTCTCTCTGGCTGCATGGGGCAGTATTGGTCACTCTCCTTGCTCTGCTTTTAAAGTGACCTGCACAGAGAGGTTAAGGAGCTGGCTGAAGAACAAGGCCTCATGAGAAATGGGGTCAAGGTCCAAATGTAGACTCTCGACATCCCATTTCTTTCCTGGCAGGCTAATGGGGGTGGTCTTCTAACCCCAGAGGCTTTTTAAAGGGGCCTCAGTTCTTTTTTTTTTGAGACGGACTCTTGCTCTGTGACCCAGGCTGGAGTGCAGTGGTGTGATCTCAGCTCACTGCAACCTCTGCCTCCCGGGTTCAAGTGATTCTCCTGCCTCAGCCTTCCAAGTAGCTAATGCCAGCCACCACGCCTGGATACTTTTTGCATTTTTAGTAGAGACAGCGTTTTGCCATGTTGGCCAGGCTGGTCTCGAACTCCTGAGCTCAGGTGATACACCCACCCTGGCCTCCCAAAGTGCTGGGATTACAGATGTGAGCCACCGTGCCCGGCCCAGGTCCTCAGGCCTTATTATTGGGACTGACCACTCTGTGCTGGGGTGAGGCCAATTGTCTTCAGAGGATACACTGCTTTGTGCAGCTCTCGCCTCTCTCATTTCCAGCAGAATTGCCAGGGTCTGGCTAGTGGAGGATGGGAAGATGGAAAGTGACTGGGCTAAAGTCACATGATGAATAAGGGACTGGGTTCAGACTGGGACCCAAACATCAGCCCAGCACCCTTTCTCTGCATTTCATTGGTCATCCTGCCTGAGATCTGTCCTCCGTCTGAGAGTTAAGGGATGACTCTTCCCTCTGACTCAGTGTTTATCCCAGATGCACACAGAATATCCTATTCTCTCAATCTCTGTCCCCGGTTTGAGATGGGCTACTGTGTGAAATACCAATTCCTGTAGGTGCAGTGGGGAAAGCTGGCACTTTGGGGTGAACCAACCTTAGGTTTCCAAGTCCAGCTCTGCCTCTTGGTAGCTACAAACCACAAGCAATTACATCACATGAAAATGGCAAATGATGTTGTATGTATACAGTGCTCAGCAGTTTACAAAATCGTGACTTCCTTAACTCGAAAATGGCTGTGGAACTGTTATGAGGATTTAAGGATCTTCCACACTGGCTCTGGCACATCTGGTTCAATCCTATCATTGCTGTTCCTGTTACTTTATCCCTGTTCAAGAGAGCCCTGTGAAAGGCAGCAGCGCCCTGGCATGGCAGTCTTCTGCCACACTGCATACCACACTCGTGGCACTAACACACCTCTGGCCAGGCTCCTGGGGTCCCCAAAAGAAGAGGAGAATTTGAGTTTTTTTTTTTTTTTTTTTTTTTTTGAGACGGAGTCTAGCTCTGTCGCCCAGGCTGGAGTGCAGTGGCCGGATCTCAGCTCACTGCAAGCTCCGCCTCCCGGGTTCACGCCATTCTCCTGCCTCAGCCTCCCGGTAGCTGGGACTACAGGCGCCCGCCACCTCGCCCGGCTAGTTTTTTGTATTTTTTTTAGTAGAGACGGGGTTTCACGGTGTTAGCCAGGATGGTCTCGATCTCCTGACCTCGTGATCTGCCCGTCTCGGCCTCCCAAGGTGCTGGGATTACAGGCTTGAGCCACCGCGCCCGGCCGAGAATTTGAGTTTTTATAGATGTCACCTGCTTTTAAAATCACAGGGTTGGCCGGGCACGGTGGCTCATGCCTGTAATCCCAGCACTTTGGGAAGCCGAGGCGGGCGGATCATGATGTCGATGAGTTTGACATCATCCTGGCCAACATGGTGAAACTCTTGTCTCTACTAAAAATACAAAAATTAGCCAGGCGTGGTGGCATGCATCTATAGTCCCAGCTACTTAGGAGGCTGAGGCAGGAGAATCGCTTGAGCCTGGGAGGTGGAGGTTGCAGTGAGCAGAGATCGCACCACTACACTCCAGCCTGGGTGACAGAGCAAGACTGTCTCAAAAACAAAAACAAAACAAAAGTCACAGGGCCAGTGGACCCGGTGTCTGACTGTGAGGAAGCACTACATTAATTCACTGTCTTGAAACAACTTGTCAGGGCCTGACATGGTTTGCATTTGGGTTCCTCTTTCTAGGATTCTGAGATTACTGCCAATGCACTCAAGATGCTTTTGAATGAGGCATTTTCCAAACGTAAGTTCCTTCTTGGGGTCTTTCAGAAAATCTGTAGGAGATGCTGGGACAGGGTGAGGGAGGGGCAGGCAGGCATTGGGCTGGGAGCACCACAGATAGGAGAAAGGGCTTTGGTGTCTGACTCCAGGGTTCTGATTCAGTCCAGCAAGACAAGAGGGGAAGAAGGAGAGGCAGGAGACGGGGAGACGAAGGTGGAGTTGAAGGCTGGGCTGGCGCTGGCGACCAGCCAGCCCCTGCGGGAACAAAGCTCCATAGTGTCAAATGAAATTGCAGGCTGAGTCCCAGGAGAAAAAGAGCTGGGCTGGGATTGACTTAAGTGAAATTTTTTCACAAAATTAATAACTTGGATATTGTGGAAACCTCTGCAGATGAAAGATCCAGTTCTGTAGCGCATCTTGGGGGAAGGAGGAAGGAGGGATGATTCTGACTCTCCTAGACTGTCCTCAGTTCCCCATCTTTAGATTTTTGCAAGCCTCAGAGCTGTCAGAGGGTCAAACTGCACTCAGGAGGGAAGATTTGCATCTCCCCTCTGAGCCCCAGCCCATAGAAGGCCACAGGGAGTTGGTTTCTCTCCGAGTCTAGGGATGGGCCAGGTTAGGTCTTCCAGTGACTGATGGGCTCTCATTCACTCACTGCAGCAGGACTGGGCTTGAGAATTCAGGAAGCAGAGGCTTGGCCCAGGAAGCAAGTCATACCCTTCACAGGGACGAACCCAGGGCTGAGCAGATGGATCCCCAGAGCTCAGAGCACAGGCCCATCTCCTCTCCAAACCACTCTTGCTCCTGCAGTTGTGGAACGGTGGAGAGAAAGACAGGGGGTTGCTGGGTCTTTGGCACCTGTCTTGGTTCCCAGGTATATGGAAGGTGAGGGTGGAGGCCAGGGATGGCTGGAGCTCCAGTGACATGCCTGCAATTTAGTAAGGAAGGGCAGCAGCTGTCATTGAGTGGCTGTATGTTGTGATTAAAAGCTCAGGCTGTGGAGATGGCTGGCCTGCATTTAACTCCTAGCTTTGCTCCCTACTGGTTGTGACCTTGAGCAAATCACATAATTGCTCTGGGACTCAGTTTCCTCATCTATAAAATGGGTATAATGATAGCATCTACCACATGGAGTTATTTTGAAGAGTAGCTGTGCAGTGCTTATAACAATACCTAGCCATAAAAAGTTAGTTGTTTTATTAAGAACTTATCATATATCAAGCCTGGGCTAAAACTTCACTTCTATTATCTCAATTAATACCCAACCAGTCTTTGGGGCAATTATGGTTATTGTTACTGTTATGATTATTCCCATTTGATGGAGGAGGAAATTAAAGCACAAAGATATTAATTTGCTGAAGTCTGTGGCTTGTAGGGAGCCAAGCCAAGGTTCAGATGCTGTACTTGGATGCTGGTGCTTGTGTGTCCTATCTCCCAGGGCACCAGGAGGCTCAGGCATATCTGCCCACAAGCCTGCCATGACGCTCTCCTCATTTGGCAGAGACCAAGTTTGACTCCACACTCTTGGATGGTATCTTTGGGGGTCTTCTACCTTGGAGGTTCTTTCTCTCACCTTCAAATGATCCAATTCCCACCCTCCTTTTCTATTTAAATCTTTAGGAACAGACATAACGTTCGATGGATTCAACATCAACACTTGCAGAGAAATGATCAGTCTGTTGGATGTATCCTTTAAATGTTGCATTATTTTTTTACTTTCGTCCTGTTTTTAAAGACTCCTCCACCTTTTCCAGCTAGAAGGAAGGGAAGGGTAAAAAATGAGAAGGGGAATGAGCAGGCATGGAGCATATGTCAGGGATTGTACTTGAAGCCTCAAAGGAAAAATGTATCATATCATGGATGTGCCTCAAAAAGCTTGAGATTATCTCCGTTTCACAGGTTAAGAAACCGAGGTGTGCAGTGTTTAGGTGACTTATTTAAAATCATGTAATCTGGAGGTAGCAAGCATGGGGCATTTGCGTACCTCCTCCCTCCACACTCTGTTCATCTCTTCATCTTCCTCCTCTCCTTCATTTCCACCCATCCCCACCCCCACCCTCTACTGCTCCCTGCTTCCTGAGCTATCCACATCACTATCTGATCTTTGCTTCAGAATGTTAACATGGCTTGTGGACAGCCACTACTGATAGTTTAGAATTATCACACAAGATAAAACCTATTTGTTCTCCCTGATCTAATTTAACCCTCACTTGATATTGAAGTATGATGTGTTAGGCTGTTCTGGCTGCTATAACAGGAGACCAAATTTCTGTGGCTTAAAAACAACAGAAATTTATTTCTTACTGTTCTGGAGGCTGCAAAGTCCAAGATCAAGGTGCTGGTAGATTTTGTGGTGGATGAGGGCTGGTTTCCTAGTTCATAGATGGCATATTCTTGCTATAACTTCACATGGCAGAAGGCGTGAGGGAGTTTCCTGGTGTTTGTTTTATAAGGGCACTAATTTCATTTCTGAGGGTTCTACCCTCATGACCTAATTACCTCCCAAAGCCCCATCTCCTAATACCCTCACATGGGGATTGGGTTTCAGCATATGAATTTTGGGGGACAAAAACACTCAGTCTATAGCAAATGGGCAGTAGTTTTTGGGAGGAATGGAGAAGGTTAAGGCATTCTAGGTGGAACGAACCTTCTAGGTGTGAAGGCACAGAGGGTGAGTGGTGTAACATCACTTCCTTAGAGCTTTGCCTACGGTGGGTCCAGGTTGCCATTCGTCACAGTGCTGATGGTGAAGGTGATTTCTTTAAAAATTGAAGCCTTGGAGGGTCCTTCTCCGTTCCTTGGGGCCGCATCCATGACGAGCTCTGTTAATCCATGATGATCTTTACTGTGGGTTCTTTCGTTAACTGCGGGGGAGGAAGGATTTTCCTTTGCGTGGTTGTCATGCAGAGTGGTCCTGGATGACAGAGCGTGTGTGCCCACCTCTGCATGGCTGATCTGCCATGGAGGGCTGGTGCTATCTTTTGGCCTCTGAGCTTCAGGCTGCCACTCCCTGCAAAAGGCTGGGGCTCTTTAGCCCTCGTGTCTTTTCTCCATGCTTAACAATTTAATTTGTGGGCCACAAGGAACTGTTAAGTGTTGATTCACTTTACTGCAAATAGTTCCTTGGTTTCTGAATCACTGTCATCAAACCCTGTCTGTTGACTTCAGTTTAGATTTGAGAGTTGCCTTGTAATCTACCCATTCATTATTCCCAACGGTATTTGTGTCTTTCATGGTTCCAAGAGGAGTGTGACTCTCTGCCACTCTTCAGGAGTTTCTGTTCCACAGTTTAGGTGGTATGGGGCAGTGGTTCTGAATCAGCAGAAATACCCATGGAATCCTTAAAAAAGTAACAGCTCTATTGAGATATCATTTACATACCATACAATGCACTCATTTAAAGTATATCAGTCAATGGCTTTCATGCATTCAGAGTTGTGCAACCATCATCACATAATTTAGAACATTGTCATTACCCTAAAAAGCAACCCTGTACTCATATTACCAGTCGCTCTCCATTTCCCCCAACCCCCACCCCCATCCCTAGGCAACCACTAATCTACTTTCTGTCTCTGTAAATTTGCCTATTGAGGACATTTCATATAATGAAATTATACAATATGTGGTCCTTTGTGATTGGCTTTTTTTACTGAACATGATGTTTCACCTACTATAGCATGTATCAGTACTTTATCACCCATGGGGTGTTAAAAATACAGTTAAAAATACAGGCTTTCACATGTCCTACAAAGTGATAGAAAACAATTATAAAAATTGGCTGAGCACAGTGGCTGATGCCTGTCATCCCGGGACTTTGGGTGGCATTGGCAGGCAGATCACTTAAGGCCAGAAGTTCGAGACCAGCCTGGAACACAGTGAAATCCCGTCTCTACTGAAAATACAAAAATTACTCGGGTGTGGAGGCACATGTCTGTAATCCTAGCTACTCGGGAGGCTGAAGCACGAGAATCGCTTGAGCCTGGGAGGCAGAGGTTGCGGTGAGCGGAGGTTGCACTGCTACACTCCAGCCTGGGTGAGAAAGTGAGACTCTGTCCCAAACAACAACAACAAAGACAACAACAATAACAAACAAACAAAAACCCCGGATTCCTGGAGATCCTGATTCCGTAGGTGTGGTCTCTGCAAGCAATTTTGTCTGGAATTGAAGACCACTGGTGTTCTGGGACAAAGGCTTAGAAACAGACAGGGGTCCAAATTCTGGCTCTACCACTTATTGAGGTGTATAAATTTGAGGAGGTTGCTAAATGCTCTGAACTTCAGTTTCTCCTGGAAAATGGGATAATGATACCTAGCTTGTGTGGCTATTGTTAGGATGAAATGAGATACAAGTCTGTAGAGTACCTAGACTCTAGTGTTAGCTTCCTTTGCCCACTACTCTTCTGAGATGTGTTGGTTGAATTATTAGTAAGGATTTGAAGGCTATGATGCATTCAACACTCAGTGCAGATTATAGATCCAATAACACCGACTTTCTTAAAGGATGAGGCTTACAAGACTTTTTGTTTGGCTAGTTAAAGGAGGTGAGAGTGACAGTCTGTTTTAGAATTCTAATGATTTGTTCAGAGATGGGGTCTTGTCATGTTGCCCAGGCTAGAGTGCAGTGGCTATTCACAGGCACGATCTGAGCTCACCGCAGCCTCAAACTCCTAGGCTCAAGCAATCCCCCTGCCTCAGCCTCCCGAGTATCTGGGGCTATTGCAAAATTTTAACATTGGTGCTGTAATGTACATACTGTTTATTGATTAGTTGTGATGGGTGAGAAAATTGCAGAGTCTCTAAGAGACTTAACTTTAGGAGCGTAAGTGCAGTTCAAAACGAAACCCCTGTTGACTAGCACAGTGTTAAAAAAACAAATAGTTGTGGCCCTTTGGGAGGCTGAGGCAGGCAGATCATTTGAGGTCAGGAGTCCAAGACCAGCCTGGCCAACATGGTGAAACCATCTCTACTAAAAAAAAAAAAAAAAGAAAAAAAAAAGAAAAAAAATTAGCAGAGTGTGGTGGCGGGCGCCTGTAATCCCTGCTACTTGGGAGGCTGAGGCAGAGAATCACTTGAACACTGGAGGCGGTGGTTGCAGTGAGCTGAGATCACACCACTGTACTCCAGCCTGGGCGACAGAGTGAGACTTCGTCTCAAAAAAAAAAAAAAAAAAATGTTGTGGAGTAAATGTAAATTGGACACAGAAAATCCCTCATAATATCCTCCTGTTTGGTTGTATATTGGCCTATCGGCAGATCCTGTGGCTTAGACTCCCAATCCCATGGTTCCTGGCTCCTGATGTCTTTTCCCATAATATTTTGACATTCCAATAAACTCTAATTAGCTGAATGATCAATCACAGAAATGTAAATCTAGAAGCGAATTTACAAATCATACAGCTCCACCCTGTAAATAAACCAGGATGATTAGGGTATTCATGATTTTGCAGATTGGCCAGCTCATGACTTGCCCTTTTTTCCTAGCTCTGCGCTTGGCCTCAGAGGAGGGTCTTGGTGCGTGTTTGACTTTTAAATCTTTATTTGAACCTGTTACACACTGTCACCCCTACTGCTTTGCTTGCCACAGACATGGAAGGTTCACTAAGGCCTTAAGGCACTCGTGCAAGCTCACAAGAGAAAGAAATCCTTAAGGCATGTAGAATTTGGACTCAATCATGTTGGTCTTTAACGTGCCTAGAGCAATGGAACGGGCACTTTGGGGCCGGTGGAATTCAAGACGCTCTGGCTGAAGATTCAGAAGTATTTGGTAACTCTTCTCTTCCTTCTGGGCATCCTCTCTTCTGTTCTAATCCTCACTTACACTCATTCCTGGTCCATCATAGTCTGACCACATCCTTAATCATGGTCAAAACTATTGAGACCTGGGCACACTGGTCATGAAGGAACAAGAAGGCAATGAGAGACTCTCATACCAACCACTGCCCTGAAAGCCCTGCTGTTCAGACAGCAAAGGGGCCAGCATTGGCCAAGCTCTTATCTTTGCTCTGAAACCTTCTTGGGAGGAGTCAATAGGGTCTCTTTTTGAATGTGTCCCTGGCCTTTTGAGGAAGCAGTGTGGTGGAGGGAGATGATTCTGGTAGGGGCTGTGAATGGCTGTTTTCTACTTGGGATTTCTTTCCTGCTTTAGGAGATCTATCGGGAAACTGATTATAACCACTCGGGCACCATTGATGCCCACGAGATGAGGACAGCCCTCAGGAAGGCAGGTGAGGACACATCCTGTAGACAGGGTCTTGGGATCCAGGTGTGCACATTGTAAATATTTATTCTCATGATGATGATTGCTAGTGATCATCATTTGTAGCTATCTTATATGGGATATCAAGGCAACAACAGAGCTTTGTTGAGTACCTTCCCTGTCCAGGAAAGGGAGAATATTGCTGGATTCCATATAGCATAATATTTTAGAATTTTTCCAAGATATCTGCCTGTTACTGGGAAGGTGACAGCAATTACAGAGGATGGGGCTATGAAGGAGACAGAGAGGAACTGACCAGACAGGCAGCTGCCTCACCTTCTCTGCTTTTGCTTGCTGATGTCACCCATGGTTGAGTTGGTGCTGGTGCTAGTGCTGGACATGGAATGAGGCTGAACCTGATGAGGAGTGGCTACAAGGAAAGGGATGGATGGCAGGACACCTTCCGGGATCCCCTGGAGAAGGCAGAGTCAGACCTGGGTTGCAGATTGATACAGAACCACAGAGGGGCCCCTGCGATGTCAGCTCCTTGAGTGTTTATGGGAGACAGTGCTGAGTCCTCCGCTCCACCCGTGACCCAGGCCCCCTCTGCCCTCAGGTTTCACCCTCAATAGCCAGGTGCAGCAGACCATTGCCCTGCGGTATGCGTGCAGCAAGCTTGGCATCAACTTTGACAGCTTCGTGGCTTGTATGATCCGCCTAGAGACCCTCTTCAGTGAGTCACTCTGTCCTCCAGCGCCATCCTACTAATCCCAAGGTGCAAGGTGGGGCAGGGGCAGGACCAAGGGGCAGAAGCAGACATTGCTTTTAGGAGGCCAGGGGCCCAGAAAACGATAGACAGGGTTTCTGTAATGCTGGCACCTTGTGGGTGAAGGGCAACTGGACCTGAAGGGGCTGAGGAAGTCCAGCCTGGCCAGATCCAGGACGGAGGCTGCCTTTTTTTGGAGACTTACAAAGCTGCCATCCAGACTATCGTGTATCTACAGTGTGCAGTCACTAGGCCAAGATGAATGAGTCCCAGTAATTGTTCTTAGATGGCTTTTAATGTCTATTTATATTTGTTTTTCAATACGGATCATATTGAGAGCATTCCTCCTAGTGAAGGGATGGAGGGGGCCCTCTGGAAGGCAATAGGCATTTTCCTGCCATATTGGGCCTTGAGATTAGATATCTTATTAGAGAGGGATTTTTTCCTTGCACTGAGGTTTGGTAGGTGTTATGTTCTAGTGAGTCAAGGTCAGTTAGCCAGAGACAATGCTAAGGGGCTGGATTACCCACACGCAAGACAACCACCATCTGTTTGACAACACTGCACCTTGATAAAGTAATTGCACGTTTCTGATATAAAGCTTCTGAGGATGGAGATGCCAAAGGGACCATCTCTGCTGGCAACGGGGTTTGTCTGTTTTGGCGGGGGGCATCTGATCCCCCAAAAGCTCATCGTGTGCCCTGGATCTAGCTTTTTGAGGTCCCTGGGGCTAGGTGGGGACTGGAGGGGAAGGGGTTGTAAGCGAAAGGGGAGTTCCCCAGGTGGGGATGGGGTAGACAGAGGCAGCTCTCTGACTGTTCCCAAGTCCAGGAACAGCTTTATCTAATTTCATTCCTTCTCTGGTGTTTTAGAACTATTCAGCCTTCTGGACAAAGACAAGGACGGCATGGTGCAGCTCTCTCTGGCTGAGGTAAGTGTCTTGAGGTTTGATGAATTGCTGGCTGAAATTCTTGGACCATGTAGTTGCCGAGTGGTGCTTATTCCTGTTGACTGTCTTAGGTCCATGAGAATACCGTGCACATTCTGTGGCAGGCACTGGGGGAAGGAAGGCAACTGTTATACAGTTTTCCAAACATTTTTGTTTATTATTATTGTTATTGTAACCATAAAGCTATAGCTACATTTCAGGTAATTTCAGAGATGCAAGCCCTTGTTAATTTGGATGGAGCTGTGGGTGGTGGGCACAATATAAAGTATCTGGCTTCTAGGACCAGCTGTCCTAGAGGGACCCATAGAAGGATGTAGGAAACAAAAACGAAATTGCAACAGGTAGAATGAAGATGCAAAATGAATGAGTGTTTTTACTGTGTACAAGCCACATAATGTTTTTGCAGAAAAAATCAGAGTACTTCCCCTGTGGACACTGCATCCCTGTATGGCAGAGGCCTTTACTGGCCAGAGGGGACAGCAGGAAGTGTGGAGATATCTCTAGGGTCCAGGCAGGGGAAGACATTGGCCTTTGACTTGCTTCTGAGGCGCTAGAACTAGAGCACCAGGTTATTACTGGCTGTGCCCAGTTGTCTGTGCCCATCCACTTTCTTTTCTTCTCTAAAGTGGGAATGCCATTGACCTCTTTCCTGTAGCCCAGGAAAGGCCTTCCTAGAAATAGACCTGTGGATTCTTACAGATACCTGGACAATAGTATGGAACCTAAAATGGAGTGTGGTTGTGTGGGTGCATAAAATATACATATATATACACACACACACAAATATACATATATAGGAATATATATATACATATAGAAACAAATACATACATAAGAAAAGATATATACACATATATAGGAATCTATAGAGATATATACACACATTTATTGTGTACATATGTGTGTGTATATATTAGTATACACTATTGTGTGTATATATGTGTGTGTGTATATGAATATACATGCACATACCTATTTTTGGAGCTCCCTTTGGGTCTAGAGCTTTTTCTGAGTCACGTTTCTGTAGTGCCCTTGTTCAGGAGTTAGTGACGTAGTGAAGGCCTTCCTTGCTTCCCATGTTTGAGCAAGGCACTTACTGGAGAATGGAGACAAAAAGATCATTGCCATGTGAGGCAGGAGAGCATTGATGGTGAAAGCACCCCAGCCCCTGAGAAGCCAAGAACTCAGTCTCATCCTTTTCCTTTGCAGTGGCTGTGCTGCGTCTTGGTCTGACCTGGGGTTTCGGACATCAGTGACACTCCCTGCCCCACTGCTTGCCTCTTGTCACCCCTTCTCTACAATTTTGTGAACATTTATGCTCCAGTGGCATTCACTGGTTGTTCATAGCTTTCTTGCCCTGGGTCTCTTTCAGCAGCACTGAGCTATGAGCTATGTAAGCCGACCCGGTGGGCCCAGCGGAGGGAAAGCAATCAATTAAAGTTGTGAGCCAGAATGGTTTCCGCCTTTCTCTCGTGATATGCTATCTGGGCTGTATCCTGGGCTTTTTATGCTTTAGGAAAGAAGATGTTCTCGGGAAATGGCACAATACAAAACTGCTGAAAGATACAAAATGTAGGTTAATTTCTCAGAGGAGAGGTCTTCTGTGGACCGAGAGGCATCCGGAGGCCACCTTCAGGAAAGGAGCCCAGGAAGGGAGCAGGGATGGGATGCTGGGAGAACAGGGCTTTCTTCCTTATTTGCAGACACGGGAGGCTGCTGGACTGTACTGAGGAAAATTCTTACCTGGCAAATAGCTAGAGGGGAAAGGCAGTTCAGGTTAGTTTTGCTCACAGCTGAACGCTGGCATCTTTGTTGTTGGTAAGAAAATAGATGGCACAGCCATGGTGTCCTAAGGGAGGAATGGGGACAGGGCTGGTTGTTCTATGCAGACACGAAATATCAAGGAGAACACACACACACACACACACACAGACACACACACACACGCCTTGGCCCTGGATCAGTCTGATTGATTATGGGTTAATTTTCTCTTTCTGGAAGTAGATGTAGATGAATGTTCCTTATAGGAATACGACTCCTAAGTATGGCAAGCACTAGTTGGCTTCAATGCTGCCTTTGAGTCTCCCAAGACCCAGTCGGGAGGAAGGGGCAGGCCCTTCACTGAAGAGAGGAGGTAAAAGCTCTGGGCCCTCACTGATCAGGGAGGGGCTGTGCCATCACACCACTGCAGGGAGGGCTCTGTTAATGTGATGGGAGAGAAAGAGATATAGTTGTTTTAGCAGCCTGCGGGTCCCAGAAGAAAAGGGGTCCTTCCTCGTCCAGTCAGGGATAAGACAGAGACGCTTCGGCAGCAGGACTCAGCAGGTGTGTGCCCCGCCATGCTCCGGCTGCCTGGAGAGGCCATGCAGCCTGCTCCTGTGCCCAGCTGGTGTGATTCTCATGCTCATCGACATGCCAACCAGGAACAGGTCTTTGTTCTACCCACTATAGAGGACCACAACCAATTCTCCCTAAGTAGAAAGTGCTATGTTATAATCAACTTGCAACAGGTAGTTTTATTTTGAAGCCCTGCAGGGTTAACTACTTGAGGGAATAGTCTGGTAATAAATAAAATACTGTCTCATTACAAAACATCCTTTGCTTTCAGGGTCCTGGGTCTGAGGTAAGGACTGTCCTGGGGACTCCTTACCAATACAGCCCAAGAAGCAGGTTAAAGATCCTAGCACTACACTTTCCCTCTCAAACGCATGAGACTGTGCCTTTTGCTTCCTTCTCCCCAAAGATGAAGGCTGTGGGAGATGATGCTTTTAGTCATGGCCTCGTCCTTGCCCCTAGATGTGGCTGCATCTTGGGAAAGCTCAGTGTCTCCTGGAATCCACAGCTTCCACAGTGCCCGGCACTTCCCCTCCGGGAGCCGGCACCACACTTTACTGCATTAATATGGTGACTTGCTTGTCTTCCCCACTCCAGTTGGATAGTCTGTGGATGCAGAGATGGAGTTTTCCGTGTTCCCTCAAAACCTAGAACAATGCCTGGCGCTTAATGAATGTGAACTCTGTCTTTCCCTTTGCAGAAGAGGAGGCTCTGTAGACTGCAGAGCAGGCGCCTCTCTGTGTTTTCCCAGCAGAGAGGCTGTGTTTGCACTGGTCCCTCACAGATGACACAGCAGCGCCTGACAGCAGAAGCCCCAGTGGGGACTGCCATTGATGTGCAGATTCATCAAAGCTGGGTCTCTGTTGGCAGGGAGGTGCTGGGAGTTGAAAGACTGTGGAGCTCTGGGAGGAGATGTGGCCCCTGCAGGGTGTCCTGCTGAGCCCGTCCCTCCCCAAGCTTCTCCCCACCCTGACAATTCCAGGAGGAGAGAAAGCCGTGGTTGCCTCCCATGTCAGGGGTCTTTGATTTGTTCAGAGAACCCCAGGGAGCTCTGATTCCCCCAGTGGGAGTAGGGGTGGGGTGAAGTCAGCCTGGAGTCACGGGGGTCTTCGTCTGTTGCACTCCCACCCTCCCTAGCTTTCAGAGTCAATTCGTGTCACCTCTTAAAGGCACAGTTTGTTTCCTTATTAGTAAATAGGAAGAAACACAAGCACCGTCAACTCCCAGACTCAACTGAGACCTTCTGGAACACGGAAGCTGACATTTCGGTGAAAGGTGTTTGGGGTGTCTGAAATATTCTAGGTAATTCCACCACAACAAGACCATCTTCAGTGAGCTCCCGTTTCCTGCTGAGAGTTGTGGATTAGCTTTCTCCTCACATCCACCTGCCCAGGCAGGACTTTTTGTAATTATGCACAATCACAGAAGCAGCTTGGAGCAGGGCTGGGAGAGCCAGGCAGACAGCCCATCCGCAGGCAACAGGAGGCTCTTCCTGGCCAAGGTCCTGACAACAGCCATGTCTCAGCAGCCCGGCTCTGCGGGGTTATGCACAAGGGCCCAGCACAACTGGCAGACAGGCTCCCCGCCTGCCTGGGTGGTCTCTGTCTGCCTCATTGACTGGCTTCTCTCTCATACCAGCTGTTATTCTGAGTCGGGGCAGGCTCAGCCCGCCAGCTTCTCCGATGTCCAGCATCTCTGCAGCTTTGGATGTTCTAATTCCCTCTGAGCCCCAGCCCCTGTCATTGCTTCTAGCTCTGGCTCTGGGATGTGGCAGTTCCACCACACCCTAACCTACCTCTTTTCTGCTCTCCTCTCAGTCTCCCAACCATGTCTTCCATCCATATGTTAACCCTTTCCTTCAATTTACGTATGAGGTTGGCTGACCTTGGGAGTTGACATCATTGATGGTGAATAACCAAGACGCCCACTGACCTCTCCACTTCAGAAAAGATAGCATCAGAAAGAACTCACTTAGAGATGGACCCCTCTGCCACCTTTTCACTTTCTCTCTCTCTTTTTTTTTGAGACAAGCTCTCGCTTTGTCACCCAGGCTGTAGTGCAGTGGCGTGAGCTCAGCTCACTGCAGTCTCTACCTTCTGGGCTCAAGCGATTCTCCTGCCTCAGCCTCCTGAGTAGCTGGGACTACAGGCATGCACCACCACACCCAGCTAATTTTTTGTATTTTTGGTAGAGATGGGGTTTCACCACGTTACCCAGGCAGGTCTTGACCTCTGGGACTCAAGCAATCCGCCCACCTCAGCCTCCCAAAGTGCTGAGATTACAGGTATGAGCTACCACGCCTGGCGTAGGTTGTAAGTGGTGTGACTATAGAGGCCATCTATGTGTTACAATAAGTGCTATGGCCTGAAGGTTTGTGCTAGGTAACCCAGTCCTGAATTCATACATTAAATTCTAACCCCCACTGTGAGGGTGTTTGGAGGTGGGGTCTTCGGGAGGTAATTAGGTCATGAGAGTGGAGTCCTCATGAATGGGATTAGTGCCCTTCTAGAAGGCACAGGAGAGCTTCCTAGTCCCTTCCACCCTTCCAGGACACAGTGAGAAGACAGCCCTCTATGAACCAGGAAGGGGGCCCTCACAGACACCCGATCCGCCAGTGCTTTGATCTTGGACTTCTCAGCCTTCAAAACTATGAGAAACAATTTCTGTTGTTTATAAGGCACCCAGTTTACAGTATTTTGTTGCAGCAGCCAGAACGGACTAAGACAACAAGGATGAAGAGACGCGTCCTGGATGTCCTCTGCCAGGAATCCGGTCTGATGTGTGGCACTCCATGTCTGAGCTTATTCCATTGGCTTTTGTCTTTGGAAAAGGCAACGTTAGTCACTTACTAGTGGCAGTTGCATGGAGAAGGAGGGCTCACTAATGGGGGACAGGGTGATCATTTGGAGTTTGCAAGCTGTGAAGACAGATGTTGGCTCTTCACAATTTTGGAAGGGTTCATCAGTTAAGTGTAGGACCTTATGGGGAATGGAAATAAGGCAGAGGCATGGTTCTGGTCACTGAGTTCCTTAAGGTCTGCTGAAGGCTGCCGATGCATCTCTCACTCCCTCATTATGCTTTGGAGCAGAGCCAGGGGCTGGAGGAATGTGGGGTGATCCTTTCATTAACCACCATCTGTTGACACTTTTCTTTTTCTTTGTGAAAACATTTATATTTATATCTTTATATTTAACATTTTTATTTCTATATAAATCATTTTGTTTATTATGTACTTGTCAAATTATATACAAATTTATATATTTATTTATGTATTTAGATATTATTTATTTATTTGAGACATGGTCTTGCTCTGTTGCCCAGAGCTGGAGTGCAGTGATATGATCTTGGCTCACTGCAGCTTAGACCTTCTGGGCTCAAGTGATCCTCCCACCTCAGCCTCCCAAGTAGCTGGGACTGACTACAGGCATGCGCCATCACACCCAACTACTTAAGAAATTGTTTGTAAAGACACAGTCTTGCTGTGTTACCCAGGCTAGTTTCCATCTCTTGGCCTCAAGTGATCCTCCTGCATTGGCCTCTTAAAGTGCTAGGATTACAGGTGTGAGCCACTGCGTCTGGCCCAGATATTACTTATATTATACAAATCTAATATAAGTAAAAGTAAAAGAACAGTATATTGAAGTCCCATCATTATGAATTAGGACAGAGCGAGACTCCATCTCAAAAAAAAAGATGTTAATATTTTATCATACCTATTTTGTCGTTTTTTGCTGAAGTAAATCAGAGATACTATGACATTTTACCCTTCATTATGGATGTCTAGGAAAGGACATTTTATGACACAACCACAGCATCATTCTCCAGCTAAACAAAATTCACAAGAATTCTTTAATCACATCGAATAACCAATCTATATTCAAATTTCCTTGATTGGCTTCAAAATATACTCTTATAGTTGGTTTATTTGGATGACTCAAAGAAGACCCCAGCTTGCACCTTTTAATCTAGAGCAATCTAGATTGAGTGATTAACAAATAATTGGACCTTTTAAAAGGGGCTCTGGCAATATGAATGTGCTTTACATGTTTCTCAGTCTAATTAAATCTCACGCGAAGTTCCCATTCTACCCAGCTTCCTCCCTCTCCCCAGGGCTACACAGAATGGTTTACAGGGGCAGCAAAATGGGAAAAGGGTGTCTAATTTTCCCTCCGCCGTGGTTGCTGTCGAAGCCTGCCTGTCCTTGGAGGTGCCATCTCCTGCTTCGGCCCCATGGGCTCCAACACTAACTGGGCTGGGAGCTGCTGCCTGGGTGTGGGAACGAGTCTCTGCTGTGGGAATGAGTCTCTGCTGTGGGAATCTTTTTCCTGGACTCTAAGAATCCCCCTTTCCTCTGAATCTTTCCTCCCTGACTACTCCTGACTCCCTCCCAGAGCTTCAGCTTTGAGAGAAGAAAAATCCCAAAGGCATTCTCCTCGGGCTGCTTCTCTTGGTTATGTTGTCCCCTGAGGCCAGAGAGCACACAGCTTGACCACCCGCTGACTTGAACGCAGAGGGAAGGAAGCTTGAGTCCATCGTGAATTACGCTGCCCATTAAAGAAGCAGCTCACTGGTGGAGAGAGGAGAAGAAGAGAAAGTTTACAGTCCCTGAAAGGGCTCCCCTGGGCTGAAATTTCATTTCATTGATTCATTCACTATTAAAACATTTGATTTCTACCACCTCCCCCCTCTTCAAAAAGATGTCTACAGATTTCCTCAACTGTCATCTTCCTTTCCCTGTGCCTCAGTTTCCTTACTGGTAAAATGAGATAGTAATAGATATATACCTTATAGGATTGTTGTTAGGATTAGTGAGACACTGTACAAAGGCATGCAGAAAGTGCCCATTCCCCAGGATTTACGCCATAAATATCAGTGATTATTATTATTGCTTTTGTAGTTATTGTTAGAAGCAGAGTTCAGGTCTCTTTAGCATCTATGGAGCCTTGTCTGCTGGGCTTCCCTTTAGTCCTGATCAGTTTTCAATATAAGACGGAGGATCTTGAGGTTCAGCGATATTCTCAGAGTTGTACTATCAAGTGTTCCTGTTGGCCAGTGGGGGCAGGGCTGTGCTAATCCTGGCCTGTCTGAGGCTCTGAAGATGCCAGGCTCAGGGGAAGGGCATTGCCAAAGAGAATCAGCTTCTCAATTTCCACGGAAGGGAATAGCTCTGTTAGTAAAAACAGAGGAAAGCAGATGGAAACTCGCCGGGATTTTAGAAGGTTCTGCGGTTCTGTGTATATTATAAGCCTTCAATTTAGGCATGTTGAATTGAATTCAGTTCAACAAGGAAGGGAGGATTAGGAGATGAGAGGCATGATCTGGTGATGAAATTCAAGCCAAAAATCATCCCGCAGTCAAAATTATCCTGTGTATGCTCTGGAAGGGATTGCTGGGGAGTCTGTTCCAGAACTTCGTGGATACAAATGAGTGGATTTGCACAGTGGATTTACCCAGCAGGCATGGGCTGCTCCTGCTTGGCTCTTCAGCTTCTCCTGGCTACCTGAAATGGGAACCCCCACCACCCCGAGGGGAGCGGACAGTCTCTCAGGTGATTGAGTCACTGTCTTTAATTCTGCTCAGTAATTCTGTCAATAAACATTTCTTAAGCACCAACTACATGTCAGGCTCAGTGTTTGCACGGAGAGTTGCTGAAAAGAGATGCAAAGATGAATAAGACAAGTCCTTGCCCCCAGTAAGCTTGCCATTGAATGGAGAAGACAGGTCCATATACAGGTAGTAGTAATTTGAAAAGGCATAGCGTAAGTGCTATAGGAGACATACAGAAAAATCAAGCCAGCCAAAAGGAGAGAGAGGTTAATGCTGACTCAGGAAACAAAGCAGCCTTCATGCAAGATGGGTAGAAATTTGACAGGTAGAATTTCACTCATTCATCCAGTAAATATTTATTAAGCATCAGCTATAGTCTAGGTACTGTGTGAGGCCCCGGGAAAGGAGAGGGAAAGGTATTCCAGACAGAGGGAACAGCATGAGAGAAGGCAAGAGGATGGGATAAACTGGAGCTTGCGTGGGGAAGCCCACAATCTTCTGGAGGAGATTGAGCTTCACCTTGTCTTTGAGGCTGTCACTGCAGCCCCAACAGGACAGCCAGGGCCAGGAAGCAGTCGTCTTCCTTGCTTAGTCCTGTCTTCTGTTCCATGATCCTGTCTATGTTACCAATGTGATAATTTTCCTTTCTATTTCAGAGAAATAATTTCAGGCTACTCCCCAGATAGAAGAAAATCTTTGGACTCTCCAAGATTCAGGTTGCATGGTAACATCTACCCCATCCATTCCCTGGGCTGGAAGGACCCTGAGAGCTCTTTGGGCAGCAAGAGACACCTTCGATGGCTGCTGCCTAGCAGTGGGTCAGAGCACCTTGATATGCAGCCAGCTTGTGGCCTTTGTAGCTATATCCTCACCGCTGAGGGTGAAGAAGGGAGTGCCAACCCTCAGAACCATAGAGGCCAGGTGGCGTCCTTTATGGCGGATGTCCCTGGGTGAGCCCGAGATGCTTCCCTGGAGCTGGAAAGCAATCCAGATGCAAGGCTGATGGAACGCAGTCGGCTCCCACTTCCACCTGCATTCTTGAAACATTTACTACTAATTAATTTCTGAATTACACAACAATACACTTCCTAATTACACAGGGGAAGCACCAGCAGCTATAACAGGGTTGTTATCTATTGCACAAGTGATTCTATTAGATGCTCTATCAGAAAGGAGAGGAGGGAGGAAGGGAGGGGAAAGGAAGAGAGGGAAGGAGAGAGAGAGGGAGAGAGAGGGAGATGAACAGATTGAGACTGAGAAGAAAAGCCTGGCTGATAATGCTTTCTAGTCTCCGGAGGGACGCTGGCTGTCTTGGGACCTCAGCATCCCTTCCAAGAGATGTGCAGCCATCTCTGGGCTTAGAGAGAAAAGGCTTCCTCAAAAACTCTGACAACTGTGCAAATATCAACACAGAAATATAAATAATAACATGCAGACTTCATGAAACATAATTACGGCCCAACATTATGAAGAAAGAGACTCACTGGAGACTAGCCATATTTCTTTTTATCTGAAGGTTTGGTTTTGCATGGGGGTGATTAAAGCAAAGACTCTGGTTTCTTTCTGTCTCTCTCTTTTTTCTTTTTCTTTTTGGTTTTTACTGCCATATGGATTTTTAAAATATTTATGTCAGGTTGGACTGTTCATTAAAATGAGTGGCTTTCATATCCTGTTGAAATATCTGGGTTGTCAAATGTTTATTAGGCTCATTGAATGTTACCGAGCAGCTACTATGAGTGGGGCAAGGGTGAAATATGCAGGGCAGTAGGGCTACAGATATGAATAACATATGGCCCTGCCTTTGGGTGCGTCACCAGTCTGAAGAGATGGAGAGGTGTAAAAACAAGCAGCTTCAGAATGAGATGATAGGAGCAATGGTGGGGACAGGTGTAGGGAGTGGTGAAGGTACAGGGAAGCACGAGCTTCATGTTGGGGTTCAGAAGAGGGTCTGTGGAACAGAGGAGAGTGTGAAACAGGAGTTGCCTCCAATGGAAGCTGGATTGGGAGGGCCAGGGAGCCCTTGCTCATCCTCTGTGCCTGCGTTACAGGTATGAGGCCAGGCAGGAAGGCTGTAGGCGCAGGTGGTTATCCTGAATGGTGGCTTGTATCTGCCATGTCCATCCATTGGGAGACTAAAACTGCACCAGTTATTTGGACAGAAAGAATTTAATGCAACAAATTGTCAAGAAAGTATAACATTGTAACTAGTAACTGAATGGATAAAAAGAGTACTTCAGGCTGGGCACAATGGCCCATACTTGTAATTCCAGCACTTTGGGAAGCCAAGACAAGCAGATCACTTGAGGCCAGGAGCTCGAGACCAGCCTGGCCAACATGGCGAACCCCATCTCTTCTAAAAATACAAAAATCAGACGTGGTGGCATGCGCCTGTCTCAGGAAGCTGAGGCAGGAGGATCACTTGAACCCAGGAGGCAGAGGTTGTAGTGAGTCAAGGTCGCACCACTACACTCCAGCCTGGGCGACAGAGCAAGACTCCGTCTCAAAAAAGAAAAAAAAAAAAAGCACTTCAGGGTGTCACGGAGTTAACAACTGTAGGAGGAAGCCACTGCCTGTGGGGCTGAGTGAACAAAGGGATGAAATTGGAATTATTAAAACTTTAAAAAGAGACCCTGTCGAGCTGAAACTCAGACCTCTGATGAATTGGTGTCTTGGGGAGGACCAAGCTATGCCACGAGGAGAAGGCTGATTCCACAAATACAGGAGAAACTGCAAAGTGGATTCAACTGCTGCTTGCGCCCTCTATTGGCAGAACCTGGCATGGAACGAGGGGCAACTCATCACAGCTGCCATAGAAGGTGGCATCATCCCGTAGGCTGCAGTCAGTCATTCTACATAGATGTTTGAGCACCCACAAGGTGTCAGGGACTTTTCTAGTCCTCGGGACACACCGGTGAACAAAAAAGACAAATATCCTTGTCTTTACGGACTAACATCCTAGTTTAGGGAAACAGAAAGTAATCAAATACCATGAGTAAATTATGTAGTATCAACAGCATCTTATAAGAAGAGAAATAAAGCAGAGGGTGGGGAGAGGATAAGGAGACGAAGTGTGTGTGTAGAGAAGGGGTAAGGGTTCAATTGTAAATTGAAAGGTCTGAAAAGGTCTCTCTGAGAATATGGCCTTAGAGTAAAGACCTGAAAAACGTAGAGGAATATGCTGGGTGGATATTCAGGAGGAGAGCAGGTAAGGAGAGGAAGCACAGGAACACAGACATGAGAAGTTTAGAAACAGCTGGGAGAGAGATGGAGGGAGAGAGCAGGAGCTGGGTTATGTCAGGCCTTTAGGTCATTTGAACAACTTTGGATTTTACTCTAGTGAGATGGGAAGTTGCTGTGGTTTGAATGATGGTGTACCATCTAAAATTCATGTTGAAACTTACTCCCCATTTTGATAGTATTAAGAGATGGGGCCTTTTTGGAAAGTGATTAAGTGATGAGGGCTCTGCCTGCATGAATGGATTAGTGCCTATAAAATGATAGGAGGGAACTAACTCACGTGTCCTTTCTACCCTTCTGCTATGTGAGGACATAGCAAGACGGCCCTGACAAGACAACAAACCTGCCCAGGGCCTTGATCTTGGATTTCCCAGCCTCCAGAACTATGAGAAGTAAATTTCCATTATATATAAAATACCATCTCAGGTATTTTGTTATAGCAGAACAAACAGACTAAGACAAAAGTCAGTCAGAGTTTGAACTAAAGAGTGACAAGGCCCTGCCTGCATTTTATTAGGACCTTTCTGGCTGTTGAGTGGAGAGGTGATTTTTAGGAGCAGCAGTGAAACTGCCAGGAGGCTGTGGCCACGCACAGGTGAGAGGGGACAGAGGCATGGGCCAGTCTGGCTGCAGCAGACATTGTGAGGAAGAATTGGATTCTGGACACATTTGCAAAGAGAGTTTATAAGCTTTGTGGTTCTGTTAAATATGCAGTAGAAACAGAGGGAGGAGTTGACAACGATGACAATGTTTTTGGCTGGAACCAATGAAGGATGGAGGTTATATTAATGGAAGTTTTTATTTCTTTATAATATTTCAACCATCTGTGAACCCTAAATATGTGAGACAGGTCTAAGTCAATTTAGAAAGTTTATTTTGCCAAAGTTAAGGATGCATGCCCTTGGCACAGCCTCAGGAGATCCTGATGACATGTGCCCAAGGTGGTTGGGGCACAGCTTGGTTTTATACATTTTAGGGAGACATGAGGCATCAATCAATATATGTAAGATGAACATTGGTTTGGTCCAGAAACGCAGAACAACTTGAAGTGGGTAGGGGAGCTTCCAGGTCATGAGTAGATAAAAGATGAACAGTTGCATTCTTTTGAGTTTCTGATTAGCCTTTCAAAAGGAGGCAATCAGATATGCACTTACCTCAGTGAGCAGAGAGATGATTTTGAGTTCTGTCTTTCCTTTGTCCACAAGGAAATTCCTTGTGAGGTAGGTATATAGCTTTTTAATCTTAGTAGCTATCTTTTTAGGGAATGGAATGAGAGGCAGGTTTGCCCTTCCCAGCTTGACTTTTCCCTTTGGCTTAGTGATTTTGGGGTCCCAAGATTTATTTTCCTTTCACATATCTATGATTATAAAGTGATGAAAAAAGATTTTGTTTTATTTCATTAGGACAGGATTAATCTGAAGAGAGCAAAGTCATAATGATCTGAGGTATATAAATCTTCTTTTTGAATAACTCAGAATAGTCTACAGTCATACCACCTTGAATGCATCTTTTTTTTTTTTTTTTTTTTGAGTCAGGGTCTCACTCTGTCACCCAGGCTGGAGTGCAGAGGAGCAATCTCTCTCTGCACTGGAAACTCTGCCTCCCAGGTTCAAGCAATTCTTGTGCCTCAGCCTCCTGAGTAGCTGGGAGTACAGGTGCATGACACTTCACCTGGCTAATTTTTTGCATTTTTTTTTAAAGTAATGATGGGCTTTTGCCATGTTGGCCAAGCTGGTCTTGAACTCCTGACCTCAAGTGATCCACCTGCATTTGCCTCCCAAAGTGCTGGGATTATAGCGTGAGCATCTGATCTTTTCTGAATAACTCAGAATATTCGCATGTTGTTTTTCTCAACACTCCTATGCCTCTCACAGAAGTAGAAATTCTTATTTCCCACATAGGCCCTGGGAGTTGAAGCAACATTGTATACTCTGGGGCTCCACTTTCTCATTGTCCCATCCCTCCTAGATTTCTTTTTTTTGACTCTGATTACCTATGGGTGGCTTCGCCATCTTTAGCTGTCAAGGACTTGTCTGTGCTCTCTGTTATCAGCTCTGCATTCCCTTGGGTTTCCTTCTCAGTCTCCTTCTCAGGCTCCCTGATGCTGTCAACTCGCAAATCCCCACCTCTTCTTGAGCCCAAATATCTCTGACGTGGTCTTGGGTTTCCATCTGTCTTCTGGGGATTTCCACAAAGTTGTCTTCAGGATATCTGAGATTCTCCATGTCCCCAACTGAACTCACTCTTCTTCCTTTGTACCTCTTTTTTCTCCCCAGGTCCTTGATGCCACTTAATGTTACCACATAGCTATCTGGGCTACAAAACTCATTCTTTTTTCACTTCTTCCTCTTCCTCATCCTTGTGGCTAATCCATCGCTGATTCTTGTCAGTTCTCTTTTTATTCTGTTCTGCTTTCCTCTATCCTCCCCACAAGTGGAATTCAGGCTGTTGCTCTGTCTCTCCTGACCTGCTCACGTGCAGAGGCCTCCTAACAAATCCTTCTCTTTTCAAACTCTTGCTTCTCTGTCTCCTGTGTTAGAAGTTGCTTCCTACAGCACCAGGTGCATCATTTCTTCTCTTCTCAAAACCTTCAGTGGTGTCCTGTTGCCAACAGAATGAACATCAGACTCCTTAGGAGAGTGCTCAAGACCCCTCTTGAATGGGTCCCAAGCCATTTTTCCAGACTGTTCTCCAGCTTCATTGCTGTATTTTAATCATCCAGGATAAAACTTGGTATTAACAAAAGTCACCAATGTGCTGCTATGGTTTGAATGTGTCCCTGCAAATTCATGTACTGGAAACTTGATCCCCAATGCAACAGTGTTGGGAGGTGGCTCCTAATGGGAGGTGTTAATGGCAGAGCCCTCATGAATGGATTTGTTACTCAAAAAACTGGAGTCCATTTGCCTGGCAAGTACCAAATGACTCTCCACGAGAACGCAGGTTTTGGTCCATAGGAATTTAATTATTTGTCACAGGTAGGAAGAGGATTTTCCAAAGCAGTGCTTCCAAGGGAAAGTGACAGAGGGTTTAATGGGGCAATGGAGAGGGGAGAAGATGCATCATCGTATGTAGAGGAGGGTCTCACTGGAGTAGGTGCAGTGAGTCATCATGCTGGCACTAAACCGTATGTTATGATAATGAAGCTATATATCCTCCTGCGGTGTAGACTTTAGTATGGTAATGAAGAAAGTTTACTCCGATTCATCTGTAAGTCGCTGGTCTCTGTCAGGAGCTGGTTTCAGCTGACTAGGAGACCACATTCCACACAGGGCTTGAAAACATCAGGCTATAAGACAGGAAGCTGTAAAGCAAGTGGATTGCTCAAACTAGATGAATTTCTATGGTCCCTGAAGACCCTCCCTATCTGCTTACAGATTGTCATTATCTTGGGAGTGAGTTTGTTACAAAAATGAGGTAAGCCTCCTCTTGTCCTTTCTGGTACACTCTCTCACCATGTGATGTCTTCTGCCATGTTATGACACAACATGGCAAGAAGGTTCTAACCAGATGCAGACACTTGATCTTGGACTTCTCAGCCTCCAGAACCATAAGAAATAAATCTCTCTTCTTTACAAATTACCCAGTCTTAGGTATTTTGTTATAGCAGCACAAAATGGACTAAGACACGTACCCACACCCTTGCTGGGACTAATCCTTCAAACTGTGCCCTCCTTTCCTCCTTCTTCATCCTCTACAAATTATCTATCCACACTGCCAACATCACCTTTGTAGCACAGCAGAATATGCAATCCCAAAATATGCCTCTGTGGCACGAGGATTATTTTAAGATTCAGCAGCCATAGGAGAAGCCCTTGAAAACAGAGTAAAAGTTATTCTTTTGTAGGAAAAATTTATAACTATAAAGAAAATCTCCATTTATAAGGGTATCTCCCTCTCTGTAGCAGAAGGAAAAGAATGCTATTAAATCACTAGAGACTCTTATCATTGGAGAAGATACCACCTTAAACCTGCGTAACAAACTTCAGCCTTGTTTACCCTGCTTTTCCTGGCTACCTCCCCTCCATCACTGCCTCCTCCATATCCTTCTTTCTTTGTGTCTGCTGAAGATGGTATTTAAATCTGAATTTAAAGTCACCTCTTGGAGATTTCCTGTTTTCCCTGGTTATCTACCAGGTATACATGTTAATAAACTTCTGTTTGTTTTTCTCTTGTTAATCTGTCTTTTGTTAAAGGGTTTTAAGGGTAGAGAAAAATTATTTCCTCCCCTATACCTCCCATACCCACTACAGAAAGGAAAAGGAAGAGTTTCTTTACTTCTTTCCAACATGCTAAAACCCCAATTATGTCCTATTCAGTCTGAGCCCCCCAGTCTGGAAGAGAGAGAACAGGGCCCTGGACCAGAGGAGGGGCATGCAGGGCCCTGAACTTGAGCCAGTGAAGACCCATCTGCCCACCCCAGGCACAATTTCAGTCCCATCTGGAAAGATGGGTTTTTCTATCCTGTCCCTTACCCTCTCTGGAGAAGGAGGCATTTCCCTGAAGTCTGCAATGGGCAGGCCTTTGTATGGAATTAACCGCTAAGTTCCTTGTATTCAGCCAAGTATCTGCAAAGCCAAGCCACTGCAGACTGAAGGGTGCATCTTCCAGGCTGGCTGTGACCTCAGTTTTTGTTTTCAAGAAGGAGAAGAGCCTCTACTGAGTTCTTGGTGTCCCCAGGTCCCCAATCCAGCCTCTCTTTAGCACATCTCTCAGGTCAGCTTCCCTGGATCTCTTTTGCCAGCTGGGGCAGGGCACAGCCCAGTCTTGTGTTCCTCTGTCATCTCTGCTCCTGCTGGGGCTCCGGAGGAGAGAGCTGCCTACTCCCGGACCCCCAGTCCTGGCTGTTCTTCCCCCAGCCAGAGCTGTGGTTGCTTCATTGGCTTTTTTCCCCATTTGCACTTTAGTGGGTATTTTTATTTCTCTCCCTCCCCCTGCCTCACTTCCTATCCGCCAGACCAAGCAGACCAGGATTAGAGCCTATGCACCCCAGGGATATGCCCCCGGGGACCACCCAGGATATGTCCCTACAGCCCCAGCACCTACTGTCCTTGGGACTGGCTGCTCCTGGCCTCTGGGTTTTCCAAGGAGAAACAGATTTGAGCCAATACAGATAGCTTAGTGGCTATCCTGAGGCTCCTCCTGTCCAGCTAGGGAGGAGAGTGTGTTTCAGTAGGGCCTTGAGGCAGCTTCACCCTGAAGATGGCAACAATTTGTAAGGCTGGGAGTTAGGAGATGTGGATCGTGGTCCAGGCTGTGTTGCTGACAGTTCAGTGATCTTAGGGAAGTCCCTTCACCTCTCTGGGCCACAGTGCCGGTGAAGGCTGCTCTCGGAGACCTTGTGTCATGGACCTGTGTTCTAGTTCTGGGTGGGCTTTGTGGAGGGCTTCTTCTGGTGGCTCCTGTAGCAGCTCCTGGGTCATGCTGGCCACCGAGGTGATTGGCTCCCTCCATCATAAAGACCTGCCTGCTTGTACATTGAGAGAGGCTGCATCCCAGCTGCTGTCCTCCCTTCCTTGAAGCCTGGGGCTCTGTTCTGCATTTCAAGAGTGTTGATTATTAAGTTTAAATGCAGTGCCCACATTCTTTTATTTTGTTTCACATACTGAGTCTTTGGAGACCAACATGCAAATTTATGGAAAGCGACATGCAAATAAGAGTGTAGGATTTCCAGCATGCTGTAGAGAAAAAACTCTGAACTGTCAGGGGACTCAGACTCCCTGCCGGGCTCTGTTCTCACAGGCTCAGTGACTTTTCCAGGCCTCAGTTTCCTCATCTGTAATGTAAGGGGAGTTGGGTTAGATGGTCACTCAGCATTCTTTCCAGCTCTCCAAAACTAATAATCTGTGTTTGGGAAAATTACTAGTGTCTATGAAGGGGGCACCTTCTGAAATGGGATTCAATACTATGACCTCTTTCAACAGGGATGTCTTGGGCAAAAACGGGAAGCCCGTAAAGCTAGGAGCCTAGGGTGTAATGAGACAGGGATTTGGCAGAACTTGTTTCTGAAGGCTTAGGTCACAAAGACCCCTGCTGATAAAACAGAATGCAGTGAAGAAGCCAGCTGAGACCAGCCAGAATCAAGATGGTGATGAAAGCGACCTCTGGTTCTCCTCACTGTTCATTATATGCTAATTATAATGCATTAACATGCTGAAGGAAACTCCCACCAGCACCGGGACTGTTTACAAATGCTATGGCAACGTCTGGAAGTTATCATACATGGTTTAAAAGGGGGAGGACTCTGGGAATTTTCCACCCCTTTCCCAGAAAACTCATGAACGGTTCACCACATATTTAGTACATAATCAAGAAGTAAGTATAAACATTGCCAGCTAACAGTCCGTGTGCTGCTACTCTGAGTGCACTGCCTATGGGTTAACCCCACTCCACAGGGAGCAGCCACTGTACACTGCTGCTTCTTCGGTCAACCTGCTTTCTTCTACCACCAGCTTGCTCTTGAATCCTTTCCTGAGAGAAGCCAAGAGCCCTCCTGGGCTGAGCCCAAAAAT
The DNA here is from genome assembly GCF_049350105.2 of Macaca mulatta. NCBI lineage: Eukaryota > Metazoa > Chordata > Mammalia > Primates > Cercopithecidae > Macaca > Macaca mulatta. Next base: position 81,394,041 of record NC_133406.1, on the reverse strand, counting down.
GAGGCTTACCTGCCCTGCATCATCAAGGTCTCTTCCAATCAAAAACTTGTGTGTTTTTACCCCCGTTTGGCTATTTTACCTCCATCCTACTATTTTTATTATGCATAATTAACCACAATAATAGCTGACAATTACTGAGTTTTTCTAAGTGCCAGAATGTCTACTAAATGTTTTATGTATTATCTCATTTAATCCACAAAGCTTAACAGCTAGGAGCAGGGTTGTAAAGGTGACCATCCAGCTTCAGAGTCTATCTCTGCCACTCACTGGCTGTGTGGCCATGGGCCAACTGGCTATTTTTGACCTTCCTGTCCCTAAGTTTTCTCATATGAAAATGGGAATAATTATTGTACCTACCTCTGTGTTATGGTCAAGATGAAGTGAATTGGTCTATGTGTTCAGAACAGTGTCCAGAATATGGTAAATATGCCATTAAAATTTAGCTGCCAGTCAGGCATGGTGGATCATGCCTGTAATCCCAGCACTGTGGGAGGCTAAAATGGGCAGGTTGCTGGGCTCAACTCAAGTGTGAGCCCAGGAGTTCAAGACTAGTCTGGGCAACATAGTGAGACCCCATCTCTGTTTTTTTGTTTGTTTGTTTGTTAATTAGCTATCAACACTGCAAATGATAGTCTTCACAATAATCCTATGAGATAGATGCCATCATTCCCACTGACTGCTCAGGAAGTTGAGGCTTAGAGAGGTTAAAGTGGGGTGCCCAAGATGCATGCCTCCTCTTCTCCCCGCTTCCCTCAGATCTCTGGCCCTTCTTTGAGATTCTCAAATGGAGAAGAAAGCAATTGATACGTTCATTCACATGATTTTCCCGTGGAACCCAAGAGGGAGGCAAAGGACAAAGCCAACTAGTGACAAGGCTATTCACAGGCTGCTGCAACCTACAAAGGTAATGCCTAGCGTTGAGGGGTCCCAGATTTGGGAGATGTCACTAAAGGGCCCATGGCCATGCTGCCGAACTGCAGACTCGAGCCTCCTGGATGCACGTGGGCTCCCCGGCACATGTGCCAGGGAAGAAGAGTTCGTCTGTACCCAGGGCACACGCAACCACTTCGGTTTATCTACAGCACTAATGAATTCTGCCAATGTGATAATCAGCAGGAATGGAGGAGTCAACCAGAGCTAATTCTTTCAAGAGTGCAAGGTAATTAATTTGAAATGACTTATTTAGTAAAATGGTAATGATGAGGCTAATGTTATCGCCCCAGATGACAAGCCTATTAGTTGTATGCTGCCCTTGGGGTGGAGCAGGGGGCAGGGCCGTTACACAGAAGCGTGGGTGTCTTGAAGGGCCTCCCCTTTATCTCTCCCTCCCTTGGCCCTGCCTTAGCTGAAGGTTGATGGGTTTCTGCTCTGACTAGGACAGAGCAGCCATAGCAGCCCACTTCCCTCACTGCCACTGCCACTGTCCACAGTCCCAGGAGAGACAAGCCTATTGCATTGTCCAGGTGATGCCACGGTGACTGGAGAAGAGCCATGGCAGCTGATGGACACCTCTCATTTGGGAGGAAGTTCTGGCCCTAGAAGAACATCTGAGATGCGCCCCTGGGACAGAGCTCAGGAGAGCCTAAATATTAATACAAGACTTAGAAGATGCCTTCAGAGACTGGGTACGGTGGTGCATGCCTGGAATCCTAGCACTTTAGGGGGCTGAGGAGGGAGGATTGCTTGAGACCAGGAGCTCAAGACCAGCCTGGACAACATAGCAAGATCCGTCTCTACCAAAACAAACAAAAAAACAAAACCCAAAAAGCAGTGCCTTCTGTCTGGGTAAGCCTAGATTTAAGTCTCATCTGCCACCTCTCAGCTGTGTGACCCTGGGCAAACCTCTCAAACTCTGGCCTACTTCTTTACGTGTAAAGCAGAAATGGTAATACCTGCCTCCTGGCACCACTCAGGCTCCCCTTCCCTTCTTGGCTACAAGGGGATATCAGGGACAAAGTTATGGCCACACACAATGAAGAATTTATGTAGCACATTTTGCTCTTTAATTTTGGTTTATGTGCTCTGTTATTTCTCTTTATTCTTTTGATTCTGCTTTTAATTCATGCTAAGTTGGTCTTTTATGTAGTCTCATAAGGCTTCTTAACCCATTTCTGGAATAAAGTGGAGGATAAATAAATTACAAGTTGTTGTGAGGATTAAGTGACAATTGCCAAGCGTCTAGCACTTTATGGATCCTCCTTCCTGCTCTCCCCAATGGGATTCCATTGTCGGATTCCCGCTCTAGGTGGGAAGGGCCTGTGGATGGCTGCACAGCTGTGGGGGTGCCCTGTGAGGCTGGGGTGCAGGAGAGACAATGAGCAAACAGTGGAAACAGAGTCTGAGGGGGCCAGGGCCTGAGTTGAACAGATGGTCATCACGTAGTTAGATGGAAAAGGCAGAACCCAGGAGTGATGTGAAGAGCCAAGTTTAACGGGAGCTGGTGATATGGACAGTCAAAGTGGGTGGTGTGGAGAAGGCGGACAGACTGCGGCGGTTCCTATGCTGATGTGCTGGCAACTGTGGCAGCTTTATCTGCGGTATGTGGAGTACTTAAAAGGGCGGGGGGGTGGACTCAAAGTAGGGAGGTCTGCTAGGGCCCCATTTGGTAACTGCTGGTCATGGATGACCTGGGAGGTTTCTTTGTGCCCAGAAAGGATGAGAGTAGGGTGTTCTGGGGGACCCAGGGCACTGACTAAGCCCAGAGGGGTGAGCTGTCTGCTGTAGGCCAGGGAAGGACTGTCTGTGAACAGAATCCCAGGAGAGCAGCCCTAAGCCCTAATTAAAGTTCAGCAAGTGCTTCTCAGTCTCAGTGTTGGCCAAATGAAAAAGTGTTAGGATAGGCCTCTCGAGAAAGCACAACGAGGATGGTTAGACTGTCACAGGTCTTTAATCCTGATGCCATTCGGCAACAAGGCTTGGGTGCTTAGGGCTCTGACATACCTTGGCAGAGAAACCGATTTCTGGAAGTTTGCACTTTGACTCAAGAAATAAAAGGAGTATCTGAAAGGACAGAAAATTCTTCCTTTGTCTGGGCAGAAGTTCAGTTTCCTTAAGCCTGGAAAAAATGAAGTATTAGAGGCAGCAGAAATAGATAAATTGTAGACAAAATTCCAGAAAAATGTCCAGATACGACCGAGCATGGTAGCTCATGTCCGTAATCCCAGAATTTTGGGAGGCCAAGGTGAGTGGATCTCTTGAGCCCAGGAGTTCGAGACCAGCCTGGGCAACATGGTGAAACCCTGTCTGAAACAAACAAACAAACAAACAAACGGCAACAACAAGAACAAAACTCAAAAAACCCCACAAAAATTAACTGGATATGGTGGTGTGTGCATGTAGTCCCAGTTACTCAGGAGGCTGAAATGGGAGAATTACTTGAGCCTGGGAGGCAGAGTTTGCAGTGAGCCAAGATAGCGCCACTGCACCCCAGCCTGAGCAACAGAGCCAGACCCTGTCTCAAACAAAAATGAAAAAGAAAGAAGTCAGGATGTGTAGTGGCTAAAACTCAGGCTATGAGTCAGACAAATTTTGGATACCCATTTACTAGCCATGGGACTTTGGATGAGTTACTTAATGTCATCAACCCTCAATTTCTTCATCTGTAAAATGGGGTAGTTAGTAGTGGATCCTGCTGACCTAAGTTACTGTAAGAATTGAATGAATTAATGCACATCCAGCACTGAGTTCAGGGAGGAGCACTGGGCCCACACTCCATAAGCATCAGTTCTTCCTCTTGGTTTTAGCATTAAAAGTAAACTTCACATACAAAAACTTTATATTTGTTTTGTTTTGTTTTTGAGATGGAGTCTGGCTCTATCACCAGGCTGGAGTGCAGTGGCACAATTTTGGCTCACTGCAACCTTCGCCTCCCAGGTTCAAGTGATTCTCCTGCCTCAGCCTCCTGAGTAGCTGGGACTACAGGCGTGTGCCACCACACCCAGCTAATTTTTATATTTTTAGTAAAGATGGGGTTTCACCATGTTGGCCAAGATGGTCTCAGTCTCTTGACCTTGAGATCTGCCCGCCTCAGCCTCCCAAAGTGTTGGGATTACAGGCGTGAGCCACTGCACCCAGCCTAGAAATGTTTTTGTTCTTTAAAAATACATTGTCTTTCTCTTTTTGACATTAGAAGGCACTTAGTCCAGAAAAATATGACTTTCTTTGTCATGGTAATGTTGTTGACGTCTTCTACTCTCTAATTTTTTTTTTTTCATTTTTCTCAGAACCTGATAAAAGCTAAGAGATGCTAGACTGCTGAAGAATTCAGTTGCCTAGAGCTCCATTAGAAATGAAAATTGAAAACATCTTAAAGTGAATTCTATTACATTTAAAAAATATTGTGTGAAGAGGGGCTCGTTTACATCTAATTCACCAAATATAATAATTGTAAATGCAAACAAGCTAGACACAATCTATTCCTCATAGATTTTAGAAGATTTTAAAAATATAACTTGTGCTGGGCATGGATGAAATGTTCTGTATATACCTGTTAAGTCCATTTGTTCCAAGGTATAGTTAAATCCGTTGTTTCATTGTTGACTTTCTGTCTTGATGACCTGTCTAGTGCTGTCAGTGGAGTATTGAAGTCCCCCACTATTATTGTGTTGCTGTGTATCTCATTTCTTAGGTCTATCAGTAATTGTTTTATAAATTTGGGAGCTCCAGTGTTAGGTGCATATATCTTTAGGGTTGTGATATTTTCCTGTTGGACAAGGCCTTTTACCATTATATAACGTCCCTCTTTGTCTCTTTTAACGGCTGTTGCTTTAAACTTTGTTTTGTCTGATGTAAGAATAGCTACCCCTGCTCACTTTTGGTGTCCATTTGCATGAAATGCCTTTTCTCCACCCCTTTACTTTAAGTTTTTGTGAGTCCTTATGTGTTAGGTGAATCTCCTGAAGGCAGCAGATAGTTGGTTGGTTGGTTCTTATCCATTCTGCGGTTTTGTATCTTTTAAGTGGAGCATTTACGCCATTTACATGTAAGGTTAGTATTGAAATGTGAGGTACTGTTGCTTTCGTTGTACTCTTTGTTGCCTGTGTATTTTTGTTTTTTTGTTTTTTGTTTTTTTTCTTTTTAACTTGTATTTTTATTTTATAGGTCTTGTTTGATTTATGCTTTAAAGAGGTTCTGTTTTGATGTGTTTCCAGGATTTGTTTCAAGATTTAGAGTTTCTTTTAGCAGTTATGGTAGTGGTGGCTTGGTAGTGGCAAATTCTCTCAGCATTTATTTGTCTGAAAAAGACTGTATCTTTCCTTCATACAAGATGCTTAGTTTTGCTGAATACAAAATTCTTGTCTGATAATTGTTTTGTTTGAGGAGGCTGAAGATAGGGCCCCAATCTCTTCTAGCTTGTGGGGTTTCTGCTGAGAAATCTGCTGTTAATCTGATAGGTTTTCCCTTATGGGTTACTTGGTTCTTTTGTCTCACAGCTCTTAAGATTCTTTTGTCTTAACTTTGGAGAATCTGATGACAATATGCCTAGGTGATGATCTTTTTGTGATGGATTTCCCAGGTGTTCTTTGTGCTTCTTGTATTTGGATGTCTAGGTCTCTAGCAAGGCCAGGGAAGTCTTCCTTGCTTGTTCCCCCAAATATGTTTTTTAAGCTTTTAGAATTATCTTCTTCCTCAGGGACACTGATTATTCTAGGTTTGGTCATTTAAAATAATCCCAGACTCCTTGGAGGCTTTGTTCGTAATTTTTTACTCATTTTCTTTGTCTTTGTTGTCTGATTGGGCTAATTCAAAGACTTTGTCTTTGAGCTCTGAATTTCTTTCTTCTACTTGTTCAATTATATTGTTGAGACTTCCCAGAGCATTTTGCATTTCTATACGTGCATCCAATGTTTCCCGAATTTTAAATTGTTTTTTCTTTAAGCTATCTATTTCCTTGAATATTTCTCCCTTTGCTTCTTGTATCATTTTTTTGGATTTCCTTCCATTGGGCTTTGCCTTTCTCTGGTCCCTCTCTGATTAGCTTAAGAACTAACCTCCTGAATTCTTTTTCAGGTAAATCAGGGATTTCTTCTTGGTTTGGATCCATTACTGGTGAACTAGTGTGATTCTTGTGGAATGTTAAAGAATCTTGTTTTGTCATATTACCAGAGTTGGTTTTCTGGTTCCTTCTTATTTGGGTAGGCTCTGTCAGAGGGAAGGTCTAGGGCTGAAGACTGTTGTTCAGATTCTTTTGTCCCATGGGGTGTTCCCTTGATGTAGTACTCTCCTCCTTTTCCTATGGATTTGGCTTCCTGTGAGCTGAACTGCAGTGATTGTTGTCTCTCTTCTGGGTCTAGCCACCCAGTGAGTCTACCCAGCTCTGGGCTGGTACTGGGGGTTTCTGCATGGAGTCCTATGATGTGAACTGTCTATGGGTCTCCCAGCCGTGGAGGATACCAGTGCCTGTCCTGGTGGAGGTGGCAGGGGCCGGGGGGTGGGGTGTGTGTGTGCTGCAATAGACTCCATGAGGATTCTTAGCTTTGGTGGTTTAATGCTCTATTTTTGTGCTGGTTGGCCTCTTGCTGGGAGGTGGTGCTTTCCAGAGAACATTGGCTGTGGTAGTATGGTGGGTGGGGCCCGAGAACTCCCAAGATTATATGCCCTTTGTCTTCTGCTACCAGGGTGGGTAGAGAAAGACCATCAGGTGGGGGCGGGGCTAGGTGTGTCTAAACCAGACTCTCCTCAGGCAGGTCTTGTGGGGATGGGGGTGAGATTCCCAGGTCACCAGAGTTGTTCACCTAGTAGGTTTAAGGCTGCCTCTGCTGAGTCAAGCAGGTTGTCAGAGAAGTGGAGGAAAGCCAGCCTCCTCCCAGCTCCCACACCTGCCTTTTATTTCTTTCTAAATCAGTGAGTTAGGTTTTTTAGGAAATTTTTCAGTTCACTTACGTTTTTAACTTTATTGAGACAAAATTTTTCCTATATTTTCTTTTTCTTTTTTTCTTAGAAACGGAGTCTTGCCCTGTTGCCCAGGCTGGAGTGCAGTGGCACAATCTCAGCTCACTGCAACTTCTGCCTCCTAGGTTCAAGCCGTTCTCATGCCGCAGCCTCCCAAGTAGCTGGAATTACAGGCGCATACCACCAACCACGCTAATTTTTGTATTTTTGGTAGAGATGGGGTTTCACCATGTTGACCAGGCTGGTCTTGAACTCCTGACCTCAAGTGATACATCTGCCACGGCTTCCCAAAGTGCTGGGATTACAGGCATGAGCCACCGCAAGGCTGTTGTTCCTATATTTTCTTACAATGCTTACAACTCTGCTGTGTTTGTAGTTAAAGCCTGTTTAATTCCATTATATTTTATTTGTGCTTTCTCTCTTTGATCACTTTTTTAGGGTCTTGTCCCTATTTTATCATCAGTGTTTCAAAGCTTTGGCCTATTTGTCCCTATTTTAGAACAGGCTTGGCTTGTCACAGGGCTCTGCATTTGACTCTTTTATTTGCTTGTTTTCAGCTCAGAGGTAGAACACTAAAGTTATTACACTAAAGGATTGTGGGCTTTACACTGTTGTATTTTATTTCTGAAAATTTTCTTCACCCTAAGAATAAAGCTATCCCAACCGTCCTACAGAAATGGAGGGAAGTGTGTGTGTGTGTGTGTGTTGGGTGGTTTTGTCTGGCCTTTATTTATTTGTTTTTTTTAACATTTTATTCATTTTTTTTGGTCACTCTGTCACCCAGGCTGGAGTGTAGTGGCACAATTAGGGCTCACTGCAGCCTCGACCTCCCAAGCTCAAGCAATCCTCCCGCCTCAGCCCTCAGAGTAGCTGGAACCACAGGCATGTGCCACTATGTCTGGCTAATTTTTGTATTTTTTGTAGAGACGGGGTTTTGCCATGTTGCCCTGGCTGGTCTCAAACTCCTGAGCTCCAGCGATCCACCTGCTTTGGCCTCCCAAAGTGCTGGGATTACAGGTCTGAGCCATGGTGCCCAGCCTTGTTTGGCCTTCAAAAGCTGCCTTTGTATTAAATAAATTGTCTAATGAATACAAACGCCATGCTATTAGGGGAAGGATTACTCCCCTTTAGAAGCCTCTGTAGATGTGGAGTGAGTAAGAAAATTCGCAAACACAGATAAGATTGCAAAATAATAGTTTTGTTTTAGTCTCTCACACTCTTCAAAGAATCAAAGGCAGGAATCAGTGTGATCTATGTCATCATAAGTTCCCCACATCAGGGCTGTTGCAATATTTTAAGTGAATTTCATTGCTGGTGATTTAAAAAACACATAAACACATCTCCTGTGGTCTGCATGTGGCAATGGGGAGATCAAGAACGGGACAGGTCACTGCTGACATTTAATTCTCAGTACACCGCAGGTGCCTCCCCACTGGAAACCTGCTTTCCTGGCATAGATATGTGTGTCTCTGCTGCCAGAGATAATTTTTTCTGCCATCGATAGCATTTTATATATGTGACAATCGTTTACACAAGGAGTTATTTATGTGGCACTTTGCAAAGTGCTTTAAAAATACAATTGCTATTCAGTTATTCCTTACCAATCCCTTGTGAGGCAGACCATGTCTCCACATCAAGCTTTAGAGCATCTGGAGGCATAATGCTTCGTGCTTATGTCCCACCAGAAGTTGCAAGTAGGAATCTGGGTTGCCACCCCAGGATTGCCCACAGGCTCTGGATGTCTCTATTTGTGCTGGAAGCTTTCTCTGCAGGAGTCATTTCCAATTCAAATGAGGGATTAGCAGGGAATGGAAGGGCCTAGAAGTCGGGTAGCTGGTGTTTGGTCAGGGCATAGTGCTTAGGACACCCCAAGGCCCTTCCCACCTGTGCCCAGAGTCCAGGAGAGCTGTGGGGCAGAACGGCTGGTCGCTATGAACAATGATTTTGCTGAAGACATTCTTCCAGAATGGTCCATGTGGCTATTGTTCTCATTTAGATAATCACCGACTACCCAGAACCCAGAACAAGGATGGGTCCTGTCCAGCCCTTCCCAGGAGTAGGCATGAGGGAGGTGGAGAGGCTGTCCCTGGTCCATGAGGGCCAGCTTTGCTCCTGACATGTGGTTGAGCCTGGGAACAGGCCCAGGAGCCCCCATGAGGGCAGGCCAGGGTGGGATTGGAAGGAAGTGGCAGGAGGCATGAGCCCCAGCCCTTACAGCAGCAGCTGCCATCTTCCCCGTGGCTCTGGGACTTGGCCTCTCTATGGGGACAAAGGACAGATGGCTCCGAGCAAGCAGGAGAGGGAGGAGTTGTGCATCCTCAGAGGGCTCAGCCCCACTGGCCAGGGCGGCCACAGTCCCGTGTGGGGAATCCTGGGAGTGGGTCCCCTGCCTGCCTGGTCTCCCTGTGCTGACAGCCTCTGAGTTGGGTGAAGAGAGAGTATAGTGTCCACACAGTGAGGATGCCCAGCCACCTGCTACCCCCAGGAGCCCTGAGGCAGTGTGGGGAGGTGGCGGGGGAGGGAAGCTGGTCAGAGACTTCCCGGTCCGGGATGCGCCACCCCTGCACGCCTCATCTTGTCTGATGCTCACAGCAGCCCTGTGCAGCCAACGTTATTAACTCCATTTTACAGACGAAGAAACCAATATTCAAAGTGGTTATCAACTTGTCCAATATGATACAACTAATTAGGAGTGGAGAGTGGGCTCATTAGCTTCTCCAATGAGCCGGAGTAACTGTGTGTCTCTCTCTGGGGCTTCAGTTTCTTCAGGTATTAAATGAGTATCTTTTGTATTTCTTCCGGCCCCAGTGGCCTGTGGCTTCCTGGGAGGCACACAGCATTCACTTCAGAATTATCTGTGGCAAAGCCCCTTTCTGATTTCCGCACTTGATATGATCTCTAGTGAAGCCTTTACCTTTTCTCTGCTTTCCTGGAAGAAGCTGAGTGCACAGACAGAATGCTGGTAAGAGGCCACGGGGCCGCTGAGATCAGTGAGTTTTTATCGCAACTGCAAGTTGAAGAGGCTGTGACATTTCAGTGAGTCCCCAGCTCCATCTTGAGGAAAAAGGGAGTGTCCTGGCCCACAGGTCCCTGCTGGGGATGGGGCTCTCCAAGCGTCTGACAAAGTTTGTCTCTGAACTACTGTTCTCTTCTCGTGAAAGCCATCTGGTTTTAGCTCCTCTAAAGGGCCCTGTGTGAAGCATCTGTTTTAACTCGAGTGTTCTCCTCAATTTCCTTGGGAACATGAACAAGACCCTTCTATTTCCAGATCCAAAGGCTCTCATCTCTACGGGGACAGCTTTGCTCCTGGCAGTGGCTCTTCTCCTTCGGGGGTCTTCAGGTTTCCACTGCCAGGAAAGTCCGTCTCTGGCATGACTTGAGAACAAGATAACAACAAAACCTGAAAAGGCTCCCTTACTTGTGGTGTGGGTTGGCCTGACCAGCCACTTCCTGGACAAGAGGTGGGCAAAGGGGGACCGGTTCTTGGTGTCTGTGTAGGTGGCTTCTATATCAAAGGCGGAAATGCCCGTTAGGAAATTGAGATTGATTGAGTGAGCACTGGTTTTCACTGGCTCTTAGATGTTTTATTTCTTAGCTTGTGTTTGCTGAACACCTGCTGTGCCAGAACCTTCGCCTAAGGCTTTAGTGGAGAGCAGAGTCAGGGTGTTGTGGCAGATATACTTGGTTTCTGAACCAACAGTGTTTCCCAACCTCCTTCTTCCTTTCTGGCTGAGAGCGTCACTCTCAAGATAGAGGCAGCTGCAAATGCCATCTCACTTTCCAGGCTTCCTCAAAGCCGTGGAGTGCACGTCGAACCCAGCGTTGACTAAGGCACCAGCAAGGGAAGCCTTCTAGAGAACTGCTAGGGAGGATTATCTCTCTGACAACAAGAGAAACGTAAAAGAAAGGTTGTGCTCCCTTCCTTCTGATGGGCTTGTGTGAGGACCAGTGGTCAGCGGCCATCCGGCCACCTTGAGGGGATCAGATGACATTGAGGATGGCAGAGTACAAAGGGAGGAGGCAGCAGGTGCCTGACGACTTAATCACACAGAATTAACCAAGCCTAGAACTTCCTGTTTCCAGACAGCTCGACCTGTGAGATAATAAATGTCCTTATTGTTTAAGCTGTTTCAGTTGAAATATTCTGTACTCACAGCCAAAAGCATCCTAGGTGATACACACAGAAAACAGAGTCTTCTCACGTAGGAGATTAACACCCAGGGGAGACAGGAAATGCACCCATCAGGCATCTGAAAGAGCATTTACCAGTCCACGCGGTCCCCATAATTTACAGCTGGGTCTTATTTTAGAAAAGAGATGCATTCATAGAAACAGTGTGTGATACAAGTTATAATTCTCCATTAATTTCATAAATGTTTCTGAGATGCGGTTTCTACATTCTTAATTGGTCTTCAACTAACAATAGCTCCTAACACTTTGGAGTTTCTTTCTTCTGGTTTGACAAGTGGCAAATATCTGGAAATCCCTACCATTAAAGTAAAATTATTTTGTAAACAAGGTATCCTTTTTACCAAATGAGTATTCATTCTTTAATTTACCCTTCTGGTAATTTCAGATTTTGGAAATAAGGGTCCTCAGGAAAGCCCCACCTGAATGCCAGGCTCTGTGACCATGTCTGTTATTCTCAAAGACCGGACAAGGGTAAAGCATGTAATTGTGTCTGCATCTTAGTATTCCAAGTGTTTATTGTAGCCTTAGCTGTGATTGGTGTAAGGGGATGATAAAATGGTGCTTGTGGCTGAAACTCCTGGATAATACATCATTCAAAGGAAGAGGGAGGTTTTTTGCAGAATTTACCATGGAGCTCTCCACAATCCCATCACATACATCTCAAACCCCTCATCCTTAGTGAGGACCTCAAAGGCTTCGGAGTTGAAAATAAGGAAGTGGATTTTCAGAGAGGGTCCTGGTGAGCCCCATGGGGGATTGGTTCACCTCCTCCACCTCTCTCCTGTTCAGGAGCCTGTTCCCGGACTCCCTTGTTTGCAGAGTGTTGAGTATGGTTTAATTCTGCCAACAAGTGCCTTGAAGCTATATTAGGAAGCCAGAGTGGAGGCTGAGCCATTCTTCCTCTTCCAGCATGGTGGCAGATGTATTAACTCTGGCCAACATGAGTTCTTCCAGTGCATTTTTTTTCCCAGTCACTCTTTTGCCTTAGGGTTGCTGGGCAGCTGCAAACATCAGCAGCAGTTTCTTCAGTTTTTTGACTCCCAACTGCAAAGTTAGAGGGGACAGCCTGCCTGACTGCCCTCACTCTGACACCAATCGCAAATTCAGGAGTTTCCAAAAAATCCTCAAATTATTTTCTAGAAGGCCTCACAGAACTCATGAAAAGCTGTTAGACCCCCGGTTACGATTTATTACAGGAAAAAGATACAGATTAAAACTGGTCAAAAGAAGAATCCAGAAACATTCCAAATGCAGAGCTTCTGTTCTCTTCCCAAAGTCAGGATGCATTAGTCTTCTGGTATTGATGCGTGACAACATCCATGGAGTATTGCCAACCTGAGAAGGTTCTACTGTTTCATCTTTTAAAATTAAAGTGATAAGCTGGGTGTGTGCCTGTAGTCCCAGCTACTAGGGAGGCTGAGGCGAGCCCAGGAGTTCGAGGCTATAGTGAGCCACGATTGTGCCACTGCACTGCAGCCTGGGTGACAGAGATAGACTCTGTGTCTAAAAATTAAACAAAACAAAACAAGTGGGTTCTATTTTCCTATATGATAAGGCATGGGAAGCACATCTTTCTTCTCCTCAAGTCAAGATGGAAAACTTTGAAATAGATCATCCAGAAAGTTCAATATGGTTTCCCTGCAGTTTGGGGGACACATTTGACCAGGGTCTGAGCCTCCTTGAAGCACAAGTTTTTGCTGCACTGGGATTGGCTCTGATGGCACGAGACCCCCAGCTTTAGGGTGTCTCCAGAAAAGCCATGAAAATGCGTATGAGACAGAAAGTCTCGTTAGCTTCAGAAGGAGTCAATTGAGTCATAGTTTGTTGCTGTTGTTGGTTTTTGAGGCAGGGCCTTGCTCTTCTCCCAGGCTAGAGAGCAGTGGTGCAGTCATGGCTCACTGCAGCCTCAACCTCCTGGGCTCAAACAATCCTCCTGTCTCAGCCACCTGAGTAACTGGGATACCAGTGCACATCATCACACTTGGCTTTTTTATTTTTTGTAGAGATGGGATCTCACTCTGTTGCCCAGGCTGGTCACGAACTTCTGAGTTCAAGCCCTTGCAGGGCTTTCAGCGAGTCCTGAGAGGTGGAAGTGAGCCTAGACTCAGGACGGGAGAAGGAAGGCTGCCTGGGGAATCTGGAAGGGTGAGAAGGAATTAGCCAGGCAGGGGGCAGGGAAGGAACAGTGTGGACAGGGATGAGTGTTTGGGGGATGCACTTTGTTCAGAATGGCTGGAGGGAAATGCCTGAGGGGCCCTGGCACTAGATGACTGGAGAGTTTACATCTTATTTGGAAGAAAATGGAGCCTTAGAAAGGTACCCTGGAAAGGTGGGGTCTGCCTTTTGGAATGTTCACTGTGAGAGTGGAACGGAGACCGAATTGAAGGTGAGACAGGGAGCAGAGAGGCTGGGGTGGAGACCAAGATGTGACAGGTGGGGGCCCGAAGTAGGGAGTGGCCCAGGGTGCAGGTGCAGGTACTACTGGGTTCATCCCATGACATGAGTTAGCAGGCTCTGTACACCCAGTTGGGGGAAGCTGCTGTGTGACTGAGATCCCGAGCCTTCTGCTCCAAACATGCTTGCTGCTCTTTCTTGTGTCTAAGTCCAAGGGGATTTATTTTCTCACCTCTCTTCTCAGCAGATGGTCTGATTTTACTGCTCACTTTCAAGAGAAAATCTCTGCATCCAACTGGATCCTGGGTCTGTTGGTGCTATTCGTTCCTCCCCAGGAAAACCAGACCAGAGGAAGAACATAGCTGGGTAGAGCTGGCTCCATGACCCACCTGTGACAGGGTACTCAGTGGGAGGGGTGTGCCACGTGGCCCCCATGTATCTCCACAAAACACCTACCTCATACCACGGCCATGCTCGCAGAATGAAGTTCATTTTAATAGTGACCTAACACAGGCAGCTGGGAGTAGAGATTATAAAACCATTGCCAACACATTCCAGATAGCACAGCCTATGGTTTTGAAGTGAGTCCTGACTACTGCCTCCCATCTCGGCACAGGTAACTGAGAGCTGATGGGCATATCTTTACTGTGGCTTAGGGAGTTAAGGTCTACTTGGAAAGAGAAACCAAACTTGGCTTAGGAGAGCCTGCAGGTTAGAAGGGGCTGTGGAGGGGAATGAAAGCAGAGGCCAGGTGACAGGAGGGAGGAGAGGGCTGGAGGACAGGAGAGGGATGGGGAACCCTGGATGGAAGCCCCAGCCTGTAGCTCCATGCAGAGGTTTTGAGGCTGGACAGACACATTCAGAGGAGGGCTGGGGTCCTCTCTAAATAGTCCTAGCAACCCAGATGGCCCTGGAGTTGAGCTCTTTGAGAAAGATTACACCCCATGAGAACATCCCCACTGCAGATCTGTGTTGCTGGCTTGTCCTAAGACAGAGTCAACACCAGAGAGTTTCTGGGCTGGAGCTTACAGTGGGCTGTGAGCTAACCCTCCTGGATGTGGCAGATGCCCTCTCCTTCCCCAAATCTCTGACCATCCCCAGCTCCCAGGCACCATCTCCATACTTCTCCATGCAGAGAAAGGGTTCCCTCCTTCACATGGCAGTAGGCTGGTCTCTTCCCTGCCTCCTGTGCTGGCGCCCAAGGCCCCTGATGGCTGGGGCGGTGTCTCTCCTTCCAGAAGGCCTGCCTCTCAGCCTGGGAGCAGGAGACAGAGACAAAGGGGAAGGGGAGACAGACACAACTGAAATCATTTTCCCTCTGCTTCTATGCATTTCTTCCTTTGGATAAAGATTGAGGCAAAGCCAATGAAATGCAAAATTCAGTACGGTTGGGTTGAGAAATTAAACAGAAAATCAGACGATGCAAGCATTACGTTTCTTGTAGGAATATTAATTCAACTTGGTGGTGGTATTTGGGCTGGGTAGTGGGTCTGATAATTTGGAAGCCTCAAGATTGCTTATTCATAGTGCAATCACCATCATTTCCTATCTCAGGCATTTATAAAACAGTTTCTGAGTCTTCTTGCCCAGGTCACTATTGTAAATGAGAAGTTATTCCCAAAGGATCTTATCTAGTACAATAAATGGATAAAATTATTGAATTTATTAACATCTAAATTAAAAAGTCTGAAAAATTGAGTTCTAATTAATCAACTTGCAAACAGCTACCCCCAAGGATAAGATAACAGAGCCTTTAGCAACAGCTCATGATTTGAGACATATTATTTTTTTAAACAATAATAATATTTTCACAGCAGCTCATATCCGAGGAGTTCAAAGCCGTTCCACAAATGTTAATTATTTAAAGACTTTCTGAAACTGAAGCAGATAATTACTATTTTCTCGGGCCTTGTAATGAGGAAATGGTGCTGAGAGGCAAGGGTGAGTGCCTTTGCCCAAGGTTGTAGAACGGCTTGTCAGAAAGAGAGGAGCAGGACGCGGGCACTTGTCTGACCTTGGTCCTGCTCTGGCCTTGAGCCCTCTGGTTTTTTAGTTCCTGCTCTGAACTCCATGATCAGCCTCGTTCCAACCCATCCATCCCCATCCTCCATCTTCTTCTGGAGAAGAAGTCTGGAGACCTCACTGTCCTCCCTGCTTTGGAGCTGACTGGTGAAATTATCCCGCAGGGCCCTCTGTCATTCACACACATGAGACACCAGACAGTGCTGAGAGGTCCACCTTGTACTTTCCTGAAGCATGGTGGGGAAGCTGTGCTCCCTGTAAATAATGGGTCACAGAGCACTTGCATGCTGGATACATACCTCTGTTCACTAGCACCCAGGCTCTGGGAGGTAGGAAGAGGCAGGCAAGGTTAATCCTATTTTATAGATAGAGAAGGGAAAATTTTTTTTGAGTAATATTGTGTTGGATAGTTTTATATATGCTGTCTTACTGAGTTCTTTCAACATTAGTTTTACTCTTTTTTTTTTTTTTTGAGACGGAATCTCGCTCTGTCGACAGGCTGGAGTGCAGTGGCGTAGTCCTGGCTCACTGCAACCTCCACCTCCTGAGTTCAAGTGATTCTCATGCCTCAGCCTCCTGAGTAACCGGGATTACAGGCACGCGCCACCACACCCAGTTAATTTTTTGTATTTTTATTAGAGATGAGGTTTCACTGTGTTGGCCAGGATGGTCTCGATCTCCTGACCTCGTGATCCACCTGCTTCGGCCTCCGAAAGTGCTGGGGTTACAGGTGTGAGCCACTGCACCTGGCCCCCTTTTTTTTTTTTTTAAATAAGAAAATTTAACATCTGCTCAGAGGTTAAGAAATGTAGCCAACGTCACACAGCTAGTCAATGAAAAGCCAAGATTTGAGCCTAGACTGTCTTCCTCCAAACCTGGGCCCTTCCTGGTGCCTTCTCTAAGGTCAAATAAGTTTCTTATAGTATCAGGTCAAGGAATCAGGGAGAGTGGGTGCGGTGGCTCACACCTATAATCCCAGTGCTTTGGGAGGCTGAGGTGGGAAGATCACTTGAGGCCAGGAGTTTGAGACCAACCTGGGCAAAATAGCGAGACGCTGTCTCTACAAAAATTAAAAACAAACAAACAAAAAATAGCCTGGCATGATAGTGCATACCTATAGTCCTAGCTACTTGGGAGGCTGAGGCAGGGTGGCGGAGGCAGGGGGTCCTGTGAGCCCAGGAGTTCGAGGCTGCAGTGAGCTGTTACCGTGCCACAGCACTCCAGCCTGGGTGAAAGAGTGAGACCCTGTCTCTATTTAGGAAAAAAAAAAAAAAAAGGATTGAGGACAAGAAGCCCAGTGCCTTGATGGCCAACTCAGCCTTCTGTCCTCTACCCACTCCTGAGGGTGAGGTGGGAACCCATATGAAGATCGCTGATGGTCACCATGTAATCCAGCTAACAGTGGGTTGGGTGGTTCAGGAGCAACTTCAAGGGAGGCTCCTTTAATCCCTGTCTGGGTGGTGGTTCTGGCCCCTGGGGGAATGAGAGGCCCCTCGCCTCCTACCTGCGCAGATGCAGAAGGACAGAATTTTCTGGGGCCTGCTCAGCCTTTATCACAAGCCATCAACTTCCTGCAGTGGGAGTAATCAGGCTCCTGCTCTGTTTGCTGTGAACTAATTAACTCTCCTCCCCTGGAGCTGTTCCCAGAGCCCTTCGTCATCTAAAGAGCTATAGCTCTGCATTGGGGGTTGTGCCCATGGTGGGAGGACATGAGGCATGAGCAATGGCAATGATTTCCTCCATGAGTTGGAGAAGGGGCTGGGGTCCAGGACCACTCAGGGCCACAGACCTCTGCTTCAGGGATTGGACTGTGCAAGATGGGGATTGAAAGGACTTCCTATTTCTGCTGATCACACATGCTTTCTTAGTGCCCATTCATTCTCTCCTTCATTCACTTACTTGCTGTGTGAACTTAATGCATTACTTGACTGTGTCTTAGTTTCCTCATCTTTAAAACGGGAATTCTGTTAGCACGACCTCAGAGCGTTGCTGTGATTAAATGGGATGATGTGTTACACCCTTCAGACAGTGCCTGGCACATAATCAATGGTCAGTGAGAGTTAGCATCCATTGATATTATTATTGACAATATTCTTAACGTCAATATTATTAACAACCTCTCAGAACTTCCATTTCCTCAGACCTGAAATGTGGACACCCCTATGCACAGGGCTGTTGAGGAAGTGAGATATAATGTAAGTAAGGCACCTAGAAGAGCATTTGGCCAGAGCTGAGTAGATAGAATGGCTTTCATTATTTTCATTCATTCAGGTGCATTCGTTAACTGCTTGTTTAAAATCTTGGGGACACAGAAGTAAGACAAGGTCTCTGGAGACAGTGCAGTAACTGTAACTGTATCTATCACCTGAAGCATGCTCCGTGAAGCAAAGGATAATTTATACTGCATTCACAGATACTTTTTAATTCTGCAAATGAATAGGGCCTTGTACCAGGCATATACCAAGATGAAAATCCCTCTAATGTAGGGTGTGCCCTTTAATTTATAAGTCATTTTCTTATCTATTTTCGCATTTGACTTTTACGTTAACCCAAGTAGTATGTAGACATAATTACCTCCACTTTATCAATAAGGAAACCGCAGCCCAGGACATAGAGTCATTTCCATTTAGTCCTGAGATGAGGGTGGTTATTACCAGCATCACTTTGTGGGAGGTTTTTTGGTTTGTTTTTGTTTTTTTGAGAGTAGGTCTTGCTCTGTCACTCAGGCTGGAGTGCAGTGGCGCAATCTCAGCTCACTGCAACCTCTGCCTCCAGGGCTCAAGTGATCCTCCCACCTTAGCCTCCTGAGTAGCTGGGACTACAGGTGTGCACCACCACACAAGGCTAATGTTTGAATTTTTTGTAGAGATGGATTTTTTGTCATGTGGTCCAGGCTGATCTTGAACTCCTGAGCTCAAGGAATCTGTCCACCTTGGCTTTCCGAAGTGCTGGGATTACAGGCATGAGCCACCACACCCAGCCCATTTTGTTATCTATAAAAATATTATCCACCCTACCCCACCCTCCAGCTGGGAGGCAGAACCACTACGAGTTGCCTGTGATGGGCAGGGGAAGGGAGAGAAAGGGCTCTGATTCATTCATTCACTCATTCATTCATTCATTCATTCGTTCATTCTCTCAACAACTAATTGTTGAGGACCAATATGTTGCAAGTTCTCTGAGGTCCCCTGGGTCAGCTGGTGTCTCTCAAGTGGTTCCAGGCATGAGAAATAAGGCTGGGGCTTAAATTTGCTGGTAGAAAGAACTAGGCAGGTAGAAGTTCGGGTTTGGGGGCTTTCAAAATTTCCATCTTCCTCCTGAGGGACCTGGGCCCCCTCTATGCTCAATGAGTCACATATTCCTTCACCAAGAAAGGAACCACAGTAGACTATTTAATAAAAATGTGTGGTATAATGACTTTCAGGCCAGGCACAGTGGCTTATACCTGTAATCCCAGCACTTTCAGAGGTGGAGGTAGGAGGATCACTTGAGGCCAGGAGTTCAAGACTAGCCTGGGTGGCAAAGTGAGACTTTGTTTCTAAGGAAAAACAAAAAGAACAAAATTAGCTGGACATGTTGGCTAATGCCTGTAGTCTCAGTTACTTGGGAGGCTGAATCAGGAGCATTGCTTGAGCCTGGGAGGTTAAGACTGCAGTGAGCTGTGATAGTGCCACTACACTACAGCCTGGGTGACAGAGCAAGGCTCCATCTCTAAAATATATATATTACGCGCACACATATACACGTAATGGCCTTCATTATTTTCCACCAAATATCAACAGAGGGAGGTGTGTGGGTTAAGATGGGGTGATAGAGGGCAGGCGGATAGGAAAAAGGGGCCGTTCGTGGACACATGTGATGCTGAGAGAAGAGATCTCACTTGCTCCCACCTCTGGTCCTTCACTGCAGCCCCTTCCCTATTCCCCTGAAAGCCCTTCCTCATTTTTGTCTATCTAAATGCTTTCATTTCAACTTGATATCCTTCAGTAAAACAAATAAAGAAAGAAATGCCTTCCTTCCCCACTTGGTTAACACTCACCTCTCTCCCTGATGTGACTTCTTAGACTTATCTTACCCATGCTTGATCTTTCCTTTCTCTGAAATTGTAATTCAGGTGGACTCAGGGCTACCCCCGCTAAGTTGATTGCCTTTGAATGGGTCACTGTTTACAGCTCACATTTCCCCAGGTTAGGAGCTCCCTGTAGGCAGGGCCATTTCCTAAACCCTGCGGTATGTTCACAGCATCGAGCTGTGAAGAATCTCATCTTCATTCCCATGAGCCTGCCCTAATGTAGGCCCTCATTGTGTCTTCCCTGGGCCAGGGCAGCGCTGGCTCCTGGCACATCACTTAGCAGAAAGCACAGCTCTGGCCGGGCGCGGTGGCTCAAGCCTGTAATCCCAGCACTTTGGGAGGCCGAGACGGGCGGATCACGAGGTCAGGAGATCGAGTCGAGACCATCCTGGCTAACACGGTGAAACCCCGTCTCTACTAAAATACAAAAATAAAAAATTAGCCGGGCGAGGTGGCGGGCGCCTGTAGTCCCAGCTACTCGGGAGGCTGAGGCAGGAGAATGGCATGAACCCGGGGGGCGGGGCTTGCAGTGAGCTGAGATCCGGCCACTGCACTCCAGCCTGGGCGACAGAGCCAGACTCCGTCTCAAAAAAAAAAAAAAAAAAGAAAGCACACCTCTGGTCCCACCTCTTTGCTTTTCAGATCCTCCCTCAGCTCCTCTCTCCTGCAGACTGACATTCGAGCATGTCTTCTGACTGCCACGCCTCTCACTGGCCACGGCCCCCATCGAGCACCTGATGATCTAGCCCCAGGGGCCCAAAAAAGTAGGCACATTGGCACCTCTCTGTCGAGCGCATTCCTGTTCTTCCGTGAGTCTGTCTGGAAAAATACTACTAATCTTTCGAGGCTGAGCAAAAATGTCACATTGTCATTTCAGAGCGCATGCTGCAGGCAGAGTTAATTCCCTCCTTCACCCTGATTCCCTGGCACGTTTTCTGTTTTTTTCTTTTTTTTCCTTTTATTTTAGATGGAGTCTCGCTCTGTTGCCCAGGCTGTTGTACACCTCCCCCTTCCAGGTTCAAGCCATCCTCCTGTCTCAGCTCCCACTAATAGCTGGGATTACAGGCACGCACCACCATGCCCAGCTAATTTTTGTGTTTTTAGCAGAGACGGGGTTTTGCCATGTTGGCCAGGCTGGTCTCCAACTCCTGATCTCAGGTGATCCACCCACCTTGGCCTCCCAAAATGCTGGGATTACAGGCGTGAGCCACCGCGCCTAGCCACGTTTTCTGTTTTTAAAGCAGCCCATTCCTAGGCTCATTGGAAGGGGTCATGGAGCTCTGTGTCCTGGCTCAGTAGGTCCTCTGGGAGCATCAGTCCCATGACCCCCCAGTCCTTCCCTGCTTTGGCACTGAACCCCACATAAGTCTCTTTACAGCTCTTGCCCCAAGCCTGCCCTCACCATTTTACTATTTGTGTCAAGTCGTCACCTTACGGAGACGCTGCCAAGACAAATGAGATAATATGTGACAAATGAGATAATATGTAAAAGTGCCTTAAGCTCCAGAAGATGGACTGTGTTATTATGGCTGTAAAGCTCTCTACTGGGGAAGTCAAACTTGATGACAGTAAATTGGGAAGGGGCAGATGAAGGAAGAGGAGGAGGGGGAAGAGGAGGAGGGGAGAGAGGAGGAGGAGAAGGAGGAGGAGGAGAGAAAAGAGGAAGGGAAGAAAGAGAAGGAGAAGGACGGGGAGGAGGAGGGGGAGAAGAAGAAGGGGGAAGAGGGGGAGGAGGAGAAGGGGAGGAGGGAGAGGAGGAGGAGGAGAGTCAGCATGAGCAGAAGGGCTGAATTGATCAAACCAATTCTCTTCTTCCAAACTCACCAACCAGAGGAGTCTTCTTCTGGGGGTGAAAGGGTGGTGGGCAGAGTGGGGCCAGGGACCTGGCACGGGGCAGGTTGCTCCTGGCCACTAGCAGGTCCATTGCCACCCGTTGGATGACTTGGCCAGCTAGCACTTGAAATCCCCCCTGCAGAGGTACAAACGACAAATGTAAGCAGCTGGGCCTCTTTAGTGGGGCTCCTGGAAGACAGAGCCTGTTCCAAGCAGCGTGGGTGGGCGTGTTTACCTGAAGGCAGTGTTCCCTGGTCTCTCTGGAAACCACATGCCTTAGAAACAAAGGCGCTCGCACACTGCATGATTCAGGGCCACCGTTTGTTCCTCTCTGCCCCCTCCTGCAGTGGCTCCACTCATGGAGGGTGCCAAGGATATGCTCTTGGTTGCATGAGTAACTTGTTTTCCCCTCACAGAGAGTTTTCATTGTCTCCCAGTCAGACTTAGTCATTACTTATTTGGTGAATACTTAAGTGGGCGACTGAGTGGACCGTGGAGGCCTTGGAGGAGGGGGCTCTTTCGTCCTTGCAGCTCGCACAGCTGGCAGCAGGACCCTGGAAAAATGAGAGGAGGGCGCAGAGTGCATGTGAGAAGCCTTTGTGGATTTTTCTCCTGACCCGAGCACCCACTTCCTGCCCCCAACTCCCTTCTAATGCTCTCGTTGAGAAGCTCCTAGCAATTTCTTCAATTCTGCCAGGGACCACCTCCTCTGGGAAGCTTTCTCAGAGAACCCTGATGCCCCCCGCCTGTCATTCCCCCCATCCCCAGTTCCCATGGCATAGAATTGGTGTATCTGTCAGCCTTCCCCACAGGATCCAGGGAGGGTAGGAACTCTCACTGCTCTTGTATCCCTGGGGCATGATACAGACCTGGAAATGCCTGTTCATTGACTGACTGTCAGAGCCCAGGCAGGCACAGGCCCAGCCCCCAGGCAATTTGTCCTGTGTCCTTGGAGGAAATCAGGAAAGTGTGCCCCAGGTCTTTTCCTTTTCGTCTCCTCGCACAGCTGCCTTGTTTGGGATGCTTCATTTTGTTTGGAAACCTGGGAGGGTTGGCAGGGTCCCTAACCCCTCTGGGTGCCCAGGGCTGGTCCTGGCTCTCCACTGCTTCCCCCTTCCCTGCCAGCCTTTACAGACCCTTTGCCCTGCACCTCACGCACCTCTGAAAGGGTGGCAAGCCTGGCCCCAGTGGCTGCTTCTGATGTTACCCTTGAGGACTCCCGGAGCCTTGAGCCATGCCCTTTTGGGCCACTCCGGTAAGTCATGCATCACAGCCACCTTGTCTTTGGCAGATTGTATTCTTTTTTTCCCCCTCTTTAATCATGGTAAAATACACATAACGTAAAATTGACCATCTTAACCATTTTTAAGTGTACAGTTCACTTGTACTGATTAGATTCACATTGTTGTCCAATCATGACCTCCCTTCATTTTCAGAATTTTTTTATTTATACTAAAGTGAAACCCATTAAACACCAATTCCCTGTTTCCCCCTCCCCCCAGGCCCCTGGCAACCACTGTGGTTCTTTCTGTCACTGTGAATTTGTGGCTACTTCTTTTAATGGTACAAAGGTACAAAAGTACTTAAGCCCAGGGTGAGCCTGGGTCAGGGTACAGACCACCCATACCACATGGAGATTCCTTGGCACCAAGCCCTGTTCTGCTTAAGACATGAGCTTGATTTTGACACTTCTCTTGTGGATGGCAGAGCCCAGAGTGGAACCCAGGTTCATTTCATTCGAAAGCCATGTCCAAAACTCCAAAGAGTCAATCTTGAACAGGGGTTGTATTAGTTTGTGTTGCTATAAAGGAATACCTAAGGCTGGGTAATTTTTAAAGAAAATAGTTTTATTTGGCTCACTGTTCTGCAGGCTGTACAGGCATGCCTTCATCATCTGCTTGGCTTCTGGTGAAGCCTCAGAAAGCTTTTACTCATGGTGAAGACAAAGGGGCAGCAGGTGTGGCATACGGTGAGAGAGGGAGCAAGAGAGGGGAGGAGGTGCCAGGCTATTTAAACAACTAGCTCTTTCCTGAACTAATAGAGCAAGAACTCACTCATTATTGAGAAGAGGCCACCAAGACATACAACGAAGGGTCCAAACACCTCCCATGAGGCCCTACCTCTATCATTTCAACATGAGGCCCAGGGAGAGCAAGTGGCTGGCCCTCGGACATACTTTCTGTAAGTGGTAGAGGCAGGATCCTGACCCTGCCTGTCTCATCCTGGTGACCGGCTTACCCCAGTCTTACCAACACCAAAGGCATTTCAGGAACCTTGTCAGAAGACAGTAGGGGGCTTGGGGCAAGCTGTGGCTTTAGAAAGTTGTGAGTTTGGAGTCCTTCAAATCATTCATACTTGATGGCTTATTCGTGAGACCAGTTGTGTCCATGGACACCCAGGTTTCACATTTTTCTTTCCTCCTCGCTGAGGGTTTACATTCATTCATTACAAATGAATGTTGACAGTGAGCTCTCCCAGGGGTGGTGCAGTCAATACCATTACAGCCCGAGGCTGCTAGGCTCTCCAACTCAGCCCTGCCTCTTGGAGGAATAATAACCATACTCGCTCACTTTTATTAAGCACCTTCCATATGCCAGGCACTGGTTGACCCATGTAATCACATCTAATTTTCACAATTGTCTTAGGTTGGGTTTTTCAGAAGCAGATTTGAATGAAGATTCTCATGCAGGTGGCCTGCTGAGTGAGTGAGTGAGTGCTAACAGGAGAAACTGACATGAAAGTGAGGGAAGCCAGAAAGAACCGGCGATGAGGCCAGGCACAGAGGAGCCACGTCTGGAGTCTCATCTCAGCCCCACACAACCGGGCAACCTGCAGCCTGGGTGATATCTCGGAGTTGCCCTGCCTTGAGGCAATGGCTTTGGTTCCTCTTATCAGTAGTGGGTGGGAGGGAGGGATGGGTGGGCAGGGTGTAGGGCTGGGGGCTGAGCTTCTCAGGAATCCCCAGGTGAGTTGGCTTAAGTGGGCAAAGGCAATTTTCCAGAGAAGGGTGCGGCTGGGGGCTATTAGCAGCCCAGACTGAGAAAGGGTGTCTTGGCGGGCCTTCACTGGCATCTTCTAGAACATTCTTCTGAGGTATGCTCTAACACTATCTCCACATTATAGAGGAAGACTGAGGCCCAGGGAGGGCAAGTGCCTGGCCCTAGGACATACTTTCTGTAAATGGTAGAGGTGGGATCCTGACCCTCCCTGTCACCAGCTTACCCCAGGCTCACCCCAGTCACCAGCTCCTACACTACTAGAGACAGGAGGCTTCATTCCAGGAGCTGTGGCTGATTCTGGGAGTACTTCTGCCTTCCTGGCTCCGGCTTTTTGTACTGCATTAGTAGCGAATAAACCCACAAATCCCCAGGGCCTACCACAATAGGAGTTTCTTTTTTGTTCACATGAAAGTCCAATTAGTGGTAGGGGAGGAGGTGGTGTCCTACAGTCATTCAGGGCCCCAGGCTGGTGGGGTCTGCCCTCCTCCCAGCACATCCCCATGGAAGCCCTGGGTATTAATATCCAGCTGGCAGATGAGGCAAATGAGAGCGTGGAGGACTGTGCAGGAGGCTTTAAGGGCCCAACAAGGAACACCACTTCTATCTTCATTCCATAGTTCAGAACCCGGTCACTGCCTCCTCTGAGATGCAAAGGGGACTTGGAAATGTGGTCCCCAACCAGGCAGCCTCAACTCTGCAGAGTGGAGGGAGATCCTCAAACAGGTGGTCCACAGCTCCCAACTTGGCTTCATGTTGGCCTCCCAACTTGGCCCCACTTCTGAAGCAGCATCATTGTCTGGGGTAATATCTGAGGTTTGTCTTCTCATGCCAAGAGACGTCGTCTCTTGCAAGAGAGAGGGGTGCCCGAATGGGACTTTTGGCTGGCGGCGTGCACCGGACTTTATAGACAGGCTTGAGGAAGCGGTGTCCGCTTTATGTGGGGCCCACAGATTGGTTGGACCAGGTGTGACTTTACATAGCATGCTGTGAAGCTGGCCACCCCACCATAATCTTATTATGCAAATGGGCTTTCCACTTGGCGGGCGCCATGTTGTCTGCTCCTTTTTGTACACAGGGCTGGCAAAGAGAAGGGAGGATGGAGCCGTCATGTTGGACATGCCTAGCCTCAGGTAGCCCCTTTCCTACTGGCACAACTGCTGGCATTCGCGAGTGCAAGCTTCTAACTTGCTTGTCTATGTCTGCAGCTCGATTTTACTGGCTGCTCTTTGTTAGAAAAGAAAATGATTTGCGGGCTGCTTTTTATTAAAAGAAAAACCTTACTGAGGACTTCCTTACCCTCACTACCTGCCTCAATAATTTCTTTTGAACTCCTTTATCACTTCCTTGGTCCTGAGTGGTCAACTTGGGCTGACATTGTCATTTCTTATCTCTAGCCCCATCTCCAAGCAGCTGAGTGTTCTTTTACTAGCAGTTGCCTGGGGTATATCTTCGGGGCTGTTCTCAGGGTGGCACCTGGGCCCTGGAGCGTTGTTTCTGTCCATTCCTGGGAGGTTGGTGGGGTGTGGGTGAGGATGAGGCTGCTGGGGGCTGGGAAGCTGGCTGGCTTCAGCATCAGCACTTTTTCAAAGAAGCGAAGTCAGACCCAGACAGAATGAAGATTTGAGGAAGGATTCTAACATCCTAACACTAAACAGAGTCTGCATCTCAGTAATCCAATGGAAGTCCTTGGACCTACTTAGTGCTTCTAAACACATGTCCTAAGCCAGGCCCAGGTGATACAGAGGTTAGAGCCCCCACAGTGGAGCTCATGGTCCAGTAGGAGAGACAGAAACGACCGTCCACAGTGATGTCACAGCACAAGCAGCCTCATAACCGGGGGAGACCCCTGGGGCAGTGGGAGCCCCTGCCAGAGGCTGGAGGAGTCTGGGATGGCTTCCCAGAGGAGGTGAGGCCAAGGCCCACATTGAGGGCTGACTAGGAGCTGTCCAATGAGATTTTGAGAGCAGGGTGGATAGTGGGTGGGTGCCTGTCCAGCACAGGGAATGGATAGGATCAGCAGTTGCATCGCTGGGTGATGGAGGAGAAAGAAGCAGGCCTTGAAGACTATTCTGGAAGTAGGCTTTCTCCTAGGGGCTGTGGGGAATCACTGAAGGATTGCTCAGGAAGAAACCTACCCAGGTCTGTGTTCCAACTATCAGGTGGAGGATGGTGAGGAAGGTGCTGCATTACTCTACGTGAGAAATAAGGACCTGAATTTAGGCAGTGACTGCAGGGACAGAGTGCAGGGGATGGACTGCAGAGATATTTAGGGTAGATGGGTGAGGAGGGAGGAGTGGGGATGATCCCCAGTTTTCTGGCTTGGGGGCTGGTAAATGGGGCCATTTACCATTCACTGAAAGGGAACAAGGCCATAAATCCTGGGGCGGCATGGAGGCACTCAGTGCGGTGGGGAGAACACCAGCATGCAGCGCCAAGGCCTAGCTTCTGGTCCCAGGGTTCTCTTTAGAAGCCAAATGGCCTTAGGCGAGCCATTAAGCTTTCAGTGCCTCAGTTTACTCATCTGCAAAATGGCACCCATACCTGCCTTCCACCAGGGAAATGTGAGGATCAAATAAAATATGTGAGTGAGAGTGTCTTGAAAACTGCAAGGAGTTCGTGAATATAGGGAGTTAATGCAAAGAGAAGCGGCCACAGGAGAGGTCACAGATCCGACAGCCAAGACGTTGCTGGAGATCCCTGGCTTGGGGCACCATCTGAGATATACCTGAGCCAGCCCTGGTCTCAGAGCTCCCCAAATAACCTTCCGGCGTGCTGAGGCCTGAGTGCAGAGGCCTCACTGGGATATGGATCACTGGAACCATCCTACTGTTGTAGCCACTTGCAGGCACGTCCCATGTGGTGCTTCTGGGTGGGAGGTGGGATGACCTTTTCTCTAAAAGCCTCCATGGGCTTCACAGGCCCTAGCGGCTTGTCAATTAGTGGTTCTGAAGGCAGCAATGTTGCAGCCTCCACAATGAGCTGCAGCCCTCTGACTGCCCGGAGAAATTTGCAGGGTTCAGCCAAGGGCTCAGGGATAAGACCCTCTGGATTTAGATTCCCGTGAGCACATTCCTCCCTTGCCTTTGAGAAGCATCTGTTTGCAGAGGCCGGTAGCTCCCCCTCCTTTGCTCTACAAAAAATGTTAAGCAAACATTTAGGGAATAAGTGCTTTATAATGATGAAAGTAAACATTGAAGAATACCAGCTATTATAAGACATAAGTGTTTAAAAAAACGAGAAAAAGAAAAACAAATGGAAAAATTCTGCTTTCCCTGAGGAGGCCAGTGTGTGGAGGAAAGGTAGAGGTTCAGCCTTTCTCACACCTTCTTATTTTGGGCCATAGCTCCAAGACTCAGGCCTGCAGAAGGCCCTTGAAGAGCCCCAGTGCCCAGGGTATTTTCAGTCCCAGTGAGGACATTATCTGCCTGGAATCTTAGGCAAGCAGGACAGATATAACACCAAGACCAGAGAAGACGAGCTCTGCTGAGCTCTAAATGGTGTGGAGCTTCAGGCTGCACACACGCTGAGAAAGAGATAAGGAGGGAAGGTCCAGAAGAAGGAGACAGGACCACATTTGGGCAGCCTCCTGAGACTCCACCATGCAGTCCAAAGTCTAGGAAGATGTGAAGGATTGGCGAGGCGCTCAGCACTTTGGGAGGCCGAGGCAGAAAGATCACTTGTGCCCAGGAGTTCGAGACCAACCTGAGCAACATGGCGAGACCTCATCTCTACAAAAAATACAAGAATTAGTCAGGCATGATGGGTGCACGCCTGTAGTCCCACTTGGGTGGCTGAGGCAGGAGGATTGCTTGAGTTCAAGAGTTGGAGGCTTCAGGGAGCTATGATGGCACCACTGCACTCCAACCTGGGTGGCAGCATGAGACCCTAACTGGAAAACCAGTGATGTGAAGCATTGCCCTCCAGGAAGAGATCTTTACTCCTCTCCTCCCCAGTGCACACATACGCCACTAACTCCCTGCATGCTGAGCTAAAGGAAGGGCCTGCTGAGAGCTCCATGTCTGGCAGGCCATTTAGTCACCACGTAGCTTTATGGAGGTACAATGGATATACAAAAAAAACTACACGTAATTAATGTATACGTTTGGGGAGTGTATATGTACACACTTATGTTACTCATACCACACTCAAGATAATAAACATAGCTATTACCTCCAAAAGTTTCCTTGGGTTCCTTTCTTTTCAGTGCATGCTAAGAGTGCTTGTCTTGAGATTCCCTTTTCTAACACATTTTTAGGTGAAAAATACAGCAGTCCCTCCTTATCTGCCGTATTGCTTTCTGTGGTTTCAGTTACCCACGGTCAACTGTAGTCTGAAAATATTAAATGGAAAATTCCGGAGATAAACAGTTCATACATTTTAAATTGTGCACCCTTTCATCGTGCTTCTGAGTAGCATGATGAAGTCTCTTATCATCTGCTTCATCCCACCTGGGACACGAATCATTGCTTTGTCCAGTGTACTCATGCTGTCTACCTCATCTACCCTTTAGCCATTAGTAGCTGTCTCAGTTATGAGATCACCTGTCTCAGTATCACAGTGCTTGTGTTCAAGCAACCCTTATTTTACTTCATAAATTCCCCAAACTGCAAGAGTGGTGATTCTGGCATATTGTTATACTTGTTCTATTTTATTATTATTTTTGTTTATTTCTTACTGTGCCTAACTTACAAACTAAACTTTGTAATACATAGAGATGTATAGGAGAAAACATAATATATGTGTAGGGTTCAGTACTATTTGCAATATCAGGAATCCACTGAGTGTCTCAGAACATATTCTCCACAAATAAGGGGGGGATACTGTACCTTATTATTAACTATAGGTGCTATGCTGTACAGCAGACCCCTGGAACTTACTTGTCTTGTATAACTTCATACCCTTTGAACAACAACTCTCGACAACCCCTCTTTCTGCTCAGTTTTTCTCCTAGAATCCTTGCCCCACCTGTCTGGATGTAGAAGGTAGGAGTTTGAGAGCCAGGGGTGCATCCTCATCCTGACTCTTTCTGGCTGTCAGCCCAGTCACTTACTGTCTCAGAGCCTTAGTAACTTCTTTACCTGTAAGTGGGTTCACAAAGGACCTACTGCACAGGTTGTTGTGAGGAGTAGATGAGCTGGATCATGGACCAGCTTGACCTGGGGCATAAGACATGCTCAGTAAGTGCCAGCCACTCTTAGGCCCCTTCTCTCTCCCTGCCCCAGGCCAGGATCCCCAGGCTAAGAGCCAGCGGTGGCCTCATTGCTGAGGTACACTTTCTTGGAATATGGGCTTGCCAGGTTCGCCCCGAAGCGAACCTCCCTGGGCTCCAAATTTGGTTTGGCCTCCTTCCAAACTGCTTTCCTAGCACCCCATACTATTCAGAAAGGTTAGTGACTTCCAGGGAGTCTCTTTACCTCCCATGGGAAGCCACTGTCACTTTGTAGAACGCCTTTAGAAAAGATGTGTTTCATTAAATTTCAGAGCAGGAAGGGCCTTTAGAAACGATTCGCGGCCCCACAGGCCTCTCCAGCAGGAACGGGCTCCATATGGGAGGATCAGCTGCAGATGGGGAGCAAGTGTGCCGTGGAATAGAGACGCCACCTCCGGAAAAGAGAGAGAGAAGGATATCATGCCTGGTGACATTTACTCTCCGGGAAAGTTTGATGAACTTTCGCTGGGCATAGACTTTCAATTAGCTAAAGGCTTTGGAAATTTGGGGGCTGTTGGTTCTCTTTGGGTTCCTTGGGGAGTTGAGCTTGGGAAAGTTGGGCATAGAGGTGGAGGTTTCATGATGGAACCATTTAGGGAACTTTTGAAAAATGCATATCCTCCCCTATGCCCTGCTCCAGGGTATCTCAGAACCTTCACTTCCGGGGAGTGTGTGCTGTGAAAAAGCTTCCAGGTGATTCTGATACACATCTCTGCCTCTGGCCAAGAAGCGCAGGCCTAGGCTGTGGAACAGAGAATAAGCAGCCTCTCTAATGACATCACAGCACGGCCCTGTCTGATAGAGCAGGATGTGGGAAAAGGAGACCCCACATTTGTGTCATTTATAGTTGACCCATTCTTTTCACAGATGTCCCCTCACTTGATGTCCAAGTTTACACTCAGATAGTCAAGGCTGGCCTATCTCCATTTTGCAAATGGGAAAGTTGAGACTCTGTTAGGATGAGTGCATGCTGTGAAAAGGGAAGAACCGGGGGAGGAACCCAGCTCTTCCAAGCCAAATGGCAGCAGTCTCAATCCTGGGTATACTGAGGGTGTGACGAGTGGCATTGTGGCCATTTCCAAGTGAAGGTGGGGAGACTTTAACATATGCTTTAAAAATGCATTCTTTGACCCCTTTGTCCAACTCACATGAAAAGCCCCAAGTTTCTTTGATGTCACTGGAGCCGGGCTGTCATAGCTCTCTTACGATGGTCTCTGAGTGGGCAGCCTCCAACAGTCATGCAGCGAGGGGAGCTTCTCAACTCTCCTGGCAAGGGCTGAGTGGTGAGATGATGTCCACACACATTATTCTTTGGTTTGATTGTAGCCCAGGATTCTAGTAGGAAATAATTAAAGCCAGCTCCCAACTGGGGTTCAGGCACAGATAATAGCCTGGGTTTCCCCAAGTCAGGTGACTTGGAAGAACACATTTGAGACTCCTGTGGGGAGGTGGCAGTGAGTGAGGCAAAGATCTGATGAGTGGAGCAGTCTAGGCAGCAAGGCCTGGTGCTGGAGGGAACTGTGGCCTACATTCCAGGTACAGCGGGAGACTGGCCTGGCCATCCTTACTCCGCCCTTCCATGGTGCCTGGAGCCAGGGAGGCCAAGGGCTGGGGCATCAAGGTGAGAGCTGTCCCTCGTTACCCAATACCCCTTCTGAAGGAGCTGGTCATGAGAAGGGGACAGAACTTTTCTGCAGGCCAGAGGTAGGGCAGGAGGAGTGAGGTTGGCAGGCTGGAGGCAATCTGAAGCCGCCTGGTCACTGGGCACACATGGGCCTGATTAGACTCCCATGGGCATCTGAGTATGGGAGTTTTGGACAGGAGACAGAGGCAGCAGCTTTCTTATCTGTGAGCCCTTCTACTTCCCTGCCTGGGGCTTCTAGAGGCAATGACTCGACTGTACACCTCCCAAGAAAGCACTGGAATCTCTGCTAATCAAATAGTGATGTTGGTCAGTGCTACAGGTATGACATTGATAGACACCAGTGTGAAGCCTGCCCACATGTGAGTTACATTCGTTTTGGGAAGGATTTGTTGCAAATTCCGGCCATTTCTGTTGGTAGGACCTTGTTGGTCTCCATAGGCTGATGAAGCCTGGAGGGAATGGGGGCTGCAGAAAAGGAAGCTGGCACCCTGCTTGGGAAGTAATTTACCCAAGGCCACTGTAGTGAATGTTGGGGTGCACCCTTCAGATGCTCCACCTGGGACTGAGGCTCTCATCTCCCAGTCACTGGGAATGTTGCCTCCTGCTGGCTCACAGCTGAGTCCTTTCTGGGAATTGCCCTCAGCCAAAAAGAGCCCCGGCCAAGACCATGTCCCCTTCCTGGAATAGCCAGACTCACTCACCCAGCAAAGTTGTTGGTCCAAGAATACTGCCCAATAATATCCCTGCCTGCTAAGCTCTATCTCAGAGTCTGCTTCCCAGGAGTCTGAGTTAGGCAGCCCCCAGCCTGTGGGATTTACATCACTGCATGCTTCCTCCATAGGAGGAGAGACAGTGAACAGAGCCAGAGCCCTGCTGCCAATCTCAGGACCCTTAGATTTGAGCCGTGCCCTGAGCACTCTTTCAAAGCCTTGGAGATGTGTACAAAAAATGGAAGAAGCCCCTGGAGAGAGAGTGCTGCAGTTATCAGGAGCCTGTTTGCTCTGTGTCCTCAGCCCCATGGGGGGCTTGTGAAAAAATGGAGACAGCAGAGTCTAGTCTAACTTTCAGACATGTTGGCTCTTTATTTACTCAGATGTACAGCGGCATTGCAAGAACAAGCCATAGTAGGCCTTACTTCTAGCCAGAGAGCAAGTTTTGCAAAGATTTATACTTTGTTCAGCCTTTTGTAGTCGTTAGGATTCTCTGGAGAAACAGAGTCAATAGGATGTTGAGAGGACAGGGAGATTTACTTTTTTTTTTTTTTTTGAAACGGAGTATCTCTCTGTCGCCCAGGCTGGAGTGCAATAGCATGATGTCAGCTCACCGCAACCTCCGCCTCCCAGGTTCAAGCGATTCTCCTGCCTCAGCCTCCTGAGTAGCTGGGATTATAGGCATGTGCCACCACACCTGACTAATTTTGTATTTTCAGTAGAGATGGGGTTTGTCCATTTTGGTCAGGCTGGTCTCGAGCTCCCCACCTCAGGTGATTTACTTTAAGAAACGGCTTCCGTGGTAGTAGAGGCAGCTGGTAAGTCCAAAATTTGCAGCGTGGGCCGATAGGCTGAAGACCCAGAGAAGAGCTGATGTTGCAGCCGTAAGACAACGTGCTGGTGGTATTTATTCTTCCCCGGAGAGGTCAGTCTTTGCTCTGTTAAGGCCTTCAAGGGATTGGATGAGACCCACCCAGACGGCAATATGCTTCGCTCAAAGCCTACTAATCTCACCTAAAAATACCTTCATGGCAACATCCAGATGTGTTTGGCCAACTATGTGAGTGCCGCCAAGTTGATGCATAACTAACAGTCACATCCTCCACATTGTGAAATCTCCATTCGTTTCAGTCCTGGGAGGCTTCTGCTCTCATTGCGTTAACAAACCATATGCTCCAGAGCCTGCTAAGGTGGTGTCATTCTCAACTGGGCATGCATGTAAGCCCTCAGGGATCCTTCTGGGGCTTTACCTTTTCTTGTGCACGGTGCACATTTTTTGATCTATCGCATTTCTATTTACCAGGGTCTTGCAAGCTTGTTCTGTGAAGGGCCAGAGAGTAACGATTTTAGGATATGCAAGCCACATATATTTCCGTTGTATATTCTTCTTTGTTTTGGAACCCTTTGAAAATATAAAAACCATCTTAGCTTGCTGCCCATACAAAAACAGGCCAAGGGCTGGATTGGCCTGCAAACTGCAATTTGCCAGCACTTGATTTAAATTCCTAATATTTCAGATGCGTCTAAATGCTTGACATTCTTGGGCCGCTTCAAATCACTAAGTGCTCTCCTCCAAACTCTTCTGAAGCCCGGTTGTTCCATAGAAACCTAAATAACACAGACGCCGTGAGAACAACCAGAAGAGAAGAGCCTCTCTTTCTCAAGCTCTAATTACCAAAGTTCCCCCAAAAGATGTTTCAGAAGCTTGTTTTGAGAGAAGGAAAACTGCAGACTGTGGGGAAGGCGTCTCCATCGTGAAAGCTTTATGCTGGGAGAACAAAGGGTAAAGAACACAGACCATCAGCCTCCCCCACCCTGTGGTTTCCCAGCACAGTCTCTTCCAAGTCTGTTTCATGATAAAGGTCCCCAACAGAGAGCACTACCCCGAGTGTTCCCCCAGGCTGGGAGGAAGGGAGCCGCCTGGCTGTGACAGATGCCTCTGACTGACAGCACACTTTCCTGGAGCCTGGGGCCTGGGGAGGTGCCTGCTAGGTGGGCTGGAGCCACAGGCAGCCAGCGAGGCCCTCAGCCCCACAGAGAGCCTTCCAGGACCAGAGACATGGGCTATTAAGCCCAGCTTTTTGGTGTGTATGTGGAGGGTGAGGGGTGGCAAGGATGAGGGTTTTTACAAACCACCAGTGAATCAACTTAACTGCGTGATCCTTTATAAAAATGTGAACTCTTATCCTGGCGGATGATATTTTAGTGTGTGTGGGCTCCTCCCTGAATGAGAGTTCAGTGAGAATGGAAATAGCTCCATTCATTGCTCCCCTAGGTTTGTATTTGATCTTTGGTTTTAAAGAAGCCCTTTCTCATAACTTGAACTTTTCATTCTTAGGAATCCTTTCCTTCCCTTCCCTCTGTCCCTCCCTCCCTCTCTCCTTTCTTCCCTCCCTCCTTTCCTTCCTTTCTTCATCAGTGATATGGTTTGACTTTGTGTCCCCACCCAAATCTCCTCTTGAATTGTAATCCCCCTATCCCCACACGTCAAGGGTGGGACCAGGTGGAGTAAATGGATCATTGGGGCAGTTGTTTCCCCCATGCTGTCATCATGATAGTGAGTGAGTTCTCACGAGATCTGATGGTTTTATAAGGGGCTCTTTTCCCTCTGCTTGGCACTTCTTCCTGCCACCTTGTGAAGAAGGTGCTTTGCTTCCCCTTTGCCTTCTGCCATGATTGTAAGTTTCCTGAGGCCTCCCCAGCCATGTGGCACTGAGTCAATTAAATCTCTTTCCTTTATAAACTACCCAGTCTTCAGCAGTTCTTTGAAGCAGCATGAAAATGGACTAATACAACCCCTTTCATCATCTGTCATGTACCTGTGATTGCAGGTGTCATGAGGGATAGGGTATTACCCCTACCCTCAGGTATAGCTCAGGGGAGGGCTTCCGCAAAGCAAATATGGAAGGATCTCTGTTCATTTGTGGTCTTCTCTTTCTCACCTAAAGTATTGTGCCTGTGATATTAATGGGAGAATGCAAATGTACCAAGCACTGGATTAGCTTGGGGACCCCTTCCGGATGAGAGCTGTTGCTACAGGTGGCATCCTTCCCTACACCTGCTCCCCTTTGTTCTGAGAGGATCCATCTTTGGAGCACCAGGCTGTGTAGGCTAACTGCCTTTCTCCTCACAGGGCTGGGCAGAGCTCAGCAGACAAGGGATCACCTGTCAAAGGGTCTCCAGCCCACGGCTGAACATTGTGACCATGTGGCAAACTCCAACCCTAAAGGGACCCGCCAGAGTGAGGTGCCCCAGAACAGAAGATCAGAAACAGACACAGAGACTGCCAAATACAGAGGGCAATATCTCTCAGGGGTTAGAACAAGAATAACTCCCCAAGACCTTTCCAGAAAGTGTAATCATATAGTTCAGAAAAATGCATTGTGTGTTTAGTAGACGAACACATATTTTGTCCTAAGTTTGTCTTTAGATTTGATTAAAAATGTATTGTTACAGCTGCTGCTGTTGGGGTCAATTAGAGTCAAGCCTGTAAACGACTTTCTCCTACAGAGACTGTTCCAAGTCTGCCTGAGGTCCCAGAACTGTCCCCTGGGAAACCTGGGGAGTGTGTGTGAGGACTTCTTTTTCTTTCTAAATGCCAGCATTGGACTGATCATTCTAGAGTTTGTACTTCTTTCCTAATTAACATAAAAATAAGGTTTTCGGAATCATCCCTTTTTATTACTTTTTCTTTGTGAAGTAGAACATTTAAACAGGATCCTCTTATGGTAAATCATTCAGATCCAGCTAAAGTTCAGGAGAATAATAATAGGGGCTCTGAAAATCATGGAGTGTGTCTTCAGAATTTGCAGCACACAGCACTATTTTAATTTCTGAGTTAATACAGGTTCTAACTCATGATAACAATGACTTTATGAAGACAGTCTCTGGATAACAAAGCTATTTTCATCCTTTACTGAATGGTTCAGAAATCATATTGCTTTAATCTGTTTTTAATATACTTTTTTTTTGCTCTCTGACTTCTTGAAAAATGTTTTATGATTCAGGAAAGTAAGCCATGTTTGCATGATGGAAAGGAAGAGAGAAATGGCATTGTCATTTATTCACTTACTCGTCTCATTTATGTCTTCAATTTTTTAAATCGGTGAAATCAGGATAATAACAATACATTCCTTATAAGGCTGTTGGAGGCTTAGGGCATCTGCCATGCAAAACGTGAAACCTCAGTTTCCATCTTCCAGCTTCTTTGTTCCCTCTCCTCCTCAGTAACTAATAAACATATGCCATATGCTAGAGATTGTACTATATAAAGGATATACAATTTTAAGCAAAATTCCAAGTAAAATAGCAGAAATTATAATATAGAATGAAAAATGTTACAATATAAACATTGTGGGAGATCCTCAATATTCCTCCCTTCTCCCTTTTTCTTCTTTTTCTGCTCCCATAAAGAGATCTTGGAGTTTCCTTGGTTTTTCGTAGTTGAGTAAGTCCTTTAGGAGGCACTAAACAGAGCCTCTTTCACACCTGAAAAGGGGTGGGGGTGTTGGGTCCCCAGGAGAGGATCTGGGTCTCTGTGTTGAAGAGGGAGAGTGACTTCATCTTTGGAGAAAAAGGTGTTTTTAGACCCTTTGCATTTGGAGGCTGTTGGACCCCTGGCAATACTTAGGGTGACCACATTTCCAGGAAAGCTGTTGTCCTCTGTGTCCCAAGGCTGGAAGAGGAAAGTTGCCCTGCCTCCTGTGTGATGGGTCTTTAGGGAAGGCAGAATATGAAGACACACAGGTGGAGGCCTGAGAGGCTCCGCGGGGGCTCCTAGGATAGCTAGCCTTAGGGGGATGCCTGGGTGTGGGCCTGAAGGAGCTGAGCACCAGAGCCCTGAGAACTGAGGGAGCCACGTAGCACTAGGTGGGCGCACTCCTCCCTTGGAGATCAAGGAAGCCTGTTCTTGGTCAGCAGCCAGTACTGTCTTAGACTCAAGAGGACCAGCGTCAATGGCAGCTGACAGCAAAAAGCAGGGAGGGATACGGGGAGTACCAGGAGAGAGATTCTGGACTTCTCATTCCTCTGGCATGTGGGTCTGAGCTGGCTTTATTTTTTATTTGTAAAAAATAGAATAGGTATGACTTTACTTGAGGCCTGAATTTGCAGAGCAGTTCACACTGGTTATCTAAGCATATGCAGCAGGGCTATGGGGCTTGTTGTAGGGGACTCTTCCCCTCCCACCACGGTCGTGTCTTCCTCGGACACTCATTCATTCATTCACTCATTCACTCAACGAACTATATGTCACAGTTGTTGTCTCAGCTTACTCCTTGTTCTGGAAGCTTCCACGGTTCCCCGTGATCCACTGCAGTAAGGATAACCCTCTGCAGTCTGGCCCACACCTACCCTCATCTTTCCAGTCTAACCTCTCACTCCTTCACATGTACACTTCCTAGTCACAATATAGACAGACTCTTCCCAGATGTCCACACATGCCCTGGGCTGTCCTGCCTCATGCCCCTGCTGTTCACTGTCTCCTCCAACCCCTTCCAAAGCCCAGTTGTTCAACAGGAATCTAAATGACAGAGACCCTGTGAGGACACTGGAAGAGAAGGGCCTCCCTCTCCTAAGCTCTAATGACCAAAGCTCCCACGAAAGATGTCTCAGAAGCTTGTTTTGAGAGAAGAAAAACTGCAGATGATGGGGAAGGCATCTCCATCATGAAAGCTTTATGCTCGGAGAGCAAAGGGTGAAGAGAGACCACTGGAAGAACACAAGACCATTAGCCTTCCTCCCTCAGTGGGTTTCTCAGCATAGCCTCCTCCAGTTCTGTTTCATGCTTAGGGTCCCCAACAGAGAGAACTATCCTGAGTACCCTCCCAGACTGAGAGGAGGGGAGCGGGCCTGGCTGACAGCTGCCTCTGACTGACAGCACACTGTCCTGGAGCCTGGGGCCTGGGGCAGTGCCTGCTAGGCAGGCAGAAGTCACAGGCAGCCAGCGAGGCCCCTCAGCCCTGCAGAGAGCCTTCCAGGTTCTGAGTCATGGATTATTAAACCTAGCTTTTTGGTGTGTATTTGCGGGGGTGGGGTGGGGGTTTTTGATAAACCACCCGTGACCCTTGGGTGGTGTTGAATCTCTCTGAGTCTTGAGTATCTCCTTGGAAAAAGAAAGGCTGTCACCAGACAGAGTTGCAGGGAAGTCAGCTTTGTACTTCATATTCCACCGGGGTTGGCTCAAACCCGTTCACCATTAGGCTTTCCCTAATTCCTGATTCCGTGGTTATTAAATCTCTGACTTTGAACTCCTGCAGCATTGGGTTTGTAGCTCTCTCACGGCACTCGTAGCTGTGAAGTCGGATAGCTATAAACTCCTGTAGGCTGAAATCGGCTCTGACAAATATTTGTATTCCCCTGCCATAGCTAATGGAATGAAGTAGAAATTATTCACACTTGGTTGATTTGAAAGCTCACAATATTAACCAACATTTATGGCTGTTTTTTTTCTGTGTGGCAAGCAAGCATTTTGCACAGGCTTTTCTCATGTCGTCACAAGGAGACTTCATGGGGTGAGTACTCTGATGAGCCCCGGTGACATCTTGGAGAGGTGAAGTAACTTGGCAGAAGTCATTCAAGCAAGCAAGGTGTGCCTCGGGACTCAGCTCAGGCAGTCTGATGGCGGTCCACCTTCTCAACCTGCGGTGCTGTAGGTCTGCTAGTTCATACGCATGTGATGGTTTTACACCATGTGAAACCCCACCCCAAAAGGGGTTTCAGAAGGTTGTTTTGAGAGAAGGAAAACTGCAGACAACAGGGAAGGCTTCCCCATCATGAAAGCTTTAAGTTAGGAGAAAAAGGGAGAAGAAAGACCATTGGAAGGATGCAGACCAGCAGCCCCCATCTCCCTAACTGGCTGAGCTGATGGTTTGAGCTATCTTTTGCAGCTTACAGAAAATCAAGGTTCTCCCCAAAGAAGAAATGAAGATAACTACCCAAAAGACCGATGGCTTTACAGCTTGGCAGACATTGGGATCCCCTGGAGAACTCTTTTTTTTGACACTTGGTGAGGCCTGTGGAGAGAAACCTGCAAGGTAGTGTGAATCTTCCCTTGTTTTCTGTTTTTGCCCCTGGCAACCACCATTCACCTTTCTGTCTCTGTGAATTTCACTATTCTATGTACCTCATGTAAGTGGAATCATACAGTTTTTGTCCTTTTGAAACTGGCTTATTTCCTTCAGCATAATGTCCTCAAGGTTCATTCATGTTGTGGCATGTATCAGAATCTTCTTCCTTTTCAAGGCTGAGTAATATTCCATTGTATGGATAGACCACATTTTGTTTATCCATTCAGCTGTTGATGGATACTTGTTTGCACCTCTTGGCTTTTGTGAATAGTGCTGCTATAAATATGAGTGTGCAGATACCTGTTCAAGTCTCTGCTTAGAATTCTTTTGGGTATATACTCAGAAGTGGAAGTGCTGGATCATTTGATAATTCTATTTTTAATTTTTGAGAAACCGTTATACCATTTTCCACAGTGGCTGCCCTGGGAGGATTGATTGAGTCCAGGAGTTTGAGGCTGCAGTGAGCTGTGGTTGCACTACTGCTCTCCAGCATGAGCAATAGAGTGAGATTCTGTTTCAAAAAATAAAAATAAAAAAAAGTAGAGTGATGTAGATATAACACACTTGCCATTGATGGTGGCATTTAGTAAACATTCAGTAGATGCTACTCTCCTAACTGTTCCCCTTTCTTGCCTTAATCTCAGAATCCCACTTTGATACAAAACTGTATCACATGTGTGCACCTAGGGGAGAAGAAGAGAAACAGCTGGAAATGTGGATCTCACTGGATTACAGAGGGCCTTGAATGCCACATAAGGAATTTGGACTTTCTTCTGCGGATAGCTGCAGTAATGGGTTGAACTGTGTCCCCTCAAAATTCATATGTTGAAATTCTATTCCCCCAGTAATTCAGAATGTGAACTTATTTGGAAATTGGGTCCCCGCAGATGTAATTAGTTAAGTTAGGACGAGGTCATGCTGGAGTAGGGTGGGCTCTAATCCAACATGCCTGATATCCTTATAAAAAGAGGACCTCTGGAGGCAGACATGCACACAGGGAGAACACCAAGTGAAGATGAAGGCAGAGATCAGGCAATGCTTCTATGAGCCAAGGAACACCAGATTGCCAGCAAACCATCAGAAGCTAAGCGAGAGCCTGGAACAGATCCTCCCCACTCTAAGCCCTCAGGAGGAACCGTCTCTGCTGACATTTTGATCTTGGACTTCCAGCCTCAGGAACTGAGACAATACTTTTCTGTTGTTCTTTGTGACCCAGTTTCTGGTGCCTTGTTATGGCAGCCCTGGCAAACTAATACAGCTGGGAACCTCTGCAAGACAGGGAACCGGGGTCAATAGGAGCGGGTGCCGGTTAGCAGAATGTGCAGGGTGAGCTACGCTGGGGAAGCAAGAGATGCAGCCAGGTGGTGACAGGAGGGGATGGAGGAGATGAGAGAAGACAGGGCCATTGCTGAAGTGGTGCTGACAGATATGGAGATGAACGGAACAAGAGAAGGGGCTGAAGTGACAGCCCTGAGGTTTGGGCCTGGCAGGTACACAGCTCTGTTTGTGGGGTTGCAGCCCTTGGTGTGAAGGCGTGTGGGGAATCTCAAGCTGCTGCCCAGGCAGCTGTGGGCTCTGTCTCCTCCTGATCAGAGGAGCCCTCCAAGGCCTCTCCTAGGCTTTGCCTTTGATGTGCGTGTGCTGAGCCTTTATACCTTGTGGGGTCGAGAGATGCTTCTGTGCAGTTCACTGCCAAAGAAGACCCAGGGTGAGCTTGTGCAGAAGATATAAACCAGGGGTGACAGGGACAAGGGTTGGGGAGGGGTGGGGGATGGCAGTCATAATGAATAACTCTGTGCTCCTCCAGCTTCTAGGGACTGACAGCCCTTTCCAAAAGACAGGGAAGGAGAACAACATCCCAACATCCGTGGAATGAATCCTCGTCATCTCTGAAATACAAAGATGATGCCAGTCCTCCCAGGCCTGAATGTGTAAGGCCAGTGAGTACAACACCTGGGACAGAGGAAGGGGCGGGGTCTCCTCACAACCTGAGACTTGTGTAGGGCTTGGGATTGCGTGGGCGATACTCCTACTCCCATAGTTCCAGTAGGGCCTAGAGGCCTAATTTCTTCCTTTCTGGAAACGAAAAGCCTACCCTTAGAATAGTTACTTTGTGTGGTGCTGAAATGTAGGCTCTTTTTGTTTTTGCATAGGGTCTTGCTGTGTTGCCCACGCTGGAGTGCAGTGGCGTTATCATAGTTCAAACCCCTCTACTCAGGTGACACCTCCGCCTTCATCTCCTGAGTAGCTGGGACTACAGGCACACACCACCACACCTGGCTAATTTTTGTATTTTTTGTAGAGATGGAGTCTCGTTATGTTGCCCAGGCTGGTCTTGAACTCCTGGGCTCAAGCAATCCTCCTGCCTCAGCCTCCAAAACTGCTGGGATTACAGATGTGAACCACAGTGCCAGGCTCAATGTATGTCCTCATGGCATGTACTGGATCATTTT
Organism: Macaca mulatta; assembly: GCF_049350105.2. Taxonomy (NCBI): domain Eukaryota; kingdom Metazoa; phylum Chordata; class Mammalia; order Primates; family Cercopithecidae; genus Macaca; species Macaca mulatta. Next base: position 81,352,555 of record NC_133406.1, on the reverse strand, counting down.
TTATGGTATATATTTTGTTGAGCCTGTTCTGTGGGTCAGGCATGTTGAAGCCTGGGGTTTAAAGGTAATCATGAAAGAGAAGGCACCTGTCCTTATAGAGCCTACACTCTAGCCCTAAGTAAACAGTGACTATGAAGTGTCATTTCTGGGGAGGGGTAGTGTCATGAATACCAATCGGCAAGGTAAAAAGCAGGGCACACATGCTGATGGGGGGTTGCTAATTTCTTAGCAACCAGGGCAGGCCTCTGAGGAAAGACTGGGGGCTGTGAGACAGCCAACGCTGGCCTGGGGGAGCACTGGAGACAGTAGTGAGCACTGTGTGTTTGGGAATTAGGAGGTGACTGAGGCCCCATGGCGAGTGTGCAAGTATGCGTTTGGTCTCAGTGTGTTGGGCAGCAGGGGAACCATGGGATCCAACACACTTTTTTAATTTTATTTTTTGAGTTGGAGTCTCACCCGGTGGTCCAGGCTGGAGTGCTGTGGTACAATCTCAGCTCACTGCAACCTCTGCCTCGCAGGTTCAAACGATTCTCATGCCTCAGCCTCCAAGTAGCTGGGATCACAGGCACCTGCTACCACGCTGGGCTGATTTTTGTATTTTTAGTAGAGATGGGGTTTCACCATGTTGGCCAGGCTGGTCTTGAACGCCTGACCTCAGGTGATCCACCCGCCTCAGCCTCCCAAAGTGCTGGGATTACAGGCATGAGCCACCGCACCCACCCCCAACACACATTTTGCAAGAGCAAACGCATGGAGGAATGTTCTGTTTGAGTGCGCTTGTAGCTGTTGGGCTCTGGGCAAAGCGTACGAGCCCTGAGATCCACAAGGAGAGGAGGAGTTCCTGGAAATGGTGGAGGGGAGGGTGCCACCGTGAGCTGCCTCCCTTCGGCATCCTCAAGTGGCGTCCTGACCCCTTCAAGTCAAAGGCAGACATGTTCAGGGAACACCTGGTAGGAGCTGCTGCCTGAAGAGGTGCATGGGGTGGTCTCAAAAGGTGAAAAGACACAGAGAGGCCCTGCCCACACGGCCATCTCCTGAAGGCAGCGGAGGCTGGCTCACAGCAGCTCAGACAAAGAGCTGTAAGTCTGAAAAGCCAAAGGCGCTCTGTGCAGCGGGAGCTGGAGGGGAGCAGTGTCATTAACATCCCTGCCATTTGTCATCATCAAAAGGTATTTATTAAGCACCTAATTGAGCCTGATACTGTGCTTGTGTTTTATTTTCAGAGCTTGTAAGGACTAAACAATGTGCAAACAAGCAAAACAAATATCCATATAAGGCGGGTTACTTGTTTCATTAATTTTCCTTTTCTCTCTTCTCTTCTTTCTCTTCTCCCAGTTTCGAACTCCTCAAACCTGGCTAATTACAAATGACGTGTATGCAGAAAAGGTTATCATGGAGCTGCAGTTCACCGTCCAGTGATGACCACCTCACAGCCCCAACCCACACCCTCCACCAACACTCACTTGTATATACACAGTGCACACATACCCCACACCACAAAATTACCCTCACACACATGCACAATAAACGCACAGCCCAGACCACACATTCCTATACACCACATGCATGCAACACACATACCAGACACACACATACACCCAACACACTAGACACACTACACATACCACACAACCCACAACACACCACACACACACCATCTGCAGGCTGTCTGGAGGCTGCTGCTGCTATCCAGGGAGACATTGTGAAAAGACCAAGCTTTTAGGGACCATGCAGGCTCAGCAATGGACAAAAGGAAAGCGCTGAGACAAGCAGGTGAGCTGAGGGCCACTCACCAGAACAGAGTCCCAGCAGGGCTGCCTCACACTGAGGAGACCTTCCCCAGCCCACAGTCCCACAGCCCCACAGAAGGCACCTCATGGCTCCCGCCTTCTCTTCCATGTCACTTCACTCTCAAAGAGGAGAAGGGCTGCCTGCTTGGTCTGATTTTTACGTTAAAGCTGGGGGGCAGCAGGGGGTACGGCAAGGGTAAAGAGTGAGCGGGTGAGGGTGCAGGGTGCGGGCGCCGCCCTCTGGCCCCTCTCCGAGGCTGGAGTGCGGAGGGCTCAGTCCCGGGCCCTCTGTCTCCCTGTCATTACCCTCTCACCTCCAAAACATGGGACAAGTGTCACTGCTCCCTTCTTACCATGACTGTGGGGTAAACCCTTCCAGCTGAAGTCTGGGTTTGGGAAAGCAGGCAAAGTACTCTTCGATCTGCTTGACTTGAGTTTCCCTGGCCCGCCCTTGTTGAGGAGAAAGGAGTCCTCTCTGCATCCCGCCTGGCTCCGGAAGGTCTGCATTGTGATTCGGGGGCAAGTTTGACTGTTCATTTAAGTGTTCCATTGCCTTATTTTGTCCTCCTTGCTTGGTGACTGGTTGCCCTGGGCAGAACCTAGGTAGTTGGTTTTCTCAGCTTGTGCTCTCCCTCATTCCCTCGCCTCCTCACCCCCTCACCCTCTCACCTCCCCGCCCTCTCACCTCCTCACTTCCTCACCCCCCCACCTCCTCACCTGCCCACCTCCTCACCCCGTCACTCCCTCAAATCCTCACCCTCTCACCTCCTTACCCCCTCATCCCCAACCTCCTCACTCCCTCACCTCCTCACTTCCTCACCCTCTCTCCTCTTCACCCCTCACCTCCTCACCCTCTCACCTCCTCACACCCTCACCTCCTCACCTCCTCACCCTCTCACCTCTTCACCCTCTCACCTCTTCACCCCCTCACCCCCTCACCCTCTCACCTCCTCACACCCCCACCTCCTCACCCCCTCACCTCCTCACCCTCTCACCTCCTCATCCCCCCCACCTCCTCACCTTCTCACCTCTTCACCTCCTCACCCCCTCACCTCCTCACCCTCTCACCTCCTCACACCCCCACCTCCTTACCCCCTCACCCCCTCACCCTCTCACCTCCCCGCCCTCTCACCTCCTTACTTCCTCACCCCCTCATCCCCAACCTCCTCACTCCCTCACCTCCTCACCTCCTCACCCTCTCACCTCTTCACCCTCTCACCCCTCACCTCCTCACCCTCTCACCTCCTCATACCCTCACCTCCTCATACCCTCACCTCCTCACCCCCTCACCTCCTCATCCCCCCACCTCCTCACCTCCTCACCTTCTCACCTCTTCACCCCCTCACCCCCTCACCTCCTCACCCTCTCACCTCCTCACACCCCCACCTCCTCACCTCCTCACCCTCTCACCTCTTTACCCCCTCATCCCCTCACCTCCTCACCCTCTCACTCCTCACACCCCCACCTCCTCACCCCCTCACCTCCTCCCCCTCTCACCTCCTCATCCCCCCACCTCCTCACCTCCACTGGAGAGTATGAAGAGTATTGGGGCAGGTGAGGGAGTGCTTGGGGAATGCATGAGCACCTGGGGGAGATGCAGGACTGACTGGGGCCACTGCAGGGAACATGGTGACCTCGGGACACTCAGGGGCCTGGGCAGAGTTCTAGTCAGTGGCAGGGAGGGACAGAAGAGGAGGCTGGAAGCCACAGCCTCATGTCCAGGAAGGAGGAGGACTTCCTCTTCCCCTCCCTTCTCCTCCTTCCCACACTTTCTCCTACTCCTCCAACTCCATCTCTCTTTTCTCTTGCCTTTCCTTCTTCTCCTTCCCCTCCGCTCCTTCCTCCTCCTGTCAATCAAAAATGATACACCAGGGCCCATTTTTAGGGCAGCCCTCCAGGGGTTCCTACACTCTATGAAGGAAGGCAGGCAACAGGCGAGTAAGTCCATGGGTACCATGGGCACTGGCAGATGCTACAGGGACAGAAAACAGGTCAGTGAGACAGTGGGTGTGGAGTCACTTTAGTCAGGGAGTGCCACTCGTAGGGGGACATTTAGGTGGAGGTCTGGGCGAGGAGGAACAAGCCACCATGTAAAAATCTAGGGGGAGGAACAGCCAGTAGCAGGCTGGAGGGTGGGAAGGAGCTGAGGGCCAGAGGGAGGGAGTGAGGGAGGGCTGAGGGGAGCAGGAGGCAAGACTAGGATGGAGAGCGAAGAGGGCTGGCAGGCCCCGTGAAGGAGGGCAGGGCATATTCAATCCTGATGAAAACTGGAAGGAGAGATGTGATTATGCTGCGTGAAATATGGACTATCAGCAGGCAAGGGTCGAGGTTGACAGACCAGGAGTGGTGATGGTGGCTTGTACTGGGATGTAGCAGCGCTGATGATCATGAGAAGTGGTCAGACTTGGGATAGGCTTTAGAGGTACAGACTATAGGACTAACAATGAATTCAGTATGGGTGTGAGGGAAGACAAAAAGGAAAGAGAACTTGAAAATAAGTTTTTCATGTGAGCCACTAAATGGTGTTATCTACTGAGATCAGGACATCTCGTGTGGAGAGTGAGTTTGGTGGGAGGAGGGGTTGGGTGGAGGACCAGCTATTAGATTTTGGCCATCTTGGGTATGAGAGAAGGCATCTTGAGAAGGCTGTCCATCCTCTAGCCTGCTCTTGACTGTTCCTTCCCTGAGATTTTTACATTAGGACAGCTAGCCATGCTGATGTGGATGGAGTTCAGGAGGATGCCAGGCTATAAACTGGAGAGTCATTAGCACAGAGTTTAAAGCCATGACCCATGAGCTCACTTGGGAGGAGACTGTGGATAAAGAAAAGAAGCAGGCCGAGGACAGAGCTCCAGGGTTTCTCAAGATATAGAGGCCTGGGGGTGGCAGGTAGGGGGTCAAAAAGAAAGCTCAGAATGGGTGGCAGTGAGGTAGAAGTTGAGAGTGGTTCTGTGGAAGGTGTAATTGTCAACTCTTGGTGTGCAACAAACAACCTCCAAACCTCTGTGATGTATGAGGATGAGTGTTTACTTCACTTACCAGTCTAGTTTAGTTGGGCCTTGGCTCATCCATGCTGGCTCCGTTCTGCCACGCATGTCTCTCATTCTTCTCCCGGGACCAGTAGATTCTTCTCATGGTGATGGCAGAGGTGCGAGACAGCAGAGACTTTTCAAGTCTTGAGTCACATCATGCTGGCTAGCCCTCCATTGAGCAGAGCAAGACATACTGCAGAAACTAAAGTTAAGGGGAGTGGAAAACAGACGCCCGCCCCTCTTTGGGGAGAGGAGCTGCAAAGTCACTTGGTGAAAGGAGTGCCTGCAGGGAGGGGTGAAGAACAGCAGCTGTCAGGGCATGTACCAAGGAAGACAGGGAGGAAATTGTTTCCAGAAGGAAGGCTTGGCCAGTCATGTCAAATGCCTCTGAGAGGTCAGGTAAGATGAGGACAGGAACGTGGGCCAGATGGCCACCATTGGAGACCTTGACAGGGCAGTTAGTTCCAGCAGAGTGCTGGGGATGAAAGGTTCGCTGAAGTCAGCTGAGGAGAGACAGGAATTGAGAAAGTAGAAACAATGTCTACAGACAACACTTCCAAGGTTTGCTGTGAGAGCCTGAGGGGCACAAGGTGTAGCTGGAGGGGGATGTAGGTTCCAGTAAGGGTCCCCCAACTCCTCTTTCTCCCCTCCTCCTCCTCCTCCTTCTCCTCTTCTCTTCCTTTTCCTCTTTTCCCTTCCCCCCATCTTCCTCCTTCTCCTCCTTTTCTGCCTCCTTCTTATTCTCTTCTACCTCTTCCTCTTCCCTCTCCTCCTTCTCTTCTTCCTTTGCTGCCTCCTCTTCCTTTTTCTCCTTTACCCTTGCTGCTTCCTTGATCCCAGGAGTCAGCACTAAATCAATACTAATAATACTAAGTCAATATTTAACTATAGTTCAGTATTATAGATTAAACGAATTTCTGAAGTCCTGGCTACTAAATATTAGCATTGTTCTTACGGGAAGTTGTATCCTGAGTAACCAATAGCCAACTTAAAAAAATAACTTTTAATTTGGGATTGTAGTGTGTGTGTAAACATCCATTAATAGCACACACACCCCAGAAGTCCTTGTTTATGCCTTAGTCCTGGAAGTCACTCTCAGGTGTGTCTGATGAGAGAGAGGGAGGAGGCTCTCTGTGATGCTGATTCATTTGTGGGTAAGGGGCCTGAAGAAGGGGGATGAGGGTAATGAAGAGAAGAACTGTGGAGGCAGAGAGGGGTGGTAACTGCTGTGGACATTGTGCTTTGGACCCAGGACCCAAGAACTTCTGCCAGCTGTGGGGAAGGGAATGTGGGGAGAGGGAGAGCCTCTGAGGCCCACGGCATAAAGCAGGCTCCCGGGGCCCCAGGGTGACAAAGTGCTGGAACACATTTGGAAGCCAGGATGCTGATAGCAGGGCTAGTGTTGGAGAGAACAGATAGGCCAACCATGCTAGTGCACAACCATGGGGGCTCCTGGGCGTAATGGGACAGAGAGGACCTGGTTGAGTAAATGGGAGCAGGCGCCAATGACATTTGAGTTGGAACTGATGCTACACCAGGGCTCATTTTTAGGTACCATATAGGGCCAACCTGTATTTGTTGGCTGGCTTATACACACGGCCAATGATGCACACCCTTTAGCTTGTCCCCTGCACTCATTTCAGTCATCCTTACTAGGCATTGTGTGCTAGAGTGTATAAAACAATGGGCTTAAAGAAGTTTGGTGCTGCTTGTTCTTTTTGTGCAAGTCACTTAAGCTTGCTTGGCCTCAACTTCCCCATCTGTGATATGAATGTAATTAAATTTAACTATTCTCTAGAATTGTTTGGGAGCTCTTTGTAAACTATGATACACGCGCATATGTAATACATATCTATGTACCTCTGCATCTCTGTAAAGCACAGCTGTACCTGTGTGAATTCATACTTATCTCAATTAGGATAGATTGTCTCAACTTCAAACATTCTGTCCCATCATATACAGGATGTCCCAGAGCACGTTCTGGCTCCAGGCTACCTTCCTTTTATTTCTCCAACAATTCTACTGAAATACCCTAGACTCAAGGGGATACCATTCCCGATCTCGAATGTCCTCCAGCCTCACATCCACCGAATGCAATCCCACCCATCCTTTAAGACCCCCACTCCATGCCACCTTCTCCATGTAGGTTTCGTGGATCCCCTGTGTGATCCTTCCTTCATCCTCTAAACCTGCATGACTCTTTGTACCTTCCTGTGGGATGGTCACATTCAGCTTTGGGTTATAGGTACTTTGTAAGTGACTCAGATTTGCATTTATCAAGTAAATGAATGAAGTGTGAATTACTCGTTTCTTTAATAAACACAGAGGGAACAAAGATTGTGTCCCATTGTGGGAGACACGGTTCTGCCCCCAAGGGGTCTACAGTCTGCTGAGGAGTCTAATGAGTCATGAGCCTTTCATGGTGGAGGCCACATGCAAAGGGTGCCAGGCTCATCAGATGCTGCAGTTATGTGACCCCAGGCTTCTGCTGGGAGGCAGGGGTCATTTAGAATCTGTGTGAAACAAACTCACAGATGCCAGTTGGGCATGGATCATTTAAATCAGCAAAAGGCGTGTGGGGAGGTTGTTTGGGTGCAGGGACTACTTTAAGAGTCAGTCTTCCCTCCTCGGTTACTCCCACATTCAGGCCAATTTTCCCACTTTCCTTATATAGTTACAATTTTATCTCTATAAATTCCCCAAACTAGAACCTCATAGTGCATTAGGGCTTTGCCTTCAATGCATTACCACCTTAATTCATCATGCTGCTCTAAATGATGGCTGCTCAGAGCCCAATAAATCACTCTGCACTTCCGAGCTCACAGCATAATGAATATGGAGCTTTGGAAAGAGATGGGGTTGATTCTTTGTCTCCCTTCCCTGGCAGTCTCTTCCTTAGGAAAACCCATTTTAACTAAACTTGGGGGAAAGGTGGGGCAACGGTGGGATGAAGTGTGGGGGCACAAGACTAGGAAGCGGCGGAATTAGAGCCTAGGTTCCCTCCCTCCCTGCTTCCCTTCCTTCTTTCCCTCTTTTTTTCTTCCTTCCTTTTTATTTTAACAAGTATTTATTGAACGCATACTTCAGTGCAATAAAAGCATGCCTGAAATTCCAGAAACCAGATACCTGGGTTTGCTTATCCTTGCCTTAAATATATGCACCCTCCAAGAATCTTTAGTCAATGTTGTCTCTGCTGGAGGGGTAGCCCCTATTAACCATGAACGCCTCATCACAGTGTAAACTGGTGGATCAGATAAACCCTGGCACACACTGAGATCCTAAGGGACTGCAGCATGCAGTGGGAGGGTCCAGGGAGTGACTCTGGGGAGGATGGGCTCAGGAATGCCAGCATGGTAGGGGGCTCTGATCAGTAAGAGATGAAGGTTTTGGCTCCTGATAGACCCCAAAAGGAGATCTGCAAACATACATTGCATTTATGACATACACTGCATAATGACGAAATTATGCTCATGAAAGTTTGGGCAAGTCACTTTACATCAATACACTTTTCCATATTTGTAAAATGAGGTTGTTCTCAATGATTTTTGCTTAGGAATTTATCCTAAGAGAATAACTAAAGGCTGTACACAATGATTCACCTACAGGGACGCACAATGGCATTGCTTGTAATAGCAAAACATTGAAAATAATCAGTGTCCAACAACATTGCAAAACTAGCAAATTACATGCTGGTACTTCACATAATGGTGCATCCACACAATCGATTAAAATGCAGTCTTTCAGCTTAGGTAGCACTGTCTGTATCTATTCGGGTCGGCCTACCTATCTGAGAGAGGAAGAGGGAGACATGGAGATGTCATGCGTGATAAAATAAGTTTAAAAAGTAGTTTTCAAAAACTGATATGTATAGTGTACTTCTATCTGGTTTACAAATATAGCTATATCTATATGAATGTCTAGAAGCAGGAAGAACCTGAAGGAGTACGAGAGAACATTTGGAAGGACAAACACTGAATGGTCATAGTGTTATCTCTCCATGATGAGGTTCAGGATGACTTTGCTTTTCTAATTATCTGCATTTTCTAATTTTTCTACAGTAAGCATGGGCTACCTGTGTAATAAAACATTAAAATTAATAAACCTGTAGACCAAGGTTCATAGCATTATTTACAAACAGCAAAAGATGGAAATAATCTAAACGTCCATCCACAGATGACTGGATAAACAAACTGTGGTATATATACAGCCTTGAAAAGGATGGGTATTCTGACACATGCTACCACACAGATGAACTTGAAGACATTTTTCTAAGTGAAATAAACCAGTCACACAAGGACAAAGATTATATGATTCCACTTATATGAGATGCCTAGAATAGGCAAATTCTTAGAAAGTAGAATAGTGGTTATCAGGGGCTGGGGTATCAGGAGTGGGTAACATGGAATTTGTATTTAATTCTTCATTTATTACACAGCAGTTAGTATTTAATGGGTACAGAGTTTCTGTTAGGGATGAAAAAACATTTCTGGGTGGGATTGTGGCGATGGATGGTCAACAATGTGAATGTACTTAATACCACTGAATTGTACACTTACAAATGGTTAAAAAGGGTAAATTTGGCCGGGTGTGATGGCTCGTGCCTGCAATCCCAGCACTTTCGCAGGTGGAGGCGGGTGGATCGTTTGAGCCCAGGAGTTCAAGATGAGCCTGGGCAACATAGGGAGACCTTGTCTCTACAAATAATAGTAATAATAATAAAAATTAGGGCCGGGTGCGGTGGCTCAAGCCTGTAATCCCAGCACTCTGGAAGGCTGAGACAGGCGGATCACGAGGTCAGGAGATCGAGACCATCCTGGCTAACACGGTGAAACCCTGTCTCTACTAAAAAATACAAAAAACTAGCCGGGCGAGGTGGCAGGCGCCTGTAGTCCCAGCTACTCGGGAGGCTGAGGCAGGAGAATGGTGTAAACCCGGGAGGCGGAGCTTGCAGTGAGCTGAGATCCGGCCACTGCACTCCAGCCCGGGCGACAGAGTGAGACTCCGTCTCAAAAAAAAAAAAAAAAAAATTAGCTGGGCATGGTGGTAGGCACTTGTAATCCCAGCTACTAGGGAGGCTGAGGTGGGAGGATCTCTTGAGCCCAGGAGGTCGAGGATTCAGCAAGCCGTGATCGCACCATTGCACTCCAGCCTGGATGACAGAATGAGAGACTGTCTCCAAAAAAGAGGGTAAATTTTATGTTGTAACATGAGAAAAATAGATAGATAATGGATAGATGGATCAATCAATGGATAGATAGATAAAATCAAATGAAGAGGTGCTTCCCAATGGCCCTTCTGGGTATGACACTGTGCCACTCTCTATCTCTACAAGTCTCAGCCAGGAGGAGAGGAGGAGAGGATGAAAAGAAACAACTCAATTCTCTGGAGTCCAGGGGTGGAGAGAGGGCTCCCATGAGTCCACTTGTGTTATTAGAGAGTCAGGGCCTTGGCTCTCCCCATGACGCCGTGGCTCTGGCTGCCTAGTAAAGAGACCTGGAAGCTGGGGCACAAGTGGGGAGCGTTGTTTTCACAAGGCTAATTAACCAAATGTGTTTTCCTCTCTTGTGTCTGTGTTTTCACATTAGGTTTTGCTGCAAAGAGGATATTAGAGCTAATTAGACTCACAGCTTTGGACGGATCTCTGAATAACCAATAAGTTATCTCTTATGGAAACGTACTAGCCAGCACAGCCATCCTCTGCCTTAATTGCATGTCTCTGCAGCCCATAAGGTACTAAGGCTCCCACGTTAGAAGATTTGCAGTCGACTGGAGACAGAATTCTAGGACACCTTTCCATCTGCTGCAGGAAAGCTTTCCATGACTCAGTGGAGGCTGGACTCTCACTGCTCTTCATCACGAGCTCTTGCCTCAGGCAGGTCAGATTCTCTACCAACCTAGATTCTCTACCAACCTCATCCGTGCTGGGGCCCCCTGCCTGATCTCACTGTGGGAGACCCTTCATGGGGAGACTTACCCAGCTCACTGGAAAGGTGTCTTCCTTCCTCAGCACTGAGCTGCCCCAATAACTCCCAAGGATAGGCTGCTGTAGCCAAGTTTCTAAGGGGCTCTGCACCCCACCCTCACCCAGCCACAGCAGACTGGCCTTAGGGTGGACACCAGCCCAGGAGAAACCATTCCAGAGGTGAGACTGAGCCAATCCAATTCTCTCTTGGGGGAATCTGGAATAGAGACATGGAGAAAATGGTTCTGTTAGCTTCACAGTGCTTTTGTTTCACTCTTAAGCAAAGGTTTAGTAAGGTTAAATAATTGCAGCTGACCCAGGAAAGAAAGGAACTGAGACAGCTTGAGACACAGAGCAGTAGGATCTCCTGGGCTGCCATTAACATTCTAAACTAGTCATTGTGTCTTCCCTTTCTGAGTTCAAGTTTGCAGGAGAAACAGGCTGGCTCAGCTTGGGTCAGGTGCCTACCCTCGGGACAATCAGTTCCAACCAGGGGCAAGATCACATGGGCACAAATAGTTCCTGGGGGATTCCCTTGAGTTTTAGGGGTCTTCCTAGAGAAGGGGGCATTTTGAGGGCCAGGTAGCCACCTTGAGAGGTATCTAGGGGGGTTACCGAGATGAAGACAGAGCAGAAGAAGGCGGTGTGCAGAGGCAGAGGGGAGAGAGCCAGATGCAGGAGATGCGGTGGAGGCTGGGAGGACAAGGAAGGGGATGTCCTCACATTGAAAGTTTAAGGGTGGGCTTCAACTCACATCTTGGAGTCCTGTCCTCTGTGGCCACCATCTGAGAGGCTCTTCCCTTGATAAAATCATTCTGCACATGTTCCATTTATTACTCCCCTCATGAGAAGATGTAGCTGCCTGTGAATCTGACAGCACTTGTGAAGCTGGGGTGGAAGGAAGGATTTGCTCTTATCTGATCATGACCATTTTCACCTGGCTGTGCAGGCAAGGGCTACTTTGCTAAAACTTAATTCTAAAGGTGACTGCATCTGTTTCCACCTCCCACTGCTGCTTGGCTTCTGCCGGCTCCTACCAACTGAATATTAAAAACTAAGAGACAAGTGAGCATCGGCACGCCCTGCTTGGAAGGGCCCACTCTTCCCATTCAAGTTGGGGTATCAGGATTTTGAGAGCTCAGAATATGATGAAGTGCACAGCTGCCACCTCTGTGGGATGAAAGAACTGAGTTGTTCATGTACTTACTGGCATTTCTTACCGTCTCACCAGTTTCTGGCTTGGAGGACATTTTGCTCAAATTCTCTGCAAACTACCTGCAACTGTGGCTCCTTGGAAAGCATGGTGCCCTGAAAGAATCAGGATGAAAGGGAGCACCACAGGGCAGTGGGTGCCAGGTGTGTGAAGACTGAGCATGGGCCACCCCTCAGGAGGGACAGTCAAGCAGAGGAGAGAAGGTGAGAGTGTTCAACTCACGAGCTGATGAGTGACACCTGTGCATCAGAGGTGTTACTGTTATGGTGGGTGGATATGGGGAAACTTCTAGGAAAGGGTAGTTACTTTCAGGTTGTATTTTTGAAGGCAAGGATAGCTGTGGGTTGGTGGGCAGCATAAAGGTAACATGCAGGTAAGACATGCCGAATATTGGGTATGAAAGACAGTTGGCTGTAGGGGACCTGTGCAGAGTGGGTCAGGAGAGGTCAGGACTGGTCTTTATGAATCTGCCAGAAGGAAATGGCTTAGATCAGAGATTCAGAGCTCGGGCTGGAGAAAGTGAAATCCACATGGTGCCACTGACCATCAGCAGAGAAGAAAGATAGGCAGCTGGCCAAGCTCAGCCGTGGATCAGGCCCTGCTTGTGTCAGAGCCAACAGCCCTCCAAGCCCCTGTTGATTGTGAATTGACTTTAGGGTGTCAGCAAGAGGCCCAGGCCTGAGTGGGTGGAGGAAATGAAGCCAAGACCCAAGCAAGGTTTTGGAGGGTCTATGAAAATACCAGCGTCAGGAGGAACTGGCTTCTAAGGCAGCGTCATGTCCCTCCTTTAGGACTTGCTTTTCTCTGTCCACTCGGTAGCAGTGACAGATTGCTAGCAGACATTTTTGCACAAAATGACCCTGCCCACTGGCCCTATTGATTGTCTCAGAGTGGACACCATCTCTGACCTGGGCTGGGGGAATTCCTTCCATGAGCATTTGGGATTAAGGCTAAAGGATTCCAGCTTCTGTTTGGGTTGGATCCTTGAACAGAGTGAATGTAAATACTGGGAAGAAACGAGCAAGGTTTCCTCCATGTGGCTGCATTGCAAAGAAAGCAACTTTGCAGAAACAGAGAGATGAATTGGGCAGGTAAACAGATAAAATGAGGCAGGGTGGGAGGAGAGAAACAGAAGTGCATTTCCTTCTTGTTATGGCCTCTTCCTTAGGCCTACGACCCCTGTGACCTTGAGTCCCAGGAGACCCCTCTATAATATCCTACATTCTTAACAGTTGGGATATTGTTCCTTAGGGGACAAAATTATATCTTGGGGGTCAGAAAAAGCCAATGTTTTGTGGCCCTCCAAAGGATATGGTCCCTAAACAGATATGTAGTACATCTGTGGTATTGAAACTTTACGGGAGGCTGGGACCTTGACAGTCAGACAAAAATGTCTGAAGTAGTTCCTAGGGGAGTGATGATGGAAAATAAGTTTTGGAAACACAGCTCTAAATCTTTGGAATGACTTCCCCTCCCCACTTCTTTTTCTCTGTAACTTCCAGTCTACTCACACGGAGACAGACATACTTGGCTGGTGGCTATGTTGAAGGGCTCGGGAGGAAGAGGGGCTGCCAGGAATGGCTTGGCTGAGGGACTCTGAGACAGCAGAGACCCCTAAGGGTGACCAGCACTGGACAAACAAGGTGGGAGCCAATGGCCAGGACCAGACAGGGGCTCTGGGTGGATCCTCTCGAGGATACTGGGGATGGGGAGGGAGTAAAGCCACTGGGCTTAGCCAAGGCCTTCATTGGAAGCAGTTGCAAGAGCATTTCCAACAGGAGAGGAACATTAGCTCTGATAGTCCTCATTGTTCCCAAGGTCGTGGAATCCATTCTTAGCTCTATGTGGCTGTGTTTTATGATTGTGTCTGTATTTTCACTCCTGTATATTAACCTCCTGAGAACTGAGGTTAGAGTTGGACAGTGTTGAGTACAAAAGTCCCCAAGGCATAAAGTAGGAGACACAACCCAGTCCAGGGCAGACAGGGGCCCACCAGTATCCCAGACTTGCTTTATGCAGGTGTTAGCACCAGGGCCTGTTTATTTCTTTTCTAAAACAACTTTCTTGGGATATAATTCACTTACAACATAATTCACCCATTTGAAGTGTACAAGTCAATGGCTTTTTGTATATTCACAGATGTGTGCAGCCATCACCAGTCTATTTTATATCATTTTCACCACCAGAAAGAGAAATGTGGTATTCGTTGGCTATCAACAACCCTTCCCCACCCCATTCCTTCATTCCTTCTCCAGCCCTGGGTAGTTACTAATCTACGTTCTGTCTCTATAGATTTCCAAATTCTGGACTTTCATATACGTGGAATCATACAATATGTGGTCTTTTGTAAGTGGTTTGTGTCACTGAGCATAATGTTTTCAAGGTTCATCTAAGCTGTAGCATATGAAGTATTTTATTCTTAAGGATATAGCAAATTCTTTTTCATCCATTTGTCCATTGATGGTCATTTGGGTTGTTGCTATCATTTGGTTCTCAACAATGCTGCCATAAACCTTTGTGTACAAGTCTTTGTGTAGACATATGTTTTCATTTCTCTCGGGTACATGCCTAGGAGGGCCAGGTCATATGACAACTCCATGTTTAGTCATTGGAGAAACTGCCAGAATCTTTCCCAAAGCAGTTGCACCTTTGTACGTTTCACCAGAAGAGCATGAAAGTTCTGATTTCTCCACATCCCTGACAACATAGGTTATTACCTGACTTTTTGATTCTCATCCTCCGAATGGTATAAAGTGGTATCTAGATATGGCTTTGAATCAGTGCCAAGTTTTGCAGTGGGACATGGTGGCAGGGGGGAAGGAACACGCCAGAATACTTGAGGGTGGGCACATAGTGGCTGCGACATGGTTCCAAGATCAGTCTCCCAAAGGCAGAGGCCTAGCCAGGGGTGGGAGGGACAGGCACTTAGGTCACTTCCCCAGGAGAGATGGAAGGGACTGGGGCTCCAGTGAGGTGGGCTAGAGATCAGGCTGGACTTTAGAATCAGAAGAGAATATGAGCTACTTAGGGAAACTGAGGTAGAAGCTATGTCAAATGGATGGCAAACACTCAACATATAGACACCCTCCACTGCTGCTGCCACAGTAGACACCATTAATTGATCATTTAATTCTTTCCTGCTCATCCCAGCAATAGTCTGAACATTACTGTCTAGGCAGCCACTATCAGAAGATAAGGGCTGGCATAAGATAAGGCACTTACCTGTAATCCCTAGATGAGGTCCACACAGGGAGTAGGGAAGGGGAGGCCTGACTCAGGAAGCACTCGCAGCTCAGAACTGGAGCCTGGAGAGCAAGACAGATGATGGAGCCCACTGGGCATGGGGACGAGGTTGCTAACACTCCCTGACCTGCTCAGGGTGGGCTCCCAATGGGGGCAGTCCAACTGAGCACAGGCCAGGGACAAAGCGAGGCAGAAACAGATCGTTCTCTTACACACCTAAGGATGAGCTGGAGGAGGCTGGTGGTAGGATGATCAGAGGGACAAAATGATCCTTCCATGAGGCACTGCTGGACCTGGAAGACCATCTCACTAGGGAGGGAACTTACTGTATAGGAGGCTATTGGTGGGCATGGGTGTCCCTGGGCAGTAAGGGGCACTAGGCAGGACAATAGTGCAATAGGTCCCAGGGCCGGGCATCTTGGACAATGCATAGCCAGAGAAGACAGACAGGACTGGCTGAGGCATTAGGAGTCTGGTGACCAGGGTCTGCAGCGGGCCAGGTGGGCCAGGCACAGGGCTCAGATGTTGGCTGGGCTGGCTTGTAAAGGGTGCTGTCAGAAGTCAGCCTGGAAGGGGCCGGCAGACCAGAAGGAATCTGAGAAAGGCAACCTGGAGAGGCGGCGCCCCTGCCACAGCCTGCCAACAGCCAGAAGGACAGGTGCTCAGAGCAGCACCAGGAGAGGAGGCTGGGGCTCTTTCTGGCCTTGGCTTTGGGGTGTCAGGAGCCTGGTATGGGGGACAATGGACAACGAGGAGCACCAGGCTGGGTGAGGATTGTGTAGGAGGAATAATGCAGTGTCTGAGAGAGAAACAGAGCTAGTTCCAACAGAGAGAAAGAAGGTTTATAAACATAAAATGTCAATAATGATCAAACCAAAAGCAGGGGTTGACCGTTTCACTGGTCTCTTTATTCACAAAGCAGATTTTTGGCCAGAAAATGTCTGAAGCATATTGTATGCTCAAAGCTGGCATCCTTGAGGCAACAGATGGGGAGCTGGCATCTCTAGGTCTTTGAGTTGAAATGGCAATAGGGAAAGGGACTCAGGAACCAGCTACTGTATTTTCAATATTATTATTTTTCCCTTTGGGTGATCCTCAGTTGCACACAGAAGCATGTTTGATAGATGTTCTACTAATCCTTTAATAGGACTCATTGGACCTAAACACAGGAAAAGTTTTGCTTGCTATATTGTAGTCCTTCTTATCTGAAAAATAATGTTTTGAGAAGCAAAACTGGAATCTAGAATGTATGCCTGTATTGATTCATTTATCCGGCAAACAGCAACTGAAATACCAGCCAGGAATCTTAGAGAGACTCTGCCCCACTGTAAACAGCATTTTTTCCTGCATTTCAGTTCTGAGCTAATTGAAAAAAAGGCGAACAGTGGCGAGGCCGATGGAGATCAAAATATGACCATTATTATGGATCAAATCTTGGTTGAAAGATGTAGCTTGTAGTAAGAGCAAATGGGTTTATCAAACATACCTAGTTGCAGAAGGTGCTGGGTGCTCCCAGGCCCCCTCCCAAAAGCAAAGCCAGTGATGTATCATTGAGCACCTGACTCCCAGGAGGAAAAAGGAAGGAGCTGGATCCAGCCAAGTAGGCACAGTTTGTTCTTCCCCAAATCACTAATCAAATAAAATCACATTTCCTGCCTAGGGTTAAGCAAATTGCAGGGCGGAAGACAATAATAGGAGTCTTACATTTCCATGTGAGATAAACCTTTAGGAATTGGTAAAAATTGTTTCCCTCCAGGCATTTCAGGGGATGGAAATAATAAAATTAAAGATAGTTGGCATTTATTGAGAAATTAACATATGCCAGACATTTTTCAAGCACTTTTATGTCTATTATATAATTTAGTCTTTAAAAGAACCTCATAAGGTATATACTTTTATTGTCCCCATTTTATAAATGAGGAAAGAAAGAGCAAGGAACTTGTCCAAGTTCACACAGCCTGAAGGAGGTGGAGCTGAGTCTTCATCGTAGGCAGCCTGACCCCAAAGGCCCCTCTTAGCTTCCAATTAATAAAACACAGGTCTTGCTTCAGCCTGATGAGGAGATGATACTGGTTCATAAATCACTGTGATATAAGTTGAAAGATGAGAGGTGCAGATAAAGATGAAAGGTTACTCAGAGAGAGAAGAGATGTCATCAGAGGTACTTACTATCCAAGGATAATTGGTGATAAGAAAAGCCCATTGAAATGGAGGCATTTACTAGCAAATGGCGTGATAACACTTTGATTGGGACTTTGTCTTGATAAATTAAAGTAAAAACTATGAATAAGATTATTCTGTTTTTGATTTAACACAAATTAAGTTATAATTACACATTTTTACCCTTTTTTAGAATGAATGAAAACTGGATCCAGCGTTGATTAGAGAATTTTTTTCATAACTGTGAGTCAAAACTCTGTAAGTTTCACACAAGACAACCTTCTTCACCTCACTTTTGACTTTCATAGATTGATCAAAAGGGCTGTCTTTTTCCCAAAAATGCTTGAAAGCTTTATTCATTTTTCAAGAGCCTCTCCTAACTGTTTGGTATTCAATTCACAGTTTTCTAGAACTCCTTCAGAGTTATCATCTTCTTTGACAATCTCTTCTTCAACTATTACGTGTCAATGACTTAGCATGAGATCAACATCACTTTTATTAACTTCATGAAATTCCTTATCTTTCCCAAGATCCATCATTGAACTTTGCAATCAATTTGCATTGTATTGTGCATTATACCGTCGCTGTCTATGGCAGCCTTCCATCAGGGAAAAACTGATCAACAGAGGCTGAGTAGGGCGAGTGCTGGTGTTAACCGGGGTCAAGTGGGACTAATTTTATTAGGGGTCAGTTCCTCAGTCAAAATTTGCATGATAATACAACTTTTATTTCCTGTGCACCTGGTACCTGTGAGACATAGACATAAATACATAGATAACAATGGTAAGGCCTCAAAGAGAAGATGACATTTGTGCTGGGCCTTAAGGAGGAGATGATTTGGACATGCAGAGACCAGGGACCAAGGCCTTTTTATAGGATGAGAGAGTGCCAAGAGCAACAGAGGTGGTTAAGTACAACATGTGTATCAGAAACAGCAAGCAGACCCAAGAGCAAATGCTGTAGGGCAGTGAAGATAATGTCAAGACAGGTAGGTTTGCAGCCAGATCATAGAGGACTTAGAGTAATGGACTTTGTCAGGTGTGGTGGCTTACGCCTATAATCCCAGCACTTTGGGAGGCTGAGGCAGGCAGATCACAAGGTCAGGAGATCGAGACCATCCTGGCTAACATGGTGAAACCATGTCTCTACTAAAAATACAAAAAAATTAGCTGGGCATGGTAGCGGGCACCTGTAGTCCCAGCTATTTGGGACGTTGAGCAGGAGAATGGCGTGAACCCGGGAGGCGGAGCTTGCAGTGAGCCGAGATCGCACCACTGCACTCCAGCCTGGGCAACACAGTGAGACTCCATCTCAAAAAAAAAAAAAAAGAATAATAGACTTTATTTTGAAGACAATGGGGAGCCATGGATGGTTGTGAATTCTGAGCTCAGCGTGGAATTTGGCCATATTTGAAATTCAAAAAAAGTTGTTGAAAAAAGCTGATATTAACAATGATAGGTACTGAACTGCAGCATACACCAGTATAACAAAACCTGGATGTCAAAAATACCTATTTCTGACTAATACCTGGATGTGCAAACTAGGTAATTACTTGCTTACTTAAATGTTGCAAACAGAAGACTATCCCCTTTGGAGTTTCTTGTATTGAAATTTGAGTTCCATATTGGAAAGTATCCTTTTCCAAAAGGGACACTAGTACATGCATTGCAGGTAGAGGAGCTATTTCTTAAACTAAGACTTAAATTGAATTCAGCCATTGTACATCCCAGTGTGCTTTTTTGAAGCTGCTACTATAAAGCATGAACATTTGACCTGGCTATGGGGAAGATGAACACAGGGCATGAAGCTTGTTTTGAGATCTAATTGGAACCATTTGTATTCCAAATTTTACTTCCTACTAATCTTTCAGTAACAGCAACCAAGGAGAAGCTCTGTGTTTGGTTGAGCCTGTGTGTGCACACACATGCACATGATCCTGTGCCCACAGATATGTTAAAGAATCAAGCACAGTCAGCATTCTTTAGGAAATAGGAAGGTTTTCCTGGGGGAAAACAAGAGCTCCTAGAACTCTCTGAGGCCTATAGTCATGTCTGCTGAGCCATGCTGGAGAACTCTTATAAGAGTAACATAAGAGTAACTCTCATGTTACTCTTATACCATGAGAGTAACAGATGATGTTCGATTTCTCACTCTGTAATTGCAATGATTAAAGACCTACAAAATCCCTTGTTCTTTTTTGGCAAAAAACCCAAAGGTATGCCGGAAATAAGATAAGATTTGAAATATGCAATAGGCAATGCTAATACCCTCTATGGTGACTTTTCAGGTAAGGAAGAGGGAATGAAAAACAATGAATGCTAGTTAGTTTACATTATTCAAAATTGTATTTTTTTTCTTTCCAGCACTCTTAAGTGTGAGGAAGCAGATTATTCAAATTTCACCCCTGTTTTTCAAAAATTAATAAGGGCCGTACATTAGTGTAACATGCTGCCTGCTTCGTAGAATATATTAGTAAAGGTTTTAATTACTGAAATTATGCAGTCATAAAAAGATGATTTAATGAAAGCAATCATATCATTTGCATTCTGGGCCTGCCTGCATGCACGCACTGCACGGAGCAGTAAATTACACGGAAGTGCAGTCGAAAAATTACCACCGTTGTAATTCTGCCAGAGGACCCTGGGCTCAGATGACTTTAGGTTCCAAGTAAGTACCTGTTTGTTGGACAAGAAAACAAGCTTCATTTGAGAAGGAGGATTAGACATGACAATGGAGTCCTAAAATCCCTTTTCTTTCCCAATACCCAGAGCCTGTCTTTCCTGGAGGAATCCATAATGACCTTACCTCAGATAAGGGAAAATTAATTGGTTTGCTCCTTTGTTGAAGAGGGTTTTGTGTTGGTTAAAATAATTAGAGCTGAGTCTGGAAGTGATGGCTGGGGTATTAAAAAGAGACATGGTTTTATTAACATGAGACAGGACAACAGGTGGGCATGTGGAATTGGGCACAGGGAGGGGTTGTGCCTATCTGTTTTGCGGAGCCAGAGTGCGGGTAGGTGGAGCTGGACCTCCCTCTCAGGGCCTCCTGGACTCTTTCCACAAAGGAGGGGCAGACATGAGTGACACATGAGTAATATGGACAAGGGTCACTGAAAACCCTCTAAGGAACCATCTGGAATTCTGTACTGTGTAGTGGTGGTGGCCAGTTGGAAGGGTCAAGGGCCTGAATCATTCTATTCTACTTAGATCTGCTAAGATGTGAATTCTGGTCTCCCAAGTTAAATTCTGCCAAGTCTCCTACCTATTACACCTTCCCAATAAAATACACCCCTCCGTGGACTCTAGGGCCCGTCCTTAAATGTGTGCATGTTGCCAGGACTGCAGAGATGAGGGATACGCTTAAGCCATTGTTTGTATTCTACCAATCAAGTCATCTAATGCTCATTGTGAAGCTGCTATGCATAAGGCCCTGTGTTGGGTTAGCATGGGTTATCATTATGATAATGATTTTAATGCAAGATAGACTGGCATTAGAAAGATAGATATTCAATGTTACAGTGGCTTAATGATGGGGGAATAACAACACCACATTTAAATGAGCTGGGTAAGAGATTCTTGGGAAAAGCCACATTGAAGGACAGGGAGTAGACGGGGTCAGGGATTTCCGGAAGGTGGGCACAGCACGGGCAGAGGCAAAGGGTGAGAAAGTGTAAGGTGTGTTAAGAAAACGGAATGGTTTGTTTTAGGTGGGGCAATCGAGTGTAAGGCTGGGTCAGAGGAGCAAGGGAAATAGGTAAGAAAGGCAAGCTGGGGTGCCTTGGGAAGGAGGCCTTGAATCCCAGGCCAAGGAGCCTGCACTTTATTCAGGCAGCAACAGAGAAGGATTGGAGGACTTAATGGGGAATGCGTGTTGAGGCTGACATCTGGGGCTTTCGTGTGCAGGAGAGGGAGGAAGCAGGGGTCTGCTGGGTCTTCGGTATTACAGTTGCACTGATGAGCCACGGGAAAGTTGAAACAAGGGAGAGGAAACACTGGTAGAAAACCTTTAAGGCCCAGACAGCTGATGAGATGGGAGGGAACTGGGAGGAATCAAAGGTAACCAAGAGTCAAAGTGTGCACCGGGCAGAGTGGAGCCTAATGGAGAGGATGCTGGTAAGTGAGAGGGGTGGTTCTGTGGGGGAACATAGTGAGTGTTAGCACTGGCTTCCACAAGTCACAAAGAAAGTGCAATCTGACCACTTCACAGGCGTGTTGTTGTCAGCCCGGCCACGTGTGGGTCATCAACCAAGACGGAGGCTCACTCTTGCTTTCCTTCTAAGCATTTGATTATTAGTGATGGAATGAGAGCTGAGAAAAAGCCTGAGAGGCAAACATTTGCTAGAGGGTCAAGTACCAAACTGCACCATGATGTCACAAGTCAGACACCTTCCAGATGGCCAAATATTTGATTGAAACTAGCAACTAAAACTACCATTGTGGTTCTAGTCATGACAGAGTAGCTTGTATCAGACTAACTCCTACCTGCTCAAACAACTATAAAAGTTGGACAAAATACATAACTGATTAAAGACATTTGAGAAAAACCAAGGCAGGCAAGACTTGAGCTGCCATGAAGCTTGAGAGAAGGCAAACTCCACATTCTCTCTGACTCTTTTATTTTCCTTTCTTTTCTTTTCCTTTTCTTCCCTTTCTCTTCTCTTCTCTTCTCTTCTCTTCTTTCTCTTCTCTTTTTCTTTTTAGCTTTTCTTTCATTTTGTGACAGATTCTCACTCTGTCACCTAGGCTGGAGTGCAGTGGCACAATCATAGCTCACTGTAGCCTCAAACTTCTGGGAGTTTGTAGTGAGGTATGATTGAGTCTCAAACTCCTAGGCTCGAGTGATCCTCCTGTCCCAGCCTCCAGAGTAGCTGAGACTACAGGCATGCACCACCCCAGCTAGCTAATTTTAAAAAATGTGTTTTTTTGTTTTGTTTTGTTTTTGTTTATGTTGTTGTTTTTGGAAGAGATGGGTGTCTTGCTTTGTTTCTCAGGCTGGTCTCAAACTCCTGGCCTCTAGTGATCCTCCCGCCTTGGTTTCCCTAAATGTTGGAACTACAGACATAAGCCACCACCCCTGGCCCACCCTAGCTCTTTCTGATGAGATTAGAGCCCCAGCAGAGAGTGATGTCTCACTGAGCTAAGGAGATGGAGGTTAGAGTTTCCAAAGTGGCTGAGATTTGAGAGTGAAAAACCTGGGGAAGAGGAAACTGCAAGGAGGGAGCCCCCGAGATCTGCATACCAATTCCCCTCAAGTCGTTGCTGACTTCTAAACTGCATGCAGTGGCTCAGGGAACTCCAACAAAAATAACCACCAGGAAGAGAACAAACTGAAGTAGAGCATTCAGCTCTTGGGTGGTGCTAGGGACACAAAGATTGGAGTTCAAGTTCTGCCAAGGTGGAGGGCCTTTGTAAATACCTCAGGCTTTCAATAGAGCCCCTGGAAAGGTCACACTTAGAAGTAAGGACCACACCCTAAGAATAAGGGCAAAAAAAATCTTAACAGATTTATTTTGGGGAATTTACATACTGATCCTAGAAGTTTAAAAGACTAAAAGAATCTGGACTAGCTAAGGTAAATCTTAGAGAAAAAGAGCAAAGCTGAAGTATTTATACTAGTAGCTACCAAAATTTCTTATGCGGTATTGGCAAAGATAGCCAAATAGACCAATGGAACAGAACAGAGAATTAGGAGACAGGCCTACACATAGGTAGTTACCTGATTTGAGTCAAAGGCCCACTGCAATTCTGTGGGAGCAAGGGCTGCCTTTACTATAAGTGGTGCTGAGTCAATTAGATATCCACACCAAAAAAAAAAAAAAAAAAAAAAAAAAAAAAAAAAGAAAGAAAGAAAGAAAAGGAAAAAGAAAAACAACCTTGACCCATGACCTCCAAAAGTAATTTGAGGCAGATCGTAGATATAAATACAAACAGTAAAAACAATACAGTCTCTAGAAGAACAACACAGAATATTTTCATAATCTTGGGGTAGACAAACAGGATAAAACATGCAGCAGCCACAAAAAGAAGATTGATGTTAGGAACTTGTATTCTACAAAACATACCATTAGCAGAGTGAAAATGCAAGTCATAGCCTGGGAGATGGTATTCACAGAATAGATACCTAAGAACTCACATACAGAATAGTTAAAGAAACTCTATACATCAAAATACAAAGTACATAATTCAACTTAACTTCATAAAAGGGTAGGCAAGAGACTTGAACAGGTACTTCATAAAACAGGATATCCAATGGTCAGTAGCATATGGAAATAGAGTCAACACAAGTACTCATCATGGAAAGAAAAATGAAAACCACAATAGATACCACTACACCCATCAGAATGGCTAAAATTAAGGGGACTGAAAATACGATTAGTAAGGATGTGGAGCAACTAGAACTCTCATACGCAAGAATGTAAATTATTACAACCACTTTGGAAAACTATTGACAGTCATCATTAAAACTAAACATAGATGTAATGTACCATCCAGCAATTTCATTCGTAGGTATACAACCAATAAAAATGAGTGTTCATGTACATTAAGAATGCAAATCAAAACCACAATGAGATACCATCTCACAGCAGTCAGAATGGCTATTACTAAAAAGTCAAAACAGAATCGATGCTGGTAAGGTTGTGGAGTAAAGGGAACACTTATACACTCTTGGTGGGAGTGTAAATTGGTTCAACTGTTGTGGAAAGCAGTATGGCAATTCCTCAAAGAGCCAAAAGCAAAACTGTTAGGTTGGTGCAAAAGCCTCAATTACTTTTGCACTAACCTAATATCATTCGACCCAGCAATCCCATTAATGAGTATATGCCCAAAGGAATATAAATCATTGTACTATAAAGAGAATGTTCATTGCAGCACTATTCACAATAGCAAAGACATGGAATTGACCTAAATGCCCATTGATGACAGATTGGATAAAGAAAATGTGGTCTATGTACACCATGGACTACTCTGCAGCCATAAAAAACAAAGAGATCATGTCCTTTGCTGCAACAAGGATGGAGCTAGAGACCATTATCCTTAGTAAACTAATGCAGGAACAGAAATCCAAATACCACATGTTGTCACCTATAAGTGGGAGCTAAATGATGAGAATTCATGAACACAAAGAAGGGAACAACAGACATTGGGGTCTACTTGAGGGTGGAGAGTGGGAGGAGGGAGAGGAGCAGGGAAAGTTGGGTACTAAGCTTAATACCAAGGTGATGAAATAATCTGTACAACAAACCCCCATGACATGAGTTTACCTGTATAACAAACCTGCACACATGCCCCTGAACCTAAAATGAAAGCTAAAAAGAGAATGTTTATAGCTACTTTATTCACAATAGCTAAATGAATGGGAATGTTCATAACCGTGTTATTTGTAATAGTCAAAGACCTGAAACAACCCGAATGTCCATCAACAATAAAATGGGTAAGAAACAACTTACTGCTTAACAGTGTTAAGTGAAAGTTTTCTGATGATTCCACTTATATGAGGTTCAAAACCAGGCAAAATGATAGCAATAACCTATAGTAATAAGAGGTCAAAATAGTAGTTACATTTTGTAGGATATTGACTCTGAGGGATGTGAGGGAGCCTTCTGGGAAGCTAAAAATGTTCTGCATCATTGTCAGAGTGGTAGTAACACAGGTGGCATATATACAAATTCACCAAGTTGTACCCCTAAAATTTGCACACTTCATTCTATGTAAGTCATGTGTGTATATAAACACACACACTATTATGCTCAACAATAAGAATTGTAGCTTAAATTTAGGAGCCTTTTTGGGTGAATGCAAAGAGAGACAAATAATGAGCAAATAGTGTGCAAAATACTTTGATGTTGATGCCTTTGTCAAACCTCATGGGGGCTACAGTGTATGGTGGTTCAGAGCACAGGCAGATGGTCCTAGATTGGATTCCTTATGCACTTTGACTTGACACACTTTCTAACTCTGCAACCTTGCACAAGTTGCTTAACTCTGACAGCTCAGACTACCTATTGGTACAGTGGGGATAGTAATACCTAACCATAGGATTGTTGGAGGATGATTTGAACATTGTATGTGAAGCACTCAGCACATGTCTCAATAAGGACTGGCATTATTGGTATTAGGCTGGGACCTTCATTTTTTTTTCAAAGATGAGAAAACTAAGGCTTAAAGGGATTGCTAAAAACCACATGGAGAGGGAGTGGCAAAGTCAGGACTAAAACTCATGCTTCTGATGCCTTTACCTCCACTCGATGCTCTCCCCCAGTGACAGACTCATGACTGTTAGAGCTGGAGGGAGCCAATGAGATCATCTTACTCACCTCCCATATTTCAGGGATAAGTAACTCAACCAGGTCCAGAGAAGTAAAGTGACTTGGCCAAAGTCAGCCAGGAACAGAATCCGGGCTGAAATTTGGTCAGAGGACAGGCAGTTGAGAATAGCCCACAGAGGCCTCTTTGTGTGTGAGGGGGATTGCAGGTCTCAGCAGGTTCTCAGAGCAGGTGCTCCCAACCATGGGCTCCAGCAGAGAAGGTACCAGGGAAGTGGGAAACCTGCTCCCTGCTCTGTCTCCAGGGACATGCCCTGCACTGCACAAGCAATGATGAGGCAAAGGGAAGGGGGATTGAGAAGAGAGATGTGGTGTTGCTGTCCTGTGGCCTCGGGAGAGAGAAAGAGATGCAAGTTGCCTGGGGCTCCGGGTCCCTTTTCATTCGTCTGGGAGGCCATGGAGCTGGGGTGGAGCTCCTGTGTCACAAAGTCAGAGATGCTGCTGAGGTCTGCTGAGCTCTCCCAAGGGGTCAGCCTGGGCAGAATTAAAGCTACAGAGGCCTGTGTGGTGGGAGTGAATGGGTGGCCAGAGATCCAGCTCTGGAGGGTCCCACCACCTAAACAGAGTGAAAGAAGTCCATTAAGTGCCATGAAGTGCAGGATCCCTGTTGGGACTGCACTGTGCTCATCTCTGGGGCCATTTTAGCAAGATAGTCAGGCTGGCCAGTCAGAAAGCTGCTCACGGCACTCAGGAGTTCCAGGGAAGCCAGTTACACAAAGGTGGCCTGGTGCTCAGAAGGGAGGCCAGTTCTGAAAAGAAGTGCTATTACTGAGTGCTTTCTCTGTGCTGCACTGTTCTAAGCACTTTACATATATTAATTTTAAAAATTCTCCCACCAACACTCTGAGATAGAAAGTATCAAGTGTCCATTTAACAGATAAGAAAACTGAGACTCAGAGAGTTGCAGTAACTTGACTGAGAACACCCAGTAAGTAGCAGTGCTGGGCTTCAAACCCAAAGACTGCACTGCTCTGAAGCACAGCATAGCAACTGTCACTTGGACCTGTCTCCTTGCCAAGTCCTGAGGACTGAAATCTGAGTCCAATGGTGGAGCTGGGAGAGTAGGGAGCATGCAGGGAGAGCTGAAGTAAAGACTGAAAGTTGTTTCATGACATATCACATAGACTCTGAGGCACAGGTCAGCACAGTGTTAGTACTTAGATGACGAACCTGAAAGAGGAAAAGAGTGCAGCATGCTTTGTGAAGTGGGATCCAGGGCTCATAGCCAGCTGCTTTGATACCCTGAGGTCTGTAGTACTCTGGAGGTGGCAACAGCTGTGCCTGGTGAATGCAGCAGTTCCCAGAGGAAAGGCTGGAGGAGATTCCTAAGCCCAAATGAGATAACCTTGGATCTCCTAGAAATACATGGGGGCACATTGCAAGGGACAGGGGAACTGATTCAGTAAATGGCACGAGTCAACTAAACATCAGTTATGCCACGCAAAGCATCCAGATTTTCCAGGTCTCCTGAATTTTGACTACACTGAATATCATCAGCTAGTGTTACTTTCCTTCACTTAGGGAAGAAGGTAGGCCTTAGGTTTCTCAAGCTGTAGCATGGGAGTCCAAACATTTGCTAGTAATTGTTTGATTAGGAAATGGGTTGTTGGACTGAGGTCAAGAGAAATTCTCCAGGGATGGTGGATGCTGTGTGGCACTGCCAAATCCACATGCCCCCAGCAAGAATGAAGGATTGATTCCCCCAGCAGCTGCTAGTGGGTGAGGGCTAAGAATTTCCCTCAACAGAAGAAAGCTGTTTCACCCAAGTTCATGCCCTAACTGGCATCCAGTGACTGGTTGATGCAAAGGTACAAAGGCTTGGGGACCTGTACAAAGGCTGTCCCATCTTTGGAGCTCCCTATGGGGTAGGTTGAAGACTTGGCTGTGTCTCCATCTCAGCCCAGATCCTCCCCCAACCCAGCCCTGCTGCCCTGACTTTCCCTCATTTTCCTGTAAGTCTACAGCTCAGCAGACTTCCTGTTACCACTCCATCTCCCAGACACATTTGACAAGGGCCAAGGGATGGAATATGTGCTTCTCTTTAAAATCTTATGGAAAGTATAAGAAGAAAAGAGTTAAAGATCAGCATTGAAGATTTGAAGCTTGAAAATTCTGATGCCTGATCCCCATCTCACACCTAGGGATTGTGGAATCTTAGGTCTGAGGAACTCTGTAACGGCTGTTCAGATTTCCAATTTCTGGATGAACTTAAGAAGAGGAAAGCCTTTGAAAAATACTATCTCTGGTGAGCCAAATTAGCCAAATGACTGAACAAACAAGGAAGCATACAATCTAAACCAGCCATGGGACTTAACAATAAGCTTAATAATACAAAAGGGGAACAGGCTTCCAAAACAAATGGCAGGAAACCACAAGATAAATGCAACTCTAGTTGCTATGGAGCTAAAGTTAAAATGATGAAAGTTCATCATTAAGAAAAAAACCAATAAGGACTTGATGGGTTTCTCCATATCCTACTTAGATTGCCTCCTGGGGGAAGTAGTATAAGAGAGCAATGGTTTGAAAGCAGAGATATGTGTTGCCCCATGACCTTGGGCAACACACTTTCCCTGTCTGGACAGCTGTGTAATTACAAGTTCAGACTGCATCAGTTTTCCCAAGCTGTGTTCCAGGAAACACCAGTGCAACACAAGACATTAACCATTGTTACATGCAAGAAAAGTTCTATGACTGAGCAAATTTGGGAAAAGCTACATACTGCAGTACCCTTTTGAATACGCACAGTACACATAATATATTAAAACACTGTTTCCCAGCATTTTTTTGCATCCCTGCACACATGGAAAATGATGATACTCTATTTCTGTGACTCACTGAAGTAAACAGGCGGGGGTTTATATTTACATATATTGCATTTGAAAAAGTTAATAAACTTGAGCTTGTTTTCACAGACTTACTTTTTAATATCAGGTTTTATGTTTGAAATGAATGCATATAAATCTTAACCAGGATCTTAATAGTCAGCACTGGAAATAAAGTTTATTTTCACATATGCATGATAGCAAATGACACAATAATATCTCTTATTCTTCAACTGGCAGAAACTTCTCTCTCATCGTTAGTAGGAATTTAGATAATTTGATCTCTTTAAATTATATTTTAAGGGTAAGATAACTCTTTAAAACCAGAAACTCTACCTTTTGTTTTATTGACAAATATAATATCTTACGATAATATTTATGGATTTAGAATACAATCAAACTTGATTGTATTGAGTATTTCTAAATAATGATCAAACTTTTCTCTAAGCCTGCACATATTTTTCTCTATTGGTCTCTAATTATTTTTAGAGTTGATATGTTAGTACTGATTAATATTACAGGTAAATCATATTAACCTCAATTTTACGAAGTTAAATTTTTGTTCTGAATGCATAAACTTTGTCATACACATTTATATGTTTTCATGCAGTTCTGGTAATTTTTAATTAATTTCAATCAAATGCTCAAAACTGTCAGTTAAGCCGTTTAGAAAAGTCATGAACTATTCTTTGGTATATCTGCATGGTGTGAATGATTTATAAAACAATTTTCAATTCTTTCTTTTATTCATATATTACTGGCACAATACTTTCTCTGGCCAGCCAATTAACTTCATTGTGAAATATCAGAAATGGATGTTATGACACCATTTATTTAGATAAAGCTGAAAACCGATGGGACTATGCAGCTTGGATTTCATTAGACTCACCATTTTTATGGTGTCATTCACATGAAATTCAGATCTATAGGCAAACTTGTTCATATGAGGACTTCCCGGTGAATAAAACAATGTATTATTTGCATCACATGGTTTTCAGAATGAACTCTTGATGTACAACCTTGACACCTCCCTGTCATTGTAGCTATATCATCCATGCACAAATTTATGCAGGGTTCTGATAATATTTGTTTCAGTGCTTCCATTTATCACTTTGAATATTTCATCACCTGTGCTTTGCTTTGGTACTCCTTTGCAAAACAAATAAGTTTCTTTCAAACCTTTTTCTTCAGGGATTTTTAGCCAATGCAATTATTGAGCACAATTACTAATATTTGTAGATATATCAACCTGCAACAGAAACATTTTGATTCATTAATTTGCCATCCGAAATGCCATGATGCGCTCACTAATCGCATTATTTAAAAGTGGCCCTTTTTCTGTTTCCCTTGTTTCATTGGTCCCAATGCAGGGCAGACAGTTCAGGCAGGTGGGTCAAATGAGCCATTATGGAATAATATGAGATATTTTGGCTTTTAATTATTAATTGCATGACTTTATAGGTAGCTCCTTGAGTTTGATTTGATAACCAACTGATCTTTTAAAGTTACTTGTTTCTTATTTTGCACTTGAAGATACTTAGAACATTATTATTTTTTCCTCGTTAAGGTGGATGTTTTAAGATAACACGCAGACATACTTTGCTTGGCATCATGAGTTTTTTTCTTGTTTTCTTCTTAATTGTGATTAAATATACAGAACATAAAATTTACCACTTTAATAATTTTTAATTTTACAATTCTGTGTTGTTAAGTACATTTGCATTGTGGTGCAACCAATCTCCAGAACTTTTTCATCTTCCCAAACTGAAACTCTATACCCATTAAACAACAACTCCCTGTTTTCATCCCAGTCTCTGGCAATCACCCTCCTGCTGCCTCTATAATTTTGACTGCTCTAGATATCCTATATAAATGGAATCATACAGTATTGTTTTGTATCTTATTTCACTTAACATAACATCCTCAAGATTCATCCATGTTGTAGCATTGCCAGAGTCCCTTCCTTTTTAGGGCTGAATAATATTCTATTGTATATGTGCACCATATTTTGTTTATCCACTTATTAGTTGATGGACACTTGGTTTCCTTCCACTTTTGGCCATTGTGAAAAATGCAGCTTCGAACATGGGTATACAACTATCTCTTTGAGTCTCAGATTTCAATACTTTTTGTTATATATCCAGAAGTGGAATTGCTGGATTATATAATAGTTTTGTTTTTTAATGTTTTAGCAAACGCTATACTGTTTTCCACAGTGGCTACACCATCTTATGTTTCCACCAATAGTGCACAAGAGTTCCAATTTCTCTACATCTTTGCCAACACTTGCTATTTTCTCCTTCCTTCCTTCCTTCCTTCCTTCCTTCCTTCCTTCCTTTCCTTCCTTCCTTCCTTCCTTTCCTTCCTTCCTTCCTTCCTTCCTTCCTTCCTTTCCTTCCTTCCTTCCTTCCTTCCTTCTTTCCTTCCTCCCTCCCTCCCTCCCTCCTTCCCTCCCTCCTTCCTTCCTTCCTTCTTTTTTCTTTCTTTCTCTTTTCTCTTCCTTTTTTCTTTGTCTGTCTTCTTTCTTACTTCCTCTCTCTCTTTCCTTCCTTCCTTTCTTTCTTTCCCTTCCTTCCTTCCTCCCTCCCTCCCTCCTTCCCTCCCTCCTTCCTTCTTTTTCTTTCTTTCTATTTTTTCTTCCTTTTTTCTTTCTCTATCTTCTTTCTTTCTTTCTCTCTCCTTCCTTCCTTCCTTTCTTCCTTCCTTTTCTTTCTCTTTCTTTCTTTCTTTCTTTCTTTCTTTCTTTCTTTCTTTCTTTCTTTCTTTCTTTCTTTCTTTCTCTCTCTCTCTCTCTTTCTTTCTTTCTTTCTCCTTCCTTCCTTCCTTCCTTCCTTCCTTCCTTCCTTCCTTCCTTCCTTCCTTCCTTCCTTCCTTCCTTCCTCCTTTGTAGCCATCCTAACAGGTGTGAGGTGAAATCTCATTGTGGCTTTGATTTGCATTTCCTTAATGATTAGTGATGTTGAGCATTTTTACATGTGCTTTTTGGCCATTTGTGTATCTCCTTTGGAGAAATGTCTATTCAAGTCCTTTGCCCATTTTTAAATTGGGTTATTCAGTTTTTTGTTGTTGTTAAGTTGTAGGAGTTCTTCATATATTTTGAATATTAACTCCCTTTTCAAATACGTATTGCAAATACTGCCTATCATTCTGTAGGTTGTCTTTTCATTTTGTTGGTTGTGTCCTTTGATGCACAGAAGTTTTAACTTTTGATGTAATCTAATTTATCTGTTTTCACTTTCGTTGCCTGCCTGTGCTTTTAGTGCCATGATTCATTTTGATAACTTATCCATCCCAATAGGACAAGGTTGAGGAATAATTAAATTATCATGAAGTTTAATCCACATTTCAGGAAATGCACATATTAGGTCTTAATTAGTGACTTTAACTTTCTTTTTTTTTTTTTTGGCTATGATTTTGCACATAGATCTGATGGAGTTTCTTGTGCCTGCATTGCTTAGGCATACTGATTAGATAGTTCTGTATTAAAAGTTTGAGAAGTCTTGAAGGGAAAAAGCAGGTTTAACTTTGTTTAACCAGGTTAACTTATAATTTTCTGAACTTATATGAAAACATTTCTTATTTTGCACAACACTTTGAAGGTTAGTGGAGTTTCATGAAAGACCATGTAACTGATAAAATATGGGTTTGTTGACTTTCTGACATTCCTGAGTATGTGTTGGATGGGTGGTTCTGCTGACCTGGGTCAAGCCTAGCTCATTTCAGCTGAGCTCATCCATCTCTGGGCAGTCATTGGATGGGCTGCTGGTGGCCTTGGACAGGATGGGCCAGGCTGCCTCACGTGGCCTGTCATGGAGCAGTCTGGCTCAACCTTGTTTTCATGGCAGAAGTGGGGGTCTGAGAGAGAGTAAATGTGCAGGAACACCCCTGGAGGCCCACGCGTAGGGCTGGCACACTGTGCCTTCTGCCACATTCTATTCATCACAGTGAGTCACACAGACAGCCTAGATCTGAGGCAAGAGGGGACACATCCCCTCTCTTAATAGGAGGAGAGGAGCCACAAAGTCATATTGCAATGGGAGGAGTGGAGAAGTGGAGAATTAGAGCCATTTTTGCAATCGCTCTTCCACAATGGTGGTCAAGGTAGGTTTTTAGTGGGAAAACAAGCTGCCCGACCTCAAAGCAAAGAGTCTACCTGGATTTCCATAATCTTGATGAGAAACATCAACTCCTTACTCTGAAGTTACAGCAGAACCTGGCCTCCAGGTGTGCAGGCTTGGGGCAGATCACACAAAATGTGTTTCCCCCTTTCCCCCACCCAAGTCATGCTTTCTCTCAATATTTATGCAATTGAAAAAAGGTTAAGGTAAACATGAAGTATAACTCAGGAGGGGAAAAGTAAGCAATAAAAGCCGGCATATAACATGAAAATTATGTGATGCAGGCAGAGGGTGGTGGACCTTGGCCCATCCCTAATGGTGGGCAAGGCAAGAATACAAGTACAAGAGTACAAGTGGAGGCCCATGCATCAAATGTCTAAAGACATAAAGTTCTGAATCAAGCCAAAGCACTGTGAAGGGAAATATGATGTAGCCTCCCACTTGACAAATAGACTTTCCCAACATTCTGTAGGCCAGGCTTACACTGAAAATTCTTGAACTCCTTCTTGTTCTGTGCTGTGAGCATGGGAAGAGTTGGCTCCTGTCCCCCAGACCCTGGCCATGGTCCCTCCCTGTCTCTTTCACTCCTTACTCCAACACACACCGCAAAAGGCTCTGTGTGCTAGTGTACCCACACGTGAGTGTGCACACCCATGAGGATGCACTCATGGACACGTGCAAGCTCCATCCATCCCCTCTGCCCATAGCTATCTACTTTTCAGGCAGCTCAGAGCTGGAGAGCAGCCCATGGACATCCTATAAGTGGGATGGAGTCACCTGGGCAAGTAATTCTGGGTCTCTAGCATGGAGAGTGTAGACAGGGTGGGGTGATGATGGTGCAGACTTTGGGTGCTATATTAGGCCATTCTCACTGCTATAAAGGACTGACAGAGACTGGGTAATTTATAAAGGAAAGAGGTTTAATTGACTCACAGTTCCACATGGCTGGGGAGGCCTCAGAAACTTATGATGATGGTGGAAAGGGAAGCAAACACATCCTTCTTCACATGACGGCAGGAAGGGGAAGTGCCAAGCAAAAGGAGGAAAAGCCCCTTATTAAACCATCAAGCCTTGCGAGAACTCACCATCACAAGAACAGCAGCATGGGGGTAACCACCCCATGATTCAATTACCTCCCACTAGGTCCCTCCCACAACATGTGGGGATTATGGGAACTACAATTCAAGATGAGATTTGGGTGGAGATGCAGCAAAATCATATCAGTTGGCCTCTTTGTGCTGTGAAGTGGGTGTGATTAGAGGAGGGCAAGAAGGGAAACTCTAGTCACAGGATACAGAGCAGTGGCTGCTGTTGCCTAGGTCTAAGTGTGGTATTGCATATACCAGCTGGTTTGCTGGGTGATAATGGAGGATTTAGAGTTGATTTTAAGAAAGTAAATCCCAGATCCTCTTAAAAGTACTTCTTCTCCAGATATCTATTTTCCCTAAGTTCCAGTCTAGTCACCAATTATGGCAGCAGTAGGGGCTGGGGAAGGAAGGAGAGCAAAGCAAAAGCTAGGGATGATGCCCTGTGAAAGAGGATGAGGACCCTAAAGATGGCCTGAGCAGGCCAGTCTCTGCTGAGCACAGGGATCTTGCCAGAGCTACTTGCACATACCCACAGGCAGAAAGTAAAACCAGCCCCACTAAGCCAATGTGCCACCACTGAACCCGTGCCTCAGGTCCAAAGACTTTCCCATGAATGTTCACAGCAGCTTGACTTATAAAATAGCCAGAAATGGAAAACAATCCAAATATCCATCAACAGGTGACTGGATAAACAAATTGTGGTCAATGAACATGCAGATCATGGACTGCTCCTCAAAAATGAAAAGGAATAAACATTGATGCACACAGCACTGTAGATCTATCTCAATGATTACTGAGTGAAGAAAGGCAGACCAAAACAAGGGTTCATACTGTATGATTCCGTTTATATAGAAGTCTCAAAAAAACAAACTAATCTATAGCAACAGAAAGGAGAATGGTGGTTGCCTGAGGAAAGGGATGGGGCATGGTGGGAGAGAAGGTGTGGGAGGAGGCTTTTTGTGGTGATGCATATGTTCATTATCTTGATAATGGTGATGCTGTCACAGTTATATACATACATCACAAATTATCAAATTGTACACTTCAAATTCTTGCAATTTATAGTATGCCAATCATATCCCAAAGAAGCTCTTAGAAACCAAAACATTATAAAAGAACCATGTATCCCATATAACTTCCCCTTAGAGTTAATGTCGGCCTTTTTAATAGGAAGTAGTAAGGCTGTGTCATACTTGATATCAACTGAGTTTTTCTGAACAAGATGCTCTACATAACTTGGGCTCCAAAGTGGTAGCGTTTTCTCTTTCCCAGGTTAAAGGGATTCCTTTGAGTGTTCCAGGCACCTCTGCATAGCCCAGGTCCCCCTGTGACCTTCATTCTCTTCCAGCCCATTCCTCCATAGAGCCCTGCCTGAGATGAGATAAAGTGTCTGCACTGTATGGAGAGGCATCTTCACTTCCACACTCCTGTGGACACCACCAGTGAGGCTCTCTCTCCCTACCAGGGCGTCCAGACACTAACAAAGCTGAAAACGTGGTCTTCACTCTTTAACGCTGAATATTCTGGGCCAAGAGAAATGCTTGGGACTGTGGGGTGGCTTCAGGATTCTCATTTCTGGGCATTTCTGCCATATATCTCCTTGAGAGTCTCTTTTCTAAGAGAAATCCCAGCAGGCATCGTGTGGATTAACTGGGTAATGTTCAAAAGCATCTCAGAGCTTCTCAGGGCTAAATAACACATGATTGCCAGAGACAGACTATCCAGTGAAACCACAGAGGTGGAAGACAGTGTGAGGGAAGAATCTGTCATCTCATCCATCGTCTACCATGTGCTAGCGGGAGGGAAAATGATTTTCCACAATCACTGTCCCTGAAAGCCTCATCTCTACTTTTTTGTTGTAGAAAGAGTTCACTGTGAGACCTTTACCATTGCTGACCCAGAACCCATTTCCTTGTTTCTTCTCCCTAATAGAATCCTGATTTTCATTTAGCTATCCTGTCCACTCCTCCATCCCATGTGTTAGAGGTTGAAATGTTCCCCTCCACCCCCAACACGTTCGTATAATGAAGACCTAACCTCGGTACCTCTATACCTTATTTGGAAATAAGGTCATTGTATATGTAGCTAATTAAGTTGCAATGAGGCCATACTGGAGTAGGGCAAGCCCCCAATCCAATATGACTGATGTCCTTATAGAAGGGAAAATTTGGACACAGTGACAGTCATGCATAGAAAAAAGACACTGTGAAGAGGCACAGGGAGAAGATGACCATCTAAAAGCCAGAGAGAGAGGGGTCTGGAGCAGATCCTCCCCTCACAGCCCTCAGAAGGAACCAATCCTGTGGAAACCTTGATTTTGAACTTCAAGCCTCCAGAAGTACAAGGCGATCAATTTCTGTTGTTTAAGCCACCCAGGTTGTGGTACTTCGTTAAGACAGCACTAGCAAACGAACACATCATGCAATTCTTAGTGAGAAGCTGACCCATCCCTGTTTCCAAAGATAAGTTTTGTCTGGCTTCCCCCTCCCCTGGCCACCTTTTCATTCAAGCAGTGCATGTGTTCTAGACAGTGTGGTGTGTAAATGAGATGCCTGGAACTGCTTGCAGCCATTTGGCGACCATGAGGAAGTTAGTCTTGGAGAAAGGAAAATAACTGGGTTTATGTTCACAATCTTGAGCTGCTGGGTCCAAAGCTTGCCCTGGCTCAAAAGTTTCCAGTTTGTGAACTAATATGTCATCTTTATTATTCAAGGCAGTTCAATCTAGGTTTTCTGTTTCTTGCTCCTCGAATCACTTTACCTTAGTGTAATATGTATGGAGCTTTTAGGTAGGTTTCCAAAGAAAAACATGTAAAGACAGCATCATTCTCTCTCCATCCATCTGTACCCCACCCTCCCTGCTTTGCTGAGTTCTTTACATTGCTAATACCTTGATCTGAGGTGGGGAATAGACTTGGTTCAACCAACACTCATTGAATGTTTGTCATTGCAAGACATATACTAAGCATGGAACCAAGCTAGAACCCCACCTAAAGCTAGACCCCACCTAAAGGAGCTTAGAGTTCAATAAGGTAGATTATATTTACACAAATGACTGATACAAGGTAGAATATAATAAATAAAATAAATACTGTAAGATAAGCACCTGGGAAGCTGCATAGGATCATAAAGGAGAGTAGAAAGCTAATGATACAAAGAGGCCAGACACGGTGGCTCATGCGTGTAATCCCAACGCTTTGGGAGGCTGAGGCAGGAGGATTACTTGAGCCCAGGAGTTGGAGGCTGCAGTGAGCTATGATCGTGGCATTGCACTCCAGCCTGGATGAAGACAGAGCAAGACTCTGTCTGAAGGAAGGAAGGAAGGAAGGAAGGAAGGAAGGAAGGAAGGAAGGAAGGAAGGAAGGAAGGAAGGAAGGAAAGAAAGAAAGGAAGAAAGAGAAAGAAAGAAAAAGAAAGAAAGAAAGAAAGAAAGAAAGAAAGAAAAAGAAAGAAAGGAAGGAAGGAAGGGAAGGAAAGAAAGAAAGAAAGAAAGAAAGAAAGAAAGAAAGAAAGAAAGAAAGAAAGAAAGAAAGAAAGAAAGAAAGAAAAGAAAGAAAGAAAGGAAGGAAGGAAGGAGGGAAGAGAAGGAATATAGAAAGAAAGAAAGAAAGAAAGAAAAGAAAGGAAGCTAATAATATAAAGAAAACAGAATCCTTGTTGACCGTTGGGGATCAGGTTTGAGTTGAACACAGGCCAGTTTACATTAAGTGTCTTTAATATGCTCAGGAGTGTGTTGACTACAGAGGAAAAGGCTATGAGGTGGTTGTTACCTCCACAATATTCATTTTTCCTTCTGCTTCCCTATCATTCCTGGTTTTTGTTTGGAGATCCATGTGGTTTCAGGTCAACTAATTTTGCCCTAGCCCTAGAAGTAGCATGCTTGTCTTAGGCAAAGCTAATCAGCCCAATTTACCCCCCACCCCACCCCAACACATCTAGTGTGGCCATTCGGGTATGGCCATGGGACCTTTTTCTTGGAGTGCCAGGACAAAGATGTTCTTTCTTCCTCTGAGCCACGTGGGGCACCCCTGCAAGGTGTGGAACTACTGCAATCATTTTGGCTACAATTTGTAAAGACAATCTAGGATAAAGCCAAAAGACAAAGGAGGGTAAAGGCAAGAATATTGGAGACAGAGGATGTAGGGCTTCAATAACTTTGAACCTCTGGATTAAACCATGCCTGAAAGCCATGCAATTTATAGACTTTTTAGTTGTGTGAGTCAATGCATTCTTTTTATTATTTAAGCCAATTTGAGTGGGACTATCAGTTACTTGCATCTGTGACTATATTGATTGATGCAGAATTCAGGACTACAACCTTTTATGCAAAATCCCTAGAGCCAGACGTGTTTCTAAGTCAGAATTTTTCAGATTTAGAAAGGTACCTTAGTTTGTTCCTGCTGCCATAACAAACACCACAGCCTGGGTAACTTATAAAGATTTGGAATTTATTTCTTACAGTTCTGGAGGCTGGGATGTCCAAGAGAAAGATGCAGGCAGGTTGGATGCTTGTTGAGGGGTCTCTGCTTCCATGATGGTGCCTTGTTGCTGCATCCTCACTTGAGGAAAGCCTGAAGGGCAAAGGGGCTTGCTAGTTCCCTCGAGTTTTTATTTTTATCAGGGCTCTGCCTGCATCACTTAATCACCTCCTAAAGGCCCCATCTCTTCATATTGTCACACTGGCAATTAAGTTCAACACATGAATGTTGGGGGACATTCAGACCATAGCAAAAGGTAATTCAGCTCCCCTACTATACATTACTTAATGCCACAAGTGGGGTCTGGGCCAGCACTCTGCAAGCAACAAACTAATATTTGCAGTGGAATGTATGAATATTCATTCTAGGAGGATAAACAAAGACTATAGTCTCACATCAGTTCAGGTCATGTTTTACCGCCAAGGGAGTTCACCTCAAACTTTGAACAAAACCACATTCATTCTCAGAGCTTTTTGGTTTCTAGAGTTGCAGGAAAAAAGACGGTGGGTCAATCTGCATGTCTTCCTGACCTTAAGTTCCTTCTGGTCCAGTTGGAAGACAATATTTTCATAACTGAAGCCTTCTAGATAAAGGCAATCTGTAACCAGCACTGGGTTCTGTGATGCAATCACTGTGCTGCAAGGGCTTTTACCGCTATTTGGATAGTATTCATTCATAGAATTAACAAACTGGTCAATAAGTATGCACAGAGCATCTAATAGGTTCATAGCATGAGACTACGCCCAGAGGAAAAACCAAAGAGATGTAAGAATTAGCCAGTTTGTATTTAAAATGATCCTGGCAGATACAAAAGGCTAAATAGCAATTAATTGGTCAAATTAATATATAGTAAACCTGCAAACCTTAAGTTGTCCTCTCCCTACCAGAGGCTTCCTCAGAAAGAAAGCCAGGGCAGGTCTGGGGCAGTAGGGGAGAGATGGGAAGAGAGTGGAGGGAGGCTGCCTGGGTGAAATCTTGGAGGAAGCTATCCACAGAGTGTGTGGGACAGAAGGGTGGGCAGGTCATGGAGGTCCTTGAGTCCCTCGGTTGTCAGTTGCTGGTTTTGCACACTGTGTCAGCTTCTCCTATGTGCCTCTCTGGCCAGTGAGCCTTCCTTCCCCTCCTGACCAGCTGCCCTGTCCCTCTCTTATTAAAGGACGCCTAGGGCACAGGCTGTTATCCTCATTTGGAAGGGTTTGGAAATTATACATGAGAGTAAGAAAATTCTGCTCTGGCTTTTTATGGTAAGCATCACTCCTAGCAAGCACGAGAACCCGGTTCTGTCCTTTGTAGAGGTTGTAGTGATTATTATTACTATTATTACTACAATAAACTCAGTGACACACTGACAGTATGTGTGTGATATAATAAAAAAAATATGACTTTGTTCTTTGTCTCTGGTTCCTGGCACCAGAGCTCTTAAATCCCTTGGGATTTTCTGCATGATAACAGTGTCTTTTTGTTCTAATGAGACCACCGTTGTTGGGTCCCTTGATAGCTTCAGGCTGGGGGCTTGTCACCAGAAAGACCAAGCCATGGTTAGAGGATGGGAACTCTCAGCCACAACCCCAGCATCCTGGGAAGGGGGCGTTTGGGAGATTGAGCTCATCATCAATGGCCAATGATTTCATTAATCATGCCTATGTGATGAAACCTCCACTAAAAACCCCTAAATGATAGGGTTACAAGAACTTCCAGGTTGGTAAACATACAGAGGTGCTGGGAGAGTGGGGCACCAGAGTGGGCATGGAAGCTCAATGCACCCCCATCCCCATCTCTTGCCCTACGCATCTTCTCCAGTTGGCTGTTCCTGAGCTACATCCTTTATAACGTAAGTAAAATGTTTCCTTGAGTTTTGCGAGCCATTTTAGCAAATTATTGGACCTGAGGGGGAGTCATGGGAACTTCCAAATTTATAGCCAGTTCGTCAAGAGTATGAGAGGCCCAGGACTTGTGGCTGCCTGAAGTTGAAGGGCAGTCTTGTGGAACTGAGCTCCAGAACCTGTGGGGTCTGCACTAACTCCAGGTGGTTAGTGTCAGAACTGAATTGAAATGTAGGACACCCAGTTAGTGTCTGAAGAGTCAGAGAATTAGTTGGTAAAATCCCAACCATTTGGTGTCAGGAGTGGTGTCATAAGAACAGTTCATAGGGCAGGACACAGCTCAAAACCTAGAGCCAGATTCATTCTCTGCTCAGTCCCCACATGTAAGGATCCCCACTTTTATCCCTTGACTTTCAGAACCCTTTAAATGAGAGGTGGTCAGTTTGAGTAGAATTCATTGCTATTGGTAACTGAGTCATGAACATTTTCACAAGGATCTTTATCAGGCTTTTTAGACATGACGTCTTGCAAATCGTCCTTGGGGCAGCCTGAGAATGTGCCACTTGGATCTTCCACCGCCTGGAGTGAGGCCGACTGGTGCTGCAGCTGGGCCCATCGCTGTACTGGCACCGAGGCTGGGCTTCCCCCAGGCTGGTCCCACTCAATGACTGAGCAAGGTGGAGGTGCTAAAACAGATCCATTCCTGTAGGATGGGGGCCTCCTTTGAGGAGCCACTTTGATTTGGGAGATTCTTCATGGGCCTGGTCCAATCTTTCTTAGAACAGCACTAACTTCTGCAATTCTTCCAGCCCAATCAATCATCCTTCCTTCTCTCTCTCCTCTACAGGGCTCAGGCTGCCATCACAGTCTGAAGGCTTTCCTCCCTTCTCCTGCTTCTTCCTCTTTATACTTCTGACATTTCCCCCAGTAAATCTCTTGCCATCTGCTTCCCAGAGGACCTGGACTAACACAATCCCAAACAACTCTTTGGTAGTACGACCCATTGTTATGACAGAGGCAAGGGCTGTGTGACCTCCAGGCCATATCCACCTTCCTCCTTGACCTCAAGACTCTTCTTGGGCTAAGGGACAAGCACATCTTTGTGCCACTGGGGTTAGATAAGATTTTCCCTCTTGGCAAAAGTTCCCGCTTGGTGTGTGCTTATCTTTCCGACTGCTCCTGGCTGTTTTTGCTCTGAAACAGACACCAGCCTAGATCAAAGATGAAAATATCTAGAGCTGACAGCCTAAAGCAGCTACCATACAAATCAGGATCTCAACCCCCTTCATTGTTTTAAATAGGAAAATGAATCTTCTGCTCCCGCAAATTACACCTGGTCATGTAGAGATAACGATGAATTACATGCTTTCAGAGAAGCAATCCTTTAAGGAGGGCATGCGTGTTTCATGGTATTTAAGTCCAGATGTGAATGTCAAAGGGATTGTATGTGTGGCATTTTACTGTAAACAATATGACAGATTCTTAGTCATCACCCCTAAAATACCAAAGAGAGGAAAACAAATAATAGGGCTCTTTGGCCAGGTTGCTTCACCATATCCCTTAAGTCCCTACGTGATGAGAAAATTGTGAAG
Source organism: Macaca mulatta (assembly GCF_049350105.2). NCBI lineage: Eukaryota > Metazoa > Chordata > Mammalia > Primates > Cercopithecidae > Macaca > Macaca mulatta. The sequence goes on along the minus strand of NC_133406.1, from coordinate 81,310,912 downwards.
GGAATGAGCTGGGGATACCAACATAGGCAGAAAGCACCAATCAATTCTGAATGTACTTCCCTGTGGCACATTTACATGAAAATGGCACCGAAATGCCCACAAGAGCACATGCTGCTCTGAGATTAGCAGGCCAGCCCTCAAAATTATCCTGCTCATAGAATCGAGAATGTTAGAGGTGTAGAGAGGACTTGTTCATGAGCTGGGCCTGTGCTCAGCACATCTAACCTTCTCTTGGGACTTGCTGCCCTTAGAGATGAGGTTGCCGTGGTGGGAGCCCCAGGGTCCCACCTGGGTTGGTTCCCCTCTCCCACAGACCTGAGCAGATTCCCAGCCTTGTCTCTCTGTGGCTCCCTCCAACCTAGTCCCTGTGTTTTGGTGGCCACTGAGGGTCCAATCCTGCCCTTGCCTTCACTTCGTACCCATGCATGTCTTTCTTTATCCCCTGTGATCTTGGCTGCTGCAGTTTATAATATGTTTCTAATATGCTGTTTCTATTCTGTGTGTCTACATCATTAACACATGCTCTGTGTCATTTAATAGGTTCCATTAGGTCAGAAGTGGTGGCCCACACCTGTAGTCCCAGCTTTTGGGGAGGCTGAGGTAGGAGGATCCCTTGAGCCCAGGAGTTTGAAGCTGCAGTGAGCCATGATAGCACCACTGAACTCCAGCTTGGGCGACAGAGCAAGACCTTGTCTCTAAAAAAATTTTTTTTAATTAATTAATTTTTTGAAAGTTCGATTACTACCCCGACTTTACAGATGAGAAAACTGAGGCACACAGAGATGATGTCCATTCTTCAGCCTGACTTTATAACCAGACATGTTTTCCATGTTTTCAAGAGCCTAGAGTACATTTTTACCTTAATGCCCACCCTTACCTCTAATGTATCATGTCCAAACCTCACATAATCATTTCCTCCTAAAATACATTCTCATCCCATCCCTGTCCCACCTCCCCACTATCTATCTATCTATCTAACTATCTATCTATCTATCTATCTATCTATCTATCTATCTATCTATCTATTCATTTTATATACATTTTATGATATACATTTTATGTATATATATCTCTCTATGTAAAATAAAGATGGGCTCTCGCTCTGTTGATCAAGCTGGCCTTGAACTCCTGGCCTCAAGTGATCCTCCCATCTCAGCCTCCCAAAGTGCTGGGATTACAAGCGTGAGCCACTGCACCCGACCCCTGCCATCTATTTTTATTTACACTCTTCCTTGCTTCCTAATTACATTATTTCTAATAATGCAGCTCCAATTTTTCCAGCTCCCAAAGACAGAAATCTGAATTTTCTCTCTTCATCATCACCAAGTCCTGTCATTAAAATGTCATTTCTTCAAATTGTCATTCTTCTGTGGGTTGGAAGAAAAAGCATTACTTTAAGAGGCTGGCATAGAGCCCTTCTCAGGGAGAGAACAGTATTGTTTAGAAGTTCAATTTAAGGGTATGTCTGGGATACTCTGGGCACACTGCCTATAGGGTAACCCTGCTCCACAAGAAGCAGTAAAAAAATAAATTAATTAAATTAATTAATTAATTAAAATTATTATTATTATTTTTTAAAGGGGTGTGTCTGGTTGGAAAACAAGGCCCTCCGGGTACGGCGGGAGTAGGCTGGGGAGTGAAAGTCCTGAGAGGTGAGGCAGCTGAAAGGAGGGGGCCTTATTCCCCAGTCCCCACTTCTCTTATTCCTCTATTTAAAAAAAAAAAAAAAAGAAGAAAAAAAGAAATTCCCAAATTTGGGCACAGGATTTCCCAGAAGAAAGATGGCAAATCCCAGTCCCCTTTGCAACTAAAGATGAATTTTTGCCCCAGTTGTAGCCAGTGGTAGACATGTGGAAGTGGCCAAGGCAACTTCTGGATATGTTCCACTTGAGTCAGAGAGAAGAAACCAGCTCCAAGAAATAGGCCAGGTGCAGTGGCTCACGCCTGTAATCCCAACACTTTGGGAAGCCAAGGTGGGAAGATCACTTGAGGTCAGAATTTGAGAACAGCCTGGACAACATGGTGAAACCAAAAAATACAAAAAAAAAAAACACCTTAGCTAAGTGTGGTGGTGTGCACCTGTGATCCCAGCTACTTGGGAGGCTGAGGTGGGAGAATTACTTGAACCCAGGAGGCAGAGGTTGCAGTGAACCAAGACTGTGCCACTGCACTGCAGCCTGGGTGACGGAATGAGACTCCATCACAAACAAACAAACAAACAAACAAACGAGAAGTGAGACAGAGTGAGAGCATGAGTTCAAACAAACGGCATGAGAAATGGCTGTGCACACATAAGCCTTTGCAATCATAGAGATGCCAAGGAGGCCGTAGGGTTTCCTAGGGGATATAGGAGGGTTGAATGCATTTTTACTAAATCCCAAATGTGACTCCATTGCACGTTTGCATTAGAGTTAGATTTTTCCAGTTTCCATTCCCATGACTACCACTTCATGTCTAGATTAAGACAGAGTTTCCAAGCTTGTCTTTCTGTCTATTTTCTTTCTCTGCTGCAGTCCCTCTTGTATAAAGGCCAGATTTGCCTTTCTACAACACTAATGCAATCACAAACACGAATTCATCTGCTCAGGAGTCTAAATCCTTTCTGTTGCCTACAGGGCAAAATCCAGAGTCTTTACACTTGAAACCCCCCTTTCCTTGCCAAGTCCTCCCCCCACCCCACCATCCAACCACCTCCTTTAATGCAACCTCCTTTCTTCCAGCTATTTAGGCCGAAAATGCTGGAGTCTTCCTTGAGTGCTTTCTTTCTCTTACATCCCAGGCTGTATCCTAGGCAACTGTCAACCTGTTGAGACCATCTTAAAAACATGCTCAGCCTCCCCTACTTCTCAACTTCATAGCCACCCTGCTGGTCCTGCCATCATGTTCATTTACCTGGGTACTTAGATTCTCTCCTGACCTGACTTCCTGCTGCCTCCCTAGTGGCAGCCCAGTAGCCAGAGAGAGACTGCTGAAGCTCTCCTCATGTCACTCAGAGTAAAAGGCAAAAAAAGTCCTTTCTTTTTATTTTATTATTATTGTTATTATTTGAGATGGAGTCTCATTCTGTCACCCAGGCTGGAGTGCAGTGGTGTGACCTTGGCTCACTGCAACCTCTGCCTCCTGGGTTCAAGTGATTCTCCTGCCTCAGCCTCCCAAGTAGCCGGGATTACAGGCGTGCACCACCACGCCTGGCTAATTTTTGGATTTTTATTAGAGACAGGGTTTCACCAATTGGCCAGACTGGTCTTAAACTTCTGACCTTATGAGATCTGCCCCCCTCAGCCTCCCAAAGTGCTGGGATTATGGGGGTGAGCCACAGCACCCAGACAGAAAGTCCTTTCAGTGGCCTATCAGGCCATATACAGTGTCTCCCCATTACCTCATCAACTTGATCAACCAGTCTCTTCTTGCTTCTGAAGATATGCAGATTTAGCTCCTACCTCAGGGCCTTTGCCCTTGCTAGTTCATCTGCCTGGATCAGTCCTCCTTTGGGTCTTCAGATAGCACACTCTGTCAACTCCTTCAAATCTTTGCTCAAATGCCACTTTCTCAGTTGGCCTGAGAAATATAACCATTATATTTCTCATGTAACCATAAATATTTCTATACATATAAACATCATATATATATGATAAAAGGTTGCCCTTTCATCTTCCTTGCTTTTTTCTCCTCCATAGCACTTATCAGGTTCTGAATAATGTACAGTTTACTTATTATTTTATTTATTACATGTCTCTGCCCACCAGAATATACGCTCCATTACATTTTGGTATAGTGGACAGAGAGGTTTGTCCATCTTGTCTCCTGCTGTGTTCTCAGGCCCCAGCTCAGTGCCTGCACATAGCAGATGCTCACTCGTATTAGCCAGAGCTCTCCAGAGAAACACAGCCAACAGGATATATATAGCTATCTATAAGAGTAGATACATGATGGGAATTGGCTCACATGATTATGGAAGTCAAATGCCATTTGCAAACTGAAGGCCCAGGAAAACCAGTGGTGTAATTGAGTCTGAGGACAAAGGCCTGAGAACCAGGGAAGGGAAGGGGTGTGGATGGGGTTGCTGGCATATATCCTGGAGTCCAAATGCCCCAGAACCAAGAGCTTTGATGTCTGGGGGCAGGAGAAGGTAGATGTCCCAGCTCAAGGACAGGGAGACACAATTTGCTCTTCCTCCACTATTTGCTCTATTCAGGCCCTCAATGGATGGGATAGTGCCCATTCACACTGGGGAGGGCAATCTCCTTTACAGGGCCCACTGGTTCTCTCCCAGAAAGACCTAGAAATAATGTCTATCATCTGTCTGAGCATCCCTTAGGCCAGTCAAGTTGACACACAAAATTAACCATTCTATCACTCTTAGCTGCTGAATGGACTTTATTCACCTCCTCTGGTCACCCCATCCCCTCTGGCCCAGTGTGTCACTCTCAGCTGGCCCCGCCTAGCCTGCGCAGGTCTGCATCAGTTCCTCACCCTCCTGGGGTCCTCATTCCTTCCATTAGCATTCATACCTCCTCCATGCCTCCGTCTCAACACATTTCATCCCACAGTGACTTCTCCCTCCTTTGGGTTCCTTTGCACTTGTAATATTTTGGACAAACCTGGTGACTTGGCTTGATCCCATCACATGGGGCAGGAACTAGCCAAGTGTAAAATTTCTCAGAGAGGAATTGCTTCTAATTTTTTTTTCCCTAAAACTTGTGATTTGAGCAAAAAGAGAGGAAGAGGAAAATGGCATGTGGCCATTGCAAAGAGATGGCAATTCAGATGGACAAACCCAAAGGACATTCTCTGTAACACAGAGGACAAGGGTGTGAAGTTTACAAGATCCAGCTCCAGGAAACAAGTGGCAATCATGCCTGCTGAAGCCGCAACACACGGTTGTTTGGAGAGACCCAGAACCAGCACACTGGGAAGTCTTAAAGGAAAGAGTGAAAGTGGCCCAAGCTGGCATCTGGTAGGGGCATTGGCATCTTGGCTTTCCAGGGTCAAGTTATAAACTGTCACTGAGATGTTCTCCCAGTCCTCAGAGTTTATATACAGTGTCCATACTTGGTGTTTGCACTAAGGATTATAGAGTGTCACTTGTGGATGAAATTTATTCATATAACAATATGTTAGAGCATTTGGAAGGAATGCCATGTTTGGAAGAACAGTGCCTAGTTAACCTGCAAAAATATTCCAGGGGAGCCCTATCCCTTAGAAAGGAAGTCCCTCTCAGGGGTGGATGGCAGCCCATTAGTTATGCACAAAGAATCAGGGCCACATACCATAGCATTGATGTTTTTCTCATTATTTCACATATATTAGTCATTTCAAGGAAGCTGATAAATCTGTGAAGGGCCAGGATAATGTCAGGCTATACATGCTATACTTTCTCCTCCAAAATTCTTAGTTCTGAGCACACGGTAGGTTCTGGATAATTTTTGGATTGATGAACTATAAATTAAAGGCAAATGTCTTCCTATTTCTATGTGAGGGCTTAATAAGTACAGATCTAATATCTAGCTGTTTTCTGAGAATCTAGCATTGGCACTATTTTATATTATCCTGTCCCCATTTACAGGGTGCCCCATGTAAAGTGAGAAAATAGATTCTGAAAAGGATTGAGGGGACTGGGAATTATTCCAAGAGAGACTGTTAATCAACTCATGGCACAGAATCAGAGAAGGATATTTTGGGCTGCAGAGGGCAAGCTCATGCAAAGCACAGTCACAGCCCTGGCAATTTCAGGCCCATTTGGATGAGTCAAGAGTGGGCTATGACAAGTCATTTCCAGGATTCTGTCCACCCACCTACCACCAGAATGCACCAGAGGCCTCGGCAACACCAGCTGCCCTCTCTCAGCCCATTTCTGCTTACAGAGAGGGGTCCTTTGGAGAAAGACCAACTCTGCCCCACTTTCTGGGATCCGTCATCTCCGGGACAGTGGCATTTACAACTGTTCTCCTCCTCCCTCCCAGCAAAGGCCCAGAGTAAATCATGTCTCCCAGGGACTGTTTGTAGCACTTGTTGGTATGAGTTGTGGGGCTCTGCAAGACCCCTTTGTTCCATCAGCCTGGCATCCAATCCTGGAGTAATATAAGGTGGTCCAGCTATTGGGGGGCATTGGGAGGATATAAAGGGGGATTTGAGAACTCACTTTAAGCACCTCTCAGGACTGCTGAGAACCTTCTCTGCTTCCAACCAATCATATCAGTTCTGGGGGCTTGCATAAAACATTTCACCCCAGGACCAAGCAAATGCATTGTATTAGGTGATCTCCAATATCCCTTAATATCCCTTCCAGCTCCTGGAAGCTATGGTTCTAAATTCAGGGCTTAGCTAGCAGATGATGAAGGCCCTTTACTTATTTTCCTTTGCTGCCTGCATTTGGTATTTCACCTTGTTCCTGATCTCTTCTGCCTTATGGGACTAAGGGTAAGGAAAAACTCAAATCCATCATTTTTGCAGTTTGTTGGCAGCTCTAATTCACCAGTTTTGTAGTTTGTTTGTGCCTGCTAGAAAAAGGTTTGCTGGGGAGGGGTGATGGAACTTGCTATGGTTTGAATGTATCTCCCAAAGTTCATGTGTTGGGAACTTAATCCTCAATGCAACAGTGTTGGGAGGTGGGACTTAATAAGAGGTGATTAGGTCATGAGGGCACAGCCCTCATGAATGGATGTTGTTATTGATGGAGTAGGTTAGTTATCAAGAGACTGGGCTTATTATAAGAACAAGTTCAGCTCCGTCCTGCTCCCTTGCTCTCACACTGTCTTGCCCTTTCACTTTCTGCCACACAATGATGCACCACAAAGGTCCTCACGGGATGCTGTGCCATGCTCTTGGACTTTCCAGCCTCCAGAATCATAAGCCAAATCAATTTCTATTGCTTATAAATTACCCAGTCTCTGGTATTCTGTTACAGCGACACAAAACAGCTAAGATACAACCACAGCCTGGTAGAGGAGACAACAATGCGATGGAATAAATACAGATAAAGTTTCTTAGAAGCAAAGACAGAAAATAACAAACTGCTCAGGAAAGGGAGAGAAGACTTTGAAAAGTAATGTCCTGGCATTGGCATTGGGTGTTAAGGAAAGCTTAGGAGTTGCCCAGCCCTTTATCTTTCCATCTGCCAAGAAACCACTGTTCCATTTACCAAGAAACACCCCTTTCAGCAGTTCCTGTGACTGGGTCTTCTCATCCTTTAAACTCATATTTCACATGTCACTTCCTCAAACCCAAGTGTCCATTGACAAACACTGGATGTTTTAAAATGTGGTATAAACATACAATGGAATATTGTTCTGCCTTAAAAAGGAAGGGAATTCTGATGCATGCTACAACATGGATGAACATTGAGGATGTTATGCTAAGTGAAGGAAGCCAGTGACAAAAAGACAAACACTGTGTAATTCCACTTATATGAGATATCTAAAGAAGTCAAATTCATAGAGAAAAAAAGTAGAATTGTGGTTTCAGAGTCTGGAAGGAAGGGGGAATGGGGAGTTAATATTTATTGATTTTCAGTTACTGATTTTCGGTTTGGGATGATAAAAAAGTTCTGGAAATGAATGGTGGTGATGGTTGCTCAATAAAGTGAAGGTACTTAATGGCACTGAACTGTATGCTTAAAAATGGTTACAGTGATACATTTTATGTTATGTATACTTTGCAATAATAAAAAATGTTTAATTATAGCAGAAAAATACAAATTATTTTCTCAGAGAGGCTTTCCCTGGCCATCTAATTTAAAGAATTCACCCCACCGCAGTTCCTTATTTACTCTTTCTTTGTTCTATTGATTTCCTTCCTGTCATTCACCACAATCTTGTACTTGTTTCCTTATAAGCTTCATAAAGACAGTGACCTTGTCTGTTTTGTTCATTACTGCATCATTCTTACCTGTGCTTGGAGGATAGTAGATACTTAAGAACTGTTTATTGAAGGAAAGATTGAAAATTCTATAAAATGCAAAGTGCAATAGATACATCAAAATTGTTATTCATTGCACATGGCCTTTCTCTATCTGGAAGGATTCCATGTAGTGAGAACAGTTCAAGACAAGGAAATCCAAATGCAGATCACCTTGTTGCTAAAGGCAGCAACAATTTGACTTGGAGCACCTTTTGAGATTGACTAATACATGGCTGAAGCTAAGCCAAGAAGTGGATTGATGAAGCTTCAACAGGGCATGTCTCCTTGAGGCTGCTTTTGGCTGCAAGAACAGAAACTTCAGCTCAGAGTGGTTTGGACAAGAAACACGGTGTATTTTCTCACATTAAAAAAAAAAAAAAAAAAAGCCTTGAGGTAGGGCTTCAGGGATTAGCTAACTCAGTGTCTTAGTATGCCAGCAAGGCTCCAGTTTCTTTTCTTTCTTCTGCTCTGCCCTCTTCCACAGGTGAGCTTTATTCTTAGGTCAAGATAACTGCCCTAGTTCCATGTGTCACACCCAGACACAATGACGCACTATTTCTGTGGAAGAAGAGAAACTGTCCTTCCTTGTGTCTTTTTGTGGGCAAGTGAAGGGATTTTTCACATAAGCCCCACATATTTCCCATGATGTGTCTTTGGCCAGAGATGCAAAGCCCTGGTCATGCCTAAACCAGACACAGTCAAGGGGAATGGGACCACTATGATTGGCTAAGACTCGTATGGACTTTTGGGATTGGGGATGTGCCTTCCACAAAGGACATGGCAAGCTGAAGAGGGGAGATAAATTTTATCCTTGGATAAAATTTGGCATCTTAGGAAGAAGGGAATACCTGTTGAGAAGGCAGACAGTAGCATCTACAGCAGGGTGAAATCGGGGGTTTGGATCCGTGTCGCAATATCCACCCTGCCATGGAAGCTTGGATCATTCGAGATGGGACTGACTGTGGAGCACTATAGCAGACCTCAGACCCTTGCTTATTCCCCACCATCCACCTTAGCTTACCTTGCCTGGGGTCGAACTGACTGCAAAGGGTAGAATAAAGCTATGTATCCCTAGGAACTTGCTATTAAGCCATGAAAGGACAAGGAGGACCCTTAAATGCATATTTCGAAGTGAAATAAGCTAATCCGAAAAGGCTACATACTGCATAATTTCAACTCTATGACATTCTGGAGAAGGCAAATTGATCTGATTGATCAGCTTTCAAAAAGATCAGCAGTTGCCAGGGGTTGGAAGGCAGAGGAGGGAGTGGTGCAGATGAGGCAGGAAATTCGGCAGGCCTTGGAGGCCATGGTGATGGGACGTCAGGGAGGGCTTTAAGCAGGAGCACGACATGACCTAATCTCTGCTGTCAACAGATCACTCACACTGCTGTGGGGAGGATGTGCTATGGGGTGGGAAGGTGGGTGGCAGGAGTGGAGGCAGGCAGGGTTGGAAGACCGCTGGAGTCAACTAGCCCAGAGACAGCAGGGGCTTGGTTTAGGGTTTTGACTGTGGAGATGGAGAGAGGTATTTGGACAAAAGGCCTACTTTGGAAATAAAGCCCAAAAGCCTTGCCAAACTATCTAAATGTGCATGAGGGAGGAAAGAGGCAAATCGAGGATGACTTCTAGGTTTTTGGCCCAAGCAACGATGATGTCACTGACTGGGTGGGAAATATGGGGAGAAGGAAGGACCTATTTCAGTGAGGAGGGAAAAGTCAAGGCTTATGTTTTGGACATGTAAAGACATCTGGGTGGATCAGTCCTCTAATTGGAGATGTGAGGAGGTGCTTTTGTGGAGTCTGGAACACAGAACTGTAGATCTGAATCAGAGCAGTTTATGGTTGGGTTTTAAATCTGGAGGAAATCACTTAGGGAAAGACTGCATAAGGAGATGTGACTTACTAGCTGTGTGAGTTGAGCATGTTATTTAGCTTCTCAAAATGAGCTTGATTTTGAACTTGTCTACAGCAAGCTTTTTACTACCTATCTTGCAAAGTTTTTATAAGAATTAAATTAGATAATGTGTATGAAAGATACTAGCACAAGGCTCAGCTCATGGTAGATTCTAAGGAAATATTATTTTTAAAAACTCTGAGTATCCTCCATCTCATTTTTTTTGGAAATAAAAGTATCATATGAGCCATTAAAAATCAGATCTACACAGAGTGTCCAGGATTTGACCTTTTTGTTCTCTGATTCACCAACTTTCAAAATATTATTCTGGGCCAGTTTTGTAGCATGTGCCCTCAGGGATGGATAAAGAAGGATTTATATTATATTTCTCTGCTAAGAGAGCCCAAGTTTCCTTAGATAGATGTGCGGGCAGGTGGGGTAGGGTTGGGTGGTGGTAGAATGGGGAAGGCATGGAAAAGGAAGTAAAAGGATTTAAAAAAAAGTATATTAGGCAGCATATAATGGAACAGGAATGAAAAAACTCAAGATTTCAAACCTTAGTCCTTAGGAGAATGGTGTCATTGGACCAGAAATAGAAACATCGAATGTGGGGTTCGTTTGGAAAGAAGAGAGAAATGACATGAGCTCAGTTTTGGCCAGGCTGAATGTGAGATCCAGACAGAGCTGCCTAGAGGAAAGGTCAGGCCCACAGCTAAAAATAAGGAGTTTATGTAGCTCAAGAGAGAGACTGGACCAAGAGCTAGAGATCTAAGGATCCCCTCATGGAGGAGATGTTTGGAGCCTTGAGATTGGATGAGGTCATTGATGAAAAGTCCATGAAGACAGCCTTTTCTAAGATGGCTCTTTCATTTCTATTTCATATTTCATGTGGTTATTTATACTTGACTTCCCTGTTTAATGGTAAACTTAGTTGCTCCTCCACTCTCTCAAAGGAGGCTTGATAAATTGCTTTACCTCTCTTAGCTTCAGTACCCTTGACTCTAAAATGAAACGAATAACACCTTCTGCATAGGATTAAATGAGATTGTCTATTAGGGTGGTTAACACAGTGATGGGCACACAATAAGTACTCAATGAATATTAAATATTGTCTTGATTTTATTTATTTGATTCACCAGTAACTAAGCAGGCTCAGAGAAAATGCATGGACATGGAACACTTGGCCCCTGACATGAAGTGGAAAAAGGAGCCTGCTCTTCTTGGGATCCAGCCTCCGGGAGACCACGTTGCAGGGTCTTCCCACTGCCCACGCTCTCTCACTGGGATTGGAGGCTGTCTCCGCCCCCCACCTTCAGGAGATACCCAAGCTGAATCAGACCATTGTCACTTACTCTCCACTAGTCTGTGCTCTCAGAGAGAGGGTTGAATAAAAGTTTAATTAGATTTCTCAGAGTTTCCTAATGCCAGCAAGAGAGCCCTCAGGGTGTCTGATGAGTCAGTAGCTTCAGGCTACTTCTGAATTATTTTTAGGGCCATAACAAGTCAGCTCCTAAGGCTTGAGTCTCTGGCTCAGCCATCACTGAACAGGCTTAGAGACAGGAGCACATGGTCCTTGACTTTCTGATTTCTCCCTCTCAGAAGCCAAGACTATCCTATGGGGTGACTGGGCAGGGGTGTATAGGGCATGTGTTCTGTTAGAAATGCAGCCGCTCCTCGCCACCATTGCCCATCATCACCAATTTCTTCCTAAGCTATTTTGAAACAACCAGAAAAGGTTTAGAACTGGCTCAAATTCAGGTCACATGGTGATGTGGCTTACAAAGGTCTCAGAAGCCAGCAGTGTTCTCATGTCCAAGAAGACCAGACTTGGCCATTGCTTGAAAAGTAGCAAACATTCCCAGCCCCCAAACCTGGTTTGGAAATACATATACATGTCTTTAGATAACTCAAAGAATAGCCCAGATTATTTTTTTAAATTTAGTTTTGACATAAATTGTCAGTTTATAGAGAAGTTACAAAAATAGTAGAAAATATTTTACTCAAATGCCTCAAATGCTAACATTTTACTACATTTGTCTTATCCTTTTCCCTCTCACCATATCTATTGATTATTGATGTAATGACTGATAAGATTGCTGTAATGTTATTTTCCAATCTATAGACTTTATTCAAATTTCACCAATTTTTTCTGATAATTTCCTTTATAGCAAAAGAAAACCTGGACTATGTATTCAATTGTTACATCTCTTTAGTCTTCTTTAATATGGAACTGTTCTTGAGTCTCTCTTCATATCAATGATGTTGACTTTTCTTCATAGTACTAGCCAGTTATTTTGTAGAATGTCCCTTAATTAGGGTTTGTCCAATGTTTCCTTGGATTGCATTTGGGTTGTGTGCTTTGGGTGGCAATGCTGTAGAAGTGGTGTTGAGTTCCTCTCAGTGCGGCTTATCAGGAGGCACCTGCTGAACCCTTGTCTCATTACTAGTAATGTGAATTTTGATCCTTTGGTTAAGGTGTGAGGACTAAGCTCTGATTTTTTTATCTTGCCCAAATTCCTCTCTGAGGGATCTAGGGAGTCATGCCCTGCAAACCATGGATTCTCATCACATGGGTTTTATTTGACCCTGTATATTGTGACTTGCTTTTCAATCTGACTCTGGCATAACATTATGAGACAAGGAAGAAAATATTTAACCCCAAAATATATCTCCTTGCCATGCCTTGAAATTGCCCTGCAAAGCCTCTTGTGGGAAAAATCCACATTCTATAGAGAATCCCCTCCACCCTTTGTTTTCCTTCCTTTCCTTCCTGATTCAGGAGATAATCAACTAAGAGCCAGGCACCCTTTTAGATCTGAAAATAAACATTTTACAACCTGCTCTCTCTGTCTCTGGAGTCTGCTGAGATATTCCTCTGCACAGTAAAACTTGGTTGCCACAATCCTTTATCTTAACCTGAACATTCTTTTCCATAAATCCCAGGTCTTCAGATAAACTCAACCGATTGTCAACCAGAAAATGTTTAAATTTACCAATAGCCTGGAAGCCCCCGGCTTTGAGTTGTCCCGCCTTTCTGAACCAAGCCAATGTATTTCTTAAATGTATTTGATTGATGTCTCATGCCTCCCTAAAATATGTAAAACCAAGCTGGACCCTGACCACCTTGGGCACATGTTCTCAGGACCTCCTGAGGATCATGTCACGGGCCATAGTAACTCATATTTGGCTCAGAATAAATCTCTTCAAATATTTTACAGAGTTCGACTCTTTTCATTGACAGGTAGTATCAGCCAAGTTTCTCCACGGTAATATTACTTTCTAAAATAATTATGTTATTTTACTTCGCAAAGTTACTTTATAATTAATAAGCATCTTGTGGGAAGGTACTGTGAGATTACATATGTGTTCCTTCAAATTTTACTCACTAGTTTTAGCATCCATTGATGGTTCTGGCCTGAATGTATGATAATGATGATGGTTGTCAAATGCTGGGTTTTTTTTTATATCATTCCTTTTACATCTATTTGTTGACTTTCTACTGTAAGGAAAAGCTATCTTGTTTATTCATTTATTTATTTATGAATTTATTCCCTCATATTTAAAAAACAAAACTGTCAGCATAAAATTAGTCCTGGTGTGAGCATTTTTCCTTGATCCCTCAGTGAGAGTAAACTTGTCAAGGCCTGTCTGGTGAGCTGGTGAGCTGGTGGGCTGGTGAGAGGAGTCATTTTGCAAGATGTGAATTGCACTGGAGCCCTGAGTGTGGCTGAGGGAAATTTGAGTCGGGTTTCTGGACCAGGGGCAGGGTTGAGACGGCAGCAGACGAAGGCTGAAGACACTGTCTGGCATGAAAGACTAGGAGTCTAAGAATATGATCAGCAGGCATGTGTGTCCCTATGACAAAGTAGGACTCACTGTGGGGGACAGCAATGTTCATTATACGTATTCTGGAAACACAGCACCTTGTACTGTAGAACATCTGAAACCAGTGGCTGTGGTAGTGCAGGGGAAGAGTGGCATTGGGGGCTCACTCCAGCCATGCCAGCCACTCTTACTTTCAGGAGAATGGGAGTAGGAGAGAGGCAGAACATGGCCCACATGTCAATCATGATGGCTGCACCCACTATCCAGTTCATGAAAATGGGGGCCTCCTCTGCGTACTTTCAGGGGCAACTTTGCAGGAGCCTAAGATCCTATGTGAGCAGGCTGAGACCAAAGCCAATTAAAGTTGAGGGGTATTTCATGCTAGAGGCTGGAGACACCATGGGACATAAATTCTGATCCATACTGTGCTTTGACCTGGCAAACAGTCCTTGAAAATTTTAACTAATCAAAATAGAGGCAGGGCTTGGGTTTGATTCAGAGCATGGTGCCAAGTTGGTAAGTGGCTCCATCTGCCAGCCTCCCATGCTTGTCAACACAATTTGGTTGTGTCCCGCTCATTCATGGGTCCTTCCTTGGATTTTGCATGGCACAGCAACAATCCTTCTCCTGCAGTACTACATATACCCCAAAGGAAGCAATTCTGAGCTAAGCACTTGCATAGAGTGACAAATGCACAAAAAGACTTGTGTCAAAGAAAATACCCAAGGAACAGAGCATGAGGCTATATGGTTGCATGAGAAAAGCAGCTTCACCAAATCTACCAATTAGCTCCCCAGGGAATTATTTAATCCCATCTTTCATTTAATTGAAGACCAGAACATTATTATCTCTGGCATGTGAAGAAGGCATCCAAAAGAAAATTAACAATAGTATTAATTTATCATTGATTCAAACATAACTTGAGCTCCCTAAATTACAGTTTCATTGTATTTGGGCATCACATCAAATCAAGCCCAGTGCACCTGTCTTTAAGAATGAAGAGATATGGCAGTGCGGCCGGGTTCCTTCCGCGGGACGGGGAGAAAGAGAGAGCGCGAAAGAGAGAGGATGTCTCTCTCAGACTGGCACCTGGCGGTGAAGCTGGCTGACCAGCCACTTGCTCCAAAGTCTATTCTTCGGTTGCCAGAGACAGAACTGGGAGAATACTCGCTTGGGGGCTATAGTATTTCATTTCTGAAGCAGCTTATTGCTGGCAAACTCCAGGAGTCTGTTCCAGACCCTGAACTGATTGATCTGATCTACTGTGGTCGGAAGGTAAAAGATGACCAGACACTTGACTTCTATGGCATTCAACCTGGGTCCACTGTCCATGTTCTGCAAAAGTCCTGGCCCGAACCTGATCAGAAACCAGAACCTGTGGACAAAGTGGCTGCCATGAGAGAGTTCCGGGTGCTGCACACTGCCCTGCACAGCAGCTCCTCTTACAGGGAAGCGGTCTTTAAGATGCTCAGCAATAAGGAATCTCTGGATCAGATCATTATGGCCACCCCAGGCCTCAGCAGTGACCCCATTGCTCTTGGGGTTCTCCAGGACAAGGACCTCTTCTCTGTCTTCGCTGATCCCAATATGCTTGATACATTGATGCCTGCTCACCCAGCCCTCGTCAATGCCATTGTCCTGGTTCTGCACTCAGTAGCAGGCAGTGCCCCAATGCCAGGAACTGACTCCTCTTCCCGGAGCATGCCCTCCAGCTCATACCGGGATATGACAGGTGGCTTCCTGTTTGAAGGGCTCTCGGATGATGAGGACGACTTTCACCCAAACACCAGGTCCACACCCTCTAGCAGTACCCCCAGCTCCCGCCCAGCCTCCCTGGGGTACAGTGGAGCTGCTGGGCCCCGGCCCATCACCCACAGTGAGCTGGCCACCGCCCTGGCCCTGGCCAGCACTCCAGAGAGCAGCTCTCACACACCGACTCCTGGCACCCAGTCAGGGACACCCATCACCAGTGATCTCTTCAGCCAAGCTCTACAGCATGCCCTTCAGGCCTCTGGGCAGCCCAGCCTTCAGAGCCAGTGGCAGCCCCAGCTACAGCAGCTATGTGACATGGGCATCCAGGACAATGAGCTGAGCCTGCGGGCCTTGCAGGCCACCGGTGTGGACATCCCGGCAGCCCTGGAGCTCATCTTTGCTGGAGGAGCCCCATGAACTCCCTGCTTCCCCTAAACCCCCAGCAAGTTTCAGAGGCTGCTGCCCATGGGAGGCACTCATGAAGGTGCCTCCATCTCTCCCTCCCCCAATATACCTACCTGATGGTCAACTCTCAAAAAAAAAAAAAAATGAAGAGATATGATGTTCGGAAGCCTTAATTTGAAATGCTGGGTGCATTTTTCATTGTTTATGCTTTAGCCATTTTTGCCTGGAAGTTGCTAGTGGTACAGTGTTTCATATAATGTAGTCTTTACGTCAAGCTTTCGAAAACATGCCAAGATTTACAAAGCAGGATAGCCATGCCCTCAAATGTTACTTCTAAAGTTATTTTCTTGACACTTTGAGATAAGCTAAAACTGCACTCCTGTAGCAGGGCTGGATGGTGTCCCAGTATCTCAGACACTTGTCTGGCCACCTAGAGTGTACCAGAGGTGGTTCCCTCTTTACAGGTCAGCGATGGGCACAGTGAGCTGATCTGTCGCCCCTGGAAGTTGCATGTGCAAGGGCCTCCCAGGCCCCCTCATGCAGAAGTCATCCCACCTGGATCGGGGAGTCATGTGGAGCTCACCAAACAGCTGTCAGAGAGCCCTGGCCTGGCCAGCAGGGCCCTTCTCACAGAGCTGTAACATTTCAATTTCAGTAAATTGTACTGGCAGCCAGCACGGGAGCAGATGCTCTGCGATGAGGGTTCAGGAAGAACAAACAGTACCTGCCGTCAAAGGATGGATAACCTACTCGGGATTCAACCAATATTGAGGAAAACATGGTAGCGAGTGAACAGAGCCCGGGACTGGAATCACTGGATTTGTGTTGGGCTCTGAAATCCTGTCACTTAGGGCAGTCTGCCTGACCTCTTGGCACTTCCGTGTCTTCCTCGTAACTGGAAAACAGCAGTTCTTACCTGGTAGTTTCTTGTGAAGATTAGTGAGAGAATGGAGACACAGTGCTGGCATGGTGTCTAGAGCAAAGTAAACAGAGCTCAGTAAACAGTAGCTGCTTTAAGTGCCTCCTGAGTACTGGACACTTTCATCTCTGTGATGTTCCATCAGCCCTATGATTAGGCCCCATTTACAGAGATGGCATCGCAAGGCCAGAGAGCTGAGGGGCTTGCTGGTGGTTGGTGGTTCATCAGCGGTACAGCTGCGCTGGACTCTGGCCCTTCTGACTCCAGGCTCAATGCTCTCCTTGTCCTGATAGAATTGGCCCTTGTAATGTCAAGATCATTGATTGAGAAGAAATACTCCAGCATCTTTGAAGCAAACACAACACTAATAACAATGATCTCTTACCTTTGTATAACCCCTTTAAATTTCCAGAGCACCTTCACATCTATTATCTTCGATCCCATCTGTTTCAAAGCGTATTCTTTTTGTTCAGTGTGCAAAAATTACTTCTACCCGGACTTTTTCTGCTGCAAAGCTCTGGATGCACTAAAGTGTGTCAGGATTAATGTTCTGGATGGTGTCTTCTTCAGCCTAGGCAGGGAGTAGGATGCCTTTTCTTCGGGGTTGATGAGGCGCTGTTTCTATTTTGGGCTTTGGGTGGCTGTCCTACCCAGTGCACCTCGCTGGAAGCTCCTTTCTTGCTTTATTTCCTGAACTACAGGAGCATTTCCTACTTTCCACACTACTTAAATTCATGTAGGGGTGAAGCAGAAGTCACGTTGGTAGGAGGCTTGGACTAATTGCTCATTCCTATGTCCTTTGTGTGTGTGTCCACATGCACCTGTGTGTATATTGGTTGTGCTCTCCAGTTGCCCTGTCTAATGAGGAAGGCTCAGTGAGCACTGATCACTAAAGTCTGGCTGATGATGTTTCTCAGGGCTTCCTTCCAAGAGCCCAAATGTTGATCCTCCTCGTGTTGCCTCTTTATCTCCTTTGCTTGGGGCTGCTCCCATTAATGTAGATTATATCAAATAGGTTCATTATATTTCTTCTCTTTGAGCAAGGTTATTTTTCAAACACTAAGCACAAATAATTATTCAGGAAACACTTTGCAGAAACGTTGGAGGAAAACGCTACAATCCAAAATCTATTTTGGAAGCTTTTAGAAAAAAACAGGAAATCTGACAGGGGTTGGGGGAAGCAGGTGCTACATTCTTTTCATGATAAATGCCTGTGTCCCCAGTGGGCAGGGGTGAGGGTGGGCTCAGGAGGCTATCTGACTAGTCCCTAATGGACTGAGAAGGCATTCCACAGCCTTTTTCAGCTCCAAACCAAAATGCCCTAGACTCAAGCACCTCTTACTATAAAGATAAGAATGAAAGGTCACATGTGCTGGTTCTCAGATTTGCAGGAAACAGAGCAAAGTCAGCAGTTAACTTAACATCTCTGGAGGCCTCTGCCCCTCCCCGTGCTGAACTTACCATTTGGCACTAGTGCATGTGACTTTGGCAGGAGTTTCAATGACAAGACAATATCAGTGCATGCTGAACAAGCCATGTATGGGGTGTGGAGTGTTCCCAAAGCATCTTGGAGGAAATATATTGAAATGTAAAGCCATCTGCTGAGTTGTTCTTTATTTGTTACCTTTGTTTTCTACTCACAAGTCACTAGATTTTTTTTTTTTTTTTTCCGAGAGAGGGTTTCATTCTGTTGCCCAGGTTGGAAAGTAATGGTGTGATCATATCTCACTGCAGCCTGAACCTCCCTGGCTCAGGTGATCCTCCCAACTCAGCCTCCTGAGTAGCCAAGACTACAGGCACACACCACCATACCCAGCTAATTTTTGTATTTTTTGTAGAGATGGGGTTTTGCTGTGTTGGCCAAGCTGGTCTCAAATTCCTGAGCTCAAGTGATCCACCCACCTTGGCTTCCCAAAACGCTGAGATTATAGGTGTGAGCCACTGTTGATGGCTACAAGTCACTAGATTCTTAATGGAGAGGAACTTGAGGAATAATAAAACTGATAACAACAATAGCTGCCATTTTTCAGAACTTTCTCAGCCGAATGTTTCACATATGTTATCTCATTCACTTCATACCAATCCGGTGAGCTGAGCAGCATTACTACGTTCATTTTCTAGTTGAGAAAACCTACATTCATTTTCTAGTTGAGAAAACTGAGTCCCCCAGTGGTGATGTCCCTTGTGAAAGGTCGGTCAATTGGTAAACAGCAGAGCTAATATTTAAACCAAACACTGCTTGACTCCAAATTCCATACTTACTGCACACCACATTCCTGTGCCACTTCTGTCCACTAGTCCCTCATCCAAGAGTAACCACTAACCTGATTTCCATGCAGAGATTAGTTATGATTGAATATGGTTGTCAACTATGCTCTTTGCTGTATAGAATTTCAGTGTGTGACTATGTCTCAATTTATTTATCCATTCTACCATTGATGGACATTGAATGGTTTCCAGTTCTTGGCTATCACAAAAAGTGCTTTTACGAATATAATATATAAACTTTTAAGATTGTGGATAAAATCACATCATCCATGCAGAAATCATATCATCTGTGAATAAGGTTTTAAGGGTTTTTTTCCTTTCCTTTCCAAACCTTACACCTTTTATTTCCTCCCTCCCTCCCTCTCTCTCTCTTTGCTTCCTTCCTTCCTTCCTTCTTTCCTTCCTTCCTTCCTTCCTTCCTTCCTTCCTTCCTTCCTTCCTTCCTTCCTTCCTTCCTTCCTTCCTTCCTTCCTTCCCTCCTTCTTTCCTTCCTTCCTTCCTTCCCTCTCTCTCTCTCTCTCTCTCTCTCCCTCCCTCCCTTCCTTCCTTTCTTCCTTTCTCTCTTTTTTTTTTTTTTTTCTAACAGAGTCTTGTTCTCTCATCCAGGCTGGAGTGCCGTGGTGGAATCTCAGTTCACTGCAACCTCCGTATCCCAGGTTCAAGTGATTCTCCTGCCTCAGCCTCCTGAATAGCTGGGACTACAGGTGCATGCCAGCAAGCACGGGTACTTTTTTTGTAGTTTTAGTAAAGAGGGGGTGTTTCACCTTTTTGTCCAGTCTAGTCTCGAAGCCCTAGCCTCAAGTGATCCACCCACCTGGGCCTCCCAAAGTGCTGGGATCACAGGCGTGAGCCACTGCACCTGGCCTCCTTTCTTTCTTCTTCCTGATTTTAAAAGCCTTCCCTGTTTTATCATTAAAAATAATGTTTACTGTAGGTTTTTGGTAGATCCCCTTTATCAGATTAAGGAAATCTCTTTCTAATCTGAGCTAGTTAATTAAAAATAAATGAACAGATATTTTGAATTTTGTCAGATGTGTTTTCTCCATCTATTGAAAAACAATATTGTTTCATTCTTTTAATATGCTAATATGGTGAATGATAATTACGGTTTTCCTGAAGTTAAGCATTATATTCTTGGAATAAACCCAGCTTAGTCCTGATGTACAGTATTATTTTTGTTCATAAACTACAGGATGCATTTTGCTGATATTTGTGTAGAATTATTGCCTGTATATTCACGAATGAAGTTTTCCTATCACTTTTCTTTGCTGGACTTTTTGAGTTTTTGTATCAAAGTACAGTGCACTCATATAAAAAGTTGCGGAGCATTCTTTTTCTTTTTTTTTTTAACTTTTTTTTCGGGTAGGGGACAGGTTCTGGCTCTGTCGCCCAGGCTGGAGTGCAGTGGGAGCAATCTCGGCTCACTGCAACCTCTGCTGCCTGGGCCCAAGCAATCCTCCCACCTCAGCCTTCTGAGTAGCTAAGATTACAGGTGCCTACCATTACGCCTGGCTAAGTTTTGTATTTTTTGTAAAGATAGAGTCTCACTATGTTGCCCAGGCTGGTCTCAAGTTCCTGAGCTCAAGCAATCCACTTGTCTCGGCCTCCCAAAGTGCTGGGATTACAGGTGTGAGCCACTGTATTCTCAAAGAGTTTGCATAAGATTAGATGATATGCTCTGTGAATGGTTGGTAGAACTTACCTGTAAAATCATCTGTGCCCAGTGATTCTCTTTGTGGGAGAATTAGACAATCAATTCACTTGTTTTAATGGTTATGAGCTATTTGGACTTCAAAATTTTTTTTTGAGTTGGTTATTTTTAAATGAATGTGTGTTTCTTCTAAGCTTCTGCTTCTTTATGCATTTTTTGGGATATAGTTTTTAATAGTACACTATTATCTTTATAGTCTCTGCTGGATCTCTCTGTATATCCCTCTTTTTATTTTTAACATTGTGAATATCTTTTTTCTCCTTCCTTCCTTCCTTTTTTCTCTCTCTTTCTTCCTTACTTCCTTTCTCTCTCTTTCTTTTCTTTCTCTCTCTTTCTTTCTTCCTTCCTTCTTTCCTTCCTTCCCTCCCTCCCTTTCCTCCCTCCCTCCCTCTCTCTCTCTCTTTCCTTCCTTCCTTCCTTCCTTCCTTCCTTCCTTCCTTCCTTCCTTCCTTCCTTCCTTCCTTCCTTCCTTCCTTCCTTCCTTCCTTCTTTCTTTCTTTCCTTCTCTTGACAAGGTCTCACTCTGTCACCCAGTCTGGAATGCAGTGGGGCAAACATGGCTCACTGCAGCCACGACCTCACAAGCTCAAACAATCCTCCTGCTTCAGCCTTTTGTGTAGCTGAGATTACAGCCATGAGCCACCACACACGACTAATTAAAAAAAAAAAATCTTTTTTTCAACTTTAAGTTCAGGGGTACATGTGCAAGATGTGCAGGTTTGTTACATAGGTAAACATGTGCCCAAACTCGTTTTGAACTCCTGGGCTCAAGCAGTCTGCCCACCTCAGCCTCCCAAAGTGCTGAGACTATAGGCATAAGACACCATGCCCAGCTACAAGCCACTAGATTCTTAATAGAGAACACCATGAAGAATAATATTGATAACACTGATTAAAAACCATAGCTGTCTAACAATCCTGTTAGAAGTTTAGTCATTTTATTTGTGTTTCCAAAGAACCAATTTTTGGTTTTGTTAATCATCTCTGTCATACCTTTGCTTTCTATTTTATGAATGCCTGTATTTATAGTTATCTTTCTTTTACTTTCTTGTATGTATTCTGTTGTTCTTTTTCTAATTTCTTAAGTCGGTTGCTTAGCTCGTTAATTTTTAGCTTTTCTTCTCTTATGTTAATAAGCATTTGAGTCTCTACATTTCTCTTGTATTAACTTTTTCGCTGCATGCCGTAAGCCTTGGTATATGGTATTTTTATTATTGTCCTGTTCTAAATACTTTAAAATTTCTATTAATGATGTTTTAATCCACAGAGCATTTTAAAATGAGATTTTAAAATTCTAAGCTTATGTTTTTGAGTTCCAATTTAACTGCATTGTCATTAGATAACTATATCTATAGGATATTGAATATTTGAAAATCTTGATAGTTCTCTTATGGCCATGGTCAATTTTTGTAAATATTTCTTTTTTTTTTTTTTTTTTTTTGAGATGGAGTTTTGTTCTTTTTGCCCAGGCTGGAGTGCAATGGCGCAATCTCGGCTCACCGCAAACTCCGCCTCCCGGGTTCAAGCGATTCTCCTGTCTCAGCCTCCCGAGTAGCTGGGATCACAGGCATGCGCCACCATACCTGGCTAATTTTGTATTTTTAGTAGAGACGGGGTTTCTCCATGTTGGTCAGGCTGGTCTTGAACTCGCGACCTCAGGTGATCCACCCGCCTCAGCCTCCCAAAGTACTGGGATTACAGGCGTGAGCCACTACACCCGGCAAATATTTCATTGTTATATGGACTTTACATATGTCCAATAAACCGAGCTTGCCGATTTTTTTATATTTTGACTTTTTTGTTTATCAATAAATAAAAGAGGTGTCTTTGAACATCTCTCACTCTGATGATGAGTTTAATTCCTCTATGTGTTCCATTGATTTTGCTTTACATATATGTAAGATTTTCTAGAATTGCTTCATCTTCCAGATCAATCATTTTGTTATTATACAATGGTCCTCTCTGTCTATATAATGCTTTCTCTATTAAAGTCTTTATTCCCTGACAGCAGAAAGCTTTCTTTTGGTTATATTTGTTTCATGTATATTTTACTTCCAACATTTCCTTTTCCTTATGTTTAAATGTGTCCCTTGTGAATAGCATAACTGAATTTTAAAAATATCTAGTGTGACAATATTGGTCTATTATGTGATGAATTTAGTCTTTTTCATTCATTGTGGTGACTGATGCATCTGTATTCCTTTGTCTATTTGTTACTTTTTGCATCTTATTTATTCCATTTTTACTATGCCTATTTTCCTCTTCTTGACTATTAAAACTTTGAATTTTGGTTGCTTTCTTATTTCATTTTTTCTTCTACTTGTCTGGAAGTTATGCCATATTCTATTTCTGTTATTTTGTGGTTTCCCTCGAAATTTTACCATGCAAATCTACTAAACTCTAACATTAGAATCTCAACCCTCCTATCAAACCATTTAATAATTTTGTTTTCTTTTTTTTATTTCAACTGCTTTAGGGGTACAAGAGGTTTTTGGTTACATGGATGAATTGTATAGTAGTGCCGTCTGGGGTTTTAGTGTGCCTGTCACTCAAGTAGCGTACATTGTACTTAGTGAGTAATTTTTTATCTCTCATGCCTCACCCACCCTCCTCACTTTTGAGTCTCCTATGTCCATAATACCATTCTGAATGCCTCTGCATACCCATAGCTTAGCTCCCACTTATATGTGAGTAGAGGCCACTCAACCTTATTTCTTCTCCCAACTTTCATTCTATTGTTTGTATTTTGATTTTGTCCTTTAAACATTTTTATTTCCATAAATTAGATGTGGAAATTAGATGTCATTTTTATAGACAATGTTTGTTAATATGTATGTATTTATTTATTTATTTATTTATTTATTTATTTATTTATTTATTTGCAGGATCATTTTTCTTCTTTCCAGAGTGCATTTTACAAATGTTTCTTTGGTTTGGGTCTGCCAGTAGTAAATTCTGTTTCTGTTTCTCTGAAAATGTTTTTATTTTACTCTCATGAGTGAAGATATTTTTGCTGGGTGGACAATTCTAGGATGTTATTTTCTCTTGGCACTTAGAAGGTATTATTTCACTGTCTCTTGGCTTTGATTTTTGCTGTTGAGAAAGTTGCTGTCAGTCTAACTGTCATTCCTTTGTAGGTGATACATTTTCTTTTTAAAATGCCTTTAAGAGATTCTGTTTGTTTTTGGTGTTCAGCATGCTACTTTCAATGTGCCTACAGTTGGATTTACTGTCTTTGTATTTTCTGGAGACTGTCATGATGCTTACTGTGTCAATGTACTCATTTTTCATCAGTTCTAGAAAGAAATCTTTTAATTTGTTCTCTCTCCCATTTTCTCTATTCCTTCCTCCTGGACCCTGATTTGCTGTTGAAACTTCTTATTTTATCTTCTGCATCTCTTAACATCTCTTTCACATTTTATATATTGTTTCTCTGTGCTGTATTCTGGGAAATTTCTATGGACCTATCTTCAAGTTCTCTAATTCTCTCTTCAGCTGTGTTTAGTATGCTATTTACTGCCACCCTTTGCGGTTTTTGAAATAGCAAAAAATACTATATTTTTTATTTCCAAGAGTTATATTTCTTTTTCAAATATGAATAGTCATATATGCCATTCCCTTCTGCTTGCCCATTTTTATGATTATATTTTTTCTTAAACAATTTATTTGTGGTTTTTCTCTCTTCTGATTCTGATAATTCTAATATTTAAAGTCTGCATGGGTTTTAATTTTTTATTTCTGTTGATTATCACTCATTACAATTTGTTTATTTGTGTGAATGATCTTTGTGAACTCATATTTGACTCATCTTAATCTGTGGAAAACTTGAGAGCTTAAATTGAGGATGCTTGCCTCAAGAGTGGATTTGTGTTTGCTTCTGTCAGGAGCCAGAGACACAATTACCCTGGACAAATGTCATCTCCTTTCAGGGTCTCCAGTCTGAACTGGGAATCTCAGAGTGAGCTTATCCTTTTTGCTATATTGCTGTTTGTCCTCAGAGAAGGAATTCTGCCTTTATGTGTACAGACTGTGTGTGTGTGTGTGTGTGTGTGTGTGTGTGTGAAGTCCCTGTGGAGGTTTCCCTTACTTCCAAAATCCTAGCAATGCCAATAAATTGTATTTTAGGAAGCAGATAGCTGTTTGAAAGCAGGAGGGCCCTCAAGACAGCGAATCCCTCACACTGTGGGAAGTAGAGGTTTGGGCCTGTTTTTGCATTAAATGGAGAGGGAGTATGAAAATCCAAGGAAACATGGAAACATTTCATTGTTATTAAAGCCACCCCAAATAAATGTTAGTTATTGTTTGTGGCACATAGTTTCCTACATCTCATCTTGTGATTGTTCCCATGCTCTCTTGTAGCTACAAAGCTGTCCAATAACACCCTTGCCAATTCTACCCCATTCTGATAACAGTCCCCATGACCCAATTTGCACACTAGACCAAGTATAATGCTATATGTTATAATACTATAATGGACACAGGTACAAGGGAAGGGCTTGTGAACAAAGCTTGCCCCATTCAAGTCTTCTTCTGGAATTCTCCATATCAGAGGCAAAGAAGTCTGTCTTCTTGCATTGCAAATGGGATGCACGTAAGCCTGAGGTTTTTGGTGGCCATCTTCCATGCCACATGGAGAGTGTCCATCTTTAGCCTTGATTAACACATGGGTCTATTTCTGAGCTGAGACTGTAAGGAAGATATTTTAAAAATGATTATAAAGAAGGAGGGTTAGTCACTGACAGTACATACATTCAGAGGGCTACAGGAAGGCTCCCTTACTGTGCAACAACTGGGACCTAAACCTTCTGCCCCTTTGCCACCTTCAAGTCAGTAAAAGAGACATGACTTTTAGCAAGTGCCATCACCCACACAATGCAAGTGACAATTAGGCCAATGCAGAAAATAAGACTTAGAACCTTTTGGAGTGGCTCCCTCTTTTTTGAGAATTAGCTCACTTCTACTTAAACCACAAAAATATAAACTTGCCAGTGAATCTGACTTCCTCGTTCCTTTGAGTTAGAACATCTGCAACATCAAAGTGAAACAATAACTCCTTCTGAAGCACAGGAAAATTAGTTGGAAACAGAACTATTCTGGTTTCAAGGGCTATTAGAAGGGAAATGGGTCTAGTTATAACTAGACATAGAATTGGAAAATACCCAGAACTTTCTAACTTCTGAAAAAGGCAAGATCAATTGGCAAGTGTTTGATGTTTCAAAAATAATTTTTAAAAGCCTATTATTGAAGGACTCTTGGATTATGTCAGATATACAAAGAGGAGAAGAATGCAGCTCCAGATAATTTTAATGACATTCCAGACCTAGGAAGGAAGGATTAATGCCTGAGAACACTCAGTTGGGTCAGCATTTCCCCCCAACCAATGCAGAATTGCTGCTATAGGATTAGGATGGAGGGAGAACATTAACAAAGGCTGTTCCAATGTAGATTAATTCCGTTATACAGTCAAGGGAGAAGCACCTACATCCCCTAATGTCACAAGTAACTTCTTTTTGTTATTTTTTGTCATTTTATTTATTTATTTTTTTTTTATTTTTTATTTTTTGTATAAAACATTTAATTTATTGGTCTTTGTGGAGAATTTGATGCATCACCACTATATTACAACAGAGCCATTAATTTTGTAGCTTCATCAACATTAACTGGTTTGCTTTCATGACGCTGCTGAGGAATCAATTCTTTCTGCAGAGGTTCAACTGAAGGGCCTTTTGAGAAATGTGCAAGTTCCTTTTGTACATTTACAAAAGCTTTATTTACTCTGTTAACTTTTTCATCATTCATAATGTTTATCTTCTTAAGATTAGTGGTAACTGGTTTTGCTTTGTTTTTAGCCTTAAAGTTTTTTTGGCTGGCTATGTAAAATACATTCCTGGACTTCGGCCCTCTTAATTTGTTCTTGCCCATTGTCAGAAATTTAATACTTGCGTGCAGCTTCCTAAGCTCCAGGAGACACCGTCTGGCACGTACCTATTTATTTATTTTTTTGAGACAGAGTCTTGCTCTGTGACCCAGGCTGGAGTACAGTGGTGCGATCTCGGCTCACCACAACCTCCGCCTCCCGGGTTCAAGCAATTCTACTGCCTCAGTCCCCTGAGTAGCTGGGATTACAGGCATGTGCCACCATGCCCGGCTAATTCAAATAACTTCTTTAAAAATTCTGAGGTCTGTAAGTTTAAATGCAACCAAGATAACTGTCAGTCTTGAAATTTCTACCATAAAAACATGTATATTTTAATATTTGACAAGAGTTAGGTTAATTTGCCATTCATTCCTCCCAAATTCTGAGTGCACTTGCAATTCAGATTTTTTAAAATAAAAATTTGTGTCCGGCACTAGACTCAAGAAAAAATTACATAATAAAAACCAACATGGAATTCTTATCATGTGTTAGGCACTGTTCTAAATTCCTTACATGTATTAATTCGTTTAATCATCACAACCCTGTGAGTTATATACAGCACTTTCTGCCCTTTAGTTGGAAAAATAAACTGATGCATGGATGGGTTAAGAACCTTGCCCAAAGTGACTGATTAGTTAAGGAATGAATCTTGGATTTTAACATGAGCAGTGTGGCTTCAGAGCTTGTGTTTTAACTATTGTGTCCTACTTCCTTTTAATTGTTGAAAGGCCACATAATGTATGAAGACTGCAATGGGAGTCAGGAAAACCTGAGGCTCAAATTCCAGCTCTGTCATTTACTAGCAGGAGCATATCAGAAATCTTGCTCAACCTTACTGCTAAGCCTTAGTTCCTTATCTGTGAAATACTGTAGTATGTATGCCACAGAGAGGTTATGAAATTAAAGGAGATAAATGAATGTAAAAGAGCCTAGTGTATGTCAAGTGCTTGGCATATAGGAGACCTTTGATAAGGTTTGGCTATTAGAGGGTAGGATGTTTTGATCTTGTGGCTTTGATCTGATATGTACTTAAATACGAATGTTTAAGTCAGAAAACCAAGGCTATTACATTTTCATTGAGCATTGATAGAGTATTTTTCAACCACAAATCCCTTTAAGCCAATTCAATTCTGTGATCAGTTTTTTTAATGGTATAGTCTCTGCTTCCAATTTTTTAATTTTTGTTTTCAATTTACAAAAACTTCTTTGGGTTAAGATCAATTGCACTTCTTTATTAGTGTTTCTGGCAATATCAAATGTGATCAATTATAGTCTCTGTCATTGTGGGCTTTCCTTTGTGGCAATTATTTCTTCCAGGTTCAACTTTCCCAGGTTGAATTCCGCATATGAAAGTGTTATAAAAACTTTGGTTCCATCATTCAATTTTAGTGTATCACAAATGTTACTATTTGCAGTTTTAGCCATCACTGAGTTTACTTTGTGCTAATAAATTTCTACCAAACCTAGTTTTTCTGGTGTCAACTTTTGAGGTTGTTATTGTTGACAACAAAATGTTATTTCTTTCTGCCATTTTCCCCCAGCAGTATACAATGTGCAGTTTTAGTAATGTCAGTTTTATTTGGTTTTCATAAACTTTTTATTTTGAGATAATTATGGTTTCACATGCAGTTTTAGGAAATAATACAGAGATCCTACATGCCTGTTAACCTGGTTTCTCCCAATGATAGCATCTTGTAAACTACAGTACAATATCACATCTAAGATATTGACATTGATAAAGTCAAGATACAAAACATTTCCAACACCAGAAGGATCCCTCATGTTTTGATTTTATAACCACACCCACTTTCCTCCATTTCCACTCATTTACAATCCCTGAAACCCACTAATCTGTTCTCTGCAATTTTGTTATTTCAATAATGCTATATAACTAGAATCACACATTATGTAACTTTTTGGGATTGACTTTTTTTTTTTTTTTCCTCAGCATAATTCTCTGGAGATTTATCTAAGCTATTAGATGAATCAGTATTTGGGCCTAGGTGGGGTGGCTCACGCCTCTAATCCCAGCACTTTAGGAGGCCGAGGTGGGCAGATCACCTGAGGTCAGGAGTTCGAGACCAGCCTGGCAAACATGGCAAAACCCCATCTCTACCAAAAATACAAAAATTAGCCTGGCATGGTGGTGGGAGTCTGTAATCCCAGCTCCTTGGGAGGCTGAGGCAGGAGAATTGCTTGAACCTGGGAGGCAGAGGTTGCAGTGAGCCAAGCCCGCACCATTGCACCCCAGCCTTGGCAACAAGAGCGAAACTCTGTCTAAAAAAAAAAAAAACAGTTGTTTTCTTTTTATTGCTGAGTGGTATTCCATGGTCTGGATGTACTACAGTTTGTTTAACCTTCAGCAATTGAAGGACACCTAGGTTAACCCTGTTTTTGGCTATTACAAATAAAGCTGTTATATGTATTTACGTACAGGTTTTTGTGAGAATGTAAGTCTTAATTTCTCTGGGATAAATGCTCACGAGTCCTATCACTGGGTTGTATGATAGTTAAATCTTTAGTTTTTGAAGAAACTGCTACACTGTCTCCCAGAGTGGCTGTACCACTTTACATTCCCATCAGCAATGTATGAGTGATCCAGTTTCTCTGCATTCTTGTCAGCAATTGGTGTTGTCACTAATTCTTATTTTAACCATTCTGACAGGTGAATAGTGATATTACACTGTGGTTTTAATTTGCATTTTCCCACACTGCAGCTTGTCATTTTATCCTTTTAACAGAGTCTTTCACGGAGTAAACATTTTTAATTCTGATAAAGTCCGATTTATCAGGTTTTTAAAATTGATTGAACTTTCCGTGTCAAGTTTAAGAATTTTTTGCCTAACCTTGGATCCTGAAGATGTTCTCATATTTTTTTCTAAAAGTTTTGTGGTACTACAATTTACATTTAAGTCCATGATCTATTTTGAGTTCATTTTTGTATAAGATGTGAGACTTCCCCTGTGCTTCCCCCCACCTCAGAGATATCCACTTGTTCCAGCATCATTTGTTGAACAGGTTATCTCTCTCCATCAAATTGCTTTTGCATCTTTGTTGAAAATTAATCAGACATATTTACATGGGTCTATTTCTGGTTTCTCTTTTATGTTCCTCTGATGTATGTGTCCCCTTACCAGTACCACACAGTCTTGATTATGGTAGCTATAGAAAAAGTCATAAAATTCCTCCCACTTTTCTTTTTCAAAATTGTTTTAACTATTCTAGTTCCTTTGCTTTTCCAGATATATTTTAGAAGAATCTTCTATATTTATAAAAATCTGGCTGGGATTTTGATAGAAATTGCAATAAATCTGTGTGTTAGTTTGGGGGGAATTGACATGTTTATTATGTTGATCTTCTATATGTAGTCTTCTGATCTACGAACAGTGTGTTTCTCCATTTATGAAGGTCTTTTATTTCTTTCAGCAGCATTTTATCGTTTTCAGCAGACAAGACTTATATATATATATATATATATATATATATATATATATTTTTTTTTTTTTTTTAGGTTTACATCTAGGTATTTCTTTTTTTAGTGATTGTAAATGGTATTGTATTTTAAAATTTTGACAACATATGTTCATTGATAATATATACAAATACTATTGATTTTTAAAATGTTGATCTTGTATTTTTCTACCTTGCTGAACTCATTCTTTCTAGAAGGTTTATGTAGATGCCTTACCATTTTCTATATAAGCCATCCTATTATTTGCAAATGGGGTAGTTTTATTTCTTTCTTATTAATATGTATGGGTTTTATTTCTTTTTCTTGCCTTCCAGCCCTGTGTTGAACAAGAGTGGTGAGTATCAAAGTTCTTGCCTTATTTATAATTTTTTGGGGAAATCATTCAGGCTTTCACTATTAGGTATGATGTTTGCTGCAGGTTTTTGTTTTGTTTTCTTTTTCTTTTCTTTTCTTTTTTTCTTTTGTAGATACTCTTTATCAAGCTGAGAAAGTTTCCTTGTATTCTTACTTTTCTGAAACTATTATCCATGAATCGGTGCTGAGTTTTATCATATGCTTTTTCTGCATCAATTGATATGTTCATGTGATTTTTCTTTTTTAGCTTGTTAATATCATGGCTTATTAATATGATGATTGATTTTAGAATATTGACTTTGGAATCTAAATTGAATTCTTGGAATCAACTCCACTTGGTTGTGGCATATAATTCTTTTTGTATATTGTTGAATGCAATTTGCTAATGTTTTACTAGGGATTTCATGTTTATATTCATGAAGGACATTAATTTGTAGTTTTTGTTTATTTCATCCATTCTTTGCCTGGCTTGGAATTAGGGTAATACTAGCTTCCTGAAATGAATTGGAAAGTGCCCTTGGGCTAGAGATTTTTGGAGGGAGTTTTTAAATTGTGAATTTAATTTTATTAATAGTTATGGGAATATTCAATGATCTATTTCATATTGGGTGAGTTGTGGTAATTTGTGTTTGGTCCATTCACATAAGTTGTCAAATTTATGTGTGTAAAGTTGTTCATGGTATTTCCTTATTATCCTTTTGATGTCTGCAGGGTCGGTAGTGATATACCTGTTTCGCTCATTGTATTGGTAATTTGTGTCATCCTTTTTTTCTTCATCAGTTTTTCTAGAAGGTTGTCAATTTTATTGAACTTTTCAAAGAACCAGATTTTTGTTTCACCAATTTTCTCTATTGTTTTTTATTTTTGCTTTGTTTTCTGCTCTTTATTATTTTCTTTCTTCTGCTTGCCTTGGGTTTATTTTGCTCAAGGTTCTTAAGTGGAAGCCTAGATGATTGCTTTGAGACTTTTCCTCTTTTCTAAAGTATGCACTTAATGCTATAAATTTCCCTCACAACACTGCTTTAGTTGTGTCTCACGAATTTGACATTTTATTTTTCATTCGGTTCAATGTGAATTTTTTATTTTCCTTGAGACTTCCAGTTTGATTTGTGGATTATTTAGAAGTGTTTAATTTCCAAGCACTAGATGTTTTCTTCTTTTGTTATTTATTTATAATTTTGATTCTATTGTGATTGGAGAACACATTTTGTATGATTTCAGTTTTTAAAAATGTGTTGAGCTTGTTTCATTTCCCAGGATACGTTCTATCTTTGTATATGCTCCATGGCCTGGGAAAAAAATGCATATTCTACTGTTGTTTGAGTCTTCTGTAAATGTTGATTAGATCTTGTTAGTTGATAGTGGTTTTGTATTCTTCTGCATCCTTGCTGATTTTCTGCTTATCGAAATCTTCAGCTATAATTGTGGACTTATCTATTTGTATTTCCAGTTCTATTAGTTATTTTTTCTTTTATTGATTTAATTTTTTTTGAGATGGGGTCTCACTCTGCCACCCAGGCTGGATTGCAGTGGCATGATCTTGCCTCATTTTGCGATCTCTGCCTCTCAGACTCAAGTGATCCTCCCACGTCAGCCTCCTGAGTAGCTGGAACCACAGGCACATGCCAGCATGCCCAGGTACAGTTCTATTAGTTTTTGCTTCACATGTTTTGTAGCTCTGTTGTTTGATACATGTCTAGAATTGCTGTGTCTTCTTGGTGGATTGACCCTATTATACATTTATAATGTTCCTCTCTGTTTCTGGTAATTTTCTTTGCTTTGAAGTATACTTTATTTAATTTTAATATAATCACTCTTTTGCAAGTATTCTCTCAGTTTATGGCTTATTTTCTCACTCTCTTGATCAATAATTTCTTTGTCTTTAGTTTTAGAAGTTTATGTTGTATCTTATGGATATCTATGGGTTTATCCTTTTAGAGTTTCATACTTTATCACATTTGAAAAGTTTTCAGCCATTGTTTCCTTGAGTACTTTTCCAGTCTTCTCCTTATTGTACCTTTCTCCTGGATTCCCATACCATGAATGTTAGATCTTTTGTTATAGTCACATAGGCCCATAAGATTCTACTCATTATTTTCCCCAATAAATTTTGTTTCTCTGTTTGGAGAACTTTTATTGTTCTGTCTTCCAGTTCATGGATTCTCTCCTTTTTTCCTTTATTCAGTTGTTGAGTCCATCCACTGAGCTTTTGATTTTTGTTATTGTATTTGCCAGTTCTAAAATTTTCATTTCGTTCTTGTTTATACTTCTTTTTTATTTGCTGAGACTTTCTATCTATTTGCAGAAATTTTCTTTTTTGTTTGTTTCAATGTGTTCACAATTGCTCGTTGAGACATTTTTATTATGGTGGCTTTAAATTATTTTTAAGTAAGTCTAACATTTGTTCTCATGTTGGCATCTATTGATTATCTTTTCATTCAGTTTGAGATATCCTTGGTTCTTGGTATAAAGTGTGATTCTCAGTTGAAACCTAGACATTTTGAGTATTATAAGACTAGGACTTATTTAAACCTTCTGTTTTATCTGGCTTCCTTTGACACCACTCCAGAAGAGAAAGGGGGCCACTGCCTTATTGCTACCAGCTGGGGACAGAAATCCAGGCCCCTACTCAACTTCCATTGTCACCTGAGGGGTGTGTGTGTGCACTTTTATTACTGCTGGTGGGGGTGGGAGTCCTGGCTTCCCTTCAGGCCTCTACTGATACCTCCCTGGCTGGGAGGTGTAGGAATACCTCATTACTTCTTCCTATGTGGCCTTTACAGGGTGGCAGGGGTTGGGGGCCAAAAAAGGGGTATTCAACCTTGTTCCTGCTGGATGCTGATAGAAGTCCTAATTCCACTCATCTTCCTTTGACACCATCTAGTGTGGAGGTGGGGAGAGATGCCTGAGGAGGCAGTGGTTGAAAGTCTGGGCTCCCCTGTGGTCTCTGCTGGCATTGCTAGGGCAGGAAGAGGGAGCTCCTTGTTTCAGTTTGTGAGGGTAAAAGTCTAGGTTCCTCCCTCAGTCTTTGCTGGCATGGGTAAGGGTGGAGTTTGTTGGAGTAAAGTGGTTATTGTCTGAATTATTTTTCTTGTTAGACTGCCCTTTGTTGGTCCTTTGACTGGAAAGAGCTGATTTGTGTTGGGGCTTTTTTGTCTTCACTTGGTGTCTTGGGGTTATTCCTTTCTTTGGCTCCTGGTCTGGGATATATAAGGCAAAAAAAAAAAAAAAAAAAAAAAAAAAAAAAAAAAAAAAAAAAGCCCACGAAATTTACCACTGTGTGGTTCCTTGGGTCCTGAGGTCCCTAGCTGTTCTGTCATCTCTCCACCTTTCAGTGTTCTCATGTTTGTTTTATATATAATGTTGAGGGCTTTTGGTTGTACTTAAGGGAAAAATAAGAAAAAGTAAGTCTACTCCATTTCTGTTAAATTCATTTTGTATAGATTAGTTCTACCAGTAATATTCAGAATGAATTGGAAAAAATACAAGTCTGTATTTATTTCTTGGAGCAAAAAGCAAAGAACATTCGGGAAAAACGCATGGGTTATGGAGGTGAAGTCAAAACATCCTGTTTTATGGCCTTTATTTTGACTATGTATTGACCACCATGTTGAGTACAGTATAAAGAAGTCTAAGACAATGATCCTGGCTTCAAGTAGCATGTAGGTTAGTTAGGAAGCCAAGATGTGGATTGCAAAATAAGTATGCCATACAAGCAGTAACTACTAAGTACTCCATGGGCCATGCAGTTTGTCAGTGAAGAGTGATGTCAAGATGGCGCAGCCAGGGAAGAGACAGAATGTGAACTAAGCGGAGAAAACCCAGGCATGGATATGGTGGAAGGGGGCAGCTGGGGAAAAGGCACCAAAGTAGGGAGAATGGAACTGACAAACGTGCAAGGTCAGGGTTATTAACCAAAAAACCCCACAGCATTTAACTATAGGGTATGTATCAGGTTCTGGGCACTGTGCTGAACACCTTATGTGGAGTAGTTTTTTATCGTCCTTTGCAACCTGCCTTTGAAGTGCGAATTATTTTCCATTTTACAAACAAGAAAACAGGCTCAAAAAGGTAACTTCTCCAGCTTCATACAACTGTATCAAGAAGAAGAGCTAGGATTCATAACGAAGTCTGTCTGAAATGTCTTAAGCATTACTCTTGAATACTTGGGTTGCACATGGCATTTGGCTTGAACAGAGGATTAACTTGGGCAAGGGTAAGAGAATAAGGTTGGAAACTGAGGGAAGATATGTGAGCCCTTCCATTTTGAGCAAGGCGGCTGTCCTTGAACATTTTTGAGGAGAAGAATAAGGGTCCTACCGTAGGCCTCTTTGGGGATACCAGGCAGAAGGGACTGGGGCAAGGGAAGAAAATGGAATGGGGAAGAGGGCCTGGTTTCCATGATAAGAGCCAAGAAAGTGGACCTCAAACTGACCTTTGCACAAAATCCTTTGTCAGGTTATCTTTAATGTTGTTTTAGAATTACTAATAAGATATAAATCTCCCAATGGAGCTTATTCTATTTCTCTCTCTCTAATACAAATGTGACACTAGGGGCTTTTTAAAGAAAACATTTAGAGAGTTCAATAAAGACTCTGAGATATGATGGGTTAATTTCTATTTAACTTTTGGCTCCTTATTTTTAAAATGTCATATTACTGAGTCATGCTTAGTCATTGACTCAGGGCCTGGTTAGGTTAATTAGACACAATGTGGGTAGACAGAATGACATCACATACCTCCTTCAAGAGACAGAGGAGAAATAGAGGAGAAGAGAAGGATTCCAATAGAATTTTATTCTGTAAGGCTGGATAGGACTGACCAAAAAAAGAACCAGACCAAATAGATTCCAATGAGATCTTAGATGATGCATTAGTCTGCTTTCACGCTGCTGATAAACACATACCCAAGAGTGGGTAATTTATACAGAAAAAGAGATTTAATGGACTCATTCCATGTGGCTAGGGAGGCCTTACAATCATGGTGGAAGGTGAAAGACAAGAGAGAATGAGAATCAAGTGAAAAGGGTTTCCCCTATTGAAACAATCAGATCTCTTTAGACTTATTCACTACCATGAGAACAGTATGGGGGAAACCCCCACCCCCATGATTCGATTATCTCCCAAGGCCTCTCCTACAACACGTGGGAATTATGGGAGCTATATAGCTCAAGATGAGATTTGGGTGGGGACAGAGCCAAACTATATCAGATGGTGTGGCTGTGGTGGAACAGTCAAGAAATAGTGCTGATGGAATTATAAATACTTCCTATCAATACAGGGAGGGAAGGCCAAAGAAGTTCACAATCAGATAAGAACTATAGAGTGCCATTTTCAAAAATGTTTCACAGAACATCAATTCCATGAAATTATCTGAGAAAAAAAAAGAGGTGAGGGACATTAAACATTAAGTTTCTTTACTGCATGTCTTTAAAATTTTAAAGTGCATTATGAACTCCCAAGAGAGGATATAGTATGCAGGGTTCCCAAATCTACTCGTTCACAGGAATCCTCCCACTTCACTCTTTTTAAAATTTCTTTTTGTCTTGGAGATTTCTTATGATGCGTACTTTATACTTCACCCTTTCATAAGTTCTGGGACAGGAAAAGACTTAAGACATGTCACAGAACTGTATCCCTAACTATAGATTTTTCTCTGGTGTCTCCAAAATGTGCCTGTTGTGTGTTTCTCAGATTACTTGAGAGCTAAATGAATATTTTGTATTCAAATCGAAATTCACAAAGCCAAGTCATTTTCATAGAAATTCTCAAAATTTTCTCCCCGACCCTCTAAACTATCCAAGTGAATCAATAAACCAGTTCATGAGAGGAAATTGCAGCTATTTTATATGCTTTTTTAAAATCAATGTTCAATTATAATCAGATTACAAAAGGAATCACATTGCCACATCTCCTTCTGGCTGGCGCTGTAAGCCAGGCGTCCTTGGTTCTCAGTAATCCCTGTTCTGCTGACAGGCACGGAGCTGGGCCTCTAGTACTATCTGATCAAGGGAGCTGTTGGGAGGCGCTCTCTCTTCTCTCCTGGAGGCCTGAGGGAGCTTCTGGAACTCCTGGAAGTTTGGGTCTTTCCCTTGGGTAATGTGCCGCACCCTCTGCTCCTTTTTCTTAATGGCCTCCTTGATGCCTTCAATGTGGCACTTTTCCTCCTTCTCGGCTTTCAGTTTCAGGATGTGGTGGTTTTTCTCCCTCAGGTGGTTGAGCTCCCGGAGGTGCTGCACCTTGTCCCTAGTGGTCTTGTGCACGTGATTCCTGGCCTGTCGGATCTTCTCATCTGCCAGCTCCACCAGAATCCTTTTGCGCATCTTCCTCTGCTCCTCTGACTCCCCTGCACGCCACCTGGCCTGCTGCAACTGCTCTTCCTCCTTCTGGGCCTTCTCCCTCAGCTCGCGGTGCCGCTCCTTCATCAGGCCCTGGTGTATCTCTTGGGACCGCTGGAAACTTTGTTCCAGGGACAGCTGCCTAAGGAGCTCCTCAGCCTTGGCCTGGCAGTCCATGAGGACCTTCCGGGCCTGGTAATTGATGAGAGAGCTCAGGTTGGTGTCCTGGACCTTCTTCTGTCCCTCCACGGCATGCAGATGCCTCTTGCGACAGGCCTCCACCAGCCTCCTCTGTAGCTGCAGGGTGTGTTGCTCCCGGAGGTTCCGTTGCATCTTCTCCTGCTCCCGCAGGCGCCGCACCTGGCACTGCTTTCGGTGCTCTGCCTGGGCGCGCGCCTTCTCCAGCTTCTCCTGGCGCGGGCTCTCCTGGTCCTCAGTTTGTTCCTTCCACCGGCTTTCCCCCGGGGTCACGTTCTTCCTCTGGCTGTCCCGCCGCCGGCAGCGCTGCTCAGGGCTTTGGAGGGTCTTGCGCTGCTCCTTCTCCTGCCACTGCTCCTGGCTCTGCTGCAGCAGCAGCCGGCGTTCCCGCTCCAAGGTCATCTGGACCTTCTGATCCGAGCGCTTCAACTCCTCCCAGGCCTCAGCCGCCTGCTGCTGCAGCTCCCGCATCCTCTGGGCCTTCTTGAGACGGGTCAACACGAGGGCCACAATCTGCTGGTCCTGGGAGGACACCACTGCCTCTTCCAGCTTGCTCTTCAGGACCTGGGTGTGGGGGCTCCGCATCTCTTTGCTAGAGGCCGAGGGCTGGGAGTCCCGGCTTGCTAATGACTCAACCTGGTCGCTGCTGTCTCTCTTCTGGGCGCACCCGCAGGCTGAGTGCCTCCTGAACTTTTGGGAGGGCACAGAAGACCGCTCCGAGGGAACTGAGGAAGCGGACCAGCGACCTAGATGTCTGCCGAGCGGCACTGCCCACTGGTCTCCACCCTGTGCCTTTTCTACCCTGAATGTGCCACTCAGGGGAGTGCCAGCTCCTCCGGAGTAAGGCGGGGGCGAGTCTCCCTGGGCCAGTGGGTAATGCGGGCAGGGCTGCGGCCGCTGGGGTGGCAGCTGGGTCTGCGGCTGCCAAGCTGGGCGGGGCTTGGTTCCTGTCTCTCCCCAGGCATCTTCTAGGCGCCTGCTGCGGAGCCCGTGCTTCCTGGAGCGGTCCAGGGGCCTGCGGACCACATCGCTCAGGCTTCGGCTGCCCCGCGGTGAGTCTGAGCACCCGCGCCTGCGAGGCCGCGGCGTGAACGAACAGTGCGGGTGCAGCCAGCACGCCCCAGCTTCGCTCTCCGCACCCGGAGTCTCGGCCCGGGAGCACGCGGGGGAGTTGGCTCCGGACCTCTGCCCGCCCAGCCGCTGCGTGGACTCTCGCTCTCCGCCGGGCCGCGGGGGTTCCCAGAGGTCCCGGTAGGGCGGCTGGGAGAAGTGGCTGAAGCCTGCCATCCCTCCCTCTGGGCACGCGCAGAGTCTGCGCAAGGGGTCTGAGACCTCCAGAGGACGCTGCAGACACCCGCCCCGCCCCCCGGTCCCGAAGTCGGGGTCGCCTGTGACGCTCCGGCCACTTCACAATGCGCCTGGCAGCTGGGTCCCCGCAGTCTTCAGCCCTTGCCCGGCGC
The DNA here is from genome assembly GCF_049350105.2 of Macaca mulatta. NCBI lineage: Eukaryota > Metazoa > Chordata > Mammalia > Primates > Cercopithecidae > Macaca > Macaca mulatta. Next base: position 81,272,499 of record NC_133406.1, on the reverse strand, counting down.
CGCCCACCCCAGTTTTGCTAGCACTCGGAGCACCTGGAATGGGAAGGACAGGAGGCTGGAGATGGGGGTGGTGGGGGTCGGGTGGGGGAGAAAGGGGTTGCAGGTTGGAGGAGGGAATATGTGGGAAATCAGGATGATATTTAAAGATGAGGGTGCATAGTGTCCCCCCACCAGTGTTTCAGGGAGAAATTTGAACTCGCATTTGCACACAAACAGCAGGATTTTAAGAGAGCCCGGGTGAAGGCGTCACCCTCAGAATAAAAAGGGTGGGGAGAAGGGCCAAGGTGCAGTTTCAGGGAGGAGATAACCTCAGCTGCAGAACCACCGTCCTGCACGTGTGTACCTCTGCAACATGGTCAAATAGAGCGGCTGTGGACGCACATTAATATGCGACACCATCCATTTGCCGTTTTAAATTAGCAAGCCCAAAGTATGCTTTAATGTTAACTTTTAAAGATTTTTAGAAAAGGAAGACAACGACTCTATTTTCTAATATGGTAATTACTGCTTTTGTCAAAATATGAATGCTGCGTGCACATTTCTGAAATAGCATCAGTGAACACCATGTTGAAATCACATTTTTCCCCCTTTTCCTCGAATTTTGTGGGATTCTTGTTCCTTGTTGAGGCACCCTTGGCTAATGGGAAAAACACTGGATCTGGTAGAGAAAAAGAATTTGAATCTCCTCTACCACTCTTCACTCATGGGCTCTTGGGCAAATCCCTTAAGTTTCCATGACCTCCAGTTCCAGCAAGATGGAGTGGGAAGCCGGGCTCATCTTACCAGCATTGCAGGACTGTTGTGAGGATCAGACGAAATGATGCATCCAGAGGTTGGCACCAGAATACATTCAATAAATATCATTTTGGTGCCATGCTAAGCGTCAGTTAAAAGTTTTAAGAATTGGGTTGGGTGGTGGTTCATGCCTGTAATCCTAGCATGTGGGGAAGGCAAGGCAGGAGGATCCCTTGAGCCCAGGACTTAGACCAGTCTGGGCAACATAGAGAGACTCTGCCTCTATATAAACATTTTAAAAATTAGCTAAACATGTGTGTGCATTTGTAGTCCCAGCTATTCCGGAGGCTGAGGTGGAAGGATTGCTTGAGTCCAGGAATTTGAGGCTGCAGTGAGCCATGATTATGTCACTGCACCCCAGTCTGGGCAACAGAGTGAGACTTTGTCTCAAAAACAAAGTGTTAAGACTTAAAGTAATATATGAATTTACAAATATTTCTGCAGATTTCTAGCTTAAGGAAATAATGCAATTAATGTAATCTTAAAATAGTTTAAGTAAAGGATAGAGTGCTAGAAAGGGGTGACTCCAAGCTCTGTCATGTTCACATCATACTGTGGATCCTGGCTAAGTCACTTCCCTTCCCTGGGGTTGCTATGGTCTGAAGGTTTGTGTTTCCCCCAAATTCTTAAGTTAAAATTCTAACCCTTAAGGTGATGGTATTAGGAGGTGGGACCTTTGGGAGGTGATTAGGTCATACAGGTGGAGCCCTCATCAGTGGGATTAGTGCCCTTATAAAAGGAGTCCCAGAGAACTCCCTCATCCCTTCTGTCATGTGAGGACACAGTGAAAAGATGGCCATCTCTGAACCAGGGAGATGATCCTCACCAGACACCAAATCTGATGTCTTGATCTTTGGCTTCTTAGCCTTCAAAATGGTGAGAAATAAATTTCATTCATTTATATGCCACCAAATCTGCGGTATTTTGTTAATAGCATCCAGAAGAGACTAAGGCAGGGTTGCAATGAGGAAACAGTTCTGGATAGCATTCTCCAAGTATGACCATTCCTTAAAGAAGAAAAATGAGTATTTACCCACACCAATCCTCTTCATTCACGTCTCCTTGAAGCATCACAGCAACCCCAGCTAGGAAGGACCAATAGCCTTGACAATATTTTCCACTGGACAAATCTAAGACTTGGCCATATTAACTGATTTCCCCAGAGTCACTTGGTCAATGGCAGGAGTTTTGACTTCAGATTTACTTCTCTTTCCATGATAGCGTGCTGCCTGCCTCTTGGGGAATGCACTATAAATTGAGCCATGCTTTTAGGAAAATTATGATCTGATATACAGCAGAAGGTCATGGACACCATGTCCTTAAAGCCATGTGGTAGCAGCCTTAACTACAGTGGAAGGAGCCACTCTGCCTGATTAGGATCTCACCAGCATGTCTATAGCTGGGGATAAGAAGTTTTCTACCCTAGATTTTATTGGCACCATTTGTATCCCATTAAATAAATTATTTTATGTGAATATAGCCCTTACTAGATGGTAATTTCAAAAGTAAACCAAATTTGAATGGAATCATTTAACTTTTGAAGTTAGGAAATATTTTTACATGTATTGAGTTGTGCTGATAGCTGAGTGTCATATCTCTCTGTTGAAGCTTTGTAAAACATTTTGCAGGGACAGGTGTGGCTCTGGTCAATACCCAGGCTACTCCCACAGAACAGTGTTATGTGGGTGAAAGTATACCCACCTGAAAACCAGGAGACCTGCCACCAGCCAGTTCTGCTACCAGCTGAGTCACCTGAGAAGTCATTTCACCTATGTCTTGGTTTCCTCATCCCTGTAAAGTCTCTTTCAGTCCCAAATGCAGCTGGAGAAAGGGTTCAATCTAGTAAATGCTTCAGCCTTTGTTCTGTAAAGCAAAAATGAGTTAATCCATGAAAAACGCTTACAGCAGTGTCTGTCTGCATGTGGTAGCTGCCTTATAAATATTAGCCATTAGAATAATCATTATCATTATGCCAAGAGCACTAAAACCATGGCAGTGTAGAGCTGAATTTAAAGACTTAGTTTGGGATGGAGCCAGAATGAGAACCCAAGGGCTCAGATTTCCAGTTTGGGGCTCTTTGACTTCTTGCTTCCTCTGAAGATTCTCAGGATTCCTCAGGGAATTGTGTATGGCTCACTCACCTCTGCTGACACTGGAATAAAGGACAGAGTCTTCACTGCGTAATGTCACACAAATTTATTGATAATCTGGGCCAGGATTAAAAAGATGATATTGCTAAGAGAAACAGTTCTAGGTAGCAGATGTTGTAAGTGGTTAAATAGTTCACCTTAACAGAATTCCCAGGGGAGAGTGGGGGTGTGCTCTGTCCGAATTTTTTATAAGAGAGGGCTCCATACGGATGATACTGGAGTGAAACCTGGAAGGACAATTAGGATTGTCGAGACAGGGATGAGCAGGAAGACACCAGGCCGAGGAAGCTGCTTGGGCTGCAGTGTGGAGCCTCAAATGCCTGGCACATTGGGGTCATGTGTGATTTGTGTAGCAGGGGCATGGGGAGTGTGCGCGAGTGAAGTGGCAGGTGATAAAGCCAGAAAGGTGGGCTGGGGCACATTCTGTAGGGCCTGCTATGCCAAGCCAGGAAGCATAGACGTCCTCCCACTGGGCTGCAGCATCCCAGCTGTGTCCAGAAGCGCTCCAGGATTCCCCCAGAGCTGCATTGGGCCCAGAGGGGCGGGGCTGGAGGACTTTAGGGCAGGCTCTGAGGCCTCCGTCCTTGCTTTACCCAGGGCAGCTTAGACTTTATCTGTTTTATATCTTGGGGCTCCTTGTAACACTTCACTGAAAAAATTTGGGGTTCTCCTATTTCAATCCTTTTTTATGAGAGTTGAAATCCACTGTGTAGATCACAGCAAGGCGTTAAGAAAAGTCTTGAAACCAGGAAAGTAACCCAATGGGATCTAGATTTTAGAAAGTTCATCCTGGCAGCAGCGTGCATGATCAATTAGTAGGCTGGTTCAGCAGTCTGGGTGGGCAAAAAGGAAACGTAAACCAGGGCAATAGCCATGGGACAAGAAAGGATGGATTGGAGAAACAGGTCAGAGTTTGAGGGTTCCTGGCATTGGGATGCTTTGATATGGAGAAGGAGAGTTTCTAAACCAAGTGGTAGTGATAGCAGATCTCCAGTGTAGGTGATCTTGAAGACAACAATCTTGGAAATTTGGTAAAAGAAGTTGTAATAACAAGTGAACCCCACACAGAACAGCAAATAGAATGTCTGGAGTAAACCACCAAAACTTGAAAGAGAAACCTTTTCCTTTGAGGGGCCTGGTGGGGAAGCTCCAAGCCTTGGCACATTGTCACAAAGCCAAGAAAATCTTCCTCACCTGCATCTGTAGCATCTTAAGGAGACCCCTCAGAGGATCCCAGGCTGGAAGCTACAGTCAGCTCCTTCCTGGGGTAGATGAAAGAGATGTTTTGCAAATGCTACACTGCCAAGCATTCCTTTGATACTAAGAACAATCATTTTTATTTGGCAGAAAAAAAAATCCTCAATGTATTTCGCTGGATGCCTTAGAATGTGAGCCTTCTGCCAAATGAAGACCTGGGCCTCCTAATTTGTTGGAGACTTAGAAAACATGGCAACATGTGCTCTGACCCCACAATTCAAATTCATCTGTGGAATTGAAATGCGTTCCATGCCCTTCCTCAGAACAGATTGTTAGTTGTCGTGGTGACTTCAAATTTGATCTTTTAGCAGAGCGTCTAATTCTTGGATGGGTCAAATGGGAGAAAAAAGCTGTAGCTACTCTGTCTAATATGGCAGCCCATACTCACACATGGGATGTGCCCTTGAGCATGAATAATTTGAATTGATGTGTGCTGTAAGTATAAAATACACACTGGATCTCAAAAGTAGGTGATCTTGAAGACAACAATCTTGGAAATTTGGTAAAAGAAGTTGTAATAACAAGTGAACCCCACACAGAACAGCAAATAGAATGTCTGGAGTAAACCACCAAAACTTGAAAGAGAAACCTTTTCCTTTGAGGGGCCTGGTGGGGAAGCTCCAAGCCTTGGCACATTGTCACAAAGCCAAGAAAATCTTCCTCACCTGCATCTGTAGCATCTTAAGGAGACCCCTCAGAGGATCCCAGGCTGGAAGCTACAGTCAGCTCCTTCCTGGGGTAGATGAAAGAGATGTTTTGCAAATGCTACACTGCCAAGCATTCCTTTGATACTAAGAACAATCATTTTTATTTGGCAGAAAAAAAAATCCTCAATGTATTTCGCTGGATGCCTTAGAATGTGAGCCTTCTGCCAAATGAAGACCTGGGCCTCCTAATTTGTTGGAGACTTAGAAAACATGGCAACATGTGCTCTGACCCCACAATTCAAATTCATCTGTGGAATTGAAATGCGTTCCATGCCCTTCCTCAGAACAGATTGTTAGTTGTCGTGGTGACTTCAAATTTGATCTTTTAGCAGAGCGTCTAATTCTTGGATGGGTCAAATGGGAGAAAAAAGCTGTAGCTACTCTGTCTAATATGGCAGCCCATACTCACACATGGGATGTGCCCTTGAGCATGAATAATTTGAATTGATGTGTGCTGTAAGTATAAAATACACACTGGATCTCAAAAGCAGTATGAAAAAATGTAAAATATCTCAATACTTATTTTATATTGGTTACATGTTGAGATGATAGTATTTTGAACCCATTAGACTAGATTAAATGTATTATTGAAATTAATTTCATATTTCTTGTTACTTATATTAAAGGGGCTACTAATAAAAATTGCACAGGTGCATATGCAATAGATATCACAGTATATGTCCTTTGGACAGAGCTGCTGTAGATTAATTGAGGTTCCCCAATATTCAGGTAGTAAGCAAAAGCTATTAACATTTAGGTAATTTTTATTCTACATAAATGTATTGCTTTGAAACCACCTTTACTAACAGGATAATATTTATGTGGAAAGTTTTTTTTTTCCTTAATGGCTGGATGATAGGGTAAATTATTAATTTCCTTTTTGTTTTGTTTTTGAGACAGTCTCACAGTGGCGCAATCTCGGCCCACTGCAACCTCCGCCTCCTAGGTTCAAGTGATTCTCCTGCCTCAGCCTCCCAAGAAGCTGGGACTATAGGCGTGCACCACCATACCCAGGTAATTTTTGTATTTTTAGTAGAGATGGGTTTTCATCATGTTGGCCAGGCTGGTCTCGAACTCCTGACCTCATGTGATCTGCCCACCTTGACCTTCCAAAGTGCTGGGATTACAGGCATGAGCCACCGTGTCTGGCCCGTTTTCTTTATCTCTCTCTCTCTCCCCCTCCTTTTTTTTTAAGACAGAGTCTCACTCTGTCACCAGGTGGGAGCGCAGTGGTGTGATCTCAGCTCACTGCAGCTTCGACCTCCCAGACTCAAGTGATCCTCCCACCTCAACCTCTTGAGTAGCTAGGACTACAGGCATGCAGCACCATGCCCGGCTAATTGTTGTATTTTTTGTAGAGATGGGGTTTCACCATGTTGTCCAGGGTGCTCTCAAACTCTCAGGCTCAAGTGATCCACCTGCCTCAGCCTCCCAAAGTGCTTGGATTACAAGCATGAGCTACCGCACCCAGCAATTATTAATTTTCAAAAATCAATTTTGCAGTACAGTTTCACAGGATTTCTGTTATTTTATGCCCCACCTCCACTTTTTCCTCACTACACAGGAAAACATTCCCCTAAGTAACAGTATCTGAGAATACACTACAGGACCACTCTCTACATGAGCCTACGAGATATGGACTCGTTAAAAATATCAGACCCGCAAAACTGTAAAAACAAAACAAAAAAAAGTATGCAAACACCCAGGGCAAGAAATGAAAAACTCATGCTAATGTAGTGCTAAGAGTGAAAATTGTAGCCTATAAACTTCTTTTTTAAAAAAAGAAAATAGTGGGATAAGGGCCTAGAAATAGGAAAGTTGTTACCATGGAAACAATCACTTACCCACAATGCAAATATTCCATGTGTATGAGAGGTTATATGTATAAAAATGATGGCAGATACATATTGAGCGGGTGTTAGAGCACTGCTCAAAGTGCTTTATGTGCAAACCCTACCACAACTATGCGAAGTAGGAACTGTTCTTTCTGAGCCAACTGTTCTTTCTAAGAGAGAACTGCTCAAGATCACGAAATTAGTCGGCAGTGGAGTCAGGATCGGACCTCGGTCCCTCACCCCAACCTCACACCGGATGGCCTTCTGTGCTAGGACTGCATAATTATAGCCAGAGAAAATCACGTGTAGCCTGGAGAGCAGAAGAGTATTTTAAATACTTCTAGTTTTGCTGCATCTTAGGATTTTAATATTTTTCACATTTGTAACCTTCATGCAATTAAAAGCAGGAGATGATAATTAACCAAATCTTATGAAGAAGGGAAGAACTCGAAATAAGTATGCTTAGAGTTGACAGTGAGTTCAATTCCACAGGGAGATAACAGGACTGAGCTGCAGTTACTGGATCACTTAACACTGACACAGAAACACAAAACGGTGTGATAAAGTTGCTGATTTTTGAAATGTTATTACAAATAGTTTGTAGTGTTAAAACATAGGAAGACATTGACCCAGTGGAAACTTGAGGAAAGAATCTCACTTAATAACATATCCAATTTGGAGTTCTTTAATCCTCAGCATCACATAGGCATTACATTGAATAATTTCATTTTTTATTTTAAAGAATGTGTTTTGTTGAAACTTTAAAAAAAATGTGTGAGGGTTTTAAAGTTCCATTTAAAAAAAATTTTTCTGTTTTTGCTAAAATTGAGCATGAAGTTTTCAACCTTAAATGAAATTTGTTTTTCAGAAAGCTAGAAGTAAGGGAAGATAGCACTGCAATAGAAGTCTGGTGATGGATGGTTTGCTGTGATTGCTGACTGTGCATGTATTGTAATATGCCGTGCATTGTGAATCCTTGGCTGACGTTAGGTAAGGCAGGGCACCCTCAGCCCACTTAAATTCCAACCTCTGCATCGACCAGTTTTATTATACTATGAAAGAATTTTCAGTGGGCAACTCATAGTGTTCTTTTCACTCAAAGCCACCCACACATGGGGCTGGAGTAGAATTCAGCAACTGTGGGTGGCCCTGTCTGTGCATTCAGCAACCACTTCTGTCCACAGGAACCTTTTGAAAGCACCTTCAGCCACCTACCTGGGTCTCTGCTCGGCCATACCTCTGGGGAGAGTCATTAACTGTTCTCCCCTTTGCATGGAATGAGGTTCCTTCTTGAAGTCTTGGTTCAGGGAGAGCCATCCCTGATCAGATTAAATCCTCTACTATACACTCTCACAGCTCCTTTAGAGTAGCAGCTTCTCGCCTTGGTGGGTGTGTTCATTGCAGGCCCACACTTGAGAGTTCTGTGAAGATTTGATTAACCAAGTCATCCTCCAGTAAGTTCCACGAGAGAAAGGATCTCACCTGCTTTTTTCACCCCCACCCAGGAACTTGATAAATATTTGTCGAATGAATGAATTAAATGATTGACTGCACTAAAAATTCACAGTCGCTCACGCCTGTAATCCCAGCACTTTGGGAAGCCAAGGCAGGTGGATCACGAGGTCAGGAGATTGAGACCATCTTGGCTAACACGGTGAAACCCTGTGTCTACTAAAAATACAAAAAATTAGCCGGGTGTGGTGGCACATGCCTGTAGTCCCAGGTACTCTGGAGGCTGAGGTAGGAGAATTGCTTGAACCCAGGAGGCAAAGGTTGCAGTGAGCCAAGATTGCACCACTGTACTCCAGCCTGGGTGACAGAGTGAGACTCTGCCTCAACAACAACAACAACAACAAAATCAGTGTCTAAACGTTGGGTGCGGTGGCTCACACCTGTAATCCTAGCACTTTGGGAGGCCGAAGTGGGAGGATCACTTGAGGTCAGGAGTTCGAGACCAGCTTGGCCAACATGCTGAAACCCCATCTCTACTAAAAATACAAAAATTACCTGGGGGCATGGTGGCAGGCACCTGTAATCCCAGCTCTTCGGGAGGCTGAGGCAGGAGAGTTGCTTGAACCCGGGAGGCAGAGGTTGCAGTGAGCAGAGATTGCACCACTGCACTCCAGCCTAAGTGACAGAATGAGACTCTGTCTCAAAAAAAAAAAAAAAAAGAAGAAAAAATAAATTAAAATTCCCAGTGTCTAACACTGCTAAGCCAGTCAGTGGTAGGTATCAGTGCCTCTATTTGTATATGTCACCTAGTGCAGGGATGATTTCTAATCTTTTCTATCTGACTCAAGCCCCTGACCACACCTTTGCCCACTCACTCTTTGCTCCTGTTCTCAGCCCCTACATTTTAAACAAGTTCAAGGTCATAAAAGGAAACTTCCTCAACTTCCCCTTCCGCTGGGTCTTCATCCATTGTCTCCTTCTTTCTGACACAGGGTGGAAATTGACCCTGTCTCTTGCCAAAGCCCATTCCCCCTACTCTGATTCTGTCCCTCCATCTTCCCTAGGCCCTTGCTGGCTCCTGCATCCCCTATTTTGACTCCTCTTCCTTCTTTTCTCTCTCTCCTTACAACTATGCTCAGGTGACTTCCATCTCCCATGACCCTTATAGTTTAGCTCTACGGCAGCGCCGTCCAACAGAACTTTCTGAGATAAGGGAAATGCTCTGCATCTGTGCTATCCAATATGGAGCCCACAGGAAGTTGCTGAGCACATGAAATATGGCTGACATGACTGAGGAAACATACTTTTAATTTTATTTGATTCTAACTTATTAAAATTAAAAGAGGCACATGTGGCTGGTGCCCTCCATATTGGACAGCAGAGTTCTAAAATGTGAACTCTGAAGTCATATTGCTTAGATTAAAATAAATTATAGTTTTGATCTCTGAATCATATGACCTTGGGCAACTTACTTAAGTTCTTTAAGTATTCAAATTTTTCATCTAAAGTTGTGATAGTAGTACTGAAGTATAGGGTTGTCATGAATGAGATAATTCATATCATTACATTTAACAAATAGTGTATACTCCTAGCATAAACACTCAAAATGTGCTTCTTGTACTTGTCATCATCATCATCATCATCATCATCATCTTTGTTATTCAGACATGTTCACATTGTTTTTTCAAACTTCAGCTCAGGATGCATTAACAATCAACAACATCAATTTAGTGGACTTTGGCTAGCATTTTAAAAAAAGACATACTTTATAATACAATAAGAAATATGAGTGCTTCTCATGTAGTAGACGTAGATATGAAGTCATGAAATGTTTGTTTCTATCTATGGGTGAACTATGTACCAGGTGTTGAAGTAAAATATATTTCTTACCATAGGTTGCATTTTCTAAAAATGTTGTGTTTCTCTAGAAGTGTTGTTTTAGAGTTTAGAAGGTCAAGACTATGTTCTAGAGGCCAAATCCAGTGGTCTCTTCTCAGTCTCATCTTGATTTCTTGGTTCTATTTGGCACTGAGGTCCATCTTCCATTCGACTGAATTTCTTTCCTTCCTTGACTTACTTTGCTTACTTTTTCTTCTCTCCACCCAGTGTTTCTCCAAGGGTCACTTGGGTTCTTTTTTTTAAAAAGGAGTCTCACTTTGTTGCCCAGACTGGAGTGCAGTGGTTGGATTATGACTTAATGTAGCCTTGACCTCCCAGGCTCAAGCAATCCTCCTGCCTCAGCCTCCTGAGTAGCTTGGACTACAGGCACATGCCAATATGCCCAGCTAACTTTTAAAATGTTTGTAGAGACAGGGTCTCACTGTTTCCCAGGTTGGCCTCAAACTCCTGAGCTCAAGCCATCCTACTACCTTGGCCTCACAATCACCTGCTGGGATTACAGGCGTGAGCCACAGCACCCGAGAACCATTGGTATCAAAATCAGTCTAGAGGTGTAAGAACATGTTTATTATTCAAGGTGGGCCTCCTGATTGTGTCTCCTGTCACCCTTGTGACCTCTCCTCCCACACTGAATTCAACCCATCTATGTAAACAATAGGATTTTGCAGACATGACAAGTGTGACTTATGAGGCTTTGTCGTAAAAGATCTTGTGGTCTCTGCCTTACTTTCATGGATCACTTGCTCCTGGGGAGCCAGAAGCCATGTTATGAGGACACTCATCTTCATTCAGATCCTTTACCCAAGTTAAGTCTTTAGATCACTGCAGCCCAGCCGACAACTTGACTGCAACCTCACCAGAGGCCTAGGGCCTGGAGCCAGATTCCTGATTTATAGAAACCATGAGATCAAAAATGTTTCCTTGTTTTTTAAGATGCTGAATTTGGGGCTCAATAGAAAAGGAAGCAGGCATGTGCTTTAAGTTGCATGTCCCTAGACCCCATTCCAGGCCTACTGAATCTGGTTCCCCTGAGACAGCCTCAGGATGGCCTCACAGTCTGCATTAACATTTCTGGGTACTTTTTCTACTCTCTACAGTTTAAGACCCACTGCCCTTTTTTTGTTTTCACCGACTGTTCTCCCTCCCTCACTCCCTCCATTTCTTCTTTCTCCTATAGCACAGGTCCCAAAAGTTCTCTCCAGGGCCTCCTCCCTTTTCATCGTGCACTCCTTATGCAAGTGCATCTATTCTGTGGCTTTAGCCGACAGCCTTGGAGCAGCTCAGGGACCTGCTTCTCTTCCTTGGAGCCCTCTACAAAGCTCATGAGACTGAGTTTCCAACCACTTACTGGGTATCTCCATATGGACTTTTTTCTGGCAACTCAAACCCAACATTTCCAACACTGAATTCATAACCATCCTCACAAAATCTCCTTTTTTGTTTGTATTCCCTGCTTTTGTTAGCAGGTTTATAGGTTTATAGCTCAGTCTCTTAAACTCTACGTCTTGATGTCATCTTTGCATTATCTTTTTCCCTCACCCTCAATACGCAGGGGTCCCTGAGATCTTACCATTGCCCCTCTTCAGAACCTCCCTTGGCTGCTGCTATTGCTCTTGTTCATACCTCATTATCCCTTACCTGGGTTGGGAAGCTTCTTCATTGTCTCCTTGTCCTATTCTTTTCCCATCCAGACTTCATGCTTCCTAAAAGACTAGTATCTGGTTCAACTGATCATGATACTTCCTCACTCAAAATCCTTTGATGCAGTCTATCATTAATGGGCATTTGGGTTAATTCCATGTTGCTATTGTGAATAGTGCTGCAATGAACATACGCGTGCATGTATCTTTGTAATAGAATGATTTATATTGCTTTGGGTTTACACCCAGTAATGAGATTGCTAGGTCAAATGGTATTTCTGGTTCTAGATCTTTGAGGAATCACCACACCATCTTCCACAATGGTTGAACCAGTAGCATTCCTATTTATCTACAGCCTCACCAGCATCTATGTGATACATATACATCATGGAATACTATGTGGCTATAAAGAGGAACAAGATCATGTCCTTTGCAGTGGCATGGATGGAGCTGGAAGCCATTATCTTCAGCAAACTAACACAGGAATGAAAACCAAACACCACATGTTCTCACTTATACATGGGAGCTGAACAATGAGAACACATGGACACAGGGAAGGGAACAACACACACTGGGGCCTGTCAGGGGTGGGGTGCTGGGGAAGGGAGAGCATTAGGAAAAATAGCTAATGTATGCTGGGCTTAATAACTAGGTGATGGGTTGATAGGTGCAGCAAACTTGCCTATGTACCCTGGAACTTAAAAAAAATCACTTGATGGCTTCCCACTGTCTTTTGATAAAGTTCAATTTTTTGTGTGTGACCCCAATAAGACGTTCCATCTGTATTTCTAACAACCACCTTGCAATCCACCCCTAAACACACATGCTCCCTAGGCACAAAGGGTTGTCCACAATGTCCCAGGCATGCCTTGAAGTTTTCCAGATTTTTCTCATACTGTTATGATAACTATATAATTAAAATTCTCCCTTGAGAATAAAAAATCATGATATAAAGCCCATTGCAAAATTTACTTGCAACGCAATCTACAATGGTAGATGTAGTCTGCTCCTGTGCCCTTCCATCCCAGCCCCCAAACCAGGCAGGGAGAAGGCAGGGTAGGGGTGTGGAAGCAAATCCCATCCGGCTTCTGGCTACTTTGTTGCCTTCTGATATTGTTTGGTTCTGTGTCCCCACCCAAATCTCATCTTGAATTGTTGCTCCCATAATCCCCAAGTGTCATCAGAGCGACCCAGTGAGAGATAATTGAATCATGGAGGTGGGTTTTCCCATGCTGTTTTCATGATAGAAAGTAAGTCTTGGCCAGGTGCGGTGGCTCACGTCTGTAATTCCAGCACTTTGGGAGGCTGAGGCGGGCAGATCACCTGAGGTCAGGAGTTTGAGACCAGCCTGGCCAATCTGGTGAAATCCCGCCTCTACTAAAAATATAAAAATTAGCCAGGTGTGGTGGTGGGTGCCCATAATCCCCCTACTCAGGAGGCTGAGGCAGGAGAAAGGAGAATCGCTTGAACCTGGGAGGCGGAGGTTGCAGTGAGCCAAGATCACACCATTGTCGCCTGGGCGACAAGAGCAAAACTCTGTCTCAAAAACAAAAATGAAAAGAAAAAGAAAATAAGTCTCATGAGACCTTGTGGTTTTATAAAGGGCAGTTCCCCTGCACACGCCCTCTTGCCTGCCTCCATGTAAGACATGCCTTGCTCTTCCTTTGCCTTCCACCATGATTGTGAGGCCTCCCCAGTCATGTGGAACTGTAAGTCCATTAAACATATTTTTCTTTATAAATTACCCAGTCTTGGGTATTTCTTCATAGCAGTATGAAAATGGACTAGTATACCTTCAGATAATGGAAATTTAAAAAGCCCATTCAGCATCCTGTGAGTCTTCATTTGCTTTGTCTGCACTGGTTACGCTTTTGTGAAAAGACAAATTCATTCATTCATTGAGCCAATGAGCATTTATTAACCCTGTCCTAGCCATAGTGGTAGATATAAAGATTAAGATCCAGTCCTTGTTCTTTTTCAACTTGGATACACCTTCTAGATAGTAGCAGTTGCCAAAGGAAAGATGCTAAAATATCAGAGAACTTCACAGGTTAAAAAAATCACTTCTGGATTGGAGATATAGGGAGTGGAGATAAATTATTGCCTATCTCTCTCCACTTGTATATAAGCTCCAGGAAGACAGGAATCTTTGCTTTGTTTAGTTGTATATTTCTAGCATGCAAAGCAGTGCCTGGCACATAGTAGAACTCAATACATATTTGTTGAATGAATAGGTGCCTGAATTTTAAAAATGTATATAAAAGAAACATAGGCCTGGGTTTATGACTATGAGCTCTAAGGCTGAGATGATGTCTATTTGCATTTTTATGGATTTGCATTATGTTCAGCATATTTTAGGCACTCAATAAATTCTGGATGAAAGTCGAGTAAGTGATTTCATAGCTGAGGTTTGTTTTCTTCTCACCCCTTTTCTTGGTGCCATTAAGTATTAACCCTCCTGAAGAAAATGTCCATGACAGTGGTTTTAAAGGTAAGAGTGTTTAAGAAACCAAAAAAAAAAAAAAAAAAAAAGGGCAGTATGGTAGAAAATGAAGGCAGTGTGATAGAAAATGAGATGAAAGAAAAAGGTCAGGAAAATAACATTTTAAAATGTAATTACTGAAAGTATTTTTGAAAGCACTGATTTACCTTTACCTGGTAGTCAACTGAAATGGAAAACATGACAATAGGTGGTGATGATGTTGAACCATCTCATTAGCAATATTTGTTTAATTTAATCCAAGAACGAAATATTGCTATACAGAGTCCAAAGCTTAAAGTTATTGGAAGCATTTTATCCAACTCAGAATTAAATAAAAAGGTGAAAGGCCCAGAGAATATTTCTGTTGTTGTTTTTTTACCCCAGTGATATAAATTTAACTAGCTGAAATCATATTCTAAGTATCAGACATTTACACCGACTCTGAAGTGGCAGTTACCTTTGCATATTGAAATTACTTGGGGCTTGTTTAATGAGAAGCTTATCCATTAAGAACCCCACTGGATACAGAATTAATTGCTGGGGAAAGCATCCAAAGCAAGAGAACATTATGGTCCTTGCCCTAAAGGAGCTTACCATGTAAGCAGGTGAAACAAATATGAACAAAGCAAGAAAAAAAAAGCAAATAAATTATGAGTGTAGATTAATTTACAGCCCTTTGGGAGAGTCAGCTAGTTGCCCATTGAAATCTGAACTTCCTTTCAACCTTAGGAACAGTTGTCCCTGAGACTACACTTCCCAGGTCATTTTGCACTTACGTGAGACCATGTGACTAGTTGGCCATGTGACCTCATTATGGTCAATGGAATGAGGGCAGAATAGATGTGGGCCACTTTGGGGTCTGGCCCATATATGCCTTATCCTTTCTCCCCATGGGCTGATGTAAGAAAAATAATTATATGCATACAATAATACATTATATATAATGGCATGTTTTTTTTTAAATTAATTTATTATTATTATACTTTAAGTTGTAGGGTACATGTGCATAACGTGCAGGTTTGTTACATATGTATACTTGTGCCATGTTGGTGTGCTGCACCCATCAACTCATCATTTACATCAGGTATAACTCCCAATGCAATCCCTCCCCCCCCCCCCCATGATAGGCCCCTGTGTGTGATGTTCCCCTTCCTGAGTCCAAGTGATCTCATTGTTCAGTTCCCACCTATGAGTGAGAACATGCGGTGTTTGGTTTTCTGTTCTTGTGATAGTTTGCTAAGAATGATGGTTTCCAGCTGCATCCATGTCCCTACAAAGGACGCAAACTCATCCTTTTTGATGGCTGCATAGTATTCCATGGTGTATATGTGCCACATTTTCTTAATCCAATCTGTCACTGATGGACCTTTGGGTTGATTCCAAGTCTTTGCTATTGTGAATAGTGCTGCAATAAACATATGTGTGCATGTGTCTTTATAGCAGCATAATTTATAATCCTTTGGGTATATACCCAGTAATGGGATGGCTGGGTCATATGGTACATCTAGTTCTAGATCCTTGAGGAATCGCCATACTGTTTTCCATAATGGTTGAACTAGTTTACAATCCCACCAACAGTGTAAAAGTGTTCCTATTTCTCCACATCCTCTCCAGCACCTGTTGTTTCCTGACTTTTTAATGATCGAATGGCATGTATTATATCTAATTATATAAATATTTATGTATAATATATATTTGTATTATATAAGGTATAATATATATTTATATTATATAATATATAATACATTATATATCACATGTTATATAATATATAATTATGTAAAATATATAATTTTAATTCTATGTAAAATTATATAATATATAACATACAAAATTGTATATTATGTTATATGTTAATTATATATTTTATATTAATTATAATTAATTGATTATATAATTTTATAATTATATATAATTAATTATGTTATATTGCATATTATAGAATAGGTAGTTATATAATATACATAATTATATATTATGCAATATATTACATATTATATAATTATATATAGTGTAATATATGTAACACATATATAAATATGTATACTGTAATATAGATAACATATATGTACACATATATATTTATATATTATATAAATATAATATTGTCTTGACCCAAGTTTTGAGGCCCTGGCTTAAGGCTGGTCAGTTCTGCTTCTTGATTAGCTGATTGAGTCCACAACCCCAATCACTCAACCAATTCCCTTTTTGGGCACTCATATGGGGCCACTGCCCTGGTTGCCCTGAGTCCCAGACAACCAGAGGTAACCACTATGCTCCACAGCCCGCTGAAATTACTCAAATTACTCAAATCAGACAGTTCACAGGGAGTCCACAAAACCTAGCTAACCCCATTCCACTTGCCGTACATAAACAGGCCCAAACAGTCCTGGTGCAATCTCTGTGTGGCCCTGTGTGGCAGTCTTTTCTTGTTTGGAGCTGTAAGTAACAAAGAATTCTACCTTTCATCTATCCAAATGCCACTGTGGTGTGTCCAGCCATCTTTAAATCTTATAAAACAGCTGAAATGGCAAAGACCAGAAACTCTTGGAAACCATGTGTTGACTGGAACAAAGTTGCTTTCTGCCTGGGTTCCTGAAGGACTGCTGTGCCCCAACTCCACTCATCTTCAACTCCCCAATTTGTGCCCCTCCCTCATCACCCTGGACTGTCCTATGAGAGAAAAAGAAACTTCTATTACATTGGAGTCATTACATGTTTTGCCTTATCTGTTATGGCAGTTTAACCCACCTAATTATCACAGGAAACCAGCCAACTCGCAGCTAAGGATATAGTGTGGGATGAGGAAACTTCCAGGGAGGGACAGAGGGGGCTCTTATCCCACCTCCTATGAGGAGGGGAAGCTCTGGAGAGGAGCTCAAGGTTGCTCTTTAACAAAATGGCAAACGAGTTTAGCAGTTAACATTATTGCACATCCCTCCCTTCTTCGTCCAAGGGAAAGCCTTCAGTCAAAGAACCCCTTATGAGACAGATCTTATTATTTCTATTTTTCATGGTATTCTCAAAGTTAACTCCATCTCATTAAGCCCCAAGTTCATTCCCACTTTCTAACCGCTTTGTTTATCTTTTTTCTCGCATCCTGTGAATTTCAAATTAGTTCCTAATTACCCTAGTATTACATAATCTCCTCACCACTCCCGAAATAATAAAAGTCATAGCAATAAAACTAAAGTATTTTTGACCAACCTTCCCAAACAATTCAATCTGCTCACGCTAACCTGGATGTAACCCCACTGCGGTGAATCATTTCAGACTTTTTTCTTTTGTGTTCATATAAATCCATAGAAAATCTATGGTATTGCCTTTCCATAAATTGTATCTTGCTGTACATTGTGTTCTACAATTTGCTTCTTTTGCTCAGCAACAATGTTTCACAGAGCTCTCCTGTTCTTAGGTGGAAATCTAATTTATTCCTAATGGCTACATAGTGTTCCTTAGTATGACTAGACCACAATTTATTTAGTCATTCCATCATTCAGCTTATTTCCAATTTTCCACTTTTAGAAAAACATCTGCAGTGAATATCTTTGGATCTACTTTCCTGAGCACTTACTATGTGCTAGGTGCTCTTCAGGAATAATGCCATTCCCCTTAATGGTTGTGTGAAGTAAGTACTGGCACCATCTCTGTTTAGTAGACGAAGTATCCAAGTGAATGCATCAGGGTTTCTTTAGGGGTAGATGCTGAACAGTGCAATTGCAGGATCCCTTTCTCGTTTTTTTTTTCTTTCTTTCTTTTTTTTTTTTTTTTGAGATGGAGTCTCACCCTTTTGCCAGGCTGGAGTGCAGTGGTGCGATCTCGGCTCACTGCAACCTCTGCCTCCTGGGTTCAATCAATTCTCCTGCCTCAGCTTCCCGGGTAGCTGGGACTACAGGCGTGTGCTGCCACGCCCAGCTAATTTTTGTATTTTTAGTAGAGATGGGGTTTCACTATGTTGGCCAGGATGGTCTTGATCTCTTGACCTTGTGATCCACCCGCCTTGGCCTCCCAAAGTGCTGGGATTACAGGCGTGAGCCACTGTGCCCAGCCTCCCCTCCTTGCTAGTGGTGGCCTGTTCTAAAAGTGCCTGGGATTTGTTTTAATTAGGTATGTTAAGACACACAGACATAGAAATGACTGTCATGAAGGAAAAAGTTTTTAGAGTCAGAGGTGCCTAGAGGCAGGGGTATGGCACACCATGCAGGGCCACGTGGGGAAGCACCAGGTAGGTCTAGAGGCAGAAGGAGTGAGAGTGTGGTGGGGAACATGGACAAGAGCCTTTATTGTACTTTCACAGGAAGGAATAGGTGAGGCAGTGTAAACAGATTTAAGATGGGCTAGTTTGAATGGCTTCAGCGGACTAGTTTGAATGGCTTCAGTGGACTCTGGGGCATAGGGGCTGTGCCTAGTTGTCTGGTACCTGGACCTGGGGTGATAAGGGCCAGAGAATAGTGGTCCTAAGTGTGACAGCTCATAGAGGAGGGTGGGAGGGGGTGTAGTCTACCATCTCTAGGAATTGTCTAGTTCTGGGAAGGGCAGCCCCTTGAGGGTCACCAAGGTCCCAAATGTCAAAGCATCAAAATACAGAAAATAAAAGACGTGGTCAATACACAGAAATTTATAATCCTACCAGCAGAATATTGGAGCTCCCTTTTCCCTGCATTATCACCAAACACCTGATATTATCAAACATAGTATTTGTAATCCATCTGATGGGTGAAAACAGTGTCTCTTGTCTTAATTGGCATTCCCCAATTAATTAATGATATTGAGCACCTTTCACGTATCTATGGGCCAATGGGCAATAGTCCCTTTCTGGTTCACCTCTCCAGTTTCTTCCCACCCCTCCATGGTCTTCTCCCTCGGTCTGCAGACACAAGCTACACTTTTCTGTATGGCTTTCTAATACGGTCCGAGTGCTTCTCAGAAGTTTTATCTCTTGGCATTTTCCAACTTGCATTCTAAATTCTAACCTTGGTCTCTGTCCCCAACCCTTCCCTCCTGACCTTTGCACAAGCTATTCCTTCTGCCTAGAAAACTCACTGTATATCCTTTCCCCTTCATTTCTGACACACGCACACACACACAGACACCCTCATATGACATATGAGGTCACCTCCAGGACCCCTTTCCTACCACCTTCTCTTATGTACTTTCCAATTACAGCAATTACCCCATGACTGTATAACTGCAGGTTTGTCTTTCAACTCTCCCCATAGATTATAAACTTGTTAAAAGTAAGGATTGTGTTTTTGTTTTTGTATTCTCCATACCTGGCACAATGACTGAAATATGCTCGGTACACCGTAAGTGCACTTCGAATGGAAGGAAGAATGGATGGGAGTGTGACTGAATGAGCTTATTTATCCTGTTCCACACTCCAGCCCCTGAAGCTTGTCTCCTTGCTGAGTGTCTCTCCAAGGCAGAGACAATGGGTGAATCAGATACTTTGCAAATTCTAGATTTACACCCAAACACAGCATTTGGTACCATGCCAGGCTCATGTTCTGGTATGTTCTGGGCTCATTAAAGGGTTTCTGGTTGATTGTGTGTATTCCTGGGTGTGCAGGATTGAGGAAAGCCAGAAGAGAAGAACAACTGGCTCCAGTTTGGTTTTCAATGTCAGTAAGAGATTGGTGCGAATGATTTATTTTCCTTTGAATATTGATTAAGAAAAATAAGTCACCATCTCTATCTTCATACATAAGGTGCCATAGACTGCCAGTTTCCCATGTCCCCTCCAATCCATTCTCTTCTTTCTGGTCTCCAGGCTGTCCAATAAAGACTACATTTCCCAACTTCCCTTGCAGCTAGGTATGGCCATGTGACTAGGTTCTCAGTAATGATAATGTGAGAGAACTAATTTGTGTAACTTCTTCCTCATTTGCCTGAAAGAAAATTGTTACCTTATACTTTTCTTTTCTTTCTCTCCATACCACCCCCCAACGGCTTTCCTTTGGGCCAGACCCCAGAAATGCCAACGATCCAGCTTCAATGATGCAAATGAAGACCTCAGGGAACAACAGAGTAATGAGAGAAGGAACCTAGGTTCCTGAATGACTCTGGAGCAGATATGCCCCAGACATTTTACCATGCCCTGTACCTCCAACGGTAAGAAATTTACATATTTGAGAAATAAACTTCCATTTAATTTACTATATATTTGGAACACTTTGTTACAACTTAGCCCATACTGTAACCTACATTTTTCTTCTACCTCTTCCCAAATGTATTATTCTGCTTAGCGCTTAACACCATCTAGCACAGAAAATGTTTTCCTTCTTTTCTTCTCATCTGTCTTCCTTAACTAGAATAGTTCCTGGAAGGCAGGGTTTTTTTCAATTAGCAATAATCACCTGAGATAAACTTCATTGGCTATGATACTGCTACTGCACAAAGCTGAAGGCAGGGGTTTTTGTCTTTGTTCACTGTTGAACTCCCAGCATCTAGAAGCTTGTCCAGTTCATAGTCAGTGCTCAACTCTATATATAGAGTGAACTATTACTGGCCACCAAAAGTGAAATCATAATATATACCACGAGGAAAGAAGAGTGAAAACAGTGGGGAACTTCATGCATGGAGGGTAGACGGAAGGCATGTAATCAGACGAGGGGCACAGTCTCTAAGAAAAAAAGCCCCTGGTGCTCTCCTGTCTTTGGGAGGAGGACTCTGAGGTTTTGCTTTAGTTCCTGTCCCCAGTGGTATTGGTTCTGGAGTTGAGAGAGGAAGAGAGATAAAGTCAGGTTTCCGTACCTGCTCCCACTTAATAGGAAGTAAACCATATTCTCTTCTACATTCCATCTACCCTCATTTCCTTCCTCTTCTTCAGAAAAATACATAACAAAATAAATTCAAGATGACTCCTTTTGTAAACTCCCTTAGGTAGAAGGTATTCATAGAAATAGCTGTGGAATGGCAGAAAAACTATTAGGAAGAAGTTGAACTTTTTTTTTTTTTTTTGAGACGGAGTCTTTGCTCTGTCACCCAGGCTGGAGTGCAGTGGCCCGATCTCAGCTCACTACAAGCTCCGCCTCCTGGGTTCATGCCGTTCTCCTGCCTCAGCCTCTCAAGTAGCTGGGACTACAGGCGCCCGCTACCATGCCCGGCTAATTTTTTTGTATTTTTAGTAGAGACGGGGTTTCACCGTGTTAGCCAGGATGGTCTCGATCTCCTGACCTTGTGATCTGCCCTTGGCCTCCCAAAGTGCTGGGATTACAGGCGTAAGCCACCGCGCCCGGCCTGAACTGTCTTAACTTCAAATCTGAGGCTTTCATTGGCTGGATGGTCTCCAAAAAAATGGACTGACCTCCTTTGTCTTCACCATCCTCACCCATGATGAGTATGTTTCTGTTTTATATTTTACACTTTAAAAAATATACTGTATTTTTGTTGTGGGATGTTACAGGCTCAATTGTGTCCCCCCCAAAATTTATAGGTTGAATCCCTAACTCCCAGTACTTCAGAGCATGAATATATTTGGAGACAGGGTCTTTAAAAGGGCAATGAAGTTAGAATGGGGTCGTTAGGGTGTTCCCTAATCGAATATGACTGGTGTCTTTATAAAAAGAGGCGAAGAGGACACAGACACAACAGAGGAAAGACCATGTGATCACACAGGGAGAAGATGGTAATCTGCAAGCAATGTACAGGGACCTCAGAAGGAACAAACCCTGCCGGCACCTTGATCTTGGACCTCCAGCCTTCAGGACTGTGAGAAAATAAATGTCTGTTGTTTACGCCACCCAGTCTGTGGTATTTTGTTTTGGCAGCCCTACAAAAATAATACATGGGATAATGTAGAAAATGATTAATAATAACAACATATGTAATAATAATAACAATATGTTATGCTGTAGTTGCCCTCCAAATGCTTGTCTTCTTCAGTTGAATTAATAGAAGCAAGTTGTTTAAAATACAGAAAGCAACACTACTGGCCTGTACTGGTCAGAACCCACAGAACGAAAGTAGGGCCTCTTTCTGGAAACAAACTTTGATTGTTGGGGGTGGGTGATCATTGAGAAACTGGGTTAGAGAAAGGCCACAGGCTGGTGAAAAGTCTGGGAATTGCAGCACTGAAGGAAATGGCTATGCGTGACCCAGAGAAGAGAAGACTCAAGGGAACATGAAGCCATCTCCAAAGCCATGAGATGCTCTCCTAAGAAAGAGGAATTCTATTTAGCTGCATGGGCCCACAGGTGAGAGCCAGAATCAGTGGGTAAAGGTTTCAGGGATGTAGATTTCAGTTCAATATAAGAAAGACTTTTCTAAGAGACCTGCTGGCAAATATAAACAGGCTACCTTGATAAGTATTCAATGAGGCTGAATGACCACTTATTAGAAATGTCAGAGAGGAGACTCAAGCATAGATCCCATGTTTGGATCAGATAAACTTGAATGTTCCTTTCAGTCCCAACATTCTCTGTAAAAATAGATTGTACTCCAGCCAAAGAACAGATTTCAACAGCACTTGGATATACCTCTTACAATTGTTAAGAACATGTGCATGGTCAACAAATATTTCTGACCGTCATTGATCTGGTGGATATTTAAAAAGATTTAGAAAATTTACTAAGAAAGAAAAATGGAATAAATATTCAAACTGTAGAGACAGTCACAGGACCTTGGGAAGGTGGAAGGTCCCCTACTAATATTTTGGGGTCCCAAAGTACAAGCTGTTTCAAAGCTGGACTTGTGCTAGTCAAAATCTTGTTTATTTTGTGTAAAGCTGCCATCTCAAGTTCACACACACGCAAAAACAAAAAACAAAATAACGGAGCTTAACTTATCTACTAAAAGCTAATCTATCCTGAAAGAATGTGTTAAAATCACTCCCAGTAAGAGTTGACACAGTAAAAGCTGTAATTTCCCAACTACCATCAGTATGTGAGATTTTGGGAAAGTCGACAGAAGCAAGGGATGATTTGGTAGCTGTATCAGGCACATAGTTTTCATATCCATAAATTGCTACAGAGTCATGGAGTGTCACTGGTTCTAAAGTGCGGCGGGTGGACGCCACCTCATTACCTGACACCTCTTAATCAATGCGGCTGGAATGCGGGCTTCCCTATCTTGAAACCGACCGCGGGCGGTCAGAGCCGGCAGGGAGTGAGAGCTGCAACCACTGCGGGCTGAGCTCCCACAAAAGAATCGGCGCAGAGAGAGGGGACCGACCAGGCCAACTCTCTCCACTTGGGGCTGGGAGGGCAATTACCACCGACCCCTTGGCTTCCGATCTAAGACCCCGGAAGCCTCCCCTCCTCCAGATACCCAACCTGCGTGTCACCGATCACCCGCCACCCCCGCTTCCCCGCCCAGGGGAGCGCCTCCCAGGCCGAGGCTCCGAGGGGCCCGCGCATCTCCAAGACCGCACAGGGGTCCTCACTCACAACGCCTGCGGCTGGCAGAGGGAAAATACCACGGGTGCGGGGGAGGGGGAGAGTGTCTCTCAGCTGCCTCAGGTCGTCCTTCGGTCTCCCCGGGGACGCGCAGAGCCTCGGCGGAGGTGGGAGCGGGGAGGGGTTAAAGCGGGAAATTAAGAGACTTGAGCAACTGGCAGTGCTCAAGTTAACCGAGTCCGTGGCGAGCGTTCTGGGGATGGGAGCGGCCGGCTGCGCACTCGTCCCGGGTCTGGAGCCACCGCCGCGGCGCCAGTTCTAGGGCGGAGCGCTCTCCTGCGCCGCGCCGCGCCGCGGGCTGGGGGCACCAGAGGCAGCGCGGAGGCCGGGGTGGGCACCTGACCTGGCGCGCAGCCTGGGCAGGGGCCGCAGTCCAGCGCCGCGGAAGGGGCGACCCAACTGCGTGCTTGTGCGAGAGCGGCAGCCGGCGCCTCGCGCCCCGACAGGTGCAGGCGCGCGGGCTTCCCATTGGTCGCGGCGGCTGGCCCCTTACCCGTCCCCGCCCTCGCCGGTCGCCGGCCCCGCCGCGGCGCCGGCTGGGTTGGCAGAGGCGCGTGCTCGCGCGCCCGCGCACCCTTCGCCCCGTCCCCGCCCCCCACCTCACCCCGTCCCCGCCCCCTCCCTCTCTCCGCGCCGCCGCCGCCGCGCGCTCGCGAGTTCAGGTAGCGGGCGCGCGGGCGCCTCCGCGGGGGCGCGCGGCCGGGCTCCAGTCCTCCCCCCGCACCCGCCCGCTCGGGGGCGCCTGGGGAGGGAGTGCGCGGGCGGGGGAGCTGGAGCCGGGCGCCGCCGCCGAAGCTTCCGTCTCGTTCGCTCGCGCAGCGGCGGCAGCAGAGGTCGCGCACAGATGCGGGTTAGACTGGCGGGGGGAGGAGGCGGAGGAGGGAAGGAAGCTGCATGCATGAGACCCACAGGTAAAACCGAAAGCCCCGGAAGGGGCTTCTGTCCCGGGGAGGCGCTCGCAGGCCGGGGAGGGGGAGTTGGTGCCTGGTGCTGCTCCCCAAGGGAGAAATTCTCTTTTTTTTTTTTTTTTTTGACAGCGCATTGAAATCTCAGTGGGGACTGGGGCAGTAGGATCCATCCCAATCCCGAGGAAAACCAGAGAAGTAGCTGGGGGAGACGGTGCCACGTTGTGAGATTCCCAGAGTGCAATGTATAGGCCCAGGGAAAAGTGTCCTCTCGGCCCCGAGACGCGGGGAGGCTTTAGACTTTCCTGTGGTGGGCACAGCTGCTGAATCCCGGGGACCGGCGCGGAGCCAATGTGCGCTAACCCCTGCCCTCCCTCCTGTCCTCCATCCACCAGCACGCGCAGCATCCCACGGCGGCTGTTACTCAGTGCACCCGGCTCGGGGGAAGGCGGGGGACCTCGCCGTGGGAAAGGGGGCGGGGGCCGCGCGGGGGAGGAACCAGGATGGAGCCTGGGAAGCCGAGGCGCCGGGTCCCAGAGCGGAGGAGGGAGAGCGTGGCCCCCGAGCCCGGACAGACTGGCTTATTGTGGTGTTCCGCTTCTGGTTGCAGACCCTTGCAAGCTGGATGCCCTCTCTGGATGAAAGATGTATCATGGAATGAACCCGAGCATTGGAGATGGATTTCTAGAGCAGCAGCAGCAGCAGCAGCAGCAACCTCAGTCCCCCCAGAGACTCTTGGCCGTGATCCTGTGGTTTCAGCTGGCGCTGTGCTTCGGCCCTGCACAGCTAACGGGCGGTGAGTGACCCAGCTGTGTTGGGAGGGCCTAGGGATGGCCCAGAGGGGAGAGAGAGCCTAGCTGCCAGGACAGCCTTGCACCCCTCCCCCATACACCCAGACTTCAGGAGGATCTGACAACGCGAGGGTGCCTGCGTCCCAGCCTATGGCCGTCCTCCTCCGAAACCGCTGGAGTTCCCTGAAAATTCCCCTGTGGAGCCCGCACAGATTCACACACCCACATTCTGTCTGGAGCTTCCCACCAGCCTCCAGGCCTGGCTTCTCCCAAGGAAAGACAATAAAGCCTGGCCCATTATTACCACTTTGGCCAAGAAAGGGGGGGCGGGGGAGTGATGTATTTGTGGACCTCTGACCCTTGTCAATGCCTTCAGCAGATAGAAGTCAGATTTCAGCCTCTGGATTTAAGCAAGAGTTGTAAGAACCACCTTTGGGAATGTGAAGGGTCTGGAAACATGGTCAGACTGGCTGAGGGGCAGGTTTATTTGAAAGTTAACTTTCCCTTTCCCCGCGTGTGCAGCGTGTCTGTGTATGTTGGGGGCGGGGAGGAGATGCAGAGGTGTTCTTTCAGGTGTGCCTCTGACAGTTTGCTTTGCTCATCGAGGTCTGATTTCGGAGAATAAAGTGAATCGCTCTTCTATGGAGTAGAAGTTAGCTGAAATAAAATTGATAGCCTCAGCCTCCGTGGGCGGCTAATCTATAACGTATTTGGTTCTGGGGGAGGGGTATCTTTTGATTGTGGTAGAGGAAGACAGATGGAGTTCCTGTCTGAATTTCAGAGCCTAGTCTCCCTGCCTTCACTGCTCATTGCTGTCCGTCATTACTGTCCATTGCAAACGTTCTCTAGAGCTTGTTGATGTGGACGTTAGAAGGAGCTGAGATACTGTTAATATATAAATAAATTATAATTGGTTGAAAAGCAAGTATTGATAGCTATAAATAAACCATTTTAACGTTTTAAAATATTGCTGTTTCAGAGAATTCGAAGGTGAAAATGGAAAAAAAAATGAGTGAAAAATTAGTAAAAGTGGAGGAGAGGTGTAACACGTTGGGCTTTAACACAGAGTAATCAATGACCCAGGCATTCCAACTTAGACTTCTGAAAGATGCCCAGAGTATAAAGGTGTTTATTGCAATATGCATATGTATCAAAATTAGTGAAAAAACTCTTGCTTTGGGTGGACATTGGTTTTTATTTTTATTTTTGTATATTTGTTTTAAGAAGGAATAACTTTTTGGGTGCTTGTAGTTTTTATAGAGATTTCTCTGAGGTAGGCTTCCTCTTCATGGAGGAAAAGGTCAAGTGTGAGGCCAGGCCAGCACCTGTGTGGCCTGCGAGGGCTCTGGTCACAGCCTCTGATCTGCCGTGGACACCAGCTCTGCTTCACAGATGAGTGGGAATAGAGGGGCAGAACAGTATTTGGTGAATCTGGATCATTTCCTCCCCTCCTCTCTGCTTTTGCCTCCCAGTTCTAGCTTTCATTCTCTCAAACCAGGTCCACGTGATTTTCCATCTTCTTGGTCCATTTATCTTCTATAGATGACAGACTAGTGAATCAAGGTTCATTTACATTTGTCTTGACTATTGTTATTGGATGGGTGAGGTCTGAGCACAGCCGAGATTTGTTTTGTGCTCTTGGTTCTGCTTGGTCGTGTTTACAGAGCATCCTCCTCAACATTTCAGAGTTCAGTGTATGTCATGGCCACCTCGGTCTTATGACAGTTACCTCTAAGGTTCCTATAGCATGTCTTTTTTCCCTGCCTTCCTCGGGGGGGATCATGCCAGGCAAAAATATCCAGAGCCTTGGAGAAGAGGATAGGAGTAAGGGTTTCCTGTCACCTGTCAGTCTCGGAGCTCTTTCTTTTTAGGCACTCATACGCTGCAGGAAGCTAGCCATCAGCTTCGTTTCACTTTGAACTCCTTCAGGCTGAGAGTGTGATTTCTGGAAGAATATTTATCACTTCACAGTTCTTCTATGAATAAACCTTTTGGGCAGGCAAGGGTGGTGGGGGATGTCCTATGGAGTTCACTATACAGAGATTTTTTTTCTTAGGAAAGAAATGAAGATGGAGGCTCCAGTAAGGCAATAAAAGCAAATACACCTTAGCTCTAGACTTGTGCTTCTAAAACTTTAATGTGCATACAGATCACCTGGGATCTTGTTAAAAGGCAGATTCTGATTCATTTGGTCTGGAGTGGGGCCTGAGATTCTGCATTTCTAATAAGCTCCCAGGTGAAGCAGTTACCGCTGATCCAAGGACCACACTTTGATTAGCAATGCTTGAGACCAAGGCATTCCTTAAAATAAGTTGCTTCTACTCCAGACTTTCTGCCATCATTCTCGATTACTAAATGCAAATGGCCTGTGAGGAGCAGAAGTCTCACCCACTTCTAATCTTCAGGTGATACACAGAGCTGAAAATCAGCCCTCAGAGAGTGCTTTTTTTCATACACAAAATGGTATATATTTAATAGACACTGTTCTGAAATGTGGATTTTCATTTTTGATTGCTTTCAATGGAAAAGGAACACCACAATGGCAAGATATAATCGTCTCAGCTAGGAGGAAAAAAAACCATGTGCCCAGTACAAGTATTGAAGAAAAAGCCTGAGCTAGAAAGGCAGACATTGAGAAAATGATTAGACAAAGAAAAGTAGGAACAAGAACTCCATCAAAAATGAAATGCTTTGTCTTAGAATGCCAGAGCTCCAATTCAGTTCTTTGAACCCTAGGGAAACTTTTATAAGCCTGACTTGTCCTGAGATGATGTTTGGGTGGCTCTCTGCAGGTTGTCTTTTGTCATTAAGGAAGAGGGCCCTCATTTGGGGCCACTGAGACCAAATGCTGTGCAAGAACTCATATTAGGTTGGTGGGGACATATAGGACCCTGCCGTGCGTGGAATCTGCATGGAGCATGGTTTCAGCCGTTTCTCTCCTTTCTGCCCCAGTACACTTGACCAGAGATCTGCTGGGCTTTGAAGGATGCCCAGAGTACCCCTCACCCCCAGGCTTCAAGGAAGAGAGCCAAGAGTTTGTTCAACAAGTGACTCCTTTAAGGTGAATTCTTTAGCACGTTTCTATATTATAAATAACTCAATACTTTAGCTATATTTCTATATTATAAATAACTTTCTATATTATAAATAACTTAAATAACTTTAGCACATTTCTATATAATAAATAACTCAATCAGGCTCTGCCACTTGATAGCTTTGGGGTCTCAGGACTTGGGAGCCTTAGCTTCCTCATCTATAAAATGAGGATGATGGTGCCTAATTTATGGGGTTGGTGTGAAGGATGGGAAACATGTAGGCACTTAGTAAATATAAGTAATAGTAGGGAGGAGGGGGCTGACACAATGCCATAATTTTGGAGACCTTTGCTTTATTCTTCAATAAACATTGAGTGCCTATCCCCTGTCCTGAGCCAAGCACTATTGCATAAATGTTATTTTTACCTACAACTCTCTCTTACTCATTTTTTCCCTAAGTGAGCAAATTTTCTCCGATTTCTCTCTATCCCCAACTTTTAAATGCCATAACCTCTCTCATATTTCTTTAGTCAGTAAGTTCTTCCCTTACCTGGGTTTCCATTGCACTAGCTGCAACCCTCTATAATAATATTGTCTCGTATACTAGACCACAAGCCCACTGAGGGCAAGAACCTCGACTTTATTCATTTTTGTGTCTCAGTCACCCAGCACAACATCTGACACATAGATGTTCAGCTAATTTTGATTGAGAGCAAGAAAAAAGACTCCCAAATTACTGCCATACCATTTAGAAAATAATTACCATGAGTGAGTTACTTTTTACAAAAGTGCAAAAGTTTCATGATAGCTGGGGCCACATCCAATTAATGGTAGTCTGTGAGGTTGGAAGGAAAATCAGGAAACGCTCTAGAGAAGAGGTGGCACTTAGGATAGGATGGTGGGGAGGGAGGATGCATCTCAGGTGGAGGGATAGCTCGTGCAAAGGTGTGGAGGTGGTTATGTGATTGGACTCTTCAGGGAGCAGAAAATAGTCTTTTAATCTAGAATATACTATACCTGCAAGGAATCAGTAGGGTAGAAGGAAAAATAGGTTAGAACCTTATTGTAAAAGTCCTAGAAGCTCCAAGGGGCCTTCTGAAAGTCACAGCAGGCAGTGGGGAACCCACTGAAGGGTGGAGAGCAGGAGCAAAATATCATCTGAGCTTGGCTTGTCTTCCTTTCTCTGTTTCTAGGTCTCTGACTCATGCAAACCCCCGGTCTAGCTGCCCTTTCTGCATACCCAAGTCATGGTCCTAGTGCAGCTAAATTGAGCTCCTGGAACCCTCATTTGGTTCATGTCATTTTAGTGCTGTGCTGTGTGCCAGCAGGTAGAAACAGATGCTTTCTGACTGACTTACTGATTTGTAGGTGTTAAGTCCCTTGGTTTTATTGAGAAACACTTTCTTACATGGTAGACTGAAAGCTTTTCATTCAATGCTACATCTAAAATTCACAATTTCAAACTGCATTTAATCTGTACACAAAGTCCCAGCTCCTCTAACTCTAATGTATGTTTCTTCAACAAAAGGCTACCTTAATATAAGCAGCATGGAAACTCTTTTGATTTATCCAGTGGGTGAAATCTGAAAGCTTTTGGAGGCAGAAGGATTTTGTATAACAAGTAGCAAATCTCTTGTCTCAGAGGCCTGAAGAGGCAAATCAGAGAATCAGTGGTTCTTTAATTTTTGAATGTAATGAAGAATGTAGGTGAAGACCTGTCTCCAGTAAATACTGATTAGATACTTGAAGAGAAGCACCTGAATTATTCTGTTCCTGGTTTCAGAGACATATTTCTAAAGCTTGCAAAAAACCAAGGAGGCTTACCTTTAGATGGGAAGCTGTGGTATAAACAAGAGCTCTGCATTCTTTATAGGATGGATAGAACTCAAGTTCAGCCTCTGTCCTTAAATTGCCACCTAGCTTTGTTCAAGTGGTATGACTTACCCTTGACTCAGTTCCTTTCATACCACTAATATTCGATTCTGTGATTACAGGAATTTGATGGATTCTAAAATCTGGGTAAAGCCGGCTCTCTTTTTCCCACCCGTCCATCCATCTTTTTCCAGTGTCTGTTGTATATCCTGGGGATACACAGTTAAGGGAATACAGTTCTTGCTCCTGAGAAAACATACAAGTAAGGGTTGGTGTTTTCTCAAAAGTTTAAATGCAAAAAGCATGCATAAAATTATTTTTTCACACATATTTTACATTTGATTTAAAATTTCATGTTAGTGTTTTCTATTGATTCTGATGAGAAAAGTGATTTTGCAGACTGCTCCTCTTTATCCTTGCCCTGCTTTGAAAGCTTATTTGCTGTTTGACAATTGAAATAACCACACATGGTAACAGTATGTCTAAATAGATCATTGGGATTATTGCCTCTGAATTGAGGGAAAGAAAGGGGCAAAAGGATAGGCTTTCAAATTTGTATACAAATATGGTCCTGCTTCACCAAAACCAATCACAGTATCTAGGACTGATGGATAGATGTATATTCTTACATATTTTATTGATTTATTGGTCCATTCTCATAAGAATGAGCTGTTCAACTATTGTTAACCATGGGAGATTGGGAAAAGGGACAAAATTTTAAATTGGCCAACATTTGGGTGATTGATAAAAGTTTCCAAATTGTTAATAATACTTCAATAATAATTGAAGAGTGCTTATTACATACCAACTCAGTTTTCCACACTTCGTGTATAGTAACTCATTTAATTCCTCACAGCTGTATAAAGTAGATTTCGTTATTTGTCCTTATTATATAGAAGAAGAAAAGAAGGCATGGAAAGATTAAGCAACTTGTCCAAGATCACCTAGCTTACAAGTGGGGCATGGTGACCCAGATTATTCTTTTAATGATAATCTTTCTTTTAGCATGCCAGGGCTTGGAAATCCCAATCCCTAAATACATTTTTTCTTCATATTGTATTTGACTCAAACATTTTTCTTTAAGCTGAGTTATCAAATATTTTGGAACACCCCCTGCCCTGAGAGAAGGGAAATCTTTTGTGTTGTGAGCAAAATGCAGAAAGCATGTAAACAAATCATTAACAACAACAACAAGAAAAATCCCACAACTCAAAACAAAGTGAAGGCCAGAGTGCCTGAATCTTGGGCTCTGAATGGTGAATAGTAAGAGGACAGAAACCCATGTGCCTGTCCTTTTGTGCCTGTTGGAAGAAGGTAGTCAGAATGGGTTGTGCCTGACTCTTACCTGCTCTGCCAAAGGTGAGTAAACAAGTGGGTGGTTTCTGGGGCCTTCTGCTAGTGACTGTCACTGCCATCACCATTCCCTTCTGATGGTTCTCTGCGCTCTGTTGCTACCTTAGTGAGAGCCTTCCTAAGAGTGGTTCTTTTTCATGTAATTTGGATAAGCACTTGACAAGTATACAGTTTGCAAGATGTTTTTAGTTGTATCGCCACCTTTAATTTTCTTAACAACCTAGTAAGATAAGGAAGAGATTTTGAGTATTTCTCTCTCTCTCTTTTTAGATTTCTGCCTTTTTTTGTTGTTGTTTGTTAAATTTCAAGAGATGTCCTCAGTGAGGTTGCTGTCCCAGGGTTCCACAGATATCAGACAAAGCCTGATTAGGAGTGATATCTTCTATTGGTCAAGACTTTCCTCTTTGTTTCCTCTTCGTCATTTTGGTCCAGACTTTGAACTTATCTTCTCAACTGTATGATGTAGATGAAAATCTAGTTAGTATATGTCAAAAGGTAAACAAAAAACAAAATCTGGCCAGGCGCGGTGGCTCATGCCTGTAATCCCAGCACTTTGGGAGGCTGAACTGGGAGAATCACTTGAGCCCAGGAATTTGAGGCTGCAGCGAGCTATGATCGTGCCAGTATACTCCAGTCTGGGCAACAGAGCAAGACCCTGTCACTGAAAAAAAAAAGAAAAAGAAATCTGAGGTTTGTGAATGTGTGTAAAAGTTCCCCCTAAAAGGTTAAATTTGAAGTAAAAATAACGTTTGACAGTTTGTAAAATCTGAGAGTCACTTACTCAGAAAGTCATGTTAGATGGTATGAGCTTAAGATGCTGTGTTTTAGGAAAGAATTTGGCCCAATATTTCTTCTTCTCTCAGAAGAAGGATGTTGTACTGCCCTAAGAGAGAAGAAAACTATCCACTCAAGAAAAAAAAAAATAGAAATAATTAAGTGAGTTGCTCAAATAGCTTCTTAATTGAGAGTATTGTAATTGCTTTATTAATCTTAAGGTAAACTGGGAACATCAGAGAAGTCAAAATAATTCTTGATATTATTTGGAAAGGACAATAAATTTGGGAGTGCCATTATAGATGAACCTCCCCTGTGTAACAGAGGCATGTGCAGGCGACAGCACGTCGGGGCCTGCAGGCAGACAGAAGCATGACCCTATCTGTGTACCCAAGAGTGCACACCCAGTCTCCAGGAATAGATTTTGGTTCTTAGGAGTAAGAAGAATTGCAGAACCTGGTAAACCTGATCAGTGATCATTTCGTTATCATCCCAATCCACTGAGTTTTCAAGAGAGGATGAGTAAGGGCGACGTTCTTTGCAAGTGAAGGTGTAGCCTGGTTATCTCATGTTTCTGTTGGAAATTTGTGACTTTTGTCTCCCAGAATTACCAGCGTGGAAGTGGAAATAAGCAAGGAGGATCACCCATGCATTATATTCGTTTTTTTCTCAGAGTAACACAATATAAAAAGACCTTATTTTTTGGGTCTGATTGCATTTATAAAAGACATATGTGGTTGAATTGGGTGAATCAGTAAGAGGGAGGTTCTTTTTAAGAAAGAAAGAAAATGGGCACGGTGCGGTGGCTCACATCTGTTATCCCAGCACTTTGGGAGGCCGAGGTGGGTGGATCATTTGAGGTCAGGAGTTTGAGATCAGCTTGGCCAACGTGGCAAAACCCTATCTCTACTAAAAATACAAAAATTAACTGGGCATGGTGGTATGTACCTGTAATCCCAGCTACCCGGGAGGCTGAAACAGGAGAATCGCTTGAACCCGGGAGGTGGGGGTTACAGTGAGCCGAGATCGTGCCACTGAACTCCAGCCTGGGTGACAGAGCAAGGCTCCATCTGAAAAAAAAAAAACCAAACAACAAAATAGCCGAGTGTGGTGGCACATGTCTGTAGTCCCAGCAGAAGTGCAGTGAGCTGAAATCAAGCCACTGCCCTCCAGCCTAGGGGACAGAGTAAGAGCTTGTCTCAAAAAAAAAAAAAAAAAGCATTCTTATGGTGGATTCTTTAACATCTTTGTATCCACAGCATTGTTGCTGTTCTAACTAGTTTCAAATTCAGATTCTCAGTACGTAGAAGAATGCTTCAGACTTCCCTAAATACTTAAACCTAGATTCTGATTTTCTCCAGGCAAGAAACAATAGGATCTGCTTATTTTGTAAACATTTAATAGGTTTAGAATTAATCTTGTGAAAGGCTCTCAACAGTCCTTTTAAGCTACCACTATTAACCAACTCTGAGTGTCAACGTTAGAATCTAACCCAAGGATGCATTTTCAGTTAACGTTTTGTGTGTGTGTTGGGGGGGCTCATCTGTACGTTTCGGTCATAACATGACAGCATATACTCGGTGGCTGATGAAGGCTACCTCAGTGTTTAAATTATTATTATTATTATTAATTAATTAATTTATTTATTTTTTGAGATGGAGTCTCGCTTTGTCGCCCAGGCTGGAGTGCAGTGGTGTGATCTCGGCTCGCTGCAAGCTCCGCCTCCCGGGTTCTCGCCATTCTCCTGCCTCAGCCTCTGAGTAGCTGGGACTACAGGCACGCACCACCACTACCAGCTAATTTTTTGTATTTTTAGTAGAGATGGGGTTTCACCGTGTTAGCCAGGATGGTCTCGATCTCCTGACCTCGTGATCTGGCCACCTTGGCCTCCCAAAGTGCTGGGATTATAGGCGTGAGCCACTGCGCCTGGCCTAAGTGTTTAAATTATACTTACACAAAAAGGGGGTGTAATATTTTAGAAATGTACAGTTCCTCTGATTTAGAACAATATGGTCTGAATTGCTCTGTGACATTTAAAAGGCTTGCCCAGATTATTCCCCTTAACTGTAAGTGGTGGACTAGGCTTTTTTCTATCATCCTTCTGTTTACAGCATTGTTTTGTAGATGGGAGGTGCTCATTTGCTTTTTTTTTTTTTTTTTTTTTTTTTGAGGCAGAGTCTTGCTCTGTTGCCCAGGCTGGATTGCAATGGTGCAATCTTGGCTCACTGCAACCTCTGCCTCCTGGGTTCAAGCAATTCTCCTGCCTCAGCCTCCTGAGCATCTGGGATTACAGGTGTGTGCCATAACACCTGGCTACTTTTTTAATTTTTGGGGAGAGACAGGGTTTCACCATGTTGGCCAGGTGAACTCCTGACCACAAGTAATCCAACCACCTTGGCCTCCCAAAGTGCTGGGATTACAAGCATAATCATTTGCTTTTAATAATGACTTAAGTTTTTTTGAGGCAAAGACTTGAAAAAGTATAGGGTCTTGTAGAAAACACATAGGGCCAGTTTTCCATGCTATTGTCACCAACTGGCTGAGTGACAGTAACCTAATTACTGCCTCAATTTCATTATCTGTGAAAAGACAACAATACTTGGACCATATGCCTTCCATGGTTGTGAGAATCAGGGGCATCATTGAGGGAAGTATCATAACTATTTGAGCCACCAACATCACCACCAACGAACTGGTAATGCACGCTTGCTACATTCACTGTGCTGGAGTTAGCCCTACCAAGAGCTTCCTTTGTCCTGAAGGGTTATAGCATAACAACGCATCCCAATACCCAATGGCACAGGCCAAAGTAGACCTGTGGAATAGATGAAGCAATTGTTGGCCTCAATAGTCCTATAGGACTAACTGTCATGATTTGGTATGGTATGTCCTGTAGTGGAGGTTTATTTCAGAGACTCTGGGGAGCGGGAGGAGCAGGGGAAGGCTTACCAAGGAATATGACATTTGAGCTAAGCTTTGAACAATAAAATAATTTTCCAGGCAGAGAAGGTGTCAGAAGGTGATATTTTTCAGGAGAGAGGATTGGGAAAGCAGAGATTTGAATGAGAAATAATATGGACTGGAGACAAGGAGTAGCTCAAGGCAGCTTCAGTAAAGGGCCAATAGATTGAGAAGAGAAGAGGCCAGAAAAGCAGGTTGGCCTCACATGCCCAGCTAACAGTGTTTAGGAATTTGAACTTTATACAGTAGCAGCTGGGAGCCTACAAGATATGTCTTCAGGGGCATGGAGTGATCTGATCTGTTTTAGAAAATAATGCTTTAACAATGTGGGAGTGGAAAAGAAGTAGAGAGACCTTTGCTCATTGAGTGTTTATTGTGCATCTATTAGTGAACAGGTGGAGGATACACTGGGGGAACAAAACAAAGCGCTGCCCTCAGGAGATTTATATTCTAGTGTGGGCTACTTAGGAAACTCTCGCATTGACCTAGAAGGGACGTGATGAGAGCTTTCACTGGAGAACAATAAATGGAGGTAAAAGACGCAGAGAGGGAGAATTCACTGAGGCCGGACAGCTGGCTGGGCATGAGGATGGAGGAGCAGGAGGAGCCACTAGCAGAGCTCCAGCAGTGGCCATTCAGAGGGAAAGCTAATGAGTTCATTCTGGATGAGGAAGCTTGCGTCACCTGCAGGACATCCATCTGGGCACCATTTATCAAACAGCTGAAAACTCACTTTGGTGTTCAGGAGAGGGATTGGGACTGATAATGAAAATTTGTTTGTCATCTACGTTGAGAGGGTCGCTAGAGCTGCAGGGGAAGCTGGGTTTCACAGGAAGTGAGGGTAGAATGAACAGATAGGAGAGTTTGAAGATGAAGCCCAGGGGACACATTTTAAGTGTCAAGAGAAGCCAGTAAGGAGGCTGAGGAGTTATGCTGACCATCAGCATTGGTCATAATAAGAATTTGTAAGAAACCAACAACACTTTATTCTGGCAATTGATTGTGCCTCTTATTTGGGGGCAGGAGACTTATTTGTATATTATTCGGTTACTGTTTAAGTAATCTGAATTCTGGATGCCCATACCAACTGGACAGAAAGTTGACAGAACCAGAAGGGTTCTACGTTAATGCGACCCTTCGCATAGGTCAATTGACCCTCCTAGGTCAATGCGAGTCTCCTAAGTAGCCCAAACTAGAATATAAATTTCCTGAGGGCAGTGCTTTGTTTTGTCCCCCCAGCCTATGCTGAGGGGGTGGAGAATCCACACAGAACTGTCCAAGGCTCAGCTGCAGAAGAGCCAGAACCTTTTCTTTTTCTTTCTCTTTTTTTTCTTGAGACAGAGTTTCAGTCTTGTTGCCCAGGCTGGAGTGCAGTGCCACGATCTCGGCTTGCTGCAGCTTCTGCCTCCCCATCTCAAGCAATTCTCCTGCCTCAGCCTCCCGAGTAGCTTTCTAGCCTTCAATGGGAGGACAAAGCTAAGAGGAGGAGTACAGCAGGGTCAGTGTGGCCATGAGTGGCTTTGAGTGTTTCCCTTCCTGGGGACATTGAGCAGAGGGGTCTGTCACCTGAATACTGCAGTGATGGTGGCCAGGGGGCGTCATCCCTGCTGCTGCCCCTACCTCTGTCCTGGGGCACTGGGATTTTTAAAAATATGCTCAGCGTTCCGGATACAGATTCTCCCTGCACAAGTTTTTTGGCAGCCATGTCCTTGAGTTTTTCAAAGATTCAGTCTTCTCTGGCTGTCAGCTCATCTTCAAAATATTCAGTTGTTAGAGAGTGATCTCTCTGTCACCCCATCCCCTGTGACCAGCTCTGTCATCTCTGAAGCAAGTCCCTTAACCTTGCCACGCATTGGTTTCTTCATCTGTAAATCAGGGGCCATAAGGCTTGTTCCTCTGGACTTCACAGGGACATAGGGTGTGCTGGTATACAGGAGGCAGTGTCAGAGGCATTTGATAAATACAAAACAGAGTAATTATTGCGCATCTGGAGGGAGACATCTCTCCACTGCACCTAGGGCTATTTTTGCCTTTTGCCTCCCTGAGTACAAAGGGAGGGTAAGGAATGCTCTGCACAGCATGTAAATGCCTTCCCACGTGCAGGTCCTGACCCCCGTGAAAGCTCATTGTGTGTGGACATGATGTCAGGCAGCTGGAGGAGCTGTTTTGCTGCAAAATGGGATGTGCCAGTCTGTTCTCAGTGCCTGCTGCTGGCATGTTCAGTGAATGGTGACGTCTGGAGATGGAGAAGGTCCTTGTGGCGTTGAGAGGAACTTCTCAATAGCTGTTGGCCCAAGCCCAGTCGGCTCCTTTTGTGTGCCTACAGAAGCTTCAGGAAAAAGAAATTAAACATGTGAAGCAGGCAAGTGATTTGTTATAGGTGCTCCGGAGGTCCGTGATGGAGAGAGGTGCTCCATGCATCCCTCACTCTGCCTCCCCCTTATCCAGCATGCTATTTCTGTTGCTGGAAGTGTGCGGGCATGGTGAGTTCGCCCCGCTGGGCTCAGGTAGGACAGTGGGGTGAACCGGCAGTTGCATTTAAATCCAGTGACTCACTAAGTGCCTATCCTTGTTGTTGACTGCCTCCTCTCACCTCCAGCTGCCTGCTTTCTCAAACTCTTGGGAATTCTCTTTATAGCTTTGCAGGTAGGATGCTGCTTCTGGGTGTCTGTGGGCTGGAGACCTTGGGATTCCTAGTCCTTTGCGAGAATGCCTGGAAATCCTCTGCAGTCCAGCCTCAGAGCCCTTCAGGGAAGCAACCTGGTAGCCTGCTGAGAGTCACTTGCTGCAGCCTCTTCTCGGCCCCAGACCTTCCTAGATCTTTGCCACGTGTGGGCCCCTGGAATGCCAGGGCCTGATCTGAGGAAGTGCTCCTTAAAGTGCAGTCTGTGCAGTGGGCTTTGAATTAATCAGGGAGGGTCTTGTATGGTTTAAGGAGGTAGAAGAGCATTTATCTGTCCCCTCGAGAGTGGCTTTGCTGAAAATCTGCTGCTGAAGTTTTCATTTACATGGAAATGAGCTCACAGAGAGCTCTTACCCCTTGTCATCTCCAGATGAAGGAAGACCCAGTTCTTTGGGAGCTCTTCAAACACACAGAGTATCTAAAGCTGGGAGTGAACCTACCCTATCTCTGTAGCAGTTGCCTTTGCATCTTGGGTGGAATACTGCAGCCACACTCAGGGGTAGACTCCTGTTACTCTGTCATTGCTGCTATCAAAATTGCTGTTTCTCATTTTCCTCCATGCAGTGTGGTTAACAGGGGCTTTAATCAAAAGCAGAGTTGGCTACTGGCCTCTACCTTCACTTTGCTGCATGGTTTGTGTGCATCTTGCTGCCTACATGCCTTGGTCTTCTAATACTTGGTATTTTCTTATGGTGCCTGCTGTGTTGATGTTGTTGCTAAACCGGGTCATGTTCTCAGTGACGTAGCCTAAGCTAACGTCCATGGAAATGCAAAAGACTGTACCAGCCCATTGCTTCCTGGACCTTCAGTTTACATTGAAACTATTCTTTCAGTACCATTACTGGATTAAGTGACACACACTTTCATAAGGTTGAAGAGTGAGATGGCCATATGTTCACATGAGCGAATGCACCCAGGATGATGCGTGGACTTGGGAAAGCAAGGATGGAGCAAAATTCATGTCAGCCCTGCTGACCCCATTCATTGACTCTGCCCTAAGCCTCTGTGCCCTCTCCTCCAGCTGGCCTTTCCACAACTGTTCCTGCATCTGGGCACCCCTCTGTCAGCTTCCATCTCACTGCCACAACCTCCTGAGACTCTCAGATGGTCCTTGGCTTCCTCCCCAGCTCCAGGAAATCTCTGTGTTCTCAGAACTCCCAGAGCACTAGGATCATGGTGTGGGGTGCTGGAGAGAGCCCAGGAGATGATCTGGGCTGGGATTTGCAAGGAGCCTCCTGCTCCCCTGCGGGGTCTTCCCGGACAGAGTGGGGACTGAGGGCACCTGGCTGAGCAAGCTGCCGCTGGACCCACCTGCTCCCAACTGACTGTGCCCCTACTTTTGATGTTGTGCCCCCTCCTATCCTTTCACCAACATATGAAAATTTTGCACATAGTGCAGCTGTATCATTCTAGAGATGAGGGAAAGAAGGGCCCTGTCACCATGTGGCAATCCTGGGTAGATTGGAATCCCTGCTCTACTGTTTTGGTAGCTTTATATATGGGGCAAGCAGCTTAATTGCCTCTGCCTCCGTTTCCTCTTCTGTAAGATGGGGGATAATAGTACCCATGTTATAGAACTGTTGTGGGAATTAAATAAGTTAAATCTATAGAAACATACAGAAGAATGCATATTATGTAGTAAGATTTCAATAAATATTGGTATCTTCATTGTTATTGTTATATTTTTAGTTATAAAAGCTCCTTAAAGCTAGGATCCACAGCCGATTCATCTTTTTTTCACCTGACTGTGGCCTGTGTGTTCTAGATACTCAGTAAACCTTTGTCTACCAACTTACAAATGTGGGAAGGACTGAGAGCAAACCCTAATATCAGACCTCTCCAGCCACATTACAGATTCCTCGAGGGCAGGCACTATACTTTTCCTCTTGTTTATCTCTCAAACCACAGCATACGTACATAATCCCAGTTGAGTACTCATAGCTTGATTAAGGGTTGAAAGACTCCACAGCCAAGTTGAACAGCCAAGACCTGCTACTGTGTGAATAAAGGAC
Source organism: Macaca mulatta (assembly GCF_049350105.2). Lineage (NCBI taxonomy): Eukaryota > Metazoa > Chordata > Mammalia > Primates > Cercopithecidae > Macaca > Macaca mulatta. Next base: position 81,232,501 of record NC_133406.1, on the reverse strand, counting down.
ATCAATGAGCCAAGGGTTTTATTATTTCTGAATGCTCTGTCCTTTCCTCTTTACTTCTGACATCTGAGTCATGCGGCAACAACAGCTGCAGTGATGGGCAGGGAGGACAGTGAGAGGGTTGATGTCTGGCCTTGACTTGCGCCTTGCCCCTCTCTTGGGAGTGACAGCACCTGGAGTATTGAAGTTTTCACTGACAGTGATGAAGGTCCAACCATGGCTTTGCAGTCAGTCCTAAGGGTGGAAAAGGGAGGAAGTCTTTCTGGCTTCTTATCTTCATCCACTCTTACATTTGTTCAACAATAATGTATTCAGTGCTTAACTATGTTCAAGGGCTGCCTTAGGTGCTAAGACTAGAAATAAGAACACAGTACAGTCCTGGCCCTTAGGAGCTCGAGCCTATGTGGGATACTGTCTCCGTCAGCTTGGGCTGCCTTAACAAAATACCATGTTGGATGACTTAAACAGTGGAAATTAATTTTGTCACTGTTCTGGAGGCTGGAAGTTCATGATCAAGGTGCCAGCAGGGCTGGGTTCTGGTGAAGGCTCTCTTCCTGGCTTGCAGACAGCTGCCTTCTTGCTGTGTTTTCACATGGCCTTTCCTTGGTGTGGGTGCAGGAGTGGGGACGGGAGAGTGCTCTCTGGCCATGTTGGATTAGGGCCCCACCTTATGACTTCGTTTAACCTTAATTACCTCTTAAAGGCCCTGTCTCCAAATAGAGTCATATTGGGGGTTAAGGCTTCAATGTGTGAATTTAGAGGGACACAATTCAGCTCTTAGCAGATACCAAAGGAAGACAAATGTTAATTCTGATGAAAAGGTGCTGTAAGGAACCCAGAGCTCTTATCCCAGCTAGGGGAAATCTGGGAAGGCTTCCAGGAGGAGATGATGCTGGAGCTCAGTTCTGAAGGAAGTGGCAATTAGGTGAAGAAGGGGAAAAGAACATGAGCAAAGGTGTAGCCACATGAAACTGCCAGTGTTTGTATATGGTGAAGGTGACAGGGGCTACAAACCATTAGCTTACCTATTCATGCATTTCATTAAGTCATTCATCAAACATTTCCTAAGTGTCTGCTATTCATGCGGGCACTGATGATGGAGTCCAGAGATGATCTGGAAACTCAAATTTGCAGAATTTTCCAAATTACAGGGCCATAACATTTGCTCTAATCTAATCAAACTACTGCTAGACACTCACATTATTCGATTACAGCTGCTGGCCACTAAAAATCAATTGCAAGTGGCGCCCCAGGCCATCCGTTGAGCCCACCCTGGTTTAGGTCAGGTAAATATTGAATTATTATGGGGAGTTATCCTGCAGAGAACTGATGAGTTAATATCCATAGTAATTGGAGACCATCACATATATTTTTTTAAGTCATTTTGAATTTATCTTTTAAGGGACATTTTCTTCTCTCCTACTCAAAACATTTTCTTTGTTCTTTTTTCTTTTTCTGATATTTAAAGTTAAAACCTCTGAATGATTCATGAGTCCAGGTTTGGTGCTGGTGCCGTTCTAATAGGCCCATGTTATGAGACCTGCAGGCCTTTTTGTTAGAGAAGGAGTCTCGTGCTCCCTGGCAGAGAGCATGGTGGCTGCGTCCATTGTGGTCTCAGTCTCTTTGCTTGCCCCTCTCTGCTTAGCACCTCCCAGAACTTCTTAGCTTCTTGCCCATGGACCAGCTCCTGGAGGTGTCTGAACCGTCCCCCAGCCCCACGTCTGAACATGTATGAAGACTTGCATGTGCATTTCTCTGAAGTGGGTTTGTAGCTTTCAGCAGAATCTCACATGGGTTCATTAACCCAACAAGCTTTTAAAAAAAATCACAAGCTTAGAACAAACTGCTTAGAGTAAGTCTGTACCTAAACTGTTAATACAGATCACAAAGAGAAGGAAACAGTTTTCAAGAGATTGAGGTTTTGGGCTTATGCACGTTTAGGCTAGGGTTGGTAGTGTACTGGGAAGGCCTAAAGAGAAAAAGTGGGCAGTGCTGGCCAGCAACTCTATTTGGACTGGTAGGCGTTAGAGCTGTCCCTTTAACTTAATCCTTCACCCACCAAGGTAATTGAAAGCATCCTGCAATTTAGAAAAGTTTCCTGCCACAACTGGCTTGGAAACTTGTTACAAAGTGGCTTCTGTCTACATGGCATAAGAATAAATAGATATAAAACAGGTAGACTGATTAGCAAATATATGTGGAGTCTGTTATATGCAAGGCACTGTGCTAGGCAGGACGGGAAAGTCAGAGATGAATGATAGGTAAGATTCAAAAGCCTGAGTTATAGAAAATTATGAGTGGAAAAAAATCATATTTATTTTTTTCCCACTGAAAATATGGGCAGAATGAGAAATATTCCAATAAACAGGCAAAAATGACGCTTTTGTCTCAGTTATCTCTGTAATTCAGCATGTTGTTATGACATATTGAAGCATTATGGACTTTAGAACTGTGATTATGCTACTGTTTCTACTGTTCTAAACGGATGGTTTAATTGCATATTAACAAAGAAAAAACAAAGTTTTTTCTTTTCCATTTGAATATTAGAAGTATAATGAATGTTCCTGTTGTTTAGATCTGTAGTCCACTCAGTCTGGGCTTGGGGTTTGTCATGTAAGAGCTGAAGGGGCCATAGAGGTTGCCTTATTTACTGATGAGGAAACGAAGGCCCAGAAAGTAGAGTGAGGTGCTGGTTTCACAACTGGTTAGTGGCAGAGCTGGGACGGGGACCCCAGTGTGTTCTCTCAGATGGGGCTTCTCTGTAACATCATTTGCTTTCCTCCAGACAACTGGGAATCATCACAACAGGGTCCACCTCTTGAGGCTTATGTGGATTAAATGAGATAATACAAGGAAAAGTTCTTACAGTAGGTATGACTCAGAACACAAGCTCAGTGAATGCTAGCCAACATGCATGTATTATTCTTACTGCCTATGAATCTTGTTCTCCCTAAATTCATGTAAACCCTTGTTTACTTATTTGTATAAATGTATGGGGTACAAGTACCATTTTGATGCATGCAGAGTGGTCAAATCAGGGCTTTTAGGGTTTCCATCGCCCAAATAATGTACGTTGACCCCATTAAGTAATTTCTCCTCTTGCACCCCCTTCCCACCCCCTCACCTTTCTGAGTCTCCAGAGTCTGTTATTCCACTCTCCAGGTCCATGTGTACACCTTTTTTGGCAACCACTTCTGAATGAGAACATGTAATATTTGTCTTTCTGTGCCTGGCTTATTTCACTTAAGATAAAGACCTTCAGTTTCATCCAAGTTGCTGCAAAAGACATGATTTTCTTCTTTTTTATGGCTGAGTAGTAGTCTGCTGTGTATATATACCACATTTTCTTTATCCAGTCATTCGATTATGGGCACTTAGGTTGATTCCACATCTTTGCTATTATGAATAGTACTGCCATAAACATACAAGTACAGGTGTCTTTTTAATGTAATGATTTCTTTTCCTTTGAGTAGATACCCAGTAGTGGGATTGCTGGATCCAAATGGTAGTTCTACTTTTAGTTCTTTGAGAAATCTCCATACTGTTTTCCATAGAGTTTGTACTGATCTACAATTCTACCAACAGTGTATGAGTTCTCTTTTCTCCACATCTTTGCTAACATCTGTTATGATCGTTTAAAATCTTTTTCATTATAGCCATTCTGACTGGGGTATGATGAGATCTCATTGTATAAACCTTCTTGAATAGCCTCTTCCCCACCCCCTTGTTTTTGCTTGGTGAATGTATTTCATATATGTATGATCCACTAAGTACTTCTTTTTTTTTTTTTTTTGAGACTGAGTTTCGCTCTGTCTCCCAAGCTGGACTGCAGTGGCGCGATCTCGGCTCACTGCAAGCTCCGCCTCCTGGGTTAACGCCGTTCTCCTGCCTCAGCCTCCCGAGTAGCTGGGACTACAGGCGCCCGCCACTGCGCCCAGCTCATTTTTTGTATTTTTAGTAGAGACGGGGTTTCACCGTGGTCTCGATCTCCTGACCTTGTGATCCGCCCGCCTCGGCCTCCCAAAGTGCTGGGATTACAGGCGTGAGCCACCGTGCCCAGCTAAGTACTTCTTTCAATTCCCTCAAATGCATTTGCCTTTCTTCTGGCTTCAGATGGCGTCCCCTGGTTATAGGGAACACCTTGTACTTTTTTGTGGAGTTTCAGTAAGCTATAGTCCTTCAGACTTACCTCCTTAGGAAGGTCACTCCCCGTCCTCTGTCACCTCATTTTTTCTGTATGTCTCAGTCTCCCTCAGCTGGGGCTCTACAGTTCCCCTGCAGCTTGGCTGAGGAGCGCTGGCAGACAGCTGCCCAGACATGTGGGCAGGCCCAAGGCCAGAGTGACAGGTTCCTTTCTGATGTTGTCCAGAACATTGTTGACAGCTGTTTCTGTTATCTCCAGAGGACAGAGGCCCAAACTCTCAGGCCGTTTTCTGGGGTTCCCTGGTGGCCAGGAGCCCATTGTTTCATGAACACTGTGTAGTGTGAATGAACTGTTTTTCCTGTGCCAGACTGTCTTGCAGGAACAGACATGACGAGGGACCTTCATACTCAAAACCTCACATTCATGAGCATAAACTGTGAGGTTTTACAATGCCTTACTATGGTGAAATCATCAAAGCCAACTCAGAAGCAAAAGCAGGATGAAGCAGTTAATGATTTATATGAGAATATTAATGCAACACTTACATACTTTTAAAAAGTGGAGAAATGGTATTTGTCATGTTTCAGACCTTTAACAAGTGGGAAAGTTTGAAAACTTTTCTGTTACATATTAAGGTTACATTACAGGTTAGCAAGAATATGCGGCTTAGTCCAGCAGAAGTTCAATATTCATATGCCTTAAAATGCTTGTCTTGGGCAAGAAATCACAATATTGTAAAATAGCGCCTTAGATTAATTATTTCATGGATGCATTTGAGCATTAAGTTACTAAGTACTTTGGAAGTACTTAGTAATTCTCACTTAAATGCATGCATGAAATAATTAATCTAAGGCATTCTGTGCCAGGTTCTGTAGGGGATCTACTGATCCCCGAATAGGGCTTCTACCGTAGGGGCTGGGATTTATTTAGTTGGGAAGTGATTCTGTCACCTACAGTCATGACATAAGATGTTGGGCACATAATCAGAGGGTTGTGGGCTTCAGGAACAGGAAAGATTGTTCTCACTTGTTTGAAGAGGGGAGAGTTTGTGACAGAGATGACATTTAAGTTAGGCCTTGAAAGACGTGTACACTGGGAAGGAGAGTAGAGGTGGAGTGGGAGGGGAGTGGAGGTGGGGTGGGAGGGAAGTGGGGATGGTTAATGGGTACAAACAAAATTTATTATTGGAAAGAATGAATGAGACCTAGTATTTTATAGCACAACAGGGTAACTATAGTCAAAAATAATTTAATTGTATATTTTAAAATAACTAAAAGAGTGTAATTGGATGGTTTATAACGCCAAGGATAAATGCTTGAAGGGATGGATACAGTATTTTCCATTATGTGATTATTGTTTATTGCATGCATGTATCAAAACATCTCATGTACCCCATAAATATATATACCTGCTAAGTACCCACAAAAATTACAAAGCATTTTTTTTACAAAGAAAAATCACATTCACGCAGAAAACAAAACAAAACAAAAAGGTAGGAGCTTAATAAACATTTGTTGAATGAAGAAAATATATGTGTGCAATTTCAACAGGAGGAAGTGAACCGCAGAGGATTTTAGCAGAAAACATGAACATAGGCCTTGTTGGGGCAAGCATAAGGTAGGTTCATGGCCAGGGAAGGACTGACTTTGGCGTGTACCAAGAGCATGTTTTGGAGACAGACCGGCAATATAGCAGGAAATGTAGTAACAATATTAATAATATGAATGGGTAGCATTTATCAATTACTTGCTTCATGCCAGGCACTTTTGAGGGTTTTTACATAAATTAAGTCACTGAGCCTCACAACAACTCTATGAATTAGGTACCATTTTCATTCCTATTTTCATAGGAGGAAACTGGGGCAGAGACAGGCTAAAGGATAGGTTGAGGGTCCTAGAATTAGAAGTGGTGGGACTGGGTCCCAAATGCAAGCCATCTGGCCCTGGGGCCTGCCCAGATATTCACCTCTCCTTGCCTCACTGCTTCCAGGCTGGGGGGCACTCAGCCATGGGAGCCTGGAATGTAAGACCATGGATGGATTTGCCAGCTAATGCCATCTGCTTTTCCTCTTAGACCTTCGTTCTCCTGTATACCTGGAACCCTAGCCCAAATGTGGTTAAGCCCAGAACCTCGAGAGAAGGGGAATCATAAATAGGAAAATGAATTTCCTAATCTTTGAAAACTATTTTCTTCTTATCGATTCCTCAGGAGGCCATTGATGAGTCACTGAGAGTTTCCGAATGGAGGAACATGTTTAAGTCATACTTTAGGGTTTTGGTTCTCAAATGGGGTGATTATTGTCCCCCAGGGGACATTTGGCAATGTCTGGAGACAATTTTGGTTGTCATAACTGGGGTAAGCGGATGGAATAGAGGGTGTGTGCTACTGGTATCTAGAGGGTGGAGCCCAGGGATGCTGTGAAACATCTTATAATGCACAGAATGGCCTCTACAACAAAGAATGATCAGCCTCAAGTGTCCATAGGGCTGAGGCTGAGCAACCCTGCCCTAGGGTGATTGGCCTGGCGGCTGCAGTATGCAGGGGAGGCTGAGGGAAGACATGGAAGCTGGTAGCCAGGAGGAGGAGCTCCAGGTGAGAGGTGCTGAAGGCCCGGAGGAGGTACTGGCAGCAGAGAAAGCCAGGGTGCACGTTTCAAAGACAATTCTGGAGGGCAGAGGGCAGACCAAGGAAGATGTTGCAGCCAGGGGTTTCTAGTGTAGGCATGGGAGAGAAGCCTGGAGTCATTAACTGCAATGGAGATTTCAGGAAGAAAAGCTTATTTTAGAAAGATGATGAGTTTGGTCTTAAGATATTTAAATTTTGACATTCAGGTGGAATTGTCCGGCAGGCATTTGAGAATAAGTGATAGAAAGCCGGATGTTGGCGTTATAAATGTGATGTAGGAACCGTCTTATGGGCAGCGGTAATTATAATCAGTGTTCAGTAGTGGTCCTGGGAGAGGACTGAGGGACACAGGGACTGTGAGGGATCCCCCTGAGGGATGCGGGAGAGGGAGCGGCAGAGCCTGGATCTGAACCCTGCCTCCATCTCTTAAATAAGCACATGATCAGAGGGAGTGTCAGGGCCTGGATCTGGATCCTGGCTGCATCTCTTAATAAGCACATGATCTTGGACATGTCCTTGAACCTCTCTTTGCCTCAGTTTCCTCACAAGATACCAAGAGAATATTCACAGAGATTGGTGGGGAGCCAAGATACAGCATTACCGAAGCCAGAGATGTGACGGTTTCTGAGAGGGGGTCAGCGGTGTGGACCTCTGAAGGGGTTGGGGGGATCCATGAGAATGAAAGACCACCTCGTGTTCTCAGTTCACGAGTGACTGTGGGGACAGCATTTTCATTGTCGGTTTGTGAGCACCACTTCAATGTAAGTTATCCTCACTGGTGTTACCACAATGTCCAGTTATCTATTTTCTTTACAGTGTGTGACAGGAATAGTGTATATGTACACTTAATAACAAATTACTCATATTAACTTTAGTTTTCCCTTAAGTAAGAGCAATGAGCTATAGAGAAGGAGAGGGTAAGAGAAGGGTAGATAAGTTATAAATGAAAGTGAGGAGAGGCCAGAGAGGAAGTTTTGATTATTTCTGCAGAATCTGTTTTTCTTTTAGTTTCCAAATACCTAGCCTTGAACGTAAGAAGGAGCGCTAAATGTTCTGAACTCAGGAAAATTGTCCACATGGGCCCAAGGAAGCATTCTGCCTGCCCTCCACGTGTACACGTGTTAGGGAGGCCTGCTTGGATTTAGGAAGAGCACACTCAGTCCCCAGTGGGAAATGTCCATCCCGATTAAACGAGGGCCGCAGAGTGTGGAAAACATGGGAAGTGTTGGAGAGTTTTTCTGGGGTTGAAGTTTGAGTCTCACTCTGACCAGACTGAACCTACTGAACCCACACTGATAAGGAAAGTGAACATTGTCCTTGGCAGCCCTTCAAGGCTAAGCCTTTCTTGGGGGTGAGCAATCCTTGAGCAATTCCTTCAGTGCATTAAGTGCAAAGTGGCTCTTCCCTTAGCTACAAATAAGCAGACCAGTGTTAATCTCAGGAAAGGAGGTCCCCAGGAGAGTGCAACATCAGCACAGCCTTACCGTGTTCACTGCACCAGGCGGGTGGGTGTAATTGAACACTCACGAAATTTATTTTTGTGTGAGACACTCACCTGAGAGACTTGTTGCCATTTCCACTCTATCCCTAGCAGCTGACAATGTTGCCTCTCTAGGTCTTGCTTATCTTGTACACCATGTATGCCAAACACATCATATCACCCATCTCTTTGAAATACTGTCAGAATGATCTTTGCTGTGCAGTATTAAAACCTGCAAATGCCCTTGCTCCATTTTCTTAGGTGGTCAGGCTGTCTACATATATTTATTGAGAAGACAGTTCTGAAGGCTAAGCATAGACAGGTTCCTGAAAAATTATGACTCACATTCCATTTTAACTGTTTTTGGGAATCTAGCTATTTAGTGGAAATCTCAGGATTTCCTAAAGTGCTGTGTGCTCATACATTTAGTTTTTATTTCCTGAAAATGGCTAACTTGGGACTTGGAGGTGGCTCAACAGAGGTTGACACGTTGGTTTGGATCTGGGCCATGTTCTCTTACTCTGTTGGTGGTGGAAATAAAGCTGGAAGGGTGGAGAAGGGTCAGGGAGAAGACAAGGAAAGGGAACCCACTGTGGTTCCTACAGCAGTTGCACAGGGACTCCACGGTTTACAGAGGGAAACCATAGCTAGTTTTAATCTTTTTCCCTTATTAAAAGCAGCTATATATATGGAGATGTATGTGTATTCATTGTTGAATTTTTTAGGAAATACAGATGAGCAACATTAACAAAGTAAATGTCACACTAACCCTCTGTTAGAAAAGTGATGTGTGTCTCTTTTCTGTATATCTTCATTCTCCCTGCAAATAGTATATAGACATTGTTTTGTAACCTACTTTTATTACTTAGCAATATATCATAATATTTTTATTAATCTTTTAAAAATAAATCTTTTAGAGCATCATTGTAACTCACTGTATTGTATTCTATTTTGTGCATACCCTATAATTTATTTCACCATCATGCTGCACATGCACTGGTCAGCAAAAACAGAGGCAGTTTGTTCAGTGGGGGAGATAAACAGTCCAATAATCACAAAAATAAGTACAAGCTGTAAAAAGTGCCATGAAGGAAAGCGACTTAGCGTTGAAAGAGCTTATAAGGGAGAAGAGGGAGCAGCTCACTTGGTCCAGCTGGGTGAGGTGCTCAAGGAAGGCTTCCTGCGAAAGGTAGCTTTGCATGGAGAGGTGATAGATTTGAACCAGGTGAAGATCAAGAGAGAGTGTGTTCTCAGTGGAGGGAACAGCTAGCACATAGGTCCTCTGTCGGGAGGTAGCATAGAATGTTCAAGAACCCGAAAGAAGGCCAGTGTGCCTGGAGTGTAGAGAGCCTTCCTCTTTTTAATTGGCTATTTGTGTTTATTGTTTTGAATTCCATTCATGTTCTTTGTCCGTTTTTCTGCTAGTGTTTTTAATCTTTTTCTTATTAATTTGTAAAAACTCTTTTCAAATATTTGACCTTTCACATATCAACAATGATCATTCTTGCAGTTTTTACTGGCCTTTAATTGCATGGATGATAATGCAGTCAACTTTTTTCTCTATGGTTTCTGCCACTTGGTATTATGCTTAGAAAGTTTTTGCCAACCCAAGGTTGTTTAAATAGCCACCTGTGTTTTTCATATTTTATTTGTTATACTTAAACATTTAGTCAATTTGTGTCCTGGGAGATGTAAGGATATTGTTAATTTTTATCCAAATGGTCAGCCAGTTGTACTAACAGTGTTTGTTGAATAGTCTATCCTTTTCCCAATGTTTTGAAATAACACCCTCATAATATACTAACATTGTATAGATATTTGGGTCTGTTTCTTGGCCTTCTGTTATATTCCATTGATTTGATGTCTCTTCCTGTGCCAGAACCACACTATTTTACTACTTGTACCTTTTAAAATCGGATAGAGCAAATCCCCACTCATTACTCTTCATTTTCAAAATGTTCTCAGCTAGTCCTATGAAATCACTCTTCCGGATAAATTGTGGAATCATTTTGTTAATTTTGTAGATTAATTTGGGGAGAAAGGACATCTATTCAATAACAGTAGTCTCAGAAAAATGGCAACCCTCTCTATTATTTTAAATCTCCTTTTGGGTTCCTCGGTAGAAAGAACGTTTTTAAAGACAACATCAGCCCTGAGGACATTGCAGTTTCATCTAGAAAATATCACTGACCCAGAGAACATGACCTCAGTGAACACTAGACAAACAGTAAGACACTGAGGGCCCTTTGCGGTTCTCTGTCTTGGGTACCCAGGCCCCCCGCCCATCCTCCCACCCCTGGTTTCACTGTGGCTGTGGTCCACCAGGGCAGACCTCAGCCATGACTAGGAAGGAAGTAGGAAAGGCAAGGGATGTTTATTTTTGGAGGCTCGTCTAGGCTGGGCACCCTCCTCAGTGCTTTGTGTGTTGCCTCATTTACACTCAACATGACTAGCAAATGGGCAATCATTAGCTCTGTTTCATACCAGACTCTGAGGCCCTGAGAAGTTACTTAACTTGGCGAAGACAGAGGTGGTGATAGGCGAGCAGGAGGCATGGTGATACCTGTTGGCAGACGGGTGAAATGGGTTTGTACCCAAGCCTCTCCGAGCACAAAGTCCGCCTCTTTCCATTCCCTTCTTGAGGCTGGGTGACACGTTCACTCACCCTCACCACTGGTCACTAACTGGGAAGGGAGAGTTGGGAACACCCTCTGTGGGTGTAGCTGCATGTGCAGTTGTTATGGTGCCTGGGGCATAGGGGAGCCATGCTGATTGTCCCTCCATTTGTATATTTAAAACAAGACCTGAACCTGACAACACGTGGGTGCCCTGTCAGTGGATCTGGAGGCATTTCTGCATCGGGCGTTCTGAGTGGGGGTGCTTGATGAGAGCCGGCCCCTTCTGCTTCCCACTCAGCCTTCACAGCTGGAAGGTGGATCTGGGGAGGACAGAGAGGGGGTGGGTGGGAGGTGGGACCCTCTCCAGGCTCTGCTGGCGGCAGCTGCCCTGCCTCGTGTGGAGCCTGGGCTAGAGAGATGCAGCCGCGGCTTTGCTATTTTTAAGCTGTCCGCTATGCTCTGGTGGAGGCTGCCCGCGTCAGATGCTGAATCATGATCCAGCTTGCTAATTGCAGCAGTGCCTGTGGCCTGCCAAGTACCCAGACAGGCATCTGGTTCTGCATTTCGGGTTCCCATGTTATAGTAGGGGACAGATGGGCGCCCCATGACAGGAGTACCAGGCAGGCCCAGCACCATCACAGTTCTTGTTACCTTTGGGCTTTATAAAACATTTACAACAGCAGCAACACAAAGAAAAATAAAAACACCTCCCCAGAGAACACCAGATTATTACAATATCTGTTTCGAGAGGAGGAAGAAAGCTTTAGGACTTTCCATATCAAACATGTATATTTTAGCAATCAAGGTTGCTTTTATTCTATTAGAACAATCGGCACATAACATGCAAACCGCATTAAACGAATATGTGTAACACACAGGGAATTAGGTGGATGAGGTCAAGTGTGTCTTTTTCTAGAGGTCAGTTTCAGCTAAGCGCTTACTAGATTTCTGAAACAATAGAGATTTAAGAGATGTTCCTCTGGGGAGTTCAGCAGCCTTTGACATACTCTCTATCAGTGAGGGCCTGTTTGCATGTGTTCTCTCTCTCTGACTACCTGTCTAACTAGGTCACAGGGCTGAGAAGGGACACATTTCCCCTCCTGTGGGGAAGAGCTCACCTGACCTCTACCTGGATCTTTTGCCCAGAGCCTCTAAACCCAGCTCCCCAGCCGTCAAAGCAGGCTGAATATCATGACTGCGGACAGAAGCTGCCTTTGGATTAGTGGGGACGGAAAGGACTGCGTGTTGACAGCTCCTTCCTTACCTTTGACCGCGGCACACTGCTCTCAAAGCCTTCCCTTCTCCAGGACAATTTTTCTGTCTCTTCTCTAACACAAAGGTGACGCATTTTTCATCGCAGCTGCAGCACGGAGTCCTGGCCCAGCTCCGCACCCCCAGCAGAGGCCTCAATGGGTCAGTGCATCCCTTTGTATCTGTCAGATGCCCATCTGTGCCCTCTACCCCCTCAGAAGGATGGGCAAGCCACTGCCTGAATTCTTGTCTGTTCCAGGAGATGGGACCAATTTCACAAGAGCTGAACTGTCTGAGCAAAGAAGTGATGGGCACACATGAGCTTCCCTAGTTCTCAGCCAATGGAGTGTTTAACTTCTGGGTGTTGTTCTGCTTTTTTCAGGGTGCTGGACCTAGACTAAAGCCCATGGCACCAGCCACAATGCTCCTGCAGGATTTGGCTGCGTATGGTCATAGTCAGGGAATGCAATTGGAGCAGCTGCTTCCAGGGCTCGATTCCCCACAATTCTTCCTGGCCTGTGGGGTAAAGGAGACGGCTTTAAGGAGATAAGGAGTTGAGTGTCGTGGTTCTGCCAGAGCGGAGCCGGTGGAATGAGAGCCCCCTTTTCTTCAACTTGGCAAATTAGTGTCTGCCTTTCAGACTGCTGGAAACAGCTGTGTGTGTGAGGGGAAAAGTTGTGGGCAGGCCTCAGGCCCGGCCAGTCCTGGGAGAGCAGGGGCCCAGCCTTCTGCTTCCTATGGGGCTTCAGGTGTGTACACATGAAGCTTGTTACGTTAGTGGTGTCTGAATGCCTCAGAAATCTCCAGAGAACTTCTGCAAAGACGATTCCTTGGCCTTGCCCCCATAGACACTGAGAAGGTAGATCTGGGAGGATCACAGAAATCGTGCCTTTAAAAGGTGTCGTGAGATTCTGATGGGTGACTCGCTAGGTTTGCTAACCCTGCTGCAGTGACTCCCTCAGTCTCACACCAGCTCCGACAGGGACCTGGCAGGGGGAGGGATTAGACCTTTGGGAGCATGGCAGGTGAGAAGGGAGATGGCGGGTTGGAGGGATGGGTCCCTCTGTCCTGCCCCTCCCCCCTTCCCCTGCTGACTCCTGCTCTGCAGGCAAATGTATACAACCTCTCCCCTCTCAAATGAACCTTCCTTTGATCTTGCCCTTGCCCTGACATTTTCCTCCCTCCACAGCTGAGCTCCTAGAGATAATAGTCCACATTTAGTCTCTTTCCTCATCTCCGACTCACTCTCTTCAACCCACAGCAATATGGTTCCACCCCCATCGTTCCTCTGAAATTATCCTGGTAAATGTCACCTTCAGAGACGTGCAAACACCAAACCCATGTACACAATGGGTCTTGTAGTTCTCCTCTTTCTCAGCCTCTTGGTAGCACTTGGCTACTTTGTTTTCTTGAAACAGTTTCCTCCTGTGACTGTCAGGATATTACTCCCTTCTGCTTTTTCTTCCTCTAACCAGTCCTTGCTGGTCTTTGCTTTTCCTCCTACGCTCTCCCCGGAGTTCTGTCTTGGCCTCTTCCCATCTCATCACACAGTCTTCCCACGTGACCTCATCTCCCCTTGTGATTTGAATTACCACCTGGAACTAGATGTATTTCTCCTGCTCAGATTTTTTCCTGGCTCTGATGAGGACATAGATGTAAGTGCTTACTGGACATCTCTGAGTTGTTCTCCACATACCTCAGCTTGTCTAAAACGGAGTTATATTCTTCCCTCAAATTGCCTTTCCCTCCAAGTTCCCCATCACAATGAATGGCATTAAGATCTGCCTCATCCTACAAATCAGAGACCTGGAGCCACCCTGCAGCTGCATGCGCAGCCTGTCCTGGCAGTTTCCTCCCATAAATGCATTATCCCTTCTCCCGATGCTCTTATCCAGCCTCTCTTCCAGCCACTCCTGGCCCACTGGAAAAGCTTCCTGGTGAGTTATCTGCCCCTGGCATTGCCCTCTTCCAGCTCATCCTTCTTGTGGTGAACAGAGTTGCTCCAAAACACATATTTGATTGCATCCTTTTACTGCTAAGTGCCCCTTGATGCAGGGGGAGATAGAAACTCCAAAGCATGTCACACAAAGCCCTCTGTGACCCGCACGCTGCCTCTCTCCTGCCTCAGTCAGCCATTTCCCCCATTTTGTTTCTCTGATTTTTTCAGTTGTACTAAATGACTGAAAGTTCCCTGGGTACTTGTGCAGTCCTGGTGGATCTGACGACAAAGCAGAGGACCCAGAAATTCGGCTGAGAACAGCAGCTCATGGCCTCACTCCTCGGGGTCCCTTGTATTATTTCCAGTCCACTGACCTTCTGTTTTAAAACAGCCTGACTGCCTTTATGAAGCAATGGTTAATTTGTGTCTCTATTTTTGGTGAAACATGTACGTTTACATAAATATCACTGTGTTCAACATGGGGGAAGTTTTTTCAGTGCACTGTTTCCAATCCAATCAAAGAAACCTGAATTTTTACATTACCCTGTGCAGATCTGTCCTGGATAAATGTACTATTTCCATTCACCTTTTTAAAGAAATAAAAAATAGCTCAATTATTCCCTAGGAGTCCAGAGACCTTGAGTAGAACAGATTGAGCCTTGCTTGAGAAAGAGGCTCTGCCCAGAGGGCTGGGTGGCCTCCAGTCGTCAGACTCTGAGGGGCTCCTCATGTCTTTCTTAAGGAGTTTGGTGTGCTTTGGCCTCATTTTCTCCCTCTAAGTCTCCCTTGTTTTTGCCTCTGTTTGTACTAAAAACAACAGCCCTTCCTCTTGAGAACAAAAGCCACCCTGAGGGATGGCTCTGTAAACTGACCATGTAGTCGGTGACTATGCAGCGGACACAGGCAAGGGAGGGGACAATGTGTCCTGACGATTTGGTACACAGCTCACAGAAGCAGGCACTGGAGTCTGGGCTTCCAGGCTGCGGTGTCCTAATTGCTACCTTTTGAACAGATGGCTTACTCCCGTGGTGTTAGGTTGCAGTAGAGCTTCAGCTATTAACACCCAGTTGCAGCAAGAACTTCCATTACCTCCCCACCCCTATTTATAGGAGTTCATTACTTAGATATATTTCTCCCTCACACCTCAAGCTAAATTTAGACACCTGAGGTTTCCTCCACAACACAGTCTGTGGATAGGCTCTATAAAGTGTCATCCATTCATTCATTCATTCATTCATTCATGCATTGTCCTAACATTTGAGCTCTGTAAGGTGACGTTCATTCCTTCATGCATTCAGCTGACATTTGAGCAATGTAAGACGTCATTCATTCCTTGACACATTCTACTGACATTTGAGCTCTGCGAGGTGGCATTAGTTTCTTTATGCATTCTACTAACATTTGAGTTCTGTAAAGTGGCATTCATTAATTTATTCAGCTAATACTTGATCTCTACAAAATGTCATTCATGCATTCTGCTAATATTTGAGAACTGAACAAATTATGGTGACTATGAGAGATACAGCTCCTACCCTTATCCAGCATGCAGTAGGAGAAAACAAGTTAATGACAAAGCATGAAGAGTACTTACGAAGTACTTCCTGTGGGAAGGCTGGTGGTGGTGTCCTTTCCCACCATCTTAGTGGCCAGCTCTCAGCAGGCTCCATGCACTTCAAGTGAGAGTTTCTGGGCTGTTCAAGGTGGGCTGGAGTCACGAGTGTAGCATAATCATCACATCTCACCAGATACTCTTTGAACACCTCTAATGTGCCAGATGCTGTGATAGGACTCAGTGAGATAGAATTAGCATTTGATTTGGTTCCAAGCACACTTGGAACATCAGCTTTGTGAATTTTGTTAAGTCCCTTAAAAAAAGAAAAAAAAAAAAGGACTAAAACTCTCTGTTACAGTCACCCAGATACTACTGCATAAATGAAACTAGTTCATAGAAGTCCATAGAGGAATTTACCAAAATTCTTACCTATTAAATAAGACACAGGCATGAGAAACCATGACCTCTGGGCAAAGATTTCAGAAGAGAAAGAGCAGTCTCTCTGCTGCCATTCCAGTCCTGAGTGCTAGTCACGCCTCAGAGGCAGCCACTTCCAATACTTCTGACTGGTCTGCGGCTACTTTCACATTTCTTGATAATTGCTTATACTAATATTTCTTGCTTTATAAAATTTAGATACTAAAAATTTTAGCTGTTACCTATTGATTTCTTAATATGGGTGATGACATCAGTTTCCTTCTCCATTTCCCGTTCTTCTTTCTCTCAAGGTAGTTGTCTCCCAATTGTTGTTTAAAATGATAGTCATTATTGGCCGGGTGCAGTGGCTCCTGCCTGTAATCCCAGCAATTTGGGAGGCCGAGGCGGGCAGATCATCTGAGATCAGGAGTTCGAGACCAGCCTGACCAACATGGAGAAACCCCGTCTATACTAAAAATACAAAATTAGCCAGGTGTGGTGGTGCATGCCTGTAATCCCAGCTACTCAGGAAGGCTAAGGCAGGAGAATCGCTTGATCCCAGGAGGCAGAGGTTGCATTGAGCCAAGATCGTGCCACTGCACTCCAGCCTGGGCAACAAGAGTGAAACTCGGTCTCAAAAAAAAAAAAAAAGATAGTCATTATTTACATCTTGGCTTTGTACATACTTTTCACTGCTGGGCCAAAAAGTCTACTATAATGACATTTTCTTTTTTTTTTTTTTAAACAACTTTTTGTTCTTTCAAGAGTTAACAATCACTTTGTTGTTGCTTTGCAATATTTTCTTTCTACAGTATAATGAATTCTTCCCTAAATTGACCAAAGAATTCAAAATTTTTCTTAACACCATTTTCTATTTGTCAAATGCAACCGGTAGTCTAGCAAATCTCCATTTTCCCTGCAGACATTCTTCTCAGAGCCCTCCGATCACCGTCTCAGTTAGGACTGACCCTTCTCTAAGTTTGCTGCCTCGTTATCTTGATGCTTGACTGCTCCGTGTTGGATTCCCTGTTTTCTGAATCTGTGTCTTCTCATTGCTTGGATTATGTCCTAAATCAATGGAGCACATCTTTTACTAGCTTTCTTGTGTCTCTGAGGATATTAATGACTGTTTGTTCTTTCTGTATTGTTTTATATTTCTTCATGGTTTGCCTTTCAAACTGGGGGCTTCCTTGACCATCATTGTTAAGACTGAGACAAGAAGAGAAGCTCTGTGTTCATGGATGGGTCTTGTCTATTCCTGGGTATTGCTGAAAATTGACTGAAAAGGAGATATGGGGTAAATATTTTGAGATTTGGCTGTTCGAAATGCCTTTTGTTTGCACTGAACTGATAACTTGGCAAAGCATAGCATTTTAGGTTAAAAATCATTTCCCTCAGGACACTTCTACACTGCTGGTGGGAATGTAAACTAGTACAACCACTATGGAAAACAGTGTGGAGATTCCTTAAAGAACTAAAAGTAGAACTACTATTTGATCCAGCAATCCCACTACTGGGTATCTACCCAGAGGAAAAGAAGTCATTATACCAAAAAAATACTTGCACACACGTGTTTTTAGCAGCACATTCACAATTGCAAAAATGTGGAACCAACCCAAATGCCCATCAGTCAACAAGTGGATAATAAACTGTGGTATATATATATGATTGAGTACTAGTCAGCCATAAAAAGAAATGAATTAATGGCATTTGCAGCAACGTGGATGGGATTAAGACTGTAATTCTAAGTGAGGTAACTCAAGAATGGAAAACCAAATATTGTATGTTCTCACTCATAGGTGGGAGCTAAGTTATGAGGATGCAAAGGCATTAGAATGACACAAGAGACTTTGGGGACCCAGGGGGAAAGGGTAGGACTTTAGGGACTCAAGGGGAAAGAATAGGAAGGGGGTGAGGGATAAAAAACTACAAGTTAGGTTCAGTGTATACTGCTTGGGTGATGGGTGCACCAAAATCTCACAAATCACCACTAAATAACTTACTCATATAACCAAATACTACCTGTTCTCCAAAAACCTATGGAAATAAAAAAATTTTTAAAAAATCATTTCCCTCATAATTTTGAAGGTATTAGCCTTCCAGCTTCTGGTTTTGCTAATAAGAAGTATGATGTCACCCTGATTCTAGTCTTTTATATGTGACCGGGTCTCTCCCCAGATTTTCTCTTTATCTTTGGTTCTCTGAAATTCCCCAATAAGGTAGATGGTATGGGGTCTCTTCATTTATTATAGCCTTGTCAGTTTGGAGACTCATGCCTTTGATTTCTGCGAATTTAAAAAATATTCTTTGATGATTTCCTTCTCTTCATTTTTCTCTTTTCTTTCTGGATTTTCTGTAAGTAGGAGGCTGGAACTCCTTTCCTGATCCTTAAATGTTCTTATCTTTTCTCTCCAGTTTTCTTTCTCTGTGCTTTTCTGCTGTCTTTTCTGAGGGATTTCTCTAACTTTTCTTCCAGGTTTTTTCTGTTGAATCGTTTCAGCTACCATATTTTAATTATAAGGACCTATTCCTCTGTTTCCTTTTAAAACAGCATTCTGTTCTTGTTTCATAGATGCATCATATTCTCTTGTATCTCTGAGGATATTAATTATAGTGTTTTCTTTCTATATTGTTTTGTATCTTCTCATGGTTTGCCTTTCAAATTGGGGGCTTCCTTGACCATTACAGTTAAGACTGAGACAAGCAGAGAAGCTCTGTGTTCATGGATGGGTCTTGTCTATTCCTGGGCAATCCTGAAAATTGACTAGGCTGGGATTCGGCCATTTTACTGGGGATAGGAGGTAGGGAAATGTGGGAGGTGGTTCCCTAATGTCCACATCTATAGGGCTTTTCTCTAAGGCTTTTCATTTTCTCTGAGTCTGAGGCTTCCACAGAGCGAACCTTTCCTCTCATGCTGTAGTGGGGAAGAGGTGGTCATCTGGAGGCCCCAGCCAGGAGAGAGGACCTGGGGTGGAATGACCTCTTTATATATTGCAGCCAGTCCCTCTGCTTTCAGCCCTGCACCCCTTCCCACTTCTGCAGAACCTGGTGCTTCCAATTCCCCAGCCTTTCTGGGACTCCATGGCTCGGCAAGAGTGCCCCCTAGTTAACCTTTCTCTGTTCTGCTCACTCCTTTATCCACTTCCCATTTTCTAAAGAAGCAGAGACATCTTTTGCATTGTCGCTTCTCCTACTTTTTGTGTTGTTGGGGGTTTATGCCATTTAATTATTTCTTCTTATGTCAGTGGAGCTTTGAAGAGGAAAATGATCACATGTTCAATCTACCGTGTTCAACGGGAAGTCCTAGTTTTAATTTGTTTCAGAAAATTTTTTAAATTGAGTAATAGGACTAGGCGCTCTTCTTGGTGGTTTGTGTATAATCTCATAGAATCCTCACTGTTGCTCTCAGGAGGTGCTGAAAGCCCCAGTTTGCAGGTGTGGAAACGTAGCCAGAGAGAGGTTGAGTAACTTCCCATGCAGAGTAGTGAGTGGTGGAGTGTGGATTGAAATGCACGTAGATCTAAGCTGCACCCCCTGCTCCCGGCACTGCCTCTCAGGAAGGAGGGTGTGCACCTGTGGGTGTGTGCACCATTATGTCATCACTGTAACAGGGGAGGTTACAGTCAGTGCCTGGGGTGGGCGGGTTTCTTTTAGGAAGAAAGGCCATGCTGGGCTGTGGATGGAGAAGCCTAAGGAAACAGTTTGGCCAAGAGGGTCTGAGGGTCCTGCACTTGGTGCTGACATGATTTCCCCAGGACAACTGTGTGGGAGAGGAGGGTGTGGTGTGCAGTTACGGCAGCGTCCACGCAGAGTGTCAGGAGCAGGTGGCCATTTCTTCCGCCAGAAAGAACATGGCAGAAGATGGAAAGATGGCCATTGCGAGCCACTCCCAGGATGGTCCCCACCCTCCCCAGTACCCCCTTAGCTGGAGGGAGGCATAAAGGACAGGGGCAGGACAGAGAAGGAACAAGCCTTAGACCTCCAAGCCTCAGCAGGAATTTTACCCCTGGTTCAATTTCCCTGTGACACATGCCCTGAAGGAGACACTTGTCCGAGGAGGTGCCTGTTTCCCCACAGCTACCCCCAGTCACTGAGAATTGCAGAATTACTTGCTACAGTGTGGTCAGGCCATGTTTCAGTGCCTGAGATGTATTTTTTAAATCTTGAATCCAAATTACAGCATTAAAAATAACTAACGACTTCTAGTTTAAATGGACAGATCCTAAGAAACTTTATATATCTCTGTGCAATGAACTGGGAAAGCTGGTGTTAGGTAATGCTAGTGCCTGAAAATTGTTACAGATACCAGCAGCAGTAAATATCCAATTTTTGTA
Organism: Macaca mulatta; assembly: GCF_049350105.2. Classification (NCBI taxonomy): domain Eukaryota; kingdom Metazoa; phylum Chordata; class Mammalia; order Primates; family Cercopithecidae; genus Macaca; species Macaca mulatta. Next base: position 81,212,144 of record NC_133406.1, on the reverse strand, counting down.
AGAGACCTCACCAATGCAATTTAATCCTTTTGATGCTTGTTGGAAATTCAGGTACTGTGTCTGAATATAGATATGCCATTTATACATACACTATGATATTTTCTGTAGATATGTGTGTATATGAGCATGTATAAAACAAGTTGCTTTGAGGTAACCTAGCCATGCTTCCCAATAGTACCCTCCAAATATTTTATGAACCACATCTTAGGTATTTTATGGCTACACAGAGTGTTCCTGACATACCACCCTGAGTGCTGTTTCACTTAGCAATTGGCATTTGCCCAAGAGGACTAGAAATCAGCAACTGGAGAATAGGGGGCTTTGTAACCAGGCTCGCACTGTGCCCCATCACTCAGCTTTCTCTGCATGGGTTCAAGGAAGCCCTCCAGAAATACTACCTTGGGATTTCATGAAGCAGAACACAGGTGAGAGGTCAGCATGGTGTGGAGGATGGGAAACTGGGATTTCAAACCATCCCTTTAGGATTAAAGTTTTCTCTTGCTGTTATTTCCAATACAACCTGGACATTTCATCATTGGCCTTCAGTGGGCTTGCAGGGTGATTTCTAGGGGAGGCAGAGGAGAACACACGTCTTCCTTAGCATCTCTCAGTTGACACCACCAGGCTGGGGCGCAGCCTTGAGCCCTGCTTTTGGGAACCGATGGCTTGGTCAGATGGAGTCACTCTTTTCTGGTTAGGAAGGGGACAAAAGGTCCTGTGAGTTGAGGCCTCGAAAAATGTGTGAGTTTGTCAGGCAAGTTGCTGTTTAAAAGTCTCAGGCCCTGAACACCTCCTTTTCTGATTTATGCAGATAGCATCAGAGGCCTTGGAGATCAACCGAGGGCTTTTAAGTAGGTGGAGTGGAAAGACTATGATTGCCAGGCTGTGCTTGCATTTGGCTTTTGGAGGCCCTTTTAGTTGTGCTCAACCCCAACCACATGGGGACACAGGTTCAGCTGTGTTTTTGCTGGAAATGACAGAGCTTTGTTGGCACACAAGGTTTCACAGCTGGCTGGGAATGAGAAGAATAAAGAAAAAAGGAAAGGCTTGCAGTTGTAACCTCAGTGGCCCAGGGCAATGTTCTGTGCTAAGGAGCAGGTCTCTCTGTGATACTGGAATGTGAAAACACCTTGTGAACTCCAAAGCGCCCCCAAATTGAATCTAAGTTGTGATTATTACTCTTCTGAGTCTTAGCAGTCATCACCACCCTGAGCAGTTATGATTGCTAATTCCATCAGTGAATATAGTAGGAATCTGCTGTTAAAGCATAAACAAACAAGTTTAGTAGGTGACCTTTGAGTGGATGCACTGAAGGGCTTGGTAGGCCTGCCATGGAGAAATGCCCTCACCCATGAGACAGCTAGTGTACCTCTGCCAGTGATTATGACAGTTTGAGGGGGGCGGGGAGGGTGCAGCAAAAGGAGTTTGTAAGTACAAGGCATTTTTATTATGACAGACGTCCCAAATCACCATTTGACAGCACTCCTCATTCTGTTCCCTTCTCTCTGCCATCCTTCCATCTTCTAGTTCTGATGGGTGAATATTTCTGTGATGTGGAGGCCCTAGCTGGCTACATGGGGCCGTCTCACCATGGGACTCCCTTGTTTTTACATGAAACCCACCAGCTATGGTGAATAGTGCCATGGCACTAAATGCTGCAATCAATTGTGTCTACAATCTGTTTACTTGAATTCATCTCCACTGTACTTGAACTCTGTGGCTCCTGTTGCCTGGGGTGCTAACTGTACATTAGCTGCATGAGGCTGGAGACATGCAGTTTTATTTCTATTAATGCCATGAGAGAGAGCAAGTTAAAAGCAGTAACTAAGACAAATGATGTTGTTATTGGCAGATATTCCTTTCGCCATCGACTAACCTATTTTATTTTTCTTCGTGTGGTCTTTATTTTCTCGTTTGTTGTTTTCTGAATCTCCTTACTTATGGCTTAAAATGTGATGGAAGTAGGCAATGAGAGTTTTAGGAAAGAATAAAGCTATTCCAGCAGAACTTGGAAGACATATTAAGCAGGTGAGAGAAGGAAGGCCTGGGGAATTTTCCAAACAGAAAACTTTTATTTCCTAAATATGAGTGAGAACAGTGATATGTGTATTGTGGTTTAGCTGGAAATCTAGCCCTTTAAGTTTTGGACCTTTTATAGCTTTCTCTTGCTACAGTATGCCAGTGTGCTTTTAATTTAGTGGTGGCGGTAGAGAAATCACAAAACCTCCCCAGCTGAGAACATGCTTAGGAATCAAATGAATGTGATAATGAGAATGAATGTGAGTTGCTTTTCCAAAGAAATACAAAAGGAGAGGAGGTTGTAGTAGCATGCATGAGGGAATGTCCCTTCTTCCCTCCTTCCATCTATCCACCTGTCATCAATCCATCTATACTGCCATTCATCCACCTGTCCATGCATATATTCGTCTGTCCATTCATCCATCTGTCTTTCCATTTGTTCATCTATTCATCCATTTATCCATCCATCTGTCCATCTGTTCATCCATCCATTCATCTATACTGCCATTCAGCCATGCACCCATCCATCCATCCATTCATTTATCTATTCCTCTATCTGTTCATCCATCCATCCTTCTGTTCATCTGTCCATTCACTAAATCATTTTCACTGAACTCCAGTGCTGTCATTCATCCATCCATCTGTCCATATGTTCATCCATCCATTTTTCTGTCCATCTGTCCATTCACTAAATTATCTTTCACTGAGCTCCATGCCTGTGAAAGGCCCAGAAGTGAGAACTTTAGGGATGTGGAGCCAAATCAGGAGTGTGTGCCTTTCAGGAGCTTAGAGGAAGAGATGAACAGAACACAAATGACTATAAAATAGAGAAAGCAAAAAGGAATATGTAGGTGTAATGCTGGGAAAAGCTAGAGGAGGGAAAGTTAAAACTTTGGGAAAAGGGACATTGGGCTTGCACTTAGAGGGTGCACATATGGGGGAAGGCAGGGCAATTTCAGGCAAAAGTGTTTTTGGAATGAGATGATAAAGTATCAAGTCAGAGCAGACAACCTACAGCTATATATATCCTTGTTCATTATTGATCAAGAATAGGACAACTTGAGTAAAAATGAAGGCCATTGATAATCCCATATTTTGTCTGCATGTGAGTTTCAGCCTTCTCCACGATGATAAATACAATACTGGACTTCAAAACCCCCATTCTCCCTCTTCTCTATGCCCATTGATAAAGCTGTAAATTGAAGTGTAAGTTACCCCCAGAGAGTTCAGGGAGCTGGAGAGGAAGGGAAGATGCTGGTGGAGGGAGGCACTAGGACATCCGAGTCTTAGGACGGGATCATCAGCTTTGCACAACTGTAAGTCATTGGGCAGGACTGAACACAGTGACTAATTTTTGCTTTCTTGGCCCTAAGCTGTCCAGTGACAGAGAGATTTGGAAATCTTGTGGATGGCGGATGGTGCTAATGGTCATAAAACTCCAGGCCAAAATTAAAGTTTGTGGAGTCATGGTAGGGGCAGATACAGTCAGGACTTGCCTCCACCAGGGAACCAAATTTGACCCTTAGTGGCAGAAACCCTGACTGATTCTGAGGTGCCTGCTGGTCTACCAGCCAAGGAAGCAGAGCCTGCCCCTGAGCTGTAGCTACTGACACATGGGTCTGGTAGCACTGGCTGAATCAGGTCGACATAAGCCAGCGAGCTTTGCAGACACTCCTAAAGTCAGAACTTGGGGAAATAATGAGAAGCTTCAGAGGCGCTTGATGAGCAACAGAGGCAACAGTGAGCATTGTCTTTCTTCACCTGGATGGTAATACTGTGTCCTTGAATGGTGTGTGCAGGCAGGTGGAAAAATAAACACTGAGGTACCTTTTGACAGGGAGAAGTCACTGGTAAGTCTCACCAGAGGAATCGGGAACTTCTCAGGAACAGAATAGGTGCATTCTCTCTTCAGAGCAATTCAGGCAAACCTGCCCTGAGTATTGGATGGCCAGAGAGGAGGAAGGGGACTGGTAGGGCTTAGTCCTGGCTCTGCCACCTACTGTGAGACCTTAAGCAAGCCACTTAACATCTCAGAGCCCCGGCTTCCTTATCTTTAAAATAGAGGCTGTAAGGACCGAATAGGAAGGATTAAGTGAGATGCTATACCGGAGAGCCCTTTATAAAACACGAGTCCAACAAATGTAAGATGTTGTTACTAATAGTCACACTTGGACATCTTGATATAGTGATTATTATGTCTAGTAACACAGTTGAAAAATGCCAATAGTCTTTTAAAAACTTTTTTGTTTTTTTTTTAGAGAACACTAATTAGGAATGACAGATGACATTACCCCTGTAGTGCTCTTTCTGCACTCTTGAGTATGGAAGAAAAGGTTGCCTTTGTGGCTAAAGAGATTGGAGACAGGTGTTGGGAACTCTTGTCTCCCTACTGTACTCTTTCTTGGGGATCAGAGCCAAACAAGACATCATCCCTCAAGAAGATATATTTTCTGCACACTGCTGCTTTCCAGATGATTAGAGGGTTTGACCAAGGAGATTTTGTACGTAAATGCAACCTCTTAGCGAATTTCTGAGGCAGGTGACAACTGCCTGTGACAGGGTTATGCAGTTGGCACCTGGCCCAAGGTGCCGGGTAAGGAGAGGCTTTGCTCATTATGCCTGGGCCATTCCTGGGCCCTGACCTGGAATTGTGTCTGCCTTTTTCTAAATGCTTGAAGGCTCCCTGTGGGCCGGAAGTGGCCTTGTGCCCTTTGCTGGGTTATCAGAACCATGGAGTCCACAGAATCTAGGGCCTTTCTCCAGCAGCTCCTTCAGCCTTGTGGCCCCAAGCATGGCAGGGTCACACAGTCAGGTTTGAATCATATGATAGGAAGGTCATTTTCTCTGTTTTTTAAACATTTTTATTTCAATAGCTTTTGTGTTACAAGTGGGTCTTTTGTTGCATGGATGAGTTTTATAGTGGTGAATTCTGTTATTTTAGTGCACCCATCAGCTGAGTCATGTACATTGTACCTAATATGTAGCTTTTTATCCCTTTTCCCTACTCCCAGTCTCCCCCTTCTGAGTCTCTAAAGTCCATTACGTCAATGTATGCCTTTGAGTACTCATAGCTTAGTTCCTACTTATAAGTGAGAACATACTGTTTTTGGTCTTTCACTGCTGTGTTACTTCAGTTAGAATAATGGCCTCCAGCGCCATCCAAGTTGCTGCAGACATTATTTTGTTCCTTTTTATGGTGGAGTAGTAGTCCATGGTGTATATATGCAACATTTTCTTTATCTAATCAGTGGACACTTAGGTTGGTTCCATATTTTTGCAATTGTGAATTGTGCTGCTATAAACATACATGTACAAGTGTCTTTTTCATATAATGACTCCTTTTCCTTTGGGTAGATGCCCAGTAGTGGGATTGCTGGATCGAATGGTAGATCTACTTTTAGCTCTTTAAGGCATCTTCATTCTGTTTTCCATAGAGATTGTATTAATTTACATTTTCACCAGCAGTATGTCATTAGCTTTTCCCCACATCCACACCAACATCAATTGTTTTTTGACTTTTTAGTAATGGCCATTCTTGCTGGAGTAAGGTGGTATCTCATTGTGATTTTAATTTGCATTTCCCTGATGATTGGTGATGTTTAGCATTTTTTCATGTTTGTTGACCATTTGTATATCTTCTTTTGAGAAATATCTATTCATGTCCTTTGCCCACTTTTTAATAGGATTATTTGTTTTTTTCTTGTGGATTTGTTTGAGCTTCTTGTAGATTCTAGCTACTAGTCCTTTGTCAGAGGCATAATTTACAAATATTTTCTTTCATTCTATGGGTTGTCTGTTTACTCTGGTTATTATTTCTTTTGCTGTACAGAAGCTTTTTAGTTTAATTAAGTCCCATTTATTTAATTTTGTTTTTGTTGCATTTGCTTTTGGGGTCTTAGTCATGAATTCTTTGCGTAGGCTGATGTTTAGAAAAGTTTTTCCCGTGTTGTTTTCTAGAATTTTTATAATTTCAGGTCTTTAAATCTTTAATCCATTTTGAGTTGGTTTTTGTGTAAGGTAAGAGGTAAGTGTCCAATTTCATTTTTCCACATGTGGCTTGCCAGTTTTTCCAGCATCATTTACTAAATATGGTGTGCATTCCCCAGTTTATGTTTTTGTTGTTGAAGATCAATTAGCTGTACGTATTTGGCTTTATTTCCGGGTTCTCTATTCTGTTCCATTGGTCTATGTGCCTATTTTTATACCAGTACCATGCTGTTTTGGTAACTACACCCCTGTAGTATAATTTGAAGTCCGGTAATGTTATGCCTCCAGATTTGTTCTTTATGCTAGGATTGTTTTGGCTATACAGACTCTTTTTTTGGTACCATATGAATTTTAGGGTTGTTTTTTCCAATTCTGTGAAAAATGATTTTGGTGTTTTGGTGGGAATTGCATAGAATCTGTTGATTGCTTTGGGCAGTGTAGTCATTTTCACAGTATTGATTCCTCCCATCCATGAGCATGGGATATGTTTCTATTTGTTTATGTTATCTATGATTTCTTTCAGCAGTGTTTTATAGTTCTCCTTGGAGAGATCTTTCACCTCCTTGGTTAAGTATATTTGTAGGTTTTGTTGTTGTTTGCAGCTGTTGTAAAAAGGATTGAGTTCTTGATTTGATTCTCAGCTTGGTCATTGTTGGTGTATAGCAGTGCTACTGATTTTTGTACATCAATTTTGTAACCTGAGACTTTACTGAATTTGTTTATCAAATCTAGGAGTCTTTTGGAAGAGTCTTTAGGGTTTTCTAGATATATGATCGTATCATCTGCAAATGGGGATAGTTTGACTTTCTCTTTTCCAGTTTAGATGCCCTTTCTTTCTCTTGCCTAATTGCTGTCTCTAGGGAAAGTCATTTTCTCTTGTTCTTTGTGGTGAATGAGTGAAACCATAGGATGAATTAAACCTGGTTTACAGAACATTGTGTGTGTTGATGAAACTTGGTATGAATTATAAATTTTCTTTCCTTGGAATTTGGTAGAATTACCATAACTTCCAAAATTAATCTCCCTATCACTCTTGATATATTTCTGTTAGAATCATGTCTTTTCTGAGTTTCATCTCATGGCTCATGGGAAAAAAATGATGGTATTATTTGGAATTTTTTATTTTTTAATTTGCTTGGAGTTATTTTTTGTTTGCTTTTTGTTTAAATAAAGACCTCAGCACGTTGGAGAGTTTTTCTTTTCTTCTGGGGAAGACAGGAGAGAAGGGATACTGATGCCAAGCTACATAATGAGCACTGGCTTTCATTCCAGTCCTGGCTGGATATGACATAACCAAATCATAAGAATTTCCAAATGCCTTGGTTTCTTCCCCTTGGCAAAATGAAGGCAGAAGAGTCGTAGGCCCATCTCAACTCCTTTGTGGAGTGGGTATCAGAGACAAACACAAGTAAAGTACCCCTTCCTGGAGTACGGTGCATTGATATTAGGGAGGAGGTGGGGGGAATGTGAGTACGTGTTTACAAATAAAGACCCTGCTAGTGAGAACAGCAGATGCAGTTAGAGTTAGGCTCTGCCTGCTGCTTCTACCCATGAGTGTCCATTGCCTCCTCTTTCCTCGTTCATGAAGGGACCTGGTTCAGCCTTTACCCTCCCAAGTGCTGTTGTAGGTGGTATCTCGTCCATCTAAAGGAAGTCTGCAGGTCCCTCTAAAGAAAGTTTGCTGCCCTACTAGATAGAGCTGGGTATCCATGAAGGGTTACATGGAAATAGATCCTGGAAATGGAGATAACTGCATTTCCGGACTGATCTTGAGAGAGGAGAAGCAAAGTGCGTTTGTGTCTTATTGATCCAGCATCTTTGGAGGAGTGGTAGGTTCTATGGAAATTAATATTATTATCAGCTATGTTTTAAGCCTTTAAGATACCTTTTTAAAAATAACCATTTTGGATGGGAATCTTTGTAAATATGTATTTTGCTACCTTCTTTAATATAGAAATCTTGATGTCTTGGGTCTTCATTGTGAACAGTCACTATGAGGTGATTCTGTCAGCCAATGGATGACAGTCTCAGCAGCCATTTGCCCATACACCCAATGGCCCCAAGAAACTCTGCCTTTGTCACAGCCCTTATGTCTTTGATTCTGTGTTTTGTTTTCCTTTCTCTTTGTGACCCTCTGTTAGCTGTCACTTGTCATTGCTTCCTATGTACCTAGGCTGAGCTCATCTTCATAAGCATTTACTGCATGCCCACTGTGTGCCTGATGCCATACTATGTACTGGAATTACAATGGGATGTGGAGGGATGGAGGAAAGTTGAAACATATGCATTGCGCTCAGTTGGATGTGCCAAAAAGTAAAGATAAGAAATAGATGTGCTCTTTACTTCCTGTGGCTTTCATGTGACAGTGAAGCCTCACATCCACAGATGGTGAAAGACCCCTTAAATGTATTTCCCGTAAGCTAAATTAGCTGCTTCAGTTAAGGTCTCTTTTTGGTAAATATTTGGGCAGATTGATTCCGGGTTCAGACTTTCTGTCTGGGTTGTTTCTGCTTCTCAGATGTTCTCCCTTTGCCTTCCTCCTTAAATGGCATCTGGAGTAGAGGAAGCCTCGATGTCCTCATAGCAGTGGGCCAGGGCATGCTGATCTTGAGTGCTTCTCCTGAGTCCTTGCCCTTTTGTCATCATGCATCCTGCTAGCACTCAGGGCTGGAGTTCACAGCTGCTGTGACTCTCAGTCTTGAGGTCTCTTGGCACAGTCACCGGCGGATTGGTCTCTACCCTCTGAGTCTCGGCCCCATCCTGCATCCTGTCCCTGGCCTGGGTGGCCTACCCTGCCATTTAGCTATGAAGCCCCCATCCCTCTCTCCATGGCAGCTTCATGGCTGGACCCCCCGCCCTCAGTCTTCAGCTGCATTACATGACTCTCATTGGATCCTTTCATGCCACGTGGAAGCAAGTAACTCCTGTGAGTTAACTCTCTGGGGTCCCTGTTGACCAGAACTCTACACAGCACCATTTTCTGTCTACTGGGGACATCTCATGTTGATGTGGAGGCAGTTGCATGGTGGTTTCATGCACCCATAGTCTCAAAGGGATGCAGAAAACAGATTTTAGCTTCTTCACTTAACCTCTCTTCTTCCTTTTTTCCTTTTTTTTCCTCCTCCTTTTCCTGTTTCCCTCCATCCCTCCCTCTCTCCCTTCCTTCTTTTCTTCCTTCCTTCCACCCTCCCTTCCTTCCTCCTTCCTTTTTGTCACTCTCCCTCACTCCCTTCATCCTCCCTCATTGTGAGATCAGCCCCTAGGAGAGGAGGAGCAGGAACATGCTCCCCAGCACTGCTCTTCAGCTCCTCCTTTCTCTCTTCTTTCAGTCTCTACCTAAAGGCGAAACCAGAAGGGCCGTCTACTTCCTCTGCCTGTGGAGGCAGGTGCCACCCTTTCTCCGTCATATCCTGCTTTTCTCTGTGGCCCTCCTCGGTGCTCTGCTCTTCTTCCTCGGGGAAAGTCTTAGCTGTAATTGTGTAAAGGCTACAGGGAGCATGATTGTAAGGGAGTGAAAAACATATCAGTTTAATATTTTCAAAATACCATGCCTGTTGCCTAAGCATAAATAAAATATAGTCTCTGTCCACGAAAAGCTTACCCTAGTCAAGGGGATAGATTCATGACGAATAATTTCAAGATAATTTGGTGACTGCACCATTTCCAGCGCAGTCTTCTACTCCCAACCTCACATGCATATGCACACACACACACGTACCTACATGTCAACAGACACACATGCACATGCCACACACTCACCATACATGCACACACATCCTGGGGCTGCCTACCTTCCTCATCTCCTACATCATGGCATTTGCCACCTCTTATCTTATATCACAATTATTTGTGTACAGATTTTAGCTTCTAGAGGGCAGGATCCTTGTCTGTTTTGTAGCACCTGGCACAATGTCGTAAATTCATTAATTAAAAAATCGATGTGTTAGGTCTTTCCTGTGTACCATGCTCTGTGCTTGACACTGAAGTTGGATAAATAGGACATGAATGCTTAGAAACTCACAGTCTACATCAAGATTCTCAACAGAATTCAAGAGGTCTGTGAGCTTAGATGAGAAAACAATTTACCTTTTAATTTTACTAATCTCTAATCGAAGTTTAACATTTCCTTTTCTTCTGGAAGTAGGAAATTGACCAGAGTAACCTGAGCAGCACCTGTGACTTTGTCACCTCTAGGAGTCACGGATATTTTTGTATCACCTACAGTTGTTATAAATATCTCACAATCTCATTTATATTATCAATTAGTGTTATTACAGGCTGAGTATCTCCAGTCTGGAAATCCTAAATCCAGAATGCACTGAAATCCAAAACTTTTTGAGTGCTGACCTGATGCTCAAAGGAAATGCTCATTGGAGCGTTTTGGATTTTGGATTTTGGGATTTGGGATGCTCAGTTGGTAACTATATGGTAAATATTACAAAATCTGAAAACATTTGAAGTCTGAAACACTTCTGGCCCCAGGAGTTTTAGATAAGGGATATTCTACCCATATTAGACCCAAAGTAAACATTGTTATTTGATGTTTTAATAAAGAAGCACACATACTGCTATATCACAGATCTGTTTAAAAAATATTTTGATACCTATATTTCAGTATAATCAGTTTCCTTCATAATACTATGCTTTTTATTTTATGCATTTAAAAACATTATTTTGAAAGGGTCCATGTGCTTTACCAGATTGCCAAAGGCAGCCATGGTTCAAAAAGGTTTAGAATACCTGGTTTCATTGAATCAACAAACACATGATTCCAGCAACAAGGTAAGTTCTAGGCCAGTGATAGAAACATGGCATTAGAAAGAGGCAAAGGAAGAAACACATGCTGCCCAGAGAAGTCAGCAAATTCTCCCCAGAAGAGATGAAGGGCACTGGATGATGGTAAAGATGATAACAGATGCTGATTACTTACCATGTGCCAGGCAGAGTTCTCTGTGAGCTACATAGAATATCTCCTTTAAACCTCATAACAGCCCTGGCCAGTAAGTAGTTTCTTATCTCCATTTTATAGATGAGAAAACTGAGACCTAAAGAGGTTTCTTCACTTGCCCTAAGTCACACAGCTAGAAATGGACTGAGTCAGGATTGCATGCAGGTCACTGCATCTGTCTTTGCCGTGTCCGACCTCCCAAAATGCTGAAGAAAAGCAGGAAGGAGCCCTCGGGGCTGGTACCTGAGCCTGGAGCAGGCCTGTCTCTGCTTTTCACTAGCTGTGCAGTGTCAGCGTTTCTTTCAGAGAGTGGGCGCGTCTTGTGGAGTAGATGAGATGATCAGATGAGAAACGGGCTGTCACTGAAAAGACACCTGCGAACACTCGAACTCTTTGGTCTGGACAGGTGAGGCATGAGAGAGGTCAGGATCGAAATTGAGAAGATCATGCCACATGTGGAATGAGAGGCTATTAGAATGAGGTTAGTACCTTTGAAACTTGGAAGAAGTAAATCTAGAAAAAAATTAAAGGAAATACCACTTCACACAGAAGTCCAGGTGCAATTTGACTGGTTTCAGAAAGGATCGGGGTAAATTTATGAATGACAGAGTTGTTAGTGGAGCCAGGTCCTCATTTTGGGGCTTGTGGAGATGAGGCACTGTCCTGGGACGGCTCTTCCCGAGCTCAGGGCATTGAGCAAGAAAACATACTTTTGTAACAGTAGTGCTTTGAGAGTCTCAGACTAAAGAGAGATGTCACTCTCCCTGTGTGAGCTGCAGGGTACTGGATCCCACAGCTTCCTTTATTTTCTTTTGTAGGAACCCTTTCTGTGTGTCTGCTGCCCCCTTGCTTTGTTCCACTCAAGGAAGATGTTGATATTAGCAGACAAACCCATTGCCCCCATTCCTGCTACTCGTGTTTAGCCAGATGTCCTTGGGGGCCTCTGTGCAACACCCTGAGAAGCAGAGGGACACAACCACCCAGGGTATGCATGTGTGGAAGGAGAGCAGCCAGCTGAGGCCCAGAGGGAGCGCCTGGTGTCCTGGTCTTGTTCTACATGCTGAGTGCATTTCAGCTCACAGGCACAGTGCTTCTTAAAGACCACTCCATTCCCACCTTCCCTCCCCTGATGATGTCGTCACATTACAAACAGAACAGGGCAGATACTGCATGAGGCACTGCTGTCTCTTTTAGGTGTGCGATATTTATTGAGATGTTGGGGACAGAGAGAGAGAAGATAAAATTGCTTTTTCTACATTCACCTACTTTTTTTTTAAAGGACAAAAGTGTAACTCCCAGAAGAAATCATTTAACAAAGAAATCTCTCCTGGATGAGCAAGAACAAAGGGAAGCTTCGGGAGGGCTTAGGAGGTATCCCTGCATCAGGCATTGTGCTAGCTCTTAGGAGCACTTCTTTTAATCCTCATCACAATGCAGTGGGTGTTCACCTGGCTTCGCTGAATAGAAAATAAAGTCATAGGAGGAAAGTAACTTGTCCAGTCAAGACCACCTTCCTAATAAGTGATACGGCTGGATTTGAACCCAGATCTAATTGGCTTCAAGCCCTTGCCTTTTCCACCATCCACCCCTCCCACCAATACTTGTGCCATGAAAAAGGTAAGGGAGGGGGAGCATGCTCCTAAGCTTTACTTTCTTTGTTAGTTGGAAGTGACAGTGTGAAACTTTTAATTTCATCGACAAACATAAAGAAACCATGGATTAAAATTCAGCAAGAAGAAACATGCCCCTAGAAAAGAAGCTGATCCTATTGAAAGAGCAGCTGTATTCCCTCCTACCTGTGAAAACCAGTCTGTCTTGTGTTTCCTGTTGTCTCATGTTGGTGTGTTGGTGAATTTTCAGTGTATGCTTTGGGTAGATGCAGGTGACCCAGGAGTGGATTAAGAGGGTGTATTGTGAGCAGGTTATTAACCCAGTCTGCTGAGAGGGGCAGAGCCTGCTGGGCTCGTTCATCTTGCATTAAGAAGGGCAAGCATTGACGAGCTCCCAGTGAAGTCAGAGCAACTCAGGGCAGCAAATCTGGGGCAAATGGTCTTCCTGGCCTCATGAGAGACATTGATTTGAGTTTAATAATAATAACAAATATAATAATACATTTCCTTTTGGGAGTAAAGGAGTAATATGAACTGTTGGCAAAGACCATTTACCCAAGTTTCTTGAGGACTTTCTGAAAGACTAAATGCAATTTCAAAACAAAGTACCTCCAGGACCAGGTGGAGATACAAGAATGTCCAAAGACTCTGCTGCTTGACCTGAAGGCCTTTGTCTGTTACAGGAAAGGGGTCCCAATCCAGACCCCAAGAGAGGGTTCTTGGGTCTCATGCAAGAAAGAATTCAGGGAGAGTAGTCCATAGAGTAAAGTGAAAGCAAGAGGAAAAAAGAATGGCTACTCCATAGACAGAGCAGCCCAGAGGGGCTGGTTGCCCATTTTTATGGTTATTTCTTGATTTTATGCTAAACAAGGGGTGGATTATTCATGCTTCCCCTTTTAAGACCATATAGGATAACTTGCTGATGTTGCCATGGCATTTGTAAACTGTCATGGCGCTGGTCGGAGTGTAGCAGTGAGGACGACCAGAGGCCACTCTCGTCGTCATCTTGGTTTTGGTGGGTTTTAGCCGGCTTCTTTACTGCCACCTGTTTTATCAGCAAGGTCTTTATGACCTATATCTTGTGCTGACCTCTTATCTCATCCTGTGGCTTACAATGCCTTAACTATCTGGGGATGCAGCCCAGTAGATTTCAGCCTCATTTTATCCAGCTCCTATTCAAGATGGAGTTGCTCTGGGTCACATACCTCTGACACTTCCATCAGCCTAACCTCTGGTTGATGATGCCTTTACAAGGTCCGTGCTGCGTGTCTCATTGTCGTCTCCAAAGCCCCCCTCCTCTCCTAGGTGCATCTCCCTGCCTCAGACACCCTCTCTTGCCTTCTTTGGCCAACCAGATCCTACAGCCTCTAGGGATGGTTGTATAGGGAGGCGGAGGGGGCCAGACAGACCTGCATTCGGATCCTGCCCTGTGACCTACTAACTCGGGGACCTTGGGCAAGTTACTCGACTTCTCTGAGCCTCTGACTCCTTGGTTATAAAATGGGCGTGTGAATGTGAGCCCCAGCTCAGTCTGCCCTTTGCCCTCCACTGGGCATGGTTCTGACCTAGTAGTTCCATCCTAGACCTGGAAGAAGTCCTTTTGAATGGGGCAGCATTCTGGCAGACTCATCTTCAGAGAAGGAGGAGGCAGATTGACGGGCTTCTCCAGGGACAGTTGTCAGGGGTGAGGAGGGACATCCAGTCCTGCCTGGTGTCTGTCCCGGCTTTGCTCCAACCCCCTTCTTCCAGGTTCCCATGTGGCCAGGAGTGTGGAGGAGAGTGGGGAGGAGCTTGAAGACTGAAGGAGCCATTCCTAGCGATAACCCTGCAAGCCATGGGATGCAGCAAGGCAGTATTATTTCAGCACCCCCATCAGAATGCTATAAAAAGGAGAGATATGCTCCCTCACTTCTCCCCAGAAGTGGCTGGGCTTGTGCCGGGTACTGATTTCTGGATAAATGCACCAGTGAAGTTTCTCTCCATCCCCATCCCCCTACCTTTTTTGGGTGCTTAAGATTTTTCCAAGTCATTTTGGGTTGCAGCCTCTCTTCTGCCCTGTTATTCTCCTTGCAAGCCCCTGCTGCACCTCTCTGCATCCTTGGTCACCTTGGTGCCCTTCCTTGCAGGCTTCGTACGCAGATCTTACATCTGAGCCACTTTCCCTGGGTGGCAGAGCTTCTCAACACTTGTGCGTCCCCTTTTCTTCTAGAGTCACACTATAGAATCAGCCCTGTTTTTCTTTGACCTTTTGAAACCCTGCCATTGTAAGTGTAGGCTTTTAAGACAGACTGTATACGTCTAGCATCCCCTTCCCTTGCAATCAAGACTTCTAATCAGCAGTCTCTTCCTCCCAAGGGCTTGTCACTTTAACTTTAATGTCTAATTCTTGAAACTCAGGCTCAGGTACTGAGGAGCAGCTGCTGTAGTAATCAGATCTGTTCTCTGAGACCAACTTAAAGAGAAATAGCAGAAAATTTTTTTTTTCAGATGAATTTTACCTGGAATTGTAGCCATCTGATGGATTCTTCCTGCCCCCTGCATAGACAAAATCAGACTATGGCAATGCAATAAAGAAAGCGTTTAATAGACAGAAGGCCAGCTGCGCTACATGGAAGATGGAGTGATTACTCAAATCAATCTCTCTGAAAATGCAGACGCTAGGGTTTTTCAAGGATAGTTTGGCAGGCCAGGGAGTCCACTTGTGGGTGGGGCCACAGGACCAGTTGGTGGAGTCCGCAGGTCCAGGTGGAGCCGTTGGTAGTCAGAAATGCAAAAACCTGAAAAAACATCTCAAAAGGCCAATCTTAGGTTCTGTAATAGTGATGTTATCTGCAGGAGTACTTAGAGAAGTTGTGTATCTTCTGACCTCCAGAATAATTGCTGGTAATGGTTTATGTCTACACCTTAGCAGAATTCAACCTTCTAACATCCTCCTAACCTGATGGCCCTTCATTAGCTCTGCAAAGGCAGTTGAGCTTTGGGGGAAGACCCGCTATCATTTAAACTATAAACTAAATGTCTCCCAAACGTAGCTTGGCTTACACCCAGGAATGAGCAAAGACAGCCAGCCTGTAAGGCTAGAAGCAAGATGGGGTCAGCCATGACAGATTTATTCTACTGTCATCATTTTGCGAAGGTGGTTATAGAACTCTAGTATAGAAAACGTAAATTAAGTGGTGGTCTCAGAGTTCCACTCCCGTAGCCTCCTCTTTCCCATCTGAGGCAGAGCCTGAAAGAAACAACCTTTGTTCTAGGGGAGAAAGTTCTCAGCAGGTAGAGAACTCATCAAATACTCTCAGATAAGATTTCTGGAGTGTATTATTTCATTTTCATGCTTCTGTTAAAGACATACCTGAGACTGGGCAATTTACAAAAGAAAGACATTTAATGGACTCACAGTGCCACGTGGCTGGGGAGGCCTCACAATCATGGCAGAAGGTGAAAGGGACATCTCACATGGCGGCAGACAGGAGAAGAGAGCTTGTTCAGGAAAACTCCCTTTATAAACCATCAGATCTCTCTTGAGATCTCTTATGCACTATCATGAGACTAGCACGGGAAAGACCCGCCCCCGTGATTCAGTGACCTCCCACCAGGTCCCTCCCACAACGTGGGAATTATGGGAGCTACAATGCAAGATGAAATTTGGGTGGGGACACAGCCAAACCCTATCATGGAGCATTTTCAGCTCATCTTCCTATTTTTGAAGTCTTTCTATCCCACTCAGGTCTCCCTCGGTCTGTGGGTCATGACATCATCACTGCTCACCAACGAGCACCCTACCCTGAGTCTTAGATGTGATGCAAGTTGTAGATCTTCGTAACTTGCAGCTCTGCTCCACCCACCCCGCTGAGGTCAGATTTCTGCTCACTGAATGTTTATCCAGGACTTGGTGTGGTGTTTCCTTCAGTGCTCATTACTCCATGGGTCAGGCATTGTTTTCCCCTTTTGCCAGAGTGAGTTTGGGGAGATGAAAAGGTTTAGTAACAGGCGTAAAGTCACAAAACTAAATGATGGTAAAGCTGTTACTGATCTGGACCCCAAGAGAGGGTTCTTGAATCTTAAGCAAGAGAGAATTCGAGGCAAATCCATACAGTAAAGTGAGAGCAAGTTTATTAAGAAAGTAAAGGAATAAAGAATGGCTACTCCATAGGCAGAGCAGTTCTGAGGGCTGCTGTTTTGCTATTTTTAAAGGTTATTTCTTAATTATATGCTAAATAAGGGGTGGATTATTTGTGAGTTTTCCCGGAAAGAGGTGGGCAATTCCTGGAACTGAGGGTTCCTCCCCTTTTTAGACCATATAGGATAACTTGCTGATGTTGCCATGGCATTTGTAAGTTGCCATGACGCTGGCAGGAGTGTCTTTTAGCATGCTAATTAATGTCTTATAATTAGTGTGTAATGAGCAGTGAGGATGACTAGAGGTCACCTTCATGGCCATCTTGGTTTTGGTGGGTTTTGGTCAGCTTCTTTACTGACCTTTTATCAGCAAGGTTTTTGTGACCTTACCTTGTGCTGATCTCCTTTCTTATCCGGTGACTTAGAATGTGTAACCTTCTGGGAATACTATAGTCCAGTAGGTCTCAGCCTTATTTACCCAGCTCCTATTCAAGATGGAGTCACCCTAGTTCAAATGCCTCTGACACTACTACCCCCTCAGGTTTGATAATTTACTAGAACAACTCGCAGAACTCAGGAAGATAAAGGATATATAGGATATAAAGGATACAAATCAGAACCAGCCCAAAGAAGACACACATAGGGTAGGGTCTGGGAGGGTCCCACATGCAAATCTTTCATGTCCTTAGAATGCATCACCCTGCTGGTACATCCATGTATATCACTAGGCTCACCCAAGCTTTGGTGTCCAGAGTTTCTACCAAGGCTCCATTACATAGGCATGATTGATTAAGTCATCAGCCACGTGGTTGGACTCAATCCGCATGCCCCCTCTCCTTGTCAGAGGTCAGGCTGATATCACATGACTCAAAGCCCCAACCCTCTAATCACATGGTTGATCTTTCTGGCATGGCCAGCCCCCATCCTGAGTCACCTCTGTAGCATAAACTATCTGGAGATTGCCATCAGTCACCTTGTGAGCATAAACTATCAAGGCTCACCATGAATAATAAGATACTTCTATAAGGAAATTCCAAGGGTTGGACAAAACTCAGGAAGCAGGGACAGCCAAATTCTTTGTTACGTAGTGGAGCTATATTTACTCTTTTC
Source organism: Macaca mulatta (assembly GCF_049350105.2). Taxonomy (NCBI): domain Eukaryota; kingdom Metazoa; phylum Chordata; class Mammalia; order Primates; family Cercopithecidae; genus Macaca; species Macaca mulatta. The sequence continues at coordinate 81,194,351 of NC_133406.1, read as the reverse complement.
CACTTGCCTGTTTCCCCAGACTTGCTCTGCTTGGTGTCTTGACTTCTATCAGCAAGTTGCCATGACTTGTTACCAGGTAACATCACTGTGTTCCTACACTGGAAATGGCCTAGGAAACATAATGGCTTTTAGCCTCCCTTTCCTCACCTGCCTCCCTGGCTGATGGGTGACACCGTCAGTAGAGAGAGAGGAAAATGTAGGGATTCTCCTTGAATTCGGAATGAGGGAGCCCAACCTCACGGCTGTACCTCCATAATTGCAGTCAAATCTGCTGCCCTTGGGCCTCAGTTTAACAATCCAGGTATCCAGGCCATTCTCAAATTGCATTTGAACAGCCTTTTGGAGTTTTCAAAGCACCAGGGATTCTTGCCTCCCAGGTGCTCCACAGCTCTGAGAGATGGACAGGCTAATTCCACATTCCTCTGTTTTTAGATGTGGTCATGAGGCTCTGGAAGCTTCTCTAATTTGCCAAAGGTCATGTATCAGTGAGGTGATGGAACCTGCCTAGCAGCCAGGATTTAGAGCCAGGCGCCCTTTCCCCAGCACCAGCCAGTCTAACCCTATCCCCAGAGAGCCCAATTGAGTGATTTGATACAGATCACTTTTTTCTGTCCTGCAGAGTTGAGGCCTAGACAGCTTTTAGTTCCTAGCCTATCCTATTTGCCCACTAATGAGACAAATTGTAGGCTCCATAAAAAATTAAATAGCAGCTGCTTCATTTTCTTCCTATTGAACTTTGAAATGATGATGCTCTCATTTGCATGGCTGCTCAAGGTATGAATATCTGGGCCTGCAGGATCCAAGAGTCCTTAAATTTAACCAGAATCATATGTTTTTTTCAGATTGGCTGGTGTGAAATATTTTGAGAACCATTCATGAACCGAACCATTAGCTGTACAAATGGAGCATGTGATTTCTGCTCACCCTGTTGGCTGCTAATTAATAATACCTTCCTGGTGGAGGTACTACCTGCAGGCTTCTCACTGGAATAACATCAAAGAGATGAAATTAGAAAATGAATTGAGTTTAGAGCAAATCAGCAAACAGCTGAATCCTAGAGCATAAAGTTCTATACTGCTCTCAGCAATGAAAGGACACAGACAGATACAATGCAAGCCCCTGTTGCGCCTAAGTTCTCAGTACAGATTTTTCTGTTTTGTTTTCTGCCCTGTAATGATAGTACAGCCTGCATTTTGACACTAGAGAAAGGAAGACTTATTTGCTTCTATGTTGTAGAGGTTTGAGGATTTACAATGTTTTGCAAGAAAAACAAACAACAAAAAATCTGAGCCTATTTCTGAATAAACAAGAATCTGTTTGCAGTTTGTTCCTTGCACTCATCTTACATGAGTTGATTCCCATATCTGACTATTCACAAACACCATCTACCTCCATCACTACTGTAACATGCCACTTAAACCATAAATTAGGGTAGAAATCTGCAGATAAAAAGGGCCAGTGCCTCCATGCCCTTTAGTGACTGTGATTATCATCATTAGTATTATTATCATTATTTTGGAAGCAAAGCTGTTCAGCAGCAGCACAGGCTGCCTGGAGAGCACTAATGTCATATGTAGCATTTCCTTTTATCCTCCAGGTAGTGTTTAGGCTAAAACCAGAGAGAAACATATTTGTTTTGGGAACTGGTGGTATTTCATCAACCCATTTCTGATTCACTTCCTTTCTTTACAAACCGACTAACTCCATTGACAGCATATTTATAGAACAGTGTTTCGGAAATTAAGTAGCTTCAGATAGGATGTAACGATTCATTATCAATCCTGAACAGACGGCTGCTTTTTCCTCGGCATCCATCTGTGTTATTTCTCTCCTCGTCTTATGGTACCTGCCTAGTGTGAACACCATTTATTTGCAGCATGCAAGCTACCCTCTTGGGGAGGAGAGCTATAAAGCACACCCACACATTCTACATGTCAGCACTGCAGACCTTCAGAGTCTTGGGCAACTCAGACTGAACGCCACTCCTCAGGCAGGGAGATGATTTAGGGGGGCCACTAAAGGGACATTATGTTATTTGCAGGCACCTCTGTGGAATTTAATACCCACCAAAACACAGCTAGTCCTCTGTGCCACATGCCTCTAGAGGCACCTCATTGCTTTGTTTTGAATCTTTGAGACTGTGTCTGTTGAGGGCCACATGGGCCATTTCTGACCCACCCTCAATTTAACATTCTGTGCCATTAGAGTTCATTTTTTAAAATAGCATTTTTTTTTATTATGAATGTTCATTGTAGAAAATTGGAAGAAACAGAAATGTGTAAGGAAAAATAGAAAAATCACCCATCAACATTCAATCTTAAATAGCATGGTTAATATTTAGGTATATTTCTTTTCATTTTTTTCCATGTGCACGCATCGTTTTTGTGTATTCACTCAAAAAAGAATCATGCTATATACACTTTTGCATTGTGTTTCTTTTGTTGTTGTTGTTGTTTTGTTAACATGTATATGGGGAATTGTCCCATAATCATTAACACTAATAATTAGCGAATCTTCAAAAATATAGTTTCAGTGGTTTCTGAATAGATGGTTAGCAATTGTTTTGGCTCAGGTGCCTCGTAAAGAGGTGCTCCTGAGAAAGTCTGACTCTGCTTGGGAATCGGGGTGCTATGAGATTTTATAAAAGCCTTTCCAGTGGAGGGATAGCAGGGGGCCCACATCCTTGCTGCAGCCCAAGGTCATAGCATCACAGCTGTGCTTATGTAAGTATCACAGCACTGGGTTCAGAGGCTGGTTCTTCCACACAGAGCAGCATTCAGGTCACTGACCTCTCTGTCTGGTTAAAGGCACTGTCCCAGGGCTGTCCAGCTTGGGGAGAGAAATGGCCCTCCAGGACCATGGGACTCAGTAAGAGATAAAATGAGCAGCCCTTTCAGGCCTGCACCTGAAAGTGTCCAGGTCCAACTTATCACCAATGGGCCATCAGTGAAGCCCACCTGTCAGTCCCAGGCACACCCTGGTCCTCTCCAGCCACGGTGCTGGAGTTCTTGAGTAAACCAGATGTTAGAATTCAGAGACACAACTCCAGTGGAGTTGATGTGGAACTCTCTAAGCACAGAGGTCACACAGGAGAAACCAAATTATCCATGATTTATGAGTGGTAAAATAGGATCAGAAAAGTCTCTGCTAGTCGAATATATGTCAGGATGTTATTCAAAAAGACTAGTCTTTTGGTAGAATGCATCTTGTCCTCAGGAATTCCTTTCATCCAGGCCTCAGGCATTCTAGAATAGCTGCTACCAGGATTCATACCTGTTCACACCAAACTTACACACCAGGATTGATGCTTAGTGTGGAGAATGAGACAAGAAATGTTACCGTCCTGTATTTCTCTAAATTAAATATGATCCAGCCAGCATCTTGGGCACTCCTATTCTGAGAGGGCTCAGGTTGCCCCTTAGGCACTCAGTCCTACTCACGGTAGCCCCTCCCCAGTCCTGAGCACTACTTCAAACCTGGTGCTATGACCTGCGAGTAGAACCTAGAGAGGTCCTGTTGCTCCCCTCTTATCCCTGGAGAAGCTCTCCAGGGTCTCTGTCCTCTATTCTGCTTCTCCCACAAGAAGCTTTCTTCTGCTAACAAAGATAACCAATAATGAATAGGTAGACAGCAGAGTGCAGGTGTAAGTGCACTCCTTTTATCCTCAGCCATTCAAAAGAAGGAGGCTGATCCATGTGTAGTGGTGTGCAGATATCTCCAAGATAGTTGGGGTGTGTACTGGGTTACCTCTTTATATTTAATTATGCTACCTCTGTAATTTTACTTTGAATCCCTGTGGTTTGTTACAGCAAGGTGTTTTTGTTTTTGTTGTATGTCTTATCCTGTTAAGCTTGGAGATGGTTGATTAGAAGAGGGAGAAAAACAACAACTCTCTTTCTGCATCAGAAGAATAATGTTTCCCCAATTTTTTATAGTCAGAGAATGACATACTCTATACAAGTCTTTTTGGATGAGTTCATATAATCATCCTTATAAGTAAATCCTTTATGTTTCATCCTTGTTTAGAGGGAATTCTTTATATTTCATGGTCTTTGTGATTTTCTGGAAGATAACTTTTGGTAGTGGTCTGAAGTACATGTGCCATCAGGTCAAGATGCCATTCCAGTAGGGGGCAAAGTATTGTAGGCCCACCTCAGAGGATTGTTTTGCTGCCCTCAGAATAGAAGGAAACCCAGATTAGGGATCTGGCTCCCAGGTTCTAGTCCCTCTTCTCAGAGCTATGGGAGCTGGCACAGTTGTTTATATTTTTTGGTCTCAAATTTCTCAACTATAAAATGAGGGAAGTTATTTAAGTAAATTCTAAGATTTTTATCCAGCAATAACATTCTGTAATTTCATTATTCCTGAATACTTTCAGCTTATATATGCTTATATATTATTTCTTAATGTATTAGGCCATTCTCGCATTATTATAAAGAAATACCTGAGACTGGGTAATTTATAAGGAAAGAGGTTTTATTAGCTTACAGGTCTGCAGGCTGTGTAGGAAACATGATGCTAGCATCTGCTGGGCTTCTGGGGAGGCCTCAGGGAACTTACAATCATGGAGGAAGGTGAAGTTGGGGAGCAGGTGTCTCCCATGGTAGGAGCAGGAACAAGAGGGTGGGGGAGGTGCCATACACTTTAAAACAACCAGATCTCAAGATAACTCACTCACTATCACAAGAACAGCACTAAGGGGATGTGCTGAACCATTCATGAGAAATCCAACCCCATGATCCAATCACCTCCCACCACGCCCCACCTCCAACACTGAGGATTACAGTTCAACATGAGACTTGGGTGGGGATACAGATCCAAACCATATCACATAGTTTTCAGAAGTTTCCTATAAAAATCCCATTTGACTTAAATAGCCTTGAAAAAAAGATGAAAACACTTTGTATTTAAAATATATTACTATTTAAATAAGTTATCCCACTGTATTCAGATAAAGGATCTGCTTTATCTGCTTTATTGGGATCTGATCCCAATAACTGATCAATAAGTAGCTGCTGTTGTCCAAGGACAGCATGGGGGGAAAGAACAGAACTAGTGGCTACCAGAACATCTGGGAAAGTTTTTTATGATAAACTTATAAAGGTGATAGAAGCAAGATTTTCCTCAAGCTAATCTTTAAAACAAACAAAGTAACGACAACAACAACAAAACCGAGCCCTGATCTTGTTACTTGACTAAGCGTGTATTGAGGTTCACCTGTCACAAGCACTGCAGATAAGCCGGGTAATGAAAGAACATAGTCTTCCTGCACACACCCTCTGAAGTCAGCCAGCGCTTTCTATTTCCCATAGTATCTTCTATTTCACATAGTGTCTTGTTCTTCCTCCCCATCTCCAGTCCCCCTGCAAAAGTCCCAGTGGCACTTGAGAATCTGCATAGAGATTGAAAACCTCACATGCGATCTGGACTCTAGTTTACGAATGAGCCATGTAGAGGAGGGAATATTCAGTATCACTAAAAAAAGAGTGTTTGAAAGTTGTTACTATTAACAGTTGGATTTTCATAAAGCAACTGTGAGAATCAATCCTATCAAACTGTCATTGATCTCATGGGGTTGTTGCATGGATGAAATGAGATTGTGTATATAAAACCCATTGTAAACTGTGAAGTTATATCCATGTGGAAAACATATTTTAGTATTGCACTAAAGCTGTTGCTCACAGAAAAGAAAGGAAATTTGATTTCATAAAAAAAAAAAACCAAACCAAACAAAAAAACACAAATAGCCATAGGCATGTTGAGATTGCCCCATGCATTGTCTTCTGGGCTGCTTCAGTCTAAGTGCTTGTGCTTTGGGAGGTTTTTACCAATTTTTGTCAAGAAGAGGCTGGCTGGATGTGGTGGCTTATGCCTGTAATCCCAGCACTTTGGGAGGCCAAGGAGGGAGCCACCTTCTGGAGTTAGAGACCAGCCTAGGCAACATGTTGAGATCCTGTCTCTATAAAAATAAAATAAAAATAATTAAAATAATTTTAAAAAGAAAAGACTATAAACAGTAGGATTTAGAAGTGGAAGGGACCCCCCCCCAAAAAAAACTCATCCATATGCTTCATTTAGTGATAAGATATTATCACCCAGAAAGATCAAGTTACTTGTCTAGCATCACAGGGCTAGCTAGACAGGCAGCTTTCATTATACTCAATAAGGTTGTGCTTTAGAAAAGAGCCACATCTTTGACTATATTAATCAGGTAAAAAAATTATCTGTTGGCTTATGCCTGTAATCCCAGCACTTTGGGAGGCCAAGATGGGCGGATTGCTTGAGCTCTGGAGTTCAAGACCAGCCTGGGCAATATGACAAAATTCTGTCTCTACCAAAAATATAAAAAAATATCCAGGCATGGTGGCACACACCTGTAGTCCCAGCTACTCAAGAGGATAAGGTGTGAGGATAGCTTGAGCCTAGAAGGTGGAGGCTGCAGTGAGCTGAGATTGTGCCACTGCACTCCAGCCTGGGTGACAGAGTGAGACCCTATCCCCCCAAAAAATTATCCATTCCTTCTTCAAATGTTTTGACAATTGATAATCTTAAAACTTACAAATGCAAGACTTTCCTGCCACCATCTTCCTGTTGATGAAGTGAATCCTCAGATCTTCCTGATGAGTGGTTTTCTGTGCTTGCTTGATTTTGAATAGATGAAGGTTTATTCTGTTTTCCCATGATATAATACCACAATCTGGAAGAATTTTGTGATGTTGCTGGGCATGCTTTTATAGAGCAGTTTCATGAGACTGGAGTGAAAATCACATTATGAGTTAGCATTGTTATCAGTTTTATTGGAGCTGAAACTGAGTGAAAGGATTTAGGAATAATTGGGTAATCAAAGTGAATTAAATCAAGAGGGGGAAAATATCAGTTCTGGCATCAAATGGGGACTGCAATGACTTCCACATCTGTGGTCTTTATCCATTTTAATCAAGTCTAAATTATGCTATTAAGACTTATTTTTGTGACGTTTACTTGTTCAGACATAGCCGACTTTATATTCATCTCTGAATATTTCTTGAAACATTAAAGCATTCTCACTATTTCTAGGCAAGAGTTACCTAATTTGATTAGCATCCAAATATTCAGAGTTGCAACTGTGTTTACAATCATGAGTGCAGTGTTCAATGTGGTTTCTGTGTAATAGAATCTGGATACTAAGCCTTCAGCCCACATAGATGAATTCTGCATCCCCCAACTCATTCCCATGTCTTCAGAAAACTAAGTTTAAGTATGCCTGTTGGTATAAATTTGCTATAATAAATAGTATATCGTGCTATATGGCAGAAGTATCACTATACTAACTAGCCCAGTCTTGCTTTCTGGTTTTCTTTTGTTGTGTTTCCCAAGGGGTACTGATTTTGCAGTGAAAAATCTATTTAGCCTAATAAATGGTAACAGTAATCAACTTCCCCTCCCATATCTTAAATATGTAACTGACAATACACTGAATTAAGGAATGACATAGCACTAAATTCACAAACAAGACAATCTTGGGAACCTTTGATTTCTTTGTTGAATTTTTTGTATTGTCTCTTATTAGAAAATTTGTCTTCAGCCTCTTTTTTTGCTCCAAGCTCTTTCCCCATAAATCTTAGAATCCTTGGTGTTCCCATTTGGTGGTTGGGTTTTGCTCTTGCTTAGACTCATGGGTGCCCAGGAACATCATGATGTGCTTCCCCCTGCAGAGAGCCTATGAATGGACGTGCAGTCAGGGAGGTTTCACATCATCAGGATTCCTATCCCAGAAAAGCAGATGTTCATAGCTCTGCGAATGGAATGAGACCCTTGTGGAGAGCCTATAAATGGATACGTGAGGGGCACCTGTTCATATGGATAAGATAGGGCTATAAACGCCCTCATCTTGCCACAGCTCTTCTAGGCCTCTTTAGGGTTAAGACATACTCCCTTCTAAGAATTTCTGGTCTAACTGGTTGTCTAGCTTCACATCCTGTTTCTGTGGATTGTTTGTAACCAGCCTTTGCTGCAACTGTTACTGCTGATTAAAATATCTTGCTAATCATAGGTTATGGAAAGACCGTGTTTCTGTTTTAAGGCTCTGTTAGAAATTACTGATGCACACACTATATTGTAAATTCCTATCTCTGTATACTGTACTTCTGCATACAGATGTTATGTTAAAGAATTACTTCATCCCCATGTGACCATCTCACCTCATAATCAAACGACCCTAAGTCCCTCACTAACCTACCCCCACCCTCACTAAACTTAATAATAAATGCTGGTATATCCCGTGCATTGGTGGTACCGCGGGACCAGAAGGAGGTGACCCCCCTGGACCCAGCTTTCACTAACTTGTGTGCGTCTATTATTTCTCGACCTGCTGATCCACCTGGGAACAAGGAAAGAGCCCCGTTGCATTGTGGGCTGCTGGCCAGATCCCTCAATACTACTATAAGGTCACAATTTGCAGAAAGAAAAACTATTGAATGTCCTAGATGTAAGCTCACTCTTTGGAAGCCTCAGGTTCCCATTGTTGGTTCAATGAATGCCTCTCCGCTCCTTCCCCCAGTGCCCAGCACTGTTTGTTGATGGTGTGAATATATAAACAGATTATAATTTTTCTTTCTTCATCTCTATTTTTTAAAATTCTTTTCTCTTCTTCCCTTTTCTTTTTAAAAACCAAGAGCCGAAGTTTTCCCAAACAGAGATTGTTTAGACTGGAACAGCTGTCAAGGAACACTAAATAATGATCTTGTTATGGACATATGTGTTATCAATGATTTTGGGGGTGTTTTTGAGATAGGGTCTTGCTCTGCTGCCCAGGCTGGGGTGTAGTGGCAAAATCAGACCATAGCTCACGATAGCCTCGAACTCCTGGGCTCAAGTGATCTTCCCACTTCAGCCTCCTGAGTAGCTAGGACCATGGGAGCATACCACCATGCCCATATAATTTTAATTTTATTTATTTATTTATTTAGAGATGTGGTCTTGTTATGTTGCCGAGGCTGACCTGAAACTCCTAGACTTAAGCAAAGCGATGAATTTTTATAAAGCAATCGCATTTCCTTATTGATGTTAGTTGTAATTTTCACAGTGTGTCTGTATCTCCTGCTGTTTCTAGTGCCTGCTGGTTCTGGGACATTCTCTTATTCTCCTGGCCCACACGGGCGTCTCCTTCAGAGGCGGGTTAGTTTGGGTGTGCTTTTCTTCTGCTCCATCTCTTTGACAGTTGAGGTATTCCCAGGCAGCCCTGGGGTCTGGGTTAGTCAGTCTTTCTAACATTTTCTGGAAAATGTTTGGCAGCCCCTGTGCTACCTGTCATTGGGGCAGGGGGCCCTCAGAATGTTTGAGCCTGACCTTGGCTCAGGGTGAATCTCCAGAACATGTAGAACTTCTCTAGACTCAGGCTCAGGAGGAGTCCTCCATCTATTGTTGGTGCAGACACACACCTGGAAGCAACGTCAGGATGGACATTGGTGGCAAGAGCATGGACCAGCCTGAAGTACAGTTGACTGCAAAGTGGCTGGAAATTTCTGGCATGCCAGACAGTTCTGTGTTGTCAGACCACTAACAGCCAGGAGCACTGTGTTTTGAAATATTAGTGTTAGAGACTTGGTTTATTTGTTTAATAGGTTTTGCTTAATATGATTTCCTTATTGTTGCCTCTTTCCTCGTCTTCTTTTCATTGCTGATGCCTTGGTCTAGATACAATATTAGCTCAAATAGTTGCTGGGCATTTGTCTTACTCTGGATAAGTCAGGCTATCATTGGACATGTTCATTTATGAGTTAAGGTCTGTATTAGTCCGTTCTCACACCGCTCTAAAGACATACTTGAGACTGGGTAATTTATAAAGAAAAGAGGTTTAATTGTGCTCATGGTTCTGCAGACTGTACAGGCTTCTGCTTCTGGGTAGGCCTCAGGAAACTTACAATCATGGTGGAAGGCAAAGGGGAAGCAGGTGCGTCTTACGTGGCTGGAGCAGCAGGAAGAGAAAGCAAAGGGGAAGGTGCCACACACTTTTAAATAACTTGTGAGAACTCTATCAGGAGACAGCACTGGGGGATGGTGCTAAACCATTAGAAACCACCCCTATGTTCCAATCACCTTCCACCAGGCCCCACCTCCAACACTGGGGATTATAGTTCAACATGAGATTTGGGTGGCCACATGGAGCCAAACCATATCAGGTCATTCTAAGAGCAAGGGATTTTGAAATGATGGGAAACTCAAGGTGGTGTAAGGTGAGGTGTGTGTTGGCAGTAAGGAGATGGTTAAAAGGCCCCTCATCAACAGATCCTCCAGAACCGACACGATTCATTTTTAGTTTGTGTCCTTTACTAACATGCCCAGATGACTAAACTTTGTCTTTAAAAATAGGCAAGATTTTTTGAAGTTTTTCCTCTCATGGGACAGAAAGATTCCTTCCTCAGCATAAAGGGTTATTGATGCACAGAGATATTTTACCAGTTGGGTGATTTACCTGCTTTGCTGGTGATGAGAAAAAGGCAGATCTTAGTCTATGGGAAGCTAGATGAGAATTTTTAGAAGTAAGGAGGGGAAAGCCCTTAAGTGGGTCAAGAAGGGACTTCTTCACGTTTACCACGTCCTTCTCTCTTTATTTTACTGCTGAGGGCAATACGTACTCCAGTCTCTAGAACTAACTCTATTTCATGAAACCAATATCTGACTTAGGTTGTGTTCTCCCCAAGAACACCATTCATCCCCAGGAATATGGTACAGACTATGCTGTGGTCAATAGATGTTTGAGAACTGATTGCCTGGATTCTGGGATGTTTTAAGTGACGAGTCAGGATCCCGGGCCCCATCACACTGAGACTGTGTGCTAGGAGGTGTGGGCTTTGGGGGAAACATGAGGTTTGTATTGTATAGAATCATTAAATATTACAGCATTGCTATTTGCTCAGCCCTGTTTTAACAGATACAAAGACTCAAAAACATTTTAAACTGTTCTTTCCCTAAAGAGTTTATATAATATCATGAAGATCTGAGTCATTCACAAACTGAGATATGATAGGAAAAGGCTAAGTAGAGACAACATTGTTAGCAGCAAGAACGTTGGACTGCAAGTCACAAGCCTCAGAGTTTAGTCCCAGCCCCATGCTTAGCTGTTAGAGTGATTTTTCAGTTAGAATAACCCAAAAGATTGCTTTTCACACCTTTCATTTTTATGATTCTTTTAAAAGACTTCTTATGTTGTTCACAGCCTCAGTGTCCTCCTCTGGGGGGTCAAACTAGATGACCGCTAAAGTGGCTTTAATGGCAACCGTGTGAGACTGATAGTGCAATTCGGGATGGGGGATGGGCACGCTTTGGGGTTGGTCTTGATTCCAGTGAGCATTTGCAAGCCCGTCTGTTTAAACTTTCACAGGGATGCCCTTTTTCGCTAGCCCCAGGACCCTCTCACTAAGTCAGTGCATACAAAATCAGTTTTTGTGTGTATATCCTGTGTCTTCCTCCAAAGCCTCATATAGCAGTTTACAGAGAAATGGAAACCCAGCCTTAGTTCTAAATTGATTTGGCTACATTTGATACACTCTTCCTCTCTAGAATATGACTTTTCAGTTATAATAACCCAAAAGATTGCTTTTCACACCCCTTTCATTTTTATGATTATTTTTAAAGACTTCTTATGTAGCTCACAGTAAAGGTGGTGGGTTTCAGCAGGGTCAAAAGTAATCCAACCAGAAGTGTCAAGACTTTATAAAGAAACTGAGGGTTTCTTTGCATGAGAAGAGAGGGGCATTCTCAATCCCTGTTATTCACACAGTTTTTGGTTAGGAGAAAAGAAAGAGGAGATTTCAGCCTTCATTGAAAAGCAGAGTCCAAATTACAATACTGCCCCTGATTTGTTCCAGAGGTCACAAATGCTGGGCAGGGAAATGGGTGTCAGTGACGGTGATGCCAGTAATGGAGAGGGTGTGTCAGCCCCAGGGAGTACTGCAGTCCAGGAGCCTGCCCCTGGGCTGCTCTGAGCCCAGGACCCGGGTGCTTTCCCCACTAGATGACTGCTTACCAGAACTCAGGGATCCAGAGAGAGAGAGCATCCTCTAGGTGAGGGACATTCAGCATATGTGTCATTCACATTTGTAAAGTACTCTAGTATTTTAGGGAAACTGTATGAGTCTGGGTTCTCCAGAGAAACAGAACCAGTAGGAGGACAGATAGATGTCTCCTTGGAGACCCAGGAGAGCCAGTAGTACCAGCTTAAGTCCAAAGGCCTGAGACCCAGGAGAGCCAATGATGTAAGTTCCTGTCTGAGCTCAAGTCCAAAGACAGAAGAAGATCCATGTCCTTGAAGACAGTCAGGCAGAGAGAAGAGAATTCTCCCTTACTCAGCCACTTGTTCTATTGAGGCGTTGGACAAATTGGATGAGGCCCACCCACCTTAGGGAGGATAATCTGCCTATCTCCGTCTACCAATTCAAATGTTCATCTCATCCAGAAACACCCTCACACATACATCCAGAATCATGTTTGACTAATGTCTGGGCACCCTGTGGCCCAGCCAAACTGACATATAAAATGAACCATCACAAAGGCTATCTCTTATATATATAAGTGCTCTACTCTGAATTAAATTTAGGAAGAACTGCTAAAGGATGCCACTTCTGAGGGCTGATTAAAATGGAATGTTTTCTTCTCCTCCCACTCCCCTCAAAAACAAACATATTGGAATCATTCTGTGAACTCTTTTCTCTTCTCCAAGCTGTGACTACTTAGTTCTCATGCGTGAGCAGAATATGAAGAATGGGAAGGAAATAGGTTGGGACTTAGAATACTGGTTCCTAGGATAAGATGATTTGAATGGGCCTGCATACAAATGATTTTCCACTCTGCTTCCCTAACACCTACACCAGCCCACTCCTTAATGGATATGTTATTTGAGGGGGCTGATCATCGTCATTATGGAAGGACACTAGCAGAACAGCTCTTCAGAAAAATGACCCAGGCTGGGAATTGATCTGCTAGGGGATAATTTGAAAAGTAGAATTTGAAGCTCTGGCAGGCCCTAGAAAATTACTATCTTGCTCAATGGAATTAGTTGACCAAGATGAAGAATATTTTCTTCTTGTACCATCTTATCTTCTGATGGCTCTCTTTTCACCTCTTATTCTTAATTCCCTGTTCTGTGCCAATGGTTGGAGCCCATGGCCGGCAGCATTCCTGATCCTCAGTGCTGTCAGGAACAGAAACAGTCAGAGGTTAACTATGCTTACTTGAAAACAGAGGAAGTGCATGGGAATGTTCTTTTAAAGGGAAAGGAATAAGCACAGAAAGAGTACAGAATTAAATTCATGAGGAAATTGTGCAGCTCTCACGTTGTAACTTCCATGAAACTCTCATCATTTATTTATCAGTGCAGGAGTCATTTTTCTGATGGATTCAGGGCTGGATCTTTAGTTCTCCCTTGAATTGTCTGTCCTTCTCTGAGAGAGAACAGCTTTATGGCAAAGAGTGGGGGATACGACCAGCCGAGGGGTCTGTACCTAGCACTCAGCTTTCAGCATGCCTTGTTTGTTAGCAGAGGGTGACTGGTCAAAAAGTGTGTGTTGGGGAACTTAGATGTCTCAGTCAAATCCCTCACATAGACCCACCTCTGGCCCCCCATACTGGAGAGGGAGGAAGAGGCCTGAAGTGTTTGGAGCTGTGGATTGGGAGAAGTTTATAAAAAGTAATTAAGGAATATAGTCTACTCAGGTTGGGAGAAGAGAGAAAGGTGAAAGGGTGATAGGAGAGAGCGTGTCTGTGCTATAGGAGGGCATTTCACATCTCCCTTGTCTGTGAAATTCATAAGCTCCTGGGACTGTCAGTGCCATTGGTGTTACTGTTTGGTGGGTGGAGGTGGTTCCAGATGGGTCCAACAGGGTAGTTGGCATGAGACCCCATCCATCCATCCATCCATCCATCCATCCATCCATCCATTCATCTATCTGTTTATCCACCCATCCAGTCCAACCCATCCATCCATCCATTCATCCATCCATCCATCTAGCGATGCATCCATTCATCTATCTATCCATTTATGTATTCACCCATCCAGCCAGCCATTCATCTATTCATCCATCCATCCATCCACCCATTTATCCACCCGTATATCCACCCATTCATCCATCCATCCATTTATCCATCTATTCATCTACCCATTTATCCATTCACCCAGCCAACCAGCCAGCCATTCATCTATTCATCTATCCATTCACCCATGTATCCACCCATTCATCCATCTGTCCATCCATCCATCTGTCTATCCATCCATCCATCCGTCTATCCATCCATCCCTGGCTTTATCCTTCATTAGCAACACTTGTAGAATGTCTGCTTTATACCACACAAACATGCCAGATGCTGAGGACGTGAAGACTAAGACGTACTCTTTCCCCCCCAGGAGTTCACAACCCAGTGGGGGAGACCACTAAGTAGAGCAGTGATGATGGTCAGAGTGAGGAACACTGAGAGAGGTGAGCCCAGGGTGTGTTGATGAGAAGAGAGGCCTCCTATTCAGACTCTGCAGGGGATCTTGGAAGGCTCTCTGGAAGAGACACTATTTCAGCTGTGTCCTGGATGATGAGTACATTATTGGGAAAACTTTCCCTTGGTAGAGGTTCTGGCATGACTTCCCTTCCTGCTTCAGTAGGAGACAAGTCCTTTATTCAGGGCCTGGGTCACCTTCCAGCCCACATTCAGGTGGGGACAACTTACCCCACCTGCCTGCCCCTCACTTGTCTTCATCCACAGCCTTTTATTTTACAGTGTTTTACTTCCTGCTGTGTAGAGAACACATTCAGATCTCTTTCATCTTAAAATTTTAATATAACAATAATAAAAACCCTCCCTTGGCCCTAGTCCGTGAGCAGCTGCCTCCCTATGTTCTTCTCTTCACACTAAGCATCCTGAAAGGGCAGTTCATACATACTGTGTCACCATTCCCTCTCCACATGTTGGCTTCCTCCCCAGGGACAGTCCTTTCCTGTCCCTGCAGCTGCCTGGGCAGTGGTCCCAGTGTTCTCTGTCTTCAGTTAGTGGATGCTTTCAGATCTTTACTTAGTTGACCAATGGGTCACATTGATGTGGCTGTCCATTTCTTCCTTCCTGAAACTGTTTTCCTTGCTTTGGGAACACTGGTTAGGTCTTTCTTCTTGATGGTCCTGGATTTTCCATGCCTTTTATATTAGTCCATTCTCACACTGCTATAAGGACGTACCTGAGACTTGATAAATTATAAAGGAAAGAGGTTTCATTGATTCATAGTTCCACAGGACCAGGGTGGCCTCAGGAAACTCACAACCATGGCAGAAGGGAAAGCAAACACGTCCTTCACATGGCGGCAGGAAGAAGAAATGCAGAGCAAGGAGGGGAAAGTCCCTTATAAAACCATCAGATCTCATGAGAACTCACTCACTATCACAAGAACAGCATGGAGGTAACCACCCCATAATTCAATTACTTCCTACCTGGTCCCTCCCATCACATGTGGGGATTATGAGAACTACAGTTCAAGATGAGATTTGGGTGGGGACACAGCCAAACTATATCGTGCTTTCTGGGTGTCCCTTATTTGTGTGTCCTCAGCTGCTCCTCCCTTCACACTATGCTAGTTTCAGGAGGGCATGCCCACCCATGCCTTGGACTGCTGCCTGTACGTGGATGCACAGCACAGGGCATGCAGAACTTCTGGCTCGTGCTCCAGCTGATGGCTAGACATCTATACCTGGCATCCTCAAGAACTCAGACTCACCACACTCCACACTGAACTCTTCCCCCTTCTCCCTGGGCCCACTCTTCATCTTGTTCTGTTAATCTGAGCACATGGCACCACTGTCTACCCTGACATTGATGCCAGAAACAGGAAGGTATCCTGGATGCCTCTCTTCTCTCTCACTCCCACTATCACTCCCCTATCCAGGAGGTCACCAGGTTTTGTGACTCTGTGTCCTTAATGTCTCTGTAATCCTCTCGGTTCCACTGTCTCTGCCTTGTTTCTGACTCACCTGGAGTACTGCAGGAGCCTTGAAATTCCGCAGTTCTCAAATGTCTGCCCTCAGACAAGTGCTAGACTGGCTGTCCAAGAGTAGCCCCACCCCACCCCATGCAGAGAGAGCCAGGCTCAATTGATCAAACTGCCTTTGATAAAGCTG
This sequence comes from Macaca mulatta, assembly GCF_049350105.2. Taxonomy (NCBI): domain Eukaryota; kingdom Metazoa; phylum Chordata; class Mammalia; order Primates; family Cercopithecidae; genus Macaca; species Macaca mulatta. The sequence goes on along the minus strand of NC_133406.1, from coordinate 81,178,221 downwards.
CCTAATGACCCTGAGGCGCAACTGGTGTCCTGGAAGCCATTTCAGATTATCTTCCCACCCTTTTCCTGGTCTGTAGCCATCAGTCCTTCACATGGGCACCAGAGAGATCATTCTAAAATGCGAATCTGATCCTAATCACTTCCCTGCCCAAAACTCTCAGTCTTGACCCCGGTGCCCCTCTCTCCCACATCAAATCCAAACACTGAGCTAACACAGAGCTTCCACAGTCTGCCTCCATCTCTTTCCCTTCCTTTATCCCCACAGCCCCACCCCTAGCAGGCACTCTGTCCCCAGCTGGCAGAACCACCTCTTTACTGACAGGTGCTGGGCAGCTTCCCACCTCCATACCTTCCAACCTGCACCCACAGCACCCTTCCTCCCTTCTGGCTACTCTTCACAAGGATCCCACTCAATGCTTTGCAGAGGTTCCCATCCTCTGTTATGGCACACTCATCTTGCCCTTCTGTTGCCACCCATTGACTGATACATGTGCCCCACCCCAACATTATGAGAGCTGACACTGGTTCTATTTGACTTGGTGTGAGAGAGAATGACTTTCACCTATGGACAGCCAGAAACGTCCAGATTACCCAGGTTTCAGAGCTCTGGATAGCTGTGCTTCTAGGCCTTCTAAACTACATAATACCATGAATTCCACTGCTGCTAATTTTTCCACCTCAATAGCATCGCGAATATATGTTTCAATATATGTACACAGCAGGCCCTCCCTTATTCTTGGCCCTAGCTATGGCCCATGACACCCATGTTTGCTTATCTGCCTTCATCCCAGCTATCTGGGCACAAAATGTCTTAAACCTCTTCCTCACCCCAACATCCAGTCAGTTGATAAGGGGAGCCTGAAACCCATGGCTCAGTACCATCATGAATATATGTTTCAATATTCATGATATTCATAAATACATGTTTCAATATTCATGATGGTACTGAGGTAGAAAACCTAGCAGCAATAAACTGGGCATGAGATTGCCCTTCCTTCCAGATGGAAGGAAATGATTGACATCCGTCATTTAGGAACCACTTGATAATCTAGAATACTTTCCCCCAAATTAAAAAAATGCAGCCATCATTTAATGACTTTCAAATACCCCTCTGCTGGGCTACAACACAACTCTTGCTACCGGAGTATTCAATCCCAACAGAGCGGCAGCAGGGGGGCTGAGAAGGCTGGATGCTGTCTCCTTTGTAAAAGCATCATCAGTTTGGTGAAATATCAGACCTGATCCTACTTAATAAGTACAAGTGTCAGATGTGGATGCTGTGCCCTCCTCCTGCCTCCCTTCGAACGGCTTTTCCCTCCCCCCAATTCTTTGTCACCTCTGCACAAAGTGAGCACTGTAACAATGACTTCTGGGCATCCTGCCAGTGCCATGCCCCCTGTGCTGTGTGGCTTTCAGCACAGCAACTCTGGTAGACGGTCTAGCATCATAAGCCAGGTGGGGAGGGAAGCCAGTGAATCCTACACAAGCACATAAAAGCTGGGGTGGGGGAATTCACCTGCTGCTGAGGAACTTTTGCAAGTGCAGTATGTTAGAGAAAACCAGATATCTTATGCGTTCAATATCTGGGCATCACCTGGAAACCAGGTAAACCTTGCAAGAGCCCCAATGATACTTACTGTCTCCAAGGTCTGGGTTGAGACTTCCCCATCACATCTTGACGGTGTCCAGGCTGACCTGGCACTAGCAGGCTGTGCTGAGGGTGGGGACGGATGGGCACACCAATCCCCATCTACATAGAGTTATGTATATTTGTTCTTGGTACCCATTCAGTAAGGATTTGTCTATTGATTTTGTGAGTAAGAGAATGGAGTAGAATGCCTCTGTAGGGCTCAGGAGTTTCTTGTTCTGGAGTTTGCATTCCTCCCATTGAGGACACGGTTAGAGCATTATGCACACAGCAGACCCTCCCTTATCGCTGGCCCTCACTGTGGCTCATGACATCCGTGTTTGTTTCAGGGATCCGCCTTCATCTAAGCTGTCTGGGCACAAAATCTCTTAGATCCCTCACTCAGCCCAACATCTGGTCAGTTGAAAAGGGGAGCCTGGAACCGAAGTGTCCCAAGTTTGGAGCATTTAGAGTTGAGGACACATTAGGAGCATTATGCACACAGCAGACCCTCCCTTTTCCTTGGCCCTAGCCGTGGCTCATGACATCCATGTTTGCTTATCTGCATTCATCCCAGCTGTCTGGGCACAAAATTTCCTGGGTCTCCTCCTCACTCCAACATCCCGTCAGTTGACAAAGGGAACCTAGAACCCAGGTGTCCCAGACACCAGCATCCTCCTTGTGTCTCCACTGCTCTCAGCCCATCACCCCTTACCCATACCCTTGCTTGCTCTCCTGCCTGAGCTTCTGGGCTCTCTTTCAATCAGTCCCTCAAGCTGCTGCCCTCCAACCTCATTTATTCATTCAGCAAATTTGTATGGAGCACTGAATAGAGAGGACACTGTGGTAGATTCTGGGGATGTCAAGATGGAGTCACAGGACTTGTTCTTGGAGGACTTACAGCCTGGGATGAGAGGCAGCTGTTCTGCAGGTAATTCAGCACAGAGCTGTGTTCACGCTACAGCAGTGGAACAAAGTAGGGATGAGGCAGGCGGAGAGTGGAATTAATAAAGGCAGCCGGGTGGAGGAGAAACTTGAATAGGTCTTGAGGAGTGAGTATTCCCCTGGCAGATAGGAGTAGGGGTAAGAGAAAGAGGAAGGGCATTCCCAGCCACCCCTACCATATACCCTGGGTTATAACTACATTCCACTTGTTGCTCCCTAAACACACCCTGCCATCTTCCAGTCCCCAACCATTCATTGTTCATGCCATTTCCACCATTAGAAAACCACCCATGCCTCCCTGCATAGAGTTCTGTCTTGAAATTTCACCCCTTCCTCAAGGCTAGGCTCAGATGCCATCTCCTTGAATCTCTCCCACCCACTTTTCCCTCCTCGACTCTCTTCAGCATTTTGTACATCTTTTATGGCACTTGTCATGTGAAATCCTTTTTGTCTGTTTCCTTCTCCCTCCTACTGTAACTTCCTTGAAAGGCTAACTTGGCCATTGAACAGAAAACTCTACTCAGTGCTTTTCTGAGCAAAGAGCTAACAGCAGAGTGGAATGTGTACTAAAACGGCCTTGGCTTTGTTGGTGGGGTAACTGGAGTGTCCAAGGCGTATAATATCATGCAGGGTCTGCCATTTATGTAGGAAGGCCCTTGGCATTGGGAGAACATATTCACAGGCACCTTTTCTTCTCTTTGTTGATGTAGGGTTCGATGACCTTCAAGCGTGTGCTGACCCTGGCGTTCCCGAGAATGGCTTCAGGACCCCCAGTGGAGGGGTTTTCTTTGAAGGCTCTGTAACGCGATTTCACTGCCAAGACGGATTCAAGCTGAAAGGCGCTACAAAGAGACTGTGTATGAAGTATTTTAATGGAACCCTAGGCTGGATCCCAAGTGATAAGTCCATCTGTGTGCAAGAAGGTAAAGTGCCTACCTCTCCATGGAAGCCGCTTACCTGGCTCAAGTTGCACGGCCACAGGGGTGCCGGGCTGTGTGACAGCTCAATACCCTGGGCTATTCTCTCTAATGCAGGGCTGCATCTGCATGCTGACCAGAAAGCAGGAGTGTGTAATGAGGGCTGAGATAGAGGGTTAATTTATCTCTGCATTAGAAGTAATACTCTTTTTTCCTCTATCTCAGTTACAATCTAATTTATCACCATTTTTGTCAATGCAAGAGAGCAACTCAGATAACATTAGGGGTATTTATTATTAGGCTGCCAACTCAGCACTCATTTTCATGTTACTCAATAAAATGTGCAGTAAATATACTGTGCAAAAACCGTATTTAGTCATACAGAAGATGTGTGTTTCTCAGAGGATTAAATCAATTACTACTTATCAGTTCTGTGTTAGATGTGATTCATTTAGGAAAAGAAAGAACTGTGACAAGCAGTGACAGATTGACAAGGTAGACATTTATTTCTAGCAATTATCCCTAAATGAATTGGTAGTGACAAGATATTCATTTACTTCTGGCAATTACCCCACATCTGTTGGTTGAAACAACTTTATATACTTTTTTTTGTTTTTGCTTTATGTGGATACATTCAAACTTTTTAAAAATGCATGGAGTTTAACTAATTAGAATGTCAGATTGTTGATGAAAAATCTCAGAAGACCAGCAGGGCTGAAGTTGGAATAGGCTTGAATCAATAATTAATTCTGGTCTCAAATTTCCATGAAGCACAGAACTTATATTTCATTGAGTTCATTAGAAATTAGTTTCAGTTTCTTTTAACACTGATTTTATTTTGGAATGGAGTTTTTATAATAATATGGAAACTATTGTCATGATTTAGTGTATATTTCCTTTATGAAACTTTTAACTTTTTAAATAATTTAATAAGCTCTTTTTTTTTTTTTTTTTTTTGAGCCTATCTCCCTCTGTCATCCAAGCTAGAGTGCAGTGGCACAATCTGGGCTCACTGCAACCTCCACCGGGCTCAAGTGATCCTCCCACCTCAGTCTCCCAAGTAGTTGGAACTACAGGCATGCGCCACTATGCCCAGCTAATTTTTGTATTTTTTGTAGAGATGAGGTTTCACCATGTTGCCCAGGTTAGTCTCAAACTCCTGAGCTCATGCAATCCACCTGCCTCGCTTCCCAAAGTGCTGGGATTACAGGCATGAGCCATGGCACCCAGCCATGATAAGCATTTTATAAGTGCCTATTTTGCTCCTCCTTCTGGAAATTGTAAAGGAGGGATAAGATGGTGTCTTGCCCTTAAAGTACTTGCTATCTTTGCTTTTATTTTCAAGGTATAAGAAAAAGCCATAATAAATATAATAAAGAGTTAAGGTTTTTAAAAATAAGTTCATTTTTTCCTCTTTCATGCAGCCTGTGCAAGCTGTGGTTTCCCTGAGATTCTATTTAAAGTTTACTTGGTTCATATATATATAGATTTCCCTGCCAAAACCTCTGGCCTACGTTACCCAGTGCTTTAAAAACAGTCAAGTTTAGGAACATCAGAGAACAGAGAAAACCAAAATAGGCTTCTTAAATATTGCCCAGAGATGAAGGCCTTCTGTTAAGCTTCTTTCCAACCCTATACATAACTAGGTACCATGTAGTCATTCCAAGGAAGGGAATGAGAAATCACCTTAGAGTAGGGGGCTTCTATTGTACTGGTCTGCATGTATCATTCTTTTTTCTTTTTTTCTCTACTTATCTAATGGAATTCATTTACAGTTCTTAACACTCAGCCCCAGATGTGCAGGGAGGGTCTTCTACATAGGCATGGCAGCAGGGAGTTAGCTTTTTTATTAGGCAACCGCAAATAAGACCACGTGTGTCCAAAGGACAGTTCAGGTCCTTGGATTCCAGTCATGATGTGCTCCAATCATTTTTGGAAGTTTGGAAGAGCAGATATTGCCTTTCTAAGTACAGTGATCTATTTATTTTTAATCTGAATGGTAATTTTGTTGGTCTTTGAAAGATCTGTATAAAGAGATTGTTTGTGTTGCCCTGATGGTAGAGAGAGTCATGATTGTTAACACTCTAGGCTTTCTTTATTCTGTGTGGTTTATAGGGGGCTGGAGGGAGACCTAGAAGTCTATACCACTGATGTCACATAGCAGTGAAAAAGCTAAACTTTCAGAATGTCTTTTTACTGCTTTGTAAATAGCCATGCTCCCTGCTCAGGATTTATTCTGGGCAAATAGTAAGGGCTGCTGAATTCATTTGTTATCCTTGCCAAGTAATTCTTAGAAGGCTAATGAATTTCTGAAATGGTGGTAATAATAGTAACAATAATAATTTATCACATTGTTATAGGTCATTAAAGTTTAAAAGTGCTTTCAGATTCACTATTTCATTTAACATGCACAACAGTTCCACAAATGAGTCTTATTGTTTCCTGATTAGGAAACTGAGGCTCAGAGAGGCTCACTCACTTTGTTAAGGTCACACAGTTGATGAGTAAGCAATCTGGTTAGAATTAATCCCAAACCAGCATTGTTTTTCCTCTACAAGGCTGAGTCTAAGCTTCTTTATGTCACAACAGCCCCACTCTAATCTGTTACACAAGAGCACCTTGTTACAACAAATGACATCATCCAGGTTTGAAGTTGAAGGAACTCAGAGAAATCATATAATTCAAGCCCTCATTCCAATTTAGTTTTTATTTGACCTATAGAGAAACTGAGTCTCAAATAAGGTAAGAGCCTTCCCAGAGTTAAATGACAATTTAGGGAAAGACCTTTTGCAGCCCCCAGGCTTGTCACTGTTACCTGTACTCCTTTCATGCCATGGGTCAGTCCTGTCTGAGATGCAGATTTTTTAAAAACTAAGTTCATATCCATTAAAATGCTTTATGACAGTAAAGTGCTCTACAGAAGCAAGGTGGTATTGGGCAACTGTTCTCTTGGGTGCGCACAGATCCCTCTCTTTTATTCCCACCTCATCCTGCTACATGTACAGCCATTCCCCCTTTTTCACATGGCCCCCTTCTTCCAATTCAAATTGCTTCTTCCAAGTGAACTCAATTTATACAAGGTCTGAATTTACAGAACTGAATGAATTCACTTTATGGCCCCCAAAGTCTCCAACCTGAGAGATGGCTGTGCTTCTTCAAGCTGCTTCTGCAAGACTGGAGCCTGCATGACCCCAAGCATGGTTGAAAATGTCTATGGCCCAGGGAACAGAGGAGGTGACATATATGGTGGAGAGGAGACGCTAGAATTGGCAAAGGACTGAAAATACACCCTGTGGGCGCAGGGCTGCTGATCTAGTAAGTACAGTGACTAAAGGCCAGGGTGCTGGCCACCATTTGGGCCGCTTCCTTTCCAAAACCAACTCAATTATGTCTACTTGGGGATACTTTTCCGGAGTAAATATACCCCTTTCCTACATTTCATAAGAAAAGACAGAGGTGAAGCAAGATTGCCTTTCCTGAATTCACTTTACAAGCACTTACTCAACACATACATCCTCAGGAGATAAAAAATGCTGCATCCTCACTGAAGCCCTTGCTGCAAGGAGTAGCAGTCAGACTTTGTGTGGTGATGAACTTCGGTTTGTACATCATAAATAATTAGCACGTTTAAAAAGTAAACATCTTAAAGAGACTAAAATGGAATCAATTCAGGATTCATTTATATTGTGAACAACTACTATATGAGAGAAAGCAGAGAAGAATCAACCTATGTCTTGCCAAAATCCGTTGTCATCATTGATGAAAGTATTTCCTTACTTAACCATCTTTTGGGCTACGGAGTTCATCTCAGCCCTTATGGCATTGGCTATACTGGCTAGATAGGAGTTTTTGGTTTTGTTTCTTAAATAGAGAACCAAGTAACTGATTGCACTCAGCTCCTGGTTCGGGTGAGAGTCTTATGTAGGCTCTGAGATTATGTTGTACAGCACCCAAATTCCTCCTCCCTTAGGATTCAGTTCCTGGGAAGGGTGGTGTATTAGTCCATTTTCACACTGCTATAAAGATACTACCTGAGACTGGGTAATTTATCAAGAAAAGAGGTTTAATTGACTCACAGTTCTTCATGGCTGGGGAGGCCTCAGGAAACTTACACTCATGGCAGAAGGCAAAGGGGAAGCAAAGTATGTCTTACATGGTGGCAGGAGAGAGAGAGCACACAGGGAAAACCCCCACTTTTAACACCATCAGATCTCATGAACACTCCCTCACTACTATGAGAACAGCATGGGGGAAACCGCTCCCTTGATCCCATCACCTCCCACCAGGTCCCTCCCTCAACACATGGGGATTACAATTCTAGATGAAATTTGGGTGAGTACACAGAGCCAAACCATATCAGGCGGTTATGACGTTTTTAAAACCAAATCCCTCTAGCAGGGCTTCAGCACCTGGGTAGATTCAGGGTGTTCCTTGAACACCTTTGGGTATAGACAATATGTTCCTTGTACAGAAAGACAACTCTCTTTTCTTCTTTGAGTTTCCTCTTTGCAGGGGGAGTGTGCTTTTGGAGACTAAACTGGAGCCTGCTGCAGACTTCAATTTTTATGAAATGAGATTTTAATGTTGAAGGACTTTTTAATAGAGCTTTTCTCTGTAAGGTGGAAGAAGACCCTTTCTCTTTTTATCTAACCATTTTCCTTGAGCAGCTTTGAGAATAGTCACTGGTTGCATTGGTCACTTGGTTTTAAGTAAACTTCAGATAAATCCATATTAAGCGAATAAAGTATTTTCATGAAGCTGGAGTCCCATAGGTCTGTCAGAGAGCTTGTTTAAGTGAGAGTCTTAAACAAATAGGTTCCCAGAATACCTTAAAACCGCTGGAGGGCTCTTCTTAATCCCAGCATAAGGTCCTTAAGAGAACTTATGGGGCCTCCACAGAGCAGCAGTTGCTTTTAAAATGAACTGCCTAAGCAGAAGACTTTCTCAGGAAATTCCTCCTCTGTAGTTGGCCAGTCAATTCCTTTGAGTGGGAGAGGAACAGGGGGGTCAAATAGAAGGATTGTTGAAACTGCACATTTAATGTACCTTCAAAAGCTACCTCTGGGCTGGGTACAGTGGCTCACGCCTGTAATCCCAGCTCTTTGACAGGCTGAGGCGGGCGGATCACTGGAGGCCAGGAGTTCGAGACCAGCCTGGCCAGCATGGCGAAACCTCATCTTTACTAAAAATACAAAAATTAGCCAGGTATGGTGGCTCATGCCCATGATCCCAGCTACTCTGAGAGGCCAAGGCATGATAATTGCTTGAATCCAGGAGGCAGAGGTTGCAGTGAACCAATATTGTGCCTCTGTACTCCAGCCTGAGCTACAGAACAAGACTCTGCCTCAAAATAAAAACAAACAAACACTCTGTAAGTCAAGCCCATCCCTGGGATGGTTTTCCTTGTTTTGAGAGCAGACACCCACCAATGTAGCCACAGGCTCTGGCTCGAAATCCTGGATCCAACCTACACAACCAGAAGAGCAAGGCTTCAAGATGTGGCCATGGAGTGGAGGGAAACATGGCTCGTCTTCGTGAGATTCACCTAACAACGCAAAGAACAAGCTCATCCAACCTTGCAGTGCTTCCCTAGGGAGAGGTTCCTTGATCTGAAAGGGAGATGTAGGCACAAATGACACGCTTGAGACAGTCTACATATGATGGCCAGCCCCAGGCACTTGCTCAATGTTATTATTTATTACCTGCATATCCAAGCAGGCAATTCCCATCCATGAAAGGGAGGCCCGATGGCAGCTCCATTTTCCTTGCCTGTCTTCTTTAGTCACTTGGCCATGAGTGTGTTGGAGCCCATTGCCTCTGTCTTTGCCTGATGCTCCCCACAACCTTTAGATAGGTGGTCCGGTTAAGATTTGCATTTCTCAGGCCAGCTGCAGTGGCTCATGCCTATAATCCCAGCACTTTGGGAGGCCAAGGCAGGTGGATCAACTTGAAGCCAGAAGTTCTAGACCAGCCTGGCCAACATGGTGAAACCCTGTCTCTACTGAAAATAGAAAAAATTAGCCGGGCATGGTGGTGTATACCTGTAGTCCCATCTTCTCCCAGGTGGGCCTTTGCCCATGGATATTCACACTGAGTTCCTTCAGCTGATTTTTTTCTTCAGACTTTTTGTTTTTAACTTTTATTTTAGGTTCAAGGATACCTGTGCAGGTTTGTTATATAGATAAACTGTGTGTCTTGGAGGTTTGGTGTACAGATTATTTTGTTACATAACAAGCCTAGTACCCCATAGGTAGTTTTTGATCCTCTCCTCTGTCCCACTCTTCACCCTCAAGTAATTCCTGGTGTGTGTTATTCCCCACTTTGTGTCCACATGTTATTGTTTAGCTCTCACTTGTAAGTGAGAACATGAGGTATTTGTTTTTCTGTTCCTGTGTTAGTTTGCTTGGGATAATGGCCTCCAGCCCCATCCATACTGCAGCAAAGAACATGATCTTGTTCTTTTTTATGGCTGCATAGTATTTCATGGTGTATGTGAACCATGTTTTCTGGCCTTTTACTGCTTTTGCTGACATTTGGGTTCCATTGTTAATCATTTACATACAAGGAAAGCAAATGGGTACTCTTTCCTTCCACATTTCTGATTGGCTTAGTGCATACCTTATCATTGCTTTGGCCACAATTAACATTGTCAGTACAGTTGAATCTGAGTTCTCTATGAGGCATTGTTAATTGAGTTGCCTGTCCAAAGTCATGTATTTTGGGGATGCTGACAAAGATGGACAGGGATTCAGAGAGGCAGCAGTTGAAGGAGAGGGAGGAACATCCGTAGACATCTGTCCAGAACCTGGTCCCATCCCCAGTCACTGAAGGCAAAGCCTCCCTTGGTGTTCCTGCCCACCCCAGCATGTATCCCTCTTCCTAGTCTGCATGTTGCCCTTGTTTTCCTTTCCCCAACGAGACTGCAGTGTTTTAAGGAGATGTCTGTCATACGGATTGGGTACCTATGTTTTATTTTTAATTTTATTTTTTAAATTGACATATAATTATACATATTTATGGCATACATAGTGATGTTTTAATACATATACGTGTAATGGTCAGATCAGGGCAATTCACATGTCCATCATCACGAATATTTATTATTTCCTTGTGTTGGGAACATTCAATATCTTCCTTCTTGTGATTTGAAACTATGTAATATGTTATTGTTGACCATAGTTATTCTACAGAGGTATAGAACTCTAGAACTTATTCCCCCAATCTGGCTGTGACTTTATATTCTTTAAGAAATCTCTCCCACCCTTTCCCCTATCTTTCCCAGCCTCTAATATCCTCTTTTCTATTTTTTACTTCTATGAGATCAATCTGTATTAGCTTCCACATATGAGTGAGAACATGCAGTGTTTAACTTTCTATTCCTGGCTTATTAAAATAAGCCTTAAAATAATGTCCCCCAGTTCCATCCATGTTGCCGTGAATGACAAAATTTTATCCTTTTTTATGGATGAATAGTATTCCATGGCATTTATGTACCACATTTTCTTTATCCATTCATCTACTGTTGAATACGTAGGTTGATTCCATATCTTGGCTATTGTGAATAGTGCTGCGATAAACATGCTTATGCTCTATATACATCATCATCTTTAATTACTACAGCAACCCTGCAAAGTAGGTTCTACAACCTTATTTTACAGATGAGAAAGTGAAGGCTCTGAGAGGGTGAATTGCCCATAGTCTCCTTGGTAGTGACAGAGTTGGGATTCAAATTTGAGTTTTCTTTCCAGTATGGTCATCTCACCTGACCAAACATGATTTTTCCCAGGTGAGGGGAAGGGAGGGAAGGCAGATGACACATTATAATGGCCCCAGGCCCATACCCCATTAGGGAGGGATCTCGTTACCAACACACTTGGTAAGAATCTGTTCATGAAGGGGACTGGTTCTTAAAGTATGTGCCAAGGACTACCTGCATCAGAACTTAGGAAAAGTACATATTCAGACCTCCTGCATTAGAATGCTAAGGGTGGGGCCAAGGAATCTGCATTTAAAAAAAAAAAAACTCCCAGCTGATTCTTACACATAAAAATGTTTGAGACTCACTGATTCAGGGATATGGTCTGATACTGCTTTGTAAGAAGGGAGAATAACATAATTTTCTCTAGTGTTCAACAAAGATCCTTAGAGATGATTAATTCTTAGAATCAGAAATGTCAGTGTTGTCATTTTTCAGATGGAGACACTGAAGCCTATAAGAGCTTTAGTGACTTATAGAAGTCACACAGCAGGAAAGCTGGGAACTGGACCAGTGTCTTGAGTCCTTGTCCAGTGCTCTTTCTATATCCTGGTGGTCTGCAACCCAGGCTGCCTGTCAGGATCACTTGCAGAACCTTTAAAAATAAAAGTGCCTGAGATCCACTTCAAGTGACTCTATTTTAGTCGTTCTGGGTAGTGGGAGCCCAGGCATAGGTATTTCAACCTGTGCCTGGGCACAACCAGGGATCTCTTTTCAAGGGATCCAAGGTAATTTCAGTGTGCAACCAGGGATCCCTTCCACCTGTGCTTTTTGTCCCAGGCTCCCTGGTTACCTGATTGTGGCTAATGGTGGCATAGAGCACGGAGGAGGAGCTGTTCCTGGCACAGCTCCAGTTTGCACTGTTTCCACGCTTAACCCTTCTTTGTCTCGGTTTCTTGCAGAGTGCAAAAAGGAAAAAAAATATCATTCATTCATCAAGCATTATTTTTTAAGTACTCGCTAAAATATTTTGGCTCCCATAGACCTGACCAGGATTGCTATAAAAGATGAATAATTTGATGTTAAGAAGTTTATTTGAGCTTCCTGGGAAAAAAGGTGCAATATGAGTTTAAGTATTATTATTACATTATAAATTTTTAATTAAAAGATTCAGCTCGACTCATAAGCTAAAGCTGGCAGTAAAATTGGCAGATAACGCCTTTATTCATTGAAACTGTGGGGGTGCAGACATTTTTCAAAAGTGGGGTGGTCATACTCATGTTTTGCAGTTACTCATATATTAAGTGAGCTGTCTTCCAGCTCCAGAGGCTTCATCAAAACAGGTAGATGCTTTAAAAATATTTTATTTGGAATTTTTTTTTCTCATGTGCATTCTCTATCATCTAAAATTTCTTTCTTGTTGCCTTAGATGTGAATTATCAGAAACGACAGCCTATGCCCACAAGGGCAAGTATTTGCATGTCTTCCCCCAAGATATTCTGTCCTCATTTTCCACCTCCTAAGAAGGGAAGGAGCAGAGGGATGCTTCTACTTGTCCCCAGGACCACTGTCATTTCTTATTTATGCTGCTGTTAACAGAAGCCACTGCTCTCCTGTACTCACTCCCTTGTGACTTCCGTGTGAGTTTAGTTTTTGTTTTCTAAAAGATTTATTTAACTTAAATGTGGCCAGACTTGAAAGGGAAAAAAAATCCATAGGAAATAATATCAAGTCAGGTCAAGACAGATCCCACAAATATAAGTGACAGAAATGAACAGTTATCATGGTTGCAAGATGACAGGTGGACCGCCACAGACAAGGGTTCTCAAGCCTGTGCAACCAAGCCCCCAATAAGTACAGAAGGAATGTCCAAATCTTGGCAGTGTTACTCCCGAACCAGCTGCCTCAGGCAGTCTTGCATACATGAGTGCTGAGACCTCACCCTTTCTGTACAAGGGCTGTGGAGGTAAGGAGTTGCTCGGAATCCCAGAATTGTCAGGCAAATGGAGAACAACAACATCATCAGCACATACACAGATCCTTGTCAGATCCTGTAGGAAGGTCATGCAGTGACTGTTAGCAACCTTGAACACCAAACTGACGGGGGATTTCCCCAGAAAGCAGTTTTTCACAAGCTTGCAACTGAAACTATCCAGAATTATGTTGGCTAGTTATGAAAAATGCAGACCTACCCCCACTGGGGTCCTTCCAAACCCACTGCAGATGAAATTCATCTTCTCTCATACCAGTCTTTGAGCAGTTTGGGGGCCGACCGAGGCTTCCAGGCAGCATCTTGTGAGTCCTATTTACTGATTCAGATCTCCATGGAACCCCATGCTGGGTCTGCAAGAGTGTGAGGCCTCGGTGTGCCTTGGTGTCCCAGCTTGCTCGGATTAGATTCTGTTCTTTATTACATTTGTTGGAGACAGCTGCTAAGAGATGGGCCAGGGCTTGTTAAATTCCGAGCCAGCCTTTGAGTTTTGATTGCTATTCTTCAGTCTATTCGGTCACCCAGACTGACTTTGCATATCCCATCACATGGTGGTTCTCAATGTTTGACTTCATGGTAATTGCTGGGGGAGGGGTGGGGAGCCATAAAAAAAGGCACATTTCCAGGTCCCAAGCTCAGATGCTTGTATGCAACAAAGAATCAGAATTTACCAGGCATTTCCAGGTGATTCTCATGTTGTCGAGCCTCAGAGGATTCCTTGAGATGCTTACCACGTGCACTCTATGAGCAGAGCATGAAGACATGGGGTAGAACCTCTGGAAGTCATCAGCCCATGAGAAGGGCATTTGACATGCCTTCTTTTATTTTTCTTGTGAGTTCGCCTCAGGCCTCCAAGTGCTTTCTGTCACTTCCTTGTTGTTGAACTTTCCAGAAGGTGGAAAGTGACCTTAAAGTTTCTTTAAAGATAAAATAATTAAAATTGGATTTATTAAGAGAAAAGCAAGAAATCAGGTTAGATTTGCCTTCTAGGACAAAACTCTGAATCAAACCCAGTTTCTCCAACAACCTACATAACCTACATTCAGAGGTCAAATTGTCTTCTGAAAATTTTCTGGCAAATATTTGAGGTTTTATGCTTTTGAGAATTTCAGCACCACCCCCAATATGTTTAGTCGTTCATTCCCCAAAATTCTGTTAAGCACTCTCTACTTGCCAGGCCCAGAGGCTCCAGATGAGGTGGAAAGACAGCTGCATAGGCAGTGATGTCCTTGTTCTTCTTTCTCGATAAATTTTATTGTTGTTTTAACTTTTAAAAAATGTATGAAATAAAACACATATAGAAGTGTACACAGCACTGAACAGTCCAATGAACTGTCACAAAGCAACACCACTGTCACTATTATTCAGATGAAGACATAGGACATTGCTAGTACCCCAGAAGCCCCCACTGGATCACTGCCTCTTCTCCCTCTCAGAGGGAGAGAGTAGCAAGAATCACTTCCTATGATAATTACCTAGCCCAGAAGGATGTGTTTCTAAACATGATACTGTTTTAAGTTTAATGTGCTTTTGCCTTATTTTTGAGTTTATATACATGAAATTATAGGGGGGGGCGCGGAGCAAGATGGCCGAATAGGAACAGCTCCAGTCTCCAACTCCCAGTGCAAGCGACACAGAAGACCGGTGATTTCTGCATTTTCAACTGAGGTACTGGGTTCATCTCACTGGGGAGTGCCGGACAATCGGTGCTGGTCAGCTGCTGCAGCCCGACCAGCGAGAGCTGAAGCAGGGCGAGGCATTGCCTCACCTGGGAAGCGCAAGGGGGAAGGGAATCCCTTTTCCTAGCCAAGGGAACTGAGACACACAACACCTGGAAAATCGGGTAACTCCCACCCCAATACTGCGCTTTAAGCGAACAGGCACACCAGGAGATCATATCCCACACCTGGCCGGGAGGGTCCCACACCCACGGAGCCTCCCTCATTGCTAGCACAGCAGTCTGTGATCTACCGGCAAGGCAGCAGCGAGGCTGGGGGAGGGGCGCCCGCCATTGCTGAGGCTTAAGTAGGTAAACAAAGCTGCTGGGAAGCTCAAACTGGGTGGAGCTCACAGCAGCTCAAGGAAACCTGCCTGTCTCTGTAGACTCCACCTCTGAGGACAGGGCACAGTAAACAATAACAAACACAGCCGAAACCTCAGCAGACGCAAACGACTCTGTCTGACAGCTTTGAAGAGAGCAGTGGATCTCCCAACACGGAGGTTGAGATCTGAGAAGGGACAGACTCCCTGCTCAAGTGGGTCCCTGACCCCTGAGTAGCCTAACTGGGAGACATCCCCCACTAGGGGCAGTCTGACACCCCACACCTCACAGGGAGGAGTACACCCCTGAGAGGAAGCTTCCAAAGCAAGAATCAGACAGGTACACTCGCTGTTCAGCAATATTCTATCTTCTGCAGCGTCTGCTGCTGATACCCAGGCAAACAGGGTCTGGAGTGGACCTCAAGCAATCTCCAACAGACCTACAGCTGAGGGTCCTGACTGTTAGAAGGAAAACTATCAAACAGGAAGGACACCTACACCAAAACCCCATCAGTACATCACCATCATCAAAGACCAGAGGCAGATAAAACCACAAAGATGGGGAAAAAGCAGGGCAGAAAAGCTGGAAATTCAAAAAATAAGAGCGCATCTCCCCCGGCAAAGGAGTGCAGCTCATTGCCAGCAACGGATCAAAGCTGGATGGAGAATGACTTTGACGAGATGAGAGAAGAAGGCTTCAGTCCATCAAATTTCTCAGAGCTAAAGGAGGAATTACGTACCCAGCGCAAAGAAACTAAAAATCTTGAAAAAAAAGTGGAAGAATTGATGGCTAGAGTAATTAATGCAGAGAAGGCCATAAACGAAATGAAAGAGATGAAAACCATGACACGAGAAATACGTGACAAATGCACAAGCTTCAGTAACCGACTCGATCAACTGGAAGAAAGAGTATCTGCGATTGAGGATCAAATGAATGAAATGAAGCGAGAAGAGAAACCAAAAGAAAAAAGAAGAAAAAGAAATGAACAAAGCCTGCAAGAAGTATGGGATTATGTAAAAAGACCAAATCTACGTCTGATTGGGGTGCCTGAAAGTGAGGGGGAAAATGGAACCAAGTTGGAAAACACTCTCCAGGATATCATCCAGGAGAACTTCCCCAACCTAGTAGGGCAGGCCAACATTCAAATCCAGGAAATACAGAGAACGCCACAAAGATACTCCTCGAGAAGAGCAACTCCAAGACACATAATTGCCAGATTCACCAAAGTTGAAATGAAGGAAAAAATGTTAAGGGCAGCCAGAGAGAAATGTCGGGTTACCCACAAAGGGAAGCCCATCAGACTAACAGCAGATCTCTCGGCAGAAACTCTCCAAGCCAGAAGAGAGTGGGGGCCAATATTCAACATTCTTAAAGAAAAGAATTTTAAACCCAGAATTTCATATCCAGCCAAACTAAGTTTCATAAGTGAAAGAGAAATAAAATCCTTTACAGATAAGCAAATGCTTAGAGATTTTGTCACCACTAGGCCTGCATTACAAGAGACCCTGAAGGAAGCACTAAACATGGAAAGGAACAACCGGTACCAGCCATTGCAAAAACATGCCAAAATGTAAAGACCATCGAGGCTAGGAAGAAACTGCATCAACTAACAAGCAAAATAACCAGTTAATATCATAATGGCAGGATCAAGTTCACACATAACAATCTTAACCTTAAATGTAAATGGACTAAATGCTCCAATTAAAAGACACAGACTGGCAAACTGGATAAAGAGTCAAGACCCATCAGTCTGCTGTATTCAGGAGACCCATCTCACATGCAGAGACATACATAGGCTCAAAATAAAGGGATGGAGGAAGATTTACCAAGCAAATGGAGAACAAAAAAAAGCGGGGGTTGCAATACTAGTCTCTGATAAAACAGACTTTAAACCATCAAAGATCAAAAGAGACAAAGGAGGCCATTACATAATGGTAAAGGGATCAATTCAACAGGAAGAGCTAACTATCCTAAATATATATGCACCCAATACAGGAGCACCCAGATTCATAAAGCAAGTCCTTAGAGACTTACAAAGAGACTTAGACTCCAATACAATAATAATGGGAGACTTCAACACTCCACTGTCAACATTAGACAGATCAACGAGACAGAAAGTTAACAAGGATATCCAGGAATTGAACTCATCTCTGCAGCAAGCAGACCTAATAGACATCTATAGAACTCTCCACCCCAAATCAACAGAATATACATTCTTCTCAGCACCACATCGTACTTACTCCAAAATCGACCACGTAATTGGAAGTAAAGCACTCCTCAGCAAATGTACAAGAACAGAAATTATAACAAACTGTCTCTCAGACCACAGTGCAATCAAACTAGAACTCAGGACTAAGAAACTCAATCAAAACCGCTCAACTACATGGAAACTGAACAACCTGCTCCTGAATGACTACTGGGTACATAACGAAATGAAGGCAGAAATAAAGATGTTCTTTGAAACCAATGAGAACAAAGATACAACATACCAGAATCTCTGGGACACATTTAAAGCAGTGTGTAGAGGGAAATTTATAGCACTAAATGCCCACAAGAGAAAGCAGGAAAGATCTAAAATTGACACTCTAACATCACAATTAAAAGAACTAGAGAAGCAAGAGCAAACACATTCGAAAGCTAGCAGAAGGCAAGAAATAACTAAGATCAGAGCAGAACTGAAGGAGATAGAGACACAAAAAACTCTCCAAAAAATCAATGAATCCAGGAGTTGGTTTTTTGAAAAGATCAACAAAATTGACAGACCACTAGCAAGACTAATAAAGAAGAAAAGAGAGAAGAATCAAATCGACGCAATTAATAATGATAAAGGGGATATCACCACCGACCCCACAGAAATACAAACTACCATCAGAGAATACTATAAACACCTCTACGCAAATAAACTGGAAAATCTAGAAGAAATGGATAATTTCCTGGACACTTACACTCTTCCAAGACTAAACCAGGAAGAAGTTGAATCCCTGAATAGACCAATAGCAGGCTCTGAAATTGAGGCATTAATTAATAGCCTACCAACCAAAAAAAGTCCAGGACCAGATGGATTCACAGCTGAATTCTACCAGAGGTACAAGGAGGAGTTGGTACCATTCCTTCTGAAACTATTCCAATCAATAGAAAAAGAGGGAATCCTCCCTAACTCATTTTATGAGGCCAACATCATCCTGATACCAAAGCCTGGCAGAGACACAACAAAAAAAGAGAATTTTAGACCAATATCCCTGATGAACATCGATGCAAAAATCCTCAATAAAATACTGGCAAACCGGATTCAGCAACACATCAAAAAGCTTATCCACCATGATCAAGTGGGCTTCATCCCTGGGATGCAAGGCTGGTTCAACATTCGCAAATCAATAAACATAATCCAGCATATAAACAGAACCAAAGACAAGAACCACATGATTATCTCAATAGATGCAGAAAAGGCTTTTGACAAAATTCAACAGCCCTTCATGCTAAAAACTCTCAATAAATTCGGTATTGATGGAACGTACCTCAAAATAATAAGAGCTATTTATGACAAACCCACAGCCAATATCATACTGAATGGGCAAAAACTGGAAAAATTCCCTTTGAAAACTGGCACAAGACAGGGATGCCCTCTCTCACCACTCCTATTCAACATAGTGTTGGAAGTTCTGGCTAGGGCAATTAGGCAAGAGAAAGAAATCAAGGGTATTCAGTTAGGAAAAGAAGAAGTCAAATTGTCCCTCTTTGCAGATGACATGATTGTATATTTAGAAAACCCCATTGTCTCAGCCCAAAATCTCCTTAAGCTGATAAGCAACTTCAGCAAAGTCTCAGGATACAAAATTAATGTGCAAAAATCACAAGCATTCTTATACACCAGTAACAGACAAACAGAGAGCCAAATCAGGAATGAACTTCCATTCACAATTGCTTCAAAGAGAATAAAATACCTAGGAATCCAACTTACAAGGGATGTAAAGGACCTCTTCAAGGAGAACTACAAACCACTGCTCAGTGAAATCAAAGAGGACACAAACAAATGGAAGAACATACCATGCTCATGGATAGGAAGAATCAATATCGTGAAAATGGCCATACTGCCCAAGGTAATTTATAGATTCAATGCCATCCCCATCAAGCTACCAATGAGTTTCTTCACAGAATTGGAAAAACTGCTTTAAAGTTCATATGGAACCAAAAAAGAGCCCGCATCTCCAAGACAATCCTAAGTCAAAAGAACAAAGCTGGAGGCATCATGCTACCTGACTTCAAACTATACTACAAGGCTACAGTAACCAAAACAGCATGGTACTGGTACCAAAACAGAGATATAGACCAATGGAACAGAACAGAGTCCTCAGAAATAATACCACACATCTACAGCCATCTGATCTTTGACAAACCTGAGAGAAACAAGAAATGGGGAAAGGATTCCCTATTTAATAAATGGTGCTGGGAAAATTGGCTAGCCATAAGTAGAAAGCTGAAACTGGATCCTTTCCTTACTCCTTATACGAAAATTAATTCAAGATGGATTAGAGACTTAAATGTTAGACCTAATACCATAAAAATCCTAGAGGAAAACCTAGGTAGTACCATTCAGGACATAGGCATGGGCAAAGACTTCATGTCTAAAACACCAAAAGCAACGGCAGCAAAAGCCAAAATTGACAAATGGGATCTCATTAAACTAAAGAGCTTCTGCACAGCAAAAGAAACTACCATCAGAGTGAACAGGCAACCTACAGAATGGGAGAAAATTTTTGCAATCTACTCATCTGACAAAGGGCTAATATCCAGAACCTACAAAGAACTCAAACAAATTTACAAGAAAAAAACAAACAACCCCATCAAAAATTGGGCAAAGGATATGAACAGACATTTCTCAAAAGAAGACATTCATACAGCCAACAGACACATGAAAAAATGCTCATCATCACTGGCCATCAGAGAAATGCAAATCAAAACCACGATGAGATACCATCTCACACCAGTTAGAATGGCGATCATTAAAAAGTCAGGAAACAACAGATGCTGGAGAGGATGTGGAGAAATAGGAACACTTTTACACTGTTGGTGGGATTGTAAACTAGTTCAACCATTATGGAAAACAGTATGGCGATTCCTCAAGGATCTAGAACTAGATGTACCATATGACCCAGCCATCCCATTACTGGGTATATACCCAAAGGATTATAAATTATGCTGCTATAAAGACACATGCACACGTATGTTTATTGCAGCAGTATTCACAATAGCAAAGACTTGGAATCAACCCAAATGTCCATCAGTGACAGATTGGATTAAGAAAATGTGGCACATATACACCATGGAATACTATGCAGCCATGAAAAGGGATGAGTTTGTGTCCTTTGTAGGGACATGGATGCAGCTGGAAACCATCATTCTTAGCAGACTATCACAAGAACAGAAAACCAAACACCGCATGTTCTCACTCATAGGTGGGAACTGAACAATGAGATCACTTGGACTCAGGAAGGGGAACATCACACACAGGGGCCTATCATGGGGAGGGGGGAGGGGGGAGGGGGAAGGGATTGCATTGGGAGTTATACCTGATGTAAATGACGAGTTGATGGGTGCAGCACACCAACATGGCACAAGTATACATATGTAACAAACCTGCCCGTTATGCACATGTACCCTACAACTTAAAGTATAATAATAATAAATAAATTTAAAAAAAAAAAAAAAACAAGAAATTATAGGGGAAAGATTACTTGACATTTATGAAATTCATGCATATTAATGCATGTAACTGTGATTTTATCATTTTCATTGCTGCATTGTGTTCTATTACATGAATATACCATAATTGGAACATTCTGATGTTAATGGAAATTTGTTTTTTTTTTTCAATTGGCTTTTGTTACAAATAATGCTGTTATGAGCATGTTTGAACACACCTCTTGGTGAATGACACACTCACATTTCTATTGGCTATTCATCTAAGAGTGGAGTTGCTGAGGCATAGGAGATGCATTTGTTCCTTGTTAATAGCTACTATCCTCTTCCCAAAGTGGTTGTACCAATTTACCCTCACCAGCAGAATACACTGCTTGCCAACACTTGGTATTATCAATATTTTAGCCATCTGGTAAGTATGTAGTAGTATCTCCTGGTTTTAATGTACATTTCCATGGTGAATAATGAGGTTGAGCATCTTTTTGTGTTTTTCGGCCAGCTTGTTACTCTCTCTGTCTTCCGAAGTGCCTGTTTAATTCACTTACCCATTTATCTGTTATCTGTCTTTTGATTTTTAGGAGTTTTTACCTACACTCCTAGGTGACAGGTGCTGATCTTCTGTTTTTATGTTTTTACTTGCATCTTCAGTGTCTTTGATTGGGCAGAAGACCTTAATTTTTTTTTTTTTTTTTTTGAGATGCTGTCTCACTTTGTCGCCCAGGCTGGAGTGCAGTGGCACCATCTCGGCTCACTGCAAGCTCCGCCTCCTGGGTTCATGCTATTCTCCTGCCTCAGCCTCCGAGTAGCTGGAACTACAGGCACGCACCACCACGCCCAGCTAATTTTTTGTATTTTTAGTAGAGACGGGGTTTCACCGTGTTAGCCAGGATGGTCTCGATCTCCTGACCTCGTGATCCGCCCGCCTCGGCCTCCCAAAGTGCTGGGATTACAGGCGTGAGCCACCGCACCCGGCAGAAGACCTTAATTTTAATGTAGTCAACTTTATTAATCTTTTTCTCTATGTTGGTCTTTTTATTGTCTTCTTTAAACAATGTTTTCCAATACTGACCTCATGAAGGCATTCTCCTATACAATCTTCTCAGAACATCATTATTATGACTTTCACGTTTAGATCTGCAGTCCATCTGGACTTGATTTGTGTGTATAATATAATCTAGCACCATTTATTAAAAAGTCTGTCTTCTCCCACTGCTCTCAGTCATAAGACAGATTTCCTCTTTCAGGACTCTGTTCTGGTCCGTTGGTCTTTATCTATCTTTGCATCAGTTCCATACCGTTTTAATTACTGTAGCTTTATCATAAGTCTTGAATTCTGGTGGAGCAAGTTTTCTTCCAGACTGTCTTGGTTCTTCCTGGCCTTTTGTATTTCCATACAAATTTTAGAATTAGCATGTCAATTGTCAAAACAAATCTGAATTTTAAATATAACTCATCGAGTTTATGGCCGGATTAGGGGAAATAATACTTTTACAATATGGAGGTTTTCAATCAGGGAACATGGAATATTCCCCCAATTTATTTAGGGCTTTACAATTTTTCTCAATAATGTTTCCAGTTTTCTGGACAAATGTCTTACATGCCTTTTGTTAGATTTATGTCTTAGGAATTCAAATTTGTTTATGTCATTGATAAATATTTTAAATTTTGTTTTTAAATTAACATGTAGAAATTCATACATGCTAAACTATTTTACTGTTTATCTGTGTAAATTCTTTTGGGTTTTACTCCATACCCATTCATGTGATGTGTGAATAATACAAGTTTAATTTCTTTGTGATCCTGATACCTTATGTTTCCTTTCATTACACTTCTGCTTTGGTTAAGAACTCCAGTGTAATGCTGGATGCAAGCAGGAAGAATGAACTTCGTCGTCTTCTTTTCAATCTCAAATGGAATGCTTTCAATATTTTTGTTATAGTCTTTAAAAATACATTCTTTGTTATGTTAAGGGTGTTTTCTTCAATTTCTAGCTCACTATGATTTTTTAAAATATGAATGAATGTTAAATTTTATCAAATACTTTTTCACATCTATTAAGATACTTTTTTTATTCCGTTAATGTAGCAAGTCGTATTGGTTGTCAAACGTTAACCCAATTTAGCATTCTTGAAATAAATCCAACTTGTGATGTATTTTCTTTTTTATTTGTTGTAGGATTTTGTTTGTGAATATTTTAAGTTTTGCTTCTATGTTAAGATGGATTGGCCTAAATTTTTCTTTCTTTGTAGTGTTCTTGTCAGGCTTTACAATCAAGGTTAGGCTGCACTCATAAAATAAGTTGGTGTTGTCCTTCAGAATAGAACACTGAAAGAGTTTGTATCAGACTGGTGCTATTTCTTCCTTAAGTATTTAGTAAAATTCATT
Organism: Macaca mulatta; assembly: GCF_049350105.2. NCBI lineage: Eukaryota > Metazoa > Chordata > Mammalia > Primates > Cercopithecidae > Macaca > Macaca mulatta. Next base: position 81,154,924 of record NC_133406.1, on the reverse strand, counting down.
CAGAAGCCTCCTAGACCTGGAGTTTTCTTTGTGGGAAGGCTTTTCATTTTGAATTCAGTTTATTTAACATTTTATAGCAGTGTAACTATTTTCTGTTTCTTCTTGTGTCCATGTTGGTAAATTATACAGTTTTTGTTTATTTGTTTTAGGAATTTAACTCCATTTAAATTTTCTTATTTCTTGGTGCAAAGTTTTTGTAACATTCTCTCATTTTTTTAAATATAGAATTTGTAATGGTGTCCTTTTTTTATTCTTACGTGGTTATGTGTGCTTATCTCTCTTTGTTTCTTGATCAGTTTCACCAGTGATTTATCAATTTTTTTTTATTTCAAAGAACTAACTTTTGGTTTTGTTGATCCTGTCTTATCTATGTTTCTTCTCTGTTTCATTAATGCTCACTGTTGTTTTTGTGATTTATTTCCATGTGTTTTCTTTGAGTTTAATTGTCCTTTCTCTAACTTTCTAGCAGGATTCTTGATTTTTGATACTTAATAATAATTCTAAATTTGTATACATCTAATAATATACTTCAAAATATATAAAGCAAAAGTTAATAAACTTTAAGGACAAATCCATAATCACAGTGAGAACTTTAACCCCTCCTCTCTTAGAAATTTATGGAACAAGCAGGAAAAATTTAAAAAACGAAATAAGAATCTAGAAAACTTGAACAACGTGGTTTCCAAACTGGACCTAAGCAACTGCAATATACTCTTGATTTTTAGATATTTATCTTTTTCCAATATGTACATTTATGCTTATAGGGAAGTATAGCTATAGTTTTATCTGCATAGCCTGTATTTCAGTATGTAGTATTGTTACTCAGTTCAACATATTTTCCATTTTTATTATTTATTTTTGGACTCATAGGTTGTTTAAGAAAGGTATTACTCAGTTTTCCAACATATGGAGATTTTCTAACTATTCATTTCTATCTTAATTTCATTGTGACCAGAAAAAAAAAAAGCTCTATAATTTCGTTCTTTTGAAATTTTTTTGAGACTTTCTTTATTGCCCAGGTATGGTCATTTTTTGTAAATGTTCTACGTGTGCTTAGAAGTATGTATAGCAGTCTCAGTCCCTCTAAGTGAACAGCTAAGAACCCACAAATAATTGCCCTCAATGTGTTAAATATAGAAATGAATGCTTTAAATAATAAAATACAAATCTACTAATTGCCTTTGTCAACCACAAATAAATAAAATATTCCAGTCTATGCACCAGACAAAGACACTAAGTACAAGAAGCATGCTTATTATCATAACTTTTCTTTGACCAAGTGTCTTTAATGGGGCTTTTTCTCAGTGGGTTTAAACCAGGGCCTAACTACCTTCAGCTGCAAGCCACAAGGTCTTGAGTGTCTGGTTCCAATGCTTCTTCAGGTTTCAAAGAGTCAATATGCTTTAAATATAAAAGAAACAACCTGGACCAGCCCTGCTCCCAAAGCGAAACTATCCCACATGGTGGTGCCTCCTATTCTATGAAGCATTCTCTCTCTCCAGTCATCTCTGAAGAGCATCCATTCTTGCCCCTCATTCTCTCTGCCTTTCGTTAATTGCTGATGGTCAAATCATTTGTCTCAGTTGGTTTCATTCAGCTTCTTCAGCCTGATCCTGAGTACACTGTGGTGGTTGGGACAGTGTTCTCTGAGCTGTGCTGGAATGACAGTTCTTTAGAACAGCAGAAGTGTGGAACAGCACTGATATGGAACAGTGCTCCTGAGGGATGTTAGCGGATAGTAAGTGGAAAAAGCATTCTATGGTACTAAGTTCAGAGTCCCCAAGATCACCCTCACTTCTGATACCAGCTATAAGTCTGGGCTCCCCAAGACCACCATCAGGTTCAAAAATTCACTAGGACTCAGGAACTGAGACTCACAGAACTCAGGAAAACTAATTCTACTTGTGGCTAAGGCTTTTTACAATGAAAGGACATAGATTAAATCAGCCAAGGGAAGAGGTGCATAGGGCAGGGTCCAGGAGTCACCAAACATGAGCTTTCAGTTGTTCTCTTCCAGTGGGGCTATATGGATAGCACCTCTTTTTTCCAGCAACAGTGTATGACAATATACACGAAGTGTTGACAACCAGGGAAACTCACCAAGCTTCAGTGTCCAGAGTTTTAATCAGGGCTTAGTCACGTGGGCATGGTTGACCACAGTGTGGCTGATCTTAGTTCCCTGTTCCTCCAGAAGTTGAGCTGATACTGTGTGGTCCACGGCCTAAAGCTTAAATCACATGTTAGCATGGACTAAAATCCGTGTTAGCATGGACCAGATGGCATGGCCAAGGCCCCTGCCATACGGCATACTGTTGGCGTAATCTGTCTAGCGTGGCCCAGAGCCTCCAGGCAAACAAAGACACTCATCTCAGGCCAGACATTCCAGGGGCTAAAGGTTACCTCTCAGGAGCTGAGGGCACATGCCTAAACCTCTCCTTGGGTAAGTTAATCCTTTACTGTACATATGGCAAACCCTTTGAGGATATAAATCAGATCATGCCTTGGCCCATGCTTAACAAACCCCAGTAACTCCCTATCACACTAAAATAATTATCTGCCCTAGTCTACAAGGTCTTGCATGATCTGGACTGTCCTTCCCCTTCTTGGTCACTGTATTCCAAATACACAGGTCTTCTTTAGTGTTTTTAAGGACACAGAGCTCTTTCCTGGCCTTTGCACTAGCTGTTCCCACTGCCTAACATGTTCTTCTCCAAGAGCCACACATAATTGAATTATTCTTGTCATTCAGATCTCAGCTTAATAAATGTCATTTCGTCAGGGGCCCCTTTCCTATCTACCCAAATTAAAAGAGTCCCTGAGTCAGTCCCTATTATGTCACCTTGCTATGTGTTCATCGTGGCAGTGAGTGTTGCCTGCTACTTTCTAGCACCTTTAGCTGTTAATTTGCCCATTTGCAGTCTTCTTCCATGCAAGTGCTGTAAGAGTAAGGCCCTTGACTCTTTATCCCCAGCACCCAGGACACCCTGAACCTAGAGTGAGTGCTCTGTAATTCACAAAATGGATGAATGAACAGCTGGATGAATAAACAAGCTTGACAAATGCTGGTTTAAGCAAAATTAAGTAGAATTCTTTACAGTAAGATCTTCCAAGCCTTTAATCTACTCTGTGGATTGTGAATCTCTTGAGTGTGTATTATGTATTCACGTTCTTGGGAACAGTTTTGGGGGAGTATTAATGTCAGAACTTGGTGTGTTGAAGGAATTGGATTCATTTTCAAGTATAACTAATTTTTAAAGAGTAGTAAATCCTATGTATGGCACATTTTCTTTAAAATTTCTTTTACTGTTACTATTTCTGCTCCATCCCTTAGGCACTGCTCTCTGCTAACTAATCTGATAAATTAATTTGTACTTGGGTATAAATATGCAATGCTGCCTTAGGATCTTTTACTCCTTCTTTTATTTATTCACTATATTGAATTCCCATTGTTACGGGAAGCAGGATATAGAAATAATGACAGTGTTGGGCTGGTGAAAGATGATTTCCAGAATGGAAGGCTTTGATATCCCTCAAGTTACACCCTGAAAGGCCTATTTATGCGTCATATACATAAGTTCTAATTGTTGACCAGATTCAATAGGACAGAACCAGATATTGATAAATATTTTTATAGAGTGCAGTGGCGTGATCTTGGCTCACTGCAACCTCCACCTCCCAGGTTCAAGCGATTCTCCTGCCTGAGCCTCCCAAGTAGCTGGGATTACAGGCATGTGCCACCACGCCTAGCTAAGTTTCATATTTTTAGTAGAGATGGGGTTTCACCATGTTGGCCAGGCTGGTCTCAAACTCCTGACCTCAGGTGATCCACCCGCCTTGGCCTCCCAAAGTGTTGGGATTACAGGCGTGAGCCACTTGCCTTCAAAATTCTTTCTATTGACTAGATTAGTTTATACTATAGAAAATTGTGTTATTTCTGTTTGAGACTTCAGAATTGATGGATAATAGACATTTACTGTCAGATAGTAAAGATCCTAGATTCTTTTTAGCTATAGAAAGAAGGTCCATGGTTTTTCACTACCCCAGAGAATTCACTGGACACATACTTTTTTCTGGATTCCTTCTTCTTCCTACTTCACCCTTCTTCAGGGGAAGGATCAGATGCCAGACTTTGTGGGTAAAGAAATAAAAAAGGCTCTGGATAATGTTTTCTCTGTCAAGGTTAAGTTTTTTGATACAGCTGATCTGTGTTTGTTTTGTACTCATTCCTAGGGCACTGCCCCTCCTGGTCTCTTCCCCTTGCTGGGATTTGAGCCCTACCTCTTACTCCCTAGTTGATATGTGGCTCCTCCCACATAGTAAATTGGCCTGGCATCACTCCCTGTGGTGACTCTTCTTTCAGCAGGGCACATCATCACTGGGATTCGGGAGGCTGTGAATTCCCTCTAACCCTGTGTCTTATATTCTGCAATAGTCCCCATGCCATGTTTGGGGAAACTTTAGCTCTAACTAGAAGTTGAAAGCATTCTACAATACACAACACTATGAGAAATCACTCTTAGAAACCAGGCTTGGGTGCTTCTGCTCCCAGCCAGCCAGTGTCCACGTGTCCATAATGCCCAACGGAACACTTCTATCCATTGACTGTATTCTCTATAGCTGGCCACCTCCTGAATGTACCAGCTAATTGTTGAACAAGTTTTAAATCAATCATGAAAATAGTTGTTTAGATGTGTAAATTACTGCCGCAGTACCTATTTACAGCCAAGATTTTACAGACAGATGCCTTGATAAATGTGTTTTTATTTGCTGTGAATAATTTCTGTACAGTGCCATTGAAAAAACATAATTCACATTTTCTATTAAGAAGGCAGCAGCAGTGTGCGAAGAGTTGTCAGTGATTTTGTGACCCCAGTTAGGATTATTCTGGGATTGGGGTTGATTCAGGGGAAATTCAACTACACTAGCAGGAAAACTGTTGGTTAAACATGAAGTTAGAAAACCCCTTTTCAGGCTGGGTGTGGTGGCTCATGCCTGTAATCCCAGCACCTTGGGATGCAAGGAGGGCAGATCATGAGGTCAGGAGTTCCAGAACATCCTGGCCAATATGGTGAAACTCCGTCTCTACTAAAAATACAAAATTAGCCAGGCGTGGTGGCATGCACCTGTAGTCCCAGCTGCTCGGGAGGCTGAGGCAGAATAATCGCTTGAACCCTGGGAGGTGGAGGTTGCAGTGAGCCAAGATTGTGCCACTGCACTCCAGCCTGGGTGACAGAGTGAGACTCCGTCTCAAAAAGAAAAAGAAAACCCCTTTTCATGGCCTGAAACACAAATACGAAAGGTAAAACCAAAACCAGAACACAGTTCTTCAGCCCAGACTCTCTTTGTTGCAATCATGGACAAAGAGAAGGCCTGATGACAGGTGTCCTCAGGGAAGGCTGAGCTGCAGGGCTGTGCCCCAAGCCTGTTAGCCGGGCTTCAGAGGGCTGTGCACTCACAGCGAGCTTGGGCAGAGGTTCAGACAGCTCCTTTCAGCACTCTTTCACCAGGCGTGTGCACAGGTCAGAAGCATGGCAGGAGGGTCAGAGGAAGTGAGCAACACAGTCCCTGCTCTCAAGCTAATGGTGGTGACAAAGGCTGAGATAAGGGCAGACCTGGACTTACAAGCATCTGACTTCAGATGACCCATGCAGGCAGTGAACAGTCACCACCCCTGCATCCCTAGCTGCCAGGCTCTCCCCTAACTTGGAAGCCCCTGTCTGCCTGAGTCTTTCCCATCATTGACATCCTATTTTCTGAAGTCTGTTGTGTCATACTTCCCATTTCTCCCAGTAAACCCAGCCCCAACCCCACCTCGTAGCTCCTGGATGTGCCCTTTTTCAAGCCACCAAAGTTCCCAGCCACCAGAGCCACCCACTCACCCACTAGCCACAGCTTTTCCCTTCTCTTCCACTCACATCAGGGCTCCCAGGGCCCAGTGCCTCAGATCTGACAGTTCAAAGCTTAGAGCAACTTAAAGGTGAGGGTTCCTGTTAGTACTATTCTGGCCATATTGTGGATTTCGTAGGATTTGGGGAATGGATAAGAGACCTACAATCTTTTAAAGAGTTGAGAAATTTCTGGAGGAAATTTCTGTGATGCACAAAGTGCTGTTCTTGGTTTTTGTCTTGTTTTAAAAAGTTAAGAATCAACACATTTGGAACATAACCCATCTGTAGGTCATGCTCACAAACACGTATGCATATAAAACCAGAAACATTAAACAGAGATGTGCTCATAAGAGATGGAGAGAGATACATCGCGATCAATGTGCCTTAAACCAGATGGGATGACTTAGGCAGTGTTTAGGGTGGAAGTGGAATCCCAACTAGGCAGCAAGGGGTGGAGTGGCCTGGACAGTAAACTGGAAGTAGCTGCAGTCGGAAGTGGGTAATGATCACTTGTTCGTTTTATTTGATCTTTTTATCATTTGCTGCATGGCATGGGCTCCTCGTTCCTCCACTGGCGTTCTCCTCCCCCAGCCCCCAGCCCCCAGCCTTGCCTCTTCTCTCCTGTACATGTACCTTTAGCTCTTACTCCATTTTTAGGAGGCAGTACAGTGGCTTGCTCTGAGCCTTTGTGAGATTGGCAATAGCATGTGCTGCTCTATTGGTTATCTCTTTTAAAACAGATAAGGTGGACAGGAAATGCTAATGGCAAACACAGCTGCAGCTCAACCCCTGTGCTGTTTTGCAAAGCACATTTTCTTATCAGGCTCAGGGCCAGGACCCATAGACAGAGGTGGCATGGCTGGGCAGCTGTGAGACTAGCCCATCAGGCCACACTGTGTTCTGTTCTGTTCACAAACACAGTAAGTATGTAACCAGATAGTTCCGGCTAATCCTCAACACTTCTCTTTCTTCACTTATTTCCAAAATTGTTCATAAGATCAGCTGTACGGTTTGAAGTGTCACAGGCAGGAAGTAAAGTTCTTTTTGTGGTTGGATTCCCACACCCTGGGTCCCTCTTTTTGAGCCACCTTTTCATTACTCCCGTGAAGCCAGCTCTTCTGCTTGTCATTGGCACCTGAACCCAGTGACAAATGAGGTACCTTTTATCAGATTGCTGTGTAGGTTGAGACCAAGTCTGAAAATAAGAGCTTTCTCGTGAAGCTGTGAACCACAACCGTTTTAAACTTCCAAAAATAATGTGTACCTTTTACAAAATTGCAGAGTGCCGTATCCCTCAAATTGAAGATGCTGAGATTCATAACAAGACGTATAGATATGGAGAGAAGCTAATCATCACTTGTCATGAAGGATTCAAGATCCGGTACCCCGATCTATACAATATGTTTTCATTATGTCGCGATGATGGAACGTGGAATAATCTGCCCGTCTGTCAAGGTACAGAACTGATGCTCCAGTTCTCAGCTGGGCTGTTCTTCTCTTGGACTGTATTGTAGACTATGTACATGTTTATCTAATAAAGTGATAGCGATGATGGGGGAAATAAACAAAGCCATCTACCCACATGGATCCAGTTGCATCTTTACTACAATTGCCAAAGCTCTGTTCTTCGACTCTCCATCACCACTCCTTGTAGCTTGCTCAGCTCCATACACCCAGTTTTAAAGGACAAACAGGAAACACCTTGTTCCTTGGAATGTTGGATGTCTCCTTTACTCCAAAATATCAAAAGTAGTTTAAGAATCAGGAGACTTGTAACTGGGCTGCTAACACAATGAGGAACTATTATATATTTAATGGAAATAACAGAGCATTTATGCTTATGTCAATAGTCATGAAAATATAGTTAAAGCCAATCTTAAACAGAGGCTGTTTCCTCTTAATAGTGTTTTTATTTATATATAATGCATGAAGAGCAGAAAAATTATCAAATTCAAATTTCATCCAAACAACCTGGTGAATATTTATTCCCTTGCATTTTTTAGATTTGCCTGGGCCATCATAGAGGGCCCTGTTTGTGAAAATAAGCCCTCAAGTTCAGAATAATTCTGATTTTATTTTTTGACGTGTGACTTCAACCAAAGAACCAAGAAGGCAATGCATAATTCATAATTTGAGGGAGAAGGAGAGCAATCTCATTTGCTCCAAAAGCACCGGCGTGCTCAAGCTGAGATGAATGTTAACTTTGTGCCTGGAAATCACAACTGGCAGACTCTGATATTGCTTTGGGTGCCCTGTTCTTGGAAATAAATAGTTTCCTTACATGAGAGCTTCAGAGTCATGACCCCTTGAAGGAAGAGAGGCTTGAGCATCAGAAGGACGAAAGCAGCCCAGACCATCACACTCCCCTGGTCTCTCCTAAGAACTGCCAGTGTTGCTGAGCATGTTCTGTGCTGCATTTTTAAAGGAGACATGATTTATTTACATTTTCAGATGTCTACAAAACAAGCAGCTGGCTGTTTAGTTGGGCTACTTATTCAAACAGACTTTATTACCTGCTGATCCGTTTCATTCCTCCGACACGATCAGAGTGATAGCCAGGAAAACCACCCCAGACTGCAGCCACTTCTTCCCTTCCTGTTTTCCGTGTAACCTTTTGCTCTCCCATCCTTTCTGTTTCCTTTTCTGTCACTTAAATATAGGATGCTCCTTTAGGAGTTATTTTTTCCCCAGTGATTAAAAAAAAGAAATACCCTGTGTCGGTGTGCCTCTCAAAGTGTCATTTCGAGGCTTTAGACCCAGGCTTTCCTATTGCTCTTTCTGGCCACTGTTGCCCCCACTCCACCTCCCCTTCCTCAAATCCCAGTCAAGACATAGCTTTTTTAGGTCTGCAACAACAGAGCCAGTCAGTTACCCTGAAGAGGTATGCTTCTTCAAACGATGCAAGCCCTGCCCACCTCTCCCTCCTCCTCAGAGGTCTCTGTCCCACAGAGGGTGGTGGGTGCCCTGGCCTGTGCCCTACCCTCTAGTGCACCCCATGCCTTCCTGCACAGAAAGATAGGTCCTGCCTGCTGGAGCTGCCACTGCCCCAGTGTTGCTCACTGGCTGCTTGCCTGGCACACCATAGGAAATGAGGAACTGAAGTTGCTTTGGACAGCCTGACACCCCTCTGAGCCCCCAGGGGGAATATAATTGGTCCTAAGAGTGACATTTCATTCTCTAACTTTTATTTGCACCTATAGATCCAGGAGCTAAAGCCTGAGGAGGCCTCTCTCTGTTATCTAGAAGTGCAAATGGAAATTACATTGAACTATTGAGTTGAAGCCAGTTTTCGACTGTTATATTTAGGACAGGCTGTCTCTAACCAAGAGTGAGCATATCTTTCCTTCTCCTCTGATTAACTGCACGAATTATAACCCCAGTCTGAGTCAGAGTTAGTTTTTATTTGAGAGAAACCAGCTATCTGTGTGGGTAGTTTAGAACTACAATTCCTTCCTAGGAAGAAGAGCAAGCACAATCATTTGTGCCAACTCATTTGAACTACACTTGAGGGTTCTAAGGTGCTAACTTGTTCACGTTAATGTGCTTCTCTTTTTTTCCTCAATTATTGAGTCTGTTTATTCCTGATCCCCAACTTCCTCCCCACTGCATAAACACACATACACTTCACTTTTACTATGAACATTGTCAGTTTTCAGCTCAAAAAAACAATAATAATCTAAGGTTATGGGACTGTCTACAAAGATGGCTGAGCTCCATACCTTTTAGGGTATGGTGCATCCCAAATGTTGGCCAGTTCAAAGCTATGATCTCCTTGGTCTGCACAGCCCCATGGCCCCAGGACACAGCAGGGCAGGATTAGCACTGCCCAGCCCTGACAGTGAGTGCCTCAAATTCTGCACCCGCCTCACCCTCACCTACTCTGATGCACAGACACCATATACTGGGGTTTCAACCAAAGCAATCTGCTGAGAGATCCCTTCAAGATACTTACAATGTCCAACAAAGTCAGCTTAGGAGAAGGGTTCAGTCATCTGCTGCTGTGCATGGGACACATACATTCTGTATCTGGTGACTTGGAAGGGAAAGTGGGTATTTTCATTATACATTATTTACTTCACACACAATTAGTTCTCTCCTGGATAAACACCAGCTCTGCAGTGTCATTATTTCCTCCAGTGAAATTGCTGAAGCAATAAGAAATGCCCTGATCACAGGGGATGCCACACACAATAGAATTCTCTGCCACCAGGAGTGTTCTACTGGGCTGCACAGAATTCAGGGCAAACAGGCTGCTTAGTGTTCCACAGAAGGAGTGTGGGATCCAGGTCCCACTTGCACACTGATTGCACACAGCATGCTGTGCTCGATGCATAGACTCAGGACAGCAGTGGTTCTGAGTGTGGTCCCGAGACTGGCAGTGGCAGCAGCAGCAGCAGTGCCTGGATGTTGGTAGTGCAGTTGTCAGGCTCCCTCTGCCCCAGACCTGCTAAAACAGAAGCTCTGCAGGTGGGCCCAGCAGCCTGTGTCTAACAAGCCCTCTGGATCATTCTTGAGTTTGAGAACTACTACACTGTGGGATTCCTCATCTATTTTATATAAAACACAACTGGATTTTCAGAAATTTAAGGCCACCATCTCAGGCATATTTCTGTCCCCACATCCACTCTAGTGGAATTGAGTTTGGAACCTAAGCTTCCCAAGCCGCTCTCACCACCACTGAAACCATTCGTGGTGTCTGTGTCTCTTTCCTCTTACAGCACCTCGGTGGTTCTCAACCTGGCCGGCACATCAGGGTTACTTGGGGAGCTTTAAAAAAAGATAATGATTCCCAGGCTCTCCTCAGAGCCTGGGCATGGGGCCCGGGCACTGGTGTTTTGTAAAAGCTTCTTAGGTGATGCTGAAATGCAGTCAGAGCCGGAACATGCAGCCTGAGGGTGTACAACCCACAGTCAGACACTCACCACCTTCCCTCCATGCATCTTAGCTACTCCTCTGACCCTCTCGGTGCCATTTGCAAATAGCAGAGCAAATACCTACATGATAATTAGAATAAGGAACCTGAATATTTGAGACCAAGGTGCTTCATTCTTCAGAGGTGGTGTCATTTTAACAGTGGGGGAATCCGAAAAAGTTCCAGCATTCGGTGTGACTTTTCGATGTACAGAGATGACAGAGTGGAATCTTTCCCATTTTCTTTCACCTTGCACAGGCTGCCTGAGACCTCTAGCCTCTACTAATGGCTATGTGAACATCTCCGAGTTCCAGATCTCCTTCCCAGTGGGGACTGTGATCTCCTATCGCTGCTTTCCCGGATTTAAACTCGATGGATCTGCGTATCTTGAGTGCTTACACAACCTTATCTGGTCGTCCAGCCCACCCCGGTGCCTTGCTCTGGAAGGTAACACATCTTATTCTTTCCGAAGTTGTATTTTGTATTATTAAAGTGAGGAAGAAGATCAATAGGAGGAAGAACTGTGAATTATGATCAGCAATAACTTTTCTTCTCTGCGTACATCTTTCTCACCTTTGTCCAGAGCAGAGATCAGCTGCCATGAAGCCATACTTACAATTAGACATAAAACTTGCTTCCCTCATCCTTAGGCTTAAAGAGGAGAGCAGATAAAAGAAAAAGTTGTGAGCATCAAAGGTTAAATTACAAAATATTGCAAAGTTAAATGAAATGTCTTCAAAAATTAATTTTCTCTACACCAAATGAAAACAGATTGTATCATGTCATTAATCTCACCCCTCATTTTATTGTTGTGTCGATGTTTCTTCCATATTTCCATGCACTTTATAGCTTAGCTGTAAATGTTTGGCTGCAAGCACACCCTTGGATGCCTGAAAGCAAGAGCTCTTTTCCTCCCTGTTTTTGTTAAATCTGTATGACTATAGATTGTGATTCACTAAAGACCACTAATCAGTAGTATGAAGTAGTAAGGAAAACGGGGCTTCCATTGGCAGAGTCAAGGCAGTGTCTGTAGGGGAAAAGTCCATAAACATTTCTGCTAGGCAAATTGGATATGCTGGTTCAACTCTTGCTTTAACTCAGATCTTGAAAGTATGCCTGAAGAGAACAAACACCAATGTGTTTCTTGGCATCTGAGTATAGCGGGTAGGAGGGCTCTATATGGGGAAAGAAAAAAAGTGAAGAAACCTCAAATCAGGAGCCCCTTCAAAGCCTATTTGCAGCCTTGTTTGGGAAACAAAGCAAAACAATGGAATATGGAAGCAAATGAGTTCTTACAAGTTTATAGCATCTCTACAAGTGTGCACCTCTGTGTGGGAGGAAGTCAGGGCAGGACGTGTGTCATGGAGGATGACTATTGCTCAGAAGGATAAGAGACGGCCTCTCTAGGGATGTGGAGTGGGGTTGGCTGGAGCCATGGAATCTCTTTGGAGAAGAGTGGGGGAAGAAGGGCAGGGAGCGAGAAGGCCAGCCCTTCCCATTGGTTTTGTCATACTCTGAGACTGGTCATTAGAACTCCCCTCACTCCACTTCCCACCCATCCCAAATCCCCCAGGGAATTGGAGCCTAGCCTAGAGATGCCAGATAAAATGTAGGATACACAGGTAAATTTGAATTTCAGATAAACAAATAATGTTTTAATATGAGCATGTCACAAATATTACATGGGACATACTTAGTATAAAAATTATTCTTTGCTTATCTGAAATTCAAATATATTTATAACTGAGTGTCTTGAATTTTGTTTCCTAAATCTGGTCACCCTAGCCTCAAGGGACAAGGTCATCCCTTTTGCTTCCAGTGGGAATAGCCTTCCTGTTATCTGGATGCTGCTGGTAGGCCGTGGACCTCTGATGGAAGGGGCTCTTCCCTAGTTCTGGAGGCTTCTCCCTGCTCAGATAACCAGACAGAGAGGGCCCTTTAAAGGTACCGTCATTATGATTTTATCAATTTGAAATACCTGTTTTCAAATCTTTTCAAATTTGGTTTAAATGTGTTCTAACCAGTCAGGTTCTGATAAGCTTTATTTTGGGATTTGAAAAGCAGTCTTTATGGAGCCTAGAGAATATGATTGGATAGGCATAAAACAAAATCTCAGGTTATAAACAGGGAGCTGAGAATGGCTTCGGGTTGAAAATTAGTCTTCCAGTCTAACATGTCCCCTTTCCTCTGCCATCCTCCACTATGGATAGATGGGAAAACCCTGGCTGACATCTGCCTGTGCCAGGAAGGCCACTTAGTGCCTTTTTCCCTAGGGTTTTTGTTTTTTTAATAAGGTTTACATCTCCATTTTCAATAGACATCCCTTTAAATTATCTGATGGCATTTGTTGGTGAGCGCTTTCAATGCAACACTGGCTAAAGGTACAAAGCGGTGATTCTAAACTGAGAGGCACAGAGGCGACTAAAGGATTCTTTTTTTCAAGACTTGATAGCAACTGGGTTAAATTAAGCAGTGGGTTAAACTAATAGGTAAGGATTCGTGAGCAAGTTATCCAGATGTACCTGGGGGTTGGCATTTCTCTCATTCTCACTTTAATTGTGTATCATCTTTTTAAAAGATGGCGCCTTATTTATGCAATATTGTCATAGGGTATTGAACATAGATGAACTGTCACAAGGGGATCGACCCTTTTCATAGATCACCCACACTTTTAACTCCTCATCTTTCTGTCTTCCTAAGCACACGATTTGCACAATTTGATTTTTCTTGATGACACAGTGAAAATTATTGCACTGGGCTGTGGAATTATGATGTCTAAGGGGCTTTTGAATATATTAGAACTCTCTGACCCCTGCAGTAATGGTGTGGACAGTTCTGCTGTGGAAGTCTTTCTCTTTGAGTTTTCTGTCCCTTTCCCATTCCTCTTTCACTATCAATCCATCAGCTGTCAGTGTGCCTGTCACACTCAGGGTACCTGTCACTGCAGCTGTCCCTCACCCCCAATTTCTTTTCTAACTTGCTGTAAGCCAGGAGAAAGGTTCACCAGGCTCATCATGGAGGGAGCGTAGCGTATCAATTACCAGTGCAGACTGACCTCGGATGGACTGGCTTCACATCCTGGCATCCTACTTAATCACTTCACCTGGGGCAAGTCACATAGCCTCTCTCAGCCTCCATTTCTTCCTCTGTAAAATGGGGGTGATGAATCCCACTTACCTTGTGGGACGGGGAAGAGTCAGTGAGATGACAAATCTACCCATTTAATGAAGCGCCCAGCCCATAGTATGTGGTCAATCACTTGTCTATTGTTATCAATGCACTTAGAGTTTTATATAAAGTCACAATAAATAAGAGAGAATCTAGCATGACTCTCTGTGGATACGGTGTCCAAGCTTTTAGACATGTACATTGTCACACAATTTTGGTTGTTCACGTGCTATTTTGGTTACTTGCATATTCTTAGCTGTGTCTATGTAAGATGACTCTCAGACAGCAAGAGAAAATACTGAACAATAAGAACGGCCACCATTAATTTTGAGAGCTTACTACATAGGTGTCAGGCTACTGCTCAAACTGTGTGACACAGTGTCTCCTTTAATCCTCTTAATGCCATTTGGAAGCAGGTACTACTAACCCTCTTTAGCCGCTGAGTAAACCCAGCCTTCTAAAGGTTCAGTAACTTGCTCAAAGTCACACAGCTAGGAAGAGGGGGAGCTGGGACTGTAGCATGGATCTTTGTCACTTCAAAGCTCATGTTCTTAATCACCAAGGTACATTGTCTATTTAACATGTTCTGATTACAATCTAACAGGGGGAAAGCAATTTGATACTTTTATAGGCATTTTCTTAAAGCAAAAAAATACAATAATTATTGCATAGGAAAGAATTTGTCGTTCTAGTTTAGTTATCATCTCTGAGAAATCCCAGCAGCAGGGGGAGGCTCTGTGCCCCCTGGGTAGCCGCAGGCTCTTACTGCTGCTGCCCCACAGTGCCTGTTAGTCTCCCACATGGCCATGGAACCCCCCTGCAGCCAGTGAGCCAGGCAGATGTTGTTGGCCTCCTTTTACAGATGAGGAGACGACCCCTTGGAGAATGCCATGACTTGTCCCGACCCTCCAACTGTTGGTGTGTGCTGTCTGCCACACGGCACCTCCTCTCCCTAGAGGAGTGGAGAGCACTTTGTGAGGGTCAATGTTTGAGTGACACCTGTCACACTCACATGTCAACAATCTCATAGTTGATACCTGGCTTCATGAAGGAGTTGATAATTTGGAAGGAAACGCTTTGGCAGCCTCACCAAAGATGGCAAGAGTTCCGAAGCCCAGTACGAAGGTGTGGGTTGCATGTTTTAAGGCCTGCACTATTGCACTCATGGATAGTGGGAAGATTCTGGAGCATATATGGGTCCCTATTGCTGTGTTGTCAGATAAAACACACAAAATTTCAAAGCGTTGAACCAGAGTGATGGCCATAATGTTTTAAAATCAATGACTGTATAAAATTGGAGCTGGAAGGAGCTTTGTGCATCCCTGTGTGCCCCTGTGGGCCCCGTCTTGCTGTGGGCCTGTGCGCTTTGCCTCGTCTATGTGTATCTTAGTGCTTTCCACTCTCGGGTTCTCTTCCTCCCTGAGGCCCTCACCTCCGTCTTTCTCTTTCATGTGCATGCACAGACACAACACACTGAATGCAAGAAATCTTTAAAAAGCAAAAAGGCTCTGACAATAAATGTGGGGAATTTCTCATTGTTAAGTGCTAAGAACTCCGTTTGTGTTGTCACCAGTGATCGTTGAACACCTGCTAGGCTCAGAGCAACACCGAATTGGGCACTGGGGAATTACAAAGAAAGGAAAGGACATAATTCCTTACTTTGAAGAGTTTACAGTCTAGAGCGAGAAGATGACTAAGTCAGTTTCCTAGAGAATAACATCATTACAGATGGCAGCCACGTACACACACAGCTACTTTTACCAAGGGGCACGCAGGGGCTTCTGCATTTGGAAAGGGTAGAAGGGCAGTTTCAGGGGGTGACATCACAATTGTAAAATGAAATTTTCTACCCAGGGATTTATGGCATTTTTGTTTATTTTCCCCAGAGACCAAATAATAGCATGTTTCTGTCTTTTCTGTCTCCACTTGAGCCTTGGGGAAAGAGAAAGGTCTGAACATCTCACTCCTAGGGAAGGACTGTGCATTTTGAAGCACGGCGGAGCTCATCGGTGTAGACGCAGCCTGCCCTAGCATGTGTGAGAGGCTCCAGCCCAGTGGTTTGAAGGGTGGGAATATGGAAGGATATTGAGGAGCATAACAATAAGTAAGTGAACCAACCACGTAGCACATAGTTGCAGGGACGGACACAGACACACACGGGAAGTCTAGGAAGAAGAGTCACTAACTGCCCAGAATCCCCTGGACACTGTGTGCTTGGGGTTGTGAGGGCTGCTGGTTATGAGCGGTTGCAAGAAAGGGCTCTTCTCTACAGGGGATAGGACCACCCACAACCCGTTAGTATCTGGAACATTCTCTTCACATTCAGGTTTTCAAACAGCCTGGAAACAGCACGGAGGTGCTGGGTATCCAGTTATAGAAATCTCTGGGGGCAGCTCTTTCAACAGCAGAGATCACAGCACTGTGCCTCTTTGAGGCAGGTTGCAAGGGTCAGAAGAACAGAAGATGGAAGCAAAAACTTAGAATTTGGGGTCCTTAATTGTAGCTGCCACCCACTTAAAGATTCCTGTTTCTCTAAGTGCTAAATTAGAGGACTTAGGATCCTGGATCCTTTATCCAGAAGTCCTCCCTTCAACAACTCTCTAGATAAAAAGATGGAATCAAATTTAGAAAGGACCAATCAAACATTTAGGGATATTAGAGTTTAAAAAGAAAGAAACCAAAATCAGTGGTGTATACCATTTCACGTAAGTGCCTCTGAGGTGTATGGATTCATTCAGTCAACGTTTCTATGCCTCTATGCTGAGTATTTTGCAAGGTCCAGTGCAAACAGTGGCAAACGAGTTGTGCGAAGTCTCTGCCCCCCTGGGGCTCACACAGCATGTGTTGCTATTCCTGAAATCGCAGTCTCCACGCAGGCAGAGCTAGGTTCTAAATATTCCATTTGTAAGTTATCCAGGGCCTCCCGTGGTAGAGAAGACTGTTACCTACACTGAAGGCCACCTAGAAGGAGTTCTAAAGCAAGGTCTCCATGGTTTCGAAAGAACTGGGAGGGTCAGGCTGCTGAGTCACTCTTCGCTGTGTGGGGTTGGCTCTGAGACGTGATGCCTGGTCTGCTTTCAGAAGGCAGCCGGGTTTTCAGAGAAAGCAGTGAGCATGGTCCCAGAGACCCCAGGGAGTCTGGTCTGCTTGCTTGTTTGCTTTTCTCCACATAGGGGAATAAATCACTCTAGGATCTGCAGGTACCTAAGGTTTCGTTTGTAATGACTTGGGCGGTGGCTTCCCTCATGCTGACATTTTCAAAAGACTCTTTCAGCCTCGTGTCTGGCATTTCTCCCAGGAACAAGTAAACCTGACCCCATTGGAAGCCGAACATCTGAAAGTTTGGGTTTTCAAATCTGCCCAGTCCCCAAACCCAGAATGCCCCAAGTGATTCCCCCCAGCCCCATTCATCTCAGAGCCCAGATAGACAGAGGTGGAGTTTTCATCAGACAGCGTCCAATTCAATCACAGGGAATGCGGCAGTGTGATTTCCTAAGAACCTACAAATGCCCAGGAGTCCTTTTAGCTCTGTATCCTTTTGTAAGAAAAGGAGGAAAAATAAGAAACTGAAGAACCTTGTTTGGCCAAATGTGAAATGACTTGAAAGGTTCCAATTTGGGATCAAAACTCAAAGCCAGCTTGGATGTGGAGGGCTCCCCAGCTCTCAAACTACATTTGCAGTGTACTTTGTTCCTGAGTCAAAACACGTTCAGGTACAAGAGGCGCCTGGTATAAGAGGCGCCTGAAGTGATTTCTCCCTCCAGGAATCTGCCTTCACTCAGAAGTGCCTCAGAACTTCAAAGTGAATCCTGTGTAGGGAAGAGGAAAGACACAGCAGAGAATCTGGGCCTCCTTGGATGACAGAGCCTACCCTGCTCCTGGAGGCAGGCTGCAGGGGACACTCAAAGGGGGTGTGATGAGGGCCCACCCTGGGACAGGCCACTCCCATTTTACAAATGGAAACTTCAGACATAAAGAGGAATCCACACCGTTCCCAATAAGGTCGTCAATTACTGTTCGTGATGAGGCCCAGTGTCACCTTGGTCACTTCCCTAGACCCGAGTCAGGGACACTCTGTTCTCCCTATGGAGTTCCTATCGTCCTCCTGCCACCTGTCCCCAAGCAAGTGGGGGAGATGCAGGGTCTCCCAGCTCCCTGCCTGGTGATCCACAATAAGAAAGCGTGGGCTCGGGTCCATCCTTTGATGAACTTGAAACTATTCTGCATTGGATTTGAAGTAGCACATGGGAAATGACAGAAGAAAAGTCATATTGGGGATTTCATGCCACTGATTTTGAATTACTGGTCATAGGATATAGAGCTTAGACATCACCAATTTCCCTTTCTCCTAAGCCAACCTGCCATACCCCAGTGTATCCTTGTAGAGATGAATGGAAAGTGCCAGAGAGTGGCAGGCTTGGCCACAGTGATAGCCTAGGAGAACCAGTCAAGGTCCCGCATCCACCCTGGGCTCTGGCACCATCAGGCTGCCTTGAGTAGGGAAGGCCCATGCCACTTGATCTTCACTCCCTTCCTTTCCTATGGTTTTTTTTTTTTTTTTTTTTTAATTGTAAAAATGTTTTTGTGGAGACTTGGTCTCACTTTGTTGCCCAGGCTGGTCTCAAACTCCTGGCCTCAAGCAATCCTCCCACCTCGGCCTCCCAATGTTCTGGGACTACAGGCATGAACCACTGCACCCAGCCCCTCATCTACATCCTTGAACAGGTAGAAATAATATTTCAAATTTCTTCCTCCTGTGAACAGCTGACTCCAGGGCAGAAAGCGCCTTGTTGCTCCCTGCACTCTTAGCCCCGGCACATGTTTTATATTCTACAAATTGCAACTGTTACAACTAAAACTTCTTTTGATTAATTTGACATTTTTGGATGCCTACTGTATGCCAAGCACCCTGTGGGTAGTTTATTTGACGATCTCTCCTCTAACAACAGTCACGAGAAGCAAGTGTGGCGCCAGCCGATAAATGAGGAAACTGAGGTTCAGACAGCTCTGCTGCTCCTTCCCCAAGGTCACTCTGTCCACAGCAACCTGGCCCCTGTGCCTCCTGAGCCTACACCTTCTACTGACACTACTCTTCTAGCCCTTCTAAGACCCAGACTACCTGCTGGCAGTTTTGATCTGGGTTCTAATCCTAGCTCTGTCCATTTCCTCAGATAGAATGGAAAGGCGTTGGAAGGGTTGATCGCAGAGGCTCCTTCCTGGTGGTCACATTCTTTGATTCTGCTCTTAACCAGAACTCACACTGTTCCCAGAGAGGCTGCCCCGTCCCTGGCTGGCTCTGGAAGGCAGGTGGGAAAATGAAGGGGAGAGGTGCTAGGAGAGCTTCTCCCCCCAACGCTGGCTAACAGAGTTTCCCTGAAACTCACGTTTATATAGTCAGCCTGTGAGCCTGGAGCCATCTGCAGGAGGGGAGTGGCAGGAAAGGAAGAGATGTGTGTTGAGGTTCATCTTGGTAGCAGGCGCTTCACCTGCTATCTGTAGTCGGTCTCTAGACAACTCCAGGTATTACTGTCCTCTCTTTTCAGATAGGAAGCAGGCCTGGTCACACCCCCCTGGCCTTAGGGAGTAGGCTGCAGAGCCCGGATTCTAAACCAGCCCTGACCTGCCTCCCGGGCTGTGCTTTCTCCTGTGCTGCACTGCCTTCCGTGGGAGGGACCAGCCTGGCCGCCTGAGTAATCTGCGCAGCCACCCATTGATGATTTCTTTACCATTCGTGTTCTCAGGAACCCGAATTTTTATCATGTAAAAGGTTTTGGAGGAGGGAGAGGGAAATACCATGTGATCTGCCCCAAGCTACACTGTATACAATGGTGAGCGATGGGGAAATTTTCCTTTCTTCCTTCCCTCCCTCCCTCCTTCCCAGGTAAGGCTCTGGTGCCAACCAGGGATGTACAGTGTGCCAAGTGGCCATTGCTGTTAGAGGTTCAAGTCTTGTGCACCTCTCTGTAAACGATAATAGCAGTGACCACCTGGACACCGAATACCCACTCAGCCTCCCACGGTTCTGAATAAACCCTCTGGCCAGAGGCGTGGTCTCGATTAGCCTCTCCTGGGCCCTCAAGCTCCCTGCAGACTTATCCGTGATCCTGCCAGCAGCTGGACCCAGCATAAAATGTAATTGGCAAAAAAGGAAGAAAAGGGCAGCAAATGCCTTTTTTACTTGATATAGCAGGGGGGCTTCTTTCCATGGGACAGTAGAGGGAGGGCTTCTGACTTATCTGCTTGTCCTAGGCTCTGCCCTTCCCTCACCTCCTCTAGCTAATATAAGGTTAGGTAATGCTTGGCCAGGAGTTCTGGAATATAACGCTCTAAGGCCCTGGGAGTTCCCTGGGAAGCCCCAGGTAACTTTGATCCAGGCTCCCCCAGCCCCAGTGGCTCTGTTTTATATATTTACATATTATGTTCTTACTCAAGATTTATTTGAAGGAAGAGTTTGCTGGCATGATATATGAAAATCATACATCAGGTTCTGCCTCCTTAGAAACTTGAGACCAGAGCAATGAAATGATTGGCTTGGGTCACACAAACCTC
Organism: Macaca mulatta; assembly: GCF_049350105.2. Lineage (NCBI taxonomy): Eukaryota > Metazoa > Chordata > Mammalia > Primates > Cercopithecidae > Macaca > Macaca mulatta. Next base: position 81,134,407 of record NC_133406.1, on the reverse strand, counting down.
CCACCGCCCGTCTCTTTAGACTCCCAGCCTTCAAGGATGTAAGTAGATGGCTAATTTATAATCCTAATTAGGAATCCGGCTTACATCAGTCAAAGTCTTATGGGATTTTTAGATCTTATTCTCAAAAACAAAAGAATCTTCAGTTCTCTTTGAAGATAAATATGCGTTCCCTGGGCCTAGACTAAAGAGAAAATCTCAGGCCCTTTCCCTCATGTGTTTCTCCCTGTCTGAAACAAACAGAGGTCCCTTTGTGAAATGAAAATGAATTCTGCAACCTGGGCACATACATTAGTACATACTATCCCCTTTTGCCATTTTCTTCCCTGGCGGTGAAAATCCCTGTGTCTGGTGCTGTTTGTATTACCATCACCTTGCCTGTGACCCTGGTGGTTGTTTTATTAGAGGGAAATGCAAAATAGCAAGCAATCCTGTTAATTTATTGTTCACCAGCAATAGTAAATTATTCTAATATCATTCCCATGTACTGTTCGTATATTACAGCAGAGTGATTACCAGAAAATAGCTGCTTGCATGCCATACAGCATTCTCAAGGATCACTGTGCTTAATTTTCTCTTCTTCTTTTACAATAAGCAATTGCCACTGTAGCTTCTTCCTCTTCTTGGTCACACATCTCTCCTGTACTCAAGATAGATTGTGCCATGGCATAAGAAGCTTCATTATTCTTTTTTTTTTTTTCTATATCAAATCCAGAAACACTAATCTTTTTGTCTTAAGAAAACCAAGAGACCTTATTCCTTTTTTTCAAGTAGATCCAAGTTCTCAGGCATTCCTGCCGTTACTTTTTAGGCTCTTTTTCTCTTGCATTTTCTGATTCCCAACATGATGGATGGTCCTCATCCTCTCTCTCCGAATCTGCTGTTCACTAGCTTAAGCCCCTTGGCAGGCTCCTGCCTCAGCACCTTGCTTTCCTTTTAGCTTTGGTGGAAACACAACCATGAACCCTTTGTCTCTCCTGGACTCCTTAAATTATCTCTCTCTCTTTTTTTTAATCTCATGTAAGTGCAGAGATCTAGACTGAGGTCAAAGGAAGAAGAGAGGTGATTCTTCTCCCACCAAAGGGGAAAGAAAGCTGAAAGCTTCGTTGGTTTGAACTACTTCTCCCGCAAAATCAAGAAATGAAGAGAACACCCAAGGGAGGACTCAGATAATCCCCTCTCCCCACCATTTAGATGGGATCTCACCAGGCTCAAGCCCAACTGCACCCAAGCCCCCATCCCTTCGTTCTCACCTGGGCAGGTAGCCTGTTCCGGGACCTGCATGAGCTTGGAAGGCTTCCCTGTTTGGAGCAGGGGATGGGGAACATGTCCCTTTCTTTCACTGGGTTCACAGCTCTCACCAAAATATAATCCTCCTTTGCCCTGTAATCCCCTCCTATTTTTGCACACTCACAGACGTGCAAGCTGAGGTTTTTATTTTGTGATGCTTAAATGTCAGGTCACTGAAGGAAGTGCAGAGCTAAGCAACAGCAAAGCTGTGACCAGGGGTATGAGCCTCTAGCTTGTGCCACGAGCGTGACTTAATTATGCTCAGAAAATAGATGACCGGTACAAATGGGAGATTCTGTGTTTGTCCTTAAACTCTAGAGTATCTTCATTCCTGCTGCAGGCAGGATTTATTTCTTTCTTTCCTCTCTGGGAAGTAAGATGACTTGTATTTCATAGTAATAAAACCTCTTGCAATCAGGTGGGACACAGAAGGTAATAAATCCCTTCAGTCACTTCAGGGGCCTTTTTCAGGCTGGGAGCCACTCGGCAATGTTCGACAGGTTGTTTGGAGTCATTCCTCTCTGTTGTTCCTTTCTTCCTTCTCCACCCCAGCTCCCACCCCCATCTCCACTTTCCTTCATAAACCATTGCCGTAATTCCCTGCCTTTTCTCCCAAATTAATTAGACATTTGGACTGATGGGTGGGTAAGATAGTCTTCTATTCCCATCTTTTTGTCTCATGTCATTCATTTTTTTCATAGAAACGGTAACCATCATGCCTATGTTCACGATCATTTTCTTTTTTGTACTGAAGAGAGTTTTTGTTGTTTTTGGCTTAGGTTCTGTAAAAAGATAATGCCTGACTCTAAACTGTGCCCACATTCCTCTAAAGTTAGAGTGTGCAGAGAGGACAGTGCCTTCATCCCATGGCACATCTTTTGTGGCTTCTGAAGAAGTCTGGGACTTTGTTTACATTCTGGCTGGTTTGTTCTTTGGTGGATGAGAACCTAATGCATTTTCTTTTTCTTTTTTTTTTTTTTCTTTTTTTTTTGGAAATGGAGCCTCACTCTGTCTCACCCAGGCTGGAGTGCAATGGTGTGATCTCAGCTCGCCGTAACCTCCGCCTCCCGGGTTCAAGTAATTCTCCTGTCTCAGCCTCCCAAGTAGCTGGTACTACAGGCTGCACTGCCATACCTGGCTAATTTTGTATTTTTAATAGAGATGGGGTTTTTTACCATGTTGGCCAGGCTGGTCTCAAATTCCTGACCTCAGATGATCCACCCGCCTTGGCCTCCCAAAGTGCTGGAATTACAGGCATGAGCCTCTGCACCCGGCCCCTAATGTATTTTCTAACCCCGTCTTCTCCATTCCTGGGAAGGGATTTCACTGGTCCAGGCCTTAAGAAGGGGAAGCATGACTGGAGTTAAAATAAAAAATAAAAATTTTAAAAAGCCAATTATATTGAAATTCAGATTTTAAAACTAGTCCTTAGTTCAAGCTATCACAAGTAAACACCTGTGCTTACGTCAGTCTGTATTTTCATACTGTAAGTATATTATTCTGATGGAAATTATTTTGAATTGGGAAGAAAAGTTCATTTGTAGGAAGCTGGGAAGCCAAGAATTCTGTAGCCAACCATGACTAAAGCAGCATGCGAGAGGGACCTTTGCCTACCATTCTACTTGACATTTTTAAAGACTCTGTGGCCCTTGGAGTTAGCTGTGGGGGACTCTACTGTCCCCGGAGCGTAAGGATCCCCAGTCTGGTTTCTGCTGCTGCCTTATTCCTTGGCATTCAGTGGCTTGTCGCCGCTTCACTCCAGCCTCTGCCTCGGTCATCACATGGAGTTCTCCCCTGGTGTCTGTGTCTTCACATGGCCGTGTGTCTCGCCTCTTCGTCTTAAAAGGACACAAGTTGATATGTTTTGTTTTGGTTTTTTTTTTTTTTTTTTTTTGAGGCGGAGTCTCGCTCTGTCGCCCAGGCTGGAGTGCAGTGGCGCGATCTCGGCTCACTGCAAGCTCCGCCTCCCGGGTTCCCGCCATTCTCCTGCCTCAGCCTCCCGAGTAACTGGGACTACAGGCGCCGCCACCACGCCCGGCTAATTTTTTTGTATTTTTAGTGGAGACGGGGTTTCATTGTGTTAGCCAGGATGGTCTCGATCTCCTGACCTCGTGATCCGCCCGTCTCGGCCTCCCAAAGTGCTGGGATTACAGGCTTGAGCCACCGCGCCCGGCCACAAGTTGATATGTTTTGGATGTTGCTTCCTCCACATCTCATGTTGAAATTTGATTCTGGAGTTGGAGGTGTGGCCTGGGAGAGGTGACTGGATCATGGGGGTGGATCCCTCATGAAGAGCTTAATGCCATCCCCTTGGTGATGAGTGAGTTCTTGCTCTGAGTTCACATGAAATCTGGTTGTTTAAAATCATGTGGCATTCCCCGCCATGTCTGGAACCCACTCTTGCCGTGTGACACGCCTGTTCTTCTTTGCCTTCCACCATGATTATAAGCTTCCTGAAGCCTGTGCCAGAAACACATGATAGAGCCAAGCTGCTACAGCCTGCAGAACCATGAGCCAATTACACCTCTTTTCTTTATAAATTATCCAGTCTTGGGTATTATATTATAGCAACACAATTAGCAGAATAACCTAACAGTCATATTGGATTAAGGGCCCTTCTTACTATAATGTAACCTCATCTTAATTTAATTACATCTGCAGTTACCCTATTTCCAAATAAGCCCACATTCACAGGTACCAGGATTTCAACATAAGAATCCTCCAGCCTGGGCAACAGTGTGAGACTCCGTCTCAAAAAAAAAAAAAAAAAAAAAAAGAATCTGGGGGGTACCCAATTCGACCCACTGCAAATGCTCTCCCTGCCTTAGCTTTGGAAGAAGCAAACTCCCTTCCATCTTCCCTCTAGCTCTTGCAGGTTTAAAGGACTATCTTTGAATCTTCCCAAACCCCAGTTGGCCAGCATCCTTTGGCCTGCCCACAGCCCTTTTCTGAGCTAACCTTACCTCTTGCCCAGTACACCGCACCCTGCTTATTATACCAGCTGAGACAAACAGAGGCTTCCCTGTATCTGTCAGGGTTCCTCCAGCTCTCTTTTCCTCTAGCTCTGGAGGCCTCAGGCTTTTCCGAACTCTAATCCCATTGTGCATAATACATGTCTTAGCAGATAATGAAATCATTGCTCTTCCACTTGGCTCTTGGGAGGCACTATGCTCCCTTTCTCCTGTGCTCACTTAAAACCCCATGGCATGACTCAGTGAGAGATGGCAGCTTTGGAGTCAGCAGCACATAAGGTCCAGTCCCAGCTCGCTATTAGTTTACTAGATGACCTTGGGCAAATAACTTCACCTTTCTCAGCCTCAATTCCCTTATCTTTGCAAATGAGGCAATAGTAACACCTGCTCTGCAAAATTGTTGTTAGGATTGAGTGAAATAGCGTGCATATGTTGCCTCACAGTAGGTTCTTGTGAAATGTCATTACTGCTCGCATTTCATCTCTCTGGCCCGTAATGTAGCTAGTAATAGCTGTCTCTTTTTATTGAGCATTTACTTTTGTGCCAGGCACTTTGTGCTTGCTGATTTACAGATATTATTTCTAATTCTTATAAATTTCCTGCAATGTAGATATTACTATTTCTGTTGACAGATGATGGAAACCAAAGCTCAGAAAGAACATAAAAATAAAATGAATGAAAATGAAAATAAGGTGAAAAAGTAAAATGCCCAAGGTCATGGCCACTAAGTGTTTGAGCCAGGATTTAAACCCAGGAAGGTGCACCTTTGCACTCTTGCACCTTTGCACTAGAGGCAGTGCAAAGCTGCCTCTCTAGAGTCTCTCATTAATCCACTGATTTTCTTATGTCTTCTTAGCCTGTCCTTTCTCACATTCTCACCCTCACACTTTCTCCTATTCTGTTCTCCTAGCTGACTTTTCCTTTTCTTCCTCTCTTTTCACTGTCCATGTCTTCTAAGCCAGTGTTTCTTAAATTTGTTCAGATGTCAGAAAAGCATGGTGCATTTCACAGAATAGCATGCGTTTTTTGCAGAACCCTAAGAAATACTGATAAAATTCTATCATGTAAACCTTAGAATTACCTTTGCTAGTGGAAAATGTGGCTATTTTCTATGGATAATATAGAACTTATAGAACTAACTATAATATAGAACCCATAAGTGCATACACACATACACTCAAGCACAGCTAGGAACAAAGCATGACCAATTGCTTCCTACTCTTCTTAACTCACTACTCAATTATGTATTTCCTCATCTATTAGGACTTGCTAATAGACGAGAATGAGAAGGCACTAAGAATTTTCCTAAAAATCTATGGGAGGAAAACTGGAGGCTCAGAAAATTGAATACATGAATGTATGTGTGTCTGTGTGGCACTTTGGTCCAGTTTTTGGATACACTAGCACATTTAACTTCAGTGTCATCTCTGATAATAGAAGGGTTTGCTGATTGCAGAGAGGGTCAGAAATGATCCACTCTAAATGCTCCCTTACCTGTGGGCTTCCTAGGTTACATGGTGGGACACACACTCCATTTTAATCTTGTTCCCCTGATTTCCTTTCCTTACAAAAAATTCAGTTGCCCCAATTACCTTTAGGAGTCCTGACTGTAGGGGGTTCATGTATTGGAAAGGTTCACAGACATCAAAACACTCTGACGCCACAGACGTCTTGTGATTTATTTTCACCTTGTGGTGGTGAAGACTGACCTCAGTGTAGCCATCGGGGCTCCCATTAATGCAAAGAAAGCAAGCAACCTCATCAGAACACAGAAACATGTGTCAGCTTTTGATTTTGGCACCAGCCATTCCCCGCTGCTGCCAGAAGAAATCACGGGTTTACACCTGCTCCCTCACCTGTGTGCTCCTCTGTGGCTTCCTTGTGGCTTCGAAACCAGGCACGCTTCAGATTTCTTATGTGAAGCTATTTTTTTTTTTCACTGAAGTTTCACAGTTGTCATCACATGCATTTTGTATTCCTTCAGGGACATCCTAACGTAGTGACTCAGAGATGGAAAGCAGGTGAGAGCCCCTCCCTCAGCACTGCTGGGTACTATTGATCTTAAATTTGATCTGTCAGCACATCTCTGAACGGGTAAACACCATGCTCCATCCTGCTCGGAAATAAGCAAAGCCCTAGCCTCATCATCATTGGCTTCCTTCAGTAGACACATGTATTGGCCTTCTGTGTTGTACAACAAAACAAAAGTGGAAAATGCAATGTGCTGTATAATGTTTATTGATTTTCCCTGAGCTAAAAGCAAAGTTTCAGACGTAGCCTTGGAGACGGCCAGGACTTTGGTACAGAGGGTTCCATGCAACTTCCTGGAATCATTATCCAGATTTAGATCGGACTGGGAACGGCTGGTGCGGTGACAGTTTTGTTTATTAGAATTCAGCAGAACTCCTGAAGAGAGAGGTTGGGTGGTTCTGTACAATATGGGAGCAGAGTCCCTGTCCTCCTGTTACCTCTCAGAGCCACATAGACAACATGCTGGGCTGTCTTGAGACAATGCCTTTGCACTCAGTATACAGGATCGCTGGCTTTCCTGCCACTTCTCCACGCTCTTCAAGGCCAACTTGAGACTTGAGACTGTAGCATTAAGAGCCAGCTTTACTACTGAGGTCAGCTACAGAGTTTCCTCATGATCTGGAACAGCACTTTCCAAACTGCACTGTGCATGTGAATCACCTGGGAATCTTGCTGAAACAAAGTTTCTGATTCAGTAGGTGTTGCTAGAGAGTACCAATTTCTAATAAGCACTTAGCTGATCCCAAAATGGACAGTCCCTGGACTGCAATTCATATAGCAAGAGTCCCATGAACGGTGAAGACCCAGACCAGATACCATGACAATTTAATTTGCATACTGGCTCCACCATCCATCCTCAGCACGTAGGGGATGGAGGACGTCCTCTGACCATTGCAACTGTGGGGGCAGTGCTTCTCAACTTTGTCTACCCGTTAGAATCACCCTGGGGCTTTAAGACCTATCCAAGCCCAGGACCCACTCCAGACCAATTAGGCAAAGTTCCCCAGGTAATTCTGTGTAGCCAGGGTTGAGGAAGCAGTGGCTTAAGTCATTATTACACTCTTCAAATGCAGCACTAACATGGCAGAAGAAGGTGAGTGTGGCAGTAATAATAGCAACAGACATCTGGAGCGTGCATGTTTTGCTGTTTCACAAAGCAGATTCACATCTGTTATTTCTTCCTTATACCAATTGTATATGGTAGACTGCTGCTATAAGAAGGTTACCAAAAAGGGGTGATGGCTCACAAAATGGAAGTTTAGTTTCACGTAGTGGCATTGAGTGAATATTGATCCGCCAGTGCCTCTTCATCCAGTCATTCAGGGGACAGTGGAAGCTCTGCTGGCTTCAAGGTGGGCTTCTGAGGTCCCCTAGGAGGGATCATCTCCATTCTAGGCAGGCAGAAGCATGGAAGGGCTTCATGGATCAAGCCTGAAAGTAGTAGCTATCATTTCTCCTCATATTCCATTGGCTAGAACTTAGAGAAACAAGGCACAGTGGGTAACATGGGCCAGCTGGGTGCCCGTGGAACATGGATTATGGTGAGCAGCCGGCAGCCTCTCCGCCAGCTGTGTGGGGTAGATGTAAATGCACAGACTAACAGGGCAAGTCTTTCCTACATGAAGGACATCCAGGGGGCTGTATGGACCTTTGGAGGAAGTAAGAATGAAAATACCCAGTCAAAGCACCTGGGTTCAGTGGCTCAGAAGGATTTAGTAGGTTAAAATATTCTACAATACTACATTAGTATTCATTCATTGTACATTCTAAATATCCATTTAGTAGGTTAAAATATTCTACATTCATCTGCCTCCCCCCGACCCCTGCCCTGGAATTATTTGTATGGATAGTTACAAGGCACACAGACTGGTTTTAAGCCTCATTTTATTATTTTGCATGCAGTGAAACATATACATGGGTTTAGGACTGTGATAAGTGATACACAGTTCTCAACTCAGCCTCCCTCCCACTTCTGAGTGGTGGCCTTGCCTCACACTTCATTGGGTAAAGGGGAGAGGGCAGCTTATTCATGTCTCCACCACCCTGGCCACCGATCTGCTGGGGCCTGTGTCCAGCACTCATGCTTCCCTCCAGCCCCTCCTACGCCTGTCAAAGGCCAGCCCCTCCTTCCACTCATGTGGAAGATCACATCTTTCTCCTCCTGAAAGACTGCCCTCCTGCCTGGATTACCAACCTTGTACCCTGTATTGAACCACTCCTGCCAACGTCTTAACAAGATCAAGAGCTCTGGGGTGGGGCGGGGCTCTTACTGGGCCCTCTGGCCTCTGCTTTACCGCTTCCCTGTGGCAAACTTCTCTAAAGAGTCACCTAAGGTTGCCCTCCTCTTTTACTCCCCAGCTCACTGCAGAATGGCTTCCCCTCTGCCACTCTATCGAAGCTGCTTTTCTTAGGGTCTCTACTGACTCCCCTATGGCCAAATCCAATGGCCACTCTTCGTTTTCCATCCTTCTCAGCTTGTGAGGATCCGCTCCCTCTTCCTTGAGACAGTCTTCCTCGCGGCTTCTGTGATGCACCCCAGTCTCCTCTGCCATCTCTTTCATCCCTGTAGGGTGTCTCAGCGTTTGGACTGAGTCCCGTTCCCCTTTCTGTCTGCCCTCTCCCACATGTGAGTGCATGCAGTCCCATGGCTGTAAAGATTATTTCTATGCTCATGATTTCTGAGTTCTGCATTTATCCCAGACTCTCTGGCTGCCTAACTGAACTGGATGACTTTCCCACTGGAAGCTCAAACACGACCAGTGCAAAACCAAGCTCTGTACCACTCCCTTGCCGTGAAACAAATAAACCCAACAGAAACCTAGCATAGTCAATAGTACCACAATCGAGCCAGGTCAGAAATCGGGAGTTATCCTTGATTCTTTTTCTCCTAGCCCCCTAATCACCAAGCCCTATTGTAGAAACAGAGGAAGGACATTTGAGTCACTCTTCTTCCCACCACATTGGCTGTCACTGTCCTGGTCTGGGCCACCATCATCTCTCCAGGCATGGCAGCTGTGTCCTGGCAGTCCTGCCATGTCTATCCCTGCTCTCCAACAGCCTGTTTTCCACCCAGCTAGCTTTTAAAAAATATACTAGTCCCCACTCTTTGCAGTGTCCCTTCACACTATGATAAAATCCCGACTGCTTGCTATGGTGCCATGCAGCTGCACACACACTGTGTGTGCCTGCCTCCCCTCCCTCATGCTGTGCAGCCCTCTGTCTCCTGCAAACTCAGCCACCATCCAGGCCTCTCTTCAGTGCCTCCAGCCCACCTTTACATGTGCCATCCCCTCTGCCAGGCACGTCCTCCTCCAGCACTTCCTGGACCAAGTCCTTCCTAGTCTTTATGCATCGTGCATTCCTGTATGCATTTATGATTGGAGGAGGGCCTCTCATCTCTGTAGTGAAGGGACCAGTGGTTTGGTTATTGTTTTCCAATACATTACAGACCAATAATACACAATAAAAACAGATTCTAGATAAAATGAAAAGACAAACACATAATACAAGTCCCATTTTTAACTATCAGATTCAACTGTAGTCAAATTGCATTATTTAAATGTAATTTAGTTATTGAAAATATCTATCAAAATAGAAATTGAAAACACATGGATGTTGTGACAAGGTCAAATTGATTTCTCTGTTTATTTGTCATGGATTTGTAGCCAACAGTTGGTGTACCAGTAGGGTGCACCAGTGGTCTATGGACCCCACTGTGAATAGGGCTGTTCTAGATTTCAGTTTAAAAGTCATCTATTTAGGGGCTTTCCTGGACAGCTCATCTAAAGCAGAGTCTTGCACGCACACCTAATGCTGTTAGTCTCTCTTCTGTACCTCCTATTGGTCTCCAGTGTGGCACAGAGAATTTGTGATTAGAAGTAACGTGAGCAGTTTCTTATCTTGAAATCAGTCTGTTGCTTAGCTGATAAGTAATTTCTTCCACCTCTCTGACCACCCATATTCCCTGTTGAAGGTACTTTGGGCACCTGCCTATGATTGCGGGGAAAGAGCAATTCCCTACCACCCTCCATCAGAAAACAACACCCAAGTCTACACCAAGACTCAAGCAGATTTTAGTCACCAGTTCTCAGTGGTAGAATCCAATCTGTAGCATCAGGGTGGGGTTGGAGACTCAGCAGGGTCCCTGCATTATCTACATTGAGGGACCAAGACCATGAGACATCCCCACATGACCTGCCCTCTCTTGATAGAGACTGTTCCACCCACAGACTCTCCTTCTTCCTGTTTATTTTCTCTTTTCCATTGCTCCCCAGCTGCACTGGCCCCTTGAAGTCTCACCTCTCACCTTCCCTAGGCCCAGGCCCTTTTCCTGGCCTCCTCTTGTGTCTGGAGACTCCCACATGGGGTGCAAATGGCAGCTGTTCTCTCTGGCCCATCTCCACTGCAGAGGAAGCAAGGTGGGCTGGCCTTTAGTTTTTTAAACCTACTGACTCCTGGTTATCTAATCTGCTAGTAGCAGCATATACTTTGGATCTTACTGTGCATAAAAGAACATCTACCTCCTTTTGGTCCAGGTGCCTTCCAAACCCTGATGGGAGATGTGGTGCCCGAGAGCTCCATCCCAACTCCTGTGTGTGTAAGATTGTGCTATTAATGTTTTTCTCAGCAGATAGAGGAGAAGGCCTATCCAGCCATGTAAATATCTATGTGTTTAGTTATTTGTCATCTGAGGATGGGACTGAGGTAGTATCCGTGGTTGTCCAAAAAATATTTGTTAAATAAGTGAATTTTAAAACGAGTGAAAGAACATAATTACTATACTTAGATAAGCGAATAAAGAGGATCTTATTTCAGAAAGTCCAAAATGCAAATTGTCCAAGCATAACAGTCTCCCTTATCTATGCTGGAGGAGGTGCCATAGTGCTGATAACGCAAAGCAGGAAGAGACAATGGAGGAATTCTTTCTTTCTTTCTACTTAGTGCATCGGCCTTGCTTTCTAGCTTCATTGTGCTTTGGGCAATAGGATTAGTTGCCCTTCCCTGAGCTCAGACAGTGTCGACGGGGGCCTGGATGTACCTAAAGACAGGAGAGAAGTGTTTGAGATGTATTTGCCTGTAAGAAAATGAAAATGCTCCAGCCACATGCTGGTAGTGGAGACAGCATGGGCTTCTGCAGCTGACACCCCCAAATCACAAGGTGGCCTTTGCCGCCTGGCCCTGTAGGCCCTCTGAGCCACCCACCTTCAGTGTTGTGAACAGCACTCACAAAAAGGGGCCAGGAGTCACCTGCAGAAAAAAATCAGAGCTGGACAGATAGAAGGGTGACTTCAGTGGGAGAAAGTGGCTCTGAGTCCCCTGCCAGTGCACAGGGAGGCTGGGTGACTCTGTCCCCAGTGAGCCCCATCTCTCCAAAGGATGGTGTAGTTCACCTCCCAGAAGAAGCCAGCCAGGGTCATCCAGGGCAAGGCAGGCAGCCCAGCCCTGCTTCCTTAAACCCGTGGGGCTGATGTGCCTCGCAGGCCTCCTTGGAGCAAGGCAGCTTCTGTCTCGCTGAGAAGATCCTGTGGCGTCTCCATGTGGGAATGGTCACAGAGCTGGCCATTGTGCTCCAGGGAGGAGCCCGTTGCAGGGTTCCCTGTGGCCACTGTCACCAGGCTGCCCATGATGGGGAGCATCTGGCCAGGGGGACACTTTTCTAGCTCACACACTTAATTGGACCACACCATGGGACGAGGAGAGGATCTGCCTTCAGTCGCATCTCTATTGAGACAGAGAAGCAGCAGGGTCAGACACTTTTGCCTAGGCTAAAAGTGGGATGTGAGGAATTTGGGGACTCAGACAACTGGAAGATGCTTTCTTTTCCCCACACTTTCCAGCGGCTTCACCATGTGGCAGGGTCGGGGTCATGGATCCCCTTCCCAGAAAACAAACCAATATTGGTACCTGATGTGAGCCTCCCTTAGCAAGCCACTGGCTCAGGCTCTTAGCTCATGCAGCCCTCACAACAGCTCTAGTGAGTGGGTATTATTTTCTTCATCAGACAGATGGGGAAACTGAGTCAGAGGAGGTAAATAACATGCCTGTGATTATTCAGCCAATGAGTGGCAGAGCTGGGCTTCAAACCCTGACTCATCTGCCTCCCAGTCACTACCAGGCATCCTGCCAGGTGGACAGGGATGGGCCTGGGCCAGGTTTGAAAGTGAGGAACAAGTAGAAATTCCAAGGGGTGATTCCAGGGACATTGGGAGCATAGCAAGGGTGGGGCAGTAGAGGATTTGGGGTTGTTCCAATGGCTTGGAGATGCTGCTATTATTTCCTGGGCAGGCAGAGGTGTTGTTAAACCCCCACAGCATGCTGGACACTGGACAGTCCCACACAAGAAATGAGTGCCTGGCCCAAATGCCACCACACCACCAGAGAAGCTCTGCAGGCTAAAACACTTATGTTTACTTTTTCTGGGTTCATTGAGATGCTGCGTAATATTAAGAAAGAAGTCGGCCAGACGCGGTGGCTCATGCCTGTAATCCCAGCACTTTGGGAGGCCGAGGCGGGTGGATCACGAGGTCAGGAGATTGAGACCATCCTGGCTAACACCGTGAAACCCCGTCTCTGCTAAAAATACAAAAAATTAGCCAGGCGTGGTGGCGGGCGCCTCTGGTCCCAGCTACTCAGGAGGCTGAGACAGGAGAATGGCATGAACCTAGGAGGTGGAACTTGCAGTGAGCCGAGATCACGCCACTGCACTCCAGCCTGGGCGACGAGCAAGACTCCATCTCAACAAACAAAAAAAAAAAAAAAAAAAGAAGTCTAATTTTGGCTGGATTCAGTGGCTCGTGCCTGTAATCCCAGCATTTTGGGAGGCCAAGGTGGGTGGATCTCTTGAGTCTAGGAGTTCAAGACCAGGCTGAGCATCATGGTGAAACCCTGTCTCTACAAAAAATACAAAAATTAGCTGGGCATAATGGTGTGTGCTTGTAATCCCAGCTACTTGGGAGGCTGAGCTGGGAGGATCACTTGAGCCCAGGAGGTTGAGGCTGCAGTGAGCCGTGGTCATGCCACTGTGTTCCAGCCTGAGTGACAGAGCAAGGTCCTGTCTCATACTTACATACATACATACATACTCTAATTATTACTAGCTTCCCAGGCCCCTGTAAAAGGGAGGTGGTAGGATTGTCTTCCCCAAGAAGACTAAGGAACAAGTTTCCAGGACTCTGAAAGGCATTCCTTTCTTTGATAGTGGATGGCAGTCACTTCTCAATTGCTGCTCAGACACAGAGCAGCCAGGCAAGCACTTAGCTCTTAAGTCAGAGATTGACTCAGGCCCCGTCCAGAGAGGACTGCTTGTCCACAACCATCGCTGGTCTAAAAACTTCAGTAACGCCTTGAAAAGCCTTTGGGGGGAATTTCAGTTTCTGGTTCTGCATGTAAGGAGTTCAGAAGTCACCAGTCTGTCCTAACAATGAGTAAAAAACTGAAGAGACTGAAAAATCAAGAACTCTTCAGGGATCCATAGGAGAAGTAAGGTCACAGGGCAAACTGCTGCTCTCAGTGTGGAGAGACAGAAAAGCACAGAGAGTCACGGCCTACCTGAGCAGAGATTCACAGGTGAAAACCACCAAGGGAAACGAGACAGTGATTGGGGAAGGTGTAAGAAACCTGACTGTAATTGATGAATTGTTGCAGCCTCAGTGTGGCCAACTCTAGAAGTAAAAGCTCTAGGGGGACCCAGTCATGGGGGTCCCCATACTATGTGAGTTTTACCTCCAGGAGCTCTACCAGGTTCTCACAGTAAACATTTTTCTCACACAGAAATCCCCTTGTGCTTCTGGCAGGGGGAGGCGAACGAGCCATTTTGAATTACGCTGGAGCAGTCTGTTCTTAACATGGTCTGTCCCCCAGAGAAACTTGCTAACTGCAGCCAAAACTGCTGCGGTGTTATCAGAGCCTAACTGACCTGGAGGAAGGGAATACCCAACTCCTGCCCCCTTTAGCCATCCTGTACCACCTAAGGCAGTGAAGAGAAACAAAACAAAACTGAGAAGCACTTGTGAAGCTCACGGTGCAGAGGCTCCGGCTCACTGAAAGACTGAGACCCACTCTTATCACGACTGAGACCCACTCTTATGACTACAGAGTGCTTCTCCTTCCCCTGCGTGGCACCACCACATTACCAAAAGCCTCCTTACAGCAGTCCCCTTTACCTGGTACACCTTGTCCAGTTATCAAGAAGAAACTACAAGAGATATTAAAAGGCAAAAAACACAATTTGAAGAGACAGAAAGCATCAGAAGCAGACATGACAGGAATGTTGGGATTCGCAAACGGTGGATTTAAAACAACTATAATTAATATACTAAGGGCTCTAATGGAGGAAATATTCAGCATGTACGAAAAAATGGGCAATGTAAACAGAAAGATGGAAATCCTAAGAAAGAGTCAAAAAGAAATGCTAGATATCAAAAACACTGTAATGGAAACAAAGAATGCCTTTGATGGGCTTATTAGTAGACTGGACATGGCTGAGTAAAGAATCTCTGAGCTTGAGGATATGTTAGTAGAATCCTCCCAAACTGAAAAGCAAAGAGAACAAAGACTGGAAAAAAAAAAACAAACAAAAAAAAAACCAGAATATCCAAGGACAGTGGGACAACTACCAAAGGTGAAACATATGTGTAATGGGGATACCAGAAAGAGAGAAAGAAAAGGAAGAAATAGGTGAAACAATGACTGAGGATTTCCTCAAATTGATGTCAGACACCAAACCACAAATCAAGGAAGCTCTGAAAACCAGACAGGATACATGCAAAACAAACAAACAAAAAACAAACAAAAAAAACCTAAACTGCAACCAGAAATATCATTTTCAAACTACAGAAAACTCAAAATTTTAAAATTCTGAAAGAAGCCAAAGGAAAAACACCTTACTTATAGAGGAACAAAGGTAAGAATTATATCTGACTTCTCAGAAACCATGCAAGCAAGAAAAGAGAGGAATGAAACATTTAAAGTGTTGAGAGAAAAAAAACCACCAACCTAGAATTCTATAGCCCGCAAAAATGAACGTTCAGAAGCGAAGGAGAAAGGAAGACTTTTTTAGGCCAACAAAAGTGTAGAAAGTTTGTTGCCAGTAGGCCTTGCAAGAAATGTTAAAAGAAGTTCTTTAGAGATAAAGAAAGTAATATAGGTCAGAAAGTTGGGTCTACGTAAAGAAAGGAAGAACACTGAAGAAGGAATGAGTGAAGGTAAAATTAAAACTTTTTCTTTTTCTTGATTGATCTAGTAGATAACAGTTTATTCAAAATAATAATATCAAAACAATAGTAACAATGTAATTGATTACATATACTTAGGTATATTACACACACACACACCACACACACACATATATATGCTTATATATAAGTGACATGAATGACAGCAATGATACAAGGGATGGAAAAGAGGACAAATTAGGATCATTTTGTAATTATAAGGTACTCATACTACCTGCAAAGTGGCATTGTGATATTTGAAAGTGGACTTGGATTCATTGTAAATGTTAATTGCAAACTGTGGTTGTTAAAGGCAACCACTAAAAAAAGTTAAAAAAGAAGTATAACTGATATGCTAAGACAGGAGAGAAAATGTAATCAGATAAAATGCTCAATTAAAACCAGAAAGAAATGCTGGAAGTGGAAGAAAAAGTGGAAGATAACAATAGCAACAAAGAACAAAGGCACCAAACAAAAAAACAATAAAAAATATGGCAGATAACTCAACTGTGTCAATAACCACTTTGAATGTCAATGGTCTAAATGCACCAATTAAAAGACAGAGATGGCCAGAGTCGATTTTTTTAAATGATCCAACTGTCTGTTTTTTACAAGAAACCCATTTTAAATATGAAGACAAATTAATATAAAATAAAAGAAAGTATATGGAAAAAATGTACCCTGCTAACAGTAATTAGAAGAAAGGAAGAGTAACTACTGTGTATTTATTCCAAACAGAACAGATTTTACAGCAAGGAAAGTTATCCATGATAAAGAAGAGCATTACATAAAAACAAAGGGGTCAATTCCCCAAGAATACCTAACAATCTTTAATGTGTATGCATTTAACAGAGCATCCAACTACATGAGGCAAAAATTGATAGACCTGCTGGGAGAAGTAGATAAATCCACTATTAGAGATTAACACACCTTTATTGGAAATGGACATATCCAGCAGGCAGAAAATCAGTAAGGACATAATTGATTTCAGCACCATCAATCATTAAACAATAATTGATATACATAGACTACTTCATTTAACAACAGCAGAAAACACATTCTTCTAAGTCCATATGGAACACTCACCAAGATAGCCCACATTCTGAGCATAAAACATACCTTAACAAATTTAAAAGAATGGAAATAATACAATGTCTGCTTGTAGACCACAGTAGAATTAAACAGAAATCAACACCAGAAAGATGATAGGAAAATCTCAAAATGCAAACAGTGTACTTCTGAATAACATGAGTCAAAGAAGAAATCTCAGAGAAATTTTAAAAATATTTTTAACTAAATGAAATGAAAACACAACTTATCAACATTTGTGGGATGCAGTGAAAGTAGTGCCTAAATGAAAATTTCTAGCATTGAATGCGTATGTTAGAAAAGAAGAAAGATCTAAAATGAATAATCTAACTTTTTACCTTAGGAAACTAGTAAAAGAAGAGAAAATTAGATACAAAGTAAGCAGAAGAAAAGAAATAAGAATTAGAGCAGGAATCAATGAAGTTGAAAACAGGAACTCAATAGAGAGAATCAACAACACCAAAAGCTGGTTATTTGAAAAGATTAATAAAATCAATAAACCACTAACCAGGCTAACTAAGTAAAAAGAGAAAGAACATAAATTACTAATATCAGAAATGAAAGAGTGGACATCACTACAGATCTCATGGTCATTAGAAGGATAATAAAGGAATGCTGTGAACAACTGTATGCTCACATATTTGATAACCTAGATGAAATGGGCCAAGTCCTTGAAAGACACAATCTGCCAAAACTCACACAAGAAGAAATAGACAATCTGAATAGGCCTATATCTATTTTAAAAGTTGAATCAATAATTAATAACTTTTCCGAACGGAAAGCACTAGGCCTAGATGTATTTGCTGGTGAATTCTACCAAACATATAAGGAAGACATTATACCAATTCTCTATAATCTCTTTTGGAGGATAGAAGCAGAAGGAGTACTTCCTGACTCATTCTGTGAGGCCAGCATTACTCTAATACCAAAACCAGACAAAGGCATTACAAGAAAAGAAAACTACAGATCAATATCTTTCATGAACATAGATGCAAAAATCCTCAACAAAATGTTAGCAAATCCAATCCAATAAAGTATTAAAAAATTATACACCATGACCAAGTGGAATTTATCCCAGATATGCAAGGCTGGTTCAGCATTTAAAAATCAATTAATGCAGTTCATCACAACAACTGACTAAAAAAGAAAAATCATTTCAATAGATACAGAAAAGGCATTTGACAAAATCCCAAACCAATTTATGATTTTAAAAAAACTCTCAGTAAACTAGAAATAAAGGGCAACATCCTCAACTGTATAAAAAATATCTACAAAAAACCTACAGCTAACACCATACTTAATGAAGAGAAACTAGAAGCTTTCCCATAAGATCAGGGACAAGGCAAGGATGTTCTCTCTCACCACTCCTTGTCAACATCATACTGGAAGTTCCAGTTAATGCAATAAGTCAAGAGAGGGAAATTAAAGGTATGCAGATTGGAAAGAAAGAAGTAAAACTATCTTTTTCACAGGTGACATGATCATCTATGTAAGAAATCCAAAATAATTAATCAAAAAACCCTCCAATAACTAATAAACAATTATAGCAAGGTTGCAGGATACAAAGTTAGTATACAAAGATTAATCACATTCCTATATACTAGCAATGAACAAGTGGAATTTGAAATTAAAAACACAATACCATTTACATTAGCTGCCCCTAAAATGAAATACTTAGACACAAATCTAACAAAATATGTACAAGATCTATCTGAGGAAAACTACAAAACTCTTATGAAAGAAATCAAAGAACTAAATAAATGGAGAGATAGTCCATGTTCATGGATAGGAATGCTCAATATTGTCCAGATGTTCGTTCTTCCCAACTTGCTCTATAGATTCAATGTACTCCTAATCAAAATTCCAGCAAGTTATTTTTTGGTATTATTAAACTAATTCTAAAGTTTATATGGGGAAGCAAAAAACTGAGAATAGCCAACACAATATTGAAGGAGAACAAAGTGGGAGGACTGACATTGCCTGACCTCAAGACATACCATAATGCTACAGTAATCAAGACAGTGTGGTATTAGTGAAATAATCGACAAATAGATCAATGGAACAGAATAGAGAGCCCAGAAGTAGACTTACATAAATATAGTCAACTGATATTTGGCACAGGATCAAAGGCAATATAATGGAACAAGATAGACTTTTCAACAAATAATGCTGGAACTATTGGGCATCCATATAAAAAAAAAAAAAAAAGCTAAACACAGACCTTACACTCTTCCATAAAATTAATTCACAATAGCTCATATACCTAAATGTAAAATGCAAAACTGTAAAACTCTTAGAGTATAACATGGGAGAAAATCCAGATGACCTTGTGTATGGCGATGTCTTTTTAGATACAACACCAATGGCATGATGTGTGAAAGAAATAATTGATAAGTTGGACTTCGTTAAAATTAACAACTTCTGTTCTGCAAAAGACAATGTTAACAGAATGAGAAGACAAGCCACATACTTGTAGAAAATATTTGCAAAAGGCATATCTGATAAAGGACTGTTATCCAAAATATACAAGGAACTATTGAAAGTCTACAACAAGAACACAAACAACCTGATTTAAAAATGTTCCAAAGACCTTAACACCGTAGAAGATATACAGATGACAAACAGCATATGAAAAGATGCTTCATGTCAAATGTCATCAGGAAATGCAAATTAAACAAGAGAGATCACTACTTACCTATTAAAGTGACCAAAATCTGGAACACTTACAAACCAAATGCTAAAGAGGATGTGGAGCAACAGGAACTGTCATTTGTTGCTGGCAGGAATGCAAAGGGATATAACCACTTTGGAAGACAGTTTGGTGGCTTCTTACAAAACGAAACATACTCTTGTATGATCTGGCAATCTTTCTCCTTGATATTTACACAAAGAAACTGAAAACTTATGTCCACAGCAAAACCTGCACACAAACGTTATAGCAGCTTTATTCATAATTGCCAAAACTTAGAAGCAACCAAGATGTCCTTCAGTAGGTGAATGGATAAATCAACTATGATACATCCAGACAATGGAATATTATTTAGCACTAAAAAGAAATTAACATTCAAACCATGAAAAGATATGAAGGAACTTTAAATGCCTATTACTAAGTGAAAGATACCAATCTGAAAAGCCTATATACTGTCCTATTCCAACTATATGACATTTTGGAAAAGGCAAAACTGTGATGACAGCAAAACGATCAGTGATTGCCAGGGTTTGGGGGTGGGTGGGGCAACGAACAGGCAGGGCACAGAGGATTTTGGTGGGGGGCAGTGAAACTACTTGGCATGATACTTGAATGGTGGATACATGTCACTACACATTTATCCAAACCCATAGAATGTATGACACCAAGAGTGAACCCTGATGTAAACTCTGGACTCTAAGTGATAATGATGTGTCAATGTGGGTTCATCAGCAGTAACAAATGCACCACTCTGGTGGGGATGTGGATAATGGGGAAGGCTGTACTTGAGTGGGAGCAGGGAGTATACGGGAACTTCCTGTACCTTCTGCTCAATATTGCTGTGAACCTAAAACTGCTCTTAAAAATAAAGTCTTTATTTTTTTAGAAAGAAAAGGGCTGTAAGGTTTTTTTTTTTTTTCAATCAATCAAGAGAAATAGTCTTCTTATGTTTTCATATTTACACTTCTTTTTTTCAGGAGGAAGACCTGAACATCTTTTCCCTGTCCTTTATTTCCCACACATCAGGTTGGCAGCTGCTATGCTTTATTTTTGCCCTGTGTTAAAGTCCTCTCCCACCCCAGCACCTACCTGTTCCTTAACTAGCACCACCACATCTCTGTTCTAAATGTTGTTCTCCTGCAATAAAGGACGTTTGAATTAAACATTCCATTTTTATCGTATACCGTATTTCACCATCGTCTGCACACCTGTTAGTACATCAAGGGAAGAACCAACTGGCATTGTTTTGAAGGTGTTAGAAACGTTGACCTCTTTATTTTAGTGTGTATCTCAAAGGTGGGACTGGCAAAGCTCTATTTCACATCACTAAGACATCCCTAAAATGTACACAGATTCTTGCGTGTGGTGTCCGTCGGGTGAAGCTATGAGGCTATGAAAAAACTATTATCATGTCTCACCTTTTTTCCCCCACTGAAAAATGAGACCAGACACAGCATGAAAATTGCAGCTCATTGACTACAGGAGAGAAGCGGACAGGGAACCGCCTCTGGTTTATTGTGAAAACTTTGACATTTCCATTCACTCAAATAGCAAATGTTTATCAAGAATCATGCTGGATGCTACAGGAGTTAGAAAAACTCTAGAGACATGGCCCCCATTCTCAAAGAGTTTACGGATCTGTACAAGTATTAGGCATATAAAATGCACAAAATGCCCAGAAACTGCAAGATCACTGCCTGTGCGCTCAGGGAAGGCTTCCCAAAGTGGCTGGTGTTTGTGCTGGAATTAAATCTGCATAGGAGGAAATAGCCAGAGGGAAGGTGAGGAAAGGACACTAAATTGAGAGGAGGCTGGACCAGGAGGGAAGGCTTATCTGGGTAAATTGCAGTCTTATAGCAGCTCCATCCAGCCCAACTCAGGCCATTCTTGGCCAACACAGGGAAGACTTCAGGTCCCATGCCTCAGCACCCCATCCTTTGGTCCTGCCTCCCGCTATCTAGCCCACCTCTGGGAAGCTCCATAAGAGACTAAATATGGTAAAAACTGGACTCTGCTGCCATTTGTGTAGGTAGGAATTTTCCACCTAGTCTGAAAAGAGCCGTTACCCTCTGTCATGAAACAAGGAGCAGAGACTTCACACTGGGACAGGAATCATCCGTTTCTGGCTGAGTGTCTGCAGAGCCTTGCTTGGATTCTGCCTGTAACTGAATGTCCAGACTCCAAGCCTCACAAAAGCCCTAACTGTTGCTAATAATGTCTAAAGTAAGAAACATTAAGAAAAGTGGAGTTGCAGAAGGATCTTTTTTCATGCCACCCGCAGGTTTTCCCCGGGTGTATTTTCCTTAGAACTAGCAACTGACAGGATATGAGTCACAGGCTGAGCCTAAAGGAGTTCTAAGATAAGAACGGAAAAAGTGCCATAGCCCGGTCCACTTTTACTCACTGGAATTTCTAGGAACACACAGGTTATTTGAAATGCCAGCCACGTGGCCATTGTTCATGGGGCTGTTTGCCACGTGTCTGAGGCCTCTGGGTGTGGGAGTGTGTCCGTCCGTCTGTCTGTGTGGAACTGTCTGTCTGTTAGGGAAGGTGTGGAGAGGAGGTGGTAGCAGAACTCAGTTGAGCCCCATAGTGAGAGGCTGTGTTGGGTGAGAGGTGGAAGTCCCCTAAGCCATGGGTATTTTTATATTGGAATTTTAAAATAAACCTCCCTAAAGTTTATAATTAATAATACTTTTGTTGTTGTTTCCTTCCAAGTTAAAAGAAACGCTCCCACCCTCTACCCTCACCACACCACACGGGGCTTTCCTTTACAACAAAGCTAATGGTCTGCCGGGTGCAATCATTATAAACACTACAAGGTGTGAAGATAAATGTTTCTACTTGGGGGGAAAATGCATCTCCATTACCAGCCGATTATGACAGTCTCAGAGTTAAAGCCTCTACAATGGATGGTTTTTATCTGGCCTCTGAGAAAATGTGGTGATGAGATGCGTTCACATTCTCTGAATGTTTGGGGCCTCCCTGGTGCAATCCCAGGTATCCTAATTGCATAAGGAGCCTGGTGGTGCCCCAGTATGGGAAGGGCAGCATGGGAACCCCAGCAAGTTTGGACCAGTGATACTAATAGCTATTATTTCTTAAGTGCCTACTGTGTCCCTGGCATTTGTGTTATGCGGTTTTCATACATCTTCAAATCCTCGCAACAACTGGAGGAGTTGGGAATTGTTTCACTCATTAGACAGACAGGAAAGCTAAGACCCCACGAAGTCAAACAAGCTGCCTAACACCCTGAAGCTCATCAGTGGTAGAGCTGAGGTTTGAACACAAATTTGGGTAACTCCACCGCCCACGCCCCTATATGCCACTCTGTGCTGCCTGCCTTTGCTCATTAAATGATTGATCAAATGGTTGATCTGTACAGTACAGAAATTCTTGAGCACACCATGGGACCATTTGCCTCGGAGTGAATGCAGTGATTTGAACAGTCGTTCATTCTTTAGGCCCAGTGAGAAAAAAATGCTGCTGATAACAAACTTGCATACATTTATGTGGGCTCTTTTATGACGTTTTCTGTGCTTTGAGAACAGTTTTGGTAATTTTCTAATCCTACAGTGGCCCTCAGGGGCTTGTTTAGAGAGCCTTTGAGGAGAAGTGCCTTCCTGCTCTGTGTACGTTTTTCTGTTTCATAAAAATGTTAGATATTTAAGGTGTACAACATGATGTTTTGAGATACATCTACACAGTGAAATGATTAATACAGTCAAGTAACTTAACATAATCCATTTCCTGAAATCTACTCTGTTAGTGAATTTCCAGTGTATAATACAGTATTATTAACTGGAGTCTGGATACTATACATCAGAGCTGTGGACTTCATCCTATGGAACTGCACCATTTTACCCTTTGACCTACATCTTCTGATTTCCTCCACCTCCCCAACCCTGGTAACCACTGTTCTGCTCCCCGTTTTTATGTATTCAACTTTTTTAGATTTCACATATAAGCGAAATCGTGCAGTATCTGTCTTTCTGTGCTTGGTTCATTTCACTTAGCAGAATGTCCTCCAGGTTTATCCATTGTGTCCTAAATGGCAGGATTTCCTTCTTTTTTAAGGCTTAATAATATTCTGTGGTGTATATTGCCCATATTTTCTTTATCCATTCATCTGTCAATGGACACTTGCCATACCCTTGACCACAGAAAGGGGCTCCTGTCCCAGAGAAGATGCCGCTCCTGAGCGTACAGCAGTGCTGGGGAACCCTTCAGCAGTGCAGGGAAGGGGGTCCCCAGGCAGTCCTGGGGCCACTGGAGACCCCTTCCTTGTGTTCTCCCAATAATTGAGTAGAGGAGAAGCAGCATGGAGGAGGGCCTCCGAGGAGAGAAGAGCCCTTACTGCCACATCCCTGGATCTCCCAGAACCAGTTCAACAACACGGCCAGTGCCTTTTTCTCTCTTCCTCTTCCTCATCAGCTGTCCTTCCCTTTGCTTCCTTCTGCTTTATTTCCTGGGGATACTCCCAGAGCACCCTGGTGGCAGCAAATTTGAAAAGAGCCCTTGTTTGTGGAAATGCAAGTGGTTATGTGACTGCATTTGCCAGCCCAGGAGATACCCTGGGGCAGGGCAACAGAAAGCTCCTGGGCCTCAGAGTTAGAGTTCAAAGCCTATCTCTGCCAGTGTCCACCTGTGGGATCCGCACAGCAGCCACCTGACAGCCACCATTTACTGAGCACACCCTGGGCCTGCCAGCCTCAGATCTCCCCTGGACCTTCCCTGCACTGCACCAGATCTAGACAGGCTGTCCGCCACAGACCCGTTTCCCAGATCCGCTTGGCACCTGGCTCCCCACTGGCTTTGTCCAGAGGGAGCCTGGACGGTGGGCAGGTGGAGGACCAGGCTACTTCTCCCTCACTGTTCCTACCCTGGGGGCATCTCCAGCAGGGTCTGAGCATCCCCAGGCTCCAGTTCCCACGTGACAGACCTCCATGGTTCCACCTTCCACTAGGGACCCCAGCAACAAGATCCCGTCATCCCACCAGCCCAGGGGTGGTAGTGTCTTCCTACGCTTACTAATCTCAGGGTGTACCTGCTGGCTTCTCCACTTTGCCATCACCTTGTTAAATTCCATCTTTTTAGATACTCGAGTCCTGGTTTTCCCTGAACAATCACAGTTTATCAGCCCTGAACTAAGCCCTCACCAGCATTTCTCAAAATAGCCCTCAGAGACTCTTGTACAGCTGAGGACCCTGAAGCTCAGAGAAGAGCAGGGATTGGTTTAGGGTCACTCAGCTGGTGAGTAGTTCAGCCGGAATTCAGACCTAGGTCTGTCTAGGCATGTCTGGACTTCTACTCACTACTCTAGTTGCTTCTGTGAGTTTCTGTTTCCCCTTCTCTGAAAGAACCAACAAGATCTACACTGCAGTGTTTTGTTTGCAGGACTAGAGAGAGTGCCTGTAGCTTGCCTCTGACCCTGCTTCACACACCTCGGGACACCCCCAGCAGGGTGGCCTGCTCTGCAGGGAGGGCCATCTTGTTATCCAGCCTCAGTGGGCACCCACTGCTGCCAGTGAGTAGTTTCAGTGGCCAGTGTGGAGAGGGCACCTATTCTAGCCTGTATGGTGGGCAGTGCCTGTTCTGCACTGGCCAGGGTGTTTGGTTACCCCAAGGAAGGGAATCAAAAGTTAACTCTTTTTGGTTTTGGTTGGTTTTTTGTTTGTTTGTTTGTTTGTTTGTTTTTGGCCAAAGTTCTTACTGGTTTCCATGAGTATGGGTTTGAAGCTGGCATTGGTAGAATCTGTGGTTTGACTGTTTTTTTAAGAATGTTTAAGCAGCAGCACTGTTTATTTCTCAGTCCTCATCCAAGAAAGAGCTCCTTGTGGCATAAAAGGCACCCAACTCCCACTGAAGCCGTCTTTCTGGGACAGAGATGGAACCATTCTTACCTTGCAACCTAGAATGCAGTACCAAGATAGGACACTAAAAACAACTTTTTCTTCCCCTAACATGATGGAATATTCGAGTCAGAACCCTAAGGCATCATCCTAGAATAGAATAAGCTTCCATTTGACAGAGGAGAAAAATCAAGGCTCAAAGAGGTTAAGGGATCTGCTTAAGGTCATGCAGTGTGGTATGGTGGCAGAACCAAGCCTCATGCCTAAAGCACCTAACTCTGGTTACCATGGAGGCTGTGCCCTGGCTCTGCAGGCAGAGCTAGAAGAACTGCTGCATGTTCGTCATTGGCCAAGCCTCAGCAGGGCTGTAGGGGATCAGGTTAGGGACACTGCCCTGGATTTTAATAGACCCAAATTACTACTGTCGTCACAGAAACAGGCTTGGGATAACTTTGCCTTTCAGTAAAGATTTTGTCCAGAAATATCTTAATTTTATTTACTAGGTTATCTGGCACATAATAGCATGCATTATTAATAGAGTAGCTTAATACTCTCTATTGAATAGGCATACTCTTTGCATTGTAAAATGAACCTCTCTTTTATGATGTACTTCACAATGCCATGTCACAAAAGCACGTGCTCAGAATATTACAGCAGGCTTCCATTCCACCTTCCATGAAATACTAAAAAAGAGATCATCTCTAGTGCAACTCAGTAGCCTCATGATTAATCCATAAGCACATCTTTAACTGAGTTCTCCTAGGCCATTCTTTGTCTTAAGGGCTTCAGACAAAGGTGAGCATGTGGTTCTCAAACTCTTATTCTCCCCTACTGCCCAAGTTTGTCCACTGCCTCCAATGGTGAGTCACGGAGATTTCGTCTGCCATCCGCGGCCTTGTGAACGCTACAACCACGGAACCGTGGTGGAGTTTTACTGTGATCCTGGCTACAGCCTCACCAGCGACTACAAGTATATCACCTGCCAGTATGGAGAGTGGTTTCCTTCCTATCAAGTCTACTGCATCAAATCAGGTAAGTCTGAAGGTCTCGCCCTGGATGATGATGGACCCTCCTTGGACCATCTGCACATAGTGGGCGGTGGTTATGTACCAAGCTGTATCTCTCCTCCCACGCCCAGTGTCAGGAACAGAATATTGAAACATATCATTGCGGGTCGATGGGGCTGCTGTTGGGCTCTGTGCCAGATGCTTATAGGTCCTGTTCAGAGGGTCAGGGTCAAGAGTATTAACCTGTCTGCTGGAGGTCCTTCCATGGAGGCTAGGGGTCTAGGGACCCTGTTCAGAGGGTCAGGAGTATTAACCTGCCATTCCCAGGTTAAAATGCTGACCCTCTGAACACGGTCCCTAGACCCCTAGCCTCCGTGGAAGGACCTCCAGCCTCTGTACTCTTTTTTCTCCCAGCCTTATCCCTTTCCACTGGTAAGGACACAGGCCTATGGGTGTGACCAGAATTACATGCATTGCCCTGGACCGAAGTGATGCATAACCTTACCTTTCTCTTCCATTCAAGGATGCATATCAGAATACAAATGATACTGTGGGTAACACCTGATCTCACTTATAAAACTATAGGCCATTTGCAAGCTTCAGGGCTTCATAGTTAAAAGCAAATGACTTACTTGCAAACCACCTTCCCCACTGGCCTCAGTGCACCCGGGCAGTGACCACAGGATAGAGATTGGGGCGCCAGCATACACCCACTGTCTCCTTCCCACTCTCCCCAGCCCTTTCCAGGCTGGGGATGCTGCCCTGAGCAGTGCTGATGACTGCATGCATCTCCCCTGGACACAAGGAAGCGCTTGTTAATGCCGGGTCTCTGGAGGTGCACGCATGATCCTGTGAGCCAGCGAGGGGAGAAGTGCAGAGAGAGTGTCTAAGAGGGTGGGCATGACAAGGCAGGGAGGTGTCTAGGTGACAGACAGGGTGGGCTGTGCCCAAAGGATAAGAATCTCTTCTGGAAGGGTCTGCTTCTGCTGCCCCTGACCTGGCAGGCAGTTGATAGGGCATCAGAGCTGTGGAACAGGGGTCCCCTTTACCCTCTGTTTCTTGCTTTACCCAACCCCACAGCATATCCCAGAACACTCACAAAGGGCCCAACTTCCCACTCCCCTAGCCCTTGGTCCATTTCGGAGCAACTTCTCCAGGCAAGAGAGATGCCCACCTTTGTTCTCAAGAGGCAGATGCATTATTTGAGCCTGTGCCAGGCCTGCGCCTGGGACTAGAATGTAAGCATGCAGGTCTGCAACCTGGCAGAGCCCATGCCAGAGACAGGTTTTTAGTGTTGGGTGGATCCTGATGCAATTTCCGTGAGCTGCAGGGGCACGTGGTATCTCCGGGGAGCCCTGGGGATCAGAGGCACCTTGCGTACATCTCTTGTGCCAAATAAATCCAGCAAATGAGCCCACGGGGAACCTTGGCACCTCTCATGGTCTGGGAGCCTCACATACAGCTTTGTTCTCCCTCACGCAGAGCAAACATGGCCCAGCACCCACGAGACCCTCCTGACCACGTGGAAGATTGTGGCGTTCACAGCAACCAGTGTGCTGCTGGTGCTGCTGCTCGTCATCCTGGCCAGGATGTTCCAGACCAAGTTCAAGGCCCACTTTCCCCCCAGGTCAGTTTCATGTCTTGGCAGCTATGGCTCAAGGTCTGACTCAATGCAGCCACCCTTAGCAGCAGAGAGAATGTGATGAGTGAAAAGCTGGAGCTCCTAAGGGAAACAGGGGAGAGCAAAAACCATGTTCTGGGATGTTTTGAGCACCAAGCTGGAGACAGACCTCATTTTCCTCTTTCTTTCCTAGCTCTCCCCCTCCTTCTTGCAGTAGACCCTTCGCAGGTGGGCATCATGGGGGGCAAGCGATGGGATCACAGGGTTAGGACTGCGGGCTGTGGACTGCTCCACCCAGGGGCACCATTCCCACCATGGTCACCCTGCATGTGGCCCTGGAGGGAGGCACCACGCAGCTCAGTTCATAGGGAGGGTAAGACGCGCACACAGCTGACTGGGACACAGGTCAGAGGTGTGTGAACAAAGGTATTAGGCATTGAGAAGCCTCAGGAAGGAAAAAAGACTTTCCTGATTCCAGGGAGAATCAGGAAAGGGCTAGTGAGAGTCTTCCATGAAGTCTGATCTGAACCCCTGAAGTGGGACATGTGGAAGGCACTTCTCCATCCTTCTCAGCTGCACTAATCAGCTCGGTTTGGTATCTTCAGCCTCAAGTGGTCATCACCAACGAGAACTGCACCAGCACCCTTAGGAACAAAGAAGAGCCACCCAGCACTACTGCTGGCCAGTCATCGTTCCTGGAGGGAGAAGTAGTTTAGAAAGCAAAAGGATAAGTTTATGAGCATTAAGAAGAGGAGGTAAGGATAGCAAAACACCGCAGAACACTAGCCAGGGGCCACTGATACAAGCTGTCTTTTCCTTGCCTTCTGTGGCCATGTCAGAGTCTTCTCATTTTAGAACCTAATGCTTCAGAAAAGGGCATTTGTTTTTTTGCCCACAGGGACAACCTAGTCCCTAGAGTCATATGTACCTGAAAAAGGGACTATTGCTCGTGGAGGAGAAGGGTCCTGGAATTAACCACTTCTCTCTTCCCTCCAGGAAAATGCAGTGTGCCTCTCACACCTTCCAGCTGTGAGAGGAGTGAAGGAAGCGGGCAGAGCTGCTGGAGACAGCACCTGCCCGCCTTCGCCCTTAACTTCACACCCCACAGGGTGGCCTTCCTCACATAGCAATTCTTCCCTGCCTGGCAGCAGACACCCCCCATGGTCACAACCTGACAGGCACATCCCTCTCTCCCTAGCCACAAATGTGTGCTAGATGTGGGTGTCACCTGCATCCCTCCCCAGGCCCAGCGGTGTGTTAGTGCCATCCTGGTGCCACAGCAAGCTCTTGCTACGATGCTGAAACCTTCCTTCCTCTCCAACCTGCTATCCACTCTCTGTCTTCCACGTTATTATATATTCATCAAGGGACCGTATCCTATCATTGAGCAATTATAGTATCTCAAGAAGGCCTAAGGATTACAAAGAGAAAGCCAACCCACAGGGCTGTGATTGATAGTGCATTCGAGTACTTTAAAAGGGCCCTCAGAGCTATTTTTCTCCATATTCTTGGAAGAAAAGTTTCCAGGATATGCACTAGGTATTAAGGTTTTTTAAAAATGTTCTCAAAACCCTTTCACACAATGTTCTTCAGCCCTTGAGTCTTTCATCTTATATTATTCTTGAGTTGTTTTGGGAAGGTTGGCTTCAAATACATGACATGAATCCAAATACATGACCAGAATCTCAAGGGCAAACCAAGAATGGACTTTTTTCTCCAGGTTCCACAAAAGTAGAGCCTGCAGGGATGTTGATGAGGGGTGTATGAGAGCTAAGTTGCATGGTGGGGACATGTGGAGGGGAAGCTGCCAGATCGTGGGAGCTGTAGCCTGGGTGTGGAATGTTAGGGTGAGGAATGGAGAAGAGAGGCGTCTGTTCACCCGGGCCTAGACATCATGGAGGTGCCAGGGACAGTGAGGAGGCAGGGAGTCCCAAGTGAGAAGGAGGCCAGCACAAGACAGCGAAGTGGCCAGAGAGGAAGGGAGCATCATTGTCAAGGACGCAGTAACTAGTGGTGGCTGTGGAGGGAGAGCAGTCTGGCTCGGAGCAAGCTCCTCCTTTCCTCCCGCCTCCTGCCTTCTACCCGCTGAAGAGCACGATCTTGGTGGTCTCCTGCCCTCTCTGGGCAGCTTTTAAGAGCTTCGGGACAAGGAGTCCACCACCATAATCTCCAAGTCTTTGCAAGATGTTTCAAAAAGTCAGTGGACTTGAGCATTAGAGAGACACACAGCCTTTGCTTCCCCTCCACCCCCAGACATTTCATTTTCTTGGGTTTAGAGCCCCTGCCGCCAGCACTCAGAGATTCAGGGTCTGCCCACCCAGCTGGGTCTTCTCTTCCTGATATTTTACCTTTGGCCTCCTCCCTCAGCACCAGTTCCCAGCAGAGACAATAAGAAACCAAGTTCCAACCGGGCACGGTGGCTCATGTCTATAATCCCAGCACTCCAGGAGTCCGAGGCAGGTGGATCACCTGAGGTCAGGAGTTCGAGACCAGCCTAGCCAACATGGTGAAACCTTGTCTCTCCTAAAAATACAAAAATTAGCTGGGGGTGGTGGTGCATGCCTGTAATCCCAGCTACTGAGGAGGCTGAGGCAGGAGAATCGCATGAGCCCAGGAGGCGGAGGTTTCAATGAGCTGAGATCGCGCCATTGCACTCCGGCCTGGGTGACAGAGCAAGACTGCATCTCAAAAAAAAAAAAAAAAAAAGAAACCAAGTTCCATTGGCTACTTCTTAGCCACCCTGGGTTCCTCTTGATGCCAGGAGCAGAGTGTGGGGGTCACACGGAGCCCAGGCTGTGACGTCAGATGCCCCAGGCTCCAATCAGACAGTGTTGAATGTGCAGAGTACTGAGACGCAAAGGGAGCAGGCCAGGAGCTGCGTGCGCGCCCTCGCGAGGGAGCCCTGCAGACAGGCAGACTCAATTTGCCGCGGCTCCTGGAGCCCTCACAGCAGCAGCCCAGGCCTTGCTTAGATGAGTGGTGGGAGGAAGGAGGTGGAGGTGAGCCTGTGCAGCTCGAACAGGGTAGTGACATGGTGCTTACAGCTTTCCTTTTTTTTCCTTCTTTCCTGAGTTTTTTGTTTGTTTGTTTGTTTCTATCTAGACTAAGATGTAGTGATTTTTATACTATAGCAGAAAACAACAAAGAAACATGATGAGCATGGGGCCAGCTAGTCCCTCTGGGCACTCAGAGTCCACAGTTACAGTTTTTTGTTTGTTTGTTTGTTTGTTTGTTTGTTTTTTAAGAGATAAGGTCTCGTTCTCTTACCCAGGCTGGAGTGCAGTGGTGCGATCATGGCTCACTACAGCCTCAAACTCCTTGGCGCCAGGGATCCTCCTGCCTCAGCCTCCTGAATAGCTGGGGCTACAGGCACATGCCACCACATGTGGCTAACATTTTTATTTTTTGTATAAACAGGGTTTGACTATGTTGCCCAGGCTGGTCTCAAACTCCTGGGCTCAAGCAAAACCTCCCAAAATTCTGGGATTGCCGGTGTGAGTCACCACACCTGGCCTATTTTCTATACTTTTAACAGTGCTATCCCACTTTCAATCCCATCCTACAGGACACTGCGGAGGAGCGCTGGCATGCTCTGTTAGAAAGGGTTATGTTGTCCCCTGCCCCATGAGCTTATGGCCAGAAGGCCAAAGCCCACAGGTCAAAGGAGCAAGGGAAAAGCATGAGGAGATAGGAGGACATGAGAGAGTGACAAGAAGAAGACCTCCTCTCTCCAGAGAGTCGGCAGCCGGGATGGCAGCATCGTCTTCCAGAGGAGCCCCTGAAAGGAGGCTGGTGCTTCCATATTATCCTCCATACTGGCTCTGCTGCCCACCGTGGGCCCTGAGGACCCTGAGTGCAGGAAGGAGCGTGGGTGGCCTCATCCCCGGGGTGGCATGGCTCTGACATGTTGGCACTTCTTTCCTTTACACAGGGGGCCTCCCCGGAGTTCCAGCAGTGACCCTGACTTTGTGGTAGTAGACGGCGTGCCTGTCATGCTCCCGTCCTATGACGAGGCTGTGAGTGGCGGCTTGAGTGCCTTAGGCCCCGGGTACCTGGCCTCTGTAGGCCAGGGCTGCCCCTTACCCGTGGACGACCAGAGCCCCCCGGCATACCCCGGCTCAGGGGACACGGACACAGGCCCAGGGGAGTCAGAAGCCTGTGACAGCGTCTCAGGCTCTTCCGAGCTGCTCCAGAGTCTGTATTCACCTCCCAGGTGCCAAGAGAGTACCCATCCTGCTTCAGACAACCCTGACACAATTGCCAGCACGGTGGAGGAGGTGGCATCCACCAGCCCAGGCATCGACATTGCAGATGGTAAGTGCTTGCCCCAAGGCCCAAGCCACACCTGCAAACACCTCCGCACCAGCATCTTCAAGCCAGCTCCTTGCTCTACACGCTCCACCCCCCAGCACAGAGTCGAATCAATCTGTTTACCTCTCACTCAGCTTAAATTGCTTCATGCTCTCTCTACGTGTAGAGGCCTTGGGCAAGGCCAATTATTGTAAGGAATGATCATCATCTTGCAAGTAATGAGCCCATTAATGGAAATTTCAAGAGGCACCAAAAGGCAGTGAGCCATTCAGAGTAGAAAGGCAACAGTGGCCGGTGCTTTGTTTATGTAGTGTCCTTATGATCCGGAATGTTTTTCTTCTTTATTCCTTAATTAGGTAGGACTTCTGGAAGTGGGGTTTAGGGACAGGATGGTA
Source organism: Macaca mulatta (assembly GCF_049350105.2). Taxonomy (NCBI): domain Eukaryota; kingdom Metazoa; phylum Chordata; class Mammalia; order Primates; family Cercopithecidae; genus Macaca; species Macaca mulatta. Next base: position 81,101,941 of record NC_133406.1, on the reverse strand, counting down.
CATGCATGCCAGGAAGAAGGATCCAGAGGCACGCACTAGGGCCCAGCAGTGTGTTCTAGCCCCAGAGTTCTGTGTACATAGAAGTTATTTTTACCAGATGTGAAGTAAAAGATGTATGTGTACCTGTCATAAGGAAGGGTAGATTCGTGGTAAAATAGGGGAAATGTGTCAGATTGATTAGGTCTCTGTTTCCTACAGAGGGGAGCCCCAGTGCCACTTTGCAAATGAGAGCACTAATTCGGCTTATATTGAGAGTAAATGGCAGTAACAACATGGAAACAGAGGTCTCCTGGGCCACCACAGTGTTCCTTTTCTGTAAACCACACTGCCTTTCTGTACTTGAATTTGCAACTTTCTGGCTTGTAGGACCATTAGGGCCTATGGTTAAAATCTAACATTTTATTTTTTATGAACTGGAAATAAGATCATAATTGTTTTCTGGCAAAAAAACAATTGTTACAGAGAGATGTTGTATAGGAGGTTGATTTCTTTGGTTATTAACTGGTATGTGAAACTTAACATTTTCTTCTCCTCACTGATTTGAGAAACTGTAGATATTTTAATGAGGCATATAATTCCAGATTGTCATGGTGTCTTCTGGTTATGTTAAGCTAATAACCGTCTCTTCTTTTACAGAGATTCCTCTAATGGAAGAAGATCCCTAATATGGGGCAGGATGCAGATGACTTTCCTGCTCCTTTGGGGAAAGGACCTTGTATCTTGGAGTGAGATCACAGAAGGATAGAGCTTGGGGGCAAAATGTCTAACTTACCTACATGGGGACCGCAATTCACATTGTGCATCTCAGGCTCCACAGTGAGGCTGACAAACTGCAATGGCAGTGCTTTTAAATGAGATTTGAGGATTCGCCAAGACCCATGGGGAACCGGGGCAGTGGAGAAGCCCTCGCGCGGTCTTGGATGGAGGTGTTAAATGTGTATCGTGCTGTGGAACATGAGACAATTCCACGCACATCCCACCGAATCATCATGCATCCCATTGGCTGACAAGTCCTCCCCGCCCCCTCTGAAAGCATGTCACATTATGTAAATTTGCTTCTAAAACCTGCTTCCAACTGGCTCTGGACTCCAAATTTGGATGGGCCAGCCTCTGCAGAAAGTTTGTGTTGAGCTGCTGAAGGAACAGCAGAGCCTCCTGCACCCTCAGCAAGGGGCCGGCTCCCAAAGGAAAGGTCCTTGTGTAACATTTGGAGAATCTTCCTTCATCCAGACAACTCTACTCAAAGCAAGATGAAAGCAGGATGTGGCAGTTCCAGTGAGAAAGAAAAGGAAAAAGACAGGCAGACTCTGCTTTCTGGAAATTTTTTCATGAAGTAGAGCTCGTGAACTCTGTGCTGTCTTCTGGTAACATATCATCAGTGTTTGTATTCATGCGTGGCACATGGATCCATGCATTGGGTAAATCTGGGGGGTTTTACACATGGTCAGAATGTATTTAAATACATCTCATGATGGAGACAGTAACCAAGGTAATGTTTTGTTTCAGCATTTTGAAAAGACTTAACATTTATCTCAGAATCATGAGCCTCTCTCTAGTTGACAATTGTCATTGTTCCCCCCAGCCCCAAATTCAACCATACATCTATTTTCCAAAACAGAAATTGTTTCTGTAAACATATCTCACCTTCAAAAGAAGTGTGAGGTTGGATTTTTACCCCTTTTATTTGTCCTAAGATTCCAGAAGGCTGGCCTCCCAGCCCAGATAGCTCAGCCACCTCACCTGCCTATCATTCCTGCATTCCTACTTTGAGGGTCTCATGGTGCCCACTGGGTGTTGTTCCTAAGAAATTGATTGATTAAAAAAATTCCCAAAGTATCCTGAAGTGTCTCTTCAAATACATGCTGATCTGTGGAGTTGATTCCTTTCCTTCTCTTGGTTTTAGACAAATGTAAACAAAACTCTGATCCATAAAATTACTATGCTGATAGAGCGGTGAGGGCTGGAAGCTTGATCAAGTCCTGTTTCTTCTTGACACAGACTGATTAAAAATTAAAAAGAAAATGACAGTTTGAAGTGTGACTTTAATAGTGCAGTAGAGTCGGGTGGGCAGGGGCAGGGTGGTGACAGTGATCATGGATGATGGGATTCAGTGTAAGATTAAGAACAAGAGATGGAAGGAGATAACACACAGACAGTGCTCACCACCTAAATAGAGGTTGTCTCAGAGACCACTGGGCAAGTGCCTCATTTTCTACCAGGCGATTCAGAAGCAGCATGAGGGGCTATCTCTGATAGTCTCCCCTACAAAGTAGACAGCAGCAACATCAAGCTGCCTGGCTGGCAGACCAAGTACAGGGATGCCTCTCCAGCCCACAGCACTTGGGGAGACAGGTACTAGAGTGTCTTAGTCCACTTGTGTTGCTATAAAGAATATCTGAGGCTGGGTAATGCATAAAGAAAAAAAGTGTATTTAGCTCACAGCTCTGCAGGCTGTATAGGAAGCATGGCACCAGCATCTGCTTCTCATAAAGGCTTCAGGGTGCTTCCACTCATGGCAGAAAGGAAAGAGAGAGTTGGCATGTACAGAGATCACATGGCAGGAGGAGGCCAGAGAAAGGGGAGGGGGCCAGGCTTTTTTTTAACAGCCAGCTCTTGTGGGAACTAATAGAGCAAGAATTCACTCATTACTGCAAGGCTGGCACCAAGCCATTCATGAGGGATCCTTCCCATGACCCAAACACCTCCCATTAGGCCTCACTTTCAACACTAGGGATCAAATTTCAACATGAGATTTGGAGGGATCAAACAAACCAAACTATAGAATTCTACCCCCTAGGCTTCCAAATCTCATGTGATTTTCTCAGTGCAAAATACAATCATTCGTCCCCCAAGTCTTAACTTGTTCCAGCATCAACTCAGAAGTCCATAATCTCATCTGAGACTCAAGGGAACTTCCTTATACTGTGAGCCTATAAAATCAAAATCAAGTTGTTTACTTCCAAGATACAATAGTGGGACAGACATTGGGTAAACATCCCCATTCCAAAAGGGAGAAATCAGCCAAAACAAAGGGGTAAGAGGACTCACAGAAGTTCAAAACTCAGCAAGGCAGACACTAAATCTTAAAGGTCCAAAATAATCTCCCTTGACTCCATGTCCAGCATCCTAGATGAGGGGTGAGCTCTCAAGGCTTCAGGTAGCACTGACCCCATGGCTTTGCTGGGCACAGCCCATGTGGCCATTTTTGCAGATTGGAGTCTAGTGCCTGCAGCTTTTCCAGCCTGAGGTTGCATGCTGCTGGTGGCTCTGTAATTCTGAGGTATCCATGGCAGCCTCATTCCACAGCTCCACTAGGCACTGCTCTAGCAGAGTCTCCCTGCAGGGGTTCTGCCCCTGAGGAGGGTTTCTTCCTGGGCACCCACGCTTTCCAAAACCCTCTGAAAGCTAGGAGGAAGGTGCCAAGTCTCCACCCCTCTTGCATTCTGTGCAGTTGCAGATTTAGCACCACATGGAGGCTGCCAAGGCTTACTGCTTCTATTTCTATAGTAGAACCAAGCAGTACCAGGGACCTTTTGAGCCCTGGCTAGAGCCAGAATGCAGAGATGCAGGGAGAAGCAACCCAAGGTGGTGAAAGGCAGCAACATCAGGGCCCTGTCCCCTGAAACCATTCTGTCCTCCTACGCCCCTGGGCCTGTGATGGGAAGGGCAGCCTTGAAGATTTCTGAATGCATTTGGGGCCTTTTTTCCAATTGTTTTGACTGTTAGCCCCCAGCTCCCTTTCTCCTTGCTAATCTCTCTAGCCTTGGATTATTTTCCTGAAAATCTTCTTTCCTTTTCTAACATAGCCAGGCTGCAAACTTTTCAAGTTTTAATGCTCTGCTTCTCTTTTAACTACAAATTTCAACTTTAGGTCATTCCTTTGCTCTCATACCTGACCATAAACTGTTAAAAGCAGCCATGTTACTTGTTGAATGCTTTGCTGCTTAGGAATTTCTTCTGCCAGATACCCTAGGTCATCACTCTTTTTTTTTTCCCCCAGACAGAATCTTACTCTATTGCCCAGGCTCACTGTGTGATCTCGGACCACTGTAACCTCCACCTCCTGGATTCAAGTGATTCTCAGTGATTCTCAGCCTCCTAAGTAGCTGGTATTACAGGTGTGTGCACCACCATGCCTGGCTAATTTTTGTATTTTTGGTAGAGACAGAGTTTCACCATGTTGACCAGGCTGGTCTGGAACTCCTGACCTCATGATCTGCCCACCTCAACCTCCCAAAGTGCTGAGATTACAGGTGTGAGCCACCACGCCCAGCCAGGTCATCACTCAAATTCAGCCTTCCACAAAGCCCTAGGGCATGGACACAAGGCAGCCAAGTTATTTGCCAATTTATGACAATGCTGGCCTTTGCTCCAGTTCCCAATAAGTTCCTCATTTCCATCTGAAACCTTGTCAGTATGGCCTTTACTGCCTATATTTATAACAGCATTTTGGTCACAACAACTTAACCAATCCTTAAGAAATTTCAAACTTTCTCATCTTTTTCTCTTCTTCTGAGCCCTCCAAACTCTTCCAGCCTTCACCCATAACTGGGTGAAGTTCCAAAGCCGCTTCTACATTTTCAGATATCTTTATAGTGATGCCCTACTCCTCGGCACCAGTTTTCTATCTTTGTCCATTTGTGTTACTATAAAGAAACATCTGAGGCTGGGTAATTTATAAAGAAAAGAGGTTTATTTGTCTCAAGTTTCTGCAGGCTGTATAGGAAGCATGGTACTGGCATCTGCATCTGGTGAGGGCCTCAGGCTGCTTCCACTCCTGGCGGAAGGTGAAGGGGAGCCTGCATGTGCACAGATTACATGGCGAGAGGAGGCAAGAGAGAGGGAGGGAGGTGCCAGGTTCTTTTTAACAACCAGCTCTTGGCCAGGCACAATGGCTCATGCCTGTAATCCCAACACTTTGGGAGGCCAAGACCAGCGGATCACCTGATGTTGGGAGTTTGAGACCAGCCTGACCAACATGGAGAAACCCCATCTCTACTAAAAATACAAAATTAGTAGGGCATGGTGATGCATGCCTGTAATCCCAGCTACTCAGGAGGCTGAAGCAGGAGAATCGCTTGAACCCAGGAGGTGGAAGTTGCGGCGAGCTGAGATTGTGCCATTGCACTCCAGCCTGGGCAACAAGAGCGAAACTCCTTCTCAAAAAAAAAAAGAAAAAAAAAGCTCTCATGGAAGCTAACAGAGCAAGAACTCACTCATTGCAAGACTGGTAGCAGGCCATCTATGAGGGATCCACCATGTGACCCAAACACCTCCCATTAGGCCCCATTTCCAACACTGGGGATCACATTTCAACATGAGACTCAGAGAGGACCAACATCCAAACTACAGCACACTGGTGCCACATACATCAAGTTATTAGTGTCCACATTGTCCTAAAACAGAGGCTGATAGGGCAGAGCCTGCTTACTTGCAGCATCAGACAGTGTCTAACCAAGTCACTGGGCCTCTGCCCTAGATCCATCTACTTTGGGGTCACATCAGAGTCTCACCCACAAATATTGTTTACAGTGGTTGTTTTTTCTCATTATAGTGCACTTACATGGCAGGAAAAAATCCTCGTGATATTCCAAACATGTCATGATCCCAATTTTCTTTTCTTTTAAAAATCCCCCGAGGCCTCCTGGATACGACTGAACAGAGCCAGCCTCTCTCACAGCGCTCAGGAATGAGGAGGTTTGGAACAGGTGGGGCTGTATTGTGTATTGTGCCTTATCAGTGTGTTGTGAGAGAACCATGCCCAGCACGGTGCTTTCTAGTTTGGGAGAGGGCAAGAAGGCTGCCCCTCAGCAGTGCGTTCAAGTGGGTGCAGTGGCAAAGCCAAGGGTGTGCCATCAAGTCAGCCTGAGAGGTTCAGCTCAGTGTTGGATCCAAGGAACTGCAGAGCAGCAGTTTTCTGGCTGACTTGCTCCCCATGACAAGCACAGCAGAAGTCACAGGTGCCTTCACACTCCACTTCCATGTAGCTTTTTTTAATCGCAAGGTTGTGATTTGCCCGTGTGGAACATTTAGAGCCTTTCCCACCTAATTACAGCCTACCCAGCAGCTGGCACACAGCCAAAGCTGCCTGTCCTGTCCCTGCAGAAGTGTTTGCCCCCTGGCCGCACAGCAGGCCTAGGACTGTCAAATGCAAAGGCTGGTGGGCTACAGCCCTGCCAGCTCCAGGTGCCTCTCCCACTTCTTTGTTCTCTCTATGCCTGGCAGGCAGACCCCATCCCTCTCCCCTAATATGGTCCTAATCTCTAGGAATTCCTGCAGAGGCAGTGCAAAATCATGAGAGAGCGTGGGCTTTAGAACGGGCTCATTGCCTGGCTTCAAAACTTACCTCTGCTACCAGCTGGCCGTGTATCTCAATGTCTTCATGTAGAAATTAGAGAAAGTTTACTTCTGCCTTCCTCACTGGGCTTTGGCAAAGATGACAGCTAATGTAAGTCAAGCACCCAGTGCAAAGCGGGCATTTGATAAATGACAGCCGCTGCCCCGTGTGAGAGGGTGGGAGCGTTTATGTGGGTGATGAACTCCATATGCATACCAGTCACCTGTGGCCTGCCTTGGTTCCTTCCCCCTCGAATGTGTTTGCAGGTGAAGCTTATTTGGGTCTGCCCAAAGCAGACAGACTGACATGTGCTACCCCCATTCCTCTGGGTTCCTCTTCCCAGAGCCCATCCCCTGGCTTCTATGTGCTGAGTTTGCCATGCAAAGGGAAGTTTTCAGTCCTTGGCTCATGGGGCATTTGACCTCCTTCCAACCACAGCCCTTCTCTGCATGCTACAGAAAGTTTTGCTCAGGGAGGGGAGGACAACCTCAGAAATTCCCTCAAGGACTCTGAAGGACTCAGATTATTTCCACAGGCAACCCTGTAGATTAACACTAACCTGCTTCCCTAATTTTATCATCTATTTTAGATTTAAAGCATAAAAGTTAATGCCCATACATTCCCAAGGCAATAAAGGGGAAAGACCACAGTAAAGATGACTGGTCTAGCAGGCAGAGCAGAGCCCCGGAGAGCAGCAGTCACTTGTCAGGGAGGGCAGACACTGAGCATGGGTGGTGTTGAAAGCATAAAACTTAATGCAGAGCGTGTGTGCATCCACCAGCCGTGCTCAGCTGCTGTAGCAGCCTTTGTACCATCTCCACACAGGGATAAAAACCAGTCATGCCTTGTTTTAAATGGCCAAGGAAGTAGTCCAGCTACCTGAATAGGAGCCATGAACCTGCCGTACTTAGAGCCTCATCCTATCCACGTGTTCAGAGCCACTGCGGCTGCCCCTGGTGCCCTGTCCCACTGGTTCTCCAGGGCCATGGGGCCATGGGGAAAAGGAACCTAAACCACCTCTCTATGCATCTATGCAGATGCATAGAGAGGTGGGGGAAGGGGATGAGAGGGAGACTGAGGGAATTGAGACTAATATTTTCTGCTTGTAGCCTATAAGAAGTATTTATAGACCCTGTTTCAGTCAATAAATATTTATGAAGCACCTCCTCTGCGCCAGGATCTATCTGTGCTCTCCGGCCCAGTGGGAAATAAGGGCTGGTAGGCCGACAGCTACAGTCGAGGGACTACAGGACACTTGACCTAGACCTGGACTCTCAGGGAAGGCTGTCCTGGAAATGGCAGCCCTGCTGGTAGCAGGCAGAGTGGGAGATGAACTGGGGGTGGAAGAGCACATATCCTGTCCCAGAGACAGAGGACAGCTGGGTGGGTGGGAAACATAGGGGTGTTCAGTGCTTCCAGGGCCTCGGGGTTGGGGATGGAGAGGAGGCTGGGTGGGCGCGGGGAGGTAGGTAGAAGGGGAGAGAGATGGGACTGGAGAGATGAGAAGGACAGCCTGTCAAGGCCTGAGATACCGTGGCAGGGGAGGTAAGTGGTTCCTCTCAGAATGAGAAGCCATTAAAAGGCTCAAGGCAGAGGAGTTACTTGGGTGAGATGGGAGAAGTGCTCAGGCTTGAGAGCTGTGTTGCAGGCCCATTCAGTCTACAAAGCATGAGCCTAGCAGTCAGGGACAGCGCAGCCTAGCATGGGACTGCCACTGGGTCCCTGGGGGATCCCTCCAGGCCCCGTTTTCTCAGCTATGGAGTGAGAGGATGGAAGAGATGGTCTCAAAGGTCTCCCAGCTCTGGCAGGGTGGAAATTCTCTTTGCTTGCTTAAAAAAATTTTGTAATCCAGAGTCAAACATCATCCAGCTCCACTCCTGCCAGCTCTCTTAGCAGCTGCTCACTCCTTCTCCTCCACCCCTCAGCAACTGCCTTCTCCCAGCTCAGGAGCAGCCCTGTCCCAGTGCCCCCTTAGGATAGGGTCCACACTCTCGAAACTCTGAAGCCGCCCTCACCCTCTGATCAGGACAAGAGACACCAGTTACAGCCATTCTGGCCTCCTGTGGCTGTGCTCGGGACCCCAATCCATTTGGTCCTTGGCCAGAAGGAGCAGATGCCAAGGCTACCCCTCCTGGAGTCCACTTGAGTATAATGACTTGAAGCAACTAAAAGCCCAAATAAATCTCTTAGATTGATTTAGCCCACAAGTTTTTAATAATTGTGTAGCATTTCCCATTCTATGGAGCATGTTCACCTACTGCATACTTATTGGAGGGAAGCGGAAAGAAAGTGAGCACGTTACATTTGATCTTGGCTGAGCCTATTTCTACATCTGTCTACCTCAAGGACTGAGGAGGGCGCCCTTCTCTGTATAGTTTTCTGATTCCTGAGTGCATCAGCAGCATTTCCCGGGTATGCTCTAGGTGTGATCACAGAGATCTCTGTATTAATATATTTTACTTTTTAGAACAATTTTAGGTTTATGGAACAATTGCTCAAAAAGATAGAGATCCCATACACCTCATCTGTCTCTGCCTTTCACTTTCTCTGTCACACACACACACACACACACACACACACCTTTTTTTAATTTAACATCTTGCATTAGTGTGGTACAACTGTTACAATTGACTAACCAACATGTGGTATATAATATTAACTAAAGTCAAGAGCCAAACCTAATGTAAACTATTGACTTTAGTCAATATACCACATACTTTCCAATATATGTTTACATTTCCTCCCTGTCTTCTTGATCTCTTTACTTTGAAAGGAAAAGGAGAGTGACCCAGTGTGCAGAACTTGAAACTCCATAGACTTCATAGGCTTCTTGGCTTGTGCGGCTGGAGAAGCTTATGAGAGGCCAGTGGGTCTATACCATGGTCTCTCCCCCCAAGGCCATCGAGGACTTGGGGAAAGACCATCCCACAGGTTCCCTCAATACCATGTTCCAGGGGATGACAACTTCTTCCTTCTATCCTCCCATCTCCTGTGGCGTTTGGTTGAGATTTTGTCGCACATGCATGCCCCCTGACTCCAGGGCCTTCTATCTTTTCTTCATACTCTACAATCTTTACATTCATTTCAATCCCCTTACCATCACTTATGGAAACCCCAGCATTGCCACTCTGCTCAAAGCTGAGGGTCCCATGTGGATGAAATGAGTCTAAAGGGGAGGCAGACATGCACATAGGAAATTATAGAGCTCGGGGAGGGGCAGGGACAGCACCATGTGCGGGGTGCCTTGCGAGTACACAGGAGAGGCCGCTAACTCCACCTGGAAGGTAGAGAAGATCTCCCAGAGAAAGGGACAGCTGAGCCCCTTGGTACACCATGACTATCTTCTTTTTGTGCACATCCAAGCCACTCTTTCCCCACCTTCCAATACAATCTCAGCACTGAATGGGACTCTAAATCTCAGGCATCTGGTAGCTATGAAATCATTCTCTGCTTCAGTTTCCTCAACTGTAAAATGTGGAAAATAATATAACCTACTTCGTAGGGTTGTTGGGAGGTGCTAAAGGAACTAATTTGTGTAAAGTGCTTAGAACCACACCTGGCACAGAGTACATACTTAAAGGTGTTAGCTATTATCACCATCATTAAATCCAGACAATTTTGTAATACTGGCTCCCCTCCCTGGTATCTCAGATATAGTGAAAACCAACTTGCTTCGTGCTGTTTGCTTTTCTCCACAAGTATGTCACGGTGACATTTTTCATTCTGATTGTTGAATCATATCCAGTTTGCCACTGAGAATTCCTCTAAGCCCATATTGGCTAATCAGTTCCCTTGGAGCACAGGTCTTTAACCCACCAGAAAGCAGCCTGCCCTGGTATTGTCTAGCTCATGTTTCCAAATCTATCCTCACGGATTTCACGAGAGCTGGGAACAGATGCTCTATGGAAAGCCATCTGCAGATTCCCCTCCACCCCCACCTCCCACCCAAGCCATCAGGAGAGCAGAGCCATAAAGAAGAACAAAGTTGGTCTGGCATGATTTGTTCTTTGTTAACTTACGATCTTACAGTGATTCTTTTGTTGTTGTTATAAAAAGAATATTTGTTTAGAACAAAAATACAGAACAATCTCACACCAGTCAGAATGGCTATTATTAAAAAGTCAAAAAATTACAATGATTCTTATCAAGCATGCATTTGGCATCTAAGGGCTGGCGAGACATAGGTTTAGTAATTGATCCAGATGCTTGTCTAAGATCAGCACGGAATTCACAAGACAAGGAATTCACAAGTCCATAGGTCACAGGAGGTCCACAGAAGGCCCACCTTCTCCTCCATTTTTATCAAACACTGTCCCAGATGAGCCCCTCCGGTCTCATAGGAGTGCTCTGACCTCTGTAGTTTCTCCCGGGCCCTTAACCTTTGTTTAGTAATATCAGCTTTGGGTTTTCTGGGTATCTGGAATGGCACTTGGGCAGTGCTACCTACTGGTTTAACTCATGGGCACTGAAATTAGACACACCTGGGCTTAAATTTCAGTTCTGTCATTTACAGAAGCAAAGTCAGGCAAGACAGTGGACATTTAAGCCTCAGAGCCTTGCCAAATGAGGACATTGACAGCATCTACCTCCTAGTTAGCTGTAAGAATTAAGTACCATGATGACATAGACTGCTTAGAATGGCACCTGGCATGGTGTCAGCACTCAAAACCAGGAGCTGCTCTCACCATTCTGTTACTTCCCCTTCAGTACTCCAAAGGAATTTAAACATGCCCCTTTCTCTTCATCTCCTGCAGCACTGCACCATCCTTTAGGGCAGCCTGCGGCCCTACCATCCTCGTTCTTCTGGCTCTGAAAGAACCAAGAGTCCCCTGAGGTTGGAGAAGGCATCTTCTACACGCCTGCCTATCTGGGGTTAGCCCCTCCTCTCTATCAGATCTGGGGCACCCATAGGCACCCATGAGTCACTGTTCTTCTCCATCCCATCGTCAGCTCGCCAGGACTGGGCTCCCCTGGACTCCCAGTTGGAATCACCATGGTGCGGGCTGCCAACACTCTAGAGGGACTTTCTTGTGGACTCCCAGGCTGAGAGACCAGTCCCTCTTGACCCTGACCTTACTGAAATCTGCTGTCCTAACAAAAGCAGGATAGAGCACCTCATTGAGCACGCAGGCATGGAGGCATGATCGCAGTGATCTCCCAAGAATCCTCTAATATCACATTGCACATCTAGCACAGCAGTTCTCAACTGGGCCATCTTGCCCACAGGGGCATGTGACAACGTCTGGGGGAGACATTTTGGGTCGTCACGACTGGGGGATGGGGTGCTATTGCATCTTGTGGGTCAAGGCCAGGAATATCACACGTCCCACAGTGCACAGGCTAGCCCCAACCACCCCCATACCATCCCCAGCAAAGAACTATGCAGCCCTAACATGAACAGGGCCAAGGCTGAGGAACCCTGATTTAGGAGAGACATCCCACAAGGCTACAGAACTTAATGTCCTCCAGCTGGTAAATGATACAGTCAGGATTTGGCTCAGCCACTCTTGCTGAGTCAGGGCATCGAAACCGTTCTGTAGCTGGAGTCCTCTGACAATCTGGTGGGGCGTATGGAGGCTTTCCCAGAAGAATATTTTTAAGTGCATAAAATAAGACCAATGAATTATGTTAAACCACAGTTATCAAAACACTTTTGAAAACTAATACATAACAAAATTATATATATATATGTATATTATGAGTAACAAATAACAAAGTCTACGGCAGGTCTAATAACCATTATAAATGCAAAGTCATGACAAATTGCATAAACAGTATTTTGAGATACTGGTAAACACTGTAATGTGAAATGCAGATATCTGTAGTTTCTTTCAATGGCAAAGTTACAGGTCTGGCCAACACTGATTTATTGCCTATGTGATAGGTGAGGGAGGTGCTAAATTCAGTGAAAGGTTAGTGAAAATGACGCGGAAGTGTTTCTCATCCAAGTTCATAGACCCCATGAATTCCATCTGCTGACCTGGGTTAAAACCGTTTGCTCTAAAGGCTATATTGCTAAGGCTTAAGTTGGCTTCCAAACAGACTCAATTTCTCTGCCCTGACAGGCATGCATGGGTTCTGGGTCTTATGAGCTGTCATTGGCCCCAGAGTAGCCCTTGTCATTTAGCCTGTGGTCAGGTGATACAAGAAAACCTGAATTCACAGCCCATTCCATCATCCATTACCCATTTGCTTGCATTAGTTACTTAACCTCTGCAAACCTCAGTTTGTTCATCCGTGAAATGGAAAGAATACCACCGCTTTGTAGGTTTGTTGTGAGAATTAAATAAGGCAGCAAACATGAGATAACTAGTACAACATTTAGTACAAAAATAAGCATTCAAACTATGAGAAACAAACTTAACTGTTCAAACCCAAAGAATGGACTTAGAGACCCAGAGAACAGCAAAGTGAGACTTTTAATGACAGCTTTGCAAGATTGTGTGTTTGGCACACAGGCACACCCAGCACAGTTTTAACAAGCAATTTATCCCCTAGCTTGCAGGTCCTTCCCCGCCATTCTTCATAGGCTGAGTACTATAGGGTTGCAATTTTCCCGGACAGACGTCACATATTGATTGTTAGGCAGGGGCTTTAGGTGTTTTCTTTAGGGTTGTCTTGCTACATTTTGTTGCAGCCCACAATGCATTGCAATCCTAGTTAGCTCAGGGGCTCTTCAAGTGTTTGATTTATGACCTAAGTAGCTGGGCAGACTGATAAGAACAGACAAAGTGAGCTATTTTGCAGACTAGTAAACTTTTATTTTAGACCAAACTATTTTGGTTCCGGTGACGGAACCTAACTAAGTGGGGTGGTAGGGGGAAGGGGAGGCTGACAAGCAGGCATTGGCTATTCAAGCAGGGACCTAGTATATTCAGTTTCTTTTGTAGTTTGCTATCCTAAGCCCATTTAAGGCACTTTGTTTTGGAAATGGACGGCTATATACATTATTTCCTCCAATTCCCTCCTCTTTTTCTTTTTACCTCTACTGGTCCCATTTCCACATTTATTTTTGTGTCCTTTGGTCCTGAAATTCATTAGGTACTCCTTTAGTGGCTCTTATTGAGTTAATATAAATGTTGGGATTAAAGGAATTTGTTAGCTCTCTCCAACTTTGGTGGCCATGTGGATTTTTGGGAGTTTCATGGAATGCCAAGGTGAATGGAATGACCAGTTAAACTAAGGCACAAGTCTAGGTTCAATTGGACAGTAACAGGTCGCAGAGGTTCCTTTTCCCACAATACCACCAGACATTAGCGGGGGTATATGAAGAGCCAAGTAGTTGCCTTTGTTTGACTTACCAGTAATGTTTAGGATGTGGGTACAAGTTGAGAGTTGAACTCTACACCCTGCCTAGAGAGACAAGAGGAGTGGTTTATATTTCCTATGGAGAACGAGGGGATTGCTTTAGGAACTGACCTCCGCAATGCAGGAAAGAGCAGTGATAGACTTTTGCAGATCTTATTACCCCATGCATCCCTGTCCTGGTATAGAGCGAACATACAACGCATTCCTTTGGGACTGGTATCCTTTCCTAGTGGAAACGGAACTACCTGTGCCTGAAGCTGCCCAGCAGAGCATGCATAACAGTCACCTTTATTAAGAGCTAGTACTGAAAATTTGACCCATTCGACCCAGGCATTTACATCCCATATCCAGTCTTAATTTCTAAAGTTTGCCTTAAGTTAATCACCTTAATTATTTTTACGTTTTCAGGGTTATTGTTTGGTGAATTAAAGGAAGTAGTGTGATAGGGGGTTATAGTAATCCTGAGTGGGCTCGGAGTGGAGTTGGTGACTAGCCTAAAAACTAGCTGTCCCACGGGATCCCTTCCTGAGATATTTATTCCTAATCCATACCTCCAAAGTTCCTGGTCTAGAGTAGCTGGGTTGTTTATGGTAATTAATATAGGATCGCATTTTAATTTTCTACAGTTAGGTGGTGTAGGGTCCTTATACAAATGTATTTTATTTTTTAAGAGTTTGTTTTTGGAAGAATGACTTACCCAGCCTTGACACTGGGTGGTCCATCAGACCTCACTCCAGCTAGCACAGGGCTTTCCCTAATAGCGACCTGTTTCAGGACATAGATATTTGTTTGCTTTTGACAGCTGCCTTTGGTTTCCTAAATTCCCTCAATGTAAGACTTGGTAGGCATTGAACTTTATTGTCTGGTCTTAGGGGTGGAGGTTCTAATCATGTTGACTATTAGTTTGATTGGATATTCCCTATTTTTCATCCCTAGTACTGGGCCCTATTTAATTTTTAGGTCTCCTTTTACCCCTTGTGTTAGGACTAATCCTAAACATTTTCGCCGGCTTATAGCTTCCTTCTAGGTTTTCCTTAGAGTTAGCTTTAAGTTCCTTAGGTGATTTATACACTTCCCATCTACCCTTTCCCCTTCCTTCCGGGAGTTCTTTTATCAGTGTTTTGACCGAGCGTCATGTGTTTACCCCCATTCAGCTGTTCCTATGGCTGTCTTAGTGATCAGGAGCACTTGACAGGAGCCTTCTCAGCTTGGGTGGAGCTGGTCTTCTTTCCAAGTCTTAATTAGCACCGAGATGCCAGGCTGGAAGTGGTGAGTTGTGAACTTAAGAGGCGGGGTTTGAGTTAGAAGTTCTTTTAACCTAAGGGATGACAGGGTGGAGGATATGGCCAGTACATAATTTCTTAAAAATTGGTTCTTATTTCCACAATAGGAAGGTTAGTAGTCCTGCCTAAATATGGGAATGCTTTGAAATGGCCTTAACCCAGCAGGTCTTCTTCCGGTAGTCTGTTTTTTAACTACCTTTTTGTTCATTCTCTGGCAGTTTACACAACCCCCACACACTTGTTTAGCAAGGGTATAAAGCCCTATACACCCCTAATTCTTGAGTATTACATCACACATGGTCTGGGGACCCCAGTGACTCCCTTATGCAGTATAGACATTGATTCTCTTATGGGTTTGCTTATTATTTCTCTCCCATCAGGGAGCATCCACCTCCTATCCTTAGTTTGAGTGGCCCTTATTTTGACCAGTTTTTCCTCCTCCTCCTCCTTAGAAAATTGAGGTTTTAATGCCACCTTAGGGATACCTGGGTTTAGGCTAAACAGTTTAACTTCTTCCTTCATAGAGCCTTGCTTAGCAGCTTTATCTGCAAGCCTGATCCCTACAGCTTCTATAGTGTTTCCTTCCTGATGGCCACTTATATGAACTATGGCTATCTCTGCTGGAAGCAGGAGGCTTTTTAGAACTTGTTTAACCAGTTCCCTATGTACCAACTTTATCCACCTGCCATTTATTAGGCCCTTTTTGTTCAGATCTTTCCAAATGTGCAAATGCACCATGGGTAATTGTTATTCTTAAGGGAAGTCAGGAGCTGAATAATACTTTCTACAAGATTCCAGAGAGTTAAAATAACGACCTGTGGTGTCTGCTTGATGTCCGTCACATCATCCATTTCTCACACCAGGTCAAGCGGCTTTTCATGAATTCTGCACCAATCCTTCCTTTCCCCTCTCCTGTTATCCACATATAAATCCCTAGAGGGCCTTTTACCCCCAAAGCTACAGGTTAACCTGTGTGTGTCTCCTATACCTGCACATCTTTCCTCTGGGAAGGTCTAGTCTTTATGACTGGAGCTCAGCCACTCAAAGCATGGCTCGTCCGGATTCTCAGTGGTAAGTCTGAGGCTGTATGGACTGCCCTGTGCTTGAAGCAGTTTGGTTTTTAGGCAGTGATTTCTGATTTTTTTTTTTTTTTTTTTTTTGAGACAGAGTCTCCTTCCGTCACCCAGACTGGAATGCAGTGGTGCAATCTCGGCTCGTTGCAACCTCGGCTCGTTGCAACCTCGGTCATCTGGGTTCAAGCAATTCTCCCACCTCAACCTCCCAAGTAGTGGGGATTACAAGTATGCACCACTGTGCCCAGCTAATTTTGTATTTTTTAGTAGAGATGAGGTTTTGCCATGTTGGCCAGGCTGGTCTTGAACTCTTGGCCTCAAGTGATATGCCCACCTCAGTCTCCCAAAGTGCTGAGATTACAAGTGTGAACCACCTCACCCAGCCCAAGTTCTGATTTTCTGTCTTCAATTTTTCTAAACTCTGAACAGTATCCCTGTCCTCCATGCTTGGATGCCCCTCTTGCCCCAGTTTACCCAAGCTCCCTCCACTCCTAGTATGGGCCTAGCTAGGTTTTCTTTAACTAACTTGAAAAGTTATATTAAATTATTTTCGTTTTTTTTTTTTTTTTTTGACAGAGTCTCGCTCTGTCACCAGGCTGGAGTGCAGTGGTGTGATCTCGGCTCACTACAACTACCACCTCCTGGGTTTACGCAGTTCTCCTGCCTTAGCTTCCTGAGTAGCTGGAACTACAGGCATGTACCAACACGCCCAAGTAATTTTCGTATTTTTAGTAGAGACAGAGTTTCACCATGCTGGCCAGGATGGTCTCCATCTCTTGACCTCATGATCCGCCCACCTCAGCCTCCCAAAGTGCTGGGATTACAGGCATGAGCCACCGTGCCTGGCCTTCTTCTTCTTCTTTTTTTTTTTCTTCTAATTGACATGGGGTCTCACTGTATTGCCCAGGCTGGTCTTGAACTCTTGAGCTCAAGCAATCCTCCCACCTTGGCCTCCTAAAGTGCTGAGATTACAGGCGTGAACCACCATGCCCGGCCTGGTTATGTTAAATTAAATCCAATTCAAGCCTGTGTCCAGTGAGTGTCAGGCTCCCTCTAGCCCGAGTTGGATGTAACATCACTGAGAAAGATGTGCCACAAAAGTGTCTTATATCCCGAGGAGGAAACCAGTTGTGGGGTCTCCTATGGGGTCTGGGACCTTCATTACCCTTACTTCTCTCTCAG
Organism: Macaca mulatta; assembly: GCF_049350105.2. Classification (NCBI taxonomy): domain Eukaryota; kingdom Metazoa; phylum Chordata; class Mammalia; order Primates; family Cercopithecidae; genus Macaca; species Macaca mulatta. The sequence continues at coordinate 81,084,758 of NC_133406.1, read as the reverse complement.
GAAGTCTCTATGTGACGGCGTTTTCTTAAATGCGAGATGTTAATACATGTTGGATGAAAGAAGGGTTCTGTGGGAAACTTTGGGGGAAAGTTTCATTCACCCAATCAGGTTTCTTTACCGAAGGGCTTCTCAGAGTATTTAACATGGTAATGGTAATATAGAGTCTCCCACATGTTATGGACTGAATGTGTATCGCGCCTCCCACTACCCAATTTATATGTTGAGATTTAATCCCCAAAATGAGGGCATTAGGTGGTGAGGCCTCTGAGAGGTGATTAGGTCATGAGGGTGGAGCCCTTGTGAATGGGATTACCAACCTTTTAAGAAGAGACCAGAGAGCCTGTTGCCCTCTTTCCACCATGCAAGGATAGAAGAAGTTGGCTGTCTGCAGCCCAGAAGAGGGCCCTCACCAGAACTCAATGGTGTTGGCATTCCAGCTCAGACTTCCAGCCGCCAAAGCTGTGAGAAATCAATGACTGTTGTTTATAAGCCACCCAGTCTAAGGTACTTTGTAGCCTGAACTAAGACAACCAGGGAGCCTCTTCTTACAGGGCATCCCAGGCCCGTCTGGGAAATGCTAACCCAGGACCAGAGGGGGATTGACCATGAGGCCACCACAGCCCGCACCTCATGGCCCTACACCCAAAACTGGCCTTTCTGTGCCTCAATACAGTATATTTGAGAGCTGGCTGGGAGGCCACAGTGGCCCCAGCAGGGCATATTGTCCCAGCAAAGGTCACACACTACTCCCCAGCAGGGTCCTGGACTACAGGTGCACCCCACCTTCAATGGCAGGGCTCCCACGTGTTTCTGGGGGGCCTCACTCACCAAAGCTCCGCACACTTCAACTCCAGGAAGAAAGAGCCAATAAGACCCTGCTCAGCCTCCCACTCAGAGGTCACTCTATCCCCTACCCCAGGACTGGAGCAGCAGAGGCAGGCGAGGGGCAGGTGCCCATGTGGGCAAGGCTGTGACTGAGCTGCTGCAGCTGAGGGGGAATTGAGGGACAAAGGCCTGGGAGGCTGATCAGGAGCTCACACAGCTGGACAGAGAATGGCTGAGGTGTGACATTACCAACGCCAAGCAAAGAAGCTGAAAGATGCACGTTTTCAAACTACTGAGGATGAAAAACCAAACTTGGACCAACCATGTTTATAGGAAAGATGGAATTACCTTTTCTTCTCCCTATAGAAAATGATAACACAAAATTATTGCCCTGTGAAGAAATCAGAGAACATACAGCCAAAACATGCAAGGTAAAAATATTATAGATGAGTGCCAGCAGAGGATCAATAATTGTTTATAAAATATATTTTTATTCTTTTCTGGGTTTTTGTGATGTCTATATATCAACTTTCAGCTTTTTGAAATGTATAATTTGTTGTGATTTCTCATTCTGAATAAATCTTCATTTCTGTACTCATGTTGCTTGTAGTTTTCGTTCTTTTTCTTAAAGAGGACCTCCCTCCAAGACGCCGTTCTCACCCCACCCAACCCTGGCTGAGAGGCAGCGGATGGTCTGGGTGACCTGTGGGATCCCTTCCAGTGCTGTCATTTTATCAGCCTCGATAATACCCACGTGTGAGGATAATAAGCCTGATAATAAGGTGATAATAAGGACTAACATTTGTAGAGTCTATCACGTTTTCACAGCATTTTCATTCCATTATCTCCTTCAACTCTCCTAACAACTCCGGGTAGGTCTGTAAATATGCCATGGGCCTGAATAATACATATTTTTTTTTAAAAAAAAGGAAGGGAGAGGGTAATAAAATCAACATGCTGCATTTTCTCCATGGCCTGACCTGTCCCTCTGGCCTTTGCTAGTGCCGTCCCCACTCTCCCCTTTCAGCCTGGGCTCCTCTGGGCCCCCACGATGGCCTCAAGGGCACCAGGTGCTCAGTTAGCTGTTGCCAGTATTTACCTAGTTTGTTTATTTACTAGACAAAGGGCATTCTGTGGTGAGGCCAGGAGGCCTTGTTTCCGGGCCTGGGTCTGTCACGAAATGCAGGTTTCTCCCTCTCTGGTCCTAAGTCCTCTCTCACTCCTCTCCCCGACCCCCACCCTCACCTCCCTCACTCTCCCAGGCCCACCGGATGAGCAAGTTTGATGAGACTGGATAACTTCCAGCTGAAACAGCCCCTAGAGTGAAGACCCCTAACTCCCTCTCTGCAGATGTTTCAGGGCATGAGCTCACTCTGCCCTCAGAAGGCGCCTTGCACCAGCTCACTGGGAGCAGCACCTGCCTGCCAGGCCTGCTGTGTGCTCAGTGTGGTGAGACATACCCCAGAGAGAAAGCATCCAGAGCCAGACTGAACTGGGCACGGGGCCACAGTTAGTGCTGAGGTTGCACCGGGTGGCTCTCTACTCTCCCTCAGCAGAGACAGCGGAGTCAGTGAACTGACTCCAGGGGACACAGACACCTGCACGGCTTGCTCCGGAAATGCCAACAGCAGCATGAACAAACTGACCAAGCTCTCTCCTCCCTCTCCCAGGCAGGGGGCTGAGAAGGCGCTATAGGACAGTTCCAAAGATGAAGGGCCAGGCGGATCTGCACCATGGAGCCAGCCCTGGGGAGCCCAGAGCTGGTGGAAATGGACAGAGCCCTGAGCCAGGAGCCTGGCTTCTGATCACCTGTGGGAGTCTGCCTCCCACTCCTCCCCCCACGCACAAGCACAGAGTGCCCACTCTGCCCAGGAGCTACATTACCCAGCGCCTCCATTCTTTACACCTACCCGCTGGCCAGGGCCTGGCCACGGTCCCATCTGGCCCACTTCCCTCCCAAATCACCGCATTGCCCCACTCCTACTCCTTCCGTTAGCTTCAACTCCTGAAGGCTCCCTGTCACCCTCCCCTCCCCATCCCTGCCTCTGCCCAGGGACTCGGAGAGCCCCCCATGGTGCAGGGGAATGGAGTACAGCCTGCCGCACCTGGAGCTCCTCATTCAGACAACAGAGGAGGCAAAGGCCAGTGCACAACCTGCGCCCAGGAGAAAGGAGCAGATGCTCGATGAAGAGCATCAGAGGAATCCCCAAAGGACAGCGGCTCCTAAATGCAATTCCATATGACCTAGACAGCCCAGGCTGGGAGCGGTAGGAAAGGAGAGTGAGGGATCAGAGGGGGAGGGGAGAGGGCAAAGCTGGAGGAGGAGGGAAAAAGCAAGGGGAGGTGGTATATGGAGAAGAGGTGGAACCTGGCAGGAGAAAGAGCCCCCACCACCCCAGGGCGGCCTGCAGCCTGGCAGTCTCACAGCGGACAGACAGGTACCCTGCCCCCACCTCGCCACCTGCACACCTGCTCAACATGCTGGTCAATCCCCGCTCTCAAGCATGATCACCAAGGCAGCACCATGCTTCGTGACTCAGGCGGCATGGCTGCGAGGCTGATTCCCTGCCACGTTCCCTCTGAATGCTGATTTGGCTGGAGGGAGAGACACAGCCCTCTCCTGCTGGACTCCTCAGAGGTCAGAAAGAGCCTGGCCCATTATTGTCTCTATTGATTTTCCTTCTCCCCAACCCCACAGGGCAGGGCAGTCTGGTGCTTCATAAAGGAGCCGGGAAGGCAGCCCGGGTGCAGGAAGAGCAAGAGAGGGGGAGTCAGGAAAAGGACTCCCACCCTCGTTCAGCTATCTGGGCCTCAGTTTCCCCATCAGGAGAGAAGAGGAGTGAACACTGATGGCTCCTAGGGTCCCTCTGACTGATAGTCTCTGCTTCTACTTCCTTCAGTGTGTGGTCCATATGAGCACAAGGAACATAACATGGCCGAAGTAGCTCAAAGTGTAATTTCTGAGCCTCTGAACACCTGTGTGCCACTAGCAGCAAGCTGTTAGGTCTGGGAGTTCTGGGTGATGATGAAGAAACATGAAGGATGAGCATGGAGAAAGAGTCACGTGTCGGCTGAGCTGGGGTGGCCAGGCATAGTGTAGGACCAGCCCGGTGCCCATCACACTGGGTCCTCCCATGGCCGAGGGAAAATCCAGGGTTACTCTGGGAGGAGGCATCCCACTTGGATGTTGGCAAAAAAAAAAGGTTTGCCTCCAGCCCTCCCATGTAAGCTAGTTTCCTCATTGGTAAAATGGTCAAAGCAAACCATTTTGAAAGTGCAGTATTTTATTTATTTTTAATTTATTATTTAATTTTTGTATTTTTAGTAGAGATAGGCTTTCACCATGTTGGCCAGGCTGGTCTCAATCTCCTGACCTCAAGTGATCCACCTGCCTCAGCCTCCCACAGTGCTGGGATTACAGGCATGAGCCACCGCACCCGGCCGAAAGTGCAGTATTTTAACAGTGTGAACAAGATACTATGTCTGCAAAGAGCTGAGAAAGAGAAAGTGAGAGGAGGAATTAACTGTGGGTTGGCTCCTCATGGTGCTACTGTGGGACTTCCTGACATTCACTATCTTGCAAAATCCATTGATCCAATAATGTCACTGGAGGTCCTGTGACTGGGTCAAGCCCACCCTGCTGTACTTGAATTCAACTTTTCCTGATTCTAGACCCATCTCTGTCAGCATCAAATCGGCTAAAAGTGGCAAAAGTTCCTGTGAATTGGCAAGTCTGGGCTGTCCTATCTTCCTCATAAAGCTGAACTCAGGCTGGGTTCCCAAGGTGCCTAGAGGAAGGCATGTCATGCCCACCTGGCACCAGGGCACGGGAGGTGATGCAGAGGGCTCCTGTGTTAGCTCTCCTTGATCATGTATTTATTTGACAATATTTTTGGTGTGCCAGGCATTGTGAGAGATCCAGGGATTCGGAGTGAACAAGAGTGACAAGGACAGCCCTTAGATCACTTCGAGAGCAGAGGAGACAAGCACAGGGCAAATGCAGCCATACACCAAGCATGATGGTAGGGGACAAACGGTTTGCCCTGGGAGGCTCCAACAGGGTCCCCAAGCCTTCTGCTGGCTGCCAGGGGCCTTGTGGCCATGTTGAGGAGGGTGGGCTTCATCTCTAGGGCAGCACGGAACCATGGGAGGGTTTTGGGAGCTTCCCCAATGCACAGTGTGGCATGAAGCAAGACTGGGGAAGGGGAGCCTCGAGGGGTCTGTGCTGAGAGGCAGCGTGGCTGGGCAAGGTGCGTGGGAAAGGGACTGGACTGAAAAGATAATCTTCAGGCAGCGCTGATGGGCTGTTTTGCTTGATGCCTTGGGGCACGGAGGAGCAGGCCAAGAGTTTTTCCCAGTGCACAGCTGGAGCAGTGGGTGGTGGGCACCAGTCACGGTGATTGGGAGCAGCAAGTCTTGGGGTGGCCACTTTGCATTTTGAGTTTGAAGAAACTGAAAGGCTTAGCAATGAGAATAAGAAGAGGCCATGGTTGTGAAGCACAAGAGCAAGACAGGCTGGAGATGGACATGGGACCCTCTCCATCTCCCACCCTCTCCATCCCCCGCCCTCTCCATTCCCCCACACTCTCCATCTACCACACTCTCCATCCCCCTGCCCTCTCCATCCCCCCGCCCTCTCCATCCCCCCCGCCCTCTCCATCCTCCCGCCCTCTCCATCTCCCACTCTCTCCATCCCCCACACTCTCCATCTCCCACCCTCTCCATCTCCATGGCCCATAAGTAGACCATCTGCTGCATGGAAAACTGGAGTCACTTAGCCCTTAGAGCATGTCATCGGTGAGCAAATCTCGGTCTGATGAAGGGCAGGAGGACCCAGCCATGGTGTGGGGATTGAGAGGAGCAGACAGCAGGGCTGAACTCTGAGGAAGAGCATCCAGTCCACAGCCGGGAGAGAGTGCTCAGAGGGTGGAGAGGAACCAGGCAGTCGCCTGGCAGAGGCAGAGATAGGTAGAGGAGCATCCTGTAGTGCAGAAGGCCACAGAGGAGGAGCCACAGCTTGTCATTGTATCTGGTATGGGAGAGGTCATTTCTATGAAGTTTCTGAAATTGCAGTGTAACTTTTTCCTGCAGGCACTGCCCGCATAAAGGGCTCCCCTCCACCCTGCCCTTCTCATCTCTGCTTTCATGAGTGGCCTCTCACAGCCCTAGCATCCCTCCCTCTTGGACCACTTACTCATGGCGGGTCCTGTGACCCCCATCTTCACCCTGTCGGCCCTCAGCTGGATCTGCACTAGAGTGATCATCTCCCCTGATCCCCATCCCCTCATCAGAATCATCCTTCCAAGAGGCAAACACACCAAACTCAAACCCATCCTAGACTTTCCATCCCCTGGGACCAAGGTCAGACCCCAGGGTTCCCAGGTCCCTTGTTCCTTGTGGCCCTTTTGCCAGCTTCTCCAGATGCCCACCAGTCCCCCTGGCACCAGGCCCCTCAGTTCACACCTCAGCAAGGCATATTCTCAGCTCTGCATAACCGCATTGTCCTTAGGTGCCGCTGGAGCCCCACTCCCTGGATGTCTTCCCAGACCAGTTCACCTGCTGGTTGGCTGCCCTCTTTAGGGCCCACCACCCCAGGCCACAACCATGGACTCCTGCAGCTTCAGGGCAGTATCAGCCCTGCTGTGTATGGGAATGTGGGTGTGGCTCTGATTCCCCCATGTAGTGTCAGGGGCTTCACCCAAGTGCTCTTGGATCCAAACAAAAGCCCAAAGTGGGCTTCCTGCTGGTGGAACATGAGATAATGTTATGAGGTGTGTGGGCAACCTTAATATTTAGGCTTTATTTTTTTACTTCCATTGATGAAAAGTGAAAATATTTTTCATTGCATATAATAATACAATATATTTTTTAAATTAGTACATTTAATTTAACATTTTTAAAACTGACACATAATTGTACACATTTTATGGGGTACATGATGATGTTTTGATCCATATAATATATAGTGATCAGATCAGAGTTATTAACATATCCATCATCTCAAACAATTTTAAGTGAATCAAGTAAAGAAAAAAATCAGCAAAATAGCATATTCAAAGATGTGAGCATGGTAAATGAGTGACATCTGGGAACCACTGGAGTAGACAGATGAGCTCTGTTGCCCCTCCTGGCCCCAGCACTCCCCTCTCTAAGCCATGTCTGCAAGTTCCATCAAACGACCATCTGCTGTTTACAGAAGCAGAACCTCTTAGTCCTTAGAGCATGGCAGCCATGCCCACCTTCTGAGGTGGACCAGACCTTGGGTGTATACATCGGGGAGGATGGTGGGCTGCGGAGTGATTCCAGCATAATTACACTGACCTCACGTTCTCATCAGCCCTGGGTCTTAGTCAAAAGCATAAAGGAACACTGTCCTGGGGAACGCTTTGCCACACCAGGTCACAGAGATGCTGCTCCACGTGGACTTGCTCAAAGCAATCAGATGTCAGCTAAGTCAGAATCCCTTGGAATTCCACATGCTTCCGTACAGCAGGTGCTGAGGTCACCATCTGGCTCTGGGCTCAGAGGCCCCTGGATGATGAAGCAATTCAAACAGCCTCCTCCTCCCCAGACTGGCTGGACAGGGGAGCGAGCCAGCACAGGGAGGCAGCAAGGCTGGACAGCTGCCCGTTAGGTGATACTGAGAACCCAGGCTGCCAACCTGCCGAATGCCAACCAGCTGTGGCTGCGTCCCCTCACTGGATGGAACGTCCAAGCCAGTTGCATAGCAGCCTTACCTCAGACCCTGCAGGGCCTTCCTGTCACCCAAGGAACTCACCTAACTTCACACAACAGGCCCTCCCCAGCCAGGCCCAGCTCTCACCCCTCCTCCCTCACACTCCACACTCCGCCCAAACTCTACATCTCTCTCTGGGCTCCTCAAATGCTCCCTGCCCTGGAGACCCCTAGGCATTGCACATGCTGTCCCTCTGCCTGGAATCCTTTTGCCCCACTTCCCCGTTTGCCTAGCCAACTTTGTTTAATCTTCAGGTCTCAATTTATGCATCACTAAATGTCTCTCCTGCCCTCTGTCCCTGGAGCCCTCCCTGCTGTGTGTCATTGCTTGTCCCATGTTGGTTTCCCCCTCTGGACTGGAAGCTGTGGAAGGCAACACCAGGTCAGTTTCCACCAGATCTATACTTGTGGGGTCCCATTTATGCTCTTTGAATGAATGAGTAATTGTGTGCTTCCAGGGATATATTACAAATAACAAGACACTTGTGGAAATTGTCATAGATGGTGACAATTTCCTGAGTCCCCAGACTCAATTTCCTTCTGGGGACTCACTGGGGACTGAGTCAGATATCACATAACCACATCAAACAATTCCAAGGTCTGTCTGTCCTCTCCAGAAAGGGGTTACCTTCCCACTCTGCCTTGAGTGAGGAGTCTGCACCAGTCATCCAGGATCTCTGGAGCCTGCATGACTTAGGCCCACATAGCTGAGCCTTTCTGCTTCTCCCCTGACAGACATGAAAAGGATGGGCTGTTGAGTGTTGAGCCAGGGAGTACACAGCAAGCAGGTGAAAAGAAGGAGTAAAGCAAGGTGGCCTGGACCTCCTGCCTATCCTGGAAAGGCAGGGCTACACTTTCCTGTCTAGGCGGGTCCTCTTCTCACCGACTACCAGGAAGGGCCTGGGAAGACACACACATTCCTCCTCCTGCAGGGCCATCCAGACCCACAGGCGAAGTGGGCTATATGATGTACTCTCTCGCCCGGAAATATCTCCCGGCTGCTGCCTAACCTTTTGCACAGTGAGAGCGTCATTTAGATCAGCAACTGGGTGTCAGCAGTGTGAAAGCTGATCACAGGAAGTGGGTCATTCTTGTCATACCCAACTAAAACAGTCAAGAAATCCGGGGTGGAGGGGAGGCTGGGCACCCTGGCTCACACCTGTAATCCAAGCTCTTTGGGAGGCTAAGGCAGGCAAATCACTTGAGGCCAGGAGTTCAAGACCAGCCTGGCCAACATGGTGAAACCCCATCTCTACTAAAAATACAAAAATTAGCCAGGTGTGCTGGCACATGCTATAGTCCCAGCTACTTGAGAGGCTGAGGCAGGAGAATCACTTGAACCTGGAAGTAGAGGCTACAGTGAGCCAAGATCGCACCATTGCACTCCAGCCTGGGTGATAGCAAAACTCTGTCAAAAAAAAGAAAAGAAGAAGAAGAAGAGGAAGAGGCAGAGGAAGAGGCAGAGGGAGGAGGAGGAGGAAGAGGAGGAGGAGGAGGAGGAGGAGGAGGAGGAGGAGGAGGAGAAACAACCAGTGGGGGAAAGCACTCAGGACACATAACATTGCTCCAAGAATGTACACCTCTGCAAGTCTGGCTGCTGAAGCTGCTGGTTGTAACCTGAGGCCAGTTGTATACATAGCTGCTGAGCTAACTTGCTGCAACTCAGGGACTACGTTCACGGCTTTTGCCCACCTTCATGGCTCACCAGTCAGAGCCTGCAGTTCCCAGGGCTTTGCTAATACCAGTGAACTTTCTCCCAAGAACACATGTCACGTTTCCCTTTTTTATAAAACCCCCAACCTTCTCTTGGTTCTTCAGGCGTACCGTCTTCGGAAGACCACTCTGTCTGTGTGTATGCCATGAATTTCAATTCTTTCTTCCCAAATAAAATGCTGTATTTAGAGATTCATCTCTCTATTTTTATTTTGGTTCATGTCTACTTTTTTTTATTTTGACTTCAATAGTAGACAAGGAAACAATTCACACAGACAATTTTTTTCCAATTTTAAAATTTTCTAAAAGTATTAACTTTTTTAAAATTTTGATATGTATTTTGTAACATAATACTATCTTAACCATTTTTAAGTGTATGTTTCATCAGCATTAGGTACTCTCACATTGTTGTACAACCATCACCACCATCCATTTCCAGAACTGTTCATCTGGTAAAAGTGAAACCCTATACCCATGAAACCATATTTCCCCATTACCTGCTACCCCTAGTCCCTAGTAACCACCATATTCTACTTCCTGTCCCTATGACTTTGACTATTCCACGTACCTCAAAGAAATGGAAGCACATGGTGCTTGTCTTTTTGTGTCTAGCTAATTTCACTTAGCGTACTGTCCTCAGGTTTCATCCAGCAAGTTGTAGCTTGACGTAAGTTGTAGTTTGTGTCATAATGTCCTTGCCTTTTACGGTCAAATAATATTCCTTTATATGATTAGACCACATTTTGCTTATTTAGTCTTCCATCAATGGACACTTGGGTTGCTTCCAGCTTTTGGCCATTGTGAATAATGCTGCTATAAACATGGTGTACAAGTATATCAAGACCCTGCTTTCAATTCTTTTGGATATACACCCAGAAGAGGTATTACTGGATCATATGGCAACTTTATTTTTAATTTTTTGAGAAATAGCCATACTGTTTTCCATAGCTAAAAATTTAATATTAAGAAAGAATGACAGCCGAGAGCTGAAAACAGCCAGAGCCTCATCAGGAGAAGTGTGGCACGTCCATACAATGAGATACTGTTCAGCAGATGGAGAGGAGAGGAGAGGAGAGGAGAGGAGAAGAGAGGAAGGAAGAAAGGGAGGGAGGGAGGGAGGGAAGGAAGGAAGGGAGGGGAGAGGGAAGGAAGAAGGAAAGAAGAAAGAAAGAAAGAAAGAAAGAAAGAAAGAAAGAAAGAAAGAAAGAAAGAAAGAAAGAAAGAAAGAAAGAGAAAGAAAGAAAGGAAGGAAGGAAGGAAGGAAGGAAGGAAAGAGAGAAAGAAAGAAAGAAAGAAAGAAGGAAAGAAAGAAAGAAAGAAAGAAAGAAAGAAAGAAAGAAAGAAAGAAAAGAGGGAAGGAGGGAGGGAGGGAGAAAAAGAGGGAGGGAGGGAGGGAGGAAGGAAGGGAGGGAGGGAGGGAGGGAGACATGTTGGTGAGCATGTGGAGACAGGAACCCCTGTGCACTGTTGCTGGGATGTGAAGTGGTGCACCCACGGTGGAGAAGGATATGGCAGTTCCTCATAGAGAGGAGGGCATGACAAGGCAAGATGCTGACAGGTACACCTGCTGGAACCTGATGGCCTCACCAATGGCCACAGGAAAAGAAGGATCTATCCAGGGGTTGGGAGGTGTGGACAAGGGGGGCCCGATACAATACCTTAATCATCCTTGTATACTTACCACGTGGATGTGGCCTGGAGATAGTGCTCAAGAGATAATTGTCAAATATCTCACATTCGTATGGCGCTTACCATACGCCTGGCACAGTCACTGGGCTTTCATATATTAATTCATTATTTAATCCTGACAACAACCCTATGAATGCTGTTATCTCCCCGTTTTACAGATTAGGAAGCAGAGACAGAAGCAAGTTTAGTCATGTGCCCAGGGTCACACGGCTGGTAAATGGTGAAGCAGGGACTCAAAGCCACTCTGCAGACTGCCTGACTATAATGCAAATCAGTCAGCTGAAGGTAAAATACATATCCCATGGTCTCCGTTACTTCCCAAGCCACCCCACACCAGGGAAATCAAACATATCACAGAGGAATTCAAAAGAAAACGCTTTAGGCTCTGGCATCTGACAGATCTGACTGAGTTCAAATCTTGGTTCTGCTCCTCATGACCTATGACCTTCAACAAGCCACTTAAACTTCCTGAGCATCCCTTCCTTATCCCTAGAATGGAGATGCAAATACATTATTATTCCTAGTAGCTGAGAGCTGAAAGCAGCCCAGAGGCTCATCAGGAGAAGTGTGGCATATCCATATAATGAGATACTGCTCAGCAATAGGAAGGAATGAATTACGGATACCCGATGCGACATTCATTCAACATGGATGAAGCTTGACAACATGATGCTCAGTGGAAGAAGCCTTAAATGAACAAGTGTATTGCATCTGATTCCATTTTTTATGAAGTTCTAGAACAGGCAAAGCTAAGCTACAGTGGAAAAATCAGAGTGGTGGTGCCTCTGCGGGGTGGAGGCAGAGATTGAGAAAGGACACAAATTTCCGTGGTGATGGTAATGTTCTATATCTTGTTAGGCATTTGGATTACACAGCTGTTTGCTTTTCTTAAAAGTCAATAAATGTACACTTAAGATTTGAGCATTTCATTGTACCTCAAAAGAAAAATCTGTAAGGAAAATATTGAACTCTAGTTAATGATTGACTGCTGAATTTAGGGAAAAACGTATCGATGTTTGCAATTTACTCTGAAATGCACCAGAAAATAAGGTGGATTAATGGGTGGACTGAGGATGCATAGATGGATAGATTATGTGACAAAGCAAATACGGTAAAATGTCAATAGCAGAATGTAGCTAGTGGGCATTTGGGAAGGGTGCTCGCTGTAAAATTCTTTCAGCTTTGCTGTATGTTTTTAAAATTTTATAATAAAGAATTAGAAAAAAATATATAGTATTTTTATCACAGAGTTGTTGAGAGCATTACCTGAGATAAAGAAGTCAAGTATAGAACTAGGTGCCTGGTTGACATTATCATCTCCTGTTATGGGGTGGATTGTGTCCCTCCAAAAGCCATACACTGGAGTCCTAACCAGTACCTCAGAATGTGACTTCACTTGGGGAAGAGATAAGATGCAGTAATACTGGAGAAAGGTGAGCCCTAATCCAATATGACTGATGTCCTTATAAAAAGGGGAAATTTAGACACAAACATGCAGACAGGGAGAACATCACCTGAAGACCAAGGCAGAAATCAGGTGATGCTTTTACAAACCAAGAAATGGCAAAGATTGCTGGCAACCACCAGAAACCAGGGGAGAGGCCTAGAGCAGATTCTCCCTTCTAACCCTCAGGGGGAACAACCCTGCTGACCTTGACCTTGGACTTCTGGTCTGCAGAACTATGAGACAATACATTTCTGTTGTGTAAGCCACCCTGTTTCTGGTGCTTTATTATGGCAGCTGTACCTGACTACTACATCCCTCCATGCCTCATAGACTCCAAGCCCCAGCAATGAACCTGAGACCCTCCCATCCTTGCAAGCCCACCCCGGCCCCTGGGGTGGTGAGGTGGCAGCTCACTTCCTAGGCCTCCTCACAGCAGCCAATCACCACTCCCACAGCTCCTCCATCAACTGCCAGGAGCAGGTCCTTGCACCTGGGGAAGAGGTTTCCCTTTATACCTTACAGCTCCCTAGGCCAACCCCATAGAAGGTGGCACTCAGTGAGTTACTGCTGTATTTTTAACAACCCTGAAACATGACCCAGCCTCCTCGCCTATGAGCTTCTCTGGAGAAAGAACCAAAGGCCACATGAGAGACACCACCCTGAGTGACCCCCTTGGCGCCCCAACAATGCCAACCACCAGCACAGACCCTCCTCCTGTCTTTAAATCTCCCTATCCTAGATTAGCTTCCTGCTTTCTGGACGTCTCCCTGTACTCCATCCTGCCTCTCAGTTTGGGGAGGCTTTGTCTCCCGTTTGGTTCAAGCCCGTTCATCTGATCTTATCCCTCAAGGGCCCTTTCTTCAGTTCTCACAGGAAGCCAATAATAATGTCCAGAATTCAGTCACTGGAGTGACAGGTGCTAGGACACTGCCAGGCCCAAACTGGCTGCAGGGAAAGGAAGAGGGAAGAAGCCAGGTGGGACCAGATCCCCTTCACCCCATGTGATAAGGAGAATGAGGGTCTCCCCAGTAACAGATGTCACTTCTCTGAATGCCAGCACCAAGTCTGTTTGTTCACCCCTCACTGGGCCCTCAGTGTGACACAGAGCCTGGCATGAGGTGAATGCTCACCCAGTGCAAACTGAACAAATGACTGATCACCCAGGCAAGTGGTAGGGGTTGAATTATCAGAGCAGAAGCTTATAACAGGGTTTTGGACTTAGTGCTCTGCTGCCAGAATTGTGGCACCAGTTATCTATTGCTGTTTACAAATCATCCCAAAACACGGTGGCTTAAAACATGAGCAATATTTTTATTATCACCTCTCACAGTTCTGGCGGTTGAATGGGTTCAGCTAGGTGGTTCTTACACAATCGAGGTTAACTGGGGCTGGAGCCAACTCAGAAGTTTCCATAACCAATCTGGTTGTCAGTTCAGTCAGAAGAGCCATACATGGCCTCTCCAGGAGGCTTGGGCTTCCTCACAGCATGGTGGCTGCATTCCAAGACCAGGTGTCCCAAGAGAACCAAGCAGAAGGTGTATTGCCTTTTAGGAATGAGCCTCACATAATGTCACTGTTCGAGTTTGAATGTTTGACCTCTGCTAAGCTCTGTTGAGATTTAATTGATATTGTAACAGTATTAAGATAGGAAGCCTTTAAGAGGTGAGTAAATCACAGGGACACCATTCAGGAATGCATTCAGGCCATTATTGTGGGAGCAGGTTAGTTATCATGGGAGTGGATTCCTGATAAAAAGCCTAAGTTTAGCCTCCATTCTCTCTCTGTCTGGCATGTTCACTTGTCCTTCCACCATGAGATGCTGCAGCAAGAAAGCCCTCACCAGATGCCAGTGCCATGCTCTTGGGTTTTCCAGCCTCTGTGAGCCAAAAAAACACCCTTATTTTCTTTATAAATCACCCAGTCTGGGGTAGGCACAGTGGTGGCTCACGTCTGTAATCCTAGCACTTTGAGATGCTGAGGTGGGTGGATCACTTGAGCCCAGGAGTTCAAGAACAGCCTGGACAACATGGTGAAACCCCATCTCTACAAAAAATACACAAATTAGCTGGGTGTGGTGCTGTGCACGTAGTAGTCCCAGCGACTCCAGAGGCTAAAGTGGGAGGATCACTTGAACCCAGGAGATGGAGGTTGCAGTGAGTCGAGATCAAACCACTAAACTCCAGGCTGGGCAACAGAGCAAGACACTGTCTCAAAAAAAAAAAAAAAAAAATCACCTAGTCTGTGTTATTCTGTTATAACAACAGAAAGCAGATAAAGACAGTCACTTTTGTCATAGTCGTATGACATAGTCCCTCTCAGATTCAAAGGCAGGGAACCTATACCACCACGTCTCAATGGGAGGAAAGTCAACAACACATTGTAAGAAGAGCTTATGGAATGGGCGGTCTCAAGGTGGCCACCTTAGAAAGCACATTCTGAGACCTGAAACTCAGCCCCTGAGCCCTCATCTAGAGTCACAAAGTCCCCATTCTGCAGTCAGGGCAGGTTCTCAGAGCCCAGGCAAGGGAGGCTACAGGGAGGAGGGGCCAGGGGTCTGCCATGGGGAAGAAGAGCTGCTGAGCTCAGAATGTAAAAACGTCTCTGCGGAGCTGGCTGAGTGAAGAGCAAGAGGCTGTAGGCTGAGAGGGGGGCAGTGGGGTCACAGCCAGTCAGACAACCAGGAGGACTGGCACTCCCTCAGTACAATCTCTGGAGAGGTCAGGGCCTGCAGGGCAACCTCACAGACACCTCCAAGCCCTCCAGCCCACCAGGTCTCCACACAGACAGATTCTTCCCTGAAACACTGCCTTGGACCATGCAGGAGTGTGTCCTCTGAGTGTCACCATGCTTTGGGCCTGGGCTTTACGCAGCCCAGATGGCGGGACGGCCATCACCAGGGTCCCTCTAACCCATGCACACCTGTGTGCAGAGTCAAGGGCACCCCTTCGTCCAGATGGGCTCAGCCCCACAGCAGGACACAGCTCTACAAGCAGAGCATGAGCTGGGTTTCAGCCCCCATGTGACCCTAAACCACCTTTGTATACAAACTTTCCAGCCATGTCAGTAACTTTCTTTACTGCCTATAATTGCTGCCACCTTGTCCTGGAGCCCCTAATCCCTTAATGGTAAGAAAACACAAAGCTGCTCACTGAAGGCCACTTAGTCCCTCTCTGGGGTTTAAGTCTTTTGGCGTTAACTCAATCTCATTGAGTACATTCTTGGTCCATTTGAAGTTCAAATTCCTGATTCAGGCTTTTCCTTCTTCTCTCAAGGGCAGCAATCTCAGTTTGCCCAGGACCAAGGAGTTTCAAAACCAGGAGACTCCTGGGCAAACAAGGACAAGTTGGTCACCCTAAAACCTTAGGTGGCCCTATTGCCTCATTTGTTGAATTTGTGTTCTCTGAGTCTCCTTTCATGTGTTTTCTGGGTGCTTGGATTGCCTCTTCGGCAAATTAGCAGCTCATAGTCCTTTATCATTTTCTTACTACATTTTAAATTTATCTTTTAAAAGTATAATTAATTCACAGTTTTTCAATGCTTTAAGAGATCGATTGTGTGGTGGAAATATATTTCCTAGTCTGTTGTTTGCTCTTTGATTTTGCTCATGGATTTCTTCTCTTATAAAATGTTTAATTTTCATGTAGTCAACATATATCTCCCCCTTTGCTGATGGCTTCTGGAATTTCTAGCTTGTTTAGAAAGTGCTCCCTCTGGCCGGGTGCGGTGGCTCACGCCTGTAATCCCAGCACTTTGGGAGGCCGAGGCAGGCGGATCACTAGAGGTCGGGAGTTCAAGACCAGCCTGACCAACATGGAGAAACCCTGCCTCTACTAAAAATACAAAATTAGCCAGCCATGGTGGCGGATGCCTGTAATCCCAGCTACTCGGGAGCCTGAGGCACAAGAATCGCTTGAACCCGGGAGGCAGAGGTTGCGGTGAGCCAAAATCGTGCTATTACACTCTAGCCTGGGCAGCAAGAGTGAAACTCTATCTGAAAAAGAGAAAAATAAAATAAAATAAAATAAAATAAAGAAAGAAAGTACTCCCTCCCTCTATGATTATAGAAATAGGCCCCTAAATTCTATCCTAATATCTTATTTTGACACGTAAATATTTAATTCACCTAGAATTTGTTTCTATATATGGTTAAAGTAGAATCTCTTTTTGTTTTTCTTAAAGTTGGATAAACACTTGTACCTGAACAATTGATGGAACCACCCTTTCTCTCTGACTGAAAATGCCACCACCATATTTTAGATTTCTCTACTCATGTATTTCTGGGCTCTCAGATCTGTTTCCTTAATGCATTGGCCAGATCCAGTGCCAGCAACATACTGTTTTGGTATTGGTTGCTTGAGTCTGAGTTTTATTGTCTGCTAGAACTGGTCCCCATGCATTTGCATTTTCTTCACTACTTTTCTCTGAACATTTGAAATGTACAGTTACTTTACATTTACTTTACAATTATTTTATCTACATAGAATCTAAAATTACTTTATCCAGTTCTTAGAAGTAAAATTCTAACTGCAATTGCATTAAATTTATATACTAATGTCTTAAATTTAATATATTAGTTTTTTAAGAACTGGCATTTTTTTATGTTAAATCTTTCCACCAGAAACATGGCTTGTATATATCCATTTGCTGAGGGTTTTTTAAAATGTCCCTCAATACAATTTTATCATTTTACTTCTGTAAATAGTTTACCTTTTCTTGTTAAATGCATCCTTAGGAACTGTATAGTGCCTGCTGTTATTATGAATGGGCTATTTTTTTCATTTCCCTTCTCAAATGTTTATTGCTACCATAGATCAAAGCTTTATATTTATATATTTATCTACCTATCTACCTTACTAAATTCCCTTAATAATTTTAATATTTTATTAAGCTCTATAGGTTGCCTAGGTATACTCTCAATCATCTGCAAATAAAGACATTTCTGTCTTTATTTCCAATGCTTATTCCAATCAATTCATTTTCGTCTTATTGTTATTAGTTAAACCCACCAATGCTGTGTAGTCAATAGTGATGACAGCAGGCACTCTGTCTTGTTCTTGAATTAATAGAAATGACTTCAGCATTTTTCCAGGTAGTAAACTGTTTGCTCTTGGTCTGTAATAAACATACTTTATTGTATTCTTGAATTAATAGAAATTACTTCAGCATTTTTCCATGTAGTAAACTGTTTGCTCTTGGTCTGTAATAAACAGACTTTATTGTATTTAAGTAGTTTCTATCTATTTACACGGAACAATCTCTTAGAGGAAAAAAATATATGTACCTGTCAGATACATAATAGAACTACCAAATATCTATGATATTGGCTACCTAAATTGTGAAGCATGAATCATATTTCTATTTGATCTGCCATGGTGAGAAACTCATAACATTTTTGTGGTTAGAAAACTTAAAACAATAGAAAACTAGGGTCATTTTAGAAATACCCAATGCCACTTTCTCATGGAAAAAGCCAATCAAGGTGTGTCATCTACACTCCCACATCACGCATTTGCTGACCACAGGGGCCCTGCTGAGAGCTCAGCAGCCAAGAGACAACCCCCATGGTAGGCTTCCAATCCGGGTGGGTGGCCGGCAGAAGGCAAAGGGATGAGAGACCTGAGGCAAAGGTGGAGTATAGCGGAGGGCACTTATGAACCAGGCCTACATCCCAGCTGGACAGGGTTGGTGGGTTAGAAAGGAGAGGCCAGAGAAGGCCAGAGCACCATGAGACAGAGATGGGACAACTTCTGGCACCTCTGCAGCTGTCACTCTTGCCATCCCGTGATATCATGTTGCTAAATAGATTCTCTTACTCATAGGTAGAGCTGTGGAAATGAGTCCGAAACCCACATAAGCGGGAACCTTGCAAATCCTTTAGTGTTTTCACAGCTGCTAGGAGGCACACCCCTGAGTCGTCCTGGGTAGAGAGAGGTGGGTGTCTCCTTATCCTGTTCCTCTTCCTCCTCCTCAGGCCCCAGCGCAGTGTTTCAGTGTCCATTGTCTGATTTGACACATGGAAAGAGAGGATCATGGCCCTGTCTCCAGGGAACACAAGTCCAGCACTGAAAGGTGACACAAAGGTGATGCACACAATCAAACGTTTGGTCTTGGGGTTTCTGACTCACCTGCAAATTGGCGTCCCAGCTCCCAGCCAGGACAGCTCTTGCCCTTCCCCCTCGCTTGGCTGTGGCTGACACCTAGTCCCGGTTGGCAGGTCCACCTGCACCAGCCCCCACCTGCACCAGCCCCTAACCGTCACAGTGCCCACCTGTATCAGCCTCCAATTGCACCAGCATCCACCTACACCACCCCCCACCAGCCCCCATACATGCACCAACACCGACATGCACCAGCCCCCACCTGCACCACCCCCCACCTGCGCCACCCTCCACCTGCACCAGCCCCCACCTGCACCACCCCCCACCTGCACCACCCCCCACCTGCACCACCCCGCACCTGCACCACCCCGCACCTGCACCACCCCCCACCTGCACCACCCCCCACCTGCACCACCCCGCACCTGCACCACCCCCCACCTGCACCACCCCCACCTGCACCACCCCGCACCTGCACCACCCCGCACCTGCACCACCCCTCACCTGCACCACCCCCCACCTGCACCACCCTGCACCTGCACCACCCCCCACCTGCACCACCCCGCACCTGCACCACCCCGCACCTGCACCACCCCCCACCTGCACCACCCCACACCTGCACCAGCCCGCAGCTGCACCACCCCGCACCTGCACCACCCCCCACCTGCACCAGCCCACACCTGCACCAGCCCGCACCTGCACCATCCCCCACCTGCACCAGCCCGCACCTGCACCACCCCGCACCTGCACAACCCCGCACCTGCACCACCCCCCACCTGCACCACCCCCCACCTGCACCAGCCCGCACCTGCACCACCCCCCACCTGCACCAGCCCGCACCTGCACCACCCCGCACCTGCACCAGCCCCACCTACACCAGCCCCCACCTGCATCACCCCCCACCTGCACCACCCCCCACCTGCACCACCCCGCACCTGCACCACCCCGCACCTGCACCACCCCCCACCTGCACCACCCCCTACCTGCACCAGCCCCCACCTGCACCAGTGCCCTCCTGCACCAGTGCCCTCCTGCACCAGTCCCCACCTGCACCAGTGCCCTCCTGTACCAGCGCCTTTCCAGGAACCCCTTCCCAAGGACAAGGGGATGACAAAAGAGGCCTGCAGGGCACCCCATATCAGGGAGATTCTTGGAAAGCAGTTCCTCTTCCCCCTGCCTCTCTCATGTCCAGTTTTTCCAGGACAAGCAAGGTCTCACTGGCTTAAGTCAACAGGAAAATTCCATCAACACATTCTGAGTGTCTGTGACCATGGCCTGGTGCTGGAGCTGTGCAGGTACAAGGTGAGAAGGAAAGGGCTCAGAGAGCTGGAATGCCTCACCCATACAGGAGCCACCCATCAGGGGACAAAGGAAGTGCCCAGCACGGAGGGAGGGAGCAGTTCCACCCAACAAAGGGCAACCAAGCCAGGGTGTCTGTGGGCGCCATGCACCCTGGGAGGTTCCTTCTCCACACAAGGGCTGCTCAGAAAAATCCACAGCCTTGTCCACTGTCAACAAGCCACAAAGCACCATGCTTCTCATCTCCCCTGACTTCTCTTTCTCTTCCTCTTCCTTCCTCCCCTTCTTCCTCTTCCTCCTCTTCCTCTTCCTCTCCTTTCTCTCTTCTGCTTTCTCTTCTTCTGCTCTTTTTCCTCCTTCCTCCTCCTTCTTTTTCTCTTTGTCTTTTCTTTTTCCTTCATCCTCTGCCCCTACACTGCCTGCTGACAGGATTTGCAGCTATTTGCTTTCCATCCATCCACCCCCACCCCCATCTGTCCAACAAATATTTATTAAGCATATGTGTAGTGCTGGGCATGTAAAATCACATTTTCTATTTACAATGGGAAATCAAATAATTCTACTTTGTTTATGAGTAGAATTTTAAAATTGTTGTTTGGTAACTTCTAGCCTTTTCAAACACTTCTGCCTCTCTCCTCCCCACATTCATGGTTTTAAACTTCTTATTTTGAGATCATCATGGATTCACATGCAGTTGTAAGAAATAATGCAGAGATCCCATGTACACTTTACCTAATTTCCCCTGATAGTAACATCTTGCAAAACTACAGTACGGTATCACAGCCAAGACCCTGGCACTGATACAGCTAAGAAACAGAACCTTTCCATCATCACAAGGGGTCCTGGAGTTGCCTTTTTATAGACATACCCATTTCCTTCCCTTGGCAATGCCCTCTCCTCCTCCTTAACTCCTGCCAACCACCAACCTGTTCACCATCTCTATAATTTTGACATGCTAAGAATGTTAAACTAATGGAATCACAGACTATGTAACAGCCTTTGGGGACTGACTTATTCTTTTTCTTTTTCTTTTTTTTTTTTTTTTTTTTTTTTGAGACGAAGTCTCGCTCTGTCGCCCAGGCTGGAGTGCAGTGGCGCGATCTCAGCTCACTGCAAGCTCCGCCTCCCGGGTTTACGCCATTCTCCTGCCTCAGCCTCCAGAGTAGCTGGGACTACAGGCGCCCGCCACCAGGCCCAGCTAGTTTTTTGTATTTTTAGTAGAGACAGGGTTTCACCGTGTTAGCCAGGATGGTCTCAATCTCCTGACCTCGTGATCCGCCCGTCTCGGCCTCCCAAAGTGCTGGGATTACAGGCGTGAGCCACCGCGCCCGGCGGGGATTGGCTTTTTCTACTCAGGATAATTCTCTGGAGATTTATCCAGGTTGCTTTGTGTATCAAGGCTGTTTCTTCTCATGGCTGAGTAGTGTTTCCCGGTATGGATGAACCAGTGTGCTTAATCATTTACCGACTTGTTGAAGGACACGGGGATTGTTTCCAGTTCTTGGGCTATTACGAAGGAAGTTGCTATAAACATTCTTGTGCAGGCTTTTGCAGGAACATAAGATAAGTCTTCATTTCTCTAGGACAAATGTCCCAGAGTGCAGTTTCTGGATCATATGGTAGTTGCACGTTTAGTTTTTTAAAGAAACTGCCCAAGTTTTCTAGAATGGCTGCACCGTTACTTTCCAATGTGTGAATGATCTGGTTTCTCTACATTCTAACTGGCATTTGATGCTGTCACTACTTTTTATTTTAGCCATGCTGATGGGTGTGTGGTGAGATCCCATTGTGGTTTTTATTTTTCATTTCCCTAACGGCTAATGAAAATGTACATGTTTTCGGCCAGGCACGGTGGCTCACGCCTGTAATCCCAGCACTTTGGGAGGCCAAGGCGGGCGGATCACCTGAGGTCGGGAGTTCAAGACCAGCCTGACCAACATGGAGAAACCCCGTCCCCACTAAAAATACAAAATTAGTGGTGGCGCATGCCTGAAATCCCAGCTACTTGGAAGGCTGAGGCAGGAGAATTGCTTGAGCCCGAGAGTCAGAGGTTGCGATTAGCTGAGATCATGCACTTCGGCCTGGGCAACAAGAGTGAAATTCTGTCTCAAAAAAGAAAGAAAAGAAAAGAAAAAGAAAATGTACATATTTTCATGTGCTGATTTCTGCCTGTACACCTTCTTCAGCAAAACATCTCTGTGTCTCTTGCCCGTTCTATTAGTTTCCCATTGCTGCAGTAGCAAATTTCTGTGAACTTGGTAGCTTAAACACAACACATGTTTGGCCTGGCATGATGGCTCATGCCTATAATCTCAACACTTTGGGAGGCCAATCAAGGACAGAGGACCATTTGTGCCCAGGAGTTTGAGACCAGACTGGGCAACATAGTGAGACCCTATCTCTAAATAAATAAATAAATAAAAAGAAGAAAATTTGCTGGGCATGGTGGCAGGCACCTGTAGTCCCGGCTACTCAGGAGATGGGAGAATTGCTTGAGCTCTGGAGGTCCAGGTTGCAGTGAGCCGTGATTAGACTACTGCACTCCAGCCTGGATGACAGAGCAAGACCCTGTTTCAAAAAACAAAAGAAATGAGTACACACATATTCATTCGCTTATAGTTCTTGAGGCTAGAGTCCAAAGACAGCTTCACTGGGCTCAAATCAAGTTGTCGCCAGGGCTGCACTCCCTCTAGAGGCTCTAGGGGAGAATCCACTTCATTTTTCCAGCCTCTAGAGCTGCTTTCCTTGGCCTGTACCCCTTTTCCTCCATCTTTCATACTGCCATCATAGCATCCTCCAATTTCTCTGTGCTTTCATCATCACATTGCTTTCTGCCTTCCGAGTCAAATCTCCCTCTTCCTTTGTTTTATTAGAACACTTAGGATTACATTTAGGGGCCACGTGGATAATCCAAGATAATCTCTCCGTCTCAAGATCTTTAACTGAATCGCATATGGAAAGTTTATTCTGTTATATAAGATAACATTCTCAGGTCCCATGGGTTAGTATCTGACTAGCTTACAGGCCACGATGTAGCCTACTACACCCACGTTCTAATTGAATTGTTTGCTTTTTAATGTTAAGTGTTGAGAGTTCTTTATATATTCTAGCTACTAGTCTTTTGTTGGACATGTGGTTTGCCACTATTTTCTCTTACTCTCTATTTTGTCTTTTTATTATCTTAATGGGTCTTTCATAGAGCAAAAGTTTCTAATCTTGATGAAGTCCAATTTATCAGTTTTTCCTTCTTTGGGTCATGTTTTTCATCTTAGGTCTAACTGCTTGACTAGCCCTAGAGCCCAAAGATTTTCTCTATGGTTTTTTTTTTTTCTGTTTTATAATTTTACATTTAAGTCTGTGATCCATTTTATGTTAATTTTTGTATGAGGTGTGAGAATTAGGTTGAGGTGCATGCATTTTGCCTATGGAAGTCCAATGGCTCCAGCACCATTTGTTGAAAGGCTGTCTTTCCTCCGCTGAATTACTTTTGTACCTTTGTTGCAAATTAATTGCCACATTTGTGGGGATCTATTTTTGGCTTCTCTGTCTGTTCTGTATGACTCTTCCTCCACCAAGACCACAACAATCTTGATTGTTTTATGTTTTCAATTTTATTAATTTCTGCTATTGTCTTTTTCTTTCTTTCTTTTTAAGAATCAAGGTCTCTCCCTGTCGCCTAGGCTAGAATACAGTGATGTGATCATAGCTCACTGTAACCTTGAACTTCTGGGTTCTAGTGATCTTCCTGCCTCAGCCTCCTAAGTAGCTGGGACTACAGGTGTGCACCACCATACCTAATTCTTTTTTTTTTTTTTTTTTTTTTAATTTTTAGTAGCGACAGGGTGTCCCTATGTTGCCCAGGCTTGTCTCGAACTCCTGGCTTCAAGTGATCCTCCAGCCTCAGCCTACCAAACTGCTGGTTTGACAGGTATAAGCCATTGTGCCCAGACTACTCTTATCTTTATTATTTCTTTACTTCTGCTTCTTTTGGGATTATTTTGCTTTTCTTTTCCTAGGTTCTTGAGGTGGGGCTTAAATTATTGATTTGAGACTTTTCCTCTTTTCTAATGTGTGCACTTAGTGCTATAAATTTTCGTCTCAGCACCGCTTAGATGTGTCCCACAATTGATTTGTTGTATTTTCATTTTCATTCAGTTTAATGTATTTTTTATTTCCCTTGAGATTTCCTCTTTGATGCATGGATTATTTCAAAATATGTCATGTTGTTTTCAAGTATTTGGGAATCTTCCTCTTATCTTTCTGTTCTTGATTTCTACTTTGATTTCACTGTGGTCAGAGATCACACTGTGTGTGATATCAATTTCATTTTAATTTGCTGAGGGTCAGGCGCAGTGGCACCCACCTGTAGTCCCAGCTACTCAGGATCCTTGAGCCCGAGAGTTTGAGGTTATAGTGTGCTGTGATCATGCCTGTCAATGGTCACTGCACTCCAGCATGGGAAACATAGCAAGATCCTATCCCTGGAAAAAAAATTCTAACAAAAAACTAATTTGCTGAGGTTTATTTTATGGCCTATCTTGAAAAGAATGTGCACTCTGTTGTTGTAGGGTGGAATGTTCTACCGTGTCCATTAAATCTTGTTGCTTGGCAGTATCGTTAGTTCTTCTATAGTCCTGTTGATTTCTGTCTAATCGTTCTATCAATGGATGAGAAAGGTATGTTACATCTCCAATTATTATTGTTGATTTATCTCTTTTTCTTTTCAATTCTTTCCATTTTTATATTACACATTTGCAGGTCTGATGTTTGGCGCATATACATCTAGGATTGCTATGTCTTCTTGGAGGGTTTACCCTATTGACATTAAATAGTCCTTCTGTCTCTGGTAATTTTCTTTCCTCTGAAGTTTACTTTATCTGAAATTTATATAACCACTCCTGCTTCCTTGTAATTAAAATTTGCATTATACATTTTTCCATCCTTTTACTTTCAACTTGCCTGTATTATTGTATTTGACATGAGTTTCTCATAGAAGCATGGAGTTGGGTAGCAGGTCATATTTTTTAATTCGTTGTACCAACCTCTGTCTTTAATTGTGTGTTTAGACCTTAAATATCTAATGTATTCATTGATGTCTTAGGGCTTAAATCTGCCATTTTATTTTTTGTTTTCTGTTTGGTTTGTTTCTCATTTCTTTTTTCCTTTTCCAGTCTTTCTGTAGGTTACATAAACTTTTTTTTTTTTTGAGACAGAGTCTCGCTGTGTCGCCCAGGCTGCAGTGCAGTGGCACGGTCTCAGCTCACCGCAACCTCCATCTCCTGGGTTCAAGCAATTCTTATGCCTCAGCCTCCTAAGTAGCTAGGACTACAGGCACATAAACATTTTTTAGAATTCCATTTTGGTTTATCTATAGTGCTTTTGGATGTATCTCTTTATATAGCAATTTTAGTGATTGCTTTGGGTATTATATTAGATATTCATAACTTATCAGTCTACTGATATCTTTATTTTACCAATTCAAATCACATATAGAAAGCTTACATCCTTTTGTATCCCTTCCCCCTCTCCTCCTATTTATAATATAATTGTCTTAAATATTCCTTTACATAAATTTAGAACCACATCAAGCAATTTTATAATTTTGCTTCAACTGCCAAACATAATTTTTAAAACTCAATAAGAGAAGGAAGGTCTATGGTATTTACCCATGTTTTTGCCTTCTTCTGAAGGTTCTAAGGTTTCTTTTATCACTTTCTTTATGTTTAAAAAATTTTCTTTGGGTAGAACTTCCATATGATCCAGCAATTCCACTAGTGAGTATATATCCAAAAGAAAGGAAATGGGTGGGGTGCAGTGGCTCATGCCTGTAATCCCAGCACTTTGGGAGACCAAAGCAGGAGGACTGCTTGAGCCTCCCTCCTGGGAGTTTGAGACCAGCCTAGGCAACATAGCAAGACCCCATCTCTACAAAAAAATAGAAAAATTCACTGGGCATTGTGGTGTGTGCCTGCCTATAGTCCTAGCTACTCAGGAGACTGAGGCGGGAGAATCACTTGAGCCCAGGAATTTGAGGTTGTAGTAAGCTAGGATCATGGCCCTGCCTTCCAGCCTAGGCAAAATAGTGAGACCCTGTCT
Organism: Macaca mulatta; assembly: GCF_049350105.2. Taxonomy (NCBI): domain Eukaryota; kingdom Metazoa; phylum Chordata; class Mammalia; order Primates; family Cercopithecidae; genus Macaca; species Macaca mulatta. The sequence goes on along the minus strand of NC_133406.1, from coordinate 81,058,859 downwards.
CAAAAAAAAAAAAGAAAGAAAGAAAAGAAATTAATATATCAAAAAGATAGCTTCACTCTCATGTTTATTGAAGCACTATTCACATTCGTGAAAATATGGAATCAACCTAAGTGCCCTTCAAATGTGGTACATATACACAGTGAAATATTATTTGGCCATAAAAAGAATGAAATCCTGTCATTTGCAGCAATTGGAAGCCATTATGTTAAGTGAAATAAACCAAGCACCAAAAGACAAATATTGCATATTCTCACTTACATGCAGGAGACTAAAACATGTATTTCATGAATAGAGAGTAGAATGGTGGTTAGAAGAGGCCAGGAAGTTGGGAGATGAAGGGGAAAAAAATAATATAAATGTATTTATTAGCACTAAGCTACATACTGGTAAAGATGGTAAATTATATATGTATATTTTATCTCAATAAGAAATGTTTTAATGGAACACAACTAGTTGAAAGGAGAAAAGTTCTTTACAAGAATTCAGCTAAGAGCAGTAAGCTGTGATTGTACCACTGCACTCTAGCCTGGGTGAGAGTGTGACTCTGTCTCAAAAAAAAAAAAGAAGAAGAATTTAGCTAATAAGTACATAGATGAAAGATTGATGATAGAATCCCAAAATCACATTTTGCAACTCTGAATAAAACAGTAGGTCTAGGCAACAATCAACAATGCATCCTAAAATCATTAGGGGAAAGTGTGATTGGACATTTTATAATGAGGATCAGGCTAACATCACCTGGATCCACTGACAAATCTTATACTTAAATATGAGGCAACCGGATATCATGACGTCTCTTTGATGGGAAGCAGTAGGAAGTGAGAAACATCACATATGAAGTGGATTTGTCAAATACTTGAGCCTGACTCTAGTTTGTCCTCCAAACCTGCCAGTTTGTAGGACATATAGGGAATAGAGGAAAGTTCATATGTACACTACGAGGGAGTAATCAATCAAGCACAGACTGTGGGACATTTGATTGTATGTGTTAATGGAATAAATAAGACAAGGAGCAACTGTTGTAAAACAAAGGAGACTTAGAAGACATAACTTAATGCGGTACGTAGACTGTGAGGGATGCAGAATCAAATCAATTAAGTGAACAAAATATTTATATCATATTAAGAAATTATTGACTTTTAAAGTGTGATGATTATTTTAAAAGTCTTCTCAGAGGAGCACACTCAAGTATTTACAGTGAAAATACCCTGATCTATGAGTTTTGTTTGAAATGCTCTGGCTAAAATGTGTGGGTCAACAAGTATTAGGTGAATGCAAAAGTAATTGCGGTTTTTGCCTTGTTGGAATTTGCTGTCTGATATTGGAATACATTCTTAAATAAATGTGGTTATGTGGGCATTTCTCGCTTTATAATTTTTGCTAATGAATTATTACTTGCTATTTATTGTATTGTATTATTTTAGACCATGGAAATAATGTTAGACCAAAAGCAAATTCAACCAATTTTCGTATTCAAGTTCAAAATGAGTCATAAAGCAGCAGAGACAACTCGCAACATCAAGAAGGCACTTGGCCCAGGAGTTGCTAATGAACATATAGTGCAGTGGTAGTTCAAGGAGTTTTGCAAAGGAGACGAGAGCCTTGAAGATGAGAAGCATAGTGGCTGGCCATAGGAAATTGACAATGACCAATTGAGAGCAATCATCGAAGCAGATCCTCTTACAACTATATGAGAAGTTGCCTAAGAACTCAATATCAACCATTCTACAGTGGTTCAGCATTTGAAGCAAATTGGAAGGTGAAAAAGCTCGATAAGTGGGTGCCTCATGCGTTGACCAAAAATAAAATTTAAAAAAAAGTCATTTTGAAGTATCCTCTTCTTTTATTCTGTGCAACAACAATGAACCATTTCTCAATCGGATTGTGACGTGAGATGAAAAGTAGACAACCAGCACCGACCAGCTCAATGTTTGGACAGAGAAAAAGCTCCAAAGCACTTCCCAAAGCCAAACTTGCACCAAAAAAAAAAGGTCATGGTCATTGTTTGGTGGTCTGCTGCCATTCTGATCCACTACAGCTTTCCGAATCCTGGTGAAACCATTACATCTAAGAAGTATGCCCAGCAAATCGGTGAGATGCACCAAAAACTGCAGTGCTTGCAGCTGGCATTGGTCAATAGAAAGGGCCCAGTTCTTCTCCATGACAATCCCCAACTTCATGTCGCACAACCAATGCTTCAAAAGTTGAAAGAATTGAGCTATGGAGTTTTGCCTCATCCGCAATATTCACCTGACCTCTCGCCAACTGACTACTACTTCTTCAAGCATCTCAACAACTTTTTGCAGGGAAAATTCTTCCACAACCAGCAGAATGCAGAAACTGCTTTCCAAGAGTTTGTTGAATCCTGAAGAATAGATTTTTTATGCTACAGGAAGAAACAAACTTACTTCTCGTTGGCGAAAATGTGTTGATTGTAATGGTTTCTCTTTTGATTAATAAAGATGTGTTTGAGCCTAGTTATAATGATTTAAAATTCACAGTCAAAAACCACAATTACTTTTGCACCAACCTAATAAATTGAGATTGGTTATATGTTGCTGCATATACAAGTTGGGTGATGGGTACATGAGGGCTGATTAGAGCGTTCTCTGTACTTCTGGTTATGTTTAAAATTTTGCATAACAGAAAGTGAATCATATTCACTGATAAAGGATGAGATCACAAATGAAGAAGATACATTTCCTATGACTAAGGACTTGATGACACAGTGGCACAACTGGATCAAATCTAGGCATGATTTAGAGCTGATTTGAAATTAATAGACATTGTTCTGATGTCACCAAAAAAAGGAGTGTTTCAATGTCATATTAATTACCATTTTTATAAATTGATTTCAAGTCAAAATCAAAATTTCCTTTTGTTGTTCTTTTAAGCTACATCTGCCAGTGACAAATTCTCCTAGTTTTTCTTCATCTGAGGATGTCTTGATTTCTCCTTCAATCCTAAATAATATTTTTTCTGGGTATAGAATTCTGGACTGACAATTGTTTTTTTCCAGCACTTTAAAAATATTGTCCTGCTTCTTTCTGGCCTCTGTGGTTTTTTAGAAGGAATCTGCTGTCATTTGAATTTTTCCTCCCCTACAGGTAAATTTGCTGTCTTCACGGGCTGCTTTCAAGGCTTTTTCTTTGTTGTTAGTTTCCTGAAAGTGAATTATAATGCTATTGGGTGTAAATTTTTTGGTTTTATCTTGTTTGGGGTTTTCTCAGCTTATTGAATCTATAGGTTTATGTTGCTTTCCAAATGTGGAAAGTTTTAAGTCATTATTTTTTTTTATGACATTTTCAGTCCCATCCTCTTTCTGGTACTCCTGTGACATAAATTGAGGTGTTTGAGGGTCTGTTTTTTTGTTTTTTGTTTTTCCTCAGGCTGTTTTCTCTCTGCTATTTGGATTGTATAATTTCTCATGTCTTATTTTCCAGTTCACTTTCCTCTGTCCCCTCCATTCTGCTAGACCATCCACTGAGTTCTGTGGTCTTTTTGTTCTTGTTTTGTTTTGTTTTGTTTATAGTTATGGTATTTTTCAGTTCTAAAATTTTTATTTGTTTCTTCTCTATATCTACTATTTCTTTGCTGAGGCTTTCCATGTTTTCATTTGTTTAAAATGTGTTCCTAATTGTTGACTAAAGTACTTTTATTGTGCCTGCATTAAAATCTTCATCAGATGATCCTAACATCTCTGTCATCTTGGTGTTGGCCTCTGTTGAATGTCTTTGTTCATTCAGTTTGAGATCTTCCTGGTTCTTGGCATCATGGTTGATGTTTTATTGAAACCCGGATGTTTTTGTATTACTTTATGCGACTGAATTTTTCTTAAGCCTTCTGTTTTAGCTGGCTTTCTGTGTCAGCACCCTGGAGCAGGAGAGGGAAGGCACCCCCTTGATGCTGCCTCATGGGGTAGACGTCAAGGTTCTACAATCATCATCTATTGACACCCAAGCTGCGGGGCTCCTTGTTACTACTGAGTGAAAGTTAGAGTTCCAAGTTTCCATATGGTCTCAACTCACACGGCAGTAGGAGAATCTTTGTTACCAGCTACTGGAGACGAAAGCCTTGGCTCACTACTTGGTCTTTTCTGACACCACTCCGGCAGGCGTTGTTGAAATACCCCATCATATCCTCATGAGGGTGGAAGCCTCTGATCCCCACCAGGCCTTTGCTAGCATGGATTGAGATGGGGCCACAGTTTATACTGTAGTGCTTGGAGCATAATGGTTATTGTCTAAAAGTCTTCTGCCTTGCTAGGCTGCCTCTTTCCTTATCCTTTAGCTAGAGAGAACAGTATTTCGTTGATTGTTTCTCTCTTTCTCTGCACCTGTTTCTGGCTTCTGCAGCTTCAGGCCCAGGGCATATGAGCCAAAAACAAAAACGAAAACAAAAAGAAACAGGAAGCTCATCACTGTGTCATTCCTCAGGTCCCAGAATTTCCGGCTGGTTTACCTCCTCTCTGCCTTTCAGAATCTTCTTATTTTTATTTATACAAACCAACCCAGAGTTTCTAGTTGCCTTTAGCATGGGGAAAGGGGAACAGTACATCTATCCCATCATTCTGGAAACATTTTTATACACACACCTCCATACACACACTACATTTATGTTAGTATAAACTGTCAGGCCCTAATGCTCATTCTCCCTTCACCATCTCCTTTGTACTCCCCATTATGTGCCATTTTCCTCTCCCTCCCTCTGTCCTACACTCTTAGATTTCCTGTGCTCCCTTTTCTAGCCTCCCCCTTTGTTTTCTTCTAAGACTGAGGAAAGTCTATTGGACATAGCAGAATCATTTGGCAACTACTTCAAACCCATCAATCCTTTCATTCCACCTCATTCAGTCTCACCTCCCACATGGTCTCACCCCACACCTGTGCACATGGGGCCTGGCCAGGCTTGCTGAGCACTACAGGAATCCACCTGCGCCTTATAGCTCACAGACATCCAGGGATCCCTCTAGGCATCCTCAGCTCATATGATCCCACAATTGCTCTTTCCTCATGATTATTCCCGTGACTAATTCTTCCCCTTGTCTCCTAGTGTGTGGTGCTTTATGCCTTCCACGTTTCATTCTCTGAAGTTTTCATTGATTTCTTACACTTCCTCCTCATGTGTGTGGATTCTTTACTTGTTACAAAATCACGATTGCAAAAGCCTTGATTATAAAAGTCTCTGGCACAAGCTTAGCATCTGCTAAACTGACTGCCCACACCCTTTCTCTGGACTTGTTTTAATCTTTTTCGGTTCCACTCCAAGTGCTCTATGGTGTGGTTGTTTTGTAGACCTGGTGCTTAAAGACTAATGTCTCACCCTGTTGTGCCTGCTGGGTTTCTAAAGAGGAAACCAAGTAGCTAATAGTCTATTTATTTTTCCAACAGTCTCAGGAAACAAATTCATGCAGGGCATCTATCTGCGTAAAAGAAGTAGTAGCTCCATTGCCCTAGCTAAAGGGTAAAAGCCACATTGGTATGCACTGCACAAAAGTAGAGGCTGACTTTAAGTCATAATTTGCATTTTCTCTTTGCAGAGCTATTTATCTGGGGATGTTAGAGTTCCCTGTATGTGGGAAACTCTCATTTAGCATTATATAAATGGACTCTGGCTGAATCTGTGTAGCTCAGGCAGATATCTAAAAGTGGGCAACATGTTCTCTGGAATAGCTTTCCATAATTCTGTAACAACTGGTGTCTGGTCCTGGTATGAAGGAACAGTTGAACTTAATTCTCTCCCCGTGAGAGAACTCCAGAAGAGATGGCTTAAACCCCAATCTCAGGGGTTTTAAGGAAATTCACATCTCTAGAAGGGACTGTGAAGGACAATGACGCTCAACTATCTTAAGTTAGCAAAATGTCTCCCTTAGTCAGAGTAGGGAAAATATAAGGTAAATATTTAAACAAGTGAAAGGGGGCAGTAAGCAAGAAGACAAAACCAACTCTACCTTCAAAATCATACAAAGAAAGAGGCTGGATTCAATTGGAATTAAATTGATGGAAAGGTCCTGGAGCAGGCTGTGTCCTCCCCATGTGGCTGCAGTGGACACTGGGCAAGATCCACTGGTTTATTTTGTGACTTTCACTCATGTGATGCCATTTATCAAGGTCACATGGCAAGCTTTTGGGAAAATCCACCCAGACTGCAGGTCTTTACTTCATCCCACTGTGGTCACCCAGCTTAGCCACCAAGGGATTGGAGTAAGAAAAGTGTGTGGTGGGAGGCTGGGGTTGATGGTGCATTTATTTGGTAATAGAGGTCCTTGGGCTGGATGTGCTCTGAATACAGTGATCTCACACAGACTTGCTCCCATTCAGGGACCTTATTACATATATGTCTCTCTTTGCCTCATGGTCATTCTTGTGTCACCAACCAGACTCCAAGTTTCTTGAAGACAGGGACGGTGTCTCAGACTTAAACATTCCCTGGTATCTAACACAGTACTGGGCTCAATAAATGCTACATCGACTTGAGAGGGCTTGACAAAGGCTGAGCACAGTGGCTCACACCTGCAACCCCAGCGCTTTGGGAGGCTGAAGCGGGAAGATCACTGGAGTCCAGGAGGTGGAGACCAGCCTGGGCCACATGGCAACACCCCATCTTTAAAAAAAAAAAAAAGGAAAAGAAAGAAAGACATTGAGACACAGAAGCCAAAAATAACAAAAACAATGTTGGATAGAAAACCCATTTGGGGTAATTTATAAGTAAGAGAAAAAAAATTTAAAAATAAAAGGGCCTGACAAACATGCATAGTAGTTCCTATGGTCAGCCTGAGCCACGGAGGGGCCGAAGGAAGAAGGAGCAGGAAGATCTGAGATGCTTCAGCAGAGAAGGGGACCTCTGAGGAGGCTGGATAGAAGAACCAGCTACAGAGTCAAACTAGTGAAGGAAATACTTAAATTCATTGAAGGAAAAAGTACGCCTCCCTCAAAGAGGGCTCCCTACCCCAGACAATGCCTGGAGTTGTCTCCTCCCTCACAGCCACAACTCGGAAGGGGTGGATTTGCATCGTATCTTCTTGACTTACTGAGGCAGATCAGAGAGGGGCTCCTCGGCTCTGCAGAGCTCAAGAGACTTTACCCTCCCTAGAAGAGCTGGTCTAGTCATTGCTGGTGCCCCTTCTTTAGGATCAGGCTGTCTAATCATCCTTCCATACCTGGCCAGTGGGGTGCAGGGGCTTAAAGGTAAATAAATATTTCCTATAAAGTAGTTTAGATAAATTTTGAGGATGAGGGGATTGATCCTCAAAGGAGAGTTGGGGGTGGGGCATGTAAACCTCTATGTAGGAGAGGAGAATCAATTTGATTAGGTTTTAAAAAAAAGAATGGGGTCAAAATACAAACGGATATCATGGGTCTCTCCCTCCCTCTCTCTCTCTTTCCCCCTTTCCCCCACGCACACACTCACACACACGCTCACACACAAACACAGTCACACACAAACTCACCCACCCGAGGGCTTCTGCTCTTCTCCTGGGGCTACCTATGTGCCAGCATCATCATTAACCTGCATCTCCCACTTATCACCTGCTGCACTCCCTGTTCCCACTGATGCTTTAGCTTCTCCAGGGCCCTGCCTGCTCTTCGTTTAATCTCACAGCCTCTCATGGTGCTGTGACTCCAAGACAGGGGGAGAACAGCACTATATATACATCTCTCCAGCCACTATCCCTCCTCCCCAGTCTCCCCTTGGCTTGCAGGCTCCCTGTGACCCCAGAGACTCTGAGATGAGATGGATGGAGATTCCTTCCTGGTCCACTGGGCTGTCAGAGTTCCCAAGACTTGCTGTGCAATGTTACACTCTTCCCTAGATTAAAAACAAAGTCTTTATGAAAAATCTACCTGTCCTGAGTGAAAGCCTACATACATATAGCAAAGGCTGCTTTCCCACGCTTCTGCTAGGCTAGGGCTAGGGAATTGGCATTACTGGGGGCACAGTAAAGGTTAGCCTTTTTGTCTTCTTTCTTGCAAAAGCCGTTTTTACACATTGCTATTTTGAAAATAATAAAGCACTTTCTTTGGGAACTTGGGGTCTTGGTCGTGTTGTGGGAGTTGGCTTCCCAGCCTCTGCTTTATTTCATTTGTCTGCATTTCTCTTTTCTTATTGGGCCTCCCTGAAAGAGTTCAGAATGTCCCCAGACTCGAGCATCGTCTTCTCTCTGCCACTTCCTTATTCCTTGTTCCTCAAATTACCAGAATACAGTGGTTGACAGCACTGGCGGGTTTAGGGACAAGCCAAGCTCAAGTTCCAGCTGTGCTGTTTGGTCACTGTGACCTTGGGTGAGTTCTCTCACCTCTTGCACTGCAGGCGTGATGACAGTACCTTCCTCAAGGGGTTGAGGCAGTGCATGCATAAAGCCTCACTGGGGATCCGGGGTGCTCTCTAAACATTAGTGATTGTCCTTATTATAATTTTGGAAAGCATGCTTCCAATGCCAGAGTAAGACCTTCACATACAAAACATTTAGAGAGTTGTGGGGCCTCCAGGGCCCAGAGTGAGAGCACCACAAGGACAGCTGTACTAAAACTCACCCCTAAATATCCTGGGCCTGGCCTTTGGACGCTGAGGGGCTACATAGTGGAGGCAGGTGTGGGCAGGGGAGTTGGAATAAAAAGCAGACAGATGGGGCTCTGAAATCTGTCTCACTCTTGTGACCACAGGCAAGTAGCCCCCCTCTCTGAGTTTCTGTTTCCTCACCCATACAATAAAGATAATAATTTCCAGCTAAGAATATTTTAGTGAAGTTTAAAGACCATGCATCTAAACATGTAACACCACTTGGCTAAGAATGCATGCTCAGAACTTTTTAAATTATTTATGTGGTGACATCAACTTGCCTACTTTGTGATAAGCATCACCTGCAGTGGGTGCCAGACCTCTGCGAAAAGGGGCACTGGGGAGACAAGCAAAAACAGGGACACAGTCTCTTTCCCTTAAATAGCACATAACCATTCCCAATATCCTTTCAAATATATGGTCTTACCCCCAAAGGCACCAAGCCGCTCTAAGTCTGAGCAAGTTTGTCAGCCCCTCCGAGGAGTGGGCAAAGGGGCTGTCTTAGTTCTTTTGAGATGCTATCACTAACTACCATAGACTGGATGCCTTGTAAATAACAAACACTTATTGTTCACAGTTCTGGAAGCGGGGAAGTCCAAGATCAAGCTGCCAGCAGGTTTGGTATCTAGTAAGGGTCTACTTCCTGATTCATCGATGGCATTTTCTTGCTCTGTCCTCCCATGGAGGAAGCAGGGAGGCTGTTTTCTGGGGCCTCTTTTATAAAGGCATGAATCCCATTGATCAGGGCTCCACCCTCATAGTTTAATCACTTCCCAAAGGCCCTACCTCCTAACACCATCGCCCTGGGGATTAGGTGTCAGTTTATTAATTTGGAGAAGGACATACGCATTTGGCCTATAGCAGGGGTCAGAGGTCAGAGATGATGAGCTACGCCTGAGGCCACGTAACCTGAAAGACAGAGCCTGTCCCCACACCTGCTCTCCCACCTCATCCCAGGCTCTCTGCCACACCCATGGCCATGCCTCTGCAGAACTGGAAGTGTCCCAGGCTTCTGGAGGGGGGGACCATATTAGGACAGGGAATATATTTAGTCAACTATGACTAGCATTATTTAAAAAAGAAATAGCATAGAACATAACAGAATAGAACACAGCAGAATGAAATAGAACATTTCAGATGCACTGCACATAAGAAGAGGAAATACTGTCTCATGAAGTTTTTTCACATGTATGTACGTGTTTTTCTGCATGTGTACTGAGTACTGATATAAAATGTACTTTTTGATTGGGTCGCTGTCAAGAAAAGTTTGAAAAACACTTTATTGTTTTATTGTTTATTCCTATATCCAGAGCTAATATCCTTTTTTCTAACCACTCCAATTATTCTCCATTAGAGAAAAGCAGATTTTGTCTCAAATTTTTTTCAGTCTGGTACAATGATATAAAACAAATTCATCCAAACCTATTTTTGTCATAGGGAAACCCCCTTCCAGCTCTGAACACTCTGGGGTTTCACATGCCCTACAGCGTAAATCCAAATTTCCATTAGCTTCCAATGTTCCACCTTTCCAGCCATACCTTCCATAACTCCTCAATGCCCGTGCTCCTGCCAGGCTTGTCTTCCCAAGGTAGCTTCTGTCTTCCTAAGAAAAAAGCGCCCCCTTCACCTCCCCATCTCTGTCTCTCAGGCCCTGAGCAAGTTTCACTTCCCTCTGACACTCTTCTGCTTTACAGGCCACGGTGATTCCAGTTTCCTATGAAAACAGTATTTCTTGTGCAATGAGTGCACGGGGTCTCTTGTCACATGTTGCTGAGTTCCTGCATTAAAAATCAGACTCCCTCAGCACAATGCTTTTTGAGATTCATCTCTGTGTCATATGCATCAGTAGCCTGTTCCTCTGTTCTCAATCTCTAAGTAATAACCCATGGTATTCCATGGATAAACCAAAATTTGCTTAGCCATTTGCAATGAGCTTGCCAAACTGCAAAGTCTGGGTGAGCAGTCCCCATAAGACCGTCCTCTCCTCAGATGCCGAGTGTGGGGGTCCCCAGGGTTACCCTCACTTCAGATCAGCTGGCTACAAATTCAGAGGTCTCCACAACCACTCTCAGGCTTGAAAATTTGCTAGAACAACTAACAGAACTTGGGAAAGCCCTATACTTACAATTACAGTTTTATTACAGTGAAAGAATACAAATTAGAAATAGCCAAAGCTTCTACTGCATAGGGCAGAATCTGGGAGAGTTTCAAATATGAAGCTTCCACACCCGCAGGAACATGTTATCTTCCCATCATCAATATGTGGCAATGCGCACAGAGTACTGTGGATCTTGGAAGTTTGGCTGAGCTTTGGTGCCCAGAGCTTTTACTGGGGCTCAATCGCTTACTGCCCAAGCAACTGACCTTTAGTCTCTAGCTCCTCCCAGAGGCCAGAGCGTACTGTGTGTTCCAAAGGCCTATCATAAATCACATCATTATGCTTTTGCTGGCCAAAGCCCCCAGGCAAACAATGACACTTCTATTGCAGGACACTTCAGGGGCCTAGAGATCACCTGCCAGTGCCCCAAGACAAAGACCAGACCTCTGTTTGGTTAATTCTGCACTACATGCCATTCACCTGCTGATGGACATTTGGAGTGTTGCCAGGTTTTGACTGTTAGGAATAAAGCTGATGGTAAATGCAACAACCTAGGTGAATCTCAAAACTATTAGGCCAAGTGAAAGAAGTACATATATATGATCCCATTTATAGAAACTATAGAAAAGTCAAATCTAACCTAACGTGATGGTAGAACCAACTACAGCTACATAATTTGTGGGGCCCAGTACATTTTACTGTGTGTACCCCTCGGTACCTCAATGAAGTAGATTTTTTATTTAAAAAATACCATTTACTGAGCTCTTTCTATAAGACCCCCGTTTGTGGAGGTCCCTGAATTTGTACCCAGCTGATCTGAAGCACTTTACTAAGCACTTCACAATATTAATACATTTGTGCTCAGATGATACTTACAGATGAAGAAATTTAAGCTGAGAGAAGTAACCTGCCCAATGTTTCATCTGGCAAGTGACAGTATCTGGATTTGAACCTGGGACTGTTAGGCATTGAAAGCAGTGTGCCTAACCACCAAATACCAGTACTCCTGTCCTCTGTTTAACTCCTCCCTACGTCATGGTGTGGCTTTTCATATGTGTTTTTCTGGTCTTTCCATCCACTATAAGTCCCCAATAACAGAGATGTCATCAACAGTTGGGTCCACTGTGGAATACACAGAGGAATTTCTTTTCAGACAGTTTTTGCATACGCATATATCTTCATACACAGGGATATAGTTTTTGTTTTTTAAATAAAATTGAGATCTCACTATGCAAACTGTAACATGGCTTTTTTTCATATAATGTTTCTTGAGTTCATTTTTCCTCAAATCTTGGTGTTCACTACATTACTGGTTGGTTGATTTTTTAAAGCAAGAAGGAAGATAAAGTTTTTAGGTTTTTAAAAGTGTGACGTGCTGTTTTGCTGTAGATGATAATCCTGCAGTCATACCTGCACAAGATCCTATTATTACAATTGAGGGTGGTTGTTTCCTGTATATATTGACACTAAAGAAGATCAATAACTTACAGGAAAAAAGTCCTTCTGTCAAGAACATTTCACTCTGTTTTTAGAACAGTTACATTTCTCTAAGGGCAGCTCTAAAGCGTAAAATATAAAATGTTTGCAAATATGTATATTATATATACCTTAAATGTGCATCAAAAACATTATATTTAATGACTGCATGTATTCCAAGAAGTAAATGTATCATAATTTATTTAGCCAATTCCCCATTATTAGATAACTCACCTTCCCCCATTTCTTTGAAATTATAAACAATGCTGCAATATTGAGACATCTTCGTGAAGTATGAATTTTACTTAAAAGTTTCTGGAGTAAAGAGTTAATTACTGGCCGGGCGCGGTGGCTCACGCCTGTAATCCCAGCACTTTGGGAGGCCAAGACGGGCGGATCACGAGGTCGGGAGATAGAGACCATCCTGGCTAACATGGTGAAACCCCGTCTGTACTAAAAAAATACAAAAAACTAGCCGGGCGAGGTGGTGGGCGCCTGTAGTCCCAGCTACTCGGGAGGCTGAGGCAGGAGAATGGCGTGAACCCGGGAGGCGGAGCTTGCAGTGAGCTGAGATCCGGCCACTGCACTCCAGCCTGGGCGACAGAGCGAGACTCCGTCTCAAAAAAAAAAAAAAAAAAAAAAAAAAAGAGTTAATTACTTTAAATGATACATAATTTGAAACATTGGTTTTATTTTAAAACAAGCAGATATGAAATTGAATGTAAATTTTGAATTTGTTTTTAAAATTAAAAATCTAATTGTGGGCCAGGTGCAGTGTCTCACTGCACTAATCCCAGCACTTTGGGAAGTCAAGGCAGGAGGATCGCTTGAGCCCAGCAGTTCAAGACCAGCCTGGGCAGCAAAATGAGACCCACTTCTACAAATAATTAAAAAAACTAAAATTAGCCAGGCATGGTGGCATGTGCCTATGGTCCCAGCTATGTGGGAGGCTGTGGTGGGAGGATCACTTGAGCCTGAGAAGTCAAGGCTACACTGAGTTCTGACCATGCCACTGCACTCCAAGCTGGGCAATAGAGTGAGACCCTGTCTCAAAAAACAAATCTAATGTATAGACCACTTGAGACTATATTCACTTTCTTCTTTACTAACAGAATCCAATTTTGTTGGAGGTCCCAGTTGAAAAATAAAATTACCTTTCCCAGCTCCCTTTGAAGACAGAGTGGCCACGTGTCTGCTCTGGCCAGTGAGCTCTAAGTGGAAATCACCAGGCAGGACTTCACAGAGTGCTCCTTAGAGGTGGGTGGATTTAGCTGGAGCCTCCTTTTGGCCTTGACCGTTCTTCCTGCTTGGAAGTGACCACAGGACAACCATGAAGAAAATGCCAAGAACAACCTGGGACTTGGCCCTGACATCTGTGAGTCTTTGAATCATACCTTCATGTGGCCATCTCTGAAATTCTTGTACCAAGAGAAAAATAAAACTCCTAATTCATCTAAAGCACAATTTGTTTTTTGTTTTGTTTTGTTTTGTTTGTTGTTGTTTTGGGTTTGTTTTGTTTGTTTTTGGTTTTTGTTTGTTTTTTGAGATGGCGTCTTGCTCTGTCGCCCAGGCTGGAGTGCAGTGGCGCAATCTCGACTCACTGCAAGCTCTGCCTCCAGGGTTCACGCCATTCTCCTGCCTCAGCCTCCTGAGTAGTTGGGACCACAAGCGCCCGCCACCACACCCGGCTAATTTTTTGTATTTTTAGTAGAGACGGGGTTTCACCGTGTTAGCCAAGATGGTCTCGATCTCCTGACCTCGTGATCCACCAGCCTCAGCCTCCCAAAGTGCTGGGATTACAGGCGTGAGCTACTGCGCCCAGCCTAAACCAGTTTTTTAGGTTTCTGTTACACCTGATTGCAGTTCTTCTATTTTCAGTATCTCTCCATTTTCTACGAACTTTTACCTCCTTTCTATTTTTTACCTTCTCCAAAATGTCACTGCCAAATTCTGAGTCTTCCAGTCTCATCCTATGATGCTCCCCAAGGGAGTCCCTGGTTCAGGGTGCTGAAGGGAGGAGAACATGCTGAGGGCTGGGAAGGAGAAAGAACCCATCCAGATGGAGCTAAGAACAAAGACCTGGGTCCCCCTGCCCGTGAGAAAGCTCAAATGCGTGTGACTACTTTTATTATTTATTTATTTATTTATTTATTTATTTATTTATTAAAACAGGGTCTCACTCAGGCTGGCAGGTCACCCAGGCTGGCATGCAGTGGCGTAATCTCAGCTCACTGCAACCTCCACCTCCCAGGCTCCAGTGATCCTCCCCCTCAGCCTCCCGAGTAGCTGAGACTACAGGCACCACCATCACACTCAGCTAATTTTTGTATTTTTTGTAAAGAAGCGGGCAGTGGGGATGTCTCACCATATTACCCAGGTTGGTCTTGAACTCTGGGCTCTAGCGATCCACCCACTTCAGCCTCCCAAAGTGCTAGGATTACAGGCATGAGCCATCCCACCCAGCCAGCATGTGACTCCTCTTGATCCCTCTTCTCAACTTCTCCAGCAGCCATTGTGAAGTCTGCTAGGAAGCTGTGAGCCTTGGGGTGCCATAGATGCAAGTCCTGCTCTTCTTTCTACCCTTTACAAGCCATGTGTTCCCCCTTATTGCTCATTCATAATGACGCCTTCTCCACAATTCTATGGGGCTGATGACACAGAAGAATGTACACACAGCACCTGGCTCAAAGTCTTGCACATCAGGTAGTCTTGACATATTGAATTATCCTTCTGCCTTTGAGGTCCTGAATGTTCATTTTATCCTCCTATCACCTGGATGAAAATGTCGGCCTGTGGTAAAGCAAGTTTCCCCACAGCATGGCTTTTCCTCCCAGCTCTGTGACCCCAAGAACAGCTCTGGCAACTGGAAGAGTTCGGGAGTTTAAGTTTACGGCAACTCCCAAAGATTGGAAAGGTCGAATCAGAGACTCGCTGTCCTGGGAGAGGAGAGCGAAGACCGCACTTAACTGAAGCTCAGAGGAATGAAGTGAGGTGATACTAGAGAGAAGCAAATGGGGATGGCACACTGCAAATTATCTGCCACTGGGATTTTGGGGAGGGTGTCCACGCGTCCCTGATGGCTCTTGGCTCTGCCATCTTCTCAATCTGTGCTCGTTTCTCTTTATGTTATTTAGCTTTTAGATTTTTCAGAGAAAATAGTTGGTCTTTAATTCACTGATTCATAGAGTTGTTTATTTAAGAGAGGTTAATAGCGCAATCCTCTTAGTGGAAAGAGTCAAGCAAAGAAAGAGTTCGAATCCCAGCTGTACCACCAACTAGCTGAGTAACTGGAAAACTCAGTTCATCTCTATGGGCCCAATGAAGGGAGAGGATATGAATATTCAGAACTTCTTATTAAGATACATTTTAAAACATACAGCTTTGTAGAGGATAATAAGGCCAGGCGCAGTGGCTCATGCCTATAATCTCAGCACTTTGAGAGACTGAAGTGAGTGAATCACTTGAGGTCAGGAGTTTGAGACCATCCTGGCCAACATGTCAAAACCCCATCTCTACTAAAAATACAAAAATTTGCCAGGTGTGGTGGCGGGTGCCTATAATCTCAGCTACTCAGGAGCCTGAGGCACGAAAATCACTTGAACCAGGAGGCAGATGTTGCAGTGAGCCAAGACTGGACCACTGAACTACAGCCTGGGCAACAGAGCAAGACTCGGTCTCAGAAAAAAAAAAGAAAAAAGAGAATAATATGTACTCATGTGTTCACATGAGGCTTTATCCAATCTCAGCATCTTTTGCCATATTTGCTTCCTTAAAAAAGGACATTACAAATGTATTTCATAATGTCAGTCACTGTGTGGACATTATTCTGAGTCATCAGCCCCAGAATACTACGGAGTAGGTCATTACGGATGAACAACTAATCCCTGTCCCCTCCTTCCCTTCCTGAAGGCAAGCATAACCTGAATTAGTTGTTTTTTATTCCCATGAATGTTTTCATACTCAGCTCTATCCTCCCTTATCCACAATTTTGAACTCTGAAAAGCTGCAAGAAACAGTTTTTTTAATAAATTTGTGACAAACTCATTTGGCAGTAAAACTTGAACTGACATGTAGTTATTTATGGACTTTATATGGCTCATTTTAAGTGGTTGCACATAGATTTCACTGAAGAAATACTGATGTATTTGAACCTAGGTAGCTGCCTCATATCCTGTTAGTGATGTTCTCTTCTCTGCAGCCCCATGTGACTTTTCTGAAATGTGAACAACTCCAAATATCAAAACATGCCTGGCCCCCAGGGCTTAGGATGAGGATTATGACTCTTCAGTACACATACAAACCACATAGCACCACTCTCACTGTGTGTCTTTATACAGTGTGGACCTATATGATTTTCAACTTTTATTTAAATGTTTATACAAAATGCTTCCTTTGGCAACTTGTTTTTATTCACTCAATATTTTCTTAAATTTTTTCCTATCAATAAATGTAAATGTGTGGCACTCCACTGTCTGACTTTATCGTGAATTATTTATTCATATTGCCTGTTGATGGACATCTAGGATGTTTTCAATTTTCCAGTTTTGCAAATAGTGCTGACTGAACACTCGTGTTTATGTGGGTGAGGGTATCTTCCTAAAAGAGGAAATGCCAGACCCTAGGCAATCCACATCTTCAAGTTCAGTAGTGCTCAGTTACTCTCCAAAATAGTAAATTGGTTTACTCTTGCATCAGCAGCACTAAAAGGACTTTTTGTTCTAATTTCTTGAGAACACTTGGCATTATTCGATTTTTTTTCCATTTTTGTCCATTGGTGAGTATGCTTTGGGGAAACCCAACCAACAAGATACCTTTCCTTGCCCAAGTTTTGAGCCAATTGGGAAATAGAAGACTTAAGAGATGGAGAACCAAGCATCACCTTTACCAGCGATAAAGTTGGGTTAATGTGAGAGCCAGAAAGGCCTTGCTCGACCTTGGAACAGCCCACTCATGGGAAGACTGAATCTGGAGCAAAATCACACTTGCCTGGGTAGCTGGATCATGCTGGTCGAGGTGGAGAGGGAGAAACAGACCAAACCCCTTGCATGCAGGATCTTTTTCAGATAAGTGCCACCCAGGAGAAAAATGTAAGTCAAAAGCCCCCCAACCAGGGAATTTGTCCCATCTCCATGAGGAGGAGAAAGGGCAAGACGAGAAGTCATGAGTCAGGGGAAATCTCCTTTCCTGAGGAAAACATCAGGAGTAGGGAAGAAACAGTTTTCTTCTAGCCACTATGAAATGGCAGCTCATTGTTTTTAGTTGCATTTCTCTGATTACTACTGAGGTTGAGCAAGTTTTCATGAGTTAATGGCCATTGATGCTTTCTCTCCATTGAATATTCATATTATTTGCCTGTTTTTCTATTGCATTATTTGTCTTTATCTTACAGGTTTGTGGGCATTATTTATATACTGTGAATGCCATACTTGTGTCAGCAATATACATTGCTAATATATTCTTCCAGTCTTTGAGTTGTGTTTTCACTTATTTACAATGAAATAGAAATACAAGAAAACTGAAGATTTTTAATGTCATCAAATCCTTTATTGATTCTCCCCTTTAAAGTTCATGGTTTTTGCATCTTATTTGAGAAATTCTTTGCTATCTTGTAGTCTGGGAGTAGCAAGAGTTTCAGGATATGTATGTACCAAACGATCTGGGTTATATCCCAAGGAGAGATATGAAAGTTTAGAGCACCAACCTAATGACAAGGTGGGGGCATGGAAGGAAAGGAAGACAGAGAGCTGGAGGACTGCCAGCCTCCACAGCCCAGCTAGTCCTGACCAGCAAAACCTTCTAGGGTTCCACTAGGCTCAGAACCTGCATGCAACTTCTGAGACTCTCAGGTGGCAGCCCTGGGCCCTGGGGAAACGGAGCTCCTCGTCGCAACAACCAACAGGCCAGGGAACACTTCTGGACTTCGGCAGAGAGGAACCTCCCAAGACAGAAAGTCCAAGGATTCCAGTGGAGCATGGTGAGGACTGCCCACAAAAGAAGGTCTGGACATGTTAGAGGGACACTCTGAATCTTAACTCAAGATGGCTCTTTTTTTGTTTTTCAGACTGTTATAACAAAATAAACTGGGTAATTTATAAACAAATGAAATTTATTGCTCACAGTTCTTGAGGCTGGGAAGTCCAAGATAGAGGTGCCAAAAGATTCTGTTTGGTGAGGAGCTGTTCCCCATCAACAGTGCCTTTTTGCTGAGCTGTCACATGGTGGAAAGGCAAAAAAAAAAAAAAAAAAAAAAGTCTCCCTCAAGCCTCTTTTATAAGGCAATAATCTCATTCATTAGGGCAGATCCCTTATGAGCTAATCACCTCCCGAAGGCACCACCTCTTAATACTAATGCTAATACTATTACATTGTTGATTCCAACATATGGATTTGGGGCCACATTTAGATCATAGCACATCCACACTGGGGACTGTCTTCCCGTGGCCTACATCTGAGAGGTTTGGGGAGTGGGACGGCTGAGACTGGACAGGTCCTGGGTCCATCCAGGTAAGAAGGGACCCAAGGAGACCCAGGTGGGTTTGTGGATGCAGAGCTGATAAGCCATGATGGCTGCAGGGATAAGCTGTCCCTAGAACAGGGTGCAATAAAGAATGATGCGCTGAGCTTACATCTGGAGGGCAATTTTCTTCAAATCATCACCTCTGCTCACTCATTCTCTGAGGTGCCTCCAGTGAGATTATCTTTCTTTCTCTTATGTGCAGCTTCTGTCCTGAAGTCACCTGGCACCTACAGCTCCGGGGCTGTGTCACCTCCCTGTCTCCACCACCAGGGCAAGCTCGATCAGCAGCTTAGCAGACTGGAATCTTGGGCTGTGTGAAGACAGTCTTCGGGTGCCTTTTGCCCCTAGCATGGGCTCGCCACCCCCGTCCAAGGACAGTTCTCTGCTGCTTTCCGGTCTCTCCTAACAGTCTCACCTTCTGTGTGTAAACCATAACAGCTTTAGACTTCCTCTTCCTAGGCCTTCTCTCCCACCAAACTTTTTCTAATTTACGTCACAACTCAAACGGTTATTTGCTGCATTTAGCAGACTGCTGGTGTCATTATTTCCCCAGGGATGCAACAGTCTCACCTCTCATCTGCTCCTACCTGGCAACACCCCACCTTCCCCAGAATTAAGAACACAGTTTAATATAATAAGAGTGTATTTTTGTAATGTGTAACTGTGTCTGTTGTTTTCACGTGGGAGTGCCCATGACAGCCCTGGCTTCCCTTCCTCATCCTTCTTTTCCCATCTTTATCCTGTAGTTTGTCATAGTAACCAGTGGGTGGCTGTAGTACTTATATGTACACATACATGTGTGTATGCGCATACACACACACACACACACACACACACACTCTCCAAGCTATTCATTTTCATTTATAAAGTTGCTAAAAATAAGCGAATGGGTGTTCGGAAGGACGAATGTGTGAGTAAATGACCAAATAAATGAATGAATTAGTAAATGCTCAAATGATTGAATGAATGAGGACAAAGGAGAAGACTGTCGACAGGAAGGCACTCAGCAGCAGTAAATACCAAAACACTCGAATTATTTTATAGACTCCAACTGTTCAGAATGTCAAAGAAGCAGTCCATGGGAGCCAAAATATATGCCATTTCAGTTCCGCATTATAGAATATCTGAAATAACAAAAAAAAAAAAAGAGGAAGAAAGTATAAGAATAGGAGCATAAAGGTGGAAAAAAGACAGGATACAAAAATAAGAGAAAGCAAAGGGCAGTTTAAGTAGCTAATTCCAGGACAGACAATACATTAGTTGATATTAATGTCAATTTAGATTCAAATATTTCCAAGAGCCTCGTATGTGTGAGGCACTGAGTAAAACATCCACATGCCTTACTCATTTAATGCTCCCATCAACTTTGGGCGGGGAGGCATCATTCTTTTTGCTTTTCAGATAATTAAATCGAAACTTTAATAAATAGAGCCTTCGGACACAGTGGATCACACTTGTAACCCCAGCACATTGGGACGCCAATGTGGGAGGATCACTTGAGGCCAGGAGTTTGAGACCAGCCTGGGCAACATAGTGGGACCTCCTTTCTACCAACAAAAAAAGAAAAAAAGAAAAATACCCCACTCTTTTTGACTAGTTGGGCATGCTGGCATGTGCCTGTAGTCCCAGGTATTCAGGAGGCTGAGGTGGGAGGATTGCTTGAGCCTAGGAGTTGGAGCCTGAAAAAGAAAAGAAAGAAAGAAGGAGAGAAAAGGAGAAGGAGAGAAAGAAAGAAGAAAACAGAGCTTTGCCTGGCTCTCAGCTGTGTGCCTGAGGAGGGTGTTTTGGGCAGCTGGGCAGGAGAGCAGGAACACAATGTAAGTGGCGGCTGTAGGGGACAGCATGTGGGTCACAGAAAGAGCATCATTAGCAAGCAGGACCCACCCTGTCGTAAGTTCAGTGAATCATTGCTGTTTCCCCCTCACAGGCACTCAGGCACAAACACTCCATCCTTCTGGCTTTGCAGCCTCCTTCCTGCTCCAGAGGTTCCAGGAGGACTTGAAGAGAAGAGCCCAGTCCTTGCCCTCAAGGAGTTTCAGGCTAATTTAGGCGACAGAGCTGACACCATGAAGCAAAAAGGCAAAGTGGGCCTAGAACAGGGGCTGAAATGTGTGGCTCAGACAAAACGTGTTCCATGAATTCAGAAGAAAGAGAGACCCGTGAGATAGTAAACCCAAGGAAACATTCTGGAGAAGGGGAGGGATTTCTTAAGGATTAAATCTGTGGAGGAAAAAGGATTCTGGGGGAGAGGCACCAACAACAGGAATGAGGGATGAGCCTGGTGTTTGTAATGCAATGACCATCTTACCCTGACTGGCATGGAAGGGCTTAGGTGTAGTGGAAATAAAGCAGATGAGAAACAGGGCTGGAATCCCAGGGGCCTTCAGAGTCAGATGGAGGTAATCTGTGCACTCTGATGCCAGTTACTGGCTGCCACGTTTGTAGAACTGGATAGAGAAGCCCAATCAGAGCAGACATGAAGAAGTCTACTTCAACATAGATAGGACCCTCATCCCTTCCCCCGCTGCCTGACCTTGATTCCAAAACACAAAATCTGTATGGACCAGAAAACCAGGCAGTCAGACCACAGAGCAGCTTCTTACAGAAGTAAACAAGGACTGTGCCTTCTCCTCCCTCCCTCCTTCCCTTGCCCCTCACTGGCACCTCTCTTTATGCATCCATTTCCAAATCCAGTGAGGCAGACAGTGAGAGGAGGGAGAAAGAGGGGGCTCCTCCAGGAAGGGCCCTGGTGCCAGTGAACTTAGAAGACTGACTTTGGTATATCAGAGAACAAGGTAAGAGGGGCTGGAGAAGAGGCCATTGGTCCAGTTGCCTCTGGTGGGGAGATGAGGGGATTGGGCTGGGAGCTCTGCTCCCTAGCTTATCCAGAGATGGATCTGGATGGGGAATTTGGCAAGTAGCTAAGTGGACAAAGAGAGAATTGCCACAGTGAGCCACATGCCCATCTGTGGATGTACACCAGGCCTGGGGAGTCCCTACTGCCGGGAAGAGGGGTAACCAAAACCCAAGACAGGACCCATGAAGGCCTCCTATCGAATATGGGAGGGGAACCATCATCACGAAGACCTAGATGGCATCCCCAGCTCTGGAAGTGATTTTTTTACAGAAACCAAAGGGGAAATTGAGTACAGTACTCGGCAGTCTCTAAAGGATACTAAAAGATAGGGTTTTCATGATCTGTGATGAAAAGACAGCAGGTATTATTGTAGGAAGAGGAAGATAAGAAAATATTACAGGGAAGCGAAACTTGCACTAGCAGATTTAAAATCCACATTGGTGCCAAATATCACCCCACAGATCACCTACCTGCTAATTTCCAAAAGGAAATTAGAGCTTGACAACAGAAAGCCCTGATCACTACTACCTTAACCACACAATCAAACTGAGCAGCCTTAATGATAGGACACGGGATGACTGATAAAAAATAAAGTAGCACTATGAACTATTCTTGCTAAAAGTGTTAAGCAGAATCTAATCACACCTTCAAACCTAGCTTCTACTTTATAGCACATACAGGGATGGAGCAACAAAATAAATATACCAAATGGAAACAATCAGACTAATCCAGAATGTGGGAGAGTCTAAAATTAATAAATGAATAAAGCAGGGGTGAGGAGGAGATCATTCTAGGTTAACAGACTAAAGAGGCAAAACAACAAAAAGCAACAGATTAACCTTGGTGGTATACGGACTCGGGGGCAGGAAGACATTTTGAGGACAGTTGAGGCAACCTGAGTATGGTCTGGATTTAATATCAAGGAATTAAGTTTCTTAGGTGTGATCATGGTATTGAGGTTATAAAACAAGAGTGTCCTTACTTTTAAGAGATACATGCTGAAGTCCTTAAAGGAGACATGTTATAATATTTGAAACTTATTTTTAAATGGCTTAGCCCTTAAACAAGTCCGTATATATAAATGAATAACAGATGGTGAAATACTCTCAGTTATTGAAATCATGTGATGATCCTTATTCTCTCAACTTTTTTGCTTGACAATTTTTCACAGTGAAAAGTTGGGGTAAAATCACAGGGCATTAGTAAAGAGCAGAATGAACTGTGCTCTACTACAGCAGTCCCCAACCCTCTGGCCACGGACCCCTACCATGGCCTGTTAGGAATCAGGCCACACAGCAGGTGAGCAGCAGGTGAGGGAAGCTTCACCTGTATTTACAGCCACTGTCTTATCAGTGGTGGCTTTAGATTCTTATAGGAGCACGCACCCTGTTGGAACAGCACATGCGAGGGATTTAGCTTGCATGCTCCTAACGAGAATCCTGATGAACAGTTTCATCCCAAAATCACTCCACCCCGGGCCCCCTCGTCCATGGAAAAATTTTCTCCCATGAAACTGGTCCCTGGTACCCAAAAGTTTGGGGACCCACTGCTGTTAGTAGAGCAGTCTGTCTGTCATGTAGAAAACAAACTCAAGAAGCACTCCCAGGAAGCAGAAGAAAAGAACAAAGAGGTAAAAGCGATGAGAAAGAAGGTGACAGATACGTAGACAAACATCAAGAAAGCTTGGGAGAGTGTGAATGAGCAAGGGAGACAAAAATGAATCTTATTTTCCAAGCAACAGAAATGGACGAGAAGGAATTATGAATGTTCCTAAAGGATGCATTAGAACAGACAGAGGAAATAATTTGACATAATTAAAGAACATGTTGTAGAAATGATAATAGGCCTGAGTAAGAATAAAAACATGGTCTGGATTTCAGGCAAAATCAATTATTTGACTCATTTCTAGAAACCTTTTGAAAATAGCTTCTAATTATAAGGAATGCAAGAAAGTACTATAAGCATTCATGAAAGGAAAATTTTTTTATTTGCATTATAAGCAAAGGAACAGATTTTATGTTGCAGACTTCTCAGAAATGCTAAATATTTTTTTAAAAGTCACACTCAGAGCATTTTGAGTGAAGAAAGTAAGGATTCAATAATTTTATTCCTGGCCAAATTATTTGTAATATGTGGAGGCAGCATAAAGATATTCTTATATATGGGCATGGAAAACATAACTTTTACAGAAGAAAATTACATGAACATATGTTCCATTCAACCAAGTGATAAATTTAAAACACAAGACTGGCGAAATCACATCTGAAAGTATTTGTGGATCCTTTCTTGCTGGATTTAGATCCCAATCATAGTAACTCAGTCCAATTATGTGTCTACCGTGAGCAACCATGCCGTCATCTCATCACTTTCTCTTCTGCTAATGTGCCTTTTCCAGCACTAGGAGGTATGGTTTTGAGCCGTATGTATCACCCCGTAATTGTGATGGTATCCCTTGTCATCCTTGATAGGCAGCAAGAACAATGAATGCTGCTGTTCTGTTCCAGCAGATGCAAACAATAGAAAATGATTAACATGTACAATGTTATGCCAGGAGAATTACTGAACTCAGCATCCTTTTTTTTTCTTTTTTCTATTTTTTTTTTATCTTCCATTAATGGGCCACATAATAAGAAGGAACTCGAATGGTGATTTTTATACATCTTGAGTGGTATAAAATTTTTATTTGAGTTTTTTATTTTTGTTTATTTATTTATTTATTTGAGACAGAGTCTTCCTCTGTTGCCAGGCTGGAGTGCAGCGGCATCATCACGGCTCACTGCAACCTCCACTTCCCGGATTTAGGCGATCCTCCCACCTCAGCCTCCCAAGTAGCTGGGACTACAGGCCTACGCAACCATGCCCGGCTAATTTTTGTATTTTTTGTAAAGATGGGGTTTTGCCGTGTTGCCCAGGCTGTTCTCAAACTCCTGAGCTCAAGTGATTCACCCACCTCGGCCTCCCAAGGTGTTGGGATTACAGGCATGAGCCCCTGCGCCTGGCTGTTTTTGATTTTTAAAAAGCAAAAAAATGCCAATAAGCAATTATGATGTCATTAGCCTCTGTTAATATAATCTTCCATCTAAAACATGTGTACATTCTTATACTAATTATTCCTTTTTTTTTTTTTTTTTTTTGAGACAGAGTTTCGCTCTTGTTGCCAGGCTGCAGTGCAATGGTGTGATCTCTGCTCACTGTCACCTCCACCTCCCAGGTTCAAATAATTCTCTTGCCTCAGCCTCCAGAGAAGCTGGAATTACAGGTGCACACCACCATACCCAGCTAATTTTTTGTATAAAGTAGAGATGGGGTTTCAGCATGTTGGCCAGGCTGGTCTTGAACTCCTGACCTCAGGCGATCTGCCTGCCTTGGCCTCTCAAAGTGCTGGGATTACAGGCGTGAACCACTGTGCCTGGCCCATTAATTATTCTTTAAAAAGAATATATGTTATGTGATCTTGACTATGTAATTTATACATACACATACTAATGCCTGCATGTTAATAAAGGGAGCTTGAGAAAGTGAGACAAGCATGAGTCTTATTTTCCAAGCAGCAGAAATTCTCTCTCGGGAAATATTTCCTCTTGCTAGAAGTATCTTGATGAGCTTAGGGTGAACGGTGACAGTGCAATTGGTAGTTGTGATTTTTCCAACCATGTGGCTTTTGTTTTGCTGAGTGGGGGATACAACATGAGGTGGCAGTTGAATTGCTCCAAAGCATAGAAAGGATTGGGGAGGCAAAAAAGGAGAATGATATTACCATAGCTAATACGCCTTATGTGCCAGACACTGCCGTAAGCATTGTTTAAGTACTAACAATTCTGCAAGGTAGATGCCATTATTATCCGCACTTGACAAATGAGGAAACTGAGACCCAGAGAAGTTAAGTCGCTCATCCAAAGTCTGACAGCTAGTAAGTAGCAGAATTTGGGGATCAAACCAAGCAATTCTGGCACATGAATCTGTGCTCACAGCCATCAGAGCTAGGGGTAAAAGAGTGAGGAGAATGTGGATACGTTTCTGATGGATAGGCTGTGATGTGGATTCTCTTTCATGCCTTGCAATAAAATCTTTTATAAAATATTCAGGTGTCCTTCATATGTTCTAAAGTTGAATTTGTTTTGTGGGTTACAGTAAAATGCCAAGTATGGGGTGTGTGTGTGTGTGTGTGTGTGTGTACAAACAGAATGTAAGAATGCAGTTGAATCTGTGTAATTTTTTTCTCCTTTGCATTTTGATTTTCCGTAATACTCTATGACTGAATGTATACTTTTACAATCAGAAAAAAATTATTTCTTAAAAATAAATATACTGAATTTTGTATTTGCCATATGATGAGAGCATTTAAAATGTTCATAGCAAATAGCCTGGAACAAAACTCATAAAATGTAAGCAATGGTTATAACTAGATGGAAAAACTAGGGGTGATTTCTTTCTTTCCTTTCTTTACTAAATTTTCTAATATTTTTACAATGACCAGATTCCAATTTTGAAATGAAAAAAAAAAACATAATTTTAAATAAAATCAAGGATAATTTTAGATGCAATGACTAATGGGACATTATCAAAGTGAAGTGGCATGAAGACAGTGGGTTTTAGAAAACGTTCTCTGACGGTACCAGAATTGACCAGAACAAGGCGAGAAGCCAATGATTGGAATACCAAAGGTCCCCCCCTTTCAGCCTTGTCAGCTTTCTAGCCACAACAGGATATCCACGGCTTACTGATGTATTCAACAAATGATTATGGAACAACAGCCCTGGGCCAACCATGGGCCAGGTACAACAAACAAGGAGGAGTTTAGACTGAGTGGGGAAGATAAGCACTAAACAAGTAAACCAATGACTACACAGCTAATTTCAGATGATGGTACAGGATGTGAAGGGGAATAAATATGACACTGACCAGAAAATAGGTATTGGGGCACTGGCGAAGGAGGGTTTTGCTTTAGATAAGGGGCACAGGGAATTAAGGTTTTAGCTGAAGCCTAAAGGATAAGAAGGAGTTGCCCAGGCATTCCAGGCAGTAGGCACTGCAGGGACACAGGCTGGGAAGAGGGAATAGAAGTGATAAGAGGGATATGGGAATTGAGCAGGAGGCAGTCACATATGGTCTTTCAGGCCATGCAAAGGAGTCCTTATTGTATTCCAAGTGCAAATAGAAGCCACTGGGAGGTTTTAATAATGGAATGACACAATCTGAATTATGCATTAAAAGGTCACTCTGACTGCTCGTGGAGAATGAGTTGAAGAGGAGGAAGAGAAGTTCTGCGGAGACCAGTTAGGAGGTCAGCATGATTGCTGGTGACAGATGATGAGGCCTGACTATGGCAGACTCTGGAAAATGTGACTCAGCTTCCTGTCTTTCAAGAACGTGTCCAGCAGTTGCCTCCTCCCTGAGGCTTTTCCTGACCCTTCCCAGGGGGCTTTGTGACACCAGGGATCACCTCCTATTGCAACTATAGCACTGTATAGCACTCACTGTGTGTATGTCCATCTCATCCTTAAAAACAGTCAGTCTCCTTAAACTTCTCACTGGTGCCTAGCACAGTAGCTTGCCCTTAGCAATAAGCAACAACTAGGGTATTGAGTGCCTATAACCTGCCAGACTCCCACTAAGCAATGTACATACTGTGATGGTTCATTTTACATATCAACTTAACTGGGTTAAGGGATACCCAGATAGCTGGCAAAGCATTATTTCCGGGTATGTCTGTGAGGGTGTTTCTGGACGAGATTGGCATTTGAATCCACGGGCTGAGTGAGGAAGATCTGCCCTCACCCAGTGTGACAAGGCACCATCCAATCCATTGAGGGCCTGGATAGAACAAAAAGGCAGAGGAAGGCAAATTCTTGCTTTCTCTCTTCTGGAGCTGTGATGCCCTTCTTCTCCTGCCCTTGGACATCAGGCTCTAAGAACTGTACCGGCAGCCCTCCAGGTTCTCAGGCCTTTGGCCTGAGACTGAGAGTTAGACTGTTGCCTCCCCAGGTTCTCAGCTCTTTGGGCTTCTCTGGGGCTCCAGCTTGCAGACAGCATATTGTGGGGACTTCTCAGCCTCCGTAATTGTGTGAGGCAGTTCCCCTAATAAATTCTCTCTCATCTGTGTAACTATCTATCTCTCTATCTCGATTTCTCTGTTTATCCTATTGTTTCTGTTTCTCTGGAGAACCCTAATACACATTTATTGCATTATTTTAATCCTGTTAACAGCTTGATAGGTAGGTATTTGTATTAGGCCATTCTTGCATTGCTATAAAGAAATACCTGAGGCTGTGTAATTTATAAAGAAAAGAAGTTTAATTGGCTCACAGTTCTGCAACCATACAGGAAGCATGGCACCGGCCTCTGCTCTACTTTCTGATAAGTTCCTCATTTCATCTGAGACCTCAGCAGCCTGGACTTCCCTGTCCTTATCACTATCAGCATTTTGGTCACAACCATTTAACCAGTTTCTAAGAAGTTCCAAACTTGCCCTCATCTCTCTTCTTCTGAGACCTCCAAACTCTTCCAATCTTGGCCTGTTACCCAGTTACAAAGTGGCTTCCACTTTTTCGGGTATTTTTATAGCAATGGCCCACTCCTTAGCACCAATTTTCTGTATTAGGCCATTCTCGCATTGCTATAAAGAAATACTTGAGACTGGGTAACTTATAGAGAAAAGGTTTAATTGGCTCCCACTTCTGCAAGCTGTACAAACATAGTGCCAGCATCTGCTCAGCTTCTGGGGAAAGCCTCTGAGAGCTTTTACTCATGGCGGAAGGTGAAGCAGGAGCAGGTTCCTCACATGGCGAAAGCAGGAGCAACAGCAAGAGTAGAGAGGGAGGTGCCACACTTCACAACAGCCAGAGCTCAGAAGAATTCACTCACTATCATGAGGACAGCAACGCGCCGTGAGAGATCAGCCCCCATGACCCAAACATCTTTCACCAGGCCCCACCTCCAGATTTGTGGATTACAATTCAGCATGAGATTTGGGTGGAGACAAATTTCCAAACCATATGAGTATTATTCTTTCCACTTTACAGATCAAAAACTGAGGTTTAGAGACAATGAAAAATTCATCAATGTCACACAGATAGTAAGTAAAAGAGCATGGGCTTTGAATGCAGGTCTAGCAGGCTCTCAAGCTCAGGTCACTATTGAGCAGGGCATCAATAAACAGGTGTTAAGTGAACAAATGAAGAGATAAGGACCTGGACTAGGGCATGGTGGATGAGACTAGAAATAAAGAACCGGCTACAAGAGAAAGCTCAAAGGAAAGTCTGGATAAACCTTTGTATCTATTAACTGTGGGCGGTGAGCAGTCATTCAAGACAGCCTCAACATGGCCCCACCTTAAGACTGGAAGCACACAGGGACCTCCAGGTCATGGAAGTGGGCGGGGGAGCTAATTTCAGAGAGAAAATTATATTTCTGGATCTCCTGAAGAGCTGTGATAAAAAAGGTCAGGAAAAAAGGGAGAAGACAGCTTAGAGGAGATGGCCATCCACTTGGTCAAACTCTTCCCAGGTCAAGTGGATTAAAAACAAAAACGTTTTTTATTACAGTGTGGTTTCTGAGGAACCCAAATCGCAATACCACCTGAGGTTATTTTGCAACTTGATTACTTAAAAGGGCATCAAGTCTGAGTGAAGTGAGGTCATGGAGCCCATTTCTACCCCATCTGCCCTCCTCCTGACAGCCACAGGGAGGAGATGGCACAAAACCATGAGGCAGATTTCCCCCAAGACCCAGGCACCTGAAGGCTCCTGAGACAGATGGTAACTCATCTAATAGGGGAGCCTCTCTCCAACACGCCACCAGAACATAACTGCACTCCAATTATATGGTTTTCTGTTCTTGGACATTGCCCTGCAGGGAGCTATGTTTTAACCTTATAAGCACCCCATGGGGAGAGCATGAGGGTTGGTAGAAAATGTGTGACATATAGGTCTCACCAGGCCCCCTTCATGATTTTTCAGAGACATGTTCCCTCACTCAAATGCAGCAACAACTTGACAGAAGATGAAAATGGAGAGAGAAGAAAACAATTCATGCTCGTCGCATAAGTGGAGAAAAAGCGAAAAAGAGAATCACTCACTTTCTGATTATTGGAGTTGCCAGGCAGCACAATGAAGCATTGCTAGTAGAAAAGTGCCTGTACCCTCTGCCATCACACGCCTCCTTTGGGACCAGAGCCCCTGGCCCACTAGAAAGTCTGAAGAATGCACAACTCTGTAATTGTATCTTGGCAGTGCTGCAGCTATGCCTGCAACTGTGATTTCAGATACGTGGCTCACAGAGAGGTGGACTTGCATCGCTTCAACAGCTGGGCACTCATGAACAATGTAAAAGGCACTCCACCTTGATGGGGGCTACGGAGGAGGAGGGGTAGGGAGAGTGGAAACAAAAATGTCCAGGAAGGGCAAACAGTGGCTCATACCTAGCCTATAATCCCAGTATTTGGGGAGGCTGACGCAGGGGGATTGCTTGCGTTCAGGAGTTCAAGAGCAGCCTGGGCAACATAGCGAGACCTCATCTCTACTAAAAATTAAAAAACATTAGCTGAGCATGGTAGTGCTTGCCTGTAGTCCCAGCTACTTGGGAGGCTTAGTGAAGAGTGAGGATGGCTTGAGACCTTATCTTTTATATATATATAAAAATATATATGTATCTTATATATATACACATATATCTCCACCAGAAAGAAGCAACCAGATCAGTTTCCAGGAAGTGAAAATCTTTGCTTTGGTAAAAAAAGAAAGGAAATTTTTTTAAAAGGAGAGAAAAAAGGTGTGGAGGATGGGAAAAGAGAAGGAAGAGAAGAAGGAAGCAATTGACATCCAACAGCGGATATTTCGACATAACAGAAGGTTGAAATCTAGCCCAAAACAAAATGGACATCAATTCACCTAAGCGGAGTGTGAGCAAAGCCAAGCAGCTATTTTCTTTCCTAACCTAGAGTATTGGCCAAAGGATTCTTCTGAGATTCAGTTAAAAAACCAGAATTACACTGCTTTTGTCATATACCTGAGTCCTCCAACTGTTTCACACTCTCAAGTAATTGACAGTCCTGAGGAGCTCTAAAATAACCGTGCCAAGAGGCTATTAGAAACATTAACTCTTCAGATCTGAGGCCAGCGGTAGACAAGGCCATCCCAGCTGTCCTCTCTGTGGGCTCCTTTTCCATGGAGTACAGCCAACTGGGCCTGTAGGGGGGACAACCACAGTCACCCACAGGTTCTTCCAGGGCTTTCAAATTACATGACTTATCAGTGGCACCACAGAACCCCAGAAGCCTGGAGCTGCCACAAAGAATGTCCACTCCTGACATCCCCAAAGCATGGTTCCCATGGGCATGATGAAGAGCCAGGAGTCTTCGCCCTTCTTTTGGTCTCTCCTTTGGTCAACACTTATTGAGCATTCATCATGTGTCATACCCAGAGCCAGGGATGGAAAGAAAGAAAGAAAGAAAAAGAAAGAAAGAAAGAAAGAAAGAAAGAAAGAAAGAAAGAAAGAAAGAAAGAAAGAAAGAAAGAAAGGAAGGAAGGAAGGAAGGAAGGAAGGAAGGAAGGAAGGAAGGAAAGAAAAGAAAACTCTGGAAAGAGTCCTGCTTTCTTGGAGCTCACAGCCTGGCAGGGACAGTGAACAGGATCGAATTTAGATTCAAGGTGAAAAGCATAGCCAATGACATGAATGAGGTGCTACGGCAGCACAGGGTGGAAGTCGAGATTGATTTGAGCCACATGTGCCAGGTAACAAAGTGAAGGAGGCTTTATTAAATCCAGGCAGAAGGACAACGGGTTAGGGAAGGTATGTCATAATCCTATTTTAAAGGCTTCACACGATCTCTGTTACCCACTCTACCCTTAGGTCATTGATGACCTGCTATATTTATTTTCTCCTATTGCATAAAAAAATACAAGAAATTTATTGACATAAAACAATAGCCATTTATTATCTCACAGTTACAAGGGGTCAGGAATCCAGGCATAGTGTAGCTGGGGTCTCTGCTCAGAGTCTTACAGGTTGAAATCAGGGTGTTTGCTGGGCTGAATTTCTTGTGGAGCTTGGGGTTGTTGGCAGAAACCAGTTCCTTGAAGCTGTAGAAATGACATCCTATTTGATCACTGCTGCTTGGTGAGAGTCACTCTTAGCCTTTGAAGGGGGCCACATGGCCAGGACCTGAAGTAAATAGTTCATAACATGGCCATTTGCTTCTTTGAGGCCGGCCGTGAATTGCTAGACAGCCTGCTCGAATGGAGTCTTACATAACAGCACCTAATCAAGGGAGTAATGATCCCATTATAGTCACAGATCCCACCCATAAAAATGGAGAGGGGTGCCAAAGACGGGAATCTCGAGGGCCATCTCAGAATCATGTCTGCAAACCAGCAACTTGTCGCATCCAATGGGGAAACTTCACTCCTTTTGGTATTTGACTCTAGAAGAGTTGGCACCGTTGACCGCTCCCACCTTGAAATTCATTCAATGACTCCAGTTCCTCTCTTTTGATATTTCTCCTGTTTTTTTCTTTCTACATTCTTTGGTTCTTTTTTTCTCTGTTTTGTAATTTTTCAAATGTGAAATATATTACACATATATAAAAGTGCATCAAATATAACTGCACATTGTCATGAACAATCATAAAGCAAACCCTTATGTAATCATTCCCTAGGCCAAGAAACAGAACATTCCCCCGCCCTGAAAAGACCCCTGGGCCTTTTTCCCCATAATGCTTCCTTCCTTTGGCCACCCTGACTTCTGCAATAATCATTTTCTTGATCTTTTAAAATTGTTTCATCACCTACTTATGTGTGCCTAAACAATATAATTTAGCTTCACCTGTTTCTGAATTTTATATAAATAAAGTAACATTTACCTATTCTTTTGAGTCTTCATTCTTTTGCTGAACATATGTTTGTATGTTTCATCCATGTTGCTGGATAGCCTTTCCAATGTCTAATGCTCCATTATATGACCATTATTGATCAGCAATTTATTTATCCATTCTACTTGAAATTTTTTTATTTTTAATTTTTATTTTTTATTTTGTAGAGTTTGGCTCTCACTATGCTGCCCAGGCTGGAGTGAAGTGGCTATTCCTAGGTGTGATCATTGCACAGTACAATCTTGAACTCCTGCGCTCACGCCTGTGACACTGAGCCCAACCCAGCTTATCCATTCTACTTTTGATGGACATTTGAGGGATCTCTAGTTTGGTGATTTGTATTAGTTATCTATTGCTGTGTGGCAAATCATGCCAAAACATAATGGATTAAAACACCATGTATTATGTGACAGTTTCTGTAGATTGAGATTCCAGGCATGGCCTGGCTGGGTCCTCTGGCTCTGGTCTCTCACAAGACTGTAATCAAGGTGTTAGCTGGGGCTATGGTCTCATCTTAAGGCTTGAGCGGGGGGTGATTCAATGCTAAATTCACTCAAGTGATTGAGTGGTTGTTGGCCAGAACCATTTTCTCACAGGCTGTTAGACTGATGGCTTCAGTCCCACACCAGTTGTTGGCAGGAGGCCTCCCTTGAGTCCTTGCCATATGGGTCCTTCCATAGGGCAGCTGACAATGTGGCAGCCAGCTTCATGACAGCAAGCAAGCAAGAGGGCCAGAGAGAGAGTGTGAGCAAGGCAGAAGTCACATCCTTTTGTAATCTAATCTTAGAAGTGATATCCCATCAATTTTGTCATGCACTATTTGTTAGAAGAAGTCCCTAGGTCCAGTTCACACTTAAGGAGAGAAGATTACAGAAAGGCATGAATACCAGGAAGCAGAAATCTTAGGGAGCCATCATAGAAGCTGTCTAGTACAAAGGATATAACAAACAATGCTGCCTTACAGATTTCTGTATGTATATTGTGATATATGCATATCAGGTTATGCACCTAGGCATGGAGTTTCTAGATCTTAGGGCATGTGAATCCTCAGCTTTCCATGACAATGCCAAACTTTTCCCAAGTGGTTACACAAATTCACATTCCTACTAGCAACAAGTGAGAATTCTGTTTGCTCCATATCATCACCAACACTTTTTATTATCAGACATTTTATTTTTGGCAGTATGATTTATGTAATATGTGATGTATTATAGCTTTAATTTGCATTTCTAAGATTACTAGTGAGGTTTGGCACTTTTTCATTTATTCATAGGTCATCTTGTATTTCCTCTTTTATGAAGTATCTGCTTGAATCTTTTGTCCATTTTTCTATTGACTTTTCTTTCTGATTTGTATGAGTTCTGAAGATAATCTGGATGCTTGGGCTGTGGCAGTTACATGTGTTGCAAGCATCTTCTCCGGTTTTGTTTCCTATCTTTTTATTCTTTTAAATATGTCTTTTGATGAACACAAGATCTTCATTTTAAGGCAGTTGAATTTATCAATCTTTTCCTTTATGAACTCTTGGACTAAGCCTGTCTTCTGGCTATTGTTTTCCACCTATGTTTCCAGCTGTCCACCCCTCTTGATCCCCCACTATTGTCTCCATATAAACATCTTTTCTATGCTCTGGACACATGACTTCAACTGCTCACTTGATGGCTCCACCTCCATATCCCACAGTCAGTCCAACACCAATTTACCCCAAACTGAACTCATCCCTCCACGTTCACCTTCCGCCACGCTACCACCTGTAACTTGTATTTCCTAACTCCATGACTGACACAACTATCCACCAATCACAAAGCCAGTGTCTTGTGAATTTGCCCTGACTGCTCTTTCTCTTATAAGGATCCTGTGTTTCTGATTTTACGATCTAAACCTTGCCCCACTCTGTCTCCTCCTCTACATCTCCAGTGTCAGAATGTAAGTTCCATGAGACCAGGGACCTTGTCCAGCTTGTTCATTACCACAATATCAGTAGGGGATAGTGCTTAACAGCATGAATTTTGGAGCCCAATTACCTGATTCAAATCCTGACTCCATCAATTATTAGCTATCTAAGGAAGTGGAAGTTACATGACCTCTTCTCCTTCAGTTTCCCCATTGGTAAAATGGAGGATGATGATAGTACTGATTCATAGGGTTGTGGTAAGGGTTGAATCAGTTCATGCATGTATAGTACTTAGAAAAGAACAGGGCACATGGTAAGCACTCAATAAATATTGACTATTAATATTATACCCTACCACCTAGCATGGGGTGGGGTATAATATTAAGCATCAAAATATACTTTAAGCATCAAAAAATATTTATCATCAAACAACTAAGTATCAAATAATATATATCAACAGAAATGAATGAATGCCACTCCTCTAATTTAGACTCTTATTATCTTTGCTTAGACAATTGCAGTAGCCTCCTAACTGGGCTTACTTTCTGCTAACCATCCCATTCCCTTTTCCATTCATTCTACACACTACCATTAAGGTTATAACTTCTTGTATATAAACATGAAGGTGTGGTGCCACTCTATTGCTTAACACCATGCAGTGGATCCCCAAGCCCCATGGGGAGCCAGGGCATAGTCCAAACTCCTCAATAGAACACATGTGCATGAACATGTGATCTGGCAATTGCCTATCTCTTTACCCACCTTCATCCTTCACACAACCTGCACTCCATTTACCAAACCACTGGCAGTTCCCCAAATGAGTCACATTCCTTTATTCCTCTCCTGCCCAGAATGCCCTCCCTCTGTCCTGTCCAGGTGACAAAGTCATCTTTTTCTTTTTTGCCAAGTCCCAGATGTAGGCACTTCCAGGCAGAGTTAGATACATTTATTATTGCAGCATTTATCAAATTACACTGTAACCATTTATTTACATGTCCACCCCCACTCCCCCAGGCTGCAAGCTCCTGAGAGCCAGATCATATTTAGATTTGTATTTCTGGCAAGAAGCACAAGGGCTATGGAAGCTTAATATCAATTTGCTGAATGGATGGTTAATTTTAAGAAGTACCTAATAAACCTTGGTATTTGTATTTCCTTAAATACTTGTTTTGGTTGCTACCTTTCTTAATAGAAATAGTCACTACTGCTTATGTTTACAAGTTTATTGGGTTCTAATTTTATCCTTTAAGATAAAAATTGCTAATATAATTCATTCATTCATTCATCAATAAATATTTATCAGGAGACATTTGTCAGATACTGATTTGAAGTGAACAAATCAGATATGGCCCCTACCCTCATGAGGCTTACAGTCTTTAAATCTATTAAGGATGAAGGACAGACTGACCTTGAACCAATAAACAGGTCCATGTAAAATCATAAATTGAAATGAGAGTTGTGAAGGAAAAAAACAGGTTATAAAGAGAGAGAATAATGGGAGGGACCTAATTTATATAGAAGACTTATGGAAGTTCTCTTTGAAGAAGTTACATTAGAGGGAACACTAAAAGGTGGGTAGGAGTGAGCCACACAAAGTCATGGAGAAAGAGCATTCCAGGCAGAAGAAACAGCATGCGTGAAGACCTTAGGCAAGCGGAAGGCAGCTGCTGAGGCTGGGGCCTGGGAGTTGGGGACTGGGAGCAGACAAACCTAGAGAAGTTGTCAGGGGCTAGACAATGGGGTTTTGATCTAGAATATAAATTTCGTTTGTAGTTCATAGGGAAGACATTGAAGGTTGAACATATGGGAATGACAGGAACCTCTGGCAGGGCTCTGCCTGTGAGCACCACATAGCACTCTGAGGATGTGTGCGCTACTCTAGGTTTCAGTGGAGAAAAAAGCAAGTGACAACCCTTCTGTCCCTGCTCAGTAAAAGCTTTGATCACCAGCCCCTTCCCCTGAATATACTGGAGAAAAATAATGGAAGTGCATTTCAAGGGCCGCATGTGAGAAGATCCTAAGCTGTCCTGGCTGCTCAGGTAGAAGTTGTCATCTTCCTCAATGATTTCGGCTGTTGGAAGACATGGCCAGGCAGACAGAATCTAAAAGTTCTTCCAGGTGTGACATGAGTCCCTGGAGGTCAGTGACAGAAAACAGTGTCCAAAGCCAGATGCCACCATGGGAAGGGGGGCTTTGGAAGCTCCTGGGAGGCCATAACACCGCCTGGAAGGCTCCTGTCTCCCACATATTCGCAAAGCTCCATGATAAGCCAGACCCCTGCTAAGCGTCCACCTATGATGCAGAATAAACAGTGCCACCCGTCAAGCTGTCTTCAACCTTGCCCTCGGTTCCACTACCAAAAGAGGGAACCTTGCTGGGCTTGCCCCAGCAAGGTGTTATTTATGTTAAGCTAGGGCCACCGTGGCTTTCAGCTCTTACTGCTTTCAAGGTGCCCTTACAGACCTTCCCGCTGCCCCCCGCATATGCCAGAGTGTGAACACCTCCTCCCTCTCCACAGCCCCCGCAGTGGGGTTCGGGTGGGCGGGGAAGTGGTTTCATCCCTCTATATGCAGCCCTTGGAGACCTACTTAGGCAATTTGTCACTCAGGCTTCAAGCTGCCAGCCGAGGAGGGGAGCTGAGAAGACTCTATAATGAGATCTTTGTGCTGTAATTAAGTGCCTGGCTTTGTTTTACACCTATCTTTCCCGCCTTGCCCGATTCCACCGCCAAGCTCCTCCAGGCAGTGAGTGGGGAGTGTCAGCAGCTCTGTGATTACACCCTAAGTGGCAGGTGGCAGGGAGCTCCTCCGCCTGCAGTCTGCACCCCACCCCCAGGCTTCCCCCACCACTAGTCTTAACTCAAGACAGTGTATTTCTGTCCTTGAACTAGATTTCACCCCAGAAAGTCACTCCACCGCTTTCTCATAAGGCTACCTCCTTTTAACCCTATGGTTGCAGGGCCTCTGGGGTGTCCATTTCTTTCTTTTGACACGTTCCTTTTCCTGAAAGTTTCAGCAAACCTCATAGGCAGAGGGGGTGTGAAAAAGGAAAAGATAAGTTAGGGCAAAAAAAGCACTGTTCTTATAGGACAGGAAGGGTCTGTCTTCTCTCTTGGGTCCTCCACACAAAATCGGAGCTTCCAAACACCCCAGCTCCCAAACATATGCAGTAGATTCTGCTGGCAAGAATGTGTCACTGTGATCTTCACATTTTAGCCTGAAGTTTAGCCTAGCTGAAGAAGCACCGGATTGGCAGTCGGAGAACATGGGATGGTGCTTCTCTTTGGCCTGGCTGTGCTTTCGGACAACACTTCAGGTTTTCGGCCTGAGTTTCCTTCTCTGCACGATGAGGAGAGAATGGGAAGGGGCAATGCTGGCCTGTGTGATCTCGATGGACATTGTGGGAGTCTGCAGAGACCGAAGCAAAACCTCCGCGTCTTCTCCTCGGGCCTCGCCTCTCACAGCCCTGGGAGAAAATCCTTCCCTGTGCTGGGGCGTGGCCGAGACGGGGGCGTGGCCTCGCCGGTGGGAGGGCCCTTCTGTGGGCGGGGCCGCGGGGCTTTGTGGAGCCCGAGCAAGGGCGCAGCTTCTGCGGCCGGGAGTAGCCAGACGAGGCGCGGGCGGCGCGGGGAGGCGTCCCAGAGGTGAGCGCCCTGCAGCGGCAGGGGACGGGCCGGGGGCCCTAAGTCGTAGGCGGCGCGGGGCGGGGACGCGGCTGCCTGCGGCTGTCGGACGCCTCTCCGCCCTCCCCCCGTCTGTCCCGGTCTATTTTACAATCTATGTCCAACTCGCGCCGCCTCACTAGGCGGCGCTCTCTGCCCTGCGGCACCCGCGAGACGTGGGGTCTGTCGGCCCGGGGACGGCGTGAGGGTGTCATGTGGGTGCCCTGTGCCTGACAGATTGGAGACGAGGAGATCTCGGCAGTGACGAAGTCACCCACATCCTCTCCTTGAAACAGAGCGGGTCCCTCTTGTGCTGTCTCACTGTCACTCTCGCCTCTACCCTGTGGAAGAGGCAGGTGGCTTGTCCCCACTTTCTTCCTTGGAGAAGGGAGACAGAGGGCCACCTCCAGCAGGGCCGTAGAAATCCCAGAAAGTCACTGAGCTGCTCAACAAAAGGCCCTAAACACCCCACCCCACAGCACCAGGCAGTGCACCCTGGCCAAGACTCCGTGGTAAATATTGCCGCCTTTATGTTGAGAGGGGGAAAAAAAAAAGCCTGCCCGTGAAGATCATCGCCCAGTGGCCACGCTCCTGTGAAAACACAATTGGAAAACCATGTCCTAAGGGGCGAGGGTGGGTCTGGGACCATGCTGTGGCTTGGGTGATTGATGGTCGCGGGAGTGAGGGTGCTGCCCCGGGAAGGCGCTGAGGCCCTGTTGGGTGGGAATCAATGGCTGCGACTTTCTCCGGGAGGAGGGAGAGCGGTGTTGTTACCTAGTGTTAGGAGCACGTCCGTCCAGCACCGTGAATTGCCAACAAGCAGAGTAACTCCAGTGTCCTTCAGATACTGTTGCTGAGCAGTGACCTAATCAACGAGATGCTCTGTTTGGACGGCAGGTACCTCTGTAATGCCGCCCTCTTGCTCAGTGCCTGAAAGAGGCGTTGGTGACTCCCCGCTAATGCTAGGGGTAGCTACCCTGCCGGAGCAGCAGGCTCTTGCAGGGCCTGTGTGGTTTCATCAGTTTTCTCCTGCATTTACCCATCCCCTCTGAATTCTGAAAAGTGTGTCCAAGATCTCTTGGACTCCTTGACTCACTTCATCCTTGTTCCTGTGGGCAGAAAACAATTCCCAGTGTGTCATGCACAGCCAGTCAGAAGGGAAGCCCTGGAGCAGAGCCTTGGGAAAAGTTCTGTGGAGCTAGATGCTAATTATTCAGCTACTGGATTGTGAGGAAATTCCAGGGGAGGTCCCAGAGGAGGGACCGACCGGGCTAAAGCTAATTACCAAGCAGTACAAAAATTATATATATATATACACGCACTTTTTTTTCTTTTTTTGAGACAGAGTCTCGCTCTGCCGCCCAGGCTGGAGTGCAGTGGCGCGATCTCAGCTCACAGAAACCACTGCCTCCCAGGTTCAAGCGATTCTCTTGCCTCAGCCTCCCAAGTAGCTGGGATTACAGATGCCTACCACCATGCCTGGCTAATTTTTGTATTTTTAGTAGAAACGGGGTTTCACCATGTTGGTCAGGCTGATCTCCAACTGCTGACCTCAGGTGATCCGCCTGCCTTAGCCTCCCAAAGTGCTGGGATTACAGGTGTGAGCCACTGCACTGGGCCAAAAATAATCTAAATTTCAACAGTCAGTATGACCATGTCTGTGCATATGGGCCTAATTATCAGTCTGACTGATTCTTCCTTCCAAAATGATGGCAGAGGATCACCTCTTTGGACATTTACAGCTCTGAGCAAAGCAAAAAGCATGTAGGTGCCATTGTCTGAATGTAAAATCAGCCCTGCCAGGTTTTTGATGTTGTTCCTGAGGAGGAAGCACCTCTCTGGAGGAAGGTGTTTCCAGAACAGTGCCTCCGTTGTTCATTCCTGTGCATCAGGAAGTTTGGCTCTGCTGAGTGTTGAAAGCAAAACTCTCCTGTTTGTTTGTTTCTGTATGCTGACAGACTCAGACAGCAGACAGCACTGCAGTGTCCAGTTACTGCACCCAGATGTGTTATTGTTTCACTCCTAACATTGTGGGAAAGAATGCAGAAGGCAGATCCAAAGCTTCCATCAGATTTCCCGAAGCTTGAGTGATTCCCAGCCTTGGTCCTTTAATGTGTGAGCCACAGCGTATAGTGTCTTCAGCGTATAGTGTCTCTGGGACAAACCCAAGTCTGAGGCACAGTCCCTGCTGTCCAGAAGTTCCTAGGTCTGAGTGGGACGACAAAACCAGCACCTGTGAAACAATTAGAGAGCAATTAAGTGCGAAAGTATGTGGCAGCATCTGCTAGCTCAAAGAAGACAGCTAGTGTGGACTGACTGGGAAAGGAAGAGAGAGCTTCACAGAGCCAGCTGGTGTTCAGGTTGACTTAAGAATGACCATCAAGGGCTGGGCCAGGCCCAGGAAAGGAAGCATGAGGATATATGAAACTCACAATAACCAAAGGCACTTGCTGCCCAGAGCCAATCCAAATTCCTGCCTTCCAGGAATTCTGGCTGTGGGTCCTGCCACTCTCTTCCTGCACCCAGTCATACTGCCCTTCTTATAGCATTCTAACCATGGCTTTTCTTTTTCTTTTTTTTTCTTTTTTTCTGAGATAGAGTCTCACTCTGTCACCCAGGCTGGAGTGCATTCGTGTGATCTTGGCTCACTGCAACCGCCGCCTCCTGGGTTCAAGTAATTCTCCTGCCTCAGCCTCCCGAGTAGCTGGGACTACAGTCACGTACCACCATGCCCAGCTAATTTTTGTATTTTTAGTGGAGACGGGATTTCACTATGTTGGCCAGTTTGGTCTTGAACTCCTGACCTCAGGTGATCCCTCTGCCTTGGCCTCCCAAAGTGCTGGGATTACAGGCATGAGCCACCGCGCCCGGCCTGACCATGCGTTTTTTGTGTGCCTCCTTCACTTTATGCCTACTCTCCTATGCTCAAAATGCTCTGCTGAGCAATCCTCTACAGTTTTTAAGAAGCAGCTCAAATGACACCTTCTCCAGTGAAGACTTCCCTGGCAGGCCCCTATCCGAGTTTTTGAGCAGAATTGGAGGGTTTTTCCTTTGTCCTCCATTAGTCCTTGCATAGACCTCTTTGAAGCTCTGTATTGTCCATAGGAGTTAAGGGGTCTTTGACCCACTCATTGAAGCAGAGCTGTGTCTCACTTACCTAGGGCTCCCCTGAGCCAAATTTGGTGTCTGGCACATAAGAGGCATTTGATAAATGATTCTTGATTGAAATTCAAGTCCTTATAGGTAACGGTGAAGTGCCCTACCAACTTGGAGTAGACGGCATGGGTTATGTGTTATAGAGAGTCTCAGATTAGATAAATTACATGGAGCCAATTCCCAGAGGCCTTGAGGAGTCTGAGTGCAATGCAGTGGTGGTGCTCAAAACTCATAGCACCCCCTATTGCCTTCACTGTAGAATTCTGCCCCCAGCATATCCTCTTTAGCCTCATCTTCCCCCAGCTCCCACCTTGAACCCACAAATCTACCTTCTGAGCCACTCCAGCCCCAGGTAGCTCCCCAGGCCTGGGCTGTCTCTTCTCCTTTGTCCATGCTGTTTGGCAGCCTTGACCAGGAATGCCTACTGCTCTCCCCAGCTAATTCCTGATCATTAAGACTCCAGATCTGAATCCTCTATGTGCAGAGGCCCCTCAGGCTGGGTTTTCAAGTTCTCTGTGCTCCATAGCACCCTGCACAGCCTCTAACAGCATTTACCACACCCTCTTCTGGCTGCTGTTTACTTGACCATCTCCCTGCTGGTTAGCTCCCTGAAGGCAGGGATTGGGTTAATCCTTGATATATCCCCCATCGGCTAATGTTGTTCCTAGGAGATGGTGTCCAATAAGTGTGCACTGGATGGCAGGCTGAAACAGGGTGGTAAAAATATCAAAAGAAGGACAAATCTAGAGACATCTGGAAGGGGAAAACTAGAATTTGGTGATTAGTTATATAAAAAGAGTGTATTAGTCTGTCCTCAGACTGCTAATAAAGATATACCTGAGTCTGAATGATTAATAAAGGAAAGAAGTTTAATTGACTCACAGTTCCACATGGTTGGGGAGGCCTCACAATCATTGTGGAAGGCAAGGAGGAGCAAAGTCATATCTTACATGGCAGCAGCCAAGACAGCATGTGCAGGGGAACTCCCATTTATAAAACCATCAAATCTCTTGAGACTTATTCATTATCACAAGAACAGCACGGGAAAGACTTGCCCCCATGATTCAATTACCTCGCACTGAGTTCCTCCCACAACACGTGGGAATTATGGGAGCTACAATTCAAGATGAGATTTGGGTGGGGACACAGCCAAACCATATCAAAGAGTAAGGGACAAGGTTCCTTAAAACCTATGAGGCAGGTGGAGATGGTGTCCTACAGGGGTAGGATTCCCTGGCCTGGGGAGAGGTCTGCTTATATGTCTGTGAGTACTATGCAAAAATGTTTTTGTTTCCTGGAGGATTTTCAAAAAATATTAAGTCACTTTGAGACATGTTGAGTCTGATGACAAAATGGAAATGTTCTAGAGTCAACTGAAACACACCTTTGAGTACAGGTGAGGTCGGGCCTAGAGAAAGATTTTGGGAGCTTAGTGGTGACAGTTTAACTTGTGAAAGCAAATGTGGTCACTGAGGGAAGAAGCCTAAAGCAGAGAACAAGGTCTTGGGGAAACCTGGAAGCCATGGGAGTTGGAAAAAGAAAAGGATCTGTTGGAAAATAGAATGACAGAAAGATAGAGAAAAAATCAAGGAAGCCAAAGGAAGAGATATTTCAAGAAGAAATATGTGGCCAAAACTGCCCAATGCTAAAAAAACAAAAAACAAAACACCAAACCACACACACACACACACACACCACTAGGAGATTCAAAAAAGAAAAGAGGCTAGGTACAGTGGTTCATGCCTGTAATACCTTGGGAGGCCAAGG
Organism: Macaca mulatta; assembly: GCF_049350105.2. Classification (NCBI taxonomy): domain Eukaryota; kingdom Metazoa; phylum Chordata; class Mammalia; order Primates; family Cercopithecidae; genus Macaca; species Macaca mulatta. Next base: position 81,016,007 of record NC_133406.1, on the reverse strand, counting down.
CAGGAGGATTGTTTGAAACCAAGAGTTCAAGACCAGTCTGGGCAGCATAGTGAGACAGCCCCCTACACACACACACACAAATTATCTGAGCATGGTGGTGCATGCCTATAGCCCCAGCTATTCCAGAAGCTGAGGTGGGAGGATCACTTGAACCCAGGAGTTCAAGGCTGCAGTGAGCTCCGATCGTACCACTTCACTCCAGTCTGGGTGATGCAATGAGACCTGGTCTAAAAAAAAAAAAAAAAAAAAAAAAAAAGACCTGAGGAGGTTAAAGAGAGGCTAGTTACTGAGTTACTGGGCAGTGGAAATGTTGGGTGGAGTTTTTAGACTTCTTGTCTGAGGAATTTGGCCGTAAAAGAAAGAAGGAAGGAATGATCTGCTCAAGAGAAGACGTTCTGTTTGTTTTATGGTAAGAGAGATCTGCCTGCCTTTGATCACACTAGGGAAGGAGCTCATTTATGCTAAAGGAATATGGATAAATATTTATATTGTTCACATTGGTTATATTTCATTTAAACCTTCCTATCCTGCTTTCCCCTCCCCTGCAAGTGTCCCATAGAACTTTCTTTCTGGGGAATTGCCAAAGTCATGGTATTGCTAAATCCAGTGACAGGGTGTTGCAACACTGAAATGATTTGTTCTCACCTCACTGGCCTGTAATAAGCTTCTCTCAAACGCCTCCAAACAACTTTGCTTCCTAATAGTGCTAGTCAGGCATTTTCTGTTTTACTGTGCACAAATTAATAACACCAGCAATAACAGCAAATGCAAAGATAGCACTTAACTCTGAGCTAGAGACTATTCTGAGTACCTATGAGGAGTAAATGGTGAACCAGTATTCAAGCTCAACATATCTGTCTTCAGGGTCCATGCACTTAAAGCACTATGCTAAATTCAAGATAAATAAGTTTGTATTTTACCATAGATTGATGTTCATGTTCCTGACACTACTACAACATTCATAGTCCTGATGCTACTGACAACGTGGCTTGTCCACAGTCACCAAACCAGGCATCTCTCTGGACCCAGGTTCACTGTGGGTTGAACTAGCTTTAATAGTCAATAAGGCCAGGGACAGTGGCACACGCCTGTAATCCCAGCACTTTGAGATGCTGAGACGGGCAAATCTCTTGATCCCAGGAGTTCGAGACCAGCCTGGGCAACATGGCGAGACCTGCTTCTACAGAAAATAGAAAAATTAGCTGGGCATGGTAGCATGTGCCTGTAGCCCCAGCTACTTGGGAAGCTGAGGTGGGAGGATCACCTGACCCGGGGGAGTTCGAGGCTGCACCATGATCACACCACTGCACTCTAACTTGGGTGACAGAGTGAGACTCTGTCTCAAAAAAAAAAAAAAGAAAGAAAGAAAGAAAGAAATTAAAAAATAGTAAATAATTTGATAGTCAACAAGTAATCTGCCACATGCAAAGTATTGCAAGGGACCAAAAAATATAAGCTATGTGTCCCATCTCATTTACTCTTCATAACCATCCCATTTTATAGTCAGGGAAACTGTCTGGATTTGAACTCAGAAGACCATAATAAAGGCAAAATCGAAAGCCACTTTTAGTCCTGAGTTTCTGGGGTCTGAGATTCCTCCTCATCTTGGTCAGCGATATAACTAGGTTCGGATAGTTTCAAGACTGCCTTTTATTTTCTTTCCCAACCTGTGAACCAAAAGGGTAGTGAGTATGAATCTCTAGTATGCACAGATGTGCAAAAAATACTACCTCTCCTCTATTTTCTAGATATTAATATTGGTTTAGAGCCTTCATCTCACCTGGCTGGCAACCATAGAAACCACCCCAGGTTGTGTCACTGTGTCACAATTTCAGATCTTTTATGCATTGCCAAGATCCCAGGGGCATGGGTGCAGGTGTCTCCTGCTCCCCCATCTGGTCCACTCGGGTTACCACTGAATGCACTCTTGTGCCTGTCTTGCCTAGCAAGTCCCCACTGCTTCCAGACCACATAGCTAACACTGGGGTCCTGCCAGAGTCCTGTCTTCCTGGGACCCACAGGCCTCTTTTCCCTTCCTGTCTTCCTGTTTCTAGAAGCATGCCTCTCTGCTTCTACCCATCAGCACCCCCCACCTCTCTTCCCCCAACTTGGCAAAGCCTTGTGTCCCAACCTAAGGCCCTGTTTGGGAAATCGAAGCCAGAAGAACCTGCAAGCTATTCCTGGAAGGGTTCTGACATGTACCTGCCCTGGGCCAATGACTAGGGAGCTGGCTACAGAGGTGGAGGTGAGCCTAGGAAAGTAGAAATACAAGGAGAGGGGAAAAAAAAGTTGTCTAATCTCAAAATATCTAGCCACAGACACAAGATCCTCTGAGGGTAATTTCTTGAGGGGGGAAAAAGTTGCTATTTAAAGCTAGGATATATGTGGATGCATTTTTTTCATTGGTACATTAATAACATCATTTTCCACTATGTGTCTTCAAGATCTGGTGTAACAGGCTTGTAAATTTGCCAGAATGAAGAAGGAATGTTCTGCTCCAGGGAGGATTGGCTCTGGTCTGTGATTGCTGTCATGATGATACTGAGCAAGTTTCCTTAGATAACTTTAGAGTTAACAAGGATGTAAAAATGCTTCCATTTCAGACTCACTGTTATACATACGCAGAAACTGAGGACAATGAAAGTTAGACTTGTCTAGGATACCCAGACTGTAGCTGAAGGAGGATTAGAACTGAGATTTACCCTTTCCCAGCCCAGCACTTTTGCCATGGTCTCATTTATCTTGGAAGTAACCACCACTAGCAAGTTGGAACCCAATCAACTAGCTGACTCCCTGCCCTGACTCAGAATGGAGCACAGCCACCCTGGGCAGCCTGCCCAGGCAGATTCCACATGCAATAAACCTCCTTTGGGTCCCAGGACACTGGGCACAGGGTGGGGACCTGTGCTTCCAGCAGGGGTACGCTCCCCAGCCTCACCTGTCCCTGCTTACAGTCCCTCAGGCAACAAACACCAGTGAAATCGCTTCCTCTCAGGGCGTCTTCATCCTGGCCTGAGTGCCCCCCACCTTTCCCTCTCAGCCTCTTAAGGGTTCACCTTGCATCAGGGGGTGTCTCCAGCAGCTGCATGGTGCATTGGATTTTATCTGCCTGGGAAACTTTCTCTTGATGCCTTTGCTAGCCCAGCACAGACTACACATCCCTCTCAGAACAGTTCTCAAGTGTTTGATACTCTCTCTTCACATTCCTATTCCGTGTCTAACCGATCAGTTTAACAGGGTTCCTAAGTCCCCGGTCACCATCCCCACCACAACTGTTTCCAATTTACATCACAATCCAAATGATTTTTGCAGCGCTTAGCAGATTGTCTGTGTCATTACTTTCAGGGATGCTATATTGGACTTCCCTACTCTCATCTGCTCCAGCTCCCTGATCTTACAGTTGCCCAGCTTTCCTGGCAATTGACTTTGCTCATCAATACACAGGATTTAGCTGAGTAGCATCCAGGAAGGATGTCGGAGCCTCAGATGTTAATTTTCTAATTGAGAATATTGGCGCTGTCTGAACCTGGAGACAGATAGGGATGTTCACTTTGTAGACGAGCTACCTTTTCCCGACGATTTTAAATGTTATGCTAGTTGTTCGTTTTTAATATCACTCAGACAAAATGATGTCTTTCAATCAGATGCTTTAAAATTGTGTGATAAAGAGTTATAATGTGCTGACAACAGGGAAGCCATTCTGTACCTAATCCATGTGGGTTTTCAACATAACTATTTTCAGAATATCAGCGCCTTTGCTTGCTGCTGTTTTTGTTGCTTTCTGATGCTGGGAATTACCACCTAAAGATAGTAAAGAAAACAGAGGAAGCTTTCCGGTAATTTCCCACTCATGCTAAAGAAACACAAAATCACCGCAGTGCCTTGAGAAATTTCCTTTCCCTCTCTCACTTTCCACTTCAGTGGTGTTCTAAAGGGAAGGCGTTTCTGGTGAGGGGTAGTTGCGTAAATGATGGCTGCCTACTTCAGCAAGCAAGAACTGTTGGGAGTATTAAGCATGTGTAACTGGATCCTCTGGTTTGGGCACTGGAGGATCCTTGCAAGCCGGAAGCAGGCTGTTGCTGCCGGGGTAGGGGGCGGCGGGAGTGGGAGGTAGAAACTATTATTGCTGTGATTTTATAGGCAGTAAACTGATGCTCAGAGAGGTTCAGCACTTGCCCAAGCTCACGTACCTACCAAACTGTGGAGTTAGGATTTGAATCTAGCTACAAACTTAGTTGTCATTGAAATGTCTAAATGCACTCTGTTGCGCAAGCGATAGGAACTTCCCAGCGGAGCTCAGCTCAAGACCGCTTGCAGCTCGTCCCCGCCCGCTCGACTTTCCCCCGCAGCTCCGCGGGCTCCTCCCCCTCGGTCCCTGCCCCTTGTGCGCCCTCTGCTGGTCTCCAGGGAAAGCGCCTCTCCTGAAACCAGAGACGTAGCACCCAAGCTGTCCTGTTTCCTTAGCTCCTAGTAAAGCGATATGACCCATCCATCCCCTCCTCCTCAAAGCCTCACATGAATCTTCTTTGAGGCACTCTCTGATGCTTCACTCTTCAGCGCTGAGAAAAATGGGGAGGGGGGAGTGAATGTATTAGTATAGCCCATTCTCAAAAACAGTCGTGCAGCATCTTAGTCATGCCTCATCCTGGAAGAATGAGGCAGCTCACATGGGCATGGGGATAATGAGCAGGGAGGTGAATCACAGGCTCTTAGGTTCTCACCGCTAACAGTGTGGTCAGTGGACCGGCAGCAGCATCACCTGGGAGCTCGTTAGAAATGCAGACTCTCAGGTCCCGCAGCCACAGCCCTGATGAATCAGAATCACCGTTTCAAGGAGGTCCCGGGCCGTTTCAGGTTCCGAGCTCGCTTTGAGACCCTGTGGATGTTTTGCAGCATATTGAATTTTGATTCTGTTTAAAGGTCACAGTGACAACTAAGTTTGCAGCTGGATTCAAATCCGAGCTCCACAATGTAATAAATATGAGATCTTAGACAAGTGCTTAAGCTCTCTGCGTTAATCATCTATAAAATAATGAAAAGCAGTATAAGTCAACTCTTCAACTTTCAGGACATCGTTCACCCGAAACCCGAAATCCAATAACTGTGCACTGTCTTCTAGCACAGCCATAATTTACCTAGATGTACTGCTTAGAAGTCTCACTCTGACGGTGACCTTAGTTCTATTTGTCCCTGGAGAGCCACCAGACCATTTTGTCTGGAGGTTCTCTGCTCACTGGACAATAGGGACGGTGGAATTGTCCTCATCCTTGTTCTTGAGTCTTTAGAAACCAAATGACCCCAGAAATGTCATGGAAGAGATTTTTAGGTCCCAGAGGAACTGAATGACTTAGGCATCCACCTTCTGAACAGAGGCTGGGCCAGAGATTTCTCAAGATCCCTTCAAACTTGGTGTTCTGTACACCTTGATTTACAAAGTGGTCTTGATCTTTTCCAGTTAAAATTCCATTTAGTAGAGATACACAGAAAGTTTGCAATTCTTCCACAAGAAAACTGCTGTACGGCATAGAAAAATATCTACGGAATTTTTTTGGTTTCTTCTTCTTAATTAGATTTCCTATTCTTCCTTAGGAAAACAAAAAGCCCTTTCTCCTGATTCACCAAAATATAAAATACTGACTGCCATCACTGTGATGAGATTCCTATAGTCTCAGGAACTGAAGTCTTTAAACAACCAGGGGACCCTCTGCCCCTAGAATAAGAACACATTAGAAGTCCCTTCTGCTAGGACAAGGAGGTAAGTGCTTCTGGTAAAAATGTATCATGTATCTGTGTGTATGTGTGTGAGATACATATACAAATTTATACATATTTGTACATTTATATACATATGTACAAATATACATACATATGTATGTATATTTGAGATAGGGTCTCTCTGTTGACCAGGCTGGAATACAGCAGTGTGATCATAGTTCACTGCAGCCTCAAACTCTTAGGTTCAGCGGATCCTCCTGCTTCAGCCTCCCAAAGAGCTCAGACCACAGGTGCACACCAGCATGCCTGGCTAATTTTTCTATTTTTTGTAGAGACAAGGTCTCACTGTGTGGCCCAGGGTGGTATGGAACTCCTGGGCTCAAGCAATCTTCCCATCTTAGCCTCCCAAAGTGCTGGAATTACAGGCATGAGTCACCATGCCCAGTTCTATCTTCAAAATATTAATGGGGAAAAATATTGCTGGGGTACTTAAGTTGTGCCAAGTACTACAGGGGGATCCTGTGTGAATAAAACTGAGTGCCTGCCCCTCAAGACTTACAATCTAGTGGAGAAGGCATAATGTAATAAACATGCCATGATGGAGATGTACCCAGAATACCAGGGGAGGGAGATGAAGAGTGTATGTAGGCCGGGCGTGGTGGCTCATGCCTGTAATCCCAACACTTGGGAGGCTGAGGCAGGTGGATCGCTGGATCCCAGGAGTTCGAGACCAGCCTGGGCAACATGGTGGAACCCTGTCTCTACAAAGCAAAAACAACAACAACAACAAAATTAGCTGGGCATGGTGGTGCAAGCCTATAGTCCCAACTACTTGGGAAGCTGAGGTGGAAGCATCACTTGAGCCCAGGGGGTTGTGGCTGCAGTAAGCCCTGATTGCACCACTGTACTCCAGCCTGGGTAACAGAGCGAGACCTTGCCTCAAAACAAAAGAAATTAGTGCACGTAGAAGTGTGAGAAGTGCACGTAGAAGTCTCATGGCAGAGGTGGCCTCTGAGGTGGCCTTCAATGGGGCAGTTGGAATGGGATGAGCAGATGAGATGTGCACGAGCATTCTAAGCCCTGGGACCAGCCTAAGCTGAGAGATCAGGTGGAGGGCAGACTCTGAGAATGGCAAGTTAGACGTTGAGCACAAGGCAGTGATGGGACGCCAGTGTAGATACAGCCAGGAAGGCAGGGTGGCTGGAGGTTCCCCCTCTGTGAAATGAAAGGGTTCAAGCACCGAGGGCCTCTCCTGTCAACCATTCCAGAATTTGCTTAGAGTCTGTGGTGGGGACCCTGAGGTCATCCTGAAGAGTCTGAGTGATAATGGGCATGAGGAATCAGTGAAGACTTCTAATCAGAGTCATGCCCTAGGAAGCCCCCTCAGATAGCAAGGGGTGTGTGTGTCAGGATCAGGATCAGGCTTACTCTGGGAGCCTAGCAAGGTGGTGTCTCCCATATCTAGAGAGGAGGCAGTGGAGCCTTGCAGCCGAGCAGTGGCTGTAGAATTGGAAGAAGGGGAATGGATGCTGGAGGCATCCTGATGTGAAATTCACAGAACTGGCCGCCAACAGCATTGATGCCCTGCTTGAGGCTTCCTCCAGCTGGGAATTAAGGAAACCAGAATGACCTCACCCTCCTGGTTAGATTTTAAGGATATATACACTAAAGATAGAAATGAGGATCCGGCCGGGCGCGGTGGCTCAAGCCTGTAATCCCAGCACTTTGGGAGGCCGAGACGGGCGGATCACGAGGTCAGGAGATCGAGACCATCCTGGTTAACACAGTGAAACCCCGTCTCTACTAAAAAATACAAAAAACTAGCCGGCCGAGGTGGCGGACGCCTGTAGTCCCAGCTACTCGGGAGGGGGAGGCAGGAGAATGGCGTGAACCCGGGAGGCGGAGCTTGCAGTGAGCTGAGATCCGGCCACTGCACTCCAGCCTGGGTGACAGCGCGAGACTCCGTCTCAAAAAAAAAAAAAAAAAAAAAAAAAAAAAAAGAAATGTGGATCTATGAGCAAAGATGAATATGAGGCAGTGTCTGACCAGTGAGAAGGGTCTCAGAAACGCCATAGCCCTAAATGCTCTGAATTTGGGGGAAATGCTACAAATATGCAAAATGATTTTTCAAGCTCTGTTCAGATAAGGAAGAAGCAACAAGCTCACTGTCAGAAGCAGATGGTGCAATGGTGTAATACTAGCAGATAACCACTCCCTGACAGGAGAGAAGTGATGGCCCATGTGGGAGAGAAAGAAGCAAGCAAGTGACGTGTGGCTGTTCTGAATCTGCCCAAGTCCTTCTCAGACCAGCCCATCCAAGGAACCCAGAGAATTGGCAGAGGAGCTCTCTGCACCTAGCAGCCTTTTCTGCAGGGCCACGAAGAGGGAAGGAGGCACCAGGCAGGATGTGAGCAAATTCATTCATTCAGCAGATATTTGCCAACATACTACATTCTAGGTGCTGGCAACACGGTGAGCCAAAGAGAACCAAACAATACCTGGCCTCCGGAACAAAATTCTGATTCACAAAATGGGACACAGGTGGGCTTTTAAACCACAAACCAGTGAGCTTGACAGCAACTGTGGACAAATTTCTAGGAGGTTTGGTAGGTGGTCTGCAGCTCTGTGGAATGGTGTGGGGATCCCTGTATGTCAGCCTGTGTTTCTGAATGGTGAGTCACAGAGAACTCAGCTTGTTTCCATCCTGACAGGGTTACCCTTTTCTAGCAACTCTAGGAATTTGGCAGGGCATTGACAGTCTCTCGGGGTACCCCCCAACCCCCACCCATTGCTAATGGAACAAAGGCTGCACATAAAAGTGCACATGAAAGGGAAATTTAGGCTACACTTAATAGATGTGCTTTGCATTACGGAATCATAAAGACCTAGAGAGGCAAACAGACCCTAATGAGACCACCCGGCATCAGTAAATAAATCAACCATTCTGCAGTGCACAGAAGCCTCGTGTGCTGATTCTCTGAGTCCTCTTTAGATAACAGTAGTCAGTCGACAGTCTTATACCCCGCTGTGTTAATCCCTGATGCTAATGACTGTTGCTGCTCAGGCGTGTGATGGGTCTGAGGAGAAACCTAGGTAGGAGCTCGCTTTCCATTTTGCTCACATGAGCGGACTGCCTGTTCCTGGCCGTGGAGTGCATTTTGCACGAGTGAGCTGCTCTCCCTCCTTCACCTCGTTAGCCTGAGTGTGAGCTGCCTAGGGCACCTGCCTGACCCCAGCTTTCCCTCCCCGTGGCGCTGCTGGGTGCTGCTCCCCGGGACTGCGGCAGAGCCCTCCTCGCGGGCGCCGCTCCTGACATGGTGTCCGGCCGCACGGATGACCGGTAGAGGGCAGCAGCGCGCTCCGGGTCCTGAGCAGGGCCTTCCTTGTCAGACTCGCAGTATGTCCGCTGCTGAGGGACGGGGCCTGATGGGCTAGGGGCAAGGGCAACCTGGTGAAGGTGTGGGATCACTGCAGGAGGAAGAGAAAGAGGAGACGTGGAGAAGTGGTGCTGACCACATTGGCGTGTTGAACACTGCACATTTATGTGGGCCCCAATGTGCCTGGCGCGTGCACGCGACCGGAGCCCAGCCGTCAGGTGTAGACATGCAGGAGGCTGGCAGATGGGTTAGAAGAGCAAGGAGGCACAGCAGTTGGAGATGTCGAAAGAGGGTTTGAAGAGAAAGCCCGGAGTGCCTGGAATGGTGAGGAGGCATGAGGAGGCTGACACCGTGAAAGGCAGGGACTGCTCAAGGGCACTTTCAAGGCCATCAGGGAATGGTGTGGAGACGTGAGCGCGCACAACAGCTGGAAGGGGGCGGTTGTGAGGAGGGTCGGAGAGAAGGCCCTCCTTTCACCGGTAGAGGGTCGTGACTGCAAGGTGTCCAGGTTCTTGGGGTTTTGAACAAAGAATTGGACAAAACGCCTAGCAAAGCAAAGAAAGAGTGAAGCAACAAAAGAACAAAAGCAGGGATTTATTGAAAACCAAAGTACACTCCATAGTGTGAGAGCAGAGCCAAGCAACGGGCGGCTCAGGGGCCTGGATGCAGAATCTTCTTGGGTCCAAATACCTGCTAGAGGTTTCTCATTGGCCACTTCATGCTCACCTTATGTAAATGAAGTGGTGGCCCGCAATCAGGCTGATTGGTTGCAGAAAGCAGCCGACCAGAGGCTGAAGTGAAGTTACAAAGGCCAGGCTCCTGTGCAAAATACAAGCAACCAATCAGTGGCTAGGAAGAAGTTACAGTTATTATTCTATGCAAATGAAGACTCGGCAGGGAATCAGTCTGATTGGTTGTGGACAGCAGCCATTCAGAGGCTGGAGTGAAGTTACAAAGTTGCAAATGAAAACTCACCTGCAATCAGTCTGATTGGTTGCAGACAGCCAATTTCCCATCTGCTGTGCAGAAAAGGACAAAGGGAGTAGCGTCTGGTCCTTTTGTTACTTAGGCGTGGAAAGTTTGGGTTTTCCTTTCAGTTTAGTTCTAGGAAGTCAGCGTGAAACAGCCTTAGGTTCCCTGCTTCCAGACCCTATTCTGCCTCACTCCCACATTGTTCCATTGTCAGGAATAAACGACTCGGGGGGTAAGGTGGACCTCCAGATGAAGATGAAGGTAGAAGGGGAGGAGAGGCTGAGAGGCTAACCTGCCACTGGGACCCAGGGCCAAAGCCCTTTATGATTGAGGGAAAGTGACCACAGATCAGCAGATGATGGCTGAGAGATGTACTGGAGCGGGACCGTGGTCCGGTCCTGAACAACACATGCAGCCATGCCCAGAGATGCTAGGTTTAGAGGCTAACATGCAGTAGACAGAGCTGCTTGACCTTAAGTTACTTAACTTCTCAGGGCTTCAGTTTCCTCATCCGTAAAATGGTACCTACAGTAATGGTACCCAGTAATAGTACCTACAAAAGACTGGGAAGATGAGGGAAGGGAGGGAGCTCCCAGCTGTGTGGGGAGGAGCGTACAGGCGAGGGTAACCCACCATATGGTATTATAGGGATTTGTGTCTATTTCTGTTCTCCCTCCAGACTCTAGCCTCGTGGTTCTCAGACATGGGTATGCATCAGAATGACCCAGATGCATTAAAAACACTGCCAGGTCCGAGCCCCAGAGCTTCTGATTCAGTGGGGCTGGGATAAGGCCCAGTAATTTGCATTGCTCGCTAAGCCCAGGTGCTGCTGCTGCTGCTGCTGGTGGTGGTTCCGAGACTGCACTGTGGGCACCACTGCTCTGGAGTCTGTAGAGCCCCAGCAGGGACTCCTGTTGAGAAGAGACGGGCACATAGTGGGAGTAACTCTAGGACAAACAAAAATTCCAGATACAGTGCAAGAAGAGGTAGTGCTGAATGAAAAAGCGATCACTCCAGCAAAGCTTTAAAGTCATGGTGGTTTATGAAGGAAGTTAGAGTTGCACCTGGGGAGCAAGTGCTGAGGTTAATGGCAGTGCAATCCCCCGTCTGTTTTATTGGAACTGTTGTCAGAAGCAGAATGCTGGCCTGGTGGGACTATGGCCCTAGCAATGTTTTGGACTTGACAATGCCCATTTGGTGGGCATGATTCCAGTGGGATGCTATATTATGCATCTAAAGAATGTATTTGTCCTGGAAGAGTTCACTTTGTCCACTGCCCTCGAGCCTTTACCCAAGGCTAAACCCACATTCTGTACCCACATTTGGAATTGGTCCAGGAATTTTATACGTGTGTCAATTTGGAGAAACTCTCTCAGACACCCATTTGGAAAAGAATTTGTGTTTTTCTCAGACAGTGAGTCCTCCATGCTTGCTGTTCCAATGGCCCTCCAGGTTTGGGCCCAGCACCTACCAGGAGAAGCATTCCCTCTGTAGCTTCCACCTGACCACAGCCAACCCAAGCCCCGCTCAGAACCCCAGGTCTGCCAGCGAGCCTGTGACTGGAATTATCTGTTAGGGATCAAGCATTAACTTGGCATAGGAGCAGCCCTGGCGCAGCTGGAGGCATCCGCATGCTGTGGTGCCCCAGGAGCAGAGGCACCCCTGAAATGCAGGCTGTGTGTTTGCTGCAGAGACACCATGGCCCGTAACTCCCCAGGCGTAGGTGAGCAGCTCTGCTGTCCAGGCAATTAAGTCAAGAAAGGGAACCAGCCCAGCTAATGGCTGGGATTAAAGCTAAATGAATTCAGCTCAAATGAAAGGGATACTGACCCTTCTCCCTCTGGTCTCATTATCTTAATTAACAGTGCTTGGCAGGGGTATTGAAGCCTGCATTGATTGTTCTGTTTCTGTTTTTCCCCCTCAAAGCCCTAGATACAAGTTAAATCAGCCTTAATAATAAAAACCCAATACTCAACAGCCCTCAGATTTTCTTACCAGCCCTCCTTCATCTAAGAGAATCACCTGGTTTCTGAGTTGGAGGCGATCCGTTAGACCAACACTTCTCAAAGCATGGCCTGAGACCACTAACATCAAAGTAACTGGGATACGGATATAAAATGCACTTTCCAGGCCTCAGAGGGCTGTGGAACTGGAATATTGGGAAGTCAGGTTTGGGTATTTGTAGTGGGTTTTTTGGGTTTAATTTAATTTTTTAAATTGTGGAAAAATCAACATATAATTTTCGTTTCATAAAAAATGTCCATTTTAGTAATTTTTAAGCAGACAGTTCAGTGACATTAAGTACATTCACCTCTGTTCGTCTCCAGAACGTTTTCATCATCTCAGATTGAAACTCTGCCCATTAAACACTAACTCCCCATCCTCCCCTCCTCCCAGCCCCTGGTAACTTCTGCTCTGCTTTCTGTCTCTTTGAATTTATCTGTTCTAGATATCTTTTTTTTTTTTATATATACTTTCAGTTCTAGGGTAGATATCTCTTATAAGTGGATTCTTGCAATATTTGTTCTTTTGTGACTGGCTTATTTTACTCAGCATAATGTCTTCAAAGTTCATCCATCTTATACCATGTGTCAGAATTCCATTCCTTTTTAAGGCTGAAAAAATATCCCATTATATAGACAACAGATTTTGTTCATTTATTCATTCATTGGTGGACATTTGGGTTGTTTCCACCGTTTGGCTATTGTGAGTGATACTGTTATGCCCAGACTGTTTGTTCCCCAAAGAAGACCACCAGAGTCTAGAGTCAAAGCCAAGCGGCAAGGATCTTTATTACAAGTTCGAACTTGGTCCCTCCTTTACACAGTATACAAGAGGGCCCCGAACAATGCGAGCGTTTGCTTTTTATAGCCCGAAAGTTGTAGGGGAACAAAGAAATTCTTTTGGCTCCTGCGCTTTCAGTAACCTTGAACGGCTGTCTCCTTATCGGAGACTTTCCAGGTGGTGTTTGTACTGAGCTCAGGGAGTTTGAGAGATATATGGTGGTGGGATGGGAGGATGGGATGTGTTTGTGCTAGGCTCAGGGAGTTTTGAGCCCGGGGCTGAGGAATGTGCCCAGCTCCTTTCATTCCCCCCTTCTTTTCAGGTATCTTTAGAGCCAATCTTGGGTCTTATAGATCTGATTCTGTTTCAGCGTTTACAGGTTGGTATTGGGCTCTGAGGACCATGAGTTGTACGGTGTCAAATCTCTTCCTAACAAATTGTAAAATTCTGTTAACAACACAAGGTCCTACGGTAAGCAGAAATAGTAGACTTAGCAGGGGTCCAAGGAAGGGGGCTAATAGAGAAAACATAGAGGAATTCCACCATTGGTCTGCAGCTGAAGCAAACTGCCGTGTTTTTACTTCAGTGCTTAACTTGCGTAACTGTTGGACCCGGTCCTCTACAAGTCCTGATTCATTTATGTAGAAACAACAGTCTTCTTTTAGAAATATACATGTACCACCTTTTTCTGCAGTGAGTAGGTCTAGGGCCCTCCGGTTTTGCAAGGTTACCTGAGCTAGGGACGTGAGCTGCCGCTGAAGGGAGGCAAGGGACTCAGCCGACTCCTCCATAGCAACGGCAAATTGTTGGTATAACTTGTTACTTTCTATGAGGGTGTGACTTAGGGCTCCCCTCGCCAGTCCGGCCGCAATGAAGGATGCGGTGAGGGAGATTCCTGCAATGAGGGGGAGAAATATGGCTCGTGCAGGTCTTGGTCTAGGGTCTGGGTGAATAACAGCACTAGTCCAGTTACCGGTATACCCTAGGAACTCGCCAGTAGTTAGTAGAGTCAACCGGGGAACTAATGTGACAGGGAGACATAGTAGGTTATTAACAGAAGGATTAGGTAGGTTCTTAGATAAGGTTCTATTACACCAGAAGAATATGCCTGATGGAGCCCTTAAGGTGATATTAGGGGGCGTTGCAGTGATGCTGCAGAGGCTGGAATTGGTTCCTGAGAAACAGTAGGGAAACTTCTCCTGACTGGGGTTTAGGTATAGGGGCATGTTTAGGATAGGAGCATACGAGTGGTTTCGGAGGTTGTTAGCTTGGGCAAAGGTAGAGGGTTCCCATGGCAGAGGGACAGCTGTTAGCGGTGGACGCCCTAGAGTGGCGCACAGGAAGCAGCCAGACAGGCTATGAAGTCCTGTAAGGTTAGCAAGTTCTAGTCCTTCTTGTAATAACTTTAACCAGGAGAAAGGACGTAAGTCTTGTGTTAGTCTGTTTTCCTGTCGTTGGATATTCCCGTGGACCAGGGGCAGTACTTGCACTAGGCCTCGCCACAGATAGAGGTGACTGCTAGGCCATGTGGAGGAGGGGGAGTAGTATACAGCCCCATGTTGAGGTGTGGTCCAGCGGGAGTTCCAGGGGTCTTTAACTATCTATGTATATGGAAAGTCTCTATCCCGTCTACGATAGAAGGGCCATTTAGGGTCTAACTGTTTTCTCTTTCCCTAATAACGGGGTCTGTGGATGTTACAATAGTTATAAGGACAGCCAGCATTTTGGTGCCACCAATAGTGTTTACAATTGTATTTAGTTTGATCAAACTCAAAGCATATTATTGGTGTCATAGGTTTGGCTATTTGAAAACCAGTAAAATTTAGTAGAATTGGGCTGTTGCACCCTGAGGAAGGGCAATCAGCACTGGCCAATAATTTTCCGGGCTTATGAGGTTGCCCAGGGTGGGTTCGGTTTTCATAAAGCCAGAATCTCCAGACAAAGGGATTATGAGCTGGTTTTGTGATTTCTCCAGCGGCCACTAGGGCGACTAACATTAGGGTTAGACTATCTAACTGCATGTTTGCAGTGAGCTATGCTGCCGGCGCAGGGTGAGTTTTAAGGGGTTGTTCCTAGCTCTGTCCACAGTCCACGTGTCCGGTGCTTCAGCCGCCGCCGTGATTGGTCCCAGAAGATCAGAGGTTGGGTCCACTGGCTTGACGTGGGTGTAGTGGATCCACGATGCGATGCCTTCTACCTTCAGGGCGGTGGGTGTGGTTAGGAGTACCTGGAGTGGTCCTTTCTACCTGGGTTCTAGGGTCTCTTGTCGGTGTCGCTTGACCAGGACCCAGTCTCCCGGCTGGTACGGATGGGGTGTCGGCGGGGGACCGGTCTCATATAGTTCCTTCAGCTTGGGCCAGATTTCTTGATGAATTTTCTGCAAGGCTTGTAGGGAAAACAAGAGTTCAGAGACATTTTCTGTTTCGGACTTGAGCAGATCATCTTTTAGGCCGGGAACTAAGGGTGGGGGTCTGCCATACATAATTTCATAAGGAGTAAGGCCTAGTCTGTAAGGGGTATTACGGGCCCGGAACAGAGCGTAGGGGAGAAGGACCACCCAATTAGCGCCAGTCTCTATAGTCAATTTAGTTAAGGTCTCTTTTAAGGTCCGATTCATTCTCTCTACCTGTCCTGAACTCTGGGGCCTGTAAGCGCAATGTAGTTTCCAATTTGCCCCAAGGATGGAAGCCAAATCCTGACTTACCTTAGCGACGAAGGCCGGCTTATTATCTGACCTTATCTGGACAGGGAAGCCATACCTGGGGAGGATATCTTTTAGGATTTTCTTTGCTACAACCTGAGCAGTTTCTTTCTTGGTGGGGAATGCTTCAGTCCACCCTGAAAAAGTATCTACAAAGACAAGTAAGTACCGATACCCGTATTTTCCTGGCTTTATCTCAGTAAAATCTACTTCCTAGTAGATACCGGGCCTGGTTCCCCTAAGCCTTGTTCCCGTTGTAGCCTGGGATTGGGGGTAGGCGTTGTTAAGCTGGCAGACTTTGCAACTTGTCACGATGTTGCTGGCCATCTCGGCTGTATGTCTGAATTTGAGCTTAGAGCGTCTGATCAGGTCTATCATCCGCCGAGCGCCCAGGTGGGTGGTTCGGTGGATGTGTTCTAACATTTGTTGTCCTAATTTTTCTAGTAGGATGGTTTGGTCATTAGTATCAGTCCACCACCCATTCTGGATCTGTTTCAGGGGAAGCTTGTCAATCCACTGGAGATCTTGTTCTGAATAATCAGGGAAATATGGCAAGTCCCGGGGGCCCGGGTCAGGGAGCTGGAGTGCAAGGAGTTGGCTGGGAGCCTTCGCCACCTTTCTTGCAGTTTGGTCCGCTAGAAAGTTGCCTTGAGCAGTTGGAGTAGTTAGTTTCTGATGCCCTGGGCAATGCACAATGGCTAACTTTTCTGGCCTCCATAGGGCTGTTAGCAGGGCTAGGATTTCTTGCTTGTTTTTTATTTCTTTTCTTTCAGCCGTTAGTAACCCCCGCTCCCTGTAAATGGCCCCATGTATATGCGCTGTTGCAAAAGCATATCGGCTGTCTGTATATACCGTCAGCTTTTTCTCCGCCCCTAAGGTAAGAGCTTGGGTGAGCACTATTAGTTCGGCCTTCTGGGCCGATGTCCCCGGGGGCAGGGGTTCCGCCCAGATTACCTCAGTCTCTGAAGTTACTGCCGCTCCAGCGTATCTCTGGCCCTGATGCATGAAGCTGCTCTTATCCGTGAACCAGACGAGGTCGGCGTCAGGAAGTGGGCGATCCTGCAGGTCTTCTCGAACTCCGTGCACCTGAGCTAGTACCTCGGTGCAGTCGTGGAGTGGGGCGTCCAGGTCCAGGTTGGGCAGTAGCGAGGCAGTCTCTTACCCAGTGGCCAGCCTCCTTGCAGTAGGCATATTGGTCTTTTTTCAGATTATTATGCCTGGGGGGGCCGCCTAGGTTGGGTGTACTCTGGCTGTAGATGTTCTTTCTGTACTACTGCTGCCAGGACCTTGGTCATTTTTTTTTTAGTGGCCTTAAATTGCCTTTTTTTCTGGAGTATCTCTGTTATTATAAACCTGCTGGGCTATCTGAAGGAGGTTTTGAATCCGCTTTCCTTCTAAGTCTTCTAATTTCTGGAGTTTTCTTTTAATATCTGGGGCTGCCTGATTTACGAATGACATTACAATAGCTGCCTGACTTCCTGGAGCCTCTGGATCTATGGGGGTGTACTGTCTAAAAGCTTCTATTAATCTTTCTAAGTAGGTGGCTGGGCTCTCTGTCTTTCCCTGCAGAATAGAATATACTTTAGCCAAATTAGTGGGCTTGTGAGCAGCTGCCCGGAGACCTGCCATTAGAGTCTGGCGATAAAGGTGTAGCCGTCCTTTACCTTCTGCCGTGTTGTAGTCCTACGCCGGCCTGGTCAGAGGAAAGGTCGCGTTTATGAGGTCAGGGTTAGCAGTCGGTTGACCGTCGTCCCCCGGGACCAGCTTTCCAGCTTTTACCTGTATTCCCTCTCGCTCCTCCGTGGTAAACAAGATTCGGAGGAGCTGCTGACAATCATCTTAAATGGGCTGGTGGGTGAACATGACACTATCCAGTAAAGCCAGTAAATCTTTGGGGTTGTCTGAAAACCGAGCACTCTGAGCCTTTTAGTTATACAGATCACTGGTGGAGAATGGCCAGTACTGGAGCTTGGGGATTCCTGTGTCATCTGGGGGTTTTATTTCCCGAAGGGGTAAAGCCACCGTGGAGTCAGGCGGCTGGGGGGGGGGCCTAGTCCGCGAAGTGCGCCCTCGCGTCGGCCCCCCCAGCCTTTTAAAGTTACTTTCCCTTTCAGCGAGCCCGCCTCCCCTCCGCCTGCTCTGTCCCTCTATCTCTTTCTCTAATCTTTCCGTTTCTGTCTAAATCTTTGATTGACATACTTACAGGGTCTTTTCTTTAAGTTTCTATCTTATTCGCGCGCGCTTTCTCTCTCTGTCTCTCTGTCATCCTGTGTCCTTTCTCCTTTATACTCAGTCTCTTTCTCTGACTCTCCACGTCTGCCGTTTTCTCCCCTTTCTCTTTCCGATTTCCCTTCTCACTTTCTCCTTTTCCCATCTCTATGGTCTCTCTCTCACTTATTTTCTTTTCTTTTTAGTCTCACTTTCTGTGTCTCTTTTTGTAAAGGAATGTGGGTTGGAATCCCTGTAAAGGAAATCCGCGCTGGAAGCCGGGAGCCCGGGGACCGGGGCCGCGAGCGCGGGCCGGAAGCCGGGAGCCCGGGGACCGGGGCCGCGAGCGCGCGCCGGAAGCCGGGAGCCCGGGGACCGGGGCCGCGAGCGCGCGCCGGAAGCCGGGAGCCCGGGGACCGGGGCCGCGAGCGCGCGCCGGAAGCCGGGAGCCCGGGGACCGGGGCCGCGAGCGCGCGCCGGAAGCCGGGAGCCCGGGGACCGGGGCCGCGAGCGCGCGCCGGAAGCCGGGAGCCCGGGGACCGGGCCCGGGGGCGCGCCGGAAGCCCGGAGCCCGGGGACCGGGGCCGCGAGCGCGCGCCGGAAGCCGGGAGCCCGGGGACCGGGCCCGGGGGCGCGCCGGAAGCCCGGAGCCCGGGGACCGGGGCAATTCAGACGGCGAGCGCGCACCCGGGGACCGGGGCAATTCAGACGGCGAGCGCGCACCCGGGGACCGGGGCAATTCAGACGGCGAGCGCGCACCCGGGGACCGGGGCAATTCAGACGGCGAGCGCGCACCCGGGGACCGGGGCAATTCAGACGGCGAGCGCGCACCCGGGGACCGGGGCAATTCAGACGGCGAGCGCGCACCCGGGGACCGGGGTCAGATTCAGACTGCAAGCGCGCACCCGAGGACCGGGGTCAGATTCGGCTGTTGCCCGGATTGCGAACCCGCTCCGGCAACTCAGATCGCAATTTAAATCAGAAGAGAGCCAGGGGACGTCTCCCACCGGTCTCCACTGGCTGTCCTATAGCGCGTCCGCCAGGACTGTGCCAGCCTCAGTTTCAGACCTCGCGAGTCAGAGATTCAGATTCAGAACAGACACACAGACACAGACAGACAAACGGAGACGAGCCAGCTCACCTATCAGTAGATCGATCCTAGCAGATCCGTTGACCAGGGGTCTGGTGGGCTTGGGGAATCCCGGACGAGCCCCCAGATGTTATGCCCAGACTGTTTGTTCCCCAAAGAAGACCACCAGAGTCCAGAGTCAAAGCCAAGCGGCAAGGATCTTTACTACAAGTTCGAACTTGGTCCCTCCTTTACACAGTATACAAGAGGGCCCCGAACAATGCGAGCGTTTGCTTTTTATAGCCCGAAAGTTGTAGGGGAACAAAGAAATTCTTTTGGCTCCTGCGCTTTCAGTAACCTTGAACGGCTGTCTCCTTATCGGAGACTTTCCAGGTGGTGTTTGTACTGAGCTCAGGGAGTTTGAGAGATATATGGTGGTGGGATGGGAGGATGGGATGTGTTTGTGCTAGGCTCAGGGAGTTTTGAGCCCGGGGCTGAGGAATGTGCCCAGCTCCTTTCAATACTGCTATGAATATTGGTGTGCAAATATCTGTTAAGCTTCTGCTTCCAATTCTTTTGGGTGTACACCCAGAAGTGGAATTGCTGGGTCATGCAGCGATTAGTTCTGTGTTTTATTTTTTGAGTCAGTACTGTTTTTAAGCAGCCCACGTGGTTCTAAGGTGCAGTCAGGGTTGCAACCAGAAGACCAGGTGATCAGACTCTGCTGGTGGAATCATCTGAAGACTCTGAACAACCCCAGATGCCCAAACCACACTCCACACGAACTAAATCAGCCTTTCTCAGATGGGACCCACACACTTGCATTTTTTTAAAGTCCCCTGGTGATTCCAGTGTGTAGTCAACTTTGAGAACCATTGGTTTCCATCAGTGATCCTCAAATTTGAGTGTGTATAAAATTCACACAATGGCTAAGGATACAGATTCCTGAGAGAGCACACCACCCCCTCCCCCCGCCCACCACCACCACCACCAGCACCACCACCACCACCACCAACAACAACCCCAAAGAGGCTCATTTAATGCATCTGTGGTCAGTCTGGGCTTCCCGGGTCTGAAGACTTCCCAGGTGATTCTAATGTGTAGCCAATGCTGAGAGCTACTAATCTTGTTCAGTCTTTCAATGAAACATGAGAACACTGAGACTGTGAGGAGTGACGCGCTCTGCCCAAGTCCCTGAGCTTGTTAGGGTCTGAGTCTGCACTCATTCCCAGGGCTGATTTTCAAGACAGTCCCACAGGTTCTCCATACTCTGCCTCGCAGGTGCAGGGGGTAGAATCATATATAGAACCTGCATCTTTTCTACTCTTAATTTGAACTGTAATCCTTGAATTAGAGTATAGTCAGTGCTGCTATAAGGCTTGTTTTGGAATGTAAACTTGTTTCTAACATGATTGATGTATTAGGGAGCAATATTAATGTGTTGGGAAGATTATTGATATGCTAGAGAATAATATTAACATATTCAAGAATGTGAATTTCACATTTGCTTATGTGTAATTTCTTGCATGTAAAAGCAGAAAACTGTACCCAGCTGTGCCAAAACACAAAAGAATATGCAAAATATACCTCCAATATTAGTCAGCTACCTCATTTTCCATGTGTGATTTGAGCCACATGCACCCACATCTGTTGCTGTAACTTCCCCTCTGATATCAAATAACCCTTCTTCCCCCATTCACAATAACTCACTGGCTGGGTGCGGTGGCTCACGCCTGTAATCCCAGCAATTTGGAAGGCCGAGGTGGATGTCAGGCCTCTGAGCCCAAGCCAAGCCATCGCATCCCCTGTGACTTGCACGTATATGCCCAGATGGCCTGAAGTAACTGAAGAATCACAAAAGAAGTGCAAATGCCCTGCCTCACCTTAACCGATGACATTCCACCACAAAAGAAGTGAAATGGCTGGTCCTTGCCTTAAGCGATGATATTATCTTGTGAAATTCCTTTTCCCGGCTCATCCTGGCTCAAAAGCTCCCCCACTGAGCACCTTGTAACCCCCACTCCTGCCCGCCAGAGAACAACCCCCTTTGACTGTAATTTTCCTTTACCTACCCAAATCCTATAAAACGGCCCCACCCTTATCTCTTTTTGGACTCTCTTTTTGGACTCAGCCCGCCTGCACCCAGGTGAAATAAACAGCCATGTTGCTCACACAAAGCCTGATTGGTGGTCTCTTCACACGGACGCGCATGACAGTGGGTGGATCACCTGAGGTCAGAAGATCGAGACCACCCTGGGCAACATGGTGAAACGCATCTCTACTAAAAATACAAAAATTAGCTGGGCATAGTGGTGCATACCTGTAATCCCAGCTACTCAGGAGGCTGAGACAGGAGAATCACTTGAGCCTGGGAGGCGGAGGCTGCAGTAAGCTGGATTGCATTCCAGCCTAGGTGACAGATCGAGACTTCATCTCAAAAAATAAAAATAAGATAACTCACAAGCTGCAACCCTTCAAATGCCCACTTCCACAAGCAAACTGCAGGTCATTTTCAAAGCCAAGTGCTGTATTTATTATGCATTTTTAAGCATTTAACTTGGCTAAAACTGTGCTACCATAAGGGGGGTTCCAGTCCTTTCTTTTTCTTTCGTTCTTTTTTTTTTTTTTTTTTTAGACAGAGTCTTGGTTTTGTCGCCCAGGCTGGACTGCAATGGCATGATTTTGGCTCACTACAACCTCCATCACCTGAGTTCAAGGGCTTCTCCTGCTTCAGCCTCCCAAGTAGCTGGAATTACAGGCGCCCGCCACCGCACACAGTTAATTTTTGAATTTTTAGTAGAGATGGGTTTCACCATGTTGTCCAGACTGGTCTCGAACTCCTGACCTCAGGTGATCCACCCGCCTCAGTCTTCCAAAGTGCTGGGATTACAGGCGTGAGCCACCGCGCCCGGCCCAATTCTTTCTTTATATACATGCCACTGATAAGTTTTCAAGTGTGAAACACCCTAGCTCCATTTTTCCCATGAGCCCTGTGGTTTTTATTGTGTGATTTTGAATAGTGTAATGACTTGTAAAAAGGAATGTGTATATCACCTGATAGAAGAACTAACTGTAGAAGTAATTATACACATTGCTTTTTAGCATCCTTTTAACAGTGGTTGAGAAGCTCACTGCCCCCTTGAGAATTTTAGTTCCTGTCCCTCCCTTTCCTCCCTCTATGGCCACTAGATGGCGCACTCCTCCGCTGGGGTCGGGCGCTGTTCTCGGTGCCTTTGCAGCGGCAACCTGGTCCGCGTGGACGCCGTTCTTGAACTCTCGTCTCACTGAGGTTTGATCGGGTCTGGAACAACTTCACAGCCTGGTTCTCCTCTTTAGATTGGATTTCCCCAATCCCAGTGCTCATTCAAGATTTACTTCCACTCATTTTAGCTCTGGCTCCTTTTTGGATGGTACTTCCTCCCAGGCTGTCCAGGAGCTGCCTCGATGCACACCTCTGCTCACCTGCTCATCTGGTTCCTCTGCTCACCTGTCCTGCCGTTTAACCCACAGAGATCTACTTCAGAGACACAAATGTCGTTGTTTCATGCCTTTCTGTACTTCATAAAGAAATCGGTCTGCGTGGTATCTTTGTAATACAACATAAGCCCAGATAATGTTCTTTTACATCCATTTGTTCAGCTGGCTTTATCCACCTTACTTACTTACTTTCATTTTAGCTTCCCTATTATGTACTTGAAAATTCAGTATCCTGGAACATATTTCGTTTAGGGCTGTCTTTAACTCATCTTTACCACAAATTCAAGGTCATCTAGTTTCATGGCGTGTTTGGGAACCAGCAGTTGAGTCATCCATAAAAACAAATAATTTAAACTAAAAACTGTAACTGTTCTTCGGAGCTGGCATTCTCACTCCCATATCCGCAGGGATTTCTCTGATGATAATTTCCTTCTCATGTTTGGATAAAATAGCAGCTGCAAAACTGTCAGCAACTTGGGGTTCAAGTTTGTTATTTCCTGCAAATACTGGTAGTTCAGCATTGGAACATATTTATATCTTACAGTCACTTAAAACCCTCATTTCTGAAATCAAATTTTCTGTTCTCTTTTCTTCTAGAATAGAGATCAGCAAACTACAGTCTGTGTTTGGACGGCAAAACCTAAAATATTTACCCTCTGGCCCTGTAGCGAAAACGTTTTCGATCCCCTGTTCTAGAACCTAAAGTGTGATTGTTTAACAGAAACTAAGGCTCCTCAGTGTGACATGGAGGTGGACAGGCCTCAGGATGTCAGCGAATCCTCTGAAACTGGGTTCAAAATTTGGTTTGTGACGCAAATGTGCATTTTTGTAGGAAAAAGAATCAAAGCTATCATCAGAGTCTCAAAGGGGTCCAAGACTTCAAAAGGTTTAAAAACATATTGTCTACTGATGGGCAGTGTGACTGAGCATGAGAGCCCACCATAACATCCTAGGCGTGAGCAATGAGGCCAACATGCTTACATGCCTTGTAGGGCACTTCAGAATCTACTTCATACTATAAGATGTGGAAAAGGTTATGTGGAACCCAATACAAATGTGGTCTTTCCATTACCATGTATTTTCCTCCTTGGGTGGCAAGGCCTGTTCTCCCCCACTATTCTTGTCTCATCTGAAGTACATCTTCAGAATCTTCACCCCAGGTACCACTGAGTAAGGGCTCATGCTTCCTACCCACACCCTTATCTCTGCCTCCCAGGATTATATCAGTTTCTAGAATCATAGCCTTCCAATTGCACGCCAGGAACCCTGGAGCTGGATTTAGAGCCCATTGCAATAACTGCCTCTCATCTCGTCCCTTGTGACATCTGTCCCTCTATTCGTAGATTCTCTTCTGCCTTTTTAGGTTGGTTTATCATCTCGATGCATATTTGATATTATTGGACACTATGGAGTGTCAATGATAAATGTGTAATTGAGGGTGGCAGGGACAGAGCAGAGCACCTCACATGGCACCTGAGAAAGCCTGTCCCAAACCTTGGAGGCAGGAGGGGTGGTGTTTGCCTTTAGGAGTTTCTTCTGAACTGTAACACCCTTGTCTGCCCTGATTGGTTTCTATTTTCTTTCAATAATTCTTCATCTTATCTATTGAGATCACTTTGAACTTTTATCCCATTTTCCAAAATGCAGCCTCCCACCTATGTGTCTCATCTATAAATACAAGGTCATTAGCTCTGAGGCCCATTTGAAGCCACAAGAAATTCACTGAGACAGAAAGTGGCTACTTCATTTGCATTACTCAATCTCATCACCTACAAAAGAAACAAACACTGGCCAGGCACGTGTCTGTAATCCCAGCACTTTGGGAGGCGGAGGTGGGCTGATTGCTTGAGCCCAGGAGTTCGAGACCTGTCTGGACAATATGGCAAAACCCTGTCTCTACAAAAAAAGTGCAAACATTAGCTGGCATGGTGATATGTACCTGTGGTCCCAGCTACTCAGGAGGCTGAGGTGGGAGGATCATTTAAGCCCAGGAAATTGAGGCTGCAGTGAGCTGTAATTGCACCACTGCACTCCAGCCTGGACAGCAGAGTGAGACCCTGTCTCAAACAAAACAAAACAATCACAGACTGTGTAGGTGGAAAGAATACATAGGATTCACAGAATTCCTGGGTTTCATCATCAGAGTGCCTGTAAGGAATGTGGAAAAAGACCTGCAAGCTTTACCTCTTGGCACTGCAGCACTGTCAGACCCAGGCCTCCGTTTTATAACAAATATTTGAAATGACCTCTTTATTATTTTGAAATGATATTCATAGATGTAACATAATCCACCTACATGCATAATTTTATAGAAATCAATATACTGTCCTAACTGGGATATAAAAAAGAAATAAAAGGGGGAGTAATTTATAATGAATTGGTACATGTCTCAGTGTGTGAATGCTTGTGTGCAACTAGAAGATGAAATGAGTTAAACACTCACACCTACTTATAAAGAAGATGCTTGGATTTAAGAGAAGTAAGATAATATTCAACTGACACTTCTTAAACATTTTTTTTCCAAGGCAGGGTCTTACTGTGTTGCCCAGGCTGGACTACAGTGGCACAAACACAGCTTACTGCAGCCTCAAACTCCCAGGCCTCAGCTATCCTCTCACCTCAGCCTCCCGAGTAGCTGGGACTACAGGTATGCACCACCATGCCCAGCTAATTTTTGCATTTTTTTGTAGATATGGGTTTTTGCCATGTTGCCCAGGCTGGTCTTAAACTTCTGGGATCAAGTGATCTACCCACCTTGGCCTCCCCAATTGCTGGGATCACTGGAGTGAACCTCCACACCCTGCCTCTTCTCAAACTTTTGTATTACACTTGACATTTTGAAATGAGGACTAAGTAAATTTGCTCACACATAAATGCTGTCACCATATGGTACAGACGGGTACAGTGTGTGACGTTGTTTGACTCTCCACAGAGGCACTGGCCACCATGAAGTGATTTTCTGAAATGCTGAATAACACTGTCAACAAAAAAGAGTCAGATTCTGTAAAATATTTCAAGAGGTTTATTCCAAGCCAAATGTGAGGACTACAACCTGTGACAGCCCCAGGAAGTCCTGAGGACATGTGTCTAAGGTGCTGGGGCTACAACTTGGTTTTATATATTGTAGAGAGACACGAGACATCAGTCAGTCTATGTGGGGTATGCATTGGTTTGGTCTGAAAGGCAGGACAACTCAAAGCCTGGGGCTTCCGGGTCATAGATGGATTAAAAGACTTTCTGGTTGGCAATTTGCTGAAAGAATTAAGTTTTTATCTAAAGTCCTGGAATCAAGGGGTTATGAAGAAAGGTTCTTATGCAGAGGAAGCCTCCAGGTAGCAGGCTTTAGAGAGAATAGATGGTAAATGTCTCTTTCATGAGAACTAAAAAGGTGCCAGATTCTTAATTAAATCTCTCCTGGATCAGGAAAAGACCTGGAAAGGGAAGGGGATTCTCTACAGATGTAGATATTCCCACAAGAGACAGCTGTGCAGGGCCCTTTCAAAATATGTCAAAGAAATATTCTATTTTGGGGTAAAATACTTAAAATTTATTTCAGGTCCTGCTATCTGTTGTGTATTTTATTTTATTTTATTTATTTTATTTTATTTTATTTTATTTTTGAGACAGCCTCACTCTGTTGCCCAGGCTGGAGTGCAGTGGCATGATCTCTGCAACCTCTACCTCCTGGGTTCAAGTGATTCTCATGCTTCAACCTCCCAAATACAGATGCCACCACCCTGCCCGGCTAATTTTTTGTATTTTTAGTAGAGACGGGGTTCCACCATGTCAGCCAAGCTGGTCCTGAACTCCTGACCTCAGCTGATCTGCCCACCTTGACCTCCCAAAGTGCTGGGATTACAGGTATGAACCACTGTGCCAGGCCTATTGTGTTGGTATCTTATTGCTGCAAAGAGTCTGTTCTATCAGTCTGAAGATCTCTGTTTTAATGTTAATACTGGTCAGTTGTTCCTGAATTCCAAAGGGAGGAGGGTATAATGAGGCGTGCCTGACCCCCTCACCTTTCTCATCATGGCCTGAACTAGTTTTTCAGGCCCCTTTTCTTGGCCAAGAGAGGGGTCCATCAGTCAGTTGGGGAGCTTAGAATTTTATTTTTGGTTTATAACACTTTATAAAGGTCCAAACTAAACAAGGTACAGTCTTTCCTAGATTGACAATTACCTAGATTGACACAGTAGTTGCATTCCTGAAAAGTTCAGTATATATTAAAACAGTGCAAAAACTATTTTTTTAGCATATAACACAAAGTTAGGTTCTGAGGTAATTTTGAGCAAGCTTTTGACCCTTAGGGACTTTGCGCAGGACATCCTACAGCTGTGTGGATGCTGGCCGATTCTGCATGGTACAGGACTGTCATGCAGATGTAAACCAAAAATTAAATTCAAAGGCCCCACAACCATCTGAATGGACTTTCTTTTTTCTTTCTTTCTTTCTTTTTTTTTTTTTTTTGAGATGGAGTCTCTCTGTGTCACCCAGGCTGGAGTGCAATGGCACAAGCTCAGCTCACTGCAACCTCTGCCTCCTGGTCTCAAACCCCTGACTTCAGGTGATCCGCCTGCCTCAGCCTCCCAAAGTGCTGGGATTACAGGAGAGAGCCACTGTGCCCGGCCCATCTGAATGGACTTCCTTCTAGGTCAGAGCACTCAAAAATTTAACCTAAAAGTCTGGTTTAGGCCATGATGGAAGTGGGGGCTGAAAATGCCTCATTATACCTGCCAACATTAACATCAACACAGACCTTAGGTCTGATGAGAGGCATTTACATTCTGTTCTGTGTAGCTGGCTACCTGGAGGCTTCATCTGCATGATCAGACTTTGGACTCCACAACCTCTTATCCCAACCCAGACATTCTTTCCTTTTGAGAACTCTTTTTTTTTTTTTTTTTTTTTTTGAGATGGAGTCTTACTGTGTCACCCAGGCTGGAGTGCAATGGCACAAGCTTAGCTCACTGCAACCTCTGCCTCCTGGGTTCAAGCAACTCTCCTGCCTCAGCCTCCTCAGTAGCTAGGATTTCAGGCACACACCACCATGCCTGGCTAATTTTTGTATTTTTAGTAGAGATGGGGTTTCGCCATGTTGGCCAGGCTGGTCTCCAACCCTGACCTCAAGCGATCTGCCTGCCTCAGCCTCCCAAAGTGCTGGGATTACAGGCGTGAGCCACCACGCCTGGCCTCTATTGATAACTCTTTCAACCAATTGCCAATTAGAAAAATTTTAAATCTACCTATAAATTGGAAGCTGCCCCCCGCCCCTCAAGTTGTCTCGTGCTTCTGGACCAGACCAATGTGTATCTTAAATGTATTTGACTGATGTCTCATGTCTCCCAAAAATATATAAAACCAAGCTGCATCCTGACCACCTTGGGCACACATTCTCAGGGTCTCCTGAAGGCTGTGTCATGGGCCATGGCCCTCGTATTTGACTCAGAATAAATTTCGTCAAATGTTTTACAGTTTGGCTCTTTTCATTGACATACATTATTATGCCATTCTGATTACAGGGGGGATACCCACTCCTGTCACTGCAACAACCAAAAAGCAAGCCTGCAAATTTACAGCTTCCTAGAAGGCAGCTGTCCCCATCAAGAGCCACTGCTTTTAGAGAGTGTTACAGATAAAATGCACTGAGGCAAAGGTCCTTGAACAGATCCAATCCCTTTATCTTTCTGTTGATGGCAGTGTTGTTCATTCAACATATTCAACATACTCTTTCCTTTTTTTGTGTGAGCACCATGCTTCTTTCTAACTGTTTGCTGTGTGGAGAATATAGTCTACCAGGGGACAGAGATGTTAAGTATGATAAATAAGCAACCAAATAGACAAGACAATTAAGGGCTGTGATCATTGCTTTGATGGAAATAAGATGGTTTTTGAAAGATTAACAGGGCGGGGGAGTTATTTCAAATAGTGTGTGCAGGAGAAGGCTCTGAGGAAACACTGGTGTGAGATCCAGTCGCAGTAAGAGCAGAGAGAAGAGGGTTCACGTGGAGGAGGCAGCACGTACCAAGATCCCGAGACTGGAAAGAGTTTGGAATGACGGACCATGTGTGTATTCCAGGATGGCTGGAGCTTCCACCTTAGGACCTTGGTGCTGGCCACTCCTCTCCCTCAAACACTGGGCCTCTCCACATTTTTCCTTACTTCCTTCAGACCCCTGCCCTAATCTCATTACATCAGAGACACCTTTCCTGTCTCCTCTCTATAAACAGCAGCCACCACCCCAGCCCTGGCACCCCCATCTCCTTTTTCCCACTTTACTTTCCTCCATTGCATTTACCTCCACCTGTCAGTACCTATTTCCTCTTCCTTTTGTTGTCTATCACCTCTTCCGTCCACCAGAATGTAAGCTCCATGAGGGCAGGCTTGGTCCATTTTGTTCACAGCTGTATCGCCAGCTCCTAAAACAATGCCTGAGGCTTGGTGTGCTGGCTCATGCCTGTAATCCCAGCACTTTGGGAGGCTGAGGCTGGCGGATCACTTGAGGTCAGGAGTTGAAGAACAGCCTGGCCAACATGCTGAAACCCCATCTCTACTGAAAATACAAAAATTAGCTGGGCATGGTGGCACACACTTCTAATCCAAGCTATTCAGGAGGCTGAGGTGGGAGGATCACTTGAACCCGGGAGGCAGAGGTTGCAGTGAGCTGAGATAGCACCACTGCACTCCAGCCTGGGTGACAGAGTGAGACCCTGTCTCAAATAAATAAATGATAAATAAAACAGTGCCTGACACATAATAGGTACTCAGCAAATTTTTTTTAGTGAGTTATTGAGGAGAAAAACTATTCAAGAAAATGTTGACAAGACAGTCAAGAGCTGAATCATGTAAGTCCTCGTAGGATTTTATTCCAAGTACAGCGGGAGGGAAGGGAAGGGCCCTGTACAAAGAGGAATGATATCAACTAGATTACGGTTTTAAAAGATCATGCTGGCTGCTGGCTGGAAAATGAAAGCAAGACCAGAAATAAGAGAGCCAGTGAGGAGTCTCCAGTCTGACCCACACAAAGAGATGGCGGTGGCTTACAGTAGGGCAGTGGATAGGCTTGGGAGGTGGCACCAACAGGACTTGCCGATGGATTAGATATGGGGGTGATGTTTAAAAGAATGAGGGTGACTCTGCTATGTTGTCACCCTGAGTCTCTGGATGGATATGGTGAAGCCATTTACTAAGATGAGGGAGAAATTCAGAGTGGTGATAAACATTCTCACCAAGTTTTTCCTAACAATTATCAGATGCCTGAGTTTGATACTTTGAGTCAACCCAGGCATCGATGCCTACTTCTGATTTGCTGTAGCTTGTGTGCCACGGCCTCACAGTTTCTGTGGAAACCCCACCATACATCAGCCCCAACACAAAGCACAGCCTCGTTAGAGATAGGCTACCTCCGGCACCGTGACTGCTCCAGGCTTAATCTCTCCTGGTGTTGACACCTTTGCCAGTGATGTTGTCTCATGGGATCATGGGATTCATGCTCTTTATAAACCATTGCCTTCTTCCTGTTTCTTTCATTTATTTTTCCTCTCATTCACCTGCCCTCTGAGCTATGTAACTTTTCCTTTACCTTCCAACAGAGGCCTTTCGTTACATTTAGAGCAAATGGAATGCATAGCAGGCACCAAAGATGGAGGTGCTATGCCAATAACAGACACCAAGCTCTCTGTGGGTGGGGTTCTTGTGTGTTTTCTCTTCACAGCACCCAGCACAATACTTGGAACATAAGCCAGACACATTTATTGAGCACCATTTCTGCTGCACCCGTGAAGAAAACACTCAACCCACCCAGACAGACAGTCAGCTCCCCCACAGGACTTAAGCAAGTGGGCCGGTCTCTGTTTATTGTCATACACTCACACACTCACACAGCTATCAGGCGAGCA
This sequence comes from Macaca mulatta, assembly GCF_049350105.2. NCBI lineage: Eukaryota > Metazoa > Chordata > Mammalia > Primates > Cercopithecidae > Macaca > Macaca mulatta. Next base: position 80,985,809 of record NC_133406.1, on the reverse strand, counting down.
CTAGGCACTTATCACATTTTTATTAAGCCCATCACATCTGACTCTTTGTAGGGATGCCAGAAAGTGCCCGATTTCTGCATGATGGGATGGACTGTGGGTGGAGTAAGGTCAGACAAACGGAGATGGGCCAGTAGCCTAGACAAGTTAAGGGAGAAAAACAATGAATTTATTTTCCACTCATCAGCCGAGCTTTCTGTGGGCTAGGAACGGGGTGCCTGGCTAAAATGAAGCAACACTGTGTCTCTTCCTGCTGTTTTCTCCAACTCCCCTCAGCAAATCAGGAATGAAAAAACGAATGAATGAACAAACGTAGAATTATTATAAGGATTAAGTGCAGGCAGGGTGCAGTGGCTCATGCCTGTAATCGCAGCACGTTGGGAGGCCGAGGTGGGAGGATCACTTCAGCTCAGGAGTTCAAGACCAGCCTGGGCAACAAAGCGATACCCCCATCTCAATTTTTAAATTTTGATTTAGAATAATAAATAAATTTTTAAAAAGATTAAGCGAAATGTTTTTTAAGTACCTAGAATAGTGCCTAGTATATAGAGAATTCAACATAAGTGTTTGATAGAAAGAGAGCAAAAATAGGCCAGGTGTGGTGACTCATACCTGTAATCCCAGCACTTCAGGAGGTTGAGGTGGGCAGGTCACTTGAGCCCACAAGTTGGAGACCAGCCTGGGCAATGTGGTGAAACCCCATTTCTACTAAAAATACAAAAATTAGCCAGGTACAGTGGCACATGCCTGTAGTTCCAGCTAATCAGGTGGCTGAGATGGGAGGATAGTTTAAACCTGGGAGGCGGAGGTGGCAGTGAGCTGTGATGGTACCACTTACCTCCAGCCTGGGCGACAGAGCAAGACCCTGTCTCAAAAAAACAGAAAGAGAGTAAGAATAGCTTTGTCTGTATCTGCCAGCAGCCACGTTTGTGGAATCAGAGGAATGAAGGGATCAAAGGGAACAGGAACATCATAGAGAATACCCCCAGGATCTGAAGACCCCAGCGCAATACCTCGAGCTTAAATGCCTGTGTTTTCATTCTCCCTTCTCCATAGGATCATGGGAGACCACCTGGACCTTCTCCTAGGAGTGGTGCTTGTGGCCAGTCCTGTGTTTGGATTTCCTTCCTGCTCCTTTGATGGCCGAATAGCCTTTTATCGTTTCTGCAACCTCACCCAGGTCCCCCAGGTCCTCAACACCACTGAGAGGCTCCTATTGAGCTTCAACTATATCCGGACAGTCACTGTTTCATCCTTCCCCTTTCTGGAACAGCTGCAGCTGCTGGAGCTCGGGAACCAGTATACCCCCTTGACTATTGACAAGGAGGCCTTCAGAAACCTGCCCAACCTTAGAATCTTGGACCTGGGAAGTAGTCAGATATACTTCTTGCATCCAGATGCTTTTCAGGGACTGTTCCATCTGTTTGAACTTAGACTGTATTTCTGTGGTCTCTCCGATGCTGTATTGAAAAATGGTTATTTCAGAAATTTAAAGTCTTTAACTCGCTTGGATCTATCCAAAAATCAGATTCGTAGCCTTTACCTTCATCCTTCATTTGGGAAGCTGAATTCCTTGAAGTCCATAGATTTTTCCTCCAACCAAATATTTCTTGTATGTGAACATGAGCTCGAGCCCCTCCAAGGGAAAATGCTCTCCTTTTTCAGCCTCGCAGCTAATAACTTGTATAGCAGAGTCTCAGTGGACTGGGGAAAATGTATGAACCCGTTCAGAAACATGGTGCTGGAGACACTAGATGTTTCTGGAAATGGCTGGACAGTGGATATCACAGGAAACTTTAGCAATGCCATCAGCAAAAGCCAGGCCTTCTCTTTGATTCTTGCCCACCACATCATGGGTGCCGGGTTTGGCTTCCATAACATCAAAGATCCTGACCAGAACACATTTGCTGGCCTGGCCAGAAGTTCAGTGAGACACCTGGACCTTTCACATGGGTTTATCTTCTCCCTGAACTCCCGAGTCTTTGAGACACTCCAGGATTTGCAGGTTCTGAACCTTGCCTACAACAAGATAAATAAGATTGCGGTTGAAGCATTTTACGGACTTGACAACCTCCAAGTTCTCAATTTGTCGTATAACCTTCTGGGGGAACTTTACAGTTCGAATTTCTATGGACTACCTAAGGTAGCCTACATTGATTTGCAAAAGAATCACATTGGAATAATTCAAGACCAAACATTCAAATTCCTGGAAAACTTACAGACCTTGGATCGCCGAGACAATGCTCTTACAACCATTCATTTTATTCCAAGCATACCTGATATCTTCTTGAGTGGCAATAAACTAGTGACTTTGTCAGAGATCAACCTTACAGCCAACTTCATCCACTTATCAGAAAACAGGCTAGAAAATCTAGATATTCTCTACTTTCTCCTACGGGTACCTCATCTCCAGATTCTCATTTTAAATCAAAATCGCTTATCCTCTTGTAGTGGAGCTCAAACCCCTTCAGAGAATCCCAGCTTAGAACAGCTTTTCCTTGGAGGAAATATGTTGCAACTTGCCTGGGAAACTCAACTCTGTTGGGATGTTTTTGAGGGACTTTCTAATCTTCAAGTTCTGTATTTGAATAATAACTATCTTAATTCCCTTCCACCAGGAGTATTTAGCCATCTGACTGCATTAAAGAGACTAAGCCTCAACTCCAACAGGCTGACAGTTCTTTCTCACAATGATTTACCTGCTAATTTAGAGATCCTGGACATATCTGGGAATCAGCTCCTAGCTCCCGATCCTGATTTATTTGTATCACTTAGTGTCTTGGATATAACTCATAACAAGTTCATTTGTGAATGTACACTTAGCACTTTTATCCATTGGCTTAATCACACCAATGTCACTATAGCTGGGCCTCCTGCAGACATACATTGCGTGTACCCTGACTCGCTCTCCGGGGTTTCCCTCTTCTCTCTTTCCACGGAAGCTTGTGATGAAGAGGAAGTCTTAAAGTCCCTGAAGTTCTCCCTTTTCATTGTATGCACTGTCACTCTGACTCTGTTCCTCATGACCATCCTCATAGTCACGAAGTTCCGGGGCTTCTGTTTTATCTGTTATAAGACAGCCCAGAGACTGGTGTTCAAGTACCATCCCCAGGGCACAGAACCTGATACGTACAAATATGATGCCTATTTGTGCTTCAGCAGCAAAGACTTCGCATGGGTGCAGAATGCTTTGCTCAAACACCTGGACACTCAATACAGTGACCAAAACAGATTTAACCTGTGCTTTGAAGAAAGAGACTTTGTCCCGGGAGAAAACCACATTGCCAATATCCAGGACGCCATCTGGAACAGTAGAAAGATTGTTTGTCTTGTGAGCAGACACTTCCTTAGAGATGGTTGGTGCCTTGAAGCCTTCAGTTATGCCCAGGGCAGGTGCTTATCTGACCTTAACAGTGCTCTCATCATGGTGGTGGTTGGGTCCTTGTCCCAGTACCAGTTGATGAAACATCAATCCATTAGAGGCTTTGTACAGAAACAGCAGTACTTGAGGTGGCCTGAGGATCTCCAGGATGTTGGCTGGTTTCTTCATAAACTCTCTCAACAGATACTAAAGAAAGAAAAAGAAAAGAAGAAAGACAGTAACATTCCGTTGCGAACTGTAGCAACCATCTCCTAATCAAAGGAGCAATTTCCAACCTATCTCAAGCCACAAATAACTCTTCACTTTGTATTTACACCAAGTTACCATTTTGGGGTCCTCTCCGGAGATTTCTTTTCTTTTTGCTACTATGAAAACAACATAAATCTCTCGATTTTCATATCAACACCATGTTCTGTCTCACTAACCTCTAAATAGAAAATAATAGATCTAGAAAATTGCAGCTGCCCTTAGAGATTCCCAGTCTCCATTGGTTTTCTTTCAGATCCAATAATACTGTTCTGTCCTGCTGTGTTGATTATGGAATGTATCCCTAATCATGGGAAGGACACCTTGGGAGAAGCTGCAGATGGCTGACGTGCTTTCTCTAGCATTCAGTCAAAAATGAGATGGTCCATGATTCTGGGTTCTCTGTGTTCTGCAAAACAACATTAAGTGGAAAACAAACAGAAGCAGAGGCACATTTCCTTCTCTTGCCACAGAAACAATGCCACTATTGAGTGCAAGTCACGCTTTGTCTTGTAGATAAGAGGTGGCCCCAAAGAAGCTGGGATGAATGAGAGTCACTCCCTCTCTTGTGGCTGTACCGCACTTCATGTTCTTACCTTCAGCTTCTCCAGGTCTTGCCCAGTGAGCCAAGAACTTTCTTTTACATGCTGCCTTTATTTCAGCCTGGCCTTCAAGACCTTCCGTGATTTATCACCAACCTACCTTTTCAGCTTTATTTCCTAGCACACCTCATTGATCAGCCGCTCAGGCTGTTGCATGAAAAACACGGACTTTGCACACAGATCCTGGGTTGAGTTCTGAGTCAGCTGTGTATTAGCTGTGTAACCTTGGCCATGGTATGCCCTTGCTGGGCCTACATTTTCTCACATAACAGCATCTATGTCATAGAATTCCTGTGAAAATTAAATTGGCCAAGGATGTCAGGGCCTCTCAGATCTTTTCCTTTGTTGCCCTAATGACCACAAGAGCACACACACACTGAAGGCTTTCTGGGGGCAGTCGCAATTTCAATGAAGTTGTACTTTTTTATCTTCAATGAAATCTATGTGTATTTTCCATTCTGTTCCTTTTTTTCGTGTTTATTAATATAGAAATGTGTTTTTGCAAAAGGATTAAGAACACTTAAAGCAAGGAAACTGTGCCAAAATTACCCCATAGCTTCACACACTGCCTCCTCCAAGTCCAGCATAACTCCAGGTCACCTCCTCAGCTCTCCAGACTGTCACCTTCTTCCCCTCACTGGGCCCCTCAATTCTGACTCCTACAATACACACACACACACATACACACATACACACACACACACACACACACACACTTCTCATCCCAACTTCTTTCGGCCACTTATAATCAATGAGACCGAGCTTGCCCTGCATCCAGTGATGGCATTATTTTCATGCACATCATGCAGGCCCCACTCTTCCTCTTTCCTCTGGATTCTTCTCCCATCTCTGCACATCCATCCTACATGCTCAAAATCCAGCCCATGAAGCTCCCTGGGATCCCTCCAACCCAAAGTCCTGTCTCCCTTTTGTGAAAACTCTTGACACTTTATCTGGTCTTTTAAAAGTAGCTCTTACTATCACTTCCTGTCTGCTTTGTTCTGAGCCTGCCTGGCCGCCCGCCCCTCTAGAGGATAAGTTCCCTGAGGACAGACCTTGTCTTCTGTGTCCTGCCCTCACTGACTATAGCAGATCACTTATGGTTTTGGGACCATTCATGGGTTTCCCACCTACACATCTGCCCATGCTTCTTCCTCCCCTTGGAATTTCTTCTTCCCATCCTACCACTTGTCTGCCTGGTGAATTTCCTTGATTAGCACGACTGCCCATCCCTCATGACCCCAGTGACAGATTTTCTGTCACAGATACATGACATTGTGTTGTGTTGTGCCAGTGTGTTTGTGTATGTGTGTGAATGGCTTAAGTTTGTGAGACACTGCAGTCAGGACCTTGTCTTGTTCATCTGTGTACACAGGCCCATTATGGTGCCTGGCCCACAGTATGTGCTTAATAAATGTCTTGTGGATGAATGAAGTATATTGGGAAGCCCAGCCTTCCTCATGTCAACACCTGCTGTTATTAGACTTTCCACAGGAGGCACAGGGAGGATGAGGGCCTGAAAGAGCAAGATATCCATGGAGGTGCTGAGTGGTGAGCTGAAGAGGGCAGGAGACCACAGGCTGTCAGACACCCCTGAACACCATTTCAAATGGCCAGGTGTGGCACAGGGCTCCTGGGTAGTGGGACAGTGGCAGCCTGGATAAGCAGCTGTGAGTGGGGCTAGAATGGAGAGCTGAAGGGGTGGGGAGGAAAACAGAACCCACATGAATTTGCAGTGAATAAGGTCTCCTGGAACCTTGTGCTAAGAAATACAGTAAAACAGGGCCAGGCACTGGTGGCTCATGCCTGTAATCCCAGCACTTTGGGAGGCCAAGGTGGGCCAATCACTTGAGGTCAGGAGTTTGAGACCAGCCTGCCCAACATGGTGAAAACCCATCTCTAGTAAAAATACAACAATTAGCTGGGCGTGGTGGTGCACGCCTGTAATCCCAGCTACTCGGGAGGCTGAGGCAGGAGAATTCCTCGAACCCAAGAGGTGGAGATTGCAGTGAGCCAAGATGGCACTATTGCACTCCTGGGTGACAGAGTGATCCTAACTCAAAAAAAAAAAAAAAAGAAAAAGAAAGAAAGAAATACAGTAAAACCAAACAAAAGTATACTGTGCCAGTAACAGGTATAACTGCAAATCAGGAAGACTGGAAAGACCACTCTGCCTCGGTTCATGCTCTCCTGTCCCACCTGCCACTCAGCCATGGTTTTCCCCCAGCTCTAGGGAGTGCGAAAGGGGCACCCAGGACACTGAAGAAATCTCCTGGTCAGAACACCTTGTAAGAAACTCCTAGGGAAAGGGGTTTCCCAGTCTGGCTAGGGGTTGGAGGTAGTGCTACAATAGGGACCTCCCTTGGTTTGGGTGACCATCGCTATGATTCTATTTTCCAAACCAAACCTGGGACATGTAAAATGACAAGTGCAGGTGTATTTACAGGAAGAACAAGCTGAAACACAGATAACTCTCAACATAGGAAAGAAGTCTATCCCACAGCCTTTTCTAATCTTCTTATTTAAAAACACAAATTACAAGTAATTTTCCTAATGAAACACATTTAAAAGGCACCTTTTGTGGTCTTTGTATAGAGTGTATGGGGGACCTGTTCACTTCTACATCCTAGCCACTGTTGGATTCAACATACCACTCTATTTCAAAACTTCCCTTTTCTGGCAAAGATCCAAAACTTACTAAAATTATTTTAATTTGTCTTCTTTTCCATGGTCAGGCCCAGCAGTTGGAATTCTTTTTGAGGCTATTTTCCCAAGTATTTATCACGTCACAAGACTTGCTGCGTGCCTGACAAAAGGAAGGCCCAACAGACGGAGCCACATTGGGAAGTGGGCCCTGGGGAGTCTGCTGAGATGCTGGTTGCTAAGTGACTGCCCTGTCTTCCACGGGGCAGTGATTCAAAGCCATGCCTCAGGAAATAGATAAATTCCACATAGCATGGACCTCTGGGGTCACTCCAAAATAGTGAGAAACTACCACAGTTCAATCTCAGAATGGCTAGAGCTTTCTGTAGTTGAAACTGTGACTATTCTGGAAAGATCTAGAATATTGACTAGGGCTGCTGAAAACTTCAAAGAGAATCCCACTCATGCCAAATACAACTGACTCTGAAAATCCCTTGCCAACCACATGCACTTGCAGTGAAGAATGTTTTAGAGAGTCTTGATATTATGTAGAGCAAATGTGGTTTGAAGTTTTAAATCATGAAAGAACCACATTAAGAGAACAAGAGACTGTGGAGTAAAAGTTAAAGACAGTTAAATGCTCATGTACCACAATATAAAATTGATTTTAAAAAGTCTACAATATTAAATCAAGAAATATTCCAAATATATGTATTTCGAAGTATGAAAATGCCAGAAGAAAGAACTAGACAAATTAATGATGATTGCCTGAGGAAGTTCTGCCCAATTATTCCATTTGGAGCATCTAGAAAAGCTGGAGAAACTATTTTTTAGAATCTATTTAAAGACACTGAAAAGCTACAAGGTAGTAAATGGGGCCAAGAGGCAAGAGAAGAAGGAAATCAAGAAAGATGACTACATTGCAATTAAGACCATCTATTCACCAAAGAAAGACTATCAGTGAATGAAAAGGGAAACTTTAGCATGGAGAGAGATATATGTAATACACGTATCCAGAAAGGACTCAAGCCAAAATCTAAAAGAACTTCTACAAATCAATAAGAAAAAGACCACAGAAAAGAAAAATGGACATGACACTTAAGAATTTCACAAAAGGATATCCAATGTCCAATAAGGAAATGAAAAGATATTCAGCCTCCTTTAGTCATTAGAGACGTACAAATTGAAACCACATCGCAATCCCACTACCCACCCACCAGAATGGCTAACATTAAGAAGACTGACAGTACCAAGTATTGGCAAGGCTGTGAATCAATTGAAACTTCCCTGCGTGATTGGTGAGAATGTAAATTGGCACACTATAAAGCAGGGTTCCCCAACCCCCAGGGCCACAGACCTATAGTGGCCTATAGCGGCCTGATAGGAAGCGGGTCATATAGCTGGAGATGAGTAGCAGGCAAGCGAGTGAAACTTCGTCTGTGTTTGCAGCCACTCCTCATCGCTTGCATTACTGAGCTCCGCCTCCTGTCAGATCAGCCACGGCATTAGATTCTCATAGGAGCTTGAACTTCGTGTACGAGGGATCTAGGTGGTTTGACCCTTATGAGAATCTAATGCCTGATGGTCGTCATTGTCTTCCATCACCCCTAGATGGGACCATCTAGTTGCAGGAGAACAAGCTCAGGGCTCCCACTGATTCTACATTGTGGTGAGCTGTATAATTATTTCATTATATATTACAATGTAACAATAATAGAAATATAGTGCACAATAAATGTAATGGGCTTGAATCATTCTGAAACCAACCCACCCTTATCCCCCACCAGTTGGTGGAAAAATTGTTTTCTATGAAACTGGTCCCTGGTGCCAAAAAGGTTGACGACTGCTACTTTTATTTTTTATTTTATTATTTTTTTTTTTGAGTGGAAGTCTCAGTCTGTCACACAGCCTTGAGTGCAGTGGTACAATCTCAGCTCACTGTAACATCCGCCTCCCAGGTTTAAGCAATTCTCCTGCCTCAGCCTCCCAACTAGCTGGGATTACAGGTGCGTGCCACCACACTCAGCTAATTTTTTTGTCTTTTTAGTAGAGATGGGGTTTCGCCATGTAGGCCAGACTGGTCTTGAACTCCTGACCTCAAGTGATCTGCCTGCCTGGGCTCCCACAGTGCTGGGATTACAGGTGTGAGCTGTGCCCAGTCGGAGACTGCTACTTTAAAGAACAGTTAGTCGTCTACTAAAGTTGAACCACACATGCCCTGTGATGCTGAAATTCTACTCATAAGTATATACACACTAGAAATCCATGCACTTATGCACCAAAACACACGCACAAAAATGTTGGTAGTAGCATTATTTGTAGTAGCCAACATTGGAAACAATCCATATGTCCGTCAACCACAAAATAGATCAATAAATTCTGGTAATTGAAAGCCTTGCAGAAATGACAATTAGCCAATTATAGCTACATGTAACAACATAAGTGAATCTTGAAAAAAATGTTAAGTCAAAGAAGCAAGGCATAATGATGAGACACCAAGTAGTTGCAATTTGAGAAATTTTAACAAGGCAGAACTCATCTGTGGTGATAATGAGGACAGTAGTCACCTCTGGGGAGGAGCAGGTAGCGCTGGAGGGGGCTTCGAGGATGCTAGATATGTTTTATGGCCTGACCTGGGTGACAGCAAGACTTTTGATAATACATCTTATCTGCACTGATGAATTTGTTTACTTTTCTGTGAGATACTAGATTTCCATTTAAAAAACAATTTTTCCTTTTTTTTTTTTTTTTTTTTGAGATGGAGTCTCACTCTGTCACCCAGGCTGGAGTGCAGTGTCACATCTTGGCTCACTGCAACCTCTGCCTCCTGGGTTGGAGCAGTTTCCCTGCCTCAGCCTCCCAAGTAACTAGGATTACAGATGTGTGCCACCAGGCCCAGATAATTTTTGTATTTTTAGTAGAGACAGGGTTTCACCATGTTGGCCAAGCTGGTCTTGAACTCCTGACCTCAGGTGATCCACCCACCTCAGCCTTGCAGAGTGCTGGGATATGAATTAGGCAGATTTGTTGGTTAAAGGAATAGAAACATGTAGCAGACTAATTCATGTAGAGCTTCTGGGACATTCTTCCCAAGATACCTTATTTTTGTCAGGGATGGCCTCTGATCTAAATGTGTTTCCATGCTCTGCTCCCACCAAATGAAAAACACAAGTGATTATCCTGGAGGGCTTAGGGAGATTGGAGGAGTCAGGGAACTGCAAGCTTTTATTACGAGTATTTGATATTATTTAAAGTTTAACTCTGTGCATGCATTTCATTAATAATACTTAAAACAGACAAAAACAAAAATAAATATGTACTTACATAAAATTAAGACAGTAACTCCTGCCCTTGGCAGAAGACGGAGAATCTAGAAATAATTAGCCAAAATTCTAAAATTAAGCCACCAACAAAAAAAATTATTTCAACAGGTGAATATGCATACAAATGATATACACACACATATATAATATATTTTATGTATAATGTTTTGCCCAATTTTATTTTTCTTAAGATTAAAGGCACTTTTAATCTCTTTTACTTAGCAATTAAATATTTGATTTCTTCATGGCCACAATAACTTCCATTTAGATAGACCTTTAAGAAATTAAACATTTTGGCCGGGCGCGGTGGCTCAAGCCTGTAATCCTAGCACTTTGGGAGGCCGAGACGGGCGGATCACGAGGTCAGGAGATCGAGACCATCCTGGCGAACACGGTGAAACCCCGTCTCTACTAAAAAAATACAAAAAAACTAGCCGGGCGAGGTGGCGGGCGCCTGTAGTCCCAGCTACTCGGGAGGCTGAGGCAGGAGAATGGCGTAAACCCGGGGGGCGGAGCTTGCAGTGAGCTGAGATCCGGCCACTGCACTCCAGCCCGGGCGACAGAGCCAGACTCTGTCTCAAGAAAAAAAAAAAAAAAGAAATTAAACATTTTTATTTCACAGAAAATTCCATGGAAAGAACTCACTAAGGCTTCCATGGTCCTCTTAGACACCACAGTCCAGGAGAGTCTGACAAGGTGGCTTTATTCCTGAAACTCAGGGGTCTGATCCAACGAACTGGAAATTGTGTTTCTTTTCCCAGCTCAGGCTATTCACCTCCTCAGGCCCCTGTTTTCCTGTCTCCTCCCCAGGAAGGTTGCGATAAAAATCAATGACATCATGTCTCATCGGGCCCCAGCCACCCTTCAGGAAGCAGGTGCTTTGGCGGAGTGGAGACTGGGGCATTTTTCTGCTGCGCTGGCCTGCCTCTGCCGTTAGCCCTAGGGGCCTAACACTTGAGGTCACCTTCATGGTTTTTCCAGTGACCTTGGCCACTAATGAGCTCCCAGGGTTTTCCCTAGCTGCAGCTGTGTTATAGTGCCAGGATCTTCCAAGCCTGCAGGTTGTGCCAAACCTGGAAGGATTTGCAAAAGTAAGTCACCAGTAGTTTCCATGCACTGGTCCTGTGAAAACAAAAGAAGCTTTTTGGAGTGTGAACTAGGGATCACCACTGGTTATTTAAGGAAGACACTCAGGCTTACGTGTGAAATAAAGGAGAAGCTGGTGTGGGGAGTTCCTGGCTGGCAAGGGACAACCCCAACGTGAGCCTCGGGTGAGGAGTTCCCCAGCCGGCTTCTTCTGGGCTTGGAATGAGAATGCGGAGTTGCAGTCTTAGCTGTGTGTTGTTTCACCCCTTGGAGCTTCAGGGTTTGGTTTGTTGTTGTTGTTTCCCCCAGGATTAAAAGGTATATGGAACTAATTAGCACAGTTCCTAGCACAAAATAAATGCACATTAACACCTGGTAGTGCAGAAACAGAAACTATGTTGTGGAAAAGTTGACCATCTAGGTTTCTCTGGGTTCCACAGGTCTGCTTCTAGTTCCACTGGTCTGGACACAGTTCCTTGTCCCTGGGGTGAATCTAATCTCTTTGGAGGTCAAGGCAATACCTCTGGAAATCTGAGAAGAAAATCAGTAAACTGGGTTTTTCTTAAACATACAATAAAATGGATAAAGTCCAAATGTATATTTCAGTGTCTACACCCATGTAACCATTACCTCCATCAGCATATAGAATGTTTCCTTTGCTCCAGAAAGTTCCCTCCTTCCCTTTCCTGCCAATCCTTACCCCTGCCCCAACTCAGACAACCACTGTTGTAATCTATCAACATAGACTGATTTTGGCTGCTCTAGAACTTCATTGATTGAATCATTTGATCAACCTTTGCATCTGTCTTCCTTTATGTAACATAATTTTTTGAGATGCTTCCAGGATATTATAATATCAGTGAGCTTCCTTTTTATTGCAGTGTGGATACGTTACAATTTATTTATCCAGTCTCCTATTGAGGGACACCTGGATTGTTTCCAGTTTTTAGCTATTAGAAATAAAGCTACTATGTCCATTCATTTACAAATATTTTTGTGGACATGTTTTCCTTTCTCTTGGATAAACATGTAGGAGTGAAATTGCCAGGTCATAAGGTAGGTGTATGTTCTCCTGTTGTATTAGTCTGTTTTCATGCTGTTGATAAAGGCATACCCAAGACCAGGCAGTTTACAAAAGAAAGAGGTTTATAGCCTGGGTACAGTGGTTCCAACCTGTAATCCAGCACTTTGGGAGGCTGAGGCATGTGGATCACCTGAGGTCAGGAGTTTGAGACCAGCCTGGCCAACGTGGCAAAACCCCGTCTCTACTAAAAATACAAAAATTAGCCAGGCATGGTGGCATGTGCCTGTAATCCCATCTACTAGGGGGGCTGAGGCAGGAGGACTACTTGAACCCAGGAGGCAGAGGTTGCAGTGAGCCGACATTGTGTCACTGCACTCCAGCCCGGGCAACAGAGCAAGACTTCATCTCAAAAAAAAAAAAAAAAAAAAGAGGTTTATTGGACTTACAGTTCCATGTGGCTGGAGAAGCCTCACAATCATGGTGGAAGGTGAAAGGCACATCTCACATGGCAGCAGACAAGAGAAGAGAGCTTGTAGAGGGAAACTCCCCCTTACTACACCATCAGATCTCATGAGACTCATTTGCTATCATGAGAATAGCACAGGAAAGACATGCCCCCATGATTCAATTACCTTTCACTAGATCCCTCCCACAACATATGGGAATTCAAGGTGACATTTGGGTGGGGACACAGCCAAACCATATCATTCTGCCCCTGTTCCCTCCCAAATTTCATGTCCTCACATTTCAAAGACAATCATGCCTTCCCAATAGTCCCCCAGAGTCTTAACTCATTTTAGCATTAACTCAAAAGTCCACAGTGCAATGTCTCATCTGAGACCAGGCAAGTCTCTTCTGCCTATGAGCCTGTAAAATCAAAAGCAAGTTAGTTACTTCCTAGATACAGTGGGGGTACAGGCCTTGGGTAAATACAGCCATTCCAAATGGGAGAAATTGGCCAAAATGAAGGGGTTACAGGACCCATGCAAGTCTGAAATCCAGCAGGGCAGTCAAATCTTAAAGCTCCCAAATTATGTCCTTTGATTCCATGTCTCACATCCAGATCACGCTGATGCAATAGGTAGGTTCCCATGGTCTTGGGCAGCTCCACCCCTGTGGCTTTGCAGTGTATAGCCTCTCTCCCAGCTGCTTTCATGGGCTGGCATTGAGTGTCTGCAGCTTTTCCAGACACACAGTGCAAGCTGTCAGTGGATCTACCATTCTGGGGTCTGGAAGACAGTGGCCCTCTTCTCACAGCTTCACTAGGTAGTACCTCAGTAGGGACTCTCTGTGGGGACTCTGACCCCACATTTCCCTTCTGCACTGCCCTAGCAGAGGTTCCCCCTGAGAGCCCTGCCCCTGCAGCAAACTTCTGCCTGGACGTCCAGGTGTTTCCACACATCCTCTGAAATCTAGGCAGAGGTTCCCAAAACCTCAATTCTTGACTTCAGTGCACTCGCAGGCTCAACACCATGTGGAAGCTGCCAAGGCTTGAGGCTTGCACCTTCTGAAACCACAGCCTGAGCTCTACGTTGGCCCCTTTCAGCTACAGCTGGAGCAGCTGGGACCAAGTCCCTAGGCTGCACACAGCATGGGGAACCTGGGTCTGGCCCATGAAACCACTTTTTCCTTCTAGGCCTCTAAGTCTGTGATGGGAGGGGCTGCTGTGAAGCCCTCTGACATGTCCTGGAGGCATTTTTCCCATTGTCTTGGGGATTAACATTTGGTTTCTCATTACTTATGTAAATTTCTGCAGCCAGCTTGAATTTCTCCTCAGAAAATGGGATTTTCTTTTCTATCTCATTATCAAGCTGCAAATTTTCTGAACTTATATGCTCTGCTTCCCTTATAAAACTGAATGCCTTTAACAGCACCCAAATCACCTCTTGAATGCTTTGCTGGTTAGAAATTTCTTCTGCCAGATACCCTAAATCATCTTTCTCAAGTTCAAAGTTCCACATATCTCTAGGGAAGGGACAAAATGCCACCAGTCTCTTCGCTAAAACATAAAAAGAGTCACCTTTGCTCCAGTTCCCAACAAGTTTCTCATTTCCATCTGGGACCACTTCAGCCTGGACTTAATTGTCCATATCGCTATTAGCATTTTGGGCAAAGCCATTCAACAAGTCTCTAGGAAGTTCCAAACTTTTGTACATTTTCCTGTCTTCTTCTGAGCCCTCCAAACTCTTCCAACGCCTGCCTGTTACCCAGTTCCAAAGTTGCTTCCACATTTTTGGGTATCTGTTCAGTAGCACCCCAGTCTACTGATATTAATTTACTGTATTAGTCCATTTTCACACTGCTGATAAAGACATACCCAGACTGGGCAATTTACAAAAGAAAGGTTTATTGGACTCACAGTTCCACATGGCTGGGGAGGCCTCAAAATCATGGCAGAAGGTGAAAGCCACATCTTAGATGGTGGCAGACAAGAGAAAAGAGCTTTTCAGGGAAACTCCCCCTTATAATACCATCAGATCTCATGAGACTCATTTGCTATTGTGAGAACAGCATGGGAAAGAACTGCCCCCATGATTCAATTACCTTTCACTGGGTGCCTCCCACAACACATGGGAATTCAAGATGAGATTTAGATGGGGACACAGCCAAACCATATCACCTGTAAAAGAAACCACCAAGCTGTTTTCTAAAATAATGGTAACGTTTTATACTTCTCCCAGCTATGTATGAGGTTCCAGTTGCTCCATATCCTTGTCAACACTTGATATGGTCAGTGTTTTGCATTTTAGCCATCCTATTGGGTGTGAAGTAGTAGCTCATAGTAGTTTCATTTGCATTTCCCTAATGACTAACATGCTGAGTACCTGTTCACATGCTTATTAGCCATTCATGTATCTTCTTTTATGGAGTGCCTGGTCAAGATTTGTGCTCATTTTAACTGAGTTGCTTGTCTTTTAGTATTTATTTGTAGGCATGTTTTATGTATTCAGATACAAGTCTTTATCAGATATATGTATCACTATTATTTTCTCACACTCTGTGGTTTGCCTTTTCATTTTATTAACAATCAGTAAAGCTTTTAAATTTTGATGAAGTCCAATTTATCTATTTATTTTATGGTTTGTATTCTTGTATCCTGTCTAGGAAACATTTGCCTACACCAAGATCATAAAGATGTTTTCTTCTAGAGGATTTCTAGTTTTAGCTCTTTATGTTTAAATTGAGGGAAACTAAATGTATGGCCTTAAGGAGCTGTTCCAGCCTTAGACTATACACCAGCAGAAAGGAACTCACAGCACTGAAAATATTGTTCTCCGCCCTCCCTCATCCCTCTTCTTCCTTAATGGGAAGAAAGAGTAAGAAGCTGTTCCCTCCAGCTGAAAGCAAAGGAGTACCCTAGCCCTCTGTGATAGCTGACGGCAGCATCTTTGTTAAGCAAATGGATTGTCTCTGCCAAGAAGGAAGAAAAAAAGAAGCATTAATTGGGCACCTTCTGCTTCCAGGCTCCATTCTAGAGAATTTACCTAAATCGTCTCATTGAATTCACATAACTAGATAATGTAAAGAGTGGTCACTTCCCCATTTCACAGATCAGGAAACTGAGACTCCGACTTAAAAGATGAAGCAACTTTCCTAGCTAGTGATTCCAATCTGAGTTTTGCTGATTCTTTGCTTAACCTTCCTCCACCCCCGAAATGCCCCTTTTCTTCTCCTCAGGGTGGCTCTCCCGGAGAGGCTGCTCTGTTTGCTGGAATTTACCTTGTTCTCTCCTCACTGCTGAAGCACTGTCACTGCGTCCTAACAAAACACCACAGGATCCATAAGACATTGCCTCTCATTGGAGGTTTGCTCCTTCTCCCTATCTCAGACAGGATTCAATCAAGAAAACAGAAGCCACTGTATGTACTCCAGGTGTTCAAAGTTTTAATTTAGAGAAGTAAGGGTATACTGAAATATTGCAAGACCTGGGGAAGGGGAGGTCAGGAAAGTTGACACTAAAGACCTCATCCCAAAACACTCAAAGAGATGTACACATCCCACGATTGTTGGCAGCAGCAAGCATGTTTGTTCCCAAATCTCAACTCCTTACAGATCTGGCTGTAACTACCCCTGAAGAACAAAAGACCTTTCCCCTGCCTCTGTCCTAATCTCAAGGGTGCTTCTCATTTGCAAACTCGAACCAGGAACCAGACAGGGACAGAGTTCGGGGAAGTATTCCTGGCTTTGCTTCTCTCTGCAGAAGGGACTTTGGCTCTGAGGGAGAGCCAGGGGTTGGTGGTAATGCCAAGTTTACCTGGGACAATCCAGCACTCTCTCTGAGGATGGCTCCAGCCCCTTGAGGGGAGTCAGCACCCTGTGAATAGCATTTTCAGCCTCTCCCAGGAAGCTGGGGCTTGGAGTGGGAGTGTCCCCCCCAGGAGAGTGGCAGGGGCAGGATGATTCAGGGTCAGCCCAAACCTTAGAGACATTCCCCAAGGTGGCCAAGGCAACCATGAGCAAGAGCCAATGCCTTAGTCAACAAGACAATGGAGGGCAGCTCATCTGAAGGGCAAAGCAAAGGCCGAAGTGAGAGAAGTAAGCGCTGTGACATGGAGACCAGGTCAGGACAGGATGGATGGCTTGGGAACCAGGCTCTTAAGGAGAGAATACTCAGCACTTCTGAGAACACGACAGCTCGAGGACCCGTGCTGGCCTGGGCCCGCTCCCACGGCCCCTGATGGGAGCCTGTGTGCTCTGCAGAGAGCTGTGCCCTGTGATCAGGGAGTCTGCGACCTGGGAGGGAATACACTCAATCTCACACGGGTGGTGGAAACCTGTGCTCCCTGCACAGCCAGGGAAGATAGTGAGCTGCTTTGTGAGTGTGAGACATGAGGGGACTTACAGGTACAACAGCCAATTGACTCAAGCAAAACAATTGCAGGAAAGAAAAGGCTTTGTGAATTATGGAGTGCTGTGGGCTGAGTTGTGGACCCCCAAAATTTATTTGTTGAAGTCCTACCCCTAGTGTCTCAGAATGTTCCTTTATTTGGAGATAGGGTCTGATAGAGTTTAGATATTTGTCCCCCCAAATCTCATGTTGAAATGTAGTCCCCAGTGTGGAAGGTGGGGCCTGGTGGGAGGTGACTGGCTCATGGAGGAGGATTTCTCATGACGGGTTCAGCCCCATCCTCATGGTGCTGTCCTCATGACAGTGAGTGAGTTCTCGTGAGATCAGGTGGGCTGAAAGTGTGTGGCCCCTCCTTCTCCCTCTCTTGCTCCTGCTTTGACCATGAAACCTGCCTGCTCCGCTTGCCTTCTGCCCTGAGTAAAAGCTCCCTGAGGCCTCCCCAGAAGCTGAGTAGATGCCATAGCCATGCTTCCTGTACAGCCCGGAGAACCATGAGCCAATTAAACCTCTTTCCTTGATAAGTTACCCACCCTCAGGTATTTCTTTATAGCAGTGCGAGAACAGACTAACACAGGATCATTGCAGGTGGAATCAGGTAAGACAAGGTTATACTATAGTAGGAAGGGGTTAATCCAATATGACTAGTGTCCTTAAAAAATGGGAAATTCATCAAGGGCAGATTGGATAAAGGAAATGTGGTACGTATACACTATGGAATACTTCACAGCTATAAAATAGGAGAAGATTATGTCCTTTGCAGAAACATGAATGGAGGTAGAGGCCATCATCCTTAGCAAACTAATGCAGGAACAGAAAACCAAATGCCACATGTTCTCACTTATAAGTGGAAGGTAAATTATGAGAACACATGGACACATAGAGGGGAACAGCACACACTGGGGCCTACTTGAGGGTAGAAGGTGGGAGGAAGGAGAGGATCAGAAAAAACTGTTGGGTACTAGGCTTAGTACCTGGGTGATAAAATAATCTGCACAACAAACCCCAGTGTCAAGAGTTCACCTATATAACAAAACTGCCCTTGTACCCTGAACCTAAAAGTTTTTTTAAAAAAGAAAAGAAAAGGGGCTGGGCATGGTGGCTCACACCTGTATAATCCCAGCACTTTAGGACACCCACGTGGGTGGATTGCTAAGCTCGGGAGTTCAAGACCAGCCTAGGCAACATGGCGAAACCCCGTCTCTACAAAAAATACAAAAATTAGCCAGGCATGGTGGCATGTACCTGAAGTCCCAACTACTTGGGGGGCTGAGGCCAGAGAATCTCTTGAACCCAGGAGGTGGAGATTGCAGTGAGTCGTGTTTGTGCCACTGCACTCTGGCCTGGTTGACAGAGCAAGACCTTGTCTCTAAACAAAACAAAACAAAACAAGAAAGAAAAGAAAAGAAAAAGAAGAAAAGACAAGAAAAGAAAAGAAAAGGATATAATCAGCCAAATTCAAAATGTGTGAAATGCTACAAGGTAAAAGAACTAATTTTTTCCAACAAATAAATGACAAGAAAAAAAGAGAGAAGAGGAAACTACTATAGATTTTAAGAAATTTAAGACATATCAACCAAACACAATGTGTACATAGACCTTGTTGAGATCTTGACTTGAATAAATTGACTGTAAATAAGGCTTTTGGGGAAATGTGAACACTGAGTATCTATCTGGTAATACTGGGTTTTTCGGTTTTGGTTTTGTTTTTTGAGACAGAGTCTCACTCTGTCTCTCAGGCTGGAGTATAGTGGTGCGATCTTGGCTCACTGCAACCTCTGCTTCTCAGGTTCAAGTGATTCTCCTGCCTCAGCCTCCTGAGTAGCTGGGATTATAGGCGCACACCACCACACCTGGCTAATTTTTGTAGTAGAGACAAGGTCTCGCTATATTGGCCAGGCTGGTCGCAAATTCCTGACCTCAAGTGATCTACCTGCCTCAGCCTCCCAAAGTGCTGGGATTACAGATGTCAGCCACCATGACTGGCCAGGTAATACTGTTTTGTTTAGTTAATAGTGAGATAATTGTATCAAGATTATGTATTTAAGAGTTATTGACTGGGTGCAGTGTGGCTCATGTCTGTAATCCCAGCACTTCAGGAGGCCAAGACAGGTGGATCACTTGAGATCAGGAGTTCAAGACCAGCCTGGCCAATATGGCAAAACCCTGTCTCTACTAAACACACACAAAATTAGCTGGGCATGGTGGCATGTGCCTGTTATCCCAGTTACTCAGGAGATTGAGGCATGAGAATTGCTTGAACCCAGGAGGTGGAGGTTGCAGTGAGCCAAGATATCACCACTGCACTCTAGCCTGTGTGACAGAGTGAGACTCTGTGTCCAAAAAAAAAAAAAAAAAGTTATCATTTAGAAGACATGTGACTGACATTTATGTAAATAAAATAATGATAATTAGAATTTGCTTTAAAATATTTCTGTAGAGATAGGTGCAGGGAGGAGGAACAAATGAAGTAAGATTGGCTATACACTGGTCATTGTCGACGCTATGTAATGGGTACATGGGGGCTCATTATACTATTCTTTTTTTGTATATGTCCAAAATTTTCTACTATTAAAAGTTTTTTTAAAATTTAAAATAAAAAATAAGTAAAAATGGGAAATTTAGAGGTAGACACTCACACAGAAGTGTCAGATGAAGATGAAGGCAGCAATCATAGTGATGCTTCTACAAGCCAAGGATCACCCGAAAACCACCAGAAGCCAAGGGAGAGGCCAGGAACAGACCCTCCCCACAGCCCTCAGAAGGAACCAACCCTGCTGACACCTTGATCTTGGACTTTCAGTTTCCAGGACTGTGAAACAAGACATTTCTTTGGTTCAAGCCATTCCATTTGTGCACATAGTTATGGCTGCCATGGAAAACCATCCACAGTGGGTCGGTTCCTATGGAGGTGGGGTGAGTGACGAGATGTTCCTGACTGTGCTGACAACGGAGAACAAGAGAGCTTAGGTGTGGATGGGAAAATAACTAGAAACTTCCCCTTGATCGCTCAGCATCCTATTCCTTCCCTGTCACTTCGACGTCTCTCTTTCTTGAATATGGAAGCAGCCCTGGGCCCAGCTGTTGCAGGTGGCCAGGAAGGAGCCTGGGAGGATGACGGGGTTCCTGAGCTGATGGAACTGGGCTGTGAGTAGGCAGAACCCTGTTCCACCACACACACCCCAGTGGAGGTCAGTACCCCAAATCTGACACCAGGATGTAGCGTGTCCATGGAGTCTGTCTGCTGACACCTGTCCCACCCTCCCCTGGCCTGTAACTTTGAGAGAGACAGCAGAAGACACAATTCCTACCTATGTTGCTGCCATCCTTTATTCAACCCATTATCAGAAGTGATGACACATTGCAAAATGCTCAGGCCAGTTGAATTTCTGCAACAGGGCAAGGCAGTTAAATCCTGTCCTTCCTAGAGTCTCATTGACCAGGCTTTGAATCCCAATTCTACCATGGATTAGATTTGCAACTTTGGGCAAATTGATGAACTCTTCTGAGCTTTGGACTAATAATAGGATTTTGTGAGTAATACCTGAGATAATGCGTGCACAACACCTTGCATGTTGTTTAGCACCCACTAGAAGTGCAACTAACCCTAGCTGTTATTGCTAGTTTTTCTCTTGCTCCATCTGCATTCCTGAGATGTGCATAGTTACTCTGTGTTTGGTGTTGGGAAGAGCTGCAGAGAGTTGTATCCTCTTCCTAAGAATGGTAACTGAACTGCCCCCTTGGGTCCGGCCCTTAGCCCAACGAGGCAGCAACAAAACCAACAAGCCAAGTCTGTTTACTCTCCTGGTCTGTAATTTAAAATGTGTTTGATGCTACTTTTTTTCTTTTTAGGACGTTCTGTATCTGTGATGAATGCCCCTGCATATATTGTATCTTTCAGTAAAAACAGTGGCGTTTCAGTAGTGTTACCAGCCAAGCTGCTTAACTCTCACATTACAGATGTCAGTGAAGGCCCTTGGTAGGTATTGTCTAAAATTAGATTTATCTGCTTATGTACACAATTATACTCTCATGAGTTTGAATGTTGGGGAAGGATCAAGGAAAAGACCAGACCATGAGATGGCAGTAGCACACAAGAGCTTTATTTGGATGAGGCTCGGACAGACTGCACGGAAGGGGAAGTCCCTCATGGCAGGAGGCCTTCCAGAGGCAGTGGCAGGGCCACCAGAAGAAAAGGGCAAGGACATTCCCAGGGGAGAGGAGTATCAGAGAGGAGGTTACAGGTCTAGCAGATGTTACAGGTCTAGAGGAAAAGAAAAGGGGCCAGGTGCAGTGGCTCACACCTGTAATCCCAGCACTTTGAGAGGCCCAGGCGGGCAGATTGCTGAGCTCAGGAGTTTGAGACCAGCCTAGGCAAGCATGGCGAAACCCCATGCCTAAAAAAAAAGATTTAAAAATTAACCAGGCATGGTGGCACGTACCTGAAGTCTCATCTACGTGGGGGGGGACTGAGGCTGGAGGACTGTTTGAACCCAAGAGGGTTCATGGTGGGGAGCATCATGGTGAGGAGTCTCTGGGTCAGAGAGCTCCAAAGAACAGCAGCCATTTGGGGTCTTTTGTAGCTCTTACCTGTGGTGAGAGGGTGCTGGCTGTGGTTTTGCAAATTATCAACGCAGGCAGGCTCTAAATGGGCAAATAATATTTGGGCCACATTTAAAGCAATTGGGTGTGCCAGAATTTGAGTTTGGTGCTGGCAGTCTTGAGTTAACGGTCCTGGGCTGTGGTGCAGAAGTAAACAGCATGGGGGCCAATACACAGGGGGCTGTCTTGAACCCGTTCATACAATCCATTTATAACCTGTTTATAACTTGTTTATAACCCATTTATAGCACATACCCCTATGCAAATACCTAGCAGATAGCATGCAGGACCTATTTGCCTGGCCTCCTTCAATGGCATCACATTCTGTACCACCACGATGGTTAATATGGACGAGCCCTAGCAGCTGCCCAGTGAAGTCCACACACTACTGACCAAACCAGCTCAAGTCCTTAGTTGTCATGAAAATAATGTGAGTTCCCACAGCCGTAAACGGGAAAGCAGCAAGAGCTGCATGAGCATCCCCAGAACCCTGATCTTCAGGGTCATGTCCCCACTTGTAGTTCTCAGGCTCCTGCCGAGGGTCAGAACAGAGCTGAAGTCACAGGGTATCAGAAATGGGTAAGCCCAGCCTCAGCTCACAGAGGAAGCGCTCAGCTGATGGATGATTGTGTTATCTCAGTGAAGCCACATGACAATATACTTGGCCAATGGAACATCTTGTTCAATGGATCTCCAAGTTGGTTGTAAAATTAAAGTAAAATAATGCCATTATATGTAAGATGTCATTGATTGTAAGATGCTCCTTTATTTGATGTACCACTAATAAATAAAAACACTGACATTTAAACAATGACAATTGCATAACACATCTCCTTGTTCAATGTTAAATATGAAAAAATGTGCTTTAGAATTATGAGATGCAGTAGCAAAAACTACTCTCTGTGTATGAGGCATTTGATCTCCCTGGGCCTCAGTTTCCCTCTCCACCCCGCACCAACCCTTCCACCTTCTGATGTGACACGGAAGGTCTCTAAAGTCCCTTTCTGCTCTCACATCCTATGGTTTTGGTCCAATCCCTTCCTTGTGGGGCCTCAGGTTGCTTTCCACAGCCTAGCTCTCCCCCTGGGAGATGGCGTCCCTTGGGGCAGCACTTTCAGAGTTTCACTGGGTCTTATCAAGAGACATTGGCACTTGATTTTCTTAAAAGCAGAGCACACCTGGAATATTGTCATTATCCAAGACTGAAGTAGAGCGTTTCTCAATTGCCAGGACTGCAGGCAGCAACAGCAGATGTAGGATGAGGGCAAAGGTGGAGACAGTTGACCCCAGCCTGCAGCGGCCACCATTTGCCCCCTTGACCAAGTCAGGAAAGTAAGAACTGTGTAGGCCTTCTTCTTCTCCTGCCTTAGACCTTCCCACGCAGTCCATCACCAAGCTCGGCCAGTTCTACCTCCTAAGTGTTTCTAACTCTACTTCCTGCCATCCCCAGGGTCTGGCTCACTCATCTGGATTACTGTGATAGCCTCTTACTCAGTGGTTCTCAGCCATAGGTCCACATCAGAATCACCTGGGGAGCCTTTCAAAACTCTCCACACCCAGGCCCCACTCCATACAAATTATATCAGGATCCCCTGAGGTAGGACCTGGGCATTGTTTAAGGTTTACCCCAGGTGGTTCTCATGCAAAACAGATTAAGGATCATTGTTCTAATGAGGAGCTTTTAAAAATCCTGTGGCCTTCCCATGGCCTAGGTCATACCCCAGAACAATTGCATAGGATCTGTAGGGTGGGACCCAGGCCTGGGGGTTCTATAAACTGCCTGGAGACTCCAGTATACCTCGGGATTTTGCATCAGTGCTCTGAGAACTACTCCAGTCTTCTTATTCCTTTTCCACGTGGCAGCCAGAGGGAGCATTCCAAGAACAAATCCAGCCATGTCACCCATGTCACCCTCCAGCTAAAATCTTTTTTTTTTTTTTTTTGCATCAATCAACCTTTAATGTCCAAAAGAGGCGTGGATGCAGAGCATAGGAGATGTGGCAGGGTCTCGGGCCCTGCTCCAGAAATGAGGGAGAGATGAACACAAACTAGACACTTTCAACAGGCCACACAGTCTGGGAGGGCAGGGTGAAACACAGATTTGGACATTCATAAAAAAATAAAACCTAAAATCAAGCACTCAATTTTGTGCCCACTGAAGGGTTTGATAAAGGGAACTCAGTCACCACCCAGGTCCCCCTTCCCCTGCCAACATCACAAAGCAAGCTCGGCACACACTAAGGGCTGAGGGAGGGGTATTCTCCTGCCTCCCTACCAGCCCCAAGAATGGACTTGAAAATAAAAGAATAAGCTAGATCCCCCACCCCCCACATTGTCAACCCTACATGAGAGTTTTGAAGGCGACTCATGAGAATCAGCAGCTCAAATGGCAATGACCACCCCATCCCAAACCCCACCCCACTCCTATTTCATTAACAGACAAGATTTCCCCTGCATCCTCCTCAGAATCTCCTCCTCTCACGGCCCTGCTCCATCTCCTGCTATCTGGCTTCATCACTGCAAGACTGACCTCCTCCAAGGCTCCCAGAAGCTCCTCTTAGCTCTTTATCACTTATATCCTCACCTCCCACCAGAGACTGCAACGATCCACAGTCACTGTCCCTCTGCACTGAGACCCAGCTCCAGAGCAGATGGCAGCACGGTCATCCTGTCCTGGGTGGTTTAAATGAGGTCAGGCGCTGTGGCTCATGCCCATAATCCCAGCACTTTGGGAGGCCAAGGCAGGAGAATCACTTGAGCTCAGGAATTCAAGACCAGCCTGGGCAATATAGTGAGACCCCATCTCTAAAAAGTAATTTAAAAATTAGCCAGATGTAGTGGCACACACCTGTGGTCCCAGCTACTTGGGAGGCTGGGGTGGGAGAATCACTTGAGTATGGAGGTCAAGGCTATGATTGCACCACTGCACTCCAGCCTGAGTGACAGAGTGATACCCTGTCACACACACATACACACACACACACACACACACACACACAATCTTTAAATTGGACCTCACACACGCAATCTTTAAATTGGACCTTACTGCTTTTAGGATAAAATGCAGAATTCATTTATTTATTTATTTATTTGAGACGGAGTCTCGCTCTCACCCAGGCTGGAGCGCAGTGGCGCGATCTCGGCTCACTGCAAGCTCCGCCTCCCGGGTTCACACCATTCTCCTGCCTCAGCCTCCCGAGTAGCTGGGACCACAGGTGCCCGCCACCACGCCTGGCTAATTTTTTTTTTTTTTTTTGTATTTTTAGTACAGACGATGTTTCACCGTGTTAGCCAGGATGGTCTCGATCTCCTGATCTCGTGATCCGCCCGCCTCGGCCTCCCAAAGTGCTGGGATTACAGGCGTGAGCCACCGCGCCGGCTCATTTATCTTAAAACAGCATGTTCTAGGGCTGTTCCTGAGCTGTGTCCAGCCTCCAGCAGGGGGAGCCTGGGAGGCATCCTGGAGCAGAGGAGATGCTCCGCTGAGCTTTCCGGGTTTAGAACTCACTAGGAGCTGGAGAGCCAGATGAGGGGAGGTTATCGGAGCCAAAGGAGTCATCCGGAGTCCATCGACCTGGAACCGGGGGAGCCGTGCACCTGCGTCGTAATACTTGTGGTGCTCGTCTAAGATTGTTCTGGAGAGCTGACCCTCCCCACACGCCTGCAGGAACCCTGCTCTTTGTCTGCTAGCTTGTCTGTTTCATCTCCACATTCTCGGTGATCAGCACAGCGCTTGTCTGGCACATCCCAGGAATGTTTGTAAAGGAGAGGGAAAAGGAAGCAAGGAAGGCTGGACTGCCTGCTGTGCCCCTGGGGCTACCCAAGGAGTCGGGAGAGCGGACGGTAGAGTGACTGCCATGATCAGTTCCAAGCTGAGAGTTTAAACTTTGTCCTAAGGACAACAATGAGATGTCGTGGAAGTGTTTTAAGCTGGAAGGGACATGACTGGATTGCAATTTTGAAGAAATAATCCTGCTACAGTGAGGAGGTTGGGTTGCAAATATATTACCTGAGAGCAGAGAATATTAGTTAGTAGACTTTTTTTTTTTTCATTTAGAAATTCAGGAGCAAGGGGTGAGGGCAGAGGAAATGAGGCCCGAGCAAGTGGGACCCCAGGGCTCTGATCCGGCTGCGTTTTGAGGCCAGGCCTGAGCACAGGAATGGGGGTGCCGGCTGCTCTGGGGTGGTGACATGAAGCGCACGGGGCAGCCAAAAGCTGTGAAGCGGCCACAGCAGGCTGGTAAGCCCAAGAGGCGTTCACAGGAAGGACCCAACAAAACCTACCCTGGACCTCAATTTACCCATCCATAAAATGGGATAATATGGGTACTGAGCTCACAGGGTCTAAAAGCGATGAGGCGTTTATCTCAGCAGCTGGCACACAACAGGCACTATATACATGTTAACTGCTGTTATTATTTAAAAGAGAAGAGGCTGTAGTTGGGGTCAGTAGGAAGCAGAGCAGGTCAGGGCAGGTGGGTTGGAGGTGGAGCTGGGTAACGCCCTGACTTCTGGTATGTGGTGCTGGGATCCCTCGTCTAGAGGCATGGGGGAGCTGGTAAGGGAATCAGACTGCTCTGCCTGAACGGGAGAGATCTGAAGTTGACTAGAAGGAGAGGGAGGAGTCAAGGATGGCCCCAGGATTCCAGAGACATTCCTGAACACAGAGTCATGAGTGGGCTGCAGGTAACACGGCAACTTAGATCAAAGCCCTCATCCATGAGAAGTCAGCAGGCCTCTGGAGCTTAGGAAAAAGGCCCAAGTGGCAGGTGCAGGTTTGAGAACCATCAACACAAAGGGAGAGGTGGGATAGGGTGCAGAGCTTGCAGAGTGAGAAACCTGAGGTTAAGGACGGAGCCCTGGAAAAAAATGCATTTAAGGGGAGAGTAGAAGAAGAGATGCTAGAAGTGTGGGCAAAGGAGAGGTGGGGTTAGAGGCAAAAAGAGCAGCAGCACAGAGGCCAGGAGGCCGACTCCAAAAGTAAGGGCCCCTCAGATAACCATGTGGCGAAGCAGTGGGTGAGTGGGTGGATGGTCATCGTCAAGTGCTGCTTGAAAATCCCATGAGAGAAGGCCTGAGAAACATGACCTTGGCTTTCGCTATGAGGAGGTCACTGATGAACTCCCAAGGATGTCAGGAAAGCATCAGGCAGTTGTTTTGGGGGAATGCATGGATAGGAAGGTGGAGGCATCAAGTGTAGACAGCTGCAGCAAGCAATTTGGCTGTGAAGGGCAGAGGAGCTATAGGGTGTTTAGGAGGGAGACATGGGGTTGACAGGTTTCTGTTCCAAGGTGCAAGAGGCTTGAGGACTTGAAGTGCTCATGGAAAGGAGAGAGGAAAAAGCTGAGGACTTGGGGAAAAGAGGAGGTCCCTGATTGGGGGTGGGTAAGAAAACAGACACGGACAAGGGAGCCTCCAGAACACTACAGAGACCCTGTGGGAGCAAATGAGTGTGGAGCGGGGGAAGGAGGAGAAGCGTGAGGCGGGGACTCCCAAACCTCTACGCAAATACCAGTGGCTGTGTTTATAGGCAAGGCCATAAGGATGCATCTGCACTTGGAAGAAATAGAAGCCAATTCTGAATAGGATAAAACTCCAAGTCTTTACAGA
This sequence comes from Macaca mulatta, assembly GCF_049350105.2. NCBI lineage: Eukaryota > Metazoa > Chordata > Mammalia > Primates > Cercopithecidae > Macaca > Macaca mulatta. Next base: position 80,958,448 of record NC_133406.1, on the reverse strand, counting down.
GCTGGCAGCAACCTTGTTGCAGCAAGAACCGTTTAAGCTGTTTTGCATCTAGACTCTAACCCACCCCCTTTTAGCATATAGAAAACGTATTCATGGCTGAACTGCTTCCTTGTTTTATGTGTTTTTAGGAAACTTTCTTCAGTGGTATTTTCAAAGAATATAGTTGAGTGTGTGTGTGTGTGTGTGTGTGTGTGTGTGCGCGCGCACGCATATGGGTGCATGCAATTTCATCTTGTTTAAAGTTTCAGCTGGGAAAATTAAGCCATACAGATTCGTAATGGAAAGAAATGCTCACTCTCATAATAATCTGATGTGGCACAGGAGCAGGCAGTGGATCTGTTACACGTTTTATGTGTGTTTGTCAGGCAGCGCGTAATTGACATTACAGCGAACACTGAGGAATTCTTTCTCCCACCAGATCTCTCCTCATTAATTGCACTTAACTTTCATGGAAAAAATTTTCCTTGAAGTGTTCCATGATCTGAGTCATACTTGGAGTGAATCTTTTGGGGAAAAAGTGAGCTAAAATTGCTTTAACTGTTTTTGACTGATGGGATGTTGGAAAACACAGACACACACACACACACATTTTTCTCTCTTCTTTAAAAGAGAGGGAGGAAAAAAACCACTGACCTATTTTTACACTCACGCAAGTCACTAGCAGTGGAGCTGTAAACTCCAAACTTGGCAAGGCTGGGGCTGACATCTTTGAAGAGGCAAACCCAGCCAGCTCAAAAGAAAAAGACCACAGACATCACAAAAGTTTAAAATCCTGCATCTGAGCCTACAGAGGGAAATATTTCCTATCCAGAATTTCAGCAAACCTCATTATAGCAGCCCCACTAAAAAGCTTCAGGGATATTGCCAACTGCCATTTCTTTTCATTTAAAACAAGGCTGAAAAAAAAAAAAAAAAAAGAAACAGAAAGCAAAGCAACATTTATCACCCAGCAGCACAATGAGAAATTAGCAAACTCCTAAGCCTGAACTTCAAAGACCTAAGCTCCCGCAGACACCTTCACTGACTCCAGAGACAATTGCCAGAGTTTTTCAGGATTGATGTGGGTATTTAAATCCGCATTTGAAGACAGAGATAATACAATTTCAGGCACTGGGGAGCTGAATATCAAGCCTGTGAGAGGAGTAAGGAGAACAGAAGATCGTATTCCCCACAGTGCACCTTTAAATTCAAACACAACAGATCTCCTATTAAAAAATAGCTCAGTTTGCCAGGTGCAGTGGCTCACACCTGTAAACCTAGCACTTTGGGAGGCTGAGGTGGGTGGATCACTTGAGGCCAAGAGTTCGAGACCAGGCTGGCCAACCTCATCTCCACTAAACATACAAAAATTAGGCCGGGCGTGGTGGCTCACGCCTGTAATCCCAGCACTTTGGGAGGCCTTAGCAGTTGGATCACAAGGTCAAGAGATCGAGACCATGCTGGCCAACATGGTGAAACCCCGTCTGTATTAAAAATACAAAAATTAGCCGAGCCTGGTGGAGTAGTCCCAGCTACTCAGGAGGCTGAGGCGGGAAAATTGCTTGAACCCAGGAGGCAGAGGTTGCAGTGAGCCGAGATCACACCACTGCACTCCAACCTGGTCACAGAGTGAGACTCTATCTCAAAAAATAATAATAATACAAAAATTAGCCAGGTGTGGTGGCACATACCTGTAGTCCAGTTACTCAAGAGGCTGAGGCGCAAGAATCACTTGAACCAGGGAGGCAGAGGTTGCAGTGAGCCAAGATCGCGCCACTGCACTTCAGCCTGGGCGACAGAGCGGGCCTGTCAAAGGAAAGCTCTAAAAACAAGGCTCAGCTATCCCCAAGGACAAACTGTGATGCCCACAACCTCACAAGAAAAAGTTAGACTTGGGCGGGCGCGGTGGCTCACGCCTGTAATCCCAGCACTTTGGGAGGCCGAGGTGGGCGGATCACAAGGTCAGGAGATTGAGACCACAGTGAAACCCCGTCTCTACTAAAAATACAAAAAATTAGCCAGGTGCGGTGGCAGGCGCCTGTAGTCCCAGCTACTCAGGAGGCTGAGGCAGGAGAATGGCGTGAACCCGGGAGGCGGAGCTTGCAGTGAGCCGAGATTGCGCCACAGCCTGGGCGACAGCACGAGACTCCGTCTCAAAAAAAAAAAAAAAAAAAAAAGAAAAAGTTAGACTTGACCTGGCTTATCTATAAGGGAAGTGCTCGGTCCATGCCAGCTGTGGGGCTAGAGGAGACTTCCCCATATGCATAGGGTTTGGAGTGAGCTACACACCCTGAGGAGACAAAAGGCCAGGAAGTCAACAGAGCATGGGATTTGGAATCACAGGACCCAAGTTCAACATCCAGCTCTGAAAATTGTTGCTATTGCAAGTTACTTCTTCCAGTTTCAGGTTCTTCTTTGCAGGGCTGTGGTGAGACCTGGCACAGGTATGTGTCCAATAAGCAATTCCTGCATGTAAAAATAATAGTAGTAGAGGCACCTGAGTCACAGGGTCTGCCTCTGCCATTTATTTCTTGTGTTTCAGGCAACCCCAGCTTCTTTGGGCCTCAATTTCCTCATCTGTGAAATGGGGGTGATGATGATGGCGACAATGATGACAGCTACTCTATCTAAAGCACACTCCTGTGTGCTCCCATGCATTCTCTGCTGGTTCTTGGGGGAGCTTCCATTATATGCCACATGAATATGTAATGTGTAAAATACATATTAATCCACATTGCATAAGTATTTACACATTTCCAATGATGTGAGTGTGTCGGGGGCTGGTTCTCTCTCCCAGTAAGCCAACAGCAGGGCTCCCCCTGACCTGGTTTGAATATGGGCACTGACAAAGACTCTTTGCTCAATGCAAGCCTTTAGGCTCCTCTGAGTCCTCTACTCAACTAGGTATGACTTTGGGCTTCACTCTGTCTTTGTAGAATCCAGTGTGAGCAAGAATCCTATTGTCAGTTTAGCAACAACTCCCCACCCTTGGAATCCAATCACCCTGGGTATCTTCTCAGCCTGGCCTGCCTGCAGCGAGAATTCTGTGGTCAGTCTAGCAAAAATGCCTCCTCTTAGTAATTTTCCATCCGCGGACACCCACTCTGCTCCTGGGCTATGAATCCTCACTTGTCCCTGTTGGACTCGGTTGAGTCAGTCTCTCTCCCCACTGCAAGACCCCACTGCAGTGGTCCCGAGGGCTACTGTGATCCCCCAGTCAATAGAGTCTGCCTTACCATCTGTAACAAGTATCATGAGTAATTTTTTCTTTGACAGCACCCCAAAGTCACGGGGCCCTCTGAGGCCAGAGCATTCAGCAGCACCAAATCCCAAGGTAGCAAGGGGACATAATCGTTATCATTGGTTACTGGCCCACTGGAGTTTGTAATCACAGGAACCACGTTCAAAGTCCAGCTCCTGGCAAGAGCTGATCTCCTGGAACAGCCTCAAAGAGGGCCCCTCCCCAGCACTCTCCTCACTGCCCTTCCCTACCTTGGAAACATCTTCTGGCCTCAGATCTCCTCCGCATCCTCAGTTCATTATGTGGCCCTGCTCCAGCCCTGGGTTCTTTCCAAATTCTCCCTCCACCTAGACCAGCTGCTTGTCCTCCCAGGAGGGCCCTGACTCAAAGCCTGTGGCGTCAGGTCTGGGGGTTGTGAACCCGTTGTTCCCTAATCTCTCGTTACAATCCGTCTCGAACACATTGTCCCTGAAGCCATTATCATTCATTTCAAACAGAATTTATTAAGTGGGAAGAGACGCTCTGAGACTCTCAGGCAAATTCCATTTCTTTGGTGTGGAAAGAAAACAGTCACTCGGGGCAGCCTGGTTTCCATCCACTACAGTGCCAAATGCCTCCGCCTTCTTTCCTGAGGGCCTGAGATCAGAGAGAGCAGCAGCCGGCCTTGTCAAACTCGGGCCCTTCAAGTAACTTCCAAAACCTCCAGGGGTGTGGCCAACGTTGTTGAGAATGGCAATATCTGCAGAGGACCTTAGGGCGAGCCTCTCCAAAACTGAGAAAGTACAAGGTGTGGGGCATGCCTTTCATTTCCATTCTAGCCCCTCCACAGGTACATGGGGAGCCTTGGCTGTGGGCGACCCCAACACTGTGCTAAGGCTGGCATAAGGGAACGCGATGGGCTCCCAAGCAGCCTTCAGTTTACAGGCGTGCGCCTAGCGCCTGCCGTGCACAGTGTGGTATATTAGGCACTGTGGGGATGGGGCTGGGGAAAAACAAAACTCAGACCGTACACGTGCACCAGCATCAACTGGAGAAGACAAACATATGCGCCACAGTTAATTAGCCCTACAAAACAGCACCGGCTAATGAAGTGGCACTGGAAATAATGTGTGTGATATATTTACTGTAATTTAGTTTGGTTTTTGCCAGAATAACACAAGTTCAGACGTGCCAGGAAGAAGGACGTGAGTTAGTCCTGGAAGGGTAAGAACGCTTTAGATCCACCGGGGCTCCCCCTGGGCGCCTCCGTAGTGCCGGGGCATCCTCACATTGCCCCTGACCCAACACAGATCTCACTCCAGTCTAAGGATTAGTAATGTAATCGTTGCCAACGTTTTCCCAAGGAGATGGAAGGAAGTTTTTCTCACTACTGAAACAGCAAAAGCTTCCCCCAAACCCCTTTCCACTATACAGCTCTGACCTCTCTGCTCCCGTAGCAGTGGTCTCATCCACCCCCGACACCCCCAAGACCTCCTCCTTGCGTTCTCCAAACTTCCAAGCCATCTTTCATTTCAGAATCCCATTCCCTTTAGCTTTCAGTCGGTTCAGCAGTGGCTGGCCAGGCCAGAACCAGGTATGGTGGGTGGAATTGTGTCCACTACAAAAGTCATTTGCTGAAGTCCCATGTTCCTCAGAATGGGACCTCATTTGAAGATAAGGCTTTAGAAAGGTAATCAAGTTAAAATGAGGCCATTACTAATCTAAAATGAATGGTGTCCTTATAAAAAAGAGAAACGTGGAGAGAGCCACACACACAGAGCGCCGCATGAAGACACATGAAAACAGTCGACTACCAGCCAAGGAGAGGGGCCTGCAACACATTCTCCCTCATAGCCTGCAAAAGGAATCAAACTGCCAACATCTAGATCTTGGGCTTGCAGCCTCCAGAATTGGGAGGCCATGGGTTTCCGCTGTGTAAGCCTCCCAGTCTGTGAGACTTTGTTACAGCTGCTGTAGGAAGCTAATGCACCCCTCCAGGAGACTCTGGCTGTGTGCAGGAAGCTTCAACTCACATGCTAAAGTGTGAGGGGGGCATGGCAGGTGCTCCAGGAAGGGGAAACGGCAAAGCAAAGGCACGAAAGCAGGATATTCAGGGAGGCCAGCAGCCTGGCTCTGGAGAGGAGTTTGTGATGAGGAGCATATGATAGCAAGGTGGCCAGGCCAGGTCAAGTACAAACAGGGCTAGATGCTGAATTTAGGTGTGACGTGTATTGCAATATTCATTTCTTCTTTGTTCCACAGAGATTGCAGGCAGCAGGTTAGCCTTTCCAGGTGCTATAAAGAGTCATTTCTCTGGGGCCCAGACTTCAGTCTGAGTGTCTTCACAGCAAATGTGTCCTGTGGGTGGTACCTCTTGGTGTCATATCCTCCACCCCATGCCTATGGCTCCCTCCGCAGCACTCAGCTCTGTGCACATCTTGGCATTGTCTGGGTCTGCCTCTCTCTGTTTTCCCTGTGGCCTGGTGTCCCTCTGCGGTTGCCCAGTCACACACTCTGCATGGGGGGAGGGCCACACACCGTGGACAGCAGTGGAAAGAGCACTGGGCTTAGAGTCAAGGGACTGGGCTGAAGGAGTTTGGGAAGTGCCACCCAAACACGGTATTTGAACTTGAACTGAAGGCACTGGGCAGCACGGGAGGCAAGCGGAGGTTTGCTCTGGACTGCCTTTGTCTGCTTAAAGACAGATCCTCCAAAGGGACCTCAATTGTTGTGAATCCCCTCCCCGGGAAATTCATGAGCCAGGGGAGACTCGCATCACAGCAGAGGGGACTGGAGGTCGATGACATGCCCAGGCTTTGTCATAGGCTACCCACATTCCCCCAAGGTCCCATTCATCTTTCCCCAAATTGTTCATTCTTCCCATGGCACCTCCATCTCCTCTCCCGCCTCCGCAGTGAGTAAGGCGCATAAGCTTCTAGGTCTCTCATTGGTGTGGGGATATTCACTTTTCTTTCTCATGATGCATCCATGTGCCTAATAAATGTGGTCACCCTTCCTCCCGCTAATCTGCCTGCTGCCAGCTTATTCCATAGACTCCATTATGGAGCACTCAGAGGGTAAAGCTTCCTCTCTTCCACGGAGCCTTGCTGAGCCTCAGTTTCCCTATAAGGCAGGCATACTTAACCATCTCATTTCAGGCTGGATATTCATTCTAAGGCTACACATGAATATGAGAATATTCAGGTCTTTTAGGTTGAATATTCTAGGAATCTTAAACGATGGGTACCTCTTAGAGGAAGCGGTATTCCAACAAACCAATGGGGCAGGGAGGGTGGGAAATGGTGTATTATGGTCACTCTGGGATCCCAGGCAAGGTAATCCCAATCGAAGCTCAGGCTTTTGGGGCGGGCTTTTTTTTTTTTTTTTTTTTTCCCCTATGTACGAATGGAAACATGAAGCAGATTCGCAGTATCTCCCAGGGAACTGGACAGTCTACTCTGGGGCCGGCGCAGGAGAGATGACCCCTGGCCGCCTCCCAGGAGCGCTGGCTGCGGCTCGACCCAAGGGGGCGTCCTCCCGAGCCTCTGCAGCCACTCTTCTCACCGCCCCCAGATGGCGCTGCAGGACCACAGCCTCGAGGCTCCTCCGCCCCAGGTTCCCTCCCGGCCGCTCCAGACCTGCCTGGATTTACTCCCTCCAGCGGGAGGAGGCACCAAGAGGGAGACGCGTAAATTCCAGGCCTGGCCTTCTTCCAGCGCTCCAAAACCTTCTGGAGCCTTCTCAATCAATAGACTCAAAGGCTTTTAGCGTGTCCCTGACACTTGACGTCAGAGGTGACACGGGTCTGTGAGCCTGGCTGCTGGAATTCACACTCAGCCAACACTCAGCTCGGGGCTATTTCCCTTGAGCCTGTCCCAGCGCCCGGAGGGGCCTCTTTCCCTCATTCCTCCCCCCTTCTAGAAACCCTAGACACAGCGCCAACACCACACCCAGAGGCGCTGGCCTCAGGGGAGAAACCCCTGTGAGGCGCAAGCTCACAAAACACAACAAACAAAACGCCAACAGAAACCACAAAAACAGTCTTCATAGATGGAGCCATCTGGCTGGTGACACAACCACCGCCAGCATCTGCACCTGCGGTCCGTCCCTGTTCCCCCACACCACTCAGGGGACCCACACACACCCCACACACGCCACAGCACACACACCACACACAGCACACTGTATACCCACCACACACACGCACACACACCCAGCACACAACACACACACCACACATACACAGCACACACCACACTGTATACCCACTGCACACGCACACACGTCCAGCACACAACACACACACTACACATACACAGCACACACCACACTGTATACCCACCACACACCACACACGCACACAGCACATACACCACACAGCACACACAGCACACATACATAGCACGAGCATCACACTGTATACCTACCACACACACAACACACACACCACACTATATACCCACCACACACAGTACACACACCACACACAGCACACACAGCACACATACACAGCACACACACCACACTGTATACCCACCACACACACACCACACACACAGCACATACACACACCCAACTACACACAGCAAATCACACTGTATACCCACCACACACACCCCACACAGAACACACACACCACACTGTATACCTACCACACACGCACCTCACACACGTCACTCACAGCACACATGCCACAGCACACACACCACACACACACCACACACACCACACACAGCACACTGTATACCCACCACACACACGCACACACACCCAGCACACACGCCACAGCACACACAACACACACAACACAGCACACACGCCACACTATATACCCACCACACATACACACCCCACACACAGCACACACACCACACTATATACCCACCACACCTCCCACACATGCAGCACACACACGTCTACACACCACACACGCCACACCATGTACACCTCCCACACACAGCACACACACCACACTGTATACCCACCACACACCCCATACAACACACACACACACAACACACACACCACATACAGCAAACACACCACACTGTATACCCACCACACACACCCCATACAACACACACACACACACACACACACCCCACATACAGCAAACACACCACACTGTATACCCACCACACACACACACCACACACAGGTCTACACACCACATACGGTACAGTATACCAACTACACACACTATACACAGCCCACATACACACAAACCACACACACCACACATCTACACACCATATACCACACAATATAACCACTACACACACTGCCTACATGCACACCACATCCACACACCTACACACCATACACACACATCTACACACCACATACTACACAATATACTCACTACACACACCACACACACCCACATACATATGACATACCCACATGCTGCACCCACACATCTACACAACACCCACACCACAATGCATACCCACCACACACACCATATACACACCACATACATCACACCACACACAGTCCACACATACGTCACACATATGTGTCTACAAACCAATATCACACAGTATACCCACTACAGACACCACATATACACCACATACATCACAACACACACACAACACACACACGTCTACATACCACACACACACCACACAGCACACCCCATATACACACCCACACATCTACACACCACACATCATACAATATGTACCCACCACACACACCACAGACCACACACTATACCACACATACACAACTACCCATGCCACACTTACACATCTGCATGCCACACACCACACAATATATACCCACCATATATACCCCTCACACACACCACACAGTACATACCCACCACATTCACACCACATCCCACATACTCACACCCATGCCAAACCCACATACCTCAACACCACACCGTACCCACCACCCTGTCACCACACACCACATCCACTCACACCTCACACCACACTCACCCACTGCACAGTGACTACCCACCACGCACAACACACCCACATACACACCAACACCTCGTGCCACACCCGCATATCTACATACCACACACCATGCAATACATACCCACCACACACAATACACATACACCAAAACACACAGTGGACACACACCACACAGTGGACACCCACCACACACACAATACACATGCACCACACCCTGAACACACATGCCACAGGTCAGCCTGGAAGCATGATCACAGAATGGGACCCCGTGGTGAAATCCTCGCTGATCTAGAAACAGCTGCACGGCCACTCTTCCCAGGGAGAGTCCCAGGCCCCCAGGAAGAGCCCCAAGACGCAGCCCAGCCCATGCTTACCTGCAGCCCAGCAGCAGCAACACACCTGGAGGCAGAGAGAACTTTGGAATATGCTAGAAAACCAGTAAGTGCACGTCTCCTCAGAGCTTTGCTACTTTTGTCAAGAGTTCCATGCTACTTTATGAGGTAATGGAAAGACAGGGTTAAAGCTGACTGAGGTCAAGCTACATCTTTTACATGTTAAGGACCCTCATTAGACCTTGGCCCTGGCTACTCACGAGGGAGACTTTTCCTCCCTCCCCTGTGAGCCTGTGTGAGGCAGGCATGGAGCTTTGCCTGGGCACTGGTCCTCCCCTCCCAGGGCTGTGAGGGCAGGATCCACGGCCCTGGCAGAGTGAGGTTGGGGCCAGCATTGGAGCCTGAGGGGCAGGAGACCCCAGAGAGTCCCCATGGAGCATTGGGCATTGGGGTCAGAGCCCGTGGCCTTCAAGCCTGGTTGCTGACACCACTGCTGCTCAGTACAGCCAAGGTGGTGCACGAATCCAAGAGAAAATGTGGACAGAGAAGCTCAGTCCTGCGGGCCAACCCCAGGGAATGTGCTCCCTGGAGAACTGGGAGGCCTGAGCCCTGTCCTGTGGCTGGGGACAGTCCAGTCTGCGATGCAGCAGATGCTGGGGGCCTCACGGAGGGCTCTGAACTGAGGGTCCTTTCCACCCCTAGCCCAGCCTCAGGTCCAAGAAAAGAAGGTGCCCAGTGACCCCACACGAGCTCTTTCCTGGGTGCACGAATTTCATGCGGTTATATTAAAATAGAAATACTCAAAGCCACCTGGACCCAACTGACTAGCTGGGCATTAACATGGTGCCTAGGTAGGTAGGGCCTTCCGGGATTCAAGCTGTTGGACCCTGTTTCTCAACAGTGCTTACTTACACAAGCAACTAGGGATTGGCCCCTAAAATGAGGATTGCTGGGACTTGCAAATGATAATTGTCACCAAATAGGGTCTGGATAATTAGAATGGAAGATGATTAAAAGTGTGAGGAATCTTGGGAGTTTAAAGAGTCCGGCCTCTCCGCGAGTGTAGGAATTCATTCTCATTCTCCAGGCAGGGATGATCTGGCCTCTCTGTGAACACTTCTAGGGACAGGGCACCCCCTTTTGGAAATCAGCCCACTCCAGTGTTAAAGAGTTTATTCTTCACTGCTGCGTGGGTGTAAAGTCTGCCTTCTGAGACTTTGGCCTGCGGATCTGAATTCCACCTCTGAACCTCCAGAGAGGAGCCTTCCCCTCCCACTCAGCAGGTCACCCATGTCTCCGTTACTGACCGCTGTCTGCAAAGGGGCTGTTTAAGAGGGCAAGGGTGAGCTGGCAGCTACTTGGATCAAGGCGACCTGCCACACTCATTCCTGGGAAATCACCAGAGCACATGGCCCAGGCTGGAGGGCAGATGTTTGAGCCTGTCAGAGTCTGTGCATTGTCAGGATCCAAAAGCCTGGGACTGCAGAGGAGAGGTTCACAGCTGCTGTGCACCCCTCCCCATGTGGAAAGGCAGACATCAGGGGCCTGTGGCCCTCACATAGCATGCATGGTCTCCAGTGGCGGCCTTGGACCCCTCGTCCCCCGTGATCGGGTCCAGCAAGAGGCAAGGCTGTCCCCCTTGCCCCTGCCTCGAGCCATAGAAGGAGCAGCAGTCCTGGGCTCAGTCTTTAGCCGTCTTGGCAGTTTCTTCTTTCTCGTGGGGAAAGCCAGCGACCACACCGTAAAGCAGCGCTGATGAGTCTCCTGAACAGTGAGCACTCACGTGGGATAGAAGCTTCAACTCTCCTCTCCCTGACGATCTTCAATCATCCATGTCCTGGTTGTACCACGGTTGGCGCCAGCACAGCCCTGCAACAATCCTGCTTCTGCTCAGGACTCCACTGCCTGCTGCTCCTAAGCCCCTCTGCCAGCTGCACTGCCCAAGCTGGAACCTGGCTGGGGGCCTCCCTCCTCCCTCTGGCCTCACCTCTTCAGGTGATCCACCCTCAGCCTCCCAAAGTGCTGGGATTACAGGTGTGAGCCACCATGCCGGGCCTGAAGGCCTCATAAATATTTATTCCATTCCCTACCTGTCCCTTGCAGCTCTGCTGAAGGATTAGCATGTTGTGGGGGCTTCTGGAGGAAAGAAACGAGGGTAACAGAATGCATCGCTGCCTGGAGTGCAGGGCCCCTATGCAGCATGGAGTGAGAGTCGGATGGGCGCCTCCCTGTGCATGTCCCATCCCTTCCCCAGAGCAGCTACAGACATTACCTCATCTCTCTAAGAGTCTCTGGCACAGGAGGGGAAAGTGGCTCTTCTTCCCCTGCTCCCCACACCCAGGCCCGTGTGGCGCCAGGAAGGCAGGCAGAGCCTGGCAAGGCAGAGCAGGCAGCCCAAGGGTGATCACAGGACAGAGTAGAACCCATCCCCACATATGGCTCCAGAGAAAGGGTCCCCTGGAGCCCTAGCCAGCCCCTGCCTCTCAGGGGTGTGAGGTGGCCCTCTGGGGCTGAGGCCTGCTGCACCCTCCACCTCATGGCCAGGGCAAGGGTCCTGGGCCCGGAGATCTGCTGGCCTCACTTCTGTTCCCCTGCAGCCTGGCCTTCGTGTCCGGCCTAGCTGTGTGTCTGTGGGGCTCTCCCTGTCTACCTCTGTAGCCTCCAAGGAGGACTGCTGGATTCATTTTGGTGTCTCAGAGCCTCTACTGCAGGCAATGCCTTTTATATAATACTTGTTCAATGAGTGAGAAGTTAAATGAAAGAATTAGAGCTTCGTAGCGTGGAGTGATGGGGAAGGACCTTAAGCTTGCCTAGAACCCAGAAGTTAGACTCCAGGCTAGAGGCCTTGCCACACCCAGCCCCGCCATTCATAGCTTCAGCCACAGACCCTGTGGGAGGCACAGGTACCGACAGATGGCCACGAGGGGCGACACTCATCCCCAGCTGCCCTCAGGTTGCACACTCAGGGCTGGGCGGGCCACCTCTCTCCCTGTGGACGTGGAGTGGCCCGCACAGAAGGATGGAAGGGAAGGGTTCCTGGAGCAGAGCCCATCACTTGCTGCAGAGGCATCCCCTGAACTGGCCTGCTGTGGGGTTCCTTCCTTTCCCAGGGGCTATTATTGGTATTTCCCACTCATCTTCAAGAATGAAAAGGAATATTTGAAAACCACAAGAAGGGGAGGGGGCGTGGGGAGAAATTCCCTAAGCCGACTTCTGGAAGTCACTGATCTCCCAACAGGAAAGCTGGTCTTTCCTGTTTAGACATCGTGTCTGGCAAGAGGAAATGAAGACCAAAGTAACAATAATAATTACATAAACCTATGATATGTTAACATCACTAGTATCAAAAATGGTTCTGTTTGCAAAGGGCCTGCCAGGCACACCAGGGCACACAACCTGACGGTGGGCTGCTGTGGTCGGAGGAGGAGCTGTGGAATTTGGAAGGCTTGACTAGGGACACACACGCCTGGGGTAACCTTCAGGGTCAGGGGAGCTTGACTTCAGGCAGAAGGAGAAAGTAGTATGAACTAGCAGAAGGAGTGTGGGCTTTGCTCTCTGTGCAGGTTCAAATCACAACCCCAGCTCCTGACAGCTGTTTCACTTTGAACTAGCTGCTCGACTTCTCTGTTTCAGCCTCCTTGATACCAAGAGGCAGGTCATACCAAGCTCACATTGGAGCTTTGTGGGATGAGAAACTAGCAGCATGCCTGACACATATGACCCTACCCTTGGACGTTTATGAGCCATACCGAGCCAATGTAAAGAAATACATAAGCCAAAGGCACAAGCCGTATTTAAAACCGAGAAGAGGAAGGTTGGGACAAGTGTCAAAACGACTTAGTTTCCAATGGGAGAAAACATCTCATATAGGGGCCACTTGATTCCCTGGCTTTGCCCAGAGAATCCCTCAGGCCTTCAGTCAGTGCCAGCAGGAAGGCATCTGCCTGGGGTGGCCTGCAGTGCCAGCCTCACACCGCCCCACGCGTGTGTGTGCCCAATGCAGGTTCTCAGACGTGTTGGCTGAGAGCTGGCTCCATACCGGGCAGCATGCTAGGCATATGTCTGTATATTCCAAAGGAAGGGGGAAAAGAGAATGTGAATGGCTCCAGGGAATCCAGCACTGGCTGGGAGGAACAAGGTATCAGCTATTCCTTATCTGTGGAGAGTGGTCATTTCACTAGCATTTCAGCTAACAGTACCCCCAAGGGACTTCTAGTTAAGTACCAGAAGGCACTCCCTAAGTGTTAGGATTGTGCGCAGACAGTCTTTTTTATTTTTTTTTTTCAATTCTTTTAGCATGTTTCAACTGAAATCATGTTTATAGAATGAACCAATAAAGAAGGAAACTGAAGCACACTGGGAGGAAGACTGCCCCAAATTGACACAGCAAGTGATTTGCAAATCCGAGAGTGAACCTAGAGAGCTTGTCAATGTCCAGCTAATTCAGGTGAATATCTCCTGTTCGTTCATTCTGCAGGGTTGCCTTGACTGAAACCACCTTTGCAAAAATCACAACTGAGAAGATTAGGCAGTGAAAGATATCAGACCTAACTGACCCCATGTTGCTTCCAGCCTCTAAACGGTCCTTGTTCATTCCTGGACATAGTCTGAACCAGCTTTGGGAAGGAATTTAGTTTATAGTTTAAATAATAGCCCTTCCAAAAAAGCTAAACTGTTCTTATAAAACAAATGAAAGACCACCAGCCACCAAGTCAGGAAGAGGAGGGCTGGAATTCTAAATATTCCCAACCATTATTCCGGAGGTCATAAGATTTGCAACTTCCCCAATTACTTTTGGAGGTAACATCACTATTGTGAACCTAAGATTGGCCTTTTGGGATGAGTTTTCAGGTGCATTTCTAACAACTGGATGACCCCACCTGGACCTGCCAACCAGTTCTGTGGCCCCCACCCGGGAACTGACTCAGCAGAAGAGAACAGCTTCGTCGCTCTGTCATTTCATTTCGGAGCCAACCAATCAATACTCCCAATTCACTGGCCCCCTACCCACCAAATTATCCTTAAAAACTCTGATCCCCAAGTTTCTGGGGAGACCGATTTGAGTCATAATAAAGTTCCGTTCTCCTGCACAGCCGGCTCTGTATAAATTACTCTTTCTCGATTGCAATTCCCCTGTCTTGATTAATCGGCTCTGTTTAGGCAATGGGTAAGGTGAACTTGTTGGGCAGTTACATGGCTTTTTAATCTAACACTTGTTTTTATTTAACTGTGTCTGATATCTTCATGAGACAATTAAGACGTAAAAATGTGTTTACTGAACCTAAGAAACTGCGAAACAATGTATCTAAACAAAAAGCTCATTGTTGAACTATAAATTTTTAACACACTGCTGATGAACCAACAGCCTTTTTAACAAGGACATTGAATAAACAAGCAGTGGAGTTTAGAGCAGACATTCACCCAGGCGCACGCTCCTCATTTGCAGGCTGCCAGGGGACACGAAGCATCCACACCCCCACCCACATCCACAAATACTCGCGGCCCCCATAGGACAAACATGTCACAATGGCCCTGCACAGCCCATGACTGCGCTGTCATTTGCTGCCTTCTCAAGCCCACAGAAAGCAAAATATCTCTTTCTAAAGAAAGAAGTGACCGCCAAGCATGGGGTGTTGGAGTCTTGCCGCTCCTGCAACTGTGGTCACCACTCCAGGTGCTGTCTGTCCCCCAGGAACTCGGTCACCTCTGGTGACTCAGGCCCCTCCCAACCACCACCACCCCCTGACCCCCGCATCTCCCACACACACCCTGCCAGACCCTGCAAACCAACAGCCTCATTCAGCACACCAGGGGCTCCACCAAAGCCAGGAAGTTTGCTCTCCCTTCACTTCTATTTTGGGAACTTGGACTCAGCCCTGGAATTTTACAAGCCTGGGAGGAATTGGCTGGGCCTTAGCACTTTCCTTTATCCCTGCCTCCTCTCCCGACAAAGCCCCTTTTCCTCCAGATCCCCAGGACAGAATGCACAGCACCCTTGGGCAGCAGGCGGGCTGCAGAAAGGGGACAGGCGGGAGGAGCAAGGCCGCAGCCCTAAGCTTTCCAGGGAGAATCTAAAAAGTTTGTGATTTTCTGCAGCAAAAGTGTAAGGTCTGTAATCTCCTCAACTAGAATATCTGGGAAGATTTCCTTAGCCAATATGAGGGCAAAATACACTGCCTTCTTGACCGGGAGTGGTGGCTCATGCCTGTAATCCCAACGCTTTGGGAGGCTGAGGCAGGTAGATCATTTGAGGTCAGGAGTTCGAGACTACCCTGGCCAACGTGGTGAAACCTTGTCTCTACTAAAAATAGAAAAATTAGCCAGGCATGGTGGCAGGCGCCTGCCATCCCAGCCAGTCTGGAGGCTGAGGCAGAAGAATCACGTGAACCCAGGAGGCAGAGGTTGCAGTGAGCTGAGATCGTGCCACTGCACTCCAACCTGGGCAACAGAACAAGACTCTGTCTCAAAAACATAATAAATAAATAAATAAACTACATTCCATAGAGACAGGCTCTTGGCTGTAGAAATAAACTGTACTGGCCGGGCGCGGTGGCTCATCCCTGTAATCCCCACATTTTGGGAGGCCGAGGCGAGCGGATCACAAGGTCAGGAGATCGAGACCATCTTGGGTAACAGGGTGAAACCTCGTCTCTACTAAAAATACAAAAAATTATGGCCGAGATCGCGCCACTGCACTCCAGCCTTGGCAACAGAGCAAGACTCGGTCTCTGAAAAAAAGGGGGAAAAAAAAAAAGGAAATAAATCGTACCATGATTACTTGTTTATTACCTACTCCCCAACTAGTGTGTGGTTTCCACTGGCCCTGGGATGTTTGTCTAACTCACCGCTCTGTGGCCAGCAGAAGGAACACAGTACCTGGACTGTGGATTAAGTTCATAGTGGGTGCTCAATAAATGTTGAGTGAATGAATGGATGGATGAAGACATGGGTGGACATAGAGCACTCCTATTACTCCATCTCACAACTGTATGTCCTCAGATACAGGACACAAAGGAAAAGAATGGGAATGGATCTATGCAAAGCACCCCCTCTACCAAGACTTAAGGGGTAAAAGTCTAGCTCCTACTGACCAAAACCCCGAGCACACCATCTTCACATGCTTGCTTTAGTTCCATAAACCGTGTCAAGGCAGGATGAATTGAATCGAGTGAGACTTGAGCTAGACATTTAGAAGAATTTATGGTCACTCCTCTAACATGGCTGCTATGTGGGTGACACACGTTTACCACTGACGGGGCCCTACAAGAACCTCAGGGACGTCTAATGGCAGAATCTTTGTGTTAGGAGAAGCACCACTAACCAAGTTTATAGAAATCACGTATTTCCAGCATCCCAGATTCAGACTGACTTCTTCTCTGCTTGGCAAGAATCATAGAAATTTAGAGCTAAGAATAAGGTTTTTCACCTTCAGCACTATTGACCTTGGGGCTAGATCATTCTTTGATGTTGAGGGCATCCTAAGTATTGCAGCATGTTTAACAGCGTATCTAGCCTCTACCTACTAGATGCCAGAAGCACCCTCCTCCCTCAGTTGTGACAACCAAAAAATGTCTCCAGACATCACTAAATGTCTTCCAGGGGAATAAAACTGCCCCTGGTTAAAAACCACTGAGTTAGAGAGAATTTAAATAACTTTACTTTACAGATGGGGAAGGGGAGGTCTGGAGAGATGGAATGAGTTGCCAAATGCCATAGTAAGTAGCCCAGGACCAGAATTCAGGGGGCCAGAAAAAGCACCTCTCCTTTGTGTGATAGTACCTAGGACGTGGTAGATGTTAGAGAAACGTCTGTTGTCTGGATGAATGCAACAGTGCACTCACCAGACCTGCATTGTTTGTTCTCAGGAAATAGGATGAGGACATTTCTCCTGCTTTATGGATGGTTGGGGTAAGATGAGAAAGACAGACGGCTTTCCCCTTAATGGAGACGCCATCATTCCCCTGAGGACTGTCCCTCACTTGGGATTACAGGAGTGGGTTGAAGAGTGAATCAAACCAGCTCTAGGCCCATGTATCACTTTGTTCGGGGTCTCAGAGGTGTTGCTTCAGTTAGACTAAACCTGGACTCCAGAATAGTAATTCTTAGAAGAATTGTCTTTTCTCAACACACCCTCCTGAGATTGCCCCCTTCCCTGTTTTATTGAGAACCTTTCCTATTTTTCTACCCCATGACAAGTGTTTCGAGGTGTGGCAAATATTTCTGTTTCTTTCCCATCATGTAGAGGTGTTGCCAGGGCACTCACAGGAACCGCATTTCCCAGCTTCCCTTGCACCTCAGTAGGGCCAAGCGAGGGTTCTCAGCTGTGGCAGATGCATGGAAGTAACAACTGGCACCTTCAGCCCAAAGGTAACACGGAGATGTCTCTTCCCCATGGTGCCTCCCTCTACCCACTGGCAGAATGCAGAGAACGCCAAGGACTTACAGAAGGCACAGCCTCACGATGGAAGGAGCTTGGATCCCTGAATGACCATGTGGAAGGCTGACTGACCAGGAACATCCTCTTGGGACTGTGAAGTACACAAGAAATAAATTTTCATCGTGCTAAGGCCCTGGGATTTCAGGGTGTGTCTGTTACAGCAGCTAGCATTACCTTAACTTAATATAGTAGGCCACTGGGAAAACACAACTCAGAGAGGGCATTTTGGATCTCAGATGATCTTGCTTAGGGGACCGTAACTGTCAATGCACCAGATGGAGGTGACTGTCAGGCCTGACACAGAGCTGCAGCAGCTCTCCCAGATGACAAGTTTCCTGCACCTAAAATGAGCTCCAAAGCAATTTCTGAGTGTATAATTCTAAGCAAGAAGACTTGTGAATAAGTCACTCAGTGGCATGCCCTTGTTTTGGGGAAATAAACCACCAATCCTGGCAATCCTATCCTCAAAAGAGCCCCTTCTCCAATTTTCTCTCTTCTATTCCAGAGGCACCCAAAAGCCAATGTTTGGCCAATTTCTTTACTGTAAAAATCTGTCGGTTGGAATGTACAGCCTTTTACGCTATTAAACAGAAAAATAATGATCTAGGCTTGTCTTTGTCTATTTCAGCCTCCTGAGAAGCTGGGAGTACAAGCACGTGCCACCACACCCGGCTAATTTTTGTATTTTGTCCTTGTCTATTTCACCAGTACTTGTCCCAAGAATGAACAGGTACCCAATGTACACTGGTGTGACAAAAGGACTCACAAAGTTATCCCCCTGGCTGAGCAAGGAATGAATTAGCCCCAAAGCTGCCACCTGCTTCTACTTTCAGAACCAAATGAAGAACATTTGGATTACTATTTTTTTTTTTTTGAGATATAGTCTCACTCTGTTGCCCAGGCTGGAGTGCAGTGGTTCCATCTTGGCTCACTGCAAGCTCTGCTTCCTGGGTTCAAGTGATTCTCTTGCTGGGATTACCGGCGTGCACCACCACAGCTAATTTTTGTATTTTTTGTAGAGATGGGGTTTCACCATGTGGCCAGGCTGGTCTCAGACTCCTGACCTCAAATAATCTGCCTCCTTCGGCCTCCCAAAGTGCTGGGATTAAAGGCATGAGCCACCGCGCCCGACCTGGATTTCTTTTAGAATAACCCTTTTCTTTCTGCTTTCAAGCATACAGAAATATTGAGGCTCAATCTCAGAGTGCCCAGTTACTGGATAAAGAAAATATTTTCATAATCAAGAAAGACACATTCATTTTTGCCAGTCAGAAAACTCCTATATCAAATTGCACACATAAAAACTAGATTTCTGCTGAATGAAGTCTGGACAGCCCAGGGTTGGCAAACCAAGCAGTCTTGGTTTCTGGTCTATTGAGAGCCACGTGGTCTGGCATCAGCAGATGTGGGAGATTTTTCTCAATGCAGATAGAACAATACCTCATGAGACTATGGGCTGCCATAAACAGAGATTTTGTCCCCACAATGCTCCCATTGCCTGGTTCTCAATGAGTGTCTGCTGATTCAATGTTTGTCACTCAGAACTGAGCTCATATCCTCTTCCCTCAGTCACACCACCTCATTTCAAACCAATGACCACTGGTACCATACGAGGGTATGGGGTAACCTGTCTTCCATACTTTAACCACTCCCAGAGTGCCTGGTTATTCCCTTCTTAGCCCTTAGGATCTGATCACCTTCTTGGCACATATTCATTGATTTAACAAACATTCACTGAGCACCTACTATATACAAAGCCATGGAAATGAAGAATAAATAAATCAAATGGCTTTAGCTTTCTGGAGACCTGCTGAGCATTATTTATAATCAAAGCTTTTTCCCTCTTTCACCTCTGGCTTGACTCCATTAAGCCATCACATGTTCACCCTCTGGCTCTGCTTCCAGGCTTAATGACTGTCTTCTAGTGACCACTCAGATTCCTAAGCAGCCTGACTGTTACCGGAAAGGGGTCCCAATACAGACCCTAAGAGAGGGTTCTTGGATCTCACACAAGAAAGAATTAAGGGCAAGTCCATAAAGTGAAAGCAAATTTATTCGAAAAGTAAAGGAATATACAATGGCTACTCCATAGACAGAGCAGACCCAAGAACTGCTGGTTCCCCATTTCTTGATTAGATGCTAAACAAAGGGTGGAGTATTCATGCTTCCCCCTTTCAGACCATATAGGGTAACTTCCTGACATTGCCTTGACATTTGTAAACTGTCATGGTGCTGGTGGGAGTGTAGCAGTGAGGATGACCAGCGGTCACTCTCTTGCCATCTTGGTTTTGGTGGGATTTATCTGGCTTTTTTACTGCAACCTGTGTTATCAGCAAGGTCTTTATGGCCTGCATCTTGTGCCTACCTCCTGTCTCATCCTGTGACTTAGGAGGCCTAAGTGGCTAGGAATGGAGCGCAGCAGGTATTAGCCTTATTTTACCCAGCCCCTATTCAAGATGGAGTTGCTCTCATTCAAGTGCCTCTGTCATGACTATAGAGAGAGAACTCTTCAGACTCTTCAATCCTTAAGGGTTTCATTCTGGTCTATACATCAGCCTCTGTGAGCTTGGATAATGTGAGTCTGCCTCAAGAGACAGAGATATTCTTGGTGTGCTAACAGTAAGTTTCTTGGTATATGAGGCTGAGAGGTACAAAGTGGGATTATCAAATTCATTGAGAAGAGGCCCCTGTGGACCTTTCCTGAACTCATCCCTCCTCTTCACTTTGTACCTCCACAAACTGATCACAGTGGTCTCATGACTGAGGAAACACACGGTCATGTGGGGCATGCTCATTAATATGCATGGACAGACCTCAGAGCCTTCACACGCTGATGGATTGGACCTGCTTGGCCCTGGCCTCAACCCTGAAGGTGCTCAATAGATGTTTGTTCATGAGTAAAGCACTGATAAATGCCTGATTTAGAGCTTTAAAAAAAACCCAGAAGGTTAATTAAAAGAACGTGCTTTCAATGACTTGAAAACAGTGAGTGCAAGACAATTAAATTAATCAGCCTCACTGTTTTTGTACTCAGCAAAGTGTTTTAATTCAATTACTTCTACTTCTCTATTATCTCAATAGAAAGAGAGTTTTACAATAATTAACTTATTCTAAATAATAAAATATCAGACAAATACTGAGCCAAAAAAAAAGTGTGAGGAGGTACAGGAGAAGGTACGGAGTTTCCATGCAGCTATGCTTAGAGATGGCTCATCCACACACAATGTGCCGAGATCCAGTGATGCTAATTCAGTCTCAAGATCATCACAATGTTCTGTCTGTTTCTCCGAGTCTACTCATTAATGGGCTAATGTTGATCTTAGCCAGTGCTTGGACCTTAGCCAGAATCTAGGTTTAAGTGATTTTTTAAAATCACCCTTTTATGGAAATTCCATTTCTTATACAAAATCAGTGCTTCTTCTAAGGCCTTCCCCATTTCCTTGGAGCTCCACCCTCCCACTGCCTCTCCTCTCAGCCCAGGTCCAACTTAAGCCCACATCACAGATTCTTCTCTTTCAAGAGGTAAATGATGCCAGAGAGGAGGTGAGACTGAATCCTGGGACCATCTGGTCACTTGAAAATGCTGCTTATTTTCTATTTTTCTTTATCTTTTTCTTTAAAAAAAAAAACAACAAAACAAAACAGAGACAAGATCTTTCTCTGTCACCCAGGTTGGGAGTGCAGTGGTGTGATCACAGCTCACAGAAGCCTCAACCTCCCCAGGTCAAGCAATCCTCCCACCTCAGTCTCCCAAGTAGCTGGGACTACAGGCAAACAACACCTTGCCCAGCTAATTTTTGTATTTTTTTGTAGATATGGAATTTTGCCACGTTGCCCAGGCTGGTCTCAAATTTCTGAGCACAAGCGATTGCCTGGCCTCCCAAAGTGCTAGAATTATAGGCATGAGCCACTGCTCCTGGCCCACTTATTTTCTTTTTTTTTTTTTTTTTTTTTGAGACGGAGTCTCGCTCTGTCACCCAGGCTGGAGTGCAATGGCCGGATCTCAGCTCACTGCAAGCTCCGCCTCCCGGGTTTACGCCATTCTCCTGCCTCAGCCTCCCGAGTAGCTGGGACTACAGGCGCCCGCCACCTCGCCCGGCTAAGTTTTTGTATTTTTAGTAGAGACGGGGTTTCACTGTGTTAGCCAGGATGGTCTCGATCTCCTGACCTCGTGATCCGCCCGTCTCGGCCTCCCAAAGTGCTGGGATTACAGGCTTGAGCCACCGCGCCCGGCCCCACTTATTTTCATAATGGTATATTGTATAGTGGCAAGACTGAACAACCCACATCTGCATAACAAAGATTAAGCTAAAGAATTCATCCATCTACAACCTGCCACAATCTTTTATGCCTCCTAGGAGATGGCGTGGAAACCTAGGAGATGCTTCTGTGTACCATGAGTGCAGCACTGTGCTCCAGCAATTGGCCATTCATCTGTAGACTCCCTTCCCAGGCAAGCGGGGCTGCTGTTCCTGCCTGAACCAAGGTTCAGATGGGGCCAGGCTAACCTTTGGTGATGACTCAGGGAGCTGGGGCAGAAGCTTATGGTGGAGGACCTGAGAACCAACCGGAGATCTAGTTTCAGCTTTGAAGGATCTAGCGGAGGGGTAAAACACCCAATCCAGCATGGAGTCTTAACCCAGCCGGTCAGCTCAGGAGGATGAGCTAGAGGCACATCAGGAGAGGGACTGGAAGTCTAGGGGGACCTCCGGGCCCTTTATGGGTACTTTATGGGCAGATGAGCAGGATGGGCACTGCGCCTGCCAGAAGTTGCCCTGCAGCTGGGCCTGTTAGGGCACAAGACACAGCAGCGGCCGGGATGAGGACCTTTTACCACAGCTGCCCTGCTGCCTGGAAAACCAGAAAGAACCTGTTTCTCGTGTGTTCATATTCAAATTGTCAATGCTGGTGTTTCTTCTCCAACAAGATTATGAGCCTCTGAACAGCAGAGGACATGTTTTATTCATCTTCACATCAGCCACTCAATAAACCTTTGTTGTGCAATAATAATTACATTAACAAGAAAGAGATGACAACTCCCCAAGTGTCAGGCACTTTGCTGGGTGTTTGCATGAATGATCACATTTACTTCTATGGACAATCATAGTCCGTGAGAATCAACGGCTCCATTTCAAAGACGAGAAAATTAAGGGTCAAAGAGGATAAGCAACTTGCCTGGGTCCTCCCAGTGGAAAGTGGCAGACCTTGGCTTTTTAAACCAAATATATGTGACATTAAAATCAGGGCTTACTCCACAAAGGAATCTTATCTCCAACTCTGAGCAAAGGGATAAGGAACCAGGCTGTCTAGGGAAGTAACAGGGAAAGTTACAGCGAATGTGTCTTTTGAGAGGAGAGTCTGAGAATTTATGAAAACAGTCATTCCCCTGATCTGAGAAATGTCTGGATACAGCATTAAAATAGCATGACAAGGAGAGTTTCACCTTATCTCCAGGCCCCCAAACTGCCAAGGGATGGCTCATTTATGATCCAACTGAAAGTTACAGAATCGTCATTTACCTTCATGGGAGAAACCTACATACCTGGAAATGGCTGGAGTGGGGATGGGAGAGGCTCCAGGTCACACACTCAGTTGCTCCCCACTTTGTGAAAGGGGGAACAGCCATCTCTAGTGAGCAGCTGAGGAGCTAAAAAAAAAAAAAAAAAAAAAAAAAAAAGGGAGCACGTTAGTTCTTGGAAACCCCTTGTGAAAATAGGAATAAAATGGCCCAACTGTAAGGTGAGCCTCCAGTTGTTCTAATTCTACACGGAGACAGAGCCAGATTCCTGGCATATGAGCCAGGCGTAGGGACAGATGGCCCTCAGACCTCAGGACAGCACCTTGGGGTTTGCTAGGGCCTTTCCAGTATCATACACACCTCACAACAACAACCCTAGGAGGGTTACAATCACGCGTATATTTGTAAGCCCACATTACCAATAAGGAAAATCAGACTCAGAGAACTTTCCAAGATCATGCAGTTCTTACCGGGAGACAAATCCAAGTTTACTGGTCACCCCAGCATTCTTCTGAGACAAAGCAAGGAAGGATGTGGATTTGGTGTTGGAATTAGAAAGGTCTTTTGAGGCCACCTAAGCCATCCCACCCAGCAGGAATCTCCTGGGGCCTGGGCTGAGAGGCATCACTTAAGCATTCTAGTACGGGTAGAGTTGCCCACCAAAGCAGCACACACACTTTGGGATAGCACTGATGATACAGTGCTTGTCCAGTGCTGGTTTGCTTCCAAATCAGTAGTGCCCACTGCCTGGTCTCTGTGTGAATGAGGCACGAGGGGTGTGCCGGCTCCTGTGACAGATGGAGGACATGTCTGCATCACGTATAGCAGGATCGCATACATACCCACAAGATGGAAAGCACTCCAAGAAATCAGCAAGAGGCCAGGTGCAGTGTCTCACGCCTGTAATCCCAGCACTTTGGGAGGTCAAGGCAGGCAGATTGCTTGAGGTCAGGAGTTTGAAACCAACCTGGCCAACATGGTGAAACCCCGTCTCTACTAAAAATACAAAAAGTAGCCAGTCGTGATGGTGTGTGCCTGTAATCTCAGCTACTTAGGAGGCTGAGATAGGAGAATTGCTTGAACCTGGGAGGCAGAGGTTGCAGTGAGCTGAGATGGCACCACTGCACTCCAGCCTGGATGACAGAGCAAGACTGTCTCAAAAAAAAAAAAAAAAAGAAAAGAAAAGAAAAGAAATCAACAAAAGAAAGCTAATCCCATGGAGTAAAAAACAAAGGATGTGCTTTGGGAGGCCAAGGTGGGTGGATCACCTGAGGTCAGGAGTTCCAGACCAGCCTGACCCCAACATGGAGAAATCTCGTCTCTACTAAAAACACAAAATTAGCCAGATGTGGTGGCACATGCCTGTAATCCCAGCTACTCGGGAGGCTGAAGCAGGAAAATCGCTTGAACCTGTGAGGCAGAGGTTGTGGTGAGCTGAGATCATGCCACTGCACTTCAGCCTGGGCAACAAGAGTGAAACTACATCTCAAAAAAAAAAAAAAACAAAAAACAGAAAACAAAGGATGTGCCTGGGCGCGGTGGCTCACACCTGTAATCCCAGCACTTTGGGAGGCTGAGGTGGGCAATCACGAGGTCAAGAGATTGAGACCATGCTGGCCAACATGGTGAAACCTGTCTCTACTAAAAATACAAAAATTCGCTGGGCGTGGTGGCATGTGCCTGTAGTCCTTGCTACTGGGGAGGCTGAGGCAGGAGAATCACTTGAATCCGGGAGGCGGAGGTTGCAGTGAGCTGAGATAGTGCCATTGCACCCCAGCCTGGCAACAGAGTGAGACCCTGTCTCAAAAAAAAAAAAAAAAAAAAAAAAAAGGGTATGATAAGCAAATCACAGAAGAGGAAAAACAAATGGCTAATGAATACACGAAAATGTGCTCAACTTTTGCAGTACACGCACACAAAAAAGAACAATTATTATTATAAATCCGTTGGCAAAAATCAGAAGGTGTTGGTGAGAATGTGGGAAAGCAGGTACTGTTTGTGAGAATGCATGCTAATACAGACGTTTTGAAGTAGATTTTAGTTGTATTTTTTTTTTAACGGACAAGGTCTTGCTCTGTTGCCCAGGCTGGTGTGCAGTGGCACAATCATGGCTTACTGCAATCCCAAACTCCTGGGCTCAAGTGATCCTCCTACCTCGGTCTTTCAGATAGCCAGGACTATAGAGGAGCACCACCCCTCTGGCTGATTTTTAAATTTCTTTGTAGAGATGGGGTCTCACTATATTGCCCAGGCTGGTCTCAAACTCCTGGCCTCAAGAGATCCTCCCACCTCAGCCTCCCAAAGTGCTGGGATTATAAGCATGAGCCACCACACCCAGCCATATTTTAGCTGTGTTTATTAAAATTTAAAGTATGTGTTCATTTAGACCTGTGCTATTCAACATAGTAGCTGGTAACCATGTGTGGCTATTTAAATACAAATTAATTAGAATTAAAACAAAATTCAAATTTCAGTTCTTCAGTTGCACTAGCTACATTTCAAATACTCAGTAGTCATATGTGGCTAGTAGCTACCACATTGAGCAGTGCAGAACAGAACACTTTCATCATTGCAGAAAGCTACTGGGCAACTCTGCCTTATACCTGGAAATTTCACTTGAAGCTGTTCAACCTGAAAGAAATGATAATGCACGTCTGCAAAACCATATGTGCAAAGGTGTTCCCCAAAGCTGTATTTGCGGTGAAATAAAATAGAAAAGCTGCAAACAAGGACTACTAAGGAGGGAATGGTTACATCACAGTACACCCATACTGAGGAATGGTATGTAGCAGTCAAAAAGAACGAGACAGTTTTCCATTTAACTAACATAAAAGATCTCTAAAACGTATCGTGAAACAACAAAAAGCCAATTCAAAAATAATAGTATTGGCAGGGCCTGGTGGCTCATGCCTGTAATCCCAGCACTTTGGAAGGCTGAGGTAGGAAGGTCACTTAAGCATAGGAGTTTGACACCTGCCTGGGAAACCTAGTGAAGCCCTAGCCCTACCAAAAATTTAAAAATTAGCCAGGCATGGTGGTGCATGCCTATAGTCCCAGCTACTTGGGAGGTTGAGGTGGGAGGATTGTGTGAGACTGGAATTTCAAAGCTGCAGTCAGCCAAGATCATGCCACTGCACTCTGGCCTGGGTGACAGAGTGAGACTCTGTCTCAAAAATAATAATAATAATAATAACAACAACAACATCCCATATGTATAAAAATATTGTAAAACAAAATGCCATATTCCCATGACTGGCAATCACCACTACCCTCTGGATATCATCCATGAATCATCGTCCATTCACCCACACATATTTATTAAGCACCTGTCATATGCCCTGTCCTGACACCCTGGTAGAAACAAGTCAAGTGGACAAGTCCCTGTCCTCAAGGAGCTTACATTCTAGAATAGGGAGACACACAATAAACAACAAAACAAATCAATACAATTGCTGTGATAAAAATGAAGTCAGCCAAGGAGATATGGAGAAGAGGAGCTATTTTAAATAAGGTTGTCACCAACCTGATGAGGTGACTCTGAGCAGAAACTTGAGAACTTTGTAGATGGGGCCATGTGGATAAATGTTGGGAGAGGAGCATTGAATCAGGCAGGTAAACCAGCAAGTGCTCAAGGTGGCAGCAGCATGGGATATCTGAGGAACAGTCAGGAGGCCAGCATGGCTATGGCATCACAGGGGGACACTGTCCTGCAGGGCCTTTGAGTGAGTTGGGAGACCAGCTCAGGACTTTGATTTTGCTGGCTGTGTGTGGAGGGGAAATGATAGCAGAAGCTGGAAAGCCATTATAGGAATCCAGGAGAGAGATGAAGAGGCTGCCACTTGGGTTAAAGGTAGAGCCAACAAATGACAAAATGAATGACTTTCAGACTTGCTTTTCATGTTGTCTAGAAAGGGATGGAAGACATAAAAGCAGTCAGTCTCTTGACTCAGTTCTGCTTGCTAGTGCAAAATCAGCCCCTATTATCATGAGCGGGGCCAACGGTGATGCTCTGAAAGGACATCAGTGATGAAATGTCTGATTTTTATTCAATTTCATAACCAATCTATTAAATCACAGCAGAAACAAAGGTAGGGTACCATCATATTGCAAATAAATTTACTCCCTGAGTTCAGTCAAGAACCAGCTAGAAGCCCACCTGTGGATCTGACAGCAAAAATTACTACAAAGGACCCAGGCTAAAAATTGATGTTCTCATCCTGCAATGCAGTCAGAGAGCCCAAGTCATCTCTACATTCCTCCTAGGGATGCTGAAGACAATTCTCTGTGAAGAGAACTTTTGAGAGACTCTGAAATGGTGACTGTCACAAAAAGCAGACCACTTCAACTCAAAAGTTCTGTTTGCAGATTAGGACTGAATCGAAGCAAAAAACCCAGCCCAGTCCTACCCATATGTGGTCTCAGGACAGCCTGGGCCAGGGGAATGGGCAGCAGGTCAGCAGGCAAGATATTTAGATTCTGGTCCTAGGTCTGTTTTGATTTAATGCTGTGACCCAGTTTCTCCATCTATAATAGTAGTAACAATATCTTCCCTTTCCTCCCTTGCTGGGAGACAAAGGTCCCAGCTATACCCAAGACACCATTGCAATGTTTGGCAGGGATCTAACAATGATGAGTCAATTGCTGTCTCAATACAGGAAAGACAGGACTGCATAGGGTCAGATGCAATTACTTTGCCTTGCACAAGAGAAGCGCTTTCATTTTCAAAGCACTTTCTAACCATTATTATTGACAAAAAGGCAAGAATGCCCACTGTCATTACATCTATTTAACATTATACTAGAAGACATAGGAAAAGTAAAACAGTTTCTATAAGCAGATGCCAGTCGGGCACGGTGACTCACACCTGTA
Organism: Macaca mulatta; assembly: GCF_049350105.2. Taxonomy (NCBI): domain Eukaryota; kingdom Metazoa; phylum Chordata; class Mammalia; order Primates; family Cercopithecidae; genus Macaca; species Macaca mulatta. The sequence goes on along the minus strand of NC_133406.1, from coordinate 80,930,160 downwards.
ATCCCAGCACTTTGGGAGGCCGAGGTGGGCAGATCACTAGGTCAGGAGTTCCAGACCAGCCTGGCCAACATGGTGAAACCCCACCTCTACTAAAAATACAAAAATGAGCTGGATGTGGTGACACGCACCTGTAATGCCAGCTACTCAGGAGGCTGAGGCAGGAGAACCGCGTGAACCTGGGAGGCGGAGCTTGCAGTGAGCCAAGATTGCGCCACCACACTCCAGCCTGGATGACAGAGCAAGACTCTGTCTCAAAAAAAAAAAAAGCAGATGACATGATTATATATGTAGAAAGTCAAGAAAATCCACAAACTATTAAAATTAATAAGTGAATTTAACAAGTCATTGGAAAGAAGGTCAATATAAGAATTAATTTTATCTCTATACTAGCAACAAAGAATTTGAAAATTAAAAAGTATTTAAAGTCATTCACAATAACATCAAAAAAGCTCATCAAATATCTAGGAATAAGTCCAAAAAAGATGTACAAGACCTCTATGCTAAAAATCTGCAAAACATTACTGAAAAAAAAATTAAAGACCTAAATAGAGATACATACCATGTTTGTGAATTGAAAGACATAATACTTTTAAGATGTTAATGCTCCCTAAATAGATCTATAGAACCAGTACAACCATAAAAAGATTCTAACAGATTTTTTGAGAACTTTAAGAAGCTGATTTTAAAATTTATATGGAACCACAAAGGATTAACCAAGAACGTTTTGAAGAGGAACAAATTTGGAAAGCATGAATTACTAAATTTCAAAGTACAGTAATTAATTTCAAAGCTATAATAGTTTAAGAGAGTATGGTATTGGCGTAAGGGTAGACATATAGACCAGTGGAACAGAAGGCAGAACCCAAAAACATATATGGTCTCTTGTTTGATGACTGCAATTCAGTAGGGGAAACGGATGGTCTTTCCAATAAATAGTGACAGGGCAATTGGATATCCGCAAGAAAACACATGAAGCTTAACCCCTACTTCACACTACATACAAAAAACAATTTAAGATTAATCATAGACCCAATGTCAAAGAAACAAACAAAACTTCTAGAAGAAAATATGGATGTATATCTTTATGCCCTTGAGTAGGCAAAGATTTCTCAAATTAGACACAAAAAGATTAATTGTGAAGAAAGATCAATTTGTAAATTGGACTTCTTTAAAGTCAAGAACTCCTGCTCATCAAAATTCTACTGAAAGAATGAAAAAACGAACCACAGACTGGGGATAGTCTCAATACATGCAACTGATAATGCACTCATATCCGAAATATACAAAGTACTCCTAAAAATCAATATCAATACCAATAAAAAGACAAAGTCATTTAAAAGATGAGCAAGTCACTTGAATACACATTTTACAAAATATCCAGAGTCAATGACAATATGAAAAGTGCCCAATATCTTTACTCATTAGGGAAATGCAAACTAAAACCACAGTAAAGTATCACCACATCCCAGCCAGAATGGCTAAAAGTAAAAGGATTGACAGTACTAACAGTTTGCAAGGAATGTGGAGCAACAGGAACTACATTTCCATTGCTAATGAAAGTGTAAATTAGTAGATGCAATCTTTTTGGAAAACTGCCTATCAATATCAAATAAAGTTAAACATACATGTGCACTATGACATGGCAATGTGACTCCTAGGTATATAACCAAAAGAAACACATGCATATGACCACCAAAGAAGAAAGTATAAGAATATTCATGCCAGGTACTGTGGTTCATGCCTATAATCCCGACACTTTGGGAGGCCAAGGCAGGCAGATCACGAGGTCAGGAGTTCGAGATCAGCCTGACCAACATAGTGAACCCCCATCTCTACTAAAAATACAAAAATTAGCTGGGCATGGTGGTGTGTGCCTGTAGTCCCAGCTCCTCAGAAGGCTGAGGCAGGAGAACTGCTTGAACCCGGGAGGCAGAGGTTGCAGTGAGCCAAGATAGCACCACTGCACTCCAGCCTGGGCGACAGAGTGAAACTCCATCTCAAAAAAAAAAAAAAAAAGGAATATTCATAACAGCCTTATTCATAGTACCTAAAAATTGGAAACAATCCAGATGTCCATCAACAGGTGAATGGATAAAAAATATATGGTATGTTCACACAATGGAATACGACTCAGCAATTAAAAAGAACAAACTACTGATATACATGACATGGATGAATATCAGAGATATTATCTTGAGCAAAATCCAGACACAAAAAGGTATGTAGTAGATGTTTCCATTTATACGATGCTCAAAAAGAGAAGAAATAATTTCTTTTTTTATTTTTTTTGATAGAGTCTCGCTCTGCCTCCAGGCTGGAGTGAAGTGGGCGATCTCGGCTCGACTCACTACAACCTCCGCTTCCCAAGTTCAAGCGATTCTCCTTCCTCAGTCTCCCGAGGAGCTGGGACTACAGGTGTGCACCACCACGCCCAGCTAATTTTTGTGTCTTTAGTAGAGATGGGGTTTCACCATGTTGGCCAGGATGGTCTTGCTCTCTTGACTTTGTGATCCGCCCGCCTCGGCATCCCAAACTGCTGGGATTATAGGTATGAGCCACCGCACCCAGCCCTGAAGAAAGAAATTAAAATCGTGGATGCCAATGGCAAAGTTTTCTTCAATCAAACACAAAATGCTTAATCACAAAAGAGTGCTTAATAAATTAAACTTCATTAAAATTTAGAATTATGGCGGGTCGCGGTGGCTCATGCCTATAATTCCAGCACTTTGGGAGGCCAAGGTGGGAGGGTCACTTGTGGTCAGGAGTTTCAGACCAGCCTGGCCAACATGGTGAAATCCTGTCTTTACTAAAAACACAAAAATTAGCCAGTCATGGTGGCATGCACCTGTAATCCTAGCTACTAGGGTGGCTGAGGCATGAGAATCACTTGAGCCTGGGAGGTGGAGGTTACAGTGAGCTGAGATCATGCCACTGCACTCCAGCCTGGGCAAATGAGCGAGACTCCGTCTCAAACAAAAACATAAACAAAAACAAAAACAAAACAAAACAAAACTTCTGAGACCAGATACAGTGGCTCACAGTTGTAATCCCAGTACTTTGGGAGGATGACGCAGGTGAATTGCCTGAGCCCAGGAGTTTGAGACCAGCCTGGGCAACATAGTAAGAACTCACCTCTGCAAAAAATTTAAAAAATTAGCTGCGTTCAGTGGCATATAGCTGTAGTCCCAACTACTTCGGAGGCTGAGGTGGGAAGATTGCTTGAACCCGGGAGGTTGAGGCTGCAGTGAGCCATGATCATGCCACTGCACTCCAGCCTTGGTGACAGAGCAAGGCTCTGTCTCAAAAATAAATAAATTAATTAATTAAATAGAATTAAGAACTTCTCATCAAATGTACCACTAGGAGCATGAAAATGCAAACCACAGACTGGGAGAAGATATTTGCAATATAAATAATTGATAAAACATTTATATCCAAAAGATAGGAAGAATGACTAAAACTCAATACTAAAAAGGCAAGCACGTTCATTTAAAAAGGAGTTTTAATGCAGGAGGGAGAACATTTACTGACAATGGGAAGGGGACATTCTTCTAAGGTGATGGAAGTGCTCTAAATCTTGATCTGGGCAGTAGCTACACTGAAATGAACACATTCAAACACTTGGGCTGTACACTTAGGACTTGTGCATTGTCTATACTTTATTGTATATACACTATACCTCAATAAAACACATTCTGCCTCAAGAAAAAGCAAGTAATAATAAGAATAAATGTCAAAAAAAAAAACCCTACCTTTTTTTTGTAGGCTGAATGAGCCTTCCCACACAGCGTTTTAAGGCATACTCACGTTGCATGGGAAGTTATTAGGCACATCAAGTAAAAGGAGGTCCATGTTTAAATAAGTTAGGGGGAAAACTGGGATCGACAAAGATACATATTTTTTATTGCAAGACTTCTTAGAGCTTTTTTACATTAGTATTTTTGTAAGTGATCATAGGAAAGGAGGAGAGTAGGCAAAGCTTCCTGATGGTATCTGGCCTCTTAGAGCATGTGTAACACAGTTGTTCTGCAAAACACGGTTTTGGAGATGGCAATGTGAGATACTATGATTACCAGTATAACTCAGGTTTCAAGAAATCAAGGGAATCATCATTTTGTTAGTGTGTCAGTTGGATCCCTCTGGGAGGCAGACTCTAAGAGGAAGTTAGAAATGCAAACGATTCACTGGGGTAATGCCTGCAAAAGGTACAGATTGTGACGGAGGGAGGAGACGGAGAAGAAAGGAGGATTGAGTAGGAAAAGCCTCAGACTCGGATGCAGCCCCAAGAAAGCCTTGGCCAGTCCAAGGGGGTACTCCAACAAAAAACTGCCCTTAGTGGAGTCCCAAGTTGGACAGAAAGAGCCAGGCCCTAAGACCCCTACCCTGTTCTATCCTTGGCTGGGGTCTTCCTGGGAAGAACCTGGCCTCAGGTAAACACTGCACCTGGGGGAATGACAGCTCACTGCACTTCTCATGGCTGATTGGCAAGTTCCTTCTTGGAGGGAGATCCAGTGGACACATTTCCATGGTTGTTGCAGGAAGCCTACAAGCTCTTCTTGAAAGATGAAATTTCCCACTATGAAATTCTACAAAGATAGCATTATGCCGGGCGCGGTGGCTCACGCCTGTAATCCCAGCACTTTGGGAGGCCGAGGCGGGCGGATCACAAGGTCAGGAGATCGAGACCACGGTGAAACCCCGTCTCTACTAAAAATACAAAAAATTAGCCGGGCGCGGTGGCGGGCGCCTGTAGTCCCAGCTACTCAGGAGGCTGAGGCAGGAGAATGGCGTAAACCCAGGAGGCGGAGCTTGCAGTGAGCCGAGATCGCGCCACTGCACTCCAGCCTGGGCGACAGAGCGAGACTCCGTCTCAAAAAAAAAAAAAAAAAAAAAAAAGAAAGCATTACATGAGCCTCTTACAAGGAGCAGTGAAAAATACAGGAAGAGATACAAGAAGAGACATGGGAGCAAGGCATGATTTGGTGGTTTACTGTAGCATTTGTTTTCGTTTTCTAATCCATTTTGTGAGTAACCATATTGAGTAAAGGATTTCCTTACTATTAGCTAGGGTATATCCTGTAAATTTCACATTAATTTGATAAAGTCCATCTTTCCTACAGACCCTTCGGCACCCACAAGCCCTCCTACAAATACAAAACTAAGCAAAGAGGACTTTTTTTTTTTTTTTTTTGAGACAAAGTCTCACACTGTTGCCCGGGCTGGAGTGCAGTGGTGCAGTCTCAGCAGTCTCAGCTCACTGCCATCTGTGCCTCCCAGGTTCAACTGATTCTCCTGCCTCAGCCTCCCGAGTAGTTGGGATTACAGGCACCCACCACCACGCCCAGCTAATTTTTGTATTTTTAGTAGAGATGGGGTTTAACTATGTTGGCCAGGCTGGTCTCGAATGCCTGAACTTGTGATCCACCCGCCTTGGCCTCCAAAGTACTAGGATTACAAGTGTGAGCCACTGCGCCTAGCCACAAGGAGGACTTAAATAGCAGGGCAGCTGGCCACATGGGGTCTGGGTCAACAGTGGCTTCCTGATATCACAGCTGGGAGTAAGTAAGTCCATGGGAGCCTCATGGGTTCTCCAAGCCCTGCACAGTCTCCAGTCTCCCCCACACATACACATAGGGCCACTGACTGTCTGCAGCTTTCCAAAGGAAGCATCTAGAGTCCACCCTCTCACCTCTGAGTTCCATCCTCTTTCTGATGAAATTTGAAGAAATCCATGGTCTAAGTCAAATTACCTATGATAACCCATCAATTATCAGCGCTATGCACCGAATTTGGAGAAACAACTGGTATTGAAGAGGACATAGGTCTAACGTTAATTAAGCATGGACTCATGGCGAACCAGGACAGCCACGTTGTTCTTCCTGAGTCCTTAAAGCTTTTGTTATTAAAAGTTCTGCATTCCATGATTCATCATGGGAAAGATAAAATAATCCAAATTAAATATATTGGTCTAGTAACTTATAAATTGCTAAAATAGTTTATAACCAATGTTTGGTTTGTCAAATCCATATTCCTGGGAAAAACAATCAAAGCTTCAGGTAAATTTGGTTAGGATGGGCCATTTAAACATTTTATAAAACATTTTATCAAAGGATTTCATTCAATTGTTATTTTCAGTGCATGTTTTCCGGTTGTATAAAAGCTCTTCCATGCAAGAGTGCTGATATTATTTAGTATATTATTATGCTACATGTATGTAATGATATGTACATATGTGTAATAATATATAATAATAATATGTAATTATAATAAGATGTAATAGATTATTATGCTACAGTGTATTTTCACCAGGTAAAGTGAAAATTTTTATGAATTTATGAGATTCACCAGTAAAGTGAATTTTTATGATTCACTGAGGACAGTCAACCCCTTCATAATCTAGAACCTGAAAACTGGATCTTCCGAAAATATCAGAGAAAGACTGTCCTTGCCATCCACACTGCAACAAAACTTTAAGATCTTGAAACTTGGGTTCATAATCACACAACTGAGAAGGGTCCCTCCACGCTCTTGGAACTCTACACCCACTGGAACCCTGAAGGTAAAGCTAACCAAGGAAGTCTCTCCCCAGACGAATATGACATCCTTGATGTGAACAACTTTTCCTAAGATTGTGGATGAAGACTTCTCCTGTCATGAGACTCTTATCTTTGAATATTTTTTCCTTGCTTATGCCTCTATGAACAATAGAAATGAAGAGGGGGTCTGCTGCATGCACTTATGGGGTGTACTTTTATTTGTGAAGGATTTTGCAGACAGCCTTATACATGGATGACCTTATACTTTGAGAGACAAAAGATGAAGGCCCGATGTAGGTAAGAAATGTTAATGGTACATACATTGCCTCATAGTCAGCCAGAAACAGTATATTGGTTCACTCTTCTTAACCTACATCATGGATTAAAGAGAACATTGCCAGGATGCCTTCACTCTTCTAGAAGGGCATCATTTGTTAGGTCTTTTTTCCATGTTTTGGAATAAAAGAGGCAATGATCAGAGATGTATCCCTTATGATAGGCTCTGTAGCAGATTTTACTGTAAAGGCTATAGTTAGAAGACTTTCAATTCTCTTGTGAAAGTTAAGGTAAATAATAGAACTAGCTAGACAGAAAAGTGTCTATGTTTCTGCTGGCACTTCTGGCCTAAGGAGAAATATATCAGGTATTACAGAGATTCAGTTGTAGGAAATTAACAAAAAGACCACTTAGTTAAGTGAGTAGACTCTTAATCTAGCTCATTCTTTGATCTATTTGATTTTAGGTGGTTTGGTTTTTGGGAAGCCTGGGTAAGAAGCATATTCCAAACTCTTGGTATTATCCTCCAGACAGTCATAATAACAGTCTCTCTGGTGCTCTGTGTTCTCTCAAAGGTTTTAATGTTTGCGTGCAGCCATCTCTAGAATGTTAAATGGTCTCTATTCAACTGGAATGACAAAAGCTGAAAGACATGTGTGACCAGGAGGACACTGTAAGCTATGAATGACATGCTGAGACGGGAAACCCAAAATGGTGGTAACCGAGAGTGGCGCTAAAGCCCTAAGTTTTGGTCGCACTCTCACCTAAGTGAGAATCTGGCCAAAAAGGGGGAATTTTTAAAAATAAAATTATGGGAGGCCATTGTTTTGGACTGAACTCATGCGCTAGACCTCCATAGACTAAACCAAACAAAACTGGAGTCACTCATAATAAAAATGACATAATCAAACTAAGACTTTAAGGAAACATAGATCCTAGGCCAGAACAGACCAGGTTTTGTTTTTCTCCTGTATACAAGACATTCCAACACAAGGAGGTACTCTCTACTCAATCCTTGTTCCTATCTTTGCAAAACTCACTGTTCTACTGTTTCCTAGTGAGTTTCAAGGCCAAACAAGTACATTTATGATGGTGATAGTAACATCAAGGATAGAAGTTTTGGTCAATCTCTCAAAATTGAGAAAATGACCAAAATGGGGGAATTGTCAAAGCAAACTAAATATGGCTTGAGAAGGACTGCCTACTTCTAAATTTCAGTCCCCGTGAATGAACTTCAGCCTAATAGGCAGACAGGATTGAAACCCTAATTTAGGATTTAGAGTATGCTCCTGTAACAACTGCTGAGTCTTGGCCAATCCCAGCAGCCATACTTCAGTCACTCATACGCTGCTGAGTATTCAAACTGTGTTCAAATAAGGCAAACATCGATCTGTAAACAACCCAACTGTTTCTGTACCTCACCTCTGATTTCTGTATGTCACTTCCCTTTTTTTGTCTATAGATTTATGCTGACCTTGAGGCATCCTCGGAGTCTGTGTGAATCTGCTGTGATTCTGAAGGCTGCCCGACTGCTGAATCGTTCATTGCTCAATTAAACTCTTTTAAACTTAATTCAGCTGAGGTTTTTCTTTTAACACATTTCAGGACACCACTGAAAGAGAAAAATCCCTGGGGGGTTTTCAGGAAGAGAACAAAAATAAACAAGAAGTTCACCACAAAGAAACCAGAAACTTACTGGCACAAGACTTCCTGTCTCTAAGATGGGACAGTAATATAGTCCCCAGAATTCAGCACTTGGCAAAAGACCATTCTTTTTTTTCCTTTTTCTTTTTCTTTTTTTCTTTTTTGGAGACCAAGTTTCGCTGTCGTTGCCCACACTGGAGTGCAATGGCATGATCTTAGCTCACTGCAACCTCCGCCTCCCGGGTTCAAGTTATTCTCCAGCCTCAGCCTCTCAAGTAGCTTGGATTACAGGCATGTGCCACCACACCTGGTTAATTTTGTATTTTTAGTAGAGATGGGGTTTCTCCATGTTGGTCAGGCTGGTCTTGAACTCCCAACCTCAGGTGATCCGCCCACCTCAGCTTCCCAAAGTGCTGGGATTATAGGCGTGAGCCACCTTGCTTGGCCTAAAAGACCATTCTTATGCAAAATAAAAACTTTAGACAAATAAGGACTCAAAAAGTTTTTCACTGGAAAAGTAAAATTTCTAAGAGCAAATAGAGTATATCTTTCAATTTATAGAAGAGTAAATAAAAAATGGATAAAGAAATGGCATATAGTAAAGATAAGAAAGTATGGGTAGGCATGACTAGCTGTAAAAATAGTATTAGAATGTCTAATGTACCTGGTAAGAAAGAACCCTTAAAAGAAGCATAAAGAAAGAACAAGAATGATAGAAAAATAAGGAAATACATAAATTATAGACAAATAAATAGAGCATTTGGAATGGTAACTCAGCAGGCTGAGTAGAATTTCCTTAATTACAGAGGCAAGGGTGTGAAATGTTTAGAAGAATTTATTCTGTTAAATGTAGAACGAATGGACCATGAATCCAAGACCATGTGATTTTCATTTCAACACCAAATTACCTAATATACTCCCCAAACAATATGGTTTGCTTATTAGAGTTCAAGGATTAATCCAAGGTAGGCTCCCAAATGTACATTCTGGAAAAACTGCGTTTTAAGGAAAACCCAATAAACTACAAGTGTTCCTTTGCTGGCACAAGAAATAGGAAAATATAGCCATGGCTGGAAGGCACTAAATAAACTAAAGTCTCCATGAATTCCATCACCTATAAATAGTCAGTGTTCTCATTTGGACGTCTTTCCTTCAGGGTGTCTTCAGGGTACATGAGGTCCACCCATGCACACATCTGACCAGGCTGAGATCCCGCCAGGGGCACTGGGCCACATGATTTCTCATCTGTGGATGGGTGGTCACCTTCTGCATCTGCAGGGACACCTGCTGACTCCCCTGAAGTGTTTGTCTAAGGTCCAGGAGAGTAGTTGCCTCTCAGGGTGGTGATGAGCAGGTATTGACCAGAAGGGGCAGATGGGAGCCTTCCTGAGAGCTGGCATTGTTGGATGTTTTGATCTGGGCGATGACCACGTGGGCATATACATCTGTAAAATGACATTGAGCTGTACACTTAGGATTCATGCACTTTACTGTATGTATGTGACTACCAAAAACAAGCAAACAAACAAAAAACAAAACAAAACAAACAAAAAAACAGAAAAAGAAAAATGAAAGAGAAGGGGAGGAGATGAATGGGAGGTGGCAAGTAAAGGCTCTCTTGAAGAGTTTTGCTGTAAGAGGGAGCAAAGAAATGGGTCAGTGGCTGGAGGCAGATGTAAGATCAAGGGAAAGTTGATGAACATG